>NC_140769.1:81043777-82293777 GCF_044657685.1 Stegodyphus dumicola | reverse complement strand
TTAGTAATACGAATTATGCTGCACTATGTAACACAATTTATCTGTGATTTCTATTACATGCACATATTATTTAATGCATACTGAATTTTCAGTTTCTTCTGTATTGCATTTGTACTCATATTTATATCATTTGTATTAGTTAAGTACTGGTTCATCATAAATGCATCTGTTCTGTACTGAATTTGTGTTGCATTCATATTTAACAACATATTATAATTTTTGTGCTGCATTCATATTTGTGTTGCGTTTATCTTCAATAATTTGTGTTGCATTTATATTTAATAGCATATTATAATAGCATATTTAATAGCATTCATATTTAATAGCATATAGAATTATATTGCACTCATATTCAAATATTGCATTTGTACTCATATTCATATCATCTGTATTAGTTAAGTAATGGTTCATAATATATGCATCTGTTCTGTACTGAATTTGTGTTGCATTCATATTTAATAGTATTTGTATTTCTTATGTGCTGATTTATATAGATTGCATTGTTACATACTGAATTAGTAATGCATTTGTCGTGTCCTGCCCTTATCCTCATATTATATTCTTCATTTTTATAATGTGCTGATTCATCCTGATTGCATATATTATGCACTGACTTTGTATTGTCTATTATATACTGAATCTGTATATATTTCTATTCACAGTATTTGTTATATGCTGAATTCTATTGATCACATTGTTATATACTGTATTTGTACTGCATTTGTAATGTACTACCCTTATCTTTCTATTTATATTATTCATACTAGATATGTGCTGATTCATCTTGGTTGCATTCATTACATACTGAATTGTATTACCTCTCATATACTAAATTTGTATCGCATCTGCGCTGAATTTACATTACCTGTTATATATTGCATTTATATGAGTTCATCTTAATTAGATTAATTATGCACTGAATTTGTATCACTTATTATATTTGTATTACTTGTTCTATACTGAATTTATAATGCATTTGTATTTATTTTATTCGTATTTGTTCTTGATTGCATTTCTACAGCATTGAATTTGATTTACCTGTTATCTATTGAATATTGTCATTTGTAGTGTACTCTTTATATTTATATTATTCGTATTGGTTAAGTGCTGATCCATTCTGATTCTATTTATTACGCATTGACTTTGTATTACCTGATTTATACTGACTCTTTATATTATTATTATTTATTTTTTTGTATTATATCGGTTATGCGCTGATTAATATTAACTGCATTGTCATATACTGAATTGTTCTATACTGATTTGGTAACGCATTTATAGTGTACTGCCCTTATACTTACTCATATTTCTATTACTCACATGCACTCATATCTTTGATTTGTATTTGTTATGTACCCATGCCATTACTTTATCCTCCCTAATGTACTCTGGCCTATTTAATATATTTAATTTTGATTCAGATTTAGTATTATTGTGATGTCATTAACTATTAATAGGCCTATTCTGTCTTATCGTGATGCCCTTAACTTATAACACGCCTTCTGTGCTCTGTAACTTTCTTTATCTTGTAATCTTGTAATCTTTACCTCTTATTGTTAAATTTGTACAATCCTTGATATATTATTATAGTATGTACTTTACTCAATTGTATCTCTCTATGCCCTTGTTTCGCCATGTAAATATTTCTTTAATAAATCTGACGCCTGGGCGACGGGGTGTGGGTCCCCTATGGGCCTTTGGTTCGTTAAACTGCCCTGGGTGGATCCGGCGTTGGGCTTGGTCTCTCTATGCGCGGCTCTCGTGTGGCCTCTGTGGCTTATCTAGATCTTGGGGGACGCGGTGCTGAACTGATTCACCCTATGGTAAAGGTACAGTGCTCGCGTCTTCCGTCAATGGAATGGAATGGCCTCCTTGTTCTCCAGATATGAATCCTTGTGACTTGGGGGATTCCTGAAAGATTGTGTCTATGAAAGAAACATATGGACTATTCCTGAAGTGAAAGCAAGCATAATACATCATTTCCTGCAATTGATCGAGAACCTCTTCGCGCTATCGTTAAACACATTATAACAATTATTGATTGTGTGTTGACGGAAACAGAACGCACATTTAAAATATGTTGTGATTCGCGTTTCCAATTTGAATCATATTCCCCCTACTCATCTGGTTGTCTAGGCTTGAACTGTTACTATTTTTTGCATTTTTCTTTTCTCCGTGATCCATGTAACATATATACCAGGTTTCAACAAAACAGGTCTATTAGAACGAGCTCTATATAAGTCTAAATAGGGTAATTTTATTTATACCTACTCTATATATTAGATACGATGAAGCGAAATAAAAAAGGCTTCTTAATTTACGCGTAAGGAAAACCAGCAGAACCTTACTCAGATCCCAGGAACCAAACTTGGATCAAACGGTAATATTTAGTGATTTTATCCCCTGTGCAATCTATGGCTCCGAGAGAAATGAAACAAATAAAATATCCATTTTCAAGAAAAACATTAATATTCTATTATATAAATTGAATTAGCTTCCTATTATTATTGACGTCAATTAAAAAACCCTCCCTTAAGGACTTATTCATATAAGACGTGTTTTCCGTTCGCAAAAAAATAAATGTGCGGCTGGACCCCCATGACAATGTTTAAGTTACATACCTATTATCAGACATCAGTATTAAGCGACACAAGTGTCCTCCTTTTTTTAAGCTATGTCTTAGACAAGTATGCATATTCTCACTGCTTTAGAAGCAGGTAAATGTTTTCTGAAAAACATTATATTTAGATATAACTTTGTTTTTATTTTGTTAATTGTTAAATTATTTTGTTAATTGTTTCCTTTCTAAAATTTTTTGATATAAAATTTTTACAAAATCAAATACTTTGTTGTTGTGACTTATCACACTTGTCTGACAGTAATATCAGAACAATTCCACAAAATTCATCGTGGTAGGTAGTCCAAGTCTGTGTTTGGCAAGAGCCTTGAGCGTCATGCAGGGGATAATACGACTTCGCTCAATTCCGCCCACAATTTTGATGGAGCGCACCCGCGGGAAAGGGTCCGAGAGTCTCCCACTCCTTTTGAAAGGACTTTGGCTCGTCGCATATTTATAGTGTCTCCATGCCTCACGGACACTACACATTTATAAACACACATGCCTTCCCCGGGATTTGAACAAGGCTCCTTCTCTACCGCAGTAGGCTGCTCTAACTACTATACTGTCTAGGTAGCAAATTACATATATTTCTGGTTTATTCTTATTTGATCATAAAGGGTCTCAATAACAGATGCTATTGTTCGAGTAAAAGACCCTTTGAACAGTTGTTTTCACGTTTGAAGTACATTTATTACTGATTTTATATTTCTGTATATTCAGATTACATAATTTCAAATTGCAGATATCTTTAGAGCAGTCTTTCCAAAGGTTTTGAAGCATTACGCTTTCAACCTGTCATTTTTGTTAGCGGTTCACTGTAACAAATGCGTATTGCCATACACTAATAACTAAAATCTCATACGCTGTAAAGTGTTTTATGTCAATTATTCATTTTTATGATTTAAACCTTTATTCTAACTTATCTGTTCCGTAGCCCATCTGCAGTCTACGTTCAGCTCAATTCTGTCACGGAATATTTTGGCTCTATCCCTTCTATTAGTGGAAGTTAATACGCGCCGTTAAATTTTTAAGCCAGCTCAAGTAAATCAATTTGTGTACGATTACGGTACTGCTAATTTAAAATTTTAACTTTGCTACATTAAATATCCGCAAGCGACGAAGTTTATTTGCACTCACAAGTTGTACTCTTGGTTCATGGGTTCTTTAAAACCTTCTGAGGACTTTGTTCGGAGAGAGAACAAAGACCAAATTTTAGCCTGGCTAGCCCCTCTGTCTAGACTGCAAGTTTCTGCAACACCAAAAAGCCCGAAGAAAGGGTTTGGATATATTTTGTATGCTGTGAGAGTGTTGATAAAAACTAATTTCGATGGTAAAAGTTCTGTTTTTAAATTCACACCAAGGTTAGAAACGCATTTTTTTTCTTATACCCGCTTGCAAAAAGGTTGCTACAAAAAGCGCCGAGTTGCAAGATAAGCATTGAAACGGTACAAATGCAGTGGAAATTATCTGGTGGATGAATCGGGTAGTAAAAATTATAATTTCAACACATTAAAGGCTGCAAATATTAGATCATTTCCTGAAGTTGGAGAGTAAGAGGAATTGGATCCAGATGCTGAAATTTTGAAATGAGATAAAACCTGACGTAAGTTTTAGCGAAATTAATATGCCTTAAGTTGTTGCCGCATACCCAACATTTCCTTGAAATGAAACACACAGGTATGTTAGAAAAATTATTTGAAATTTCAAAGAGGAAGTGTATCAGCAAATATGCGCAGACGAGCAGACGGTGAAAAATTTAACACGAACTTTGGAAAACCGGTAGCCAAAGGAGGCGATAAATTTCACATGAGAAAAAGGTTTTGGTGGCTTAAATTACAAGAACATTACTTAACAATAAAATATAAATGTTGTAGCGGTTGGCCCTATAAAGAATTAAGCTAGTCAAAAATAAAGAATTAAGCTAGAAAAAGAAATAAAATGTGCTATGTTGGCTTCAAGTGAAATTTTTGAGGAAATGTGTTCAGTTTTTGACATAAAATATATCTTTCACTGTAATAATATCTCATCTACCACAGTCAAATATATAAGAACGGATAAGTAGAAACATTGTTAAAATTATCCTCAGTTATGTAAGAAATTATCTCCGACACTGAGATAGCTATATTAATGAGGTCGCTTATACATTACGATCTGCTAGACACGTTACGTTATAAACATACTATGCAGTTTTTTAAAGTCTGATGAATGCATCATCATAAGGCGAATATATACAAATTTATGGTAAACCAGGAAGTAAAAGTTTCAGAATATAACATATAATAAATGATCGTGCGTTGTGTGAAAACACAAATACATTTCATGGTATAACCCAGAAAATCGTGCAGCCTAGGTTTATGTAAACTAAACTATTAAAATAACAGACTTCTTTAGTTAAATAAAATATTCACTTATTTATTTATTATGTATCAAAGAGATTTTTACAGAGTTAAGTTATAATAAGTTTCCAGGTAGTATGATACTCACGTAGTAAATGAAATTCAGAAAGCATTCCTTTTTACATATATTGAATTTGGCCCCCTTCATGATAATTTTGTATAACTAAAACTATTACATGCATCACAACTCTAAAACGTACATGATTTAGATACTATCTGGTGAAATCTATAAAGATCTATTGACGCTGGGGATATAATAATAATTTTCTTACGAGAATTGGGATAAAACATATTTTCAACAAAATTCTTAGTTACCAGATAAGCAGTGGTGATACAAATCTGTAATATTTTAAAACCAACACATCCGGTTTAAAATTATTTATTTTAAACTATCAATTTAAACATGATCAAAATTTTATGAAACATAATTTACTGCAACCAAATATTATTACAGGAAATATATATGATAGTCATAACAATCTACAATAGAATTCTTACGACAAGGAAAAGACCCCTTCTGTAGAACGTTCTTCTGGGTACATGGTGGTTGAAAAAACATTTTATTTCGAAACCAAATCTAAAAAAAAAAAAAAGGAGGGAAATGGTTTTAGATTATCGTGCAAAGTGGCAGTTTTCCAGGACCATGTCCCTTCCTGGGGTCAAGAAGCAGGGAGATGTGCACAGCTCGCCATGATTTTTTTAGTCAGGCTCCAGTTGCAGACAGAAAGGAACATATCTCTCTTGAATGACTTCTCAGCTTCGAATGACTCGACGATGTTCTTTTTCCGCTCGGCGACGGTTTCTTCCTGGGCGAGAAACTCCCCACTTTCTCATCCAGCAAATCCAAGGGGATCGCCAACCACCAACAACATTAGTGTTATTACATCTACTTTACACCATGCGTTCCTATTAGTACAACATATGCTCTGTACCATATGAGCCTATAAGCTGTCTGTCTGTTCTGCATCATGTATATTCATTAGTATCATATCTGTCCTGCATCAAATGATTTTAATCGTACTATACCTGCTCAGCGGCATGTGGCCTTTTTTTTTTTTTTTTTTTCTCATATCTGATCTGCATCATACGTGTTCATTAGAACTTAAACTGCACTGCATAATGTATTTTCATGTATCTCTATTAGTATTATATCTTCCCTATGTCACGTTTTTTAATTAGCTCTATATTTGCTCTGCATCATGTGTATATACCAGTATCATACCTGCTCTGCATAAAGTGTTTCTATCATGTGTTCGCCTGGGCTCCTGCACTATGAGTTGTCTCATTAAAATATTACTACACACATACTATCATACGTTCTAACAATAACTGTTTACCCTAATATTTATTTGTATCATATGTTCCTATTTGTATTATATCTGCTTTGCATCATGAGTTTCTATTAGTATAACATATGCCCTTTACCATGTGTGCCAATATGCTTGCATCATGTGTTTCTCATTAGTATTATCTCTGTCCTGCATCATGTGCTTTTAAATAGCATCATCTCTGCCCAAAGTCTAATGTTTTTATCAGTATTATAGTTGCCCTGAATCATGTCTTTTAATTAGCTCGATATTTGCTCTGTATAATGTGTATATACTATTAACATATTTGCTCTCCATCATGTACTCCTATCATGTGTTAGCCTAGGTTCATGCACTATGAATTGTCTCCCCATAAGTATTATTACTCATATACTACCATCTGTTTCATATGTAAACCAAAAGTTCATTGCTAATAATTATTTGCAACTTATGTTATTATCTGTCTTAAAACTGCCCTGCATCATGTGTTTTAATTAGTATACACGCGTGCTTTATGTCTGGCAATGTTACACGCGTGCTTTATATCTGGCATGCACCATGTGTTTTCACTAGTATCACAGCTTTCTCTCTGCTCTGCATCATGTGATCTTACCAGTTTTATTACACGTTTTTATATGTCACATAGTATTACATCTGCCCAGCATTATATGTTCTAACAGCATCATATGAATGCATTATTAGTACTCTACTTAGTAGTCTGTGAGTATCTTCTGTGTACTTTAAGTGTTTTTATGTGTACTGTATGGTCTAAATGTTATGGGTGTTATGTGTTTCAGGTTATTCAATGTTGTTATGTGTATTATGTCTTACATTATTATGCCACTTCCCCTCTTTTTTTTTAGATTTCCTGTAACCACTGTAATCCTAAAACTTTCAAATGTCATACACATCACTCGTAATGTAGACTATGTCAACCGCCCTTGTATGGCCATGTAACTTTCTCATTAAGATTCAAATATACTCCCGAGGCAGCCTGATGAGGCTCCAGGGAGTTGTTGCCACTAGATAGTGGAAGACGCGGGGCATATGCCTGTTTACCTATGTTAAACATCAGGCGCCCTCGTCCTCCGTCACCTGTCACCTGCCTCTTAGGAAAGCGTTGACGGGGGGGGAGAGGTTGTCAGAAATTGGCAAAAATCGTGTAATATCAGAAATTCAGGCATAGCTTACAATATAGATAAAAAAGTACTTTAGAACAATTCTAAGACCCAGATTCTGTCTATTGCATAATATTTTTATTAAGTCACAAGTAGTCAAAAACACCACCTGGGCCATAAAACAAAGATTCAGTACTTACAAGGAGAAGGAAAATTAAAACAAATTAAATTAGCAAAACAGTTAAGTTTAAACACCATTCAGGGGAACAAAGATCTAAAGTTAAAATAAATAATCCTTAAGTGTAGAACCAAACAGAGAACAATTAATTAAAAAGTGTAAAACCAAACTTAAATTAAGTTTTCAAACAGAAATTAAATATAAGATTTTATTTCATAAAGATTAGCCCTTAATAATTAACAAAATTTGAGTATAAGAACTACAGATCAAATTAAAATTTACCTTTAAACCGCATTAAAAAACTAATAAATAGCAAAAATTAAATATCAATTAAGTTAGCTAACAGGTTACATAAGAGTTACTACTTGTAAAACGTCGCCTGAATTATTTCTTGGAAGGAAGCTGATTGCGTCCTCAATAAATTATTTTTTGTTGAAAAAAATGGGAAGAATTTAAGATAAGATAACACACATTCATAAATTGGTATATTAGGTCATACGTGCAAAAGCCTTGAGACATTTAAGGTGAGAGATATGGTTTCAAAAATTAAGCATTCACTCTCTTGTGTACCAGAAATAAATGTGAGAAAATTCTGTACTAAAATTGAAAGTCCATTTTTATTGAAAAAAATCAGAGAAACAGTGTTGTATTTAACAGTAAAAGGAAAGAACGGTGAATCCGTATACCAGGTGGAAAATAGCAGGAGAGGGCTAAAATGCCGCTCATTATGGCTTGTATCAGAGAGAACCCCTGTCTTCAACAGTGCAAGGTTCATCCGAAAAGTAGGATGATTCAGTAGCGATGTCTGCGTTGCAAGAAATCCCGAAAGATAAAAGCAATGTTTTCAGAATGGAAAAAAAAAAAAAAAAAAAAAAAAAGAAAAAGAAAAGACCCAGATTCGATGTACACCTTACACAGACAAAAAATGCTGTATTTTCTATACCTCACTTTCTACTCACCCGATTGACGAAATTTGACGAAAACGCCCGACTAGTTTTAAAAACATTAGCTCTCAAATTTTTAACTCCTGAGTATTAATTGAATTTGATATATGTGTATTAATATCTCTTTTTTATTATTCTTACTTGACTTCTTCTTTCAAAATTCAAAATTTATGTTACATCCAAATAAAATTTGCAGATATTTTATGACTTATTTTAAAAATTTTTATTTTTAAAATTTTTATTTTCAGTAATTTTTATAAATTTTACGGACGCATTTTTTAACTATAGCCTATCAAATGTTTACCATTACCTTGAAGTATATGTATTTCTAGACATACCTGCAAAAAATTATATTTTTTATTCAAACATTTCAGAGATATTATTTGAATTTATATATTTCCCCGTTTAGAAATTTGTCATATTTGTTATAAACAATAATAATGCCAAATGTGCTTTACGCAGTTTGTTAAAATCATTTGAAAGAATAACCGATGCAACCATTTTTCGGATCGTGCACAATGAAAAAAGGGAAAAAAATAGTGGGCCAAGATAAAATTTTAAATTTCTCGATAACCTTTATACCAAATTTTATCAAATTTAATACTGGGGTATAATTTGAATCTTAGAATGAAAATATGGAAAAACCTTCTGTAGGTCATTCCAGAAAAAGTCCAATTTTGTGTCAAAATACCTATATTAGAACAATGCTGTATATAAATCTAATATATATTCTAAATTGCGCTTTCGAGGCATGAAAAACGCAATTTAAATTTTGACGATCGACCCAGTAGAACAGAAGTTATAGAACAGTCTCATTTTATTTTGTGCAGAGAGTACCACCGAAAAGCAAAGTTACGGAGAAGGGGGCTAAGAAGAAAGAAAAGAGTAAAGAAAGTTCCAAATGTTCAAGGCAAAGGTAGAGTATCTTGTGATGTCATGACCATTGGAGTAAGAAACAAAGGCAGTTTGAAGAACTCTGAAAAGAAAAACTCCGCCGTAGACATCATTAGTAGGAAACTTGCATCGACAACAAACAAACCTACTTTGGAAAAAAAAAACTGACGATGAACAATTGCGGAGGACACTTAAAAAAAAAAAAAAAAAACAGGGATCAAAAAACGCAGATGCATGGATGTACGCAAATGACCATCCACTAATAACTAAAATCCTACAGGTTGTAAAGTATTTTATGTCACTTATTAATTTTTATGGTTTAAACCTTTAAAACTTCTCTTTCCCGCAACTTTTACCAGAATACAAATAAAATTGAAGTGTATTTAAATTGAGAATTTCCAATATTTTAAACATAAAGCTGTTGGCAGCGTAGCTTGCAGTTTACGTTCTATCGCTCAGCTCTGCTGATATTTCTGCTTAAGCCACTTTTCTAGCTGATGTTAATGGACGACATTAAAGGTTTAAGGCAGCTTAAGTGCAAAGGACTTTGTTGTTTTAGAACTCATAAGTTATAATTTCGGTTCATTTCAAGAGTGATTAAAAGTGTTATTTAAAACCTTCTTAATACTCTGTTATAATATTTCAGAAGGAAAGATAATTTTCTTGTCAGTTTAACAGAATCTGAAGGACTTGTGAGTTAATACTACACAATTAGGATCCTAATGATCACCAACCACCAACTCAACTGTCTTGATGATCACCAATGCGTTTGACGGTCTGTGATATCATTCCGTTACGATGAAGTTGTAAGAGTCATTAGGATTTTTTGAAGCAGGAGACATGAAAAATGAGCAATGCCCTCGCGGGACTCGAACCACGGACCTCTCGAATACGCGCCGAGGATACTGATTCCTACACCACTCTGGCATGCTAAGAAGGCGAGAAAAAGACCTTACAGGGTGTCCTGTTGTACACCGATTACTGAAAACCTATTGCTCACCGGTTATCCTAGGTTTGACTGTTCACAGTAACCTTTTGATATAGTCAAAAATGCCTTTCAATTTCGTTCAATTTTAAGCTTTTATTGTATTATGTAAAAACTAGTAACCGTAACTCCCAATGGCCAACAGCTTTGGTGGGAACCAGTGACCTTCTGTTTACTTTTTCCAAAAGGTTTTCAGTTTTTTTTAATTGTGGTATAAAATGCCTCTCTGTTTCGTAAGATACATGAAAATATTTTTAAATACCTTTTATTCATTTATTTATTTTTATTAGTCCAAAGGAGCTTTGTCCTTGAAGAGCTCGTTTGAGGTTTTCGTTTTGTGATTTTGCGTTGAAACACTATAAATGGCTGTATCGCTTTTCAAACTGTTGCCACAAAAAATTATCGTCCTGTATTACATTTGAATAAATTAAATAATGAAGAATCTACATAAATGTATGTATGTTTCTCGCATTGTAATAAAACAACCTGTACCTAGAGCCATCGAATTTTGAATGACGTAATCCTCCTACGAATATGTGGAAGACCAAATTTGAAATTTGGAATTTGTTTTATTATCGATTTCATATTTTGTAAAACGTTTACGAATTTTTGATTAACAAACTCAAGGATTTTAAAGCGAGAAATGGCAGCATTGCACAGAAAAAAAATTTTTTATCTCCAGCGCATGAGATTGCGTATCCGAAACTCTAAAGATATGCTGAATATAAATTTATTTTGCGATATTGCTCTTGAGCTGAATTTTATGGTTCAAGTGCGAATAGCATGATATTTAATAAATAAAGGTAAGATACAAAATGTTAAGAAAAACGCCCCTTTGGACGTAAGTTACAATCTGTAACCTCTTAGATTTTTTTTTTTTTTTTAATTTTGAAAATTTTATCGGAGAGACATTAAATTTTTACATTAATTTTAAATTTTAATCTATACAAGTTAAAAAAAGTTTGAAAATCAGGGGTGTAGACGTTGTTAGGTATTCAATTGCGTCAATACTATGTGCTTTTGGGATATGCACTCACGGAAAAAGTAATATCGTTGAAGGGTCTTTTATTTATAATATAGTGTATATTAACTAAAATAAATTTCTGGTTCAAGATCAGTTGGAAACCGCAATCTTTTATACAGACATTTTTTAATTATTTACCAAGGAATACTATTTGTAACTCCTACTTTAAACTTTTATGTATTTCTATAACAGCGTTAAAAGAAATATTTTAACTTGGTTTTATTCCAATTTTTTATATAAAATTATACATCATCTACCACTGCGTTCCTCTAGCTACTTCAATTAACACAAATCTTCAAGATTAAATTACTCAAGAAAAATGTTACCTTAGTTTTCCTGATAAACTTGCTCTACCCCAAAAACTGTAATGGCTTTTGCAACAATGTAAAAAGAAATAAATAAATCACCAAGAAAAGCTGTTCTCCAATAAATTGGGAAAGAGAAGACGACGAAAGGCTGTTTCAGGCCATAACATGAGAAGTGTTAACACAGCAGGCAAGTAAAATAAACTGTTCCGTACATGGGCATAACATAAATAAGCCACCTCTAACTTTAAGGCAGTCTTCGAAGAGAATCATAAAAGCGTGTCTAAATGTGCCATAAGAGCTCTAAATATGTCTGATAAATAAGAAAAATGAAAGGACGTTGTGTAGCAGAAACTAGTTCTGAAACGGTTTACTAATTTTTTGCAAGTATCATTGATCTGCAGCAATTCCCGTAATATTTAACGTGAGACTGCTGATAACTCTAAATATTATCTATCTGTTTATCTTTTTTTTTCTTTATTGTTTATTGTGTACTATTTATATTATAGTCATCTGTATGAATTTCGTATCATTTTCCCAGCAAAGAATTATTCTGGTTTTATTTGTCTTTTTCCCCCTTCATTATTTTCCTTTCCCCCCCTTAATAACAACATTAAGATAGCAGCTCCATCGCAGTCACACATTAGTTTCCAGTATTATCCAGCTACACTTAACTAGTGATTAAAACAATTAGTAACCTTATAGTCTTTGACCCCAAAAAATGACTGAGTGGATAAAACCGCTGAATATTATTAGTTATTGTTGAATTCGATTCTCAACAAATGGGGTGGCTGAGCGCAACTTCTGCCGTTTTTGGTATGTGTACTATGAACACGGGGGGTTTTACTCCAGAACATCTTCCATTAAGGCATCCCTCCAAAAATGGGTATTTTTTGCTTGTTTTACAGTTACCAATCTTAGTTACCAATTAATCAATCATTGATTACTGATTATTTATTACACATCTGATTCTTTATTACCCTTCTTTGAGGAAATTCTAAGCCTAAACAGGAAAATTATTGTGAAATTGGAAAATTATCTACAATTGCAAAATTAATAAGTAAAACTTCCCCAAAAGATTGAAAAAGAAAAAAAATAGTCCCCAAAGATTAAAAAAAGAAAAAAATTAGTCCCCAAAGATTAAAAAAGAAAAAAATAGTCCCCAAAGATTAAAAATGAAAAAACAAATAATCCCCAAACATTAGAAAAGATATCTTAAAAAGATTAACTAGATACACCATTAAAAAGTTCCCAAAGATTCAGGTTTAGTAGCTTTTGCCACAAATTTTGTCACCAAATTTGTTACGTCTAACTACTATTTTATCATGTTCCAAGAAATATTTTACATAAAATGTAATACTTCTGCATTATTTGCAAGTGAAAGAACATCAATATTTGTAACAGAAATAAGCCATTAACTTTCCGAAGTTCTAGAATTCCTTGAATTAATACAGTTCCTTAAATACTTAAAACTTTAAATGAAACCATTCTAAAATGTTATGTTTATGTATAACATGCAAAAATGTTGGTTTTATTTGCTCCGAATGCATTTCCTCTTTCTTGGAGTAAACTGTTTATATATGTATAAAATAAATTGGAAAATGATGGCATTCTGTGGATGCATTAAAACGAAACTGTCATTTCATGTCCGAATTTAATATTTCTTTTATTCTTCAAATAAGCAGTTTTACGCCAACACAAATTAATTCGAGCAGTAATCGCTCCTGTTGTAGAAATTTGACATTTTTGATGCCGTTTCAGTAAGAAAAACAACGCGCAGTGGCAGCATCATATTGACAGGACAGAAGCGATATCATCAAGATCAAAATCGGGTTTCAAAGTTGAGTTTCATTTCACAGTGTTCCTACTGGCTGTTTGGATTTCAGTTTTCAAAATTATTTGCATCATTTGCGTTATGTAAAAATAATGTCACATCTGTTACTTTTTGAAACGTAGTTTAGAGAGATTTTTATAATCCCATATTCGTTTTAGGGTGAAAGGCGAAATACCCAAATTAAATTACAGATTTAAGAAACTATTATAAATCAAAATTAGAATTTTTATTTACATATTTTTATGTGACATACATTTTGTTATGAAATGCCCAGCTGTGGTAAGATAGCTTCACCGCAAGGCAGGTTTGGGGTTTCCAGAAAATGGCAAGGGAAGGTAGGGTTGCCAGGTTTGGCGGCAAAATTAGCGGTATGCCATAAACGGATGGAGAACATTCAAGAAAGAATTCTTATTGGTTTCGCTCAGAATGTTCTCGAATGCAGGTCAAAAGCTATATAAAACGTGCCAGTACGTGGAGTAGCAGTCTAATGTCGAGTTGGTCGTCGACTGCATTGTGAGAGCTTCTCGTCAGTGCATCGTTGAGAGTATCGAGTGTATCTTCGAGTGCAACGCGAGCTGTAGAGTGGAGAGTCTCGAGAGTACATAGAGTTCCGAGAACTACCGAATCGAGTCGGGAGCTGTACTCTAGTGCTTTGCCGTGAAGCTGTCTTCACCGTTATAGCCTGATACCCTGAAGGCTGTGTTGCTGATTGTTTTAGCATGTTTGTCGTAGTTTTTCGACGACTGTAAACGTGTTTCTGGAGCTGTCCTGAGTAATACTGGCTAATAAATTGTGTTTTCACTATTCATGAAGTATTGTTTTTAATCACTCAATCCGCGAACCCGTAGAAATGCAACAATATGTTTATATAAACATATATTCTAGGTCGTTGAGTGTAGAATGTTTTAAAATGATAGCTATAGATTTTGTTTCCTTCAGTCTTGAAGACAAGTATACATTTTTAAATAACAAAGCTTTTGAAAATAAAATCGAAAGTTTTGTTAAATCATTTTTCAGCATTGTGTATAGGAAGGGTTTATAAATGCAAAACGGAAATTTTCATATACTTTTCATAGAGCTATTTAAGTGCGAAATTTCCCAATGATATTAGTTATTATTAGTGTTATGCCGTACGCTAGCAAAATTAGTGACAACTGGTGGTTTACAAATACATAATCATTAGCTCAAACGTGTAACATTTGATTTGTAATTTTTCTAAAAACCTGTTCAAATTCTTACCAATTTCGTTTAGTTACGCGTTCATAACTATGATTTATATGTATCATAATTATGGATTATAGTTATGAATCGCTGAAATGTAAAGAAATCAGTAAATTTGTTTTAGAATACCTTTTCATATCCCGCAGTAAGTAACATATTATACTGTGAATTTACCATGGTTATTAAATTCATCGAATCCTATAAAACTTCTTGATTTATGAAGTTTAAACAAGAAGTTGAAGTTTATATTCATAATATCCTCATGCTTCTAGCATTGATACAGTTTTTATGGAAATTTTATTTGAATTTAAACTTTATTTGGAAGTTCCTATTTAGGATAAATGCTATGGAATCTATTTTTATGGCATATTCTATACATGCGTCTAAATAAAATAATCCCATTCGTGATTTACAGACTTATTTATATGGAAAATGGTATTGTTTTATAAGTAATCAAGTGTAAAAATTCATACTATACCGACATAAAAATTTTATGCGACGAAATATGAGTAGTTAAAATACTTACTGTTATAACTCAAGTAAAATTTAAAAGTTAGCATTATAAGGTATTTTTCCTTCCTTTCTGCATTCTTTCTTGGAGCAATGGTAGCACACTCGGCGCGTATTCGAGAGGTCTAAGTTCGAGACCCGGCAAGGGTTTTGCTCACTTTTCCTGTTTCTTACTTCAAAAAATCCTAGTGAATCTACAGTGACGCGCGAACTAAAAGGTGTAGATGATGATTCTTCGCAACCATGGTTTAGGCGACTGGGTCCCCTAATCCCCAGTCGCCCATTAAAAGGAGGCGTACATAAAGTAGTTTCTTCCTCCTTTCTGCATGCCTTCGTGGTGTAACGGTAGCGCAATCGGTGCGTATTAGAGAGGTACATGTTCGAGTCCCTGACAGGGCATTGCTAAATTTTCGTGTTTCCTACCTGAAAAACTCCTAATGACCCTACAGTATGTGTTTTAACATTTAAGCTTAAATTCCACATCTAATAAGGAAAATTCTTTCATTTAGTATAAGATATATTAATATTAAGATATAAGGTATTTTTTCTCCCGCCTTTTCAGCGTGCCTTCGTGGTGTAGTGGTCTGCATGCTATGCGTGTATTCCAGAGGTCCGTGTTTCGATTCCCGGCGAGGGCGTTGCTCATTTTTTCTTCTCCTGCTTCCAAAAAATTCTAATATCTCTACAGTGGCGCTCGAACTAAAAGGGTGGTGGATGATGATTCTCCGTACCCAGGATTTGGCGATTGGGTTCCCTAAAAGCCCCAGTCACCCTTTAAAAGGGGAGTATATAAGGTATTTCTCCCGCCTTCTTAGCGTGCCTTTGAGGTGTAGTGGTCTGCATGATGGGCGCGTGTTCCAGAGGTCCGTGGTTCGATTCCCGGCGAAGGCGTTGCTCCTTTCTCATCACTCATGCTTCAAAAATGCCTAACGTCTCTACAAAGAAATAAAAAAATAATTGCGTAACTATAGTTATGAGTAATAAATTAAATTCAATAACCCGTACATTAAATGCAAGGAAAAAAATATTCTATTCTATTATTTCTGCCGATCATTAGTCATTCATACATTGTCCTAAATAATACACATTAACATTTTTAGGAATATATTCAGGTGTAATCAATATCTACTGTTAGCAATTAGTAGTAAGAAACTATTTGCCTATGACAGATGATCCACTATAAGTGTAAATACAAAAATTTAACATTCTTTTTCTTCATATAAGCATGTATGTGCTTTACTAGAGCATTTAACTCCATAGATATTCTCGTCCTTTTACTTTGTATATAAAATATTGCTACCATATTATACCCAAATAAAAATTTGATTCTAGAATTTTAGGGATGATTTAACGCCTGGCTTTTTGAGTAATAAACATCACATCCATTGTGTGCTATGAATTTTAAGTACGTCCTTTTTCCAAACTATATTCCATGCATAAAACTCCAACACATTTCATCGCAGTTGAAATATAGGGCTGTTTGCATATAACTCGAAAGCGGCATAAATTGCAATGTATCGCCTTATATATTGCTATATATATGTCGAAAATTACGTGTTCAAGATTCATAAAGAGCAGCGTGTGATAGCAGACTTGAATTCCCGATCTATGAATAATGGATAATATTTGGCAAAAAAGGAATGATCTTTTTTGAAAGAAAGTATCTAATATGCGTTTTAATAGAACTTCCTAAAGTAAAGATTATAATTTATACTATGCTTGTTATTCATGCAGAGAGATACTCTGCGTGACATTAATCAAAATGTCGCTCAGCTGAGACGATAGTTAGTGATACTAAATACCGTACCAAAAGACCCGAGCTCAATTCCTATAGAAGGTTGGATATTTGCAAGTGTATAGTGTCTGTACGTCATGAGGACTTTATGATGCCCAAAGGCTCTTGCTAACGACAAGCTCAATCTGAACTCTTTGCCACGTAGGCCTTCTCTGATTTGAGACAAGCGAGATTCACAACAACAGTAACATTAGTCAAAATGGCATTAAATTTGTTTGAAGAAGATTAAACCTACCCAACTTCATGATACTAAGAATATAAGGTATTTCTCCCGCCTTCCTAGAGTGCCTTCGGGGTGTAGTGGTTCTGCACACTGGGCCGGTATTCCAGAGGTCCGCGGTTCGATTCCCGGCGAAGGCGTTTGCTCATTTTTCATCTTGCCTGCTTCCAAAAAAATATACCTAATCTATCTACAATGGCGCCCGAACTAAAAGGGTGTTGGATGAGGATTCTCCACACCTAGGATTTGGCGATTGGTTCTCCTAAACACCACAGTCTCCTTTTAAAAAGAGCAGTATATAAGGTATTTCTCCCGCTTTCCTAGCGTGCCTTCGTGGTGTAATAGTTCTGCACGCTGGGCCGGTATTCCAGAGGTCCGCGGTTCTATTCCCGGGGAAGGCGGTTGCTATTTTTCATCTTTCCTGCTTCCAAAAATATACCTAATGTCTTTACAAGGACTGCTGTTTGAGATCCATGAATTTCCAAGCACCCAAGAGGGCTGAAACACGTATGATAGAAAGGCTTCATAAACTTAATCTGTCTTGGTAAACGAAGTGCAATCGGTATAAAAGAGTAAATATCATAAAACATTTATTTCATTAAGCTTGAAATATTTATTAATTTTTATAACTGAAATAATAATGTCAATATTTTCAGAACAATTGTTTTTAGGAATATTTACAAAATAAATCACTGATGCACAAAATATTTATCTTTTCAGTGATTACGTCACTGTAATGCAGCTCTTACTTCGTGAACCTTTAAAATCTCTGAGAAACGTCACCACAGTAACAGTGGTCACTGCATATGTCTTTTACTGTATTACGATATCTATGTCATTCTTAGGAGATGATGCCAATATGACATACAGCACTTCCTTTACTCTATAAGAAAGATTATAACTCATAATACGAAGTAAGATATATAAAGACATCAAATAGTTTTGCCATCTACCATTTCTGTGGCTCTAAGCACTCAACTTTGCATGTTTCTTCAAGAGGTAAACTAAGTATCTAAATTGTTTCTCTCTAGTAATTATCACTTTTCCTGAAATATTTCAGATTTTTTTTTAGCATGAAAAAGGTAAAAACCAAATCATCTAGATAATATTATATGTCAATGTTCATGAATGGGCAATGTATTTCTTTGATCAGCAGTAGTACAATTTTTTCTTACACATGAATAAAAATACAGTAATATCCGGGTTTAACAACATCAGATAAAGGTGGTTGGTTCCAAATAACCCAATCGCCAATTTATCACTGTTTTGAAGCTAAAAGTAGAGTGTAAAGGGGCTATTAAAGTCTGAATGAATTTGAAACAGTGAGTAGAAATTTGTGCAAGAATAAGGTTGCTGTTTTGCTCAGTTTTAAAGATAAGCATAATCTACAACATTGAAATCGGCTTTTCGTCAAAACATGATGATTTTGCATTTCAGGCATATTATAGGCAAAAATATATATTATGAACTGCTTTCTGAAATTTCAAACTATTACTAAAAAATCTGATGTGTACACCATTTGACTTTCTTGTACGGAATATTACATTAGACCCATTTTTCTTGCATTTCATTTAAACTTATTGGATTAGATTAAATCTACTTCGTCGATAGCGCACAAACCACAATAGCATAAATGCACTCTTTAAAATTCCCTATATTTGTTTACCATAGCGACACTCCGGGCCTACGCTCACATAACAGATTTATATTTCGTTCATTTTTAACTCACAATGCACAAAATTTATATCATCTCAAGAATTATCTAATCAAGCATCTTTGTGGACCAACGAGCAAAAAAGAGATAAATGCAGAATGAAAGGAATATGTTATCGCTGTTTGCATCTTCAACATCTCAGCATTAATTGGACTTCCATAATAAGAAGATAATTATGTAATCATGTTAAGATAATTATGTATCAATATCATGTATGTAAAAAAAAATCTGATGTGTTCAACACATGACTTCCTTGTACGGAATATTAAATAACACGCATTTTTACTTGCATTTCATTTAAACTTATTAGACTGAATTAAACCTACTTCGCCGACAGCGCATAAACCACAATAGAATAAATGCATTCTTTAAAGTTCACTTTGTTTACCATAGCGACACTCTGGCGCTAGGTTTACTTAACAGTATTATATTTCGTTCACATTATAACTGAGAATGCACAAAATTTATATCATTTAAAGAATTATCTAATCGCTGCCACATGTTCTATTCAAATACTATAATAAATCTCAAACGAGGTATAAAAGAAATTAAGCAAACAAAACAAAACACAAAAAAATTTTCACAGACGATTGAGTATTTCTCATTCAATTAATTCAGTCCTCACTTCCCGACAAGGCAAATATACATTAAAACTCAAGATGTTTGTATTGAAAATTATGAAGTAAATCTTAAACACTTATTTCCTCGAATAAATTCCAGAATGTATTAAGCATGATTTATAATAAATAATAAAAGAAGGCATTATTGGGAAGCTTACTTTCTTTAGATTGGCAATAAATCTACTGTTCTGTTGTTTCAAATGTAAACAAACAATGGCCAACTTGAAAAAGATTATTAGGCTTAGCAGCACTGAAACAACTTTTAAATAGTTGATAATGCTAAAAATATTGCATGCAGATTTACTAAAGGCATGAAAACCTTTAGTAAAAAATGTTTAAAGCAAAAAATGCACATTTTACAAACATATAAGAATAAAGAAAATCACTGAGCCGAGTAACAGAGTAGATATATATATATATATATATTTGATGCGGTCGATTGCAACCAAAATACGAGATACACATCTACATGTTATAAAAGTCCCATATACAAAATTTCAACGTTCTGAGGCTACTAGTTTTTGAGTTATGCGATATACGTACGTATGCACAGATGCAACGAAAAATTCTCTTTAGAATTCTTTTAAATTAGTTTTACAATTTTTTTGGGGGAAAAGAGTCCTCTGTCCTGTCGTTACGTACAGATGTCACTCAAAAATATTGTTAAATTGCATTCGATAGTGGTGAAAATGCATATTTGCATTGAAATATGATGCCTGAAACTTTTCGAGATTACAATACTTCCTTTTTACTTCGTACAAGGAAGTAAAAACTATAAAAACGGCATTGCTGAAGCAAGCTTTTTAAAAGAAACATATTCCAATATTTAAAAGAAATTTCTCATTTATTTATCATGAAAACTCATGACCTAATGCAGTATGAGAATTGCTTCAAAATTTAAGGTATTGATGATGGAAAAGGCAAATGATGATTCATCCACCACATTCATCTCACTTAGCACTCCAAAATTAGCCCACTAGGGACTGAGCGCTAAAGTCACTGAACACTAGTAAATCGGTCCGAGGTTTGAATTCCGCGAACGGGTTGGCTGCATGGGCGTTTTTGTGTTTTTCCCCATGCGTAACGTGTACATGATCCAGTTTTCCTTAGTTTAAAAACTTTGCGAAATCCAAAAAAATTGCGATTTGGTACTTGGGTTTCAATGCAAAAGCTTTTGCCACCAACCAGCTGAAAATTTTAATTTTAAGTGAAAGCGCTTCGTAAAACATAACGAACGTGCCTTACATTTAAGGTTTTCTTTCATTATTTTAAAATTTACTCTCAAAGCATACATTGGGATGATTCAGTATAAAAGCTGTATAAGAAGAGGCTTTCAACATTTCAGAATTTCTTCTGCTGTATTCCAACTTTTTATCCACAGCATATGTGGAATATCACAACTGAAATATATACGCGTTTTTATAGAGCATTCATTTTTTTATTGAAAATCATCATTGTTTTAGACATTTTAGGATTTCCGCCCTGATGAAATCAGATACGCGACCAATGAAAAATGACGTAATATCATATTTATTCTTACTGTGTTCTTCTGTTGTGAAAATTCCGGTTTGAGGAACAAGGATCCGATTCGCTTAATAAGACGATAAAATTATAATCGGAATCCATTTATTCCCTAATTTAGTCCTTCTGTAATGATTTAAAACGTATTTCGTAACTGTCTGATACCGTGCTGCTTCCAAGAATGTCTGATCCAATGGAATTTCGGGATCTTCCAGACTAAATCCACGGGCGCCATCATACATATGGAGGTCCAGGGAGCAACATCCTTATGAATCTTAAAAATAACAAATCTGTTTCAGTTAATCAGATTTATATGAAGTTTATTAACAAGAAAATATCAACATACCCCTAATAACTAATTTTAATAAAATAGCAAATAATATTCTTACATGTATATTTCCTCTTACAAAGAATACAAAAATAAATCAATTCAAATTCAAACTTAAAATATAATTAAAAGATTTTATAGCGTTATTTTAACATATATATTTATAATCCAATCATAATTAATCCAGCTGATTATATTTGGATCGTACATAAGAATGCATATTTGCTTCGATGCAAACTGCTTAAATACTTCTTATTCTTTCAACACTGAAGAACAACTTTTAGAACTTGCACTTGAAGCAAAACTATATTTCAAAAAGTTGTTTATTATTTTCTGCATATTTTACTTGAGGAATGTCCTTCTTTTCCTTTCTATTATTAAAGCCTGCTTAGTTTCATAAATAATTTTTTAATTAGTATCAGTCCTATATATTTGCTAAATTTTGTAAATAATAGTTTGAGAATATTTACTTCATTTACATTATCCTCCGCAAAAAATGCCAAACATGTCTAATAAATCTAAGCTCCTTTTCTTTCCATTAATTTCCAAAAGTGGCATTAAAGTATTAACAATGAAATATTAATATCATTTTCAGATTGCCAAACTTCACTATATATCTTTCTTTAATATTTCCTCATGTCTTTCGCTCATCCTATTACAGAAATAAATTTTCAACATGTAAAATGTTTATAAAAGTTAAAATGGCGCCCGAACAGGGACTGCCAATAATTTTCTGTTTACCTTAATCCCCTCCTCACTTTTTAATAAAATCCCATCTTTATTTGAAGTAGTAAAATTGTATGATACATAAAGTAAATTCTATTTATACAACATACTATGAGTTAACAAAAATTTTATATTAAATACTTACAGAATTTATAAAAGATTTCTAATCTTTGTAAAATTTATCCCATACATCAGCTAAAGCTATTGTTTCAGAGAAGAAGTACCTTAGTTCTGTTCAAAGAACCTACAGACAGTAAAATATGAATAATAAATTCACTGAAAAATGCAGATATATCTATTTCGTTCTCTCCGTTAAGCATATAATTAAGTACATGCACTTGCATACTCCTTTATGGACATTGGTTATACACCTATAACTAAACTACCAGTAATTATGGTTGCGTAAGAACGTTTTTTAATGATTTAACTTCAATTGTTTCGACCATGAGATAGAATCTTTGAATAGAAAACTAAAACACTAAAAACTAAACTAAACTAAAAAATCTATACTTCTATTCTCCGACTTCTATTGTTACTGAACTATGAAAACACCAGAAACAAACCAGCTATTATTTTAATAATTATTTCCCTGGTTTGATGGTACGTCCAAAAATATGAACTTTATGCGATATCTGTTAGTTCTATATCTTAAGAGAAAAATTATATATTTCTTTGAAATGGAAGGAGAAAGCCACTTAAAGTTTTATCGGTATCTAATTCTCATACAATGAATTCATCATGGTGCCCGAACAAGGACTGCCAATAACTGCTGTTTTTTCTTAAATTAATTATTGAAACAGTTGAAAATTGGTATCAATGATATGGATAATAATGCATAAATAATTAGTGAATTACAGATAACTATTAATTATTAAATATTAAACAATGACGAAAACAATCGAACTATTGAACAAGAAATGCGGCCACATTAAGGGCTGACGTTACAAGAGGAATTAGCTGAATCGAAAATGAGTTATTAAAACCAGAAGAGAACGAAAAAGAACTAGAAATTTTCTTCGAACTCTTATGTGGAAATCAAATGAATTAAAATTATAGAAAAGTTAATAAGTATTAATATGCATCAATAGGAATTAAACGCCATATAAAGCACCTAAATCAGGAATTAGAAGGTGTTGAGGAATATCGTGAAAAATAATTACATTTAAGCACAAAGCTAACCAGAAATTTAAAGAAATTAATGCAGAACAACAAAAGCTAAGCATGTTAAAAAACACTGAACAGCTAAGTGAAAATGTGATAGAAAAACGTTAAAATTGAAAATCAAAATGTAAACCTAAACTTACTATTCCAAAGTGTTGTGGCAAGAGTTGTGAATTTCTGACGTTTTAGAGCACTTTCACATCAGCCATACACCAAAATAAACCGCTTAACGCTATAAGTAAATTTAAATATCTGAAATCCTTTTTGGCCGGTACTGTTCATAATACTATTGATGGTTTCGATCTAACCGAAGAAAATTATGAAACTTCGGTAAAACTTCTCGCAGAATGTTTTGGAAATAACGACGTATCGATAAACACACATATAGATGTAGAATTTGACTTTATTCACAGCATGAGAGCACGAAGTAATATTTAAATGGTTTATTTAATAGAAAGAAATAAAAGTAATTAAGAAAAGCATATAAAGATGAAGTTAACGGTATGCAGGATTAACATAATGATGCAGTCCTTTTACATAAACATTCGAGCATAGCTTTAAATAGTATGATAATCTAAAATCATCACAGCTAAAGGCATAGCATCAAAAGCACAATCCGAGTTCATAAGCTCTTGAAGACGCGTGAGCCGTCTGCTCACGTCTGCCCTCCGCTCTCGACCAGGTCTCAGCGCTGTCTGGGACGATTCTTACTGCGCTGGGCTGTACGGATGACGTCATCTGGTATTCTAATTCGGCATTGGATGTTATGATTTCCCACAGCTTCGGCCAGCCTGAAGAGGCATCGTCTTCGATGTCTGTTGAATGGACATCGCCATCATGTACCTGCAAAGATAATAAAAAAAACAAAAAAAGAAAGAAAAAAGAGTATCAGGTCCTTAGGCTTTGAGCTGATACACACATCAAATCAATTTGACCATGGCTTCATATGATCAGCCGCAGTAGATGTCAAATTCGGTCCTTCATGGCATCCTACTTTCTCGACTTCATATCTGTCATTTGATCGAACAGCTATGATTTTATACGGTCCATGAAACTTAGGTCGTAGTTTCAAACTTTCCCATATTGAGTTCTCTGAATGGCTACCAAGTCGCCAATCTTGTATAGTTTCGGTTTCTTACGTTTCTTGTTGAATTGTTTACGGTTCTCTTCTTGTATCTTCAAAATGTTGTTTTTCGCATCTTCTCTTATTTCATCACGTTCTTGCATCAATTGTTTTAGATACTCTTCATTCAATATCTCACTAATTCTCAAATCTTCTTTGTTCTTCATTTTCGTGCCTATGAGAAGCTCAAACGGTGAATATTTCGTACTTCTCGTAGTTGTACTGTTGATTATTCTCTGAACATCTGGAACATACTTAAACCATTTCGTTGAATCTTCATGTGATAATTTTGACAAAACAGGAATCAAAATTCTATGAATTCGCTCAATTTGTCCGTTACCTCTTGAAATACCGGTAGTAATTTTGACATGTTCTATTCCTTCTTCAGTACAATACGCTGAAAATTCTTTCGATGTAAAAGCACTACCTCGATCTGAAATGATTCTGGCTGGATTTCCAAATTCAGTCTGTTGTTGCTTCAATTTTGAAATAACTTCTTGCGTAGTTGGTGATTTCACTTGATAGAACCAAGTAAATTTCGTAAAAGCGTCGACCACAGTCAGAATGTGTTGGTATCTCTTGTTCGTCGATGGAAGAGGTCCAATAAAGTCGATATGGTACGTACTCAAAGGAACGTTTTCTTTCGGTACAGGATGAAGAAATCCTTCTGCTTTTCCTTGCTTCTTGTTGTACAGTATACATTCTATACAGTTAGCAATTACTTTTTCAACTTTACATTTCAATCTGGAAATATAGAATTCTTGCTCTACGGCATTCACAGTTTTATTTATAGCAAAGTGACCTTTTATATGTACCTTCTGTATGATTTCATTCTGCAAGGATTCTGGCACTATAAGAAGATCTTTACCATTTTCAAATTTGTACAAAATATCATTTCTCACGAAGAATCAATTTTCTTCTCCCTTCTCAACTAAAATTTTTATCAATTTCACGTGTTCATTTTCATTCTGTTGTTGTGCTAACCGAATCTTCTCAGTTACATCGGATGTGTATGATGTTAAAATTAGAGCATTTCTACTTAGAGCATCAGCATGTTTCATTTGGCTTCCTGAACTATGTACAATTTCATAATCGAATTCTTCAATAAACATTGCCCATCATGCAATTTTAGGAGTTAAATCTTTCTTATCTAAAGTTTTCTGAAAAGCGCTACAATCAGTTACAATTTTGAATTTAGTCCCTAACAAATAGTTTCGAAATTTCTTCAGAGCTTCTATTACTGTAAGGGCTTCTAATTCATAACTACAGAGTTTCTCTTGCTGCGGTGAAGTCTTCTTACTCATATACTGGATTAGGTGATAATTACCATCATCAGACAATTGGAGTAATACCGCACCAAAGCCTTGACTACTAGCATCAATATGGAGTTCTAATGGATATCCTTGCCTAAATATGCGTAGAACAGGTGCCTGAGAGAGAATTTCTTTTAATCTGCAAAACGCTTCCTGTTGTTCGGAATCGAACTTAAAACCAATACCTTTTCTAAGTAAGTCACTAAGAGGTTTAGCTATTTTAGCATACTGAGGAATGAATTTACGAAAATAACCCGTTAGTCCTAAAACGCTTTGTAGTTGTTTACAGTTACGCGGTTGTGGAAAGTTTCGAACAGCAACAGTTTTGGAAGGTGATGGTCGAATAGTTCCGTTTTCGATTACATGTCCCAAAAATTCAATTTTACGTTTTAAGAATTGGCACTTTTTGAAATTTATTTGTAATCCATACTCCGAAGCAGTTTTGAATACTCTTTCTAATTTGTCTAAACATTCAACTTCATCATTAGCCGGTATGACTATATCATCCATATAAATAATTAGTACACCTTCATTTAGCAAGTCACGGAATACTGAATAAATATACCTTTGAGAAACATTTGGACTAATGCATAAACCAAAAGGAGCTTTGAGAAATTCGTAGATACCATTATGTGTTACAAAAGCGGTATATTTGGTGCAATTTTCGTCTATGTCTACATGGAAAAAGCCATTTTTCAAATCTAGTGTCGTGAAGACCTTTGACTGTTCTAAGCGATCAAGTACTTCCGGAATTAAAGGCAGTGGAAATTCGTCTTTAATAATCTTCTTATTTAATTTCCGATAATCTATACATAAACGTTTCGAATTATCACGCTTATTACACAAAACAATAGGCGCCGAATAATTAGAATTGCTAGGCTTTAATATGCCCTCTTTCAACCATTCCTTAATTTGATCGTCAACAACCTTTTGTTCCGCGAAAGACATGTATCTTCTATGTTGACAGACAGGAATATCATCGCATAAATTTATTTGCATCTTGAAGTCAGATTGTCTATTTTTCCGAGGCTGGTACGAATTAATTAATTTACACAGTCTTTCTTTATGTTCTGCATCCGAAATATGCGATAAATCAATCTCGTTGACAGAAATAGCATTCACTAGATGTGAAAAGTAATTAAACGTCGAGCTACTTCCGCTTTCGGGACTTTTGTTTACATTAACAGAGACGTCAGACGACTGAGAAGGATCATAAACATTCTTCAATGACATAGCAATATTCAAATTTCCCATAACGCAATGAACGTTAGATTTTCGAGATGACTCAGCAGTTATCAAGTTTACATTACTTTTATTCCGATGAGAAATTATTTGAAGGCCATTTTCGGTAAAAGAGAAGTTAAACTGATTCAATACATCCAAACCTAATACAATTTGATTACATAACGACTTAACAACATAAATTTTCGTACGCAGTGAAAAACTATCAATTGAAATATCAGAAATAAAAAAGCCGATGGGGTACGTTTGCTTTGATTTAATTTCGTTTAATGTGATATCGCTACAATTTAAATTAGGAGAACCAATCTGCTTGTGTAACTCTACGCTGCATATCGTTACATCTGAACCAGTGTCAACTAGACTATCAACTAAATGATTATTTATTTCTACAGTCTTCATAATTCTATCCTTGTCACAAATTCGTTGAATTAAAGCTGCTTGTTTCTCGGGGGTCTGATCTGGACAGTCAGTTGAATAATGCCCATACTTTTTACATTTTATACATTTTACACCCTTTGATTTGTTTACACAATGTTTTGAATAATGCCCAAATTCCTAGCAATTAAAACATTTGACCTTATTAATGTTAGATTGATTTCGGTTTGATGACGAAAGCTTACTTCTATCTTTAACTTGAGTGTCTACTTTCGGTTTCGGATTTTTAAACTTATCATTGTCCGATCTCATTTTGTCATAAATTTTAAGCCTTTGTTTAAATTCAGATATCGTTTCGCAACCATATAGTATAGTTTTCCTAACCACCGAATCGGGAATACCATCAATAACATATTTAATTAATGAAGCATCTTCAATGTTACCTCGCGAACACATTTCTTTAATTTTCAAAAAATACTCATCTAAAGATTCATTAGGCATTAATTTACGTTTACGTAACATTTTATGCAATTCAGCAGAATTAAAAGCTTTACCATATTCAGATTTCAAAAGATTTTTTAACTTACACCAATCATTAACTTTAGGTTCACTCTGAATAAATAGTTTCGCTTTACCTTTTAATGATCTTTTAGCAAAAACTAATTTATGCAAATCACTTAATTTCAAAGAATTTATAGCATCTTCAAATTCATCAATCCATTTATCAACATTTTCATATGCATTACCAGAAAAAGGATTAACAATACTTTCAATATCAGAAAAACTAAGATGAGGTTTAAAATGATCTTGAATTGGAAGCTGCATACTATTATTTACTTGAGACTCATTAAAACCAGTATTGCCTCTTTGATTATCACCAAGCATTACTTCAGAAATTTTAATAATAGTTTCATCTTCAATATCACTATTTTCTTCATGCAAAATATTTTCAAATAATACAGATAAATCACATAGGAAAGAGACAATTCGGGTTACGACTTCCGTTTTTAAACCTTCTGAATTTATGCACAATACATTGCAAACTTTAATTAACTCATTCAAAGTAAAACTATTCTGCACTGCATCTATTTTCTTATTAAATTCTTCAGAATCTGGTTTAAATATAAAGCCAGAAAATTCACGTAATCTTTTCCGGTTATTTCGGTCTCGATCAGTATTAAAAATAAGCTTATGCAAACTTTTGATTTCAGAACTTTTGCTGTTCTTTAAAGCTGCTTCCAATTCTGGAATTTCTACTAACTTCATATTGGAAAGAAAGTTTTGTACTCACCCGACAGATGATCGTCGTCAATTGGGTAATCCACACTTTATACGAGTAATCCAATAAATCGAATAACTTGTGAGAACAGTTCACTTAGTAGTTCAATGCACAGTTGAGAACACAGTTCATAATGTCACTCACACACTTTCCAAGTTCGAGCCGCACGGTTCGTCGCCAAGTTTTTTGTAGAATTTGACTTAATTCACAGCATGAGAGCACGAAGTAATATTTAAATGGTTTATTTAATAGAAAGAAATAAAAGTAAATAAGAAAAAGTAAATAAATATGAAGTTTACGGTATGCAGGATAAACATAATGATGCAGTCTTTTTACACAAACATTCGAGCATAGCTTTAAATAGTATGATAATCTAAAATCATCACAGCTAAAGGCATAACATCAAAAGCACAATCCAAGTTCATAAACTCTTGAAGACGCGTGAGCCGTCTGCTCACGTCTGCCCTCCGCTCTCGACCAGGTCTCAGCGCTGTCTGGGACGATTCTTACTGCGCTGGGCTGTACGGATGACGTCATCTGGTATTCTAATTCGGCATTGGATGTTATGATTTCCCACATAGATATACTACTGAAAAAAAAAAAAAACCTTTAAAGGATTCTGATGACATTCAATACTTCCGTTAACTTATTCAGTTATATACAGAAACATATTCTATATCTTCAATCATTAAATATGACTTCAGAAACATTTGGAGCTTTATTAACACCTTGTAGAATCATTAGGTATAACTGCAAGCAGGAAAGATGGAAAATGAACAAATGCCTTCGCCCGGACTCGAACCACGGACCTCTGGATACCGGCCCAGGGTGCAAACCACTACACCACGAAGGCATGCCAAGAAAGTGGGAGAAATACCTTATACACTCCCCCTTTTAAAGCGTGACTGGGGTTTTTAGGGGACCCAAATCCTGGGTGTGGAGAATCCTCATCCAGCACCCTTTTAGTTCGGGCTCCACTGTAGAGTCATTGGGTATAATTGGAAGCAGGAAAGATGAAAAATGAGCCCACGCCTTCGCCTGTAATCGAACTACGAATCTCTCGATACAGGCCAGACCACTACATCACGAAGGCAAGCCAAGAAAGTGGGAGAAATACCTTGTAACCTATATTAATAAAAACTCTGCCCGCAGATTTAGTTTTGAATTTCTTTCTCAACAATTAATTGCGCTAGAACGTACAGTCTCGATGGTACATCATAAGCCAAAGATCGCTACGGCACCCGAAAGAGACTACAAAGTGAGTGACACCAAGCATGTTTATGAAACGCACAGCTGCAATATAATGAATATGAGTTTGCGGGAGGGGGGACTCCATGCATTTTCTGCAACTCGTCTGATCACGAGTAGCATATAATCAAGCATCTTTGTGGACCAACGAGCAAAAAAGAGATAAATGCAGAATGAAAGGAATATGTTATCGCTGTTTGCATCTTGAACACCTCAGCATTAATTGGACTTCCATAATAAGAAGATAATTATGTAAACAAAGACATGTCAATATCATGTATGTAAAAAAAAAATCTGATGTGTACACCACATGACTTCCTTGTACGGAACATTAAATTATACGCATTTTTTCTTGCATTTCATTTAAACTTATTAGACTGAATTAAACCTACTTCGCCGACAGCGCATAAACCACAATAGAATAAATGCATTCTTTAAAATTCACTTTGTTTACCATAACGACACTCTGGCGCTAGGTTTACTTAACAGTATTATATTTCGTTCATAATTTAACTCAGAATGCACAAAATTTATATCATTTAAAGAATTATCTAATCGTTGCCGCATGTTCTATTCAAATACTATAACAAAGCTAGAACGATGTATAAAAGAAATTAAGCAAACAAAACAAAAAAGAAACAGTTTTTTTCAGACGATTGAGTATTTCTCATTCAATTAATTCAGTTTTCACTTCGCGACAAGGCAAAAATACATAAAAATTCAAAATATCTGTATTAAAAATTACGAAGTAAATCTTAAACGCTTATTTCCTCGAAAAAATTCCAGAAAGGGTTAATCATGATTTAAATAATAAATGAAGGCTTTATCTTTGTTGTTGCGAAGCTAAGTTTCTCTAGATTGGCAACAAATCCGCTATCCTACTGTTTCAAATGTAAACAAGAGCAATGGCCGCCATCAAAAACTGTATTAGGCTTAGCGGCACTTAAACAATTTTAAAATTGTTGATAATTCTAAAAATATTGCATACAGATTTACTAAAGGCATAAAAACTTTAACCGGAAGATAAGAACAACATAATTCAATCATTTTTAAAGCAAAAAAATGTGCAATTTACAAACATATAAGAGTAAAGAAACTGAGATCACTGAGCCTTTTAACAGAGTGGATATATATATAAATATATTTATATAAGTTTGGTGCGGCCGATTGCAACTAAAATACGAGATGCACATCTACATGTTATAGCAGTTCTATATAAAAAATTTCAACGTTCTGAGGCTACTCGTTTTTGAGTTATGCGAGATACGTACGTACATACGATCGTACAGACGCCACGAAATATTCTCTTCAGAATTCATTTTAAAGCAGTTTTATAATTTTTTTGGAGGAAAAGAGTGTTTTATTCTGTGCTTACATACAGATATCACGGAAATACATCGTTAAATTGCATTTGAAAGAGGTCAAAATGGGATATTTTCGTTGAAATATGCTGCCTGAAACTTTTCGCGATTACAATACTTCCTTTTTACTTCGTACAAGGAAGTAAAAAGCGAGCGAAATTAAAAAAGAACAAATTGAAAATAAGGCCTTTAACAAATAATTCATCTTATGAAAGTGTAATCTTGCAAACTTTAACTGCCAATTTTTGCAGAAATGGTGAAAGCAATTTTGTACGAATAATTCTAGATACCGGAAGTAGCAGATCATAGGTCAGTGCATTTCTTGCGCAGAAATTAAAACTAAAATTTTTAGGTCAGGCGAGTGTGATGCATGGGTTTTTGTAGTAATAGAAAAAACAGAAAATCATAATAAATATGTAATTAATTTGAATAATTCAGCAACGGAATTAACATGTGAAGTGGAAGTTATAAGTCAAAAAACCATATGTTTGCATATTCCAAAATTGGAGGATAAGGACTGTATAAAGAAACTCGAAGGTTTCAAATTTTTTCTTAGTGATGTAACTACTTGTATTAACGAGAATTCTTTTGAAAAACAAAGACAGAAATACATACGCTTGTAGGGACAGATTATGCCGAAAAACTCATAACAGGGGAACAAAGAACATAACAAAAAGTTTAGTAGCTATGAATACACACCTTGGCTGTATAGTACTATTATGAAGAACGTGGATAAAGGGAAAGAATTTTAATGAAGTCCTTTTATCTTTACACAGCACTGAAAGAAACGTTTGTGACTTATGGACTCTTGATTCTATCGTAATAACAGAACCAGCTCTTTCCCAAACAAAACAATAAATAGAAAAAGATACAGAAAATTATTTTATCCGTACTAATTATAAATTTTAAGAGCCCACGAGGAAACGTATCAGATGTCACTTTCATGGCTTGGAATTCATCCGGAGTTGTCAGATGATAGAATCCTTGTGGAAAAGGCTATGAAGCCTTTCATTAGGACCCTTCAGATCAATAATTCCTTAGAAGCCTATGAAACTGTTTTAAAGGATTCGTTGGAACAAGGAATTACTTAAACTGTCGATGTTTTGGAGGCAAAAAAGTGTGAAGGGCATTATCTGCCGCATAGAGAAGTTTTTCGGGAAAATTCGACTACCAAAATTTGATGAGTATTCGACGCATCTGCAAAGTAGAAAAGTTGAGTATTCCTGAATGACTGCCTGGAAAAGGGTCCATATAATCTTAAATTAATCCCTAAAATTTTGATAAAATTTCGAGAAGGAAAATATGGCGTAATTTCCGATATACGAAGATCTTTCTTTACAAAGAGGTTTGAAATCTGCGGATACAGGTTTTTTCCTGTTCCTTTGGAGGAAGAAAGGACATCCTGGAAAACCGACTATATATCATCAACAAAGGTTTATATTTGATGTACAGGTCAGTCCCATTTTACTCGCCGCAACGAGTAATTACCATTTTTAAAATGTACCAAAACATTATTAGGAATTAGCTTCAAGAAAGCCATGTATGTGGATAACTGTTTAGCGAGTATGGAATCAAATGAAGAAATGAACTCATTTAGCGAGGGATCTAGAGAAATAATGGCTACTGTAAAATGTGGTTTGAGAAATTATAAACATAACAGACTTAAAAATGAAACTTAATTCTAAACTTTCCTCATGAAGATAATAATGAAGTTGTGTCAGTATTGAGATTGAAATGGCACTTGTTTGACGAAATTTGTATTACCACCTTAAAGATGAGGAAAATCCTGAATTGAGCAAAAGATCTGTTCTTTACGAATTTAGTAAATTCTTTCACCCAGTTGTGTTTACTAGTTCAGTTACTGTTATGTCTAAATTAATTCTGCAGATGTGCTTAAAAAAGAAAATTAACTGGATTACTAATTTGACAATTGATCTAGCAAAGAGATATTTTGCATGGCGATCTCAGTTAAAAAATTTGAAAGATATTAGAATTCCTAGACTTCTCCCAAAATAGATGAAAGTACCATCATATATGCATCTTTGGACGTAAAGAAGAACGCTTATGCCACCTGCATTTTCCTTGGGTAGACTCACATGTCAATTGATACAGTCCAGAGCTTAAGTTGCTCCCTTAAAAACTCTCAGCACACCTCGACTCGAGGTACTCGCTTGCACCAATGGGGCCAAGCTTTCTTATATAATAAGAGAACACTTGAAAGTAAGAGAAGTTCCAAGTTTTTACTGCACAGACTCCACAAATGCTCTCTCTTGGATGAAGCAGAAGGAAAATTGGTTCACTTTTGTAGCCAATCGAGTAAATGAGATTCGAAAATTGAGTAATCCAGATCACTAGCATCACATTCCTGGAAAGTTCAACCCTGTGTATTTGCCATTTTGCTCTTGCTGTGCTAAGGAACTGAGAAAATCCAAATCGTGGAAAGGATCAGATTGCATCTATCGAGCTACAGGAGGAGTGACCCATTTCAAATGGAGAACATCTTGACTTACACGTAGTAAATGGAGAAGGGAAATGAATTATAGTTTCAGCGAGCATTAACATGAATACAAATAAATATCTCCTTTTCGACAAAATTTGAAGTTTCGAAAAGGTCATAAAAGTCTTGTCTTGGATTTTAAGGGTCATTAAAAATGCAACTGCACAATCATCTGAAAGAACTCTTGGTAGAATTTCAGTCCAAGAAATAAAATGAGCTGAAACGATAATTTCCCGACTCATCCGACAAGAAATCGTTTGAAGAATTTAAATATAAGAGAATACGTGAACTACCACCTATCATGGACTCTAGCGAACTTATAAAAATGAAGACACGTAGCTTTCAGAGTGATGACGATGCAGGCTTTCGTTACCCAATTTTGCTTCCCTCAGATCATCAGTGAGCAAGTCCGAACATGAAAGGCTAAGTCACGCGGCAGTACAATTCGTTATGTGCGCCTTATGTGAAAAATATTGGATTATAAAGAGTAAGAAGACAATACATAACGGTATCCAAAAATGTGTGTGATATCAAAGGTTCGATTCTGATCCATGTAAGACTCCTCAAGCGCCACTACCTAAAGACAGAATAAGAGAAGCCTTAATTTTTGAGATTATTGGTGTTGCTCTGACGGGTCCCTTAATATTAAAAGGGGCTCAGTAATCAAGGATCATTATTTTTACCTGCGCGATATATAGAGAAATTTACATCAAGTTAGTCTCCTCTCTCTCAACTGAAAGTTTCTTTCAAGACTTTTATTCGGTTCATCACTCGAAGGGGTACACCTATCACTGTCTACTTCGATATTGGAACCAATTTTGTTAGATCAAATAATTTTTTAAGACCATAAATTGGAATTCTATCTTAGAAAATGCGACAATTAAGAAAATTGAATGGAAGTTTATCCCAAATTCCTCGCCGTGGTGGGAAATGCTAGTCGAAGTACTAAAGCTCTTCGAAAGGTGCTCGGAAAATCTTCTCTGAATTGCAAAAAGTTGTTGACATTTATTTGTGACTGCAAGAGCATTGTGAACAACCGTCCTCTCCTTTATTTGTCAGAAGACGTAAAGGACTTGAGAGACGATAGACAAAAAGACTCACCCATGAAAGACAAAAGAACTCAGCAATGTTTCTAACCAAAATTTCAGAGATTGGAGTTTCCGAATTAGATTTTTTTAATTCTGAATTCATCAATAAGAGATACCTTTCTACAGAGCCAAATTGAGAAAAGACTTCCGAAAACGCTTTCGGGTGGAGTATTTAGGGGAACTAAAAACAAAGATCAAAATTCATCAGCGAACCGTCGTCTGTAAAAGTTGGTGATCTTGTTATTGTGTCCAACAATGAAAAAAGGATAAACTCGCCCTTAGCTAGAATCCTGGAAATTTTTCCACCGCAGCTTCATAATAATAATTAACTATCTGAAACTCAATACTTCTATTGATTAATTTGTAGATAATAATTGTGTATATATATTTTATATGTTAATAATAAAATTCGAAAAAAATATATTACAGTTCGAGAGTGCATGGACGTCAGTGGACTTCGAAAGAAAGAATGACAGTTTTCAGGGCAGTCCTTTAGATGGTAAGTAAATTTTCACTTATCCTATTAAAGAAATCCTTAAAGAAATAAATTTTAAACATTTTTTTTTATTTTAAAATTTGATAAACTTTAACAGCTGTGTAATACTATATTGAACGATCAACTAATTAAGAAGAGATTAATAAGTAGATAAAAAGTAAAAGAATTTTGCCATAATAATAAAATTAATTTCAAGAAATCAAATTTTTTTTAAATTCTTCCGAGGTCAAGTTGTAGATATTTCTGACGAAGCCGTACAAATGAATAATAATATTAGTAGTAAAATATATCCAACAAAGCTCAAATATTTAACTATGCTATTAAGAAAAATAAACCGAGTTTACCTGCAATCACGAATTTTTGCACAAAATCTACCGTTACTCTAAACATTGAGCCTGATAACTTAAAAAATTAGAAATTTGCATAGCTATGGATCTTCTGAGGAATTTTTTTAATTTAGAATTTAAATTTTATTAAGGTTTCGGGGTTCAATAAAGGGTTCAATGCATAAATTTTTTCAAGTTCAATATAAAATTCTAACCAGAAAACAAACTCATACTTGTGCATTATAATAATAAAGAGTTAAACAGAATAATCGATATGTTCCAATGATTAAAAAAACTGATAATTATGATAAATTGTCAAATAAAATTATTGGACCCAATTTGCTGTACTTAAATTTTAAATTTCATTAAAATCTTTTTTCTGATTACAAAATCAATTAATTTTTCCTTCAGGTTATAACATGCCTTAAATTTTAGAATTACCCTCCCTTTTAAAGTATGGCGCGTTATTTTGTTGGTCAATGAAATCATGAAACTGCTATTCGCATCTATAAATCTTGTTTGACAGTTTTAAGTGGAAAACAGTAAACTATAATAAAATATTTATAATTCGAAAATCATAAAACTCTATAGCTCTACAGAAATTCAACATGCATTTCTTCATCTCAACATGCAGACTTTCAGATCATCAATTAGCTTGCACTGCGACAGATTGCAGAACATTCTTCTTAAAGTCTGGATACTGTTAGACGAATGAACTTCTTGAATCTTCATCTATCATTCTTAGTTCTTTGTTAAGCAAAATGGCGTAATCATGATTTATGAGCTAAATAGAGTGATATGAAAGCGGAAATTGGCCTTTATCCAGACTCTTGTAAATTGATCAATGAGGAAATGCATCATCAAACGTAAATGAAACTCAATAGTGTGATCAGGCTTCATTTCCATAATACATTTTTTAACATTTTGCTTAAAATAAAATGAATTAATAAAAAATACAAAATTCACTCATTCGAAGAGTTGCAAAAACTTATCAGGTAAATTAAAATGCATATTCTGAGAAAAAAAGGCGCTAGATATTTAGATAAGTGAATAAAGGCGTTTCCTTCTGGAGGCTTATTTCAGCTATTTGTTTTTGTTGTATGTATATAGCTTCAAAATTCTTATTGCCGGAATGAAGTAACAATATTTACCATCTATTTAAGGTCATCCGATTTTACTGACTATTTTATTGAAACTTTTAACGTTCTTACTTTGTACAGCTCTGTATGAAAGCTTATGAGCATTTCCTTCTCATCCATATTGTTATTGTCGTTATTGCTGCTGTTTCGAGTAGCCAGATATTTGTAACTTGATGCCTTTGTTGGAAATGGCCAATACTCATTGGCCGTTCAGCCATTCTCTTCATTAAAAATGTTGCCCAGGTTTCACTACAGACACAAATACAGTTAAAGCTAGTAGGAACACCAGATCGTCACAATTAATCACAAATTATTCATACTTACTAGGTTTTTACTAGAGGTTTCACGGTAAAGAATGATCGCATCGGAACCTTTCGATTTCATGCAGCAATTGTTCCATGCTACGGAATCAATTGCGCAATCTTCGGCAGTCCATCATGAACATCCCAGGCAACGGGATCTAGACGTTTTCTAAACAACTGAATTACATAACTCTATTCAAATAGGATTATAGTTTCAAATGTAAATTAATTGAATCTGAAAGGAGGGTCAGATTTTCCATCAATTTTCACGTTCCATTAACCAGTGTTATTTTTATTTAGACAATGCACTATGAATATACATATAATATGCAAACAGTGTGAATTTTTTAATACAATTAAATCAATTTGTCAACTTCACACTCACATTCTTTTTATAAGTAAAGTAATTAATTAGGTCAGTATAAACAGGGGGACTTTATTCTACAGTTAATGTCTCTCAATGTGCAGTTTTATTGATTTTAATAATCTGAGACTTGATAATGAGTCTGTGCCATGTGTTGCTAATTTTGTTATGATTATTATTTTTGCCACCAGATTTGGAGTCATAATCAGGTGTCTTTTGAAAAGGATAGCTGTTACCTAAATTCTTTACATGAAACTCAGATATTAAAGGGCATTTAAACGAAGAATGATGTGAGTTAACTATTTCCCAGCATGCACAAATTTCTGGAGAAAAAAAATACTCCTCTATGAAATGTTTCCTCTATGAAAGTATGCTGAAAAAGACGTGATCAGATATAAAATGACAGTTGGTGTTGGTATATTTGTCATTCGCCTTTGGAAGAAACTAGTGAGCTCTTCTTCATTCTAGTGCATTGATCTCATTCATTACCAGCTTACTAGGGCTTGCTTATTAGTTAGAACTTTAGAGATGAAAGATGCCAGAGTCCTTCAATACATTAACCTGCTTATGACAGCTGCTGTTTCTCAATTCATGGGGTTGCTTTCTTTGCCTTAATATCCACTGTGGCTCTTGCTCATGAGATATAATGTGATGAGTTCGAAAATGTAGCGATATCATTTGCAATGCAAGATATACTCTTCGGAGTTTTAATTGCCTGCAGAGCAGTTTCGCTATCTGTTTTAATGTGCAGTTTTAAAGATGCTGTTCTTCTTCTATTTGTAATGCGGCTCGGAGGGTTTTCAGTTTCGCTTGTAACATGCGACTTTGGGGATAGATTGTCCCATCCAACTGGCAAATGATCGTTTGTTATTTCTAGGTACACAGAAGAGCGGATGGGGATTCGAATTTTTCTTAAATCTGTAGAACGTAAGTCCAGATTGGGAAATGCTTTATTTTTTATGGTTGACCGAATTAAACACATGAGAAAGGGGCATCTTATATCAGTGTTGATGAAAAATACTCCGTGCAATGTACCAGCGGTCTTTAACCCCTCTTCCATTATAACCAAATCTTATCACATGACTTTCGGCTTGCCAGTACTTTATGCACCCAAATGCCAAATAGATTTGCAAGCATATGGATACACCTACTTATGTACTTATGCAGGCCTTCTTCCCGACTCCGAGCCGGGACCAACGATAAGGCACCCAGAATCGTTACAAGTGTAACGATCAAGGAGTCTCTCAGATATTATTTTAATCCCTTGTCACAAACTCGCACCCTCTTCGACTCCTGTTCTTAGATGATTCAAAATACCTTTTATGTCAAGTATAACCCATTACTTTTGTTCCTATCTTTTTAGGTCTTCTTTTTCTTCGTTAAAAGATACCTAGTTGTTATGACTACACAACAAATTCTGTGAAATATTTTAATACTCTTTCGTTGGATGACAGCAGAATCCAACTTCTTAAGACCTAGCATAATTTTGATAAGGCATATTCCAGAAAACTATATATAGGCAATTATTTCACTAGTAGAGACAGGGATGCGAAGGATATTGTTAAGTACAAACTTGATGAATGGAAGTTTGGTTACTATGAAAGTTAGTACTCATTTAGTTCGCATCCTCTATCATTTATAGAGAACCGCTCAATGTTTTAAACTTTTGGAATCCGTTATTAAAAATTGATAATATTTTACATCTTAAAATTCTTAATCTAAAGCATGCTCTCAGAAATGGTGGTATAAATTGTTTTGCTACTGGGTTTCAGGACATGTATACCCAAAAATGTAGACTGGCTAATATGGTAGCAAAATCTCCTGTTGAAATGTCCAGCAAACCAGTCCCTTTGTGCAAACAGCCAACAAGAAAGTAATATCTGATTGATTCGCATTAGATTATCGGCCAGTTTGTAAAAAACCAGCTTTCACAAACTGGCCAGTATGGTAATGATACTACTTGCCATATCAGAATAGCACATCGTATGACTGGACCATGAACCCGATTACTTCCATAAGTTTCCCACAGTTATAGAAATATAGCGGCACACTATAGTATCCTTTATATTTCCATTTTGTTTATAATGTTTACCAATCACATATTTTGATAATTATGTTCTTCTACCTAAAAGCTAATCTAAACAACTGGAAGTTTACTATGTTTATATAATATTGTTTCGATTTTATCTTTCTGACTGCTCAAGGTGTTGCGTGTGCTTACGTCTTTGGCCAAGCATCACATGATCTTGTTATGAACTGTAACCATATTATTTGCCGCCAGATCCACAGAGCTTATGTTAATGTCCTAACGCATCATAACTTTAGACTTTTCCGATCACTTGGCATCTGAATTTCAAATGGCTTGTATCCCAGATGAAAATTAACTTCAGCTGCATCCACTCCTCTTTACAGACATCAGAACATTAATCAAACAGTGTTTAAAAATTGTAAGTGTTCCTGGAAGCGTAACTTAACAATAAGCTTTGAAATGTTAAACCCAGATCAGAGGTAGCTAGAAACGTGAACATGGACGTTTAAAGAATTTGAGTTTGTCATTCGTTTAAACCTACACTGCTGGCTATTAAAATTGCAACATCATGAAGGAATGCAAATATAAAAAAGACATTTATTGTAAACAATATAGCATGAAGATAAAATGATTAAATTTGTAAGCAGGTTTGGGGTTTATAAGGCCGTGAAATCAGTCGAAACAGCTACCAACCCTAACGACCCTTACCTGGTTAGGTACGGAGTTAAAATGGCCTTCGATGACAGAAACGAGCAAGTCATTCCATGCTGCTTCACGTCTATACCACACTTCATCAACCGTATTAGCTTCAGAGGGATGGCAGGCCAGTCTCTCACCAACCCATAACCAAATGTATTCAATGGATGTCAGATCTGGACACCGTGCAGGGCAGGAAGGGAATACCCTGTGTATCGAGGAAGGTCAGAACACGACGTGTAACATATGGTCTTGCATTATCTTGTTGAAACATGGCGTTTGACAGGCCTGGAAGATAAGGCACAACCACTGAACGTATGAGATTTCAGAAATGTATCGATCTGCGTTCAAATTACCATCGATCCGAACTAGAGATGTGTATGTCGTATACCCAATGGCTACCCAAACCATTACACCAGATGCAGCGTCGTCCCTAGGTCGATATCGAATGCAAGCAGGCGACGTGCAGTTCCCTCGGAGCCTCCCGACACGCATACGGCCATCAGAATACTACACGCAGAACCAGGACTTGCCTGAAAAGACGACATTGTGCCAATCCTGTATCCAGTCGTTCGGCGCACCAGAATCTCCGTCTCTCTCTATGCTGCATTGTCAAGGGAAGCCGAAGTAATGATCGCCGTGCTGATATTTTATGCAGCTGCAAATGTTGACGCATCGTAGGCGCGGATACTGGGTGTGCTGCAAATATGCCCATTTCCTGACTAATGGTCCGTGATGTGGTTAAATGGTTTTGCATAGCTGACTTTTCAATATGTCTGTCCTCTCGGGAGTTAGTCAAGTGAGGACATTGAGATCCTGCATGCCGTTCAGTATAACCCCTCAGCAACTCATTGATTCCATTTTCGCTTGACGGTGGATGGATGTCGACCAGTGCGACGGGTGATATCACGGAACGATAATCCACACTCTCAATAGGCAACGATCCTGCCTTTATCGAATTCGACTCTTTCTGATAAACATTTCTTATTATTATTTGAGGCATAACACTATATTCTGAGCAAGCTCCGGCCTTACAGAGACCTTTCCGGATGAGAAACGCGCTACACAACCTTTCTCTTATGTAATGCTTCAGAAGTCTTTTCTCCTTCTTGCGTCGTCTAAATGCGCTGAAATACTAATCGTTCTTATATCCCAAACTCTTCTTCCTTTCTTGTGATTTTGATGTTCTTCAGATCATTCCTTCCTGCTGTTGTAATTTTAATAGCCAGCAGTATATTATTTAAATCCTTTTACATAGTAATAATAACAAAATATATTAAACTGTCTTTTGCCGAATGAACACGGATGCGTTTTCTGTAATTTTGAGAATGGTGTTGATTATTTTATGTCAAATTATTCAACAAAATTAAATAATAGATTTTAAAATATTTTTACCTTTTAAAACTGTATTTTTAGCACCGATAAAAGACTCCGTCATCATAATGACACTTGTAGCACGTATGATTGTGCTGTTATCTTCTTTTTCATTTCTGCTTTCTAAATAAGAATAGAAATGCTCGTCTTGATTGCAAATTCATTCTTCAATGAGAAATAAATTGTGGATTTTGCGAAATGAATTCCTTTTAACCTCCGTTCAACAAAACCATGAATATTCGACAATAACTTATTGTCTTCCCTATGCTTTGATAATATTTTCTGAAGCTCCACCCTTCTCTGCATATTAGAAATGTTCCGCTTCACTCATTCTGAGGAGTTTAGAACGATCTAAATCTAAATTTAAAAAATGAGAAATACGACGAAAAAATTAAAGTTGTTCTATTTTATCCTTAAGAAGTAAACTCTTAAAAATCAAGCTTAAAATATGTTTATTCTCAATTAATAACTTTGATAACCAATCAATAAATCTGGACAATATATTTAAAAAACTGGCATTCACCAAAATAAAATCCCAGAAAATTTCAAGAAAAACTTAAAATTTGAGATGCATGCTTTTTTCTAACATTAATTAAAAATTTTAAAAGTTTCATCAAACTTATATATAACGCAGACTGTAACAATTAGAAATTACCATTTTAATATGTAAAAAAAATCTTAAAATGAATAAAAGTGTGAAACAATTTACACGGAAATATTCACTCTGATAATGACGTATAGCAGCAAATATCAAGCTTTCAGTGATACATATCCTGTCTGTGAGAACTGAAACGCCATGAAAGAATTATGCGAATAAACTGAAGCTTGCAACAAATTTCCTTTTCCTGTAATTACATTATTTCAGTAAATAAAGTATCGAGATTATGATGCGAGCATAAGAATATTGGGCTTTATTGCTTAACTGGAAGTGCTTCGTGATATATATGTAACTCGAAACATATAGTTGTTAAACGACTAACCACAGGATACTGTTTAATTTCCACATTTCATAATATGGCTAATTTTCTCACATTTCCTGTTTCAAAATAAATGAAATACCAAGCTAAAAATGTGGTAGACCAGGATTTGTCACCACCTGAATTTGGAGACACTGCTCCCTCATCTCCCTTTAAGTAGGAGAGAATGTAAGGAATTTTCTCCTTTTCACCTACGTGATATAACTGGAAGCTACCAATCGGGAGATCTGGAGTTCGATTTCCGGCTAGAGCACAGTGGAGTTTTTCGTGTTTCTTGTCCTTAAGTAATACTAATCACTCTACAGATTCAGTTTTGAAAATCATCTAAGATGTTGAATTGTTGATAATCTGCAAAAGAATTTCTAAAATTTTTTGCAAGCTATTTAAATCTTTATTTTGTTCTTTGATAAAATAGATATAAATTTAAATTAATTTAATTTTTAGGAAATTTTTCAACATTACTGTAAACTTTACGTTAAACGACGTTACTGTATACTTTTACGATGTACTGCTCGTACTCCCTTAAATAGCTATCCATTTCTGTTGGATCCCTTGACAAATAATCCCCAAAACAAATCTTTTTTTTTTTAAATAATCATTTTTTTTTACCGGGTACACAGTTACGAAAAGTATGTTAACTTATGGCTTACAAATATATATTAACTACGGAAACGTTGCAAACATTCATAAAAATTGAATTTATTTTATTTTACATCGATTATACAATAAAAAAAAGATTTAAATTAATTAAAGGTTAAAGAATAAAGATTTAAATTAATCAGAATGCGTTTATTGCTTCATATCTCTCAGGTTAGTAAGCAGTTAAAGACTGTTTAAGTTTGAAAGAAAAATTTAAAATCTTATGTCTGAAAACTGAGAACTAAACATGTGTTACGAAACTGAGAACTGAACATGTGCATGTGTGCGTGCAAAATATACGAATTGTGGCAAAACTTGTTCAGCTCAGTAGATGATGCATACATGATAGCGTAAAATAATGTGAAGTAAGAGGAAAAAAAAAATAGAAACATTTCTCGAAGAACTTTTCTAATGACAAATCTGGTTGTTTCAAGTAAATGTAAATAATTTATAAGAAAGCCTCCCTTTTTGACAGAGAGAAATTTATTAATATTTATGAGCAATTACCTTCACAGGCGCATATTAAAAACAAAGTCTGCACTAGAAATATTCGTCAGTTAAGAGATAAGGTATAAAAAATGCCAAGGATATCTGATAATTATTCAACATCTCATACTGCATTACTACTTGATGGGATTACTTAATTAAATATATCCTAAGTGCAAGAAAATGAATGACATCACAACTGCATTTGACATTAATGAAATCTAATTACCTCTTATACCTCGTAATTTAATTGTTCTAATCAGGAATTATTACTCTGCATTCGCTTATCAGGTGAAACTTTGGTGGCAAAAGTAACCTTGTAACTATCTTAATTGACAACTTAATATATTTAAGTCATAAAAAATGTAGCAATATTGGCCTACATCACAGTAGCAGTACGAGTCCTAATGGTATTAATATTACTCTGTGTTCCTAAAGATGTTTAGCGGTTTTTTTTACAATAAAAACTTTATTTACTTAAATACTGTGTTCTCGAAAAATTTCGGTCATCACTTTTCAACGGAGATATATATTTTGATCGATCCAGAATCCATCTGGACGATTATTTTGTGTGATATCTGTATACTTACGGACTCTCCCCTGGGGATGGACTGGAGTGCAACCCCCGGCGTTCTGGCTAAGATCTGTTCATAGACAGACTAGTCTCATAAGGTTGTAATATCCTAGCTTAAATAAAATTCCTTGACACCTAGAATACTGGTAGAACTACGTAGCTGCTATTCTCTGAGTTCTTGTTGCGTAAATAACAACTCCAAGGAAGGGTTAAAACACCCTTTTATTCTAACTCAAAACAGATGTACAAATGGCCCCTCTTGAGCGTACAAGTACCCTCAATTTGGGCTTTAACTTAAAATAATAAACTAATAAATACTAAATAAAATTAATCAGCTTCACAGGATCCAACTCGCGTAGTTGGCCTTTACTTAAGAATCATCGGCTTACCACTAGAAGGCACGTATTAAGTACGGCCGTAGAATAGCAAGCTTTAACTAATAGCAACAACGTGGCTGAAATACTGAAGTAATTCAGACCGCTCTCTTACTGAAGTAATTCAGACCTCAGTTTAAATACTAGTTTTTACCTTATTTGCACAAAGCGTAACACTGACATACTGAAAGCACATTCTGTTCACGCATTGTTCAAAAATAAAAATAATTATTAGTAAACTAAAATAAAGCCCCCGGTCCGTTCAAGCTCAACGGGAACCATATTGGCACTGTTAAGGTATATAAAGAACCATATTGGTACTCGGACTGTGGTGTTGCTATATGTTTGATAAAGCAAGGCGGTCCTCGAGTGTTTATCCACACTTTGTTCAAAACTAAGAACAGATGTTGACTTGGTAATCTTCGTTTACTTTGTATAGCCAATCGATTGGGGCCTGGTTGCCTTTGTCATGTGTTTCATGATTCTGACCTTGTTCTTATTTATTGCCTCGGGTTTATTTCGGGGAAGATGCCTTCCATTGATCGTATCTAGAGGATGAGACGTCAATACCATGTAAAAAGCTTTCAATGACCTAGGTCAGGGAGTCTCCTCTCTCTAGTATTCCGTACGTACGGACAGAATAAAGCATATTTTTCACCAAAACGAATTGTAAAATGAATATAAAATGTATTCCAAAAGATGTTTTTTTCGTGACGTCGGTCCGTACATACGTATGTATTTATCTCACATAAATTGATTAGCCGTTAAACGTTGAAATTTTGTATATGGGATTACTACAACATTTAGTTGTGACCCTCCCTTATCTATTCGGCCGCACAAAACGCATATATATATATATAAATTATATTCACACTGTGTTATCCCGCTCAGTGAGCTCAGTATTTTATTCTTATATGTTGATAAATTACACATTTTTTTGGCTTTAAAAAAGGTTTAATTATGCTTTTCTTATATTCCGGTTAAGGTTTTTGCGCCTTTCGTTAATCTGCATGCTATGCTTATAGAATAATCTACAATTTAAAAGCATAAGCGGAGCTAAGCCCAATAAGATGAAATTTGTTTACTTATGAAACCATTAACAGTATAGTAAATTAAGCCAGTTGGTGCACCAACTTCAGTTTCTTTCTGCCCAGTAAGACCAAAAGTAAAGTTTACTTTTTGGTGCAATGAAAAATTGTGTCTTTATATGCACGTTGGCCATATTGCTTCCTTTTGCTTAGAAACTCTGATTTTAATTGCAAAAATAATTTTGACTGCATTCGATGTTTTAGGTTTTCTGTATTTTACAATTTTTAATGAATATGCATTGAATTTCTACGTATTTTTGCCTTTCCGCGGAGGAAGGCAGTTATAGATATTAATCTCACCTGTATAGGTCTCAATTACGCACACTGATCTGATCTTAATGACGCACATCTAAAGTTTTTTAAAATAATGCGCTATTACAGTTCATATGGGATTTGTATAGTTTGAAAAGATACTTTAAATTATCGTGTTGTTTGCAATGATTATTTATTTATGCCATTACTTTCTCCTCTTTTGTGAAGAAAATTTTTGTCATGACAGTTTAAGCTAATTATTTTTAAAAGATTTTTATAGCGATTAACTACATTGAATTTAGAATACAGCATTATTTTTTTGTAGTTCAATGTTGTGTTACGTATTTTTGATATATTAAACTGAGTTTATAAAAAATTTCCTCCTATCAATATGCGTAGGAAACATATCATAAACATATATAACTAAAATTGCACTCTAATATTTTGCATATTTGTCCATAATCAAATATTTACATATGCACATAAATAAAGAAAAGAAAATCTAATAAATGCATTTCCATCTTTAAGTCTGGAATAAAATAATAGATTACCCTCTACTTTATAAATAGGATATAAATAATAACTTTTGAAAGAAAGAATAAATATACGTTATCCTTCACAATGTGGTGGGGGGAAGATTTCTTCACTTAGTCTCCTTTTACAATTTCATGAGTCGGGCATTTGACGTTTAACATCAATCATCCTCAAGCAACCATGACGACAGTTCCGGTACATCATCTTCCAGACGGCCGACACACAACAATCCCTCAACTCAAAACTTTATCCCTAGTATTCTTCTCTCTAGTCTAGATTGTAGCATCCAGAAATCTCTCTAGTGTCCGGAAGTAACACACGATTCTACGTTCGTGAAGAGAATCTCCGAATGTATTATCCGAAAGTTCATTTAAAATTCTGATGTTGGCGAAAAGTTTGCCTCGCTAGTAAAACCGTTGTGGTTTAACTGAGGCTATATCACATCATCTACGTGAGAACTGAAACATGCTGCTTATATAAGCAGAAGAATTTTCAAAGTAATTATAGGTTAGGGTTTAGTTTGAAATTAAGAAAGTTCGTTCTCAGAGTTCACGAAAGAAATCTAGAAAAGCACTTTTCTTTTGCTCTTAATCTGAAATCTAAAAATAGGTTGCGTAGTCTAAGCTGGATTTTCTTAGCCAATTCCGTTTAGAGTGTGCTAGCTCTACTGAGATAACAGGAAGGGGAAACTCAAGGGAATAATCGATAATATAAGAATAATAATGTAATAGAAGAACAATATTTATACTTTATTAAATAATTTCACTATTGCTTTTACATATGATATTAAATGTTTTATTATTTAAAATTCCAGTGTTATGGAATGCTTATGCAAAGGAATGAGAATCTTGAACTGCACTAGAACTGCATTTTGGATGTATTATTTTATAGATGTACTTATTTATTGACTAAAAGAAAATCCTGCCATTTATAATGATTAAACTACATAATACTACTTGCAGTTATAAAAACAAGTGTGTTCTTTACAATATGTAATCACCTGTAAATATAAGAGTTTTGATTTATGGTGGTTCAATCATTAAATGTTTTTTTTTATTTTAAGCTTTAGGCAAATAAATACATTCAATGAATGAAACAGTACCTTATTGTTTACAGTTCCACTACGATGACGTTTATAACATACACCTTCTCTTTACTGGCGTTCCTGCGGTCCCGTAAGTCATTCGGCGCAATAATTTCGTATGTACAATGTTTTTGCTAGACTACACAATATGTATTTTATAAGGTATTTCTCCGGTCTCTTTAGCATGCCTTCGTGGTGTAGTGGCACGGCCGTATTCGAGAGGTCCGTGGTTCGAGTCCCGGAGACGACATTACTCATTTCACGTCTCCCTGCTTTCAAAAAATACCTAATGACTCTATAAGCTCATCATCTCTCGAGACATTATTATTTGTTTTATTTGCAAAAGGTTTCATATTTTTTCTTAATATAAAAGAATAAATGGCCGCTCACCAGAAATAGTGTTTAAGGACTCTGACTGCAGCACCGAACGGCACGGGTTCAAATTCCGGAGAAGGCACGGATGTTTGTAAATGTATAGTGACTGTGTGGCATGAGGACACTCCAAATATGCGATGAGCCAAAATTCCATTCCAGAGGTTGGTGGTAGGAGAAGAGGGATGCTAGACAATCGGACCTGTCCCTCCAAGGTGCTCTCCTTCAAAACTGGAACTGAGCAAAGTCCTACTCTCACCTGTATGATGCTCTTCACAGCAAGAACAACAGAATAAAGAACAAAACTTAAAGGAGACTTTTCTTTTAATATCTTCCAACAAATTATGTAGTTAATGAATGTAATATATTCGACAATGAGTTTTCAATCAATAAGCACGAATAAAGGTTTCCCACAAAACGTTGTATTTTCCAATGGTATCTGTTTGTCGGTATATATGAAGATTTTTTCGTCCACGATAACTCATAAGAGTTAACTCTTATATGATGTATATATGATCAAATGAAAGTGGTACTTTGAACATTTAAAAGTTTTTCCTTTTGGTTTTTTTAGATTAGAAAAATATGAAAAAAGTTTAATCTAAAAAAAAACTTAGTTATTAATTTTACGCCCGGGAAAGGCAACGTTGCGGCTGATACTTTCTCACGAATAAAATTATACTTAGGAGGCAATGAGATAAAATATATACGTTAACGTCAAAAATTTTGGACTGTCGTGAAACTATCATTGCCGAATTACAAACTGATCCAGAATTTAGACATACCTATGCATATTTAAAAGACCCAGACAATTTTGAACACCCGGATACAAAGGCCATTAGAAATAGGGCAGCAAATTATGAGGCAATTAATAATCTCTTGTTTTTATTCTAAAACAACAAATGAGAATAATAAATTAAGATTGGTCATCCTAGCATTTTACGGTTTAGTATCTTGCAAAAACTGCGTAATGCATCCACTGCAGACTATCTCGGCATTAGAAAAACGGTGCAAAGAGTGCGGGAGGCAGTTTTCTGGAAATTCAAATTTTGTTGCATAATATGTAAGGTCCTTCCATATTTGCCAATTAATTAACGATGTAAGTTATAGCCCTGCCGGTTACCTAACTAGCACAAAAGCTAATTTCCAAATTAATTAACAGTAATAGATTTATTAGGGCCGTACCCACGTAGTAACATTAATAAACACAGATACTTCATTTTTATTGCGCATCATTTTTCGAAGTGGGTAGAAATATTTCCCTTTAGAAGGGCCTCAGCTAAAATCGCATAACTCTTTTCTTAATAAATATATCTTAAAATATGATGCACCTCTTAGGTTTATCTCAGACAACGGTCCCCAGTTTATTAGCCAAATACTCGGTAATTTATGTGCAGGGCTTGGCAGGATCCATTTAAAGATCGTTCCTTATCGGTCACAATCAGATATTGCAGATAGCGTGAACAGGAATATAGTTAAAATTATGCATAACTATGTTAAAAATTACCACAGCCACTGGGATCGCTGTGTCAATGAATTGGCTTTTGCTCTAGGAACAGAACAGCTAAACATGGCATTAGAACAGTAGTAAAAACGACAGTAGAATTACTTTGGGAGAAGAAGATAATTATCCCCCCTCGGATAAATTGTTTTTCTTGCAAAAACAGGAGGCAGAATTTAAACTAAGAGATACATATTCAAAAACTATTAATAAGGCGGTACAAATTCAGATTTCGCAAGAGCAAGGCAAAAATTGTAATACGACAATAGACTTTAACCGTTTGAGTCCGGCGAAGCGCTATCGCGCTTCACTTGTCGTATGCCAAAAATACGGCGCAGCACGATAGCGCTTCTCTTGTTTTGTATCGAGAATGCGAAGACGCTGCTGTTGGTTCGTATACTTTACGCAATTATTGAGAGCAGTTGTAGGGATATCAGTAGCAGTTGTTTTATAGGAATTGGAAATTGTTTTCACTTTTTTACCAAGTGTTATACTGATAATTACGAAATAACCCATGTCAAGCTCTGATTCATTTGAAAGTGACTAATATGAGAAGCGATAATGTTAGTTATGAGAAGCGATAATATCTAGTTATGAGAAGCGATGATGAAGAGTATAGTAATGACCTTGAAAGTGATAGTTGAAGTGACATCATCATCATTCGTTCTAAGAGATTACGAGTTATTAGCAGTGATAATGATGAAGTGACTGCAAGTACCTCCGATGACGATATTATTGATGAGTTTTTACCCGTGGATACAATTATTTCGAACGAATCGAATACTTTTTCTGAAATACGTGGACCAAAGCATGCCCCTTCTCCTGATGCGAAACCACTTGAATATTTCAATAATTTTTTTTTCAATTTTCAATAATGTTTTCAATTTTCAATAATTTTTTTTAAGTATACTAACCAACAGCAGCGTCTTCGCATTCTCGATACAAAACAAGAGAAACGCTATCGCGCTGCGCCGTATTGGCATACAAGTGAAGCGGGCGCCTGACTCAAACGATTAAAGTTGGTGACAAGGTTTTGAAAATGAAACATTGGTTGTTTTGCTCCCCGCAAGAGAAAGTTGACAAATTCTGCCCAAAATCTGAAGGGCTTTTCGTTATACAGAGGAGTTTGGAAATGGTATATTACTTAAAAGAATATTTAACGAACTGAATATTACTGCTAGTGCAGATTAAGTAAAAAAAAATATTACCTTTGATATGCCAGTCTTTCGATATATTTTGTAGGAATCACCTTCTGTGAGAGGGGAAGCACCAGCAACAAGGATAAGAGATGCGCCTTCAATTTCAAGAATTGTAATTGGGGAAATGAAAAGAGAGAAGACCAAAGTGGGCGAAATAGAAGCTAAAAGACGCAGGTATATGGATCCAAATGGAAACATCACAGAAAAACTGGAGACAGCCCAGAAGTTAGCGAGAAACAAAAGCAGACGAAACCCAACAAACGTCTGACGGACAAATAACGCTACCCAAGGAATCAGCGATTCAGATTTTAAGTGCCGAAGGAAGAGTTTAGAGATCGGAGGCAGTAAAAATCCCACGCCAGACGCTACGGCTTTTAAAGAACTTTCCCAGCACAATAAACAGCTTACACCTCCGAAAAATCAGGACAACATTCCCCGCACAAAGAAAGGAAATTCTACAAACACCCAGCAGTGGCAAACCTTGGTCAACGCCGGAAAACTTTTGCAAGGAAAAAGGAGCGACGTGCAAACGGAAAACTCCGATGGGCATGGACGGCAACAGCAAACCGCGTCGATGGCTGAGGGCCCCAAGCAACTATCGGATTCCCCTCCTAGAATGAGTTCGTCCAAAAAGTATTCAGCTTTATTCAGTCCTAAGTACGAAGTCTACTGGAAAATTTTCTTTCAGTCATTGCCTCGATTGAGAGCAACTTTATTTCTGATTTGCACTGACAAGACTCTCCATAATTTAATTATTTTTATCAGAACATTTTAAGGTAAAGACAAGAATGAGTTGTTCCTTTTTAATCTGAAAAATTGACTTAAGAAACTTTGGCGTGTTTCCAGTTAAGTGAAGCAATATCTTTACTCTTAAAACTAAAGAATTTTGTTGAATATAAATGATTTGAAATTGTTTTCAGGAAATTCAAATAAAGTAATTGCAAATGAAATGTTTTAGTGAAATATATCTTAAAACTAAAAATATTTTTGTGCGTGCTTGTAAAACGGAAATAAATGTTTATGTATAAAAGAGTTAAAGTCAAGCTAATAGTAGAATTTATGTTTAAGACAAAAAGTAGCCCGAGAATGCATGAAATTTAAAAATAGGCAATCTAGCGAATATAAAGTTGATTTTTCACTTCAATTAACATTTTGGAGTGAAAATTGAATGTAGGGTGTATATCGGAGGTGTGATATGTCAATGTTCTAACATGTAGGCTGTTCGGTTAGGTGGTAATGTTGAACACGCTGTACATGAACACACGCTCTCATTTCAATATACTTCGCTGGAAAGTAGGAGGAAGATTTAAAAATTGAAACGGATGTTTTGAATAAAATTTTCACGATGTGGGGTTAAATGAAAATAAATCTAGTTGTGCAAACATTTTAAAATGTAGGTGAATATGTTAAATGTATTAGACTTATTCTATATCTAAAGACTTATTCTAAATTCTTCTTGATATTTCCCATCAAGAACACTGGAAGAAGATAAGAGGAAAAAGAAGATTGCTGCGTATATAATGAAAATGCTACGGCATTTCGTCTGTAAAAAGAGGTTAAGTAATCTTAAGACTTAAATTTTGTTAAAGTTGTTTTAGTGTTAGAGGTAGGATTTAATTATCTTTATCAATGTCATTAAAGACCTTAATTGTAGTTAAATTCTGGCAGGGAAAATGTGAGGTATATTATTTTTACTAATAGTTATTTTAATTTATTAGCCTTATCTGTCCTTTCTGGTTCCCTCGCTTTCCTCGTCAGAATGTAAATGAATTAGGGTAAATGACAGTGTATTTAAACTAAAACAGCGTACATTTCCGCTACTGAGTGCGCGCATTTTAACTTCTGTCAGCTGTCTGAACTTTAAATATCGACTTCGCATTGTTACCGCCGAAGTTAATATCACGTCTGTGTAGGTTTTCGGCTCAACTTGCTTGTTTAAATTAATTTGGATAGTCTTGAACTACTACTTTACCTTTTAAATTTATTTTGTTACCATTATGTTTGCGTTCATCGCCACAAGTGGCTGGCGAAATTCTGAGCCATGTAAGTCCGTGCCGTCAGCAACTAATTGAGTTCAAAAAAAGGTCTTTTACACCCTTTCCCTGTCGTATTTATCTTCTAATTTGAACTGTAAGTCGTTATCCAAACTTTCACGTAGGTCTAGTATACAGTGTATGTTAGCACAGAAGGCTAGACTTTGCAACAAATTAGATTTTGCTTAACCAAACAATTAACAGCAAGTGATACTGTACTTAAAACTCCCTGCTGTTTAAAACATGGAATTTTCAAAGGGTCATGAGCTGACCACATCAGAGTTTTTAAATGAAGCCGTTTATTAAAGTTCCTGGGCCATCACTAAAGAAATGATGATGAAGAAAAAAATCTTGCTTGGAACTGTACACAAACCTAATAAGTTACCTATTTCACGTTGAGAAAATCCTCTGATACTCGACCTATAATAGACTTTCCAGACATGAAAAATGGATGCTTATTACCGGGCAAAGCAACTGTCTAACATAAGAAGGAAATCTTGAATCCAGCAAAGGAACAATTTTTCTGAACAAGTTTATTCACTATAATCAGAAAGACCTAGAAAAGTAAATTTGCAATGAGCACAAAGCATAGCATGCTAAAAATCGATACTCAAAATAAGAATTGCTACTGAAAGCCTTCGTTTCAAATTCAATAACGCGACATTTCATACAAAACATAATGCATGCAATGTAGTTGTATATACATCTCGACAAGTAAAAGGCCCACCAGCGGCCGAGCGGTTTGTCGCTGAACACTGGTAGTTCGGTCCGAGATTCGAATCCCGCGAACGGGCTGGCTGCATGGGTGTTATCGTGGTTTTCCCCATGTGTAACGTGTATACGAGCCAGTTTCCCTTAGAAAGTCCTCCACGCAGGCATCTTTCCCCTTAGGCAGATAGCCCTCGTGTGCTTTGCCATAATTAAATACACCACTACACACCGACAAGTAAAACTCAAAAATACCATTCATAGTTCTGAAATTTTATTATAATATATGACTTTTCTATTTTATTTGATAGTTAACAATTTAACTCTCAAGTGTAATTTTATTGAACAGCCTGTCTATAAAAAACAATTAGTGTTCTAAGTTTTGGTTTGTAAGTCCGTCGATAGATTATCTAACAGTTCTTGGGGTAAGAGTTCCCATTTTCCATGAAGCAACTATTTCAGTTATCTGGTGTTCTTCGAAGAGTACGAAAGTATCGCTAGGAGTACTCCTTGAAGAATCTCACAAGTGTTCAGTGGGATTTAAATCAGGGGATAACTGATGGCCAAACTGTTCTATGGATACCTTCACTTTCCAGGAGCTCAGCAAGTAATTCAGTAAATACTAAAATCATGTGTCCTACAAAATTTTGCTTAAAAAACGTTGAAAGCTCTAGAATGCAGTACATATTTAGTTTGATTCTAGGTTAAGAATTATGTGAGGTTTTCATTATAACTTGAGAAATGTTGAAGATAAACGTTAAGCAAGTTAATTGTAATAGACAAATTAATGAAAAATATTATGTAATGAAATAGTTGGTGTAAAAACACGGTTTGCAGAGAGCTGATTCAATTTAATAAGTATAACTAAAAAAGTAATCTCTACTTTACTTCAGGAAAAAAAATCCATTTCTTGGCCAAGAAATAGCACGTCGGATCAAAAGTTTCAAATTATCACTTCAGGGAAACATTCCGGAAACCAGGAGGGAAACATAATGCTGGCAATCCAGAGAGCAATCAAAAGAAAATGTGTTACATCTGTGGAAACGCAAGTCATTTAGCTCAAATCTACTTTGAAAGAATCAATAAAGAAAATAATAAAAAAAATTCAATCTGCTGCACCAAATAGAACAAATAACGAGGCAGTACTAGCGAAAGTGAATTCTTGCAACTTCAGGGATTATCAAAAGAAAGTAAAACCAGCAGATATCATTCAAGACTTTAAGATTTATTATTCCTTAAGGTAAATTCTTCAAACTTCTTAAAGCAAATTAAACAGGCGTAGGAGGTATTGAAAATAGCGAAACTCATATTACGGTTTTAAAGCCAAAACATGCGCCTAATATGTATGAGGATTATATAGAATCATTAGTTTGAGCTCGATTTCCGGAGAAATCTTTCGGGGAAGAATTAAAAGTTAAATACAGCGTCTGTATATAAAGGAAAGAGCAGCAAAATAAGAATACTTACAAAAGCTGTAACAGTAGTAACTATGAAACAAAATGGTCCAAATTCATTAACTGCCAGCATAGCAGATATCATGGAGAATGAATATGAAAAATGTAACATTGAGGATACGAGGAAAAATATACAATTAAATAGGGAATGAATAAATTATGTTAGCTCTAAAGTTTAAAACTGGAAGTCAGCAAATAGCAAAATTTGTTAAAGAAATATCAAAATTAACTGTCATCGAAGGTTAAAATAAACATCGACGAAATTGATGAAAAAGATTGAAATAAGAACAAAAGACAAATAATGATTTAAAATCTGTTAATTTGCACTTAAATAAGATAAAAGGGAGTTTCATTTAATTTAAAAGTTGTGTAAAAGATGCATCCTAATGATAACATTCCAAGAGGAAATGTGTCAAAATTGTAGACAATGGAAATGTACGAAAATTCTTTAGCCAGCAAGCGAATCAACTTTCGCAGCGCACTTCGAAATTACGGGGTTAAATAATGGATACGATATAATTTTTATTGGCAGTCTATGACTGAAGATATGTAGATTCATTAAGAGTTTTGAAACAAGAGACATGATAAAATAAGCAATGCCCTCGCCAAGACTCGAACCTGGACCTCTTGAACACGCGTTGGGTGCGCTAACCGTTACACCACGAAGGCATGCAGAAAGGAGATAGAAAATGCTTTATATATTCCTCCTTTTAAAGGGCGACTGGGATTAGGGGACCCAATCGCCAAATCCTGAGGGTGAAGAATTGTCATCTACCACTTTTTAGTTCGGGTGCCAGTGTAGAATCATTAGGATTTTTGAAGCAAGAGACATGAGAAATTAGCAATGCCCTCGCCGGAACTCGACCTGGACCTCTCGAATACGCACCGAGTGTGTTACCGTTACAGCACGAAGGCATGCAGAAAGAAGGTAGAAAATACCAGCAGAAGATTGCGGATATTCTGAAAATTGTTAAAAAATGAAGAAATCATGAGCAGAAATGTTTGATACGTATACACCATTCTTAGGTAACTCTTTACAATACAGTAAAATGCTTCATTAAGAGGCAATGGTGCTCATTTATCTCAGCGAAGGAAAACCGAATTGTTCTCAGCCAATCACGGAAGCCATATATTAACAAAATCTCAATAGGCATTACCAGAAAGAGGCATTTTCAGTGATCTGGAGTTTGAAGAAAAATGAACATTGGATGTTTGGTTCACACGTCGAAATAACCATATTACTCTCACATTCATACTAAGACATAGACTGTTAGAAGTCTATTTCTTAGTATTTAAAGCGAAATTAACTCACTTATCTATTCATTATCGGCAATCATAATGCAAGGCCGAAGAGTACAAAGCGTATCTGTTCTGGCAACCTAGAAACGTGGTTTCAAGTGGCAGAACAGCCTCTGCCATATAAACTAAAAACCTCACTCTAAATACTCAAAGCTAATTTGCATTCTGGCGAAAAAAAAGGAAGGAAGAAGTGACAGTAAAGATACAAAACATAAAGTAACTGATGAAGTAAAATAAAGGAACGTTACAAAATGATTCTGTTCTTCCTTAAGGTGAATAACTTAGCTATATTCCATTTTATAAAGTTTTCTTTATCTAAATTTTGTTCTTTTCTCATGTAATTATTTTTGGAAGTATCAAAACCAATAATTCATTTGTTATAGAATTCTCGTGATTCATTTACAAGAAGCAATCAGTTTTGCTAGTTAGTATTTTCTGAAATGAAGATTTTCGAATGAAAGAACTGCAATAAGAGAACCTTGAGCGAAGCAGCACCTTAATATTTCGAACAAATGTTTGACACTCTATTGTCATTGTTTATTTGTCGCTTATTCCTATTATAAGTTTTATCTATCGTAATCTCAGTTGAGATAAAAGGATGCGACGAGAAGACTAGAATAAACACGAACGGGAGTTCATATCATCCTGCAGTGGAAACTCGTTACGAATCTTCGCTTTGCAGACTCAGACCTGGATGAAGAAAACACTGCGTTAAGCCTTTCTTTGTTCTCTAAGTTAGAGGATTAGTATTGTTAGAGCAAAACTCTTGTGAGCATTTGTTCAGCTAATTAGATTACAAATGGTATCTGGTTCCTTTTCCCTCTTTTGACACTGATACAGGTTTAAATCTTTACGAATTAGGTTCTTTGGGGAAGCAGGGGAATTTGATATTTTGTAGCATCTTTGGAATATTTTAAAGTAATCTGCAGATAATATTCCTTTAGAAAAAGTAGAGTCTTGTACGTATTTTTATCTTGGAATTACATATTATCGAAAGGCCCTTAGAATATTTTTATTTTCAAGCTTGTATGCATATGTTCACGAGATTCATTTCGCATTCGAACAGCTACAAGTTCGGTTTCGTGTGAATTTTACTCGCGATGAAGTTCGAGTTTGCCTAACAAAGAGCTGAATGATTTCATTAATTAAATTAATATTATAAATTACAAGTTTATTTGAACTTCACTTTTTGAGCACATTTAAACACTGAAATCACAATAGGAATTACCTATATGAGGAAGGAGAAAATTTAAAGCAAATAAGCTAAATGCTTCCTTTTTAATAAGCAATATTAAATCATATTCACAGTCTGTCAAAGAATATTCCTCACAATAATATAACACAAATTAAATTAATATTCGAATACACTTACAAGAAGTATTACTGGTTGATTGGCTGTAAAGTATACGACCGCTGTATGCCAAGAGAAAAAGTCTTTCAGGGATCGATGTCTTAGAGGGTGATGTCCACTTTGAGCCGTGAACGTAGTGGATTCAACCCCCTAAATCAAATCCTACTAATCTTCCACCGGCTAAAAGGACACCAAACCGTTTTAAGGTAAAGCAGCTTGTATTCATATTCCACATGGTGTAAATAAAAAAAAATTTAATGTATATATGCATATAAATGAATAACTGCAAAGTTGAAAGAAATTTTTAGATCATTTTTTTAATTTTATTTCTTTATATATATATATATATATGTTGGATTACATCTGTTTTACAAGTTCTTGGATTTAGTTTACTCTAGCTATAAATTACTATTAGACTTTTAAACTTTACTGCTTTATGATTTATGCTATTATTTAACCCGACCTGTAAGATATCAAAATTTAAAAGGTATTTTCTCCCTCCTTTCTGCATTCCTTCGTGGCGCAACAGTATCACACTCGGCGCGTATTCGAGAGGTCCAGGTTCGAGCCCCGGCGAAGGCGTTGCTTATTTTGCACATTTCCTGCTTCAAAAAGAGGCATTTGTTCACATTTCCTGCTTAAACTAACAACTTCACTGCAGCACCCAAAATAAAACAGGTGGAAGTGGATGATTCTTCACCACCAGGATTTGGCGATTGGATCACCTAATCGTCAGTCGCCTTTTAAAAAGAAGGAGTATATAAAGTGTTTTCTCCCTCCTTTTTGCATGCCTTCGTGGTGCAACGGTAGCACACTTGGCGCGTATTCGAGAGGTCGAGTTTCGAATCCCGGCAAGAGCATTTTGTCATTCAAATATTGGATTAAAATATTTGCATGTGGTTTACTTTCAAGTGTTGGATTTTTTTTCCAAATTTCGTTTTTGAATTTTATCTACTCAAAATAACTTTTGAAAGTGCCTATTATTTTACAGTTTCGTTTTTATAATTTGTGTATGTTTTTTATCTATAATTCTGCAATTTCCTGCACTGCATAATATGGCCTGTAGGGATTGAACTGATAAAGACACGTTTTTTTTCTTTTTTTTTTTTTTTTTTTTTTTTTTTTTTTTTATTATTTTCAAAGATTATTTTTACATTTTAAACTTTAATTTGTGTCTTTATCCCTTCACAATAGGCTCTTTTATTTATTTACTTCTTTCGTTACACTAACCACTTTATGATGATGCTACGGAAGTTGTAAATTTACTATTTTGTTTTTGGTTTTGCCATATTTTGGCCCTCTGTCTTCTGCAGTTTTCCATATTCGCTTGTGAGTTTTTGGTTTTTGCATGTGTTTTGTTCCAAATTGAATATGAGATGAATTTTAAACGAATTTTTTTATTTCATTTTCCTTTATTAATACATGATAAAGTCATGGTAAAGTATATATATGTGTAACGCATTAAGAGAAAAATTAAATTTTAAGAGAAAGCTATGCTGGAAAATTAAGAATACAAGGCGAAGTGCATTTATGTTATGTGTCTGGGTAATTTGACGAGATATCGCATAGCTATTATTGCATAGCGTTTTGGCGAATTATTTTGTCGCCAAATTTATCAAGACAACGTCATTTGGGTGACATTTTTGTCCGGTCCCTGTATCACCGTAATATGTATTGAAATTGACCACTGTGTTAGCTGTAACCGAAATTCCACACTCTTATTGCTTTCCAGTAATTTCGAGAAACAGAAAATACTAGAAATATCTCGGTGGGCGGTTGAAAACTATGAAAGCCCGGAGAAAGAGCATCTGAGTTCAGTTGTTTAGTTATTGTTATTGCGAGTTGTAGTTTAGCGGGAACTGGCATAAATCCGAGTTAGCTTTCTCTTTAGATGAGCCTTGCGTTGAGTTGTGTTTAACGTTCTCAGTAGTTTGAAGTGTAACTATTCACTATACTGTGTGATACTGTGAACATTTGTACGAATATTTCTGTGGAAAATTCTAGAGTTCTGAAATATTTCTTTTGATAAAAGTAAATTTTATTCACCTGTCTGTCATGAGACCTGTGTACATTCAGTTTATTACGAACCCGCACACATGCAGCAATATATAGTAAAAGTGGCAGACTTACTGTACAGAATAAGAGACTGAAATTTTCTGCGAAAGTTTGCTGAACTTAACATAATGGCCCGCGTCGCTGATTCCGGCATATTAACATAAATCATTCAGTCAAGAGTGAGACTTTCAGAAATAATGCAAAGTGCTTATACCGCACTAGGTATAAAGTCAAGATAGATAGACCTTGTACGTATGAGTTCACATATTATCCGTGAACTACTAACCCAGGACTAGGAATCTGAGGGTGCAATATTTCTTTCTGCACTACCACCATCTTGAAAAGACTTCCGAATCGACAGATTGCATCTTTTCTAAATTTAGCAGTATTTTATTTTAAAAATTCTTTGGTCCCTTAAATAAATATTTAAGAACTGACTCAAACACGTTAAATAATTATAAAAACCAATTCTAAATTTCTTTCGATCTTTAAATATTTGATTCTATAGCAATACTGGCCTCTTTTAAGTTTGTGTGCGCATTCACTTATTCACAATTTCATTTTACACAAAAACGTTAACATAAAACCTTCCTCTTCTGAAATACCTTTATTTTCTCTAATATACTAGTTCCAATCTTCATTGAGTCCGACCGGTGGTAAAGGTTTGGAAACACTGAACATTAATAATTTCTGAGTTGAAGTCTTTTGATTGATTGAATTAGTTTCGATTTTCATCATAGTACCTGTAATATAGTTACCGGGCATAACATGTGTCCCCGTGTTACCGTAGCATAACAAATTGAATGCAAATATTTAATTTTCTAAATAAATTCCTGATTTTAAAATTGCTTTATTTAAAACGCGTTTGACAGTCTTCATTCCTTTTGCATGCGTGTAGTTAGTTCAATTCAATATTATAATTCTAACTGAAGCATCTAAATCTGTTTTAGAATGTGAATAAAATAAAGTTAGCATGAATAATTATAGTAATTACGAAATATGTTACCTTAAAAATTAATATGTGTATAATTGGCTCCGATATTTTCGGCAAATTAATTAAATGACACCCAAAGCAATATAAATATAAATAGCATTTCTGAAAGGTTTCATTAAATGTTTTCTAATGTTAGTAAAAGCTATTTGCTACATAACGAAGATAAGATTTTTTTCCTTGTAGTTAAGGGTCTATTTAGGGGTTTCTGAAGGTTAATAGTTTGCACACTGCGCAAACAAAAATGGAACATTTCTATATCCCCCGTTCAACTTGGGCGATTGATAAAATTCAACTTGCGTTTTTCATGTCTTGAAAGCGTGACTTAGTATATGTATTAGATTTATATATAGTGTTATAATAAAGGTATGTGGACACAAAATCGGACATTTTCTGAAACGGCATGCCAATTTTTTTTCCATATTTCTATTCTAAGATTCACATTATGAGAAACTGCCATGGTTTGTAAAAATCGCACGAATAGTTTAAAAACCCTCGGAAGCCATAGTTTTAGCTCCTCAGTATTAATTGAATTTGGTGAACCATTGAATTTGATATACATTTGTTAATATCTCTTTTTTTTATTAAACTTATTTGATTCTTTCTTTCACATTTCGAAATTTAAGGTCATTACAAATTAAAAATAAAATTCGCCCATTTTTTATGATTTTTTTTTAATTTGCAATTTTAAATAATTTTTATAAATTTTTCAAAAACAATTTTGAATTATAACCTATAAAATTTACCCTCATCTTAAAGCAGATGCATTTCTAACCATACCTGCAAAAAAATAGAGTTTTTTATTCAAAATTTTCTAAGATAAACGTGACTTTAGATATTGGCGCGTTTGGAATTTGGCATATTTTTATGAACGATAATAACATCAAATGTGGTTTACGCACTTAATTAAAATTATTTGAAAGTATGAACAATGATTTTTATCCCTCTCGAGTACAATGAAAGAAAGGAAAGGAAAATAGGTTGCTATAAATTAAGAAATTTGCCAACTGCGCTAATTCTTGGCGCAAACTGAAAAAATAAGCCAAGATAGACTTTTAAATTTCTCACCAGAAATTGGCAAAATTTAATATCTAGGCATAGTTTGAATCATAGAATCGGAATATATAAAATATCATTATGTTATTTCAGAAAAAGCCCGATTTTGTGTCAAAATACCTATATTAGAACAATGCTGAGTATAAATCTAATATATATCCTAAGTCGCGCTTTCGAGACATGAGAAACGGAATTTGAATTTCGTCAATTGGCCCAGTAGAACGGGAGATATAGGAACAGTCCCAATTTTAATTTTTTCCAGTGTACATATACTTTTTGTTTGGCTTTTGTTACTGTTATTTTTCGCTTCGGTGCCTGAAATATCCGTTTCTCAGTGCCACTTCAAAAAATTTAGAAAACACTATTTCTAGTCATATGTGTTTACACTGTAAGAATAATGATCACGTATTGCCCTAGCAGACTGAAATTTACCAAGCTTAAAATTAAAGCAGGATTTAATTAATTAATTTAACGCAGGCTTAAATTTATTTTCTTGAAAATGAAATAAAAAGTCCGATCTGCGAAGAGATAACATAGCAGAATTGTTCGATAAATTTAACAGCATCTTCTGCTATAAATACTGCACCTCTTTGGAAATAAATACAATATATTAACTCTAAGCATGGTAAGTAAAATAAAAATAATTAAAAGTATTTAAAAGCTAAGATGTTAAGAGCATTACAATATGTTTAAAAATCCTCGAAAGTCATACAACGGCAAATTTAAATTGTATCTTTAAGGTTATCATTTATGGCAATTATTGCTTTGAATTATTGCTATAGCTAATTGGCAGCCTGTAGATTGTATATGTTCCCTGAACGTTTTCATTCTCTCCATGCAGTTAAGATCAAAATACATTTATTATTATTATTATTATTATTATTATTATTAACCTGTGACTTATTTATGCATGGATATTATTTTCAGTTGTTTGACTATGCTCCGGCCATCTTCATATCTCGTTGAAAATAGAGACCATATTTAGATTATTAATGGGAGTATGTTGCTTCAAATGACAACCACTTATGGAGTTTATATTAAATTATGCTGTATTTCAGGTCTTAAAATACAAGGGCTTTAAAAGTTTTAGGCAAAATTGCTTCCAAAATGATACAATAAGTGATCTCCTTTTCTTCACGATGTTTTCTCTGCGGAAACCTATATCTGCATCGTTAGATTAAAATAAAAATTGCTGCTGTCTTGATGTAACCCGTGTTTATTATTCGAACTCATTCTTCAAAATATTGGATACAGGTGCAATTTGGCGTCTATGGAGTTAAGTTAACCCTAACGGCGCTTTTATGTACAGAAATTTACTTTGTGCTTCTAACAGACTGTTTTGCATTTCGCAATTCTGATTTCAATAGCTTGTTGTTTAAAATTAAGATTTTTTTTAATCCAGCAAAGTATTTTGCAAATACAATTACTAATATTTCATTTATTGTTTAAAAATTTCACAATTATTAAAGTTTATACAAAATTTGACAAAACGTCAAGTACTTATAAGAATTCAGAGTCTCAGATGGAAACTGATCATAATAAAGGCAATAAATTAATTAATATACGATTCCAACTGAGTCTTGTTTGCTGCTGTCTTGAAGAGCATGCTTGGCAGAAAAGGAAAACTTTATCAAAAAAGAAGATATCTTTTCATAAAAATGAGAGACGAAGACGAAATAAAGGAAGAGTTTTATTCTCTTTCTTGTCGACATTTAATTTCTTTTCCTTTTGTGAGCGTAGTTCTTGAAATAAGAAAGAAGAAAGACACTGATACTCAAATATAACACTTGTTTTTGAAACCCATGTAGAAGATGAAATGTTTTAAACAAGAAACACTAGAATTAAGAGAATAAGCTTTAATGACTATCTTTCCAATCTTTTTCGCGCGCGGTGCATTATTCAAAAATTTTATTTAAAAGAGATATGTTAAATTTTTACTTTTTCGAAGACATTTTCTATTAATTGAGCGTAACTATAAAACGTCCTGGGCTATTGAACACATTTATCTTCTGTAAAAACTGTACAATGCACACCTGTATTCTTAAATATGCATAAATGTAATTTGAAATTCAGAAGAAATATAAAAAAAGGTACTTAAAATGGTTTTAGTGGCTTTGTTTCAATGATAACTGAAAACAATCTACAGTGTTATTGTCGTGTTTTATCCCCAATCTCAAATCTCTTGTTAGTATATTAAATGGTAGTACTAAAACAAAATTCAGTTACAGTACCAATTGTACACTGCGCTAGAAAAAACATGGGAAATTTCCTATATCTCCTGTTCTACTGGGCCGATTGACGAAATTCAAATTTATGTTTTCATGTTCCGAAAGCGCGACTTAGGATATGTATTACATTTATGTATAGCATTGTTCTAATATAGGTATTTTGACACAAAATCGGACTTTTTCTGAAACGTCGTGCCACTTTTTTTCCCATATTTTGATTCTACGATTCAAATTATTCCAAACTGCCAAGTTTTGTAAAACTCGCACGAGTACGTGTTACAAAATTAGGTTTCAAAATTTTACCTCCTCCATGTTAATTGAATTTGATATATATTTATTAATATCTCTTGTTTTATTAAACTTATTAGATTCCTCCTTTCATATTTCGAAATTTAGCTTCATTCCAAATACAATTCGTCTATGTTTCATCATTTATTTTTAAAATTTCTATTTTTAAATAATTTTTATATATTCTTCGAAAAACATTTTGAATTATAACCTATGAAAGTTTTACCATCATCTTAAATTGAATGTATTTTTAAGCATACCTGTAAAGAATACCTGCTGTTTTTCATTCAAAATTTCCCGAGATATACGTGAATTTACATTTCGGCGCGTTTTGAAATTTCGTGTATTTATTATAAGCGATAATAACAAAAATGTGGTTTACGCACTATGTTAAAATTATTTGAAATAACAAACGATGACCTTTTTTGTCGCTCGTGAACAACGAAGAAAAAGGAAAGGATAATATGTTGCTATAAAAAGTTCGTAAAGTAAAATTATTCTTAACACAAACTGAAAAAAATTCGCCAAGATAAATTTTAAAATTTCTCCATAAATTTCTCAACGAAAATTACAAAATTTAATATTCAGGCATACTTTGAGTCGTAGAATTGAAATATAGAAAACTATTGGAATGTTATTTCAGAAAAAGTCCGATTTTGTGTCAAAATACCTATGTTAGAACAAAGCTATATAAAACATCTAAGATACATTTTAAGTCGCACTTTCGAGACACAGAAAACACAATTTGAATTTCGTCAATCGGCCCAATAAAATGGGGCATATAGAACGATCATTTTGTTTTTCGCAGTATACCTTAGCAAATTGTAAGCACTTCAGATCTACTCTTTCTCAGAATCATATTTTTATTTCGTAGCTGCATGCATGTGTGCAATGTTAAGTGGAACAAGACTATAGGCATAAAAATTTCATACATATGGGGATCTCTAATTTTCAAGCGTCCTAAATGCCTTCAATTAAATTTAATTATTTTTGTAAAATGCATATATAAGCATTCTACTTATTGTCAGAATTCGTTTTGAATTATTCAAGAAAGTAATAATTGAAGATAACTTTGCTATCAATAATAAAAATCTGATGTATACACCACATGACTTCCTTGTACGGAGTATTAAATTATACGCATTTTTCTTGCGTTTCGTTTAAACTTATTGGATTTTATTAAATCTACTTCGCCGACAGCGCATAAACCACAATAGAATAAATGCATTCTTTATATTCACTCTATTTGTTTACCATAGCGACACTCTGGCGATAGGTTCATCTAACAGTATTATATTTCGTTCATATTATAACTCAGAATGCACAAAATTTATATCATTTAAAGAATTATCTAATCGCTGCCACATGTCCTATTCAAATACTATAATAAAGCTAAAACGATGTATAAAAGAAATTAAGCAAACAAAACAAAAAAGAAAGTTTTTCACATACGATTGAGTATTTCTCATTCAATTAAATCAGTTCTCACTTCGCGACAAGGCAAAAATACATAAAAACTCAAAATATCTGTATTAAAAACTACGAAGTAAATCTTAAACGCTTATTTCCTCGAAACAATTCCAGAAAGGATTAAGCATGATTTAGTTCGCAATAATAAATGAAGGCGTTATCTTTGTTGTTCCGAAGCTAAGTTTCTCTAGATTGGCAACAAATCCACTATCCTGCTGTTTTAAACAAGCAATGGCCGCCATCAAGAAATGTATTAGGCTTAGCGGCACTTAAACAACTTTAAAATTGTTGATAATTCTAAAAATATTGCATACAGATTTACTAAAGGCATTAAAAACCTCAACCGGAAGATAAAAAAAAACATAATTCAATCATTTTTAAAGCAAAAAATGTACAATTTACAAACATATACGAGTAAAGAAATTCAGATCACTGAGCCGGGTAAAAGAGTGGATATATATATAAATATATTTATATAGGTTTGGTGCGGCCGATTGCAACCAAAATACGAGATGCACATCTACATGTTATAGCAGTCTTATATACAAAATTTCAACGTTCTGAGGCTACTCGTTTTTGAGTTATGCGAGATACGTACGTACGTACGTACAGACACCCCGAAAAATTCTCTTCAGAATTCATTTTAAAGCAGTTTTATAATTTTTTTGGAGGAAACGAGTCTTTTATTCTGTCCTTACGACAGATTTACGCAAAAACATCGTTAAATTGCATTCGATACCGGTCAAAATGGATATTTTCGTTGAAATATGCTGCCTGAAACTTTTCGCGATTACAATACTTCCTTTTTACTTCGTACAAGTAAAAAGGCTCCGTCTGTTCTTTTTATATTAATTACTTTAATATGAAATTTAATTTTATACAATAATTATTCATATAAATTAAATTCCATACTTAAGTATTTAATATGATTTTATTATTTTAGCTAATTAATATTACTTTACATATTATTAGATTGAATTATCAAAGATGATTTTCGAATTTTGAAAAATGAGATTTATACTTTACAAAATTTATTCGATCCCCATATGAAAATATGTTTTAAATCTTCAAGAATTTATTACTTCTCAATGGCAGCATGAATATAACATTTGAAATAGGAACAAATATTCTTCACTTAAAATTAAATAATATCACACCGCTTAATAATTCGCTCATTAGAATATTCCTATTATTTTGTATATGTTCTGTAATTCACCAAAGGCGCATCAAACACTTTGGCACACTAGTAGTCTATTTTTAGCGTTCAAAGTAACAGTATAGAGATATTAAGTATTAAAAGGAGCAGAAAAGAAGAAAATTCAGCAGCGCCATCATCCCGATTCTAACTCCGAACCTCACAATACCAACCGGACGTGCTTCCAATTACATCAAGTAGGCAGGCGGTAAAGGAATAGAAAGGTCTCTTACATTCTCCCCCACCCTAAAGAGCGACTGAAAATTTGTGGACTTAGTCGCCAAATCCAGGTGGTGCTGAACCACAATAATACATTATACAATACCACATATTTAATATATATTTTTGAGTGGCATTTATAGGGCAATTAGATATTTATCTGGGTTGTAAACAGGTGACAGGTGAGAGCAGGGTCCGGACATCCGGGTGGCTTTCACTGACTATTCCGGTATCGTCCGAATCCCTCAACTGTCCAGAAAAGAATATTTCGAACACATGGTGTAAAACAGGCGTATTGTGGGTTCCTTCAATATGAATGCTTATTATACAATATAATACACTATACATTAATAGTGCATCACTCGATATAGTAAAACATACAATAATAAAAATACCTAAACTCTACAGACATTTTGGCGAGCAATACCAGTGCGCATTACGCAACTTATAGCTATATACATTATGCATTAATAACACATACACACATTTATTACACATACATACATAGCATGAAAAGTGCAGTCGATATATCAAGGCATTATTCATAATACATTATATAGTTATATACATTATACATTAATAGCACATACACACGTCCATTACACTGATACATACATAACATGACAGGTGCATACCATATATCAAGGCATTATACATTAATAGTGCACTCAATATATTAATACATACTATAATAAAATTTTCTAAACTCTACAGCCATATTGCAAAGCTGTACCAGTGTACATTATGCAACTTGTAACTATACACATTAACAACGCATGCATACATACATTAACACATACGTTAAATAAAATGTGCATTCGATACATTAATAGGTGTACTCGATATATTAATACATACAATAATAAAAAAATTTCTAAACTCTGCAGACATATACCAGTCCAAAATTGTACAGCTTATAACTATATACATCGTTATACATTATACAATAATAGTACATGCATTACATACATTACATTAATACATACATAAGATAAAATGTGCATTTCCCTGTTCGATTAGATTGAGCATTAAAGTTATGCATTGGCATTTAATTAACTGGTATGAAGATATTAATATCTATGTAAGAGATAGGTCTCCTATGGCTAGGTGGGACCGTGTTCCGCACTGCCGAATTCAATGCCTAGCGCTTCGAGTTTTAGCATCATTAGTCATATTTTCCTCTGTACTGAAGGTTGCTTGACCATAAATCTTTTGTAGGTGGTTTTCTATAAAGACGCCATTATCTTCCAGATGGTGCTTCAATCTCTGAACTAGGAGCTTCAAATAAGCAACACCGTGGCCGGGGTTTGACTTTCGGGCCTCCTGATGTAGATTTCGGACCTCCTTTGGTGTAACTAAAAGCCAGATGAGCTTTCAGTTACACCACGAAGGCACGCAGTAAGGAAGGAAAGCATCCCTTATAAAATAATATTTATTTCCTTTATAGAGAAATTTATGCACCTTTTATGATAGGGTTTTATGTTAAAGTTGCGTGACACAGCACAGTTGCTTTTTTTATTTGCATACTTTTTTAGAGAATATACATCTGATGAACAATGGTTCAATGGATTTCTTTGAAAGGAAGGTGTAATATAAATAACAAAAAAATAAATAACGGCAATTTTGAACAAATCTATTTGGAACTAAGAAAAACGTTTTACTTATTGACTTCATAATTTGAGACTGTGTTTTCAAGCGAACTATATAATTTTTCTGAAGAATTTAGAAAATTGCGGAATTAATATTTTTTTATTATTCTTATTTTAGGAGAGAGCGAAGAGTTTTTCTTTAATCTGTGAAAGTTTCAAAGCTTTATAATCATTATGAGCATTTATAGATTTCGAAAGTTTAGTAACGACACAAAAAATCAAAAAAAGACAGCGATTTTTGAAAATTTAAATATTTCTAAAATTCACCAACATATAAAATTTTCGAAAAAGAATTATATAAAATTTCCTTTGGAAGCTTGTTTCCAGCTCTATGCGATGGTAAAAAAATAAAATTCTGAGATTTTTTAGATTGATCGTTAAACGAAGACATGCATGAAAAATAGTTTCAAAATTAAAACATTTTAATCGGATTTTGAAAAACAAATCGCTTCGCCACACTGTATTGCCTTCAACAAACAGTGTGTGAACAAATTTTTAGTTCGGCAGCTCATTAGAAAGTAGTTTAAATCGATTGAAAACTTTGACGACAGCAATAAACACTATGAATGAGTTAATAAAAGCTTACAAAATATTATGAAATACCATTGAATGCATTTGAATCTCCAGTTATAGAAAGCACGCTAAGATTATCTGCCTAAGAGGGAAAAGTCTTCGTGGAAAACTTTCTAAGGATAAGTAGACCTTATCCAATTAAACACTTCTAAGATTAAGCGGATCTCTATTTATATACGTAGAATATCACGAAAACACCCATACAACGGCCCATTCCCCGGAGACAAAATGTATTGAATAGTTCTAGAATATGTAACATTTTCAAATATTACATATATGTTCAATTTTGTAATTCTTTAAATTACAATAATCATTACTAAAACTTTTAAACGTTTCTAAGAAAAAGGTACTTCTAATAAAAATTACGAAGCATCTCATCGTATGTTTAAATAAAATATTAAAAACATCGAAATCCCTTAGGTTTTTCTGAAGCAGTAGAGGCGAAAAATGTACAGTGCCTTCGCCGAGACTCGAACCGCTTGAATGTGCATTGATTATGCTTCCAGCTACACCACCAAGGCATACGGAAGGAGAGAGGAAATACCGTATAACATTTTCCTTAATTTATTCGGTAAGCACTAAATGATGCATTTAGATTGAATTACTGGTAACTTCACAATCTTTTGAATGATTAATGAATTCATTGCAAAGTTTCTGCAAAAAATTTATTATTTGTGGTCCTGAAAATTTTTATTATATTTAAGTAAAAAAAATGCATTGCCTAAAGAAATAATGCAGCAACCACGCATATAAATAGAGTAACGAGCTTGACCTGTAAGCAAAAGGTTTTAAAACTTTGCTTTAAATTTAAACATTGTAACCCGCATGTAGCAGTTAGCAACGTTGTTTCCTTCCTTGTTTCTTAATCCTATGTCTTAGCCTTTAGCTGTATATAAAATTTTGTGTAAGAAAATGTTAGTAAGCTCTTAGTGAAAAACTATGTTGCGTCGAATACTTCCTTTAAACTTCTCTTCACAATAAAAAAAAAACGTAATTTTTAATGCCCATGTCAAAAAGTAAAAGACGCATTTTTTTTGACGTTCTAATGTATAAAAAGAATTAATATGCGTCTTTTTTCCGCCTAAATTTCGAGCAAATCATAGTTTTTTCTAAACCCTTGTTACATGCATCTATAAAAAAGGTACAATTATTTTAAACAATCTGCTGAGTATTTTTTAATTGATAATCATAATTTTTTATGGGGAAGGGGAATTTTCTAGACTGCAATCATTTTTTCCATAACAAAACAAAGCATTAATTATATCAGAATTAAAAATATGTTTAAAGCTGATTTTTAGCTTTTATCTTTTTATTAATATTTTTCATTGTAAATCAAAAACAAATAATTTTTTAATTATTATTATTTTGTCTACTACTTTTCTTTACTAATATCTACTGTACATCATCGATCTCTTAATCTCCATGCAATGAAAGAGATGAATAAATTGAAATTACATTATATTTGTAAGGACTTACTGCATTTCCCCTAATGTACTCTTATGGCGTAAAAGGTCATCTAGTCCAGACAGAAAGTAGAAGATCTGTGGCTTAAATACCAGAGAGGGTTTCGAAATTATCTTAATGGTCTTCATTGTGGCGCCCGAACTAAACTGTGGTGAACGGTAATTACTTGTATTTGATCGACTGACTGTCATGTCTCTTCCCAGTCCTCTTTAAAATTGAAAAGGCAATTAATTAACATCCCCGATCAGAAAACTGAAATTCATAGTTCGAACCACGGCCAGGGCACAAATAATTTTCCCTTTTCCTTTATAAAAAAAATGTAAGTATTTTTATACTGATCTGCCCAGGTATTTGTTGATTTATACGGAAATAAAAACTATGAATTTACTTGAAAATGCATATTCGTAAATTGTTAGGCTTTTTTCAAATTTTTTGGCATTGAATAATGCACAAAATCATTCAAGATATCTAAATTGCTTAAGTATTGAAACAACAGGACTATTATCAAAAGCAGTTTCATTAATTTACATACACATTACAGTTACGGATGCATTTAAACTTATTGTACCAGAAAATGTTTGCAACGGATTTCGGACTTCAAGCATGACTTTTGAAAGATTCTTTTAGTTTTGCACTGCCCCAATACCCCAATTTTTTCTTTTCTTAAAAAGCATCATGTCGTTGCCTTAAAACTTCTTTTAAAAACCTATATAATACGATCCGATTCAACTCATTGTGAAAATCTAATTGAACCATTGGTAATTAAATTACCGCATGGATTCGGTAATCCATGCGGTAATTTAATTGGCTATGCTGCTGGGAACGAACGCTTTGTTGACATGACTAATGAGGGTATTGCAGAACTACTGGTAGATCAGGCTGATGAAGCAGATTGGGCTGAAGTGGTAGCTATGCTATACCAAATAAAATCAGATATAATTTCTGAAGCTCGAAATTCTACCCTATAATAAAAAACATAAACTTTGGTAGGTAATTGCGATTCTATTTTCCGAACACATATCTACCATAGAAGGAAACAAAAATATTCGAAAAGGGGCTTCATAACCGTTTTTCTTCGTGCGATAAAATTAGCAAAGAAAAGTAAGTTACGTATTTGGTTTTAAAGGCAACCATAAAAATTTAGATGCTACAAAAGAAAGAAAGCCTCTAGAAACACAGAAGGCGCAAATAAGTAAATTAAGGAATTTTTTTTAAAAACAGACCATCAGGTTCTAGAGGCTGAAAAAGAAACTTCAGTATAATAAGGTGCTTAACGTAATTAGTATACAAATAAAATCATAATTACCATTATTATAAGTTTATCATCGAAGGAAACGTTTGTTGTATTATGCACTGCAGTGAAGAAGAAGTAAACAAGCAACTTCTATTTCTTAAAATTAATATATAAGGCACTTTTTTAACTATTAATGTATTCAACAAATATATTTTAGCCTTCTAGAAGCCAAATACTGTACATATGTTAGTTTCAAAAAAATTACAGCTCTCCCACGTTAATACATCCCGAGCTAGCAAGTGGAAGATTAATGGTTTGCAACCCCGTTTGGGCGCAGTTGAATTTTTTACGTTTCCTACTCAAAATCCAAAGAATATGTGTAGAGGACGTTCATGTTAAAATATTGAGAATAATAACTCGTTCTTCTCTGAATTTGACAAATTTAGTCTGATCTTTTCACCAGTCGATTTTTAGTGTAATGGAGGGTGTAAGGAGTTACCAAATTCTTTTGTTCAGGCTTTTGTAACATAAGCTGTTAGCATATCCAGTGATCGAAGATCGGTGTTTCGAGTCCTGGTAAGAACGCAATCGATTTTAGGGTCCCCATTTTAAAAATCCTAGTAGCCCCTCCACGTTTACTATAACTGAATTTGTCTAAATTTTTCTATAACTCCATCCAAAGCCTTGTGTATAATGCAACATTCCTCAAACATCTAAACAATATATTGTATCGCAATTATCTCTCTTCAAAATGTTTCGAAATAACACAGAATTGATAATAAAAACAAATTTGTTTGAAACAACCATTAGCTTCTAATTTATCAAAGGGAATGAAATCAATCTAATTAAACCAACCAGCGGAACGAGTTTACAATCAATCAACAAGACCATTTTTTAAAATTTAAACAGTTGTTTGAGTGCAAATTCCTTTTTTGAAAAATAAACAAAGGAAGCGGAGTATTTTTTTACTGCTTCTATATCTAATTACCCCGAAACTGTTTTGGAAAATAACTTCATCGCTAAATGCAGTTTTATGTGTGTACATAAAACTTCATCTTCTTGCATAAGTTTTTAATGAAAGATAAAAAGCTATTTCTAGTGAAAATTCCAAAATATTCTCAATAATAAAATAAGAATTAAAGTCATTTGCTGATGAGTATGAAAGAAATTCCTAACTAAAAAAATCGAAAGTATCTGTCAGTATCCTATTACCATTTTTCACGAATTCATAAAGTTGGTTAAATACCCATAGGTTAAACTTTCTTACTCTATATACTGTGAGGCCAAAGTTGGCCTAGATTTCCTCAAAACTATAAATTTTGTTTGCAATTCGCAAAAGAGATGCGCAGAAATTAGTCTTACTTATTAGCCACTCGGAATCCTTATAACATAGATCTTCGGATGTCATAGAGTTATTCACAAACAGGATATAAAGATTCAATATATTTTAATACTTCCTCATTTTTTCTTACAGTAATGCAATTTTAATAACATAATTAGTTAAAATAATCAAAAGGCAAATGGGAAACGTATTCTCATCTCTCTCTTCGGATTATGCATATCTATATAAGTCACAGATTGTACATATTATTGTCTGTGATTTACGTAATATATACATAAGTCATGCAGCTATATATTGTGTAAATCACATAATATACCTCTTCACCTTCAGTCAAGCAAGTTAATCAAATTGTGAAGGAATCTTGAGTTTTCGATAGAAGAAAATGATATCTGATATGAGCAAAAATAGTCTTTCCGTGCTTCTACTTAAGCGGGCATGTTTCATAGTCTCTTCTAATACTAGATTTAATAAATTAGAGGTTTAGTTTAAGCATATTTTAAGTCTCCATAAAAGCAATATGCTAATCTAGACAGTGCATAAAATTAGAAGTAATGCGATTTATCGCTATCTTTGACACTCTGGTTTCAGCTTTATATGCTAGAAAATGAATCGAGAATCATTATACATTCTTCATTCCCCTTCACCAATAGCTCATTTGATGTAGAATCTGTGTAAGCTTATTTGGAGCTCAACTCTTCGCTAACATACTCTCAGGTAATAATTGGGTTTGTAATAATTAATCACTTCCTCTCTATTCATTGTGACAAATGCGACAATCATTGAACCACTGGGGCATACCAGAATTCCGGCAGAGTTGACAGCTCTTTAAAGTCTTGAGATGCAGTCTTGAAACTGAGACGCTAATTAATAACTTAAAAATGGCTAATGACTGTCATTCATGAACCGTCAGTTGGGAGTAATTAGTTTGACCAGGATTAGAGAGAGTGTTAAAGTTTTGAGTGCAAGGGAACTAGGGCAAGTCGTTGAATACTAGGAGAAGCGTTAATGGGATGTTTACCCATCAGTACTACATTATCTATCAGTTTTGTCAAAGAAAGAATTATATTTCTTTTCGTAAAGGCTTAAATTTCGTATCACTACAAAATCTATTACCGGATTTGCATTTCAATAGGATAATGGCATGTAAAATTAAATATGAAAAAGGATCTATTTTTGTTTTCTGTAAACTTTAATACCTGAAAGCGAAAAATTAGGTTATAGAGTGGCAGACGTGGAGGAATACACCTCCACTATATGGCTCGGTAATTCTCTCCATTCGTTTCATTAGTCTAGGCTATGACGCGATACAGGTCACCGGATTTTAGATGATTCCCAAATCATTCTATACAGTCTCCATTCTCAATTTTCCTACGTAAAACTGGGAAAGGAAGAGCTATGGACCCCCTGAAAAGATGCTGTGACTGGGGGTCCTAGGCTCTCTTAAATGTACTTTATTTATAAACCATTATCAAAATTTCAGTCAATAAAAATAGTGCGCAGTATGACATATTAACGCAATATGCATTCTTACAAACATTTACAGCTTCATTTCAGTCCTTTATCATAATGTACATATTAATGAAAATTTGTATGCATACCTTTACATTTATATACTTTCATTTTTATGCGTTTTTACATGTTATTTTTCTATTTTATATTATTGAAATGCTTATAAACTATGTTTTTTCTAAACGTGTATTTTTTCTAACCCCAACTTAAATAGCTTGGTAAAATTTAAATTAATTCATCATAAAAGATTATCATTCATGCCGCAAAGCAAAGTACCTTGTACCTGACAATGCAAAAAACAACATTCATCAAATGGGGAATTTCATTATATATTCTAAAATCGTAATACAAAATTGCTGCAGATCTCTCATTCTGAAAGAAACATACATCTGGAGCGTTAATTCACAACCGTTCTAAGTCGGGGAACACTAAATTCTAATGCTGCTTTTGCGCGGAACTCTTACATTGCGCCCAGTATGATATATAAAAATAGTGCACTGTATGATACATGAAATTCGTAACATTCGTAATCTAGCTCCATAGATGAAAGCGTTGTTTGAAAATTCGGTTTTTCTCATTTTAATAAAATTAACGATGGTAACTACTTAATTCAATATTTCGTGTAGTCTCTTAGAGATTGTGTTTACTTCCCAAGTGCTTCTCGGCTAAGACACAGTGATTAAATGCTATATTTGGATCGTCTGGTTTCGCTAAAGTCACAAATTTCTTTCACGGATCTTATCAGAGATGCTGCTTCCTCAATACAATACCGACACCTTAGTCCCACGATAACGCCTTCAAATATGATATTATCGTGTCAAATAACTCCTGCCATGTTGTACTTCCAAAATGTTCTTTGCAGCATAAAAGTTGGTTTATTATCTTTTATTCATAATTGAATCCTCCAAAGCCTAAGAGATGTGCTTTGTCACTTTTATCAGTTCATTTGTCTATTTATAATGCAAAGGGCATGTAAACTAGTTCACCTGCGACTGTTCTCTCAGTACTGCAGGACATGTCACTAATTCTTCTGCGATCATGTCATCAGATACCTGAATCTTCAAACTTTCTTTCTTTGCTTTTCCCCCGAATGTACTTATCATTGTTTCACAGCAAGCAGGTAAACTAAGAGTTTCTGCCACCATGTAGGCTTTAAATTTTAATGCTACTAACTCAGCAATTTTATATAATGCAAGTTGATCTTTATCACTTTTTTTTATTGTTTTTTCAATTGTCTTTTCGTTTCAAAAGCCCGAAGTATTCTTTACTTTTTACTAAAATATTTTTATGTTCAATTGAAAAATGACGCTTTAATTTAGTGGGTGCCATCGCGCTATTGATCCGCATAAAACGCAGAGAAAAATTGGATTCTCTAACAAGGTAAATCTGAATTTTAAATATTTTTCCCCGTATAGGCGATTGACATTCGAGTTAACTTCATAATATTTATCTCTTCTGCACCGTCTGTAAGTCTACTAGTGTAAGCAGTATTCTCATCATTAATATCAAGACGAGATATCTTTATGATAAAATGATCTATTAAATGTAATAAAAAATATTTTTTAAATTTAAAATTGGTTGATAATATAATTCAAGACTTAGTAAATTTATTTAATTTAGAAATTCGAATCGATACCATAACAAAAAAGCAGTGGAATTAACTACAACCGCTGATCAGTATTCATTTGTGAACTGAACAGGCAAACCAATGTATAACACTGTAAAATTGAAAATGAACTTGGCTTACCGGCGTCAAAAAGTTTCTGTATCTTTAGTGGATGTGCAGGGCACTGTTAACTTCCAAGCTGAAAACTAATTCATTGATTCAGCTCTTTCATACACTCCCTAACCTTAACAAACCAATTTATTATCGAATAGTTTTACTTTTGTTTTCACATTACCCTACGTCTAACACTTTCATTCCGATGATGAACATACTATCTTCCCTCTCAGATGGCAACGAATAGGCCCGTCTCTTGACAATCATTGTGACATTATTTGCTTAGTAGCTTAATTTTCTATATCACTCGTTCTAGTGTATGACATCATTTTTCTTAGCGAATTCTGTATTAAGTTTCTAAGCTACATACGTAACTAAAATTTTTAATTTACATTCGTGTTTGCTAATTACAACCGTATCCAAAAATTATTTTGCATTATACTACTTTTCTTTTGCAAAACGTTTTAATTGTGTATTTGATTTTTTTCGTGGAATACTTGAAGGAACTTCACGGAGCACCAGTGTTCCGTGGACTACGGGTCTACAGACAAAAACCTCACTTATATGAAATAGAATCTTTTAACCATTCAATATCCGCACACTCTGAAATAAATGCAGAAGTTTACTGCACTACTTCCACAGTTGCATTCAAAGTCCCACTATATTTTTTTTCTGGAAAGTAAAACGACACATTTCAGGTTACAGACTGCATGTGATTTCCAGTCTCGGGACACAATTAGCTATTATCTGATTATCGGTAGCATATAGCTTTTAACACATTTTCAGTACAATAAAGGGCAAATTTGAGCTTAAAATCCATTTAGACCCTACAGCACAGCAAAAGAGCAAGAAGGATTTTAAAGCGGTTAAACATTGGCAATGCCTTCCGCCGTTCCGAAGAACGTATCACTACATTTAGCTGAAATCGCAAACACTATCACCACAATTCAGTTTTAAAGTAGAGCTTTCATTTCTCAGTGCCGCCATATCATATGTACAACATCTCAGGCAGACCAGTGTCACCATCCTTACGGACTTCACATCAAGCCTAGCTGTAGTTGTAAGCACATTAGTACAATATACATGACAAATGCTACTTCAAAAACGCTACCGAGAGCAGACACACATTGTGCTCTGTCTCCAAAAATGTCCATATAATATTGATTTTGTGACGTTACGAGTATACGCATATACACTGCTAAAAAAATGGGACAGTGCTATATCTCCCGTTCTACTGGGCCGATTGACAAAATTCAAACTTCTTTTTTCATGTCTCAAAAGCGCGACTTAAGATATATATTAGATTTATATATAGCACTATTCTAACATAGGTATTTTGACACAAAATCGGACTTTTTCTGAAATAACATACCAATTTTTTCCATATTTCGATTCTACGACTCAAATTATGCCAGAATACCAAGTTTTGTAAAAATCGTACGAGTAGTTTTTAAAATATTACCTCTCAAAATTTTAGCTTCTCAATGTTAATTGAATTTGGCAAATATTAATTAATATCTATTTTTTTATTAAACTTTTTTGATTTTTTCTCTCACATTTCGAAATTTAGGTTCATTCCAAATAAAATTTACCCAATTTTTGTGTTTTATTTTTTAAATTTCTATTTTTAAATAATTTTTATAAATTTTTCGAAAAAAAATTTGAATTATAACCTATAAAATTTTTACCATCATCTTAAAGTAGGTGTATTTTAAAGCATATCTGCAAAAAATTAGACTTTTTTATTCAAAATTTTCTATTATATATTTTCGCGTTTTGAAATGAAATTTGGCATCTTTTTTTTGAGCCATAATAACACGAAATGTGGTCTATGAATTTTGTTACACTGAATTGCCACAGCTATTTTTAACCTTAAATTTCAAGTAAAATTTTACGGAGAATTATAATTATATGACATTTTTCCCTCAATGATGCGTAATAAATATTTATTAATACTATATGAAAAGCTATAAAAGTCAAATTATGATATAAACATACAACCCTCTAGAGACTGAATTAATGGAAGTTCAATGGTTAAGTAGAAATGATCTGCAGCTACTTAATCGCTGGATAAGTCAGCAGATTCTCTGGACAAGTAAGAATAATTATATAAACGGCACCCAACATTCTGGATTCAATTAACAACGAGGATACGATGTTTATTAAATGAATTCAAGAAGTTTTAAAACATAAAAAATCAACTCATTTTTTATCCTAAAATGTATTTTTGTGCGTAGGGTATTTTAATTATATCCTTAAAATTCTAATTTAGAATGTAATTGTCAAGAACTGAATCCTAATCATCAGTAATATAAATAAGTAATTATTACGGTTATTAATAAATTCTTCTTATAAAGTAATTGCAAATATTTCAAAAAACTTTCTGTCTAAATGCAAATATTCTTCTGTGCAAATATTTTTAATTTTATATTAATCAAGATTGCACACGATATTATTTATTTGCACTTCAATTCTTAACGTCAGTTTTAGTAGAAGTTACAAATCAATTATATTTAATTAAGGATTGGATTGGATTATTTAATTATGGCAAAGCACACGAGGGCTATCTGCCTAAAGGGAGGGATGCCTTCGTGGAGGATTTTCTAAGGGAAACTGGCTCGTTTAAACGTTACACATGGGGAAAAACACTAAAACGCCCACGCTGCCAGCCCGTTCGCGGGATTCGAACTTCGGACCGAACTACCAGTGTTCAGCGTCTTTACCGCTCGGCCGCTGGTGAGCTATTTAATTAAGGAAGAACCATCGAAGTTTAGAAACAGCCTACCGTAACAGCAATTCAATTATCGGCACCGTATCTTTCATGTTACTCCCGATTGGCAAGCTACATGATTTTTAATGAGTATTCGGGTTTTGCTAGTAACTTCACTTGGAAATCGTGCTTCAAATAGCTCAGTTGGTTATTTGAACATAGAAAGAACATGGAGGCTATTTCATTAAGATGCTTTCACAGAGAACCTTTGTAAAGAGAACCTAAAAAATTACGAAAACCAACTATGCAAGCCTGGGTTAGACTTCGCAACAAACAATTAGTATTTAACAGTCTTCAAATGCTTAGGCAACTGGTGAGGCTCCAATTAAATCTCCAAGTTAATATTTTATTTGTAAATATTTAAAATATTGTTGTATTCTTAGACACTAAAAGGAGAATTTAAGTTTTGTTAACTCGTTAGTAAACTACCAAGCCGTAGTGCAAATGAGCATTCAATTTCTTTTGCAATAATTGTATTCACTTAATATTCTTAGAATATGAGCTAAGGAAGGAACGTTCTCGGAAGATTAAAAAAGTGTTTAAATCCAGTGATATTAGGTTTCTCTTACAAGCCCAGGATCAAAACGATTCCGGAATTGCCCGAGTAGTTGACTTGTAAATGGCTATGAATTAAGCAGACTGACTTTTAATCTTACGTTTTCAGTCAGAAAACGTATTCCAAAAAAATAAATAAAATAAAATAAAAACTTACTTTGTATTGCATGGCAATGCATCTTTTCATTATTCAATAACCAGTCTGAGAACCGCTTGTGTTTCGAAAATAAGTATGTGTACTCAATTGTCCTGCATGTTCTTCAAATTTGTCTTTTTGTGAATTTTTTCTTTCCCAAAAACTAAAGTTGCCTCTCAAAGGAAAGTTTTTTGTCATTGAAAAGATAAAAGGAGTATGGCATCTACTTTTAGAGGCATGTCAAAAGCAGATCTCTACAAGCCTTCTCTTCCATTACATGTTGTGCAGTCAGACAAAAAGTTGCATCAGCGTAAATTCTATAATGTATTTTTATTACACTCTGATTATTTTATTAACATACAGTGAATATATACTAAATCTTTTACTTTAGCTTAAGTAATTCGGAATTTTTGACGGAACTAGGACTTAGAAGATAAGTTAAATTAAATATTTCTATAACCCAATAAATTCAAGGTCGAAGTCTCAATATTTTATTTTCGGAGGGAGGGGAAATATTTTCCGTTTTGGTCCATTATCCTAAGTATATTTGCTTCGATTCTTTATGTTCCATAAAAGCTAAAAATTTACGCATGGTATACATATAACGCATAGCTTCAAATTAAAATTTAATAATATACAGAGTGGTTATAATTAAAGTTCCACATTGAAACGGTCATAAAAAGAAAACTACTAGATCAAATGTTATCAAACTTGGTAATCGTGTAAAGGAAGTCACGAGAATTTATTTTCCGCGAAAAAAAGGAAGTTCGAAACCTCACCACCAGGTTAAAAAGGCGCTGTATGCAATATTATTGAACGAAATATGGGTCGGAATCTAACTTAACATTTTGTTGCACGGGTTTAACATGTTGTATACCCTGTATATTAAGAAAATTTGAAGTAAGCAAATTATCGTTTAAAGGCGTTAAAGTCGATAAAAGTCAAGTGCGCCATCCGTGTAAAGGAGAAATTCGTCCGTGAAAACCACAAATTAGTGATTAGAAAATGTGAGATCGCAAATCACTCGCACAAGTGCGTACAATCTGGAAATCGTTTTCTTGCAGATCGCTAATTTATAATTTTTGAAGCCTGAATTCGGCCCTAAAACATGAAGATTCAAAACGCTTTTAATCGATTTGTGCCAGATGGATCAGTGTGATTGCATCTCGCTTAGAGTCAATGTTAAAATGTTTCGTGATACATGGACTGCAGTAACGTGGCATTTTAGATACTAGGATTTTTATGCAGGGCTGGGCCCCACCTCACATGTATCACACAGTTACTTAGGCAACATTTCACGAATGAAAATCTTATAGGCCAAAACTTCCTCTCTTCCCACCAGACCTCATCCTCTGTGACTTTTGGCTATGGGGTTATCTCAAAAGCACTGTTTATGGTGATAATCTAAACAATTTGGCAGAAATGAAAAATGTGATACACTGACATGTCCGTAACATTCCTTCTGATATGCTAAGAGCTGCTGTTGAGAATGCAGTAACAGGATTTAACTTGCTTTCGGAAAATGCTGGACGCTACATTGAATATGCTTTGTAACACGTTTCGGAAAATATTAAACACATTTTAAACAGATGTTTTCGTGTCTTATTTCATTTAACAATATTGTATACAGCGCCATTTTTGCCCTGGTGGTGAGTTTTTGAACTCTTTTTTTTCCGCAGAAAATAAATTCTCATAACCTCCTTTACACGATTCCCAAGTTTGATAACATTTGGTACGGTAGTTTTCCTTTTATGAACATTTCAAATTGGAACTTGAATTATGATCACCATGTAAATTAAACTTTAAAAATTTGACAGTTTGGTTCAAGTCCCAGCTTTAAAAATATATATATAAATATAATCTTTTATATTAATTCTCTTAGAAAGAATGTTTTAAGAAGCTAATTTTTCTCTCGCGTTATAGATTGTATAAAAAAACATGATCTTTAATATGATTTAGATTGTTTCAGCCGATATAAGAATCGGGTTACTCGGTGGTACAGAATAAATCCTGCTGGACTGTTTTATTTCTTTGTCATTTAGCAAAAATCTTTTAATTAAAATATTTATGCTTTGGACTTTGCTCTATACTTTGTTTATAGTTAAAATATCTAGAAAATGAAAAGCTGTCTTCAGCTGAAACGCAGTTGATGCAATTGATATTTTAAAAAAATTGACAAGAATGCAAAATTTATGGAAGTCTAGGAATCGAAAAATCTTAATTTTTTTGTGTGAGCACTGAAAATAACTGTAGAAGGAAAGAAGAAAATTAGGGAGAAAAGTAAGCAAAAATTTGCAGGGAAATTTGGCTGTCAGACATACCAAGATGTTTAAAAAAGTTGGACGCTTTTGAATATACTTTCAGGATACTTCAAAGAATTTAGGCGTTCAAAGAGAAAACACTTGGACGTGTACACCAGCAAATACCATCAATTGAGCTTGTGTTAGCACAAAAGACAGAAACGCTATCATTGCAGATTAAAGTGAAAAGCGACTGGTTTTAGACTATATGGTTGTATAAATTTAAATTACATTATAGAACATCATATCGTATCATAAATGGAGAATCCCGTGATTTTCTCAGTCGAATTATTTGAAGATTCAGGAGTTTATCCAGCATTGTATGTAGATGTCACCTAAAGGCGTTTTTTTCCCTCCTGATGAAACAGCGGCGAGCTGTAAAGTCGCTGAACACTGGTAGTTCGGTCCGAGGTTCAAATCCCGCGAACGGGCTGGCTGCATGGGCGTTTTCGTGGTTTTCCCCATGTGTAACGTGTATGCGAGCCAGTTTCCCTTAGAAAGTCCTCCACGAAGGCATCCCTCTCCTTAGGCAGATAGCCCTAGTGTGCTTCGTCATAATTAAATAAACCAAAACCTTTTGATGAAACCAGTCTTTCCTTTCATCTCATACCTTCAAAATGTTTAGCCTCTAAAGACTGATAAAGGCTCTGACGAAATACTTCGTGACGAACTTTCTAAGGGAAGCCAGCTGTCATACGCAATACACATGAGAAAATCCACGAAAACGCCCATGCAACCAGCCCGTTTACCGGGGTTCGAATCCCGGAGTGAACTACCAGTGTTCAGCGACTTTACCGCTCGGCCGTTTGTGGGCTTTTATGAAATGGAAGGCGATAACTTTGTTTAAAATGATTGTCAGAAATACCAATATGTTTCGAAAAGTTGGATACTTTTTAATATACTTGCAGAATGCTTAAAGAAAAAGAGAAGAAATATAAATTTTTTCGTAAAATTTAGTATTTGTATTTTTTTAATTTAAAACTTTTTAATCTTATAATATTTGATTCTTGCGATTTCAAAAATAAAATATTTGACTAAAATATGAATAACATTTTAAGAAACCAAATGTAGGATAAAATTGTGTAAAGCAATGGGCACAATGACAATGAAACAATTAAAATAAAAGTATAAAAATTTAAAAATTACCTAAAATAATAACTATGACAAAAAATATATAGAGAAAACTATTTGAAAAAAAAATAAACGCTGCACCTTTATTTACGCAGTTCGAATAGGTAAATAGAAATTTTTAAAACAGTTATTCGAAAAAAAATGCAACTTAAACAATTAAAATGAAATTCGAAAAATAAAAAATTACTTAAAATAATAAGTTATAATTAAAAATATAATATAAAGAATATTATTTGGAAATAAAGAAACGATGGTGACTTTTTTTCCCTCTCACGGGAGAGGAAACTAGGTTGCCATATATTAAGAAGTTCGCCAAGTGAACTACTCTTGGCCCAAACTGAAAAAAAAGTGCCAACATAAATTTGTGAATTTCTCCGTAAATTTCGCTCCAAATCTTACAAAATTTTATATTTAGGCGTAATTTGAGTTGTAGAATCGAAATATGTAAAACAAATTGGTATGCTATTTCAGAAAAAGTCCGATTTTGTGTTAGAATAGGTGCTATATATAAATCTAATATATATCCTAAGTCGCGCTTTCGAGATATGAAGAACGCAATTTGAATTTTGTCAATCGGCCCAGTAGAACGGAAGATATAGAACTGTCCTACTGATACACCTACGCATACATCTATGGAAAGGTAATGCATAACGCTTTTAATTTATGCTGGGACATGGTTCCTTCCTTTCATAGTTACTTAGATTTGTGATTATGGACACAGAGGCATGTCGCTGTAAACAGAAGGCAATGAATGCGCAACACTTCATTTCTGAACATTTCAGTTCTCAGAAGCAGTATCTATGGAACCCAGCCCGGAGCGCAGGCTTTCATAAATAAAAATACTGCTAGAAATACAAAATTTACTCGGTGCTGTCATAGCATGTAGCTAACTATGCCAGAGCTTCAGGGAGTCACTCACATCTTAGATTCACTATAGTGAATGGCATTCATAGACGCCTATCATAGAAATGTAGCATTATTATGAGATGAATAATAAGCAGCACATATTTTTATATTATATTTTATATAGTATATTGTACGAAAATAGACTTCAAATCTATAGATGTATATTATTCAGAAAAATATCTATAAAGAAAGCAGCATTACCCCTTAAACAAATTTACGTATAAATGTAGCATTAAGCCCACGTAGCCAGTTATAGTGAAAGCCAAGCTTGCATATCAAGCGGTAAGTATGTGGTAATGTAATATATATGTGTTTTTATTGGTTAATCGATGTTAAATGTAAGCTCTGCATATGTTAAAACAATGCACACATTGTTTATAAGATTAGTGCAGAAATTCCTACTTTATTTCATATATAAGGTCCATTTATTGTATAGCGTGTTATTCTTACCCTCCCCTTTCCCACACAAAGACAGCTTCCACAGGACATAGTCCCTATGATCAGAATTAGATATCCTTATGAATTGGACCACTCAGATTAGTCACCGTTCGAAATGACCTCCGACTGCTGTGTTAGCCGTAGAGAATTAAGCTGCTAACTCGTCGGAAGATACTAGAGCTATGAGAGTGAAATGACTTCTATTGAACTGACTGCATGGAGCTCACGTATCTCTTTGAACAATCAGGGGGAAAATGTAGTACCGTTGTATGAGCAAAGTTAAACTGCAGCTAGTACGGAAGCTAATGTAGGAAAGCATATCGTTTAAACATTCGAGCGAGTGATAAACAAGTAATCAAACTAAAAATATACATATTAATAAAGAACTATGTACAAAGTATAATATAGATGGCTGAGCTGAAAGAAAGGGTACGAGTGCTACTGTGATGCTTTGGCAAGAATATGAACGCCTTTGCCACCTGTGGTGGCTGTGAGTCATTTCGCATGCCACTTTTAGAGCAAATGCTCTTAAGATATGCTGTCGGGAGAAGAATTAAAATCGCTTTATCTTGGACGTTGTTTGCTGTCTGCTTCATCAGATCTTTAGTCAGCTGAATTCCGGCAGTACCTTGTGGGTTAAAACCTTACGTAGAACAGGACAGTTACGAGATGGAATGAGCAATATTAGGTGGCGAATGGCATATTCCAGTAAACTTCTGCTACAAGAAGCTACTGCTCGATATGAAGAGTCTGTAAAAGTCATGGCATTCGGTACACATTCGATTGCATAGGAGATAGCAGCATGCAAAGCTATTAGTTTCGATTGGAAAACGGAATTTTTGAATTCGAGAATGGGTTTTCACTTGTACTAAACGATGTTGTTCTGCAGATTGCAAACGCTATTTCCAATACCCTTTTTCGATTTTGGATCCGTCCGTATACCATAGCAGTACAGCATTGCGCACGATTATCAGAGCTTAAGTTTTATGTGCTGAGATTGTGAGTTTATGCTCTTTTCCCAGCTTATGAAGGTGCTCAGGCTTTCTTGAACTCTTTTTTCCAAGCTCGTGAAAGTCCTCAGACTTTCTTCAGCTCTTTTGTATGCGGCTGCTTTTATCAGCTACTATCAAAAGAAAGCCTTCGGCATAGGCCTTTGAGTGCTCTGATTCGTCATAGAGTTAGAGTTGTGGTAGCAACTAGGTTCCATAAGATCGGATCTTAGCACGAACCCTGTGGGGTTCCTCTGGAGATGTCCTTCGTCACTATGGTGCATCTAATGTTACTTGCGCTTTGCATTCCATTAAATACCTTTGAATGAGGTCAACTAATGTGTCTGGGCATCCTACTGAGACAGACCTATCAATGACAAACGGCCACACTGTGAATCGAAGACCTCTTAGATGTCGATTGCTATATCGAGTGGTTGTCAACTTTATTACTATTTGACATCAATTCGGAAGACATACTGCTTTGGTTGCGTAATGCAGTTTCTTTTGAGGCAATAATTGAGATGTGACACAATGAGGCACTCTAAACATTTTGCTAATGCCACAAGAATGCATATTTTTGAGTTAATGGTGAGGTATCTTTCCATGATTTGAATCTCGGTGACATTAAATTGACATTGAAGACACAGCTCATTCATCGAGTTTCTTTGCTCCGAAAACATATTTAAAAAGTCTCTACTGTGAGGCTCCAACTAAAATGTGACAAGTTACAATATCACCACGATTTAATCAGTGAATCTCGTGCCTTTCTCTTTCTGCTCTCATGCTGTTAATAGATAGCATATCCGGCTAGTAAGTGGAAAGTTTGTGGTTCGAGTCTCAAAGAAGGCATAATTGATATGCCACGCTTCCTGGCTTCGAAAAATTTAATACTTCGTAAAATTATATTTCTTAAATATGAATTAATAATTTCAAATTTTTAGTTAGTTTTATTTTGAAATACAGATTAAACACAATGATGACAATATTAATTTAATATAGCCTCATAAAAAATAATTTTTTATATTCGAAATTCTTATAACAATACTGTTAGTTTTGCTAACTTAATCATCAAAAGTTTTTTCTTCCCCTTTCTAAACCACAGCAACAAATTACAAAGAGAAAATTCCAACTTTCAAAGAAAAGAAATTGCTTTCATAGAGTGAAGCAGGTGGAACAGAGTGAAGTGATTAATTTCTCATGCTTAAAGCTACTCACCATCAATCTAACTTGTCCGAAAGTGGTTTTAAAGGCCCATGATAAATTAAATGCAACTTTAGTTCATAAGCACAAAACATTTCTTTCATTTCTTTCAAGGCTTATACTCTTTACCTGTAACTCTCTAACGTTATACTCTTTACCTTAACTGTTTTTCAAGCTAAAACAGCTGTAGAATTAGTTTCCATCTGCCAAATAATTTTGGAAATACTCTTTTATATTAATAACTCCTTTAATTTTTGGATAAAGGTTATTTATGAGGAAATTTGTAGTACTTTTTTTTTTTTAATGATTTTGTAGATGAGCACCGTTTTTTAAGTAAAATATAAAACTGAAATTTATGTATTTTGTTAGTTATTTCATAAGTGGTTATATCAATTTGCAAAGTCTGAACTTGAAGTTTGTTTTATTTAAGAATTTGTAAGGTTTATTTTAAATTTTAATTTTATAGCAGTTATTTTTAATTTTGAAACACTTTCCCTTAAATTCTTGTTTCCCACTTAACGCCCTACCAGAATGAGTTTTTAGTATCGCGTTGCATATAAACGAGGTTGAAGAAGTATTTAAGGAAGGTTCAGCTTACTTCAGTAGAAGAACTTCAGTCTATAATGGCGCTTGCTTGCCCTCAGGTTACTTCGCTATTGAACCAACCACGTTCGGCTGCATTAAAATAATAAAATCATATTAAATACTTAAATATGAAATTTAATTTATATGAATAATTATTGTATAAAATTAAATTTCATATTAAAGTAATTAATATAAAAAGAACAGACGGAGAGTTTTTACTTCCTCTTACGAAGTAAAAAGGAAGTAGTGTAATCGCGAAAAGTTTCAGGCAACATATTTCAACGAAAATATCCATTTTGACCGCTATCGAATGCAATTTAACGATGTTTTTGCGTGATATCTGTATGTAAGGACAGAATAAAAGACTCGTTTCGGTTAAAATGCGGTCTAGCCCACTGCTTGGCGATTGTTTTTCAATGGGTAATAAACGCGCCAACATGGCTAACCCGATGTTTTGAAACTGTGTTGTTATTCTGTTGCCACTAAATGTTATCGCCCTGTGTTATATTTAAAGAAATTAAATATTGAAAAATCTCCATAAATGTTTCTCGCATTGTGATAAAACAACGGTACCTAGAGCCATCAAATTTTGAATAACATACGTTTCCAACCTAATATGAGCATCTGGAAGCCCAAACTTGGAATTTTTTTTTTATTATCTGATTGATATTTTGTGAAACTTGAACGAATTTTTGATTAGCAAACTCAAAGATTTGAAAGCGAGCAACGGCAACACAGTACGGGGGAAAAAAAAAATCTGAAATGTTTCAGATTTTAAATTACGTCCAAAGGGGCGTTTTTTAACATTTTGTGTGTTACCTTTCTTTATTAAATATCATGTTCCTCGCACTTAAACCATAAGATCCAGTGCAACGGCAATATCGCAAAATAGTTTTGAAACGAGCACATCTTTAGAATTTCCGATACAGAGACTCACGCGCTGGAGATAAAAATGTTTTTTCTGCACAACGTTGCCATTGCTCGCTTTGAAATCCTTGAGTTTGTTAATCAAAAATTCGTCAAAGTTTTAAAAAATAGGAAATCGATCATAAAACAAATTTCAAATTTCAAATTTGGTCTTCCACATGCTCATATTCGTTGGAGGATTACGTTATTCAAAATTCGATGACTCTATGTACCGTTATTTTATGACAATGTGAGAAATATACATACATTTACGCAGATTTTCATTATTTAATTTCTTCAAATATAATGCAGGACTCTAACATTTTATGGCAACAGTTTGAAAAGTGAACCGACATTTATCCGTCCGACGTAAAATGCCAAAACGAAACTAATAGTCCTTCGGGATTCAAATCCTTTTGGACTAAAAAAAAAAAAAAAAATTACGTGCAGAGCGCAAAACTGTGTATCGGAAATTCTAAAGATATGCTCATTTTAAAATTATTTTGCGATATTGCTGTTGAACTAAATTTTATAATTTAAGTGTAAAGAACATTATATTTGATAGAGAAAGGTAACACACAAAACGTTAAAAAAAAACCCTTTGGGCGTAATGTAAATTCTAAAAGCTTTCGTTTTTTTTTTTTTTTATTTTTATTTTTACTTGTTAATTCTGTTGCGGTTTGAATGTTCTTATGTGGTGGTTCTTTTTTTAATTAAGTGTTTCCTCCCCCCTGTGGGTTTTAGCCTTTTTTCTGCATATATTACGAAACGGCGTATAAAACGTTAGTAAATTTATTTAAAGATGAGGGGGGTTCCAAAAGGGTTTACCCCTGAGATAAATTCATATATAAAACCCCTCAAAAAGACTACATTTTTCTTGAAAAGGGTAAGTGAAAAATTTTTTCTTGTATGGTTCGTTTTAAAGTTGCTTATTTTTAATATTTTGTATTTCTTTTTGGCTCAATCCTAGAAGATTGGAAGAGCTGACGTTGTGCAATTCTCTGATGTTTTTTAATGAAAATAGATCGATATGTACATGGGCAAAGCCAATGCAGTGCGCAATGCCGACGTTGTGCGCGATGCCGAGTTTGTGCAATTCTGAGATGTTCTTTTTAAGTGAAAATAGATCGATGTGCACATGGGCAAAGCCAATGTGGTGCGCAATGCCGAATTTGTGCAATTCTGGGATTTTTTTTTAAGTGAAAATAGATCGATGTGTACATGGGCAAAGCCAATGTGGTGCGCAATGCCGAGTTTGTCCAATTCTGGGATGTTTTAAGTGAAAATAGATCGATGTGCACATGGGCAAAGCCAATGTGGTGCGCAAAGCCGAGGTTGTGCGCGATGCCGAGATTTGTGCAGTTCTGAGATGTTTTTCTTAAGTCAAAATAGATCGATGTGTACAGGGAAAAAAGCCAATGTAGCGCGCAATGCAGAGTTTGCGCAATTCTCTAATGTTTTCTAAGTAAAAATAGATCGACTTGTACATGGACAAAGCCAAGGCAGTGCGCAATGCCAAGTTTATGTAATTCTCTGATTTTTTTAATCTTTTTTAATTGACTTCAAATTGTATAGCAGGTTTTTCTATACACTGTTTCTGGTATGCATAGTGACTGATATCTCTTTAAGAAAATATGTATGCACGCAGATAAATTTTAACAAATGAATCCTTGAACGCATGAATCATGCATTTTGCGAGACATAAACTTCCATGTTTGAATGAAAATGTTGTAAATTTCTACGAGGTTTAAACCTCTCGCATTTGTTGTGAATTGTACGTAGCTTTTAAGCGAAACTAATGGTATTTTGTGTTTTAAACTTACCTAAATTGAGTTTTAAATTATTAGACCAAAGGGGAAATTTGCCCAGAAGGACTATTAATTTCGTTTCGGCATTTTGCGATGATTCACTATAAGCGTTGTTTAACTTTTCAAATTGTGGCCAACAAATATTATCGCCCTGTATTATATTTAAAGGAATTAAACGATTAAAAATCTTCATAAATGTATGTTGTTTCCCGCATTTTGATAAAACAACGGTAACTAGAAACATCAAATTTTGAATAACGTAATCCTCCTGCGAATATGGTCATCTGGAAGCCCAAATTTGAAATTTGGAATTTGTTTTATTATCGTTTTCATATTTTGTAAAACTTTAACGAATTTTTGACTTGAGGAATTTCAAAGCAAGCAATGGCAATGCTCTACAGAAAAAAACATTTTTATCTCCAGCGCGCGAGACTGTGTATCGGAAAATCTAAAGATATGCTTATTTTAAAATTATATTGTGATATTGCTGTTGAACTGAATTTTACAGTTTAAGTACGAAGAACATGATATTTAATTAATAAAGGTAACACGCAAAGTGTTAAAAAAAACGCACCTTTGGGGCGTAATGTCAAATCTTAAATTTCAGATTTTATTTTGTTTTTTAATTTCATTATATTTGTTATCTTTTTTTAATTTCCTATCGTTGACAATATTACCTATCCTAGCTTTAGATATCGAAAAGCCATGGCTTTCACAGCGTTTTTTAATAACTAGATACGAATAAATTTCTTCGGAGAGAGCACAAATGTCCGAAGACAAATTGTCAAGTAGCAGACGATAATTTATGCTTTCAAAAATATACTTGCAGTTAAAAAGAATTTCCAAGCAGACGATTTCTTTTCGAATTTTTACTTCGTAATTTGAGCAGTTAATTCAGTTGCCGTTGAATGTTCTTATGTGGTAGTTATCAATCGAGTGGTATTGCCATTTTTCTGCATATATTTCGTTAAATAAACAGTCGCTATGGATTTATCTGTATTGCTGAGAGAGGTGAGTGAATGTACATGTAAATTTATTACTTTATTGGAAGTGCAAGGGAAACGTGCCGTCATTGAATGGTGTATGAAAGTTGGTTTCATTGCTACTTTTTTTGTTTGTTCGAAATGTGGTGAAAATATGCGTTTTTGTGAGAGAAAGGGAAGTATAGATGGATTTGAATGGCGATGGAGTGTTCCAATTGGTGGTGAAGGAGTGATAGTTAAAGTGGATGAGAGCAAATTCGGGAAAATGAAGTATGGAAGAGGAAAGCCTGTGGACGGTCATTGGGTAATTGGTGGTATGGAAAGAGGAACGAACAGGTGTTTTTTTAGAGAGGTTGAAAATAGATCGAAGGAGAGTTTGGAGAGAGTGATAGTTGAATGGGTGTTGCCGGGATCAACTGTGGTTTCAGACTGCTGGAAGGCATATGGTGGACTAAAAAATTTAGGTTATGGCCATCTGACTGTCAACCACAGTCTGTACTTCCGGAATCCCGAGTCGGGTGCGCACACTAATTCCATAGAAGGTACCTGGTCTGAAATCAAACGTCATTTACGTCGAAATACAAACCACGTAGATGGCGAATTTGATTCATATTTAGCGGAATATATATGGCGAAAATGGCACAACCAACTCACTAAGTGATGAACATTATCCTGCCTTTTTAGCGGCAATCATAAAGATTTATCCGCCGGAAACGGCGGATAAAACGGAGTAAATTTTCTTAAAAACGGAGCTTAGGGAGGTTTTCCTCCGACATAAATTTAAAAAAAAAAAAAAAAAAAAAAAAAAAAAAAAAACCCCTCAAAAAGACTTTTTATTTTCCTGAAAAGGGTAAGTGAAAATATTTTTTCTTTTTAAAATTGTTTATTTTTAATATTTTCTTTCATTGTGAGAAATTAGATTTTTTAAATTTATTAATGTATAGAATTCTAATACGAGAGTATAGAACGTGGTTTAGGAATTTAAGAAACAGGGAAATGAAATCTGTGTATGATGTTGATATTCAATAATAAATATTTTTCTTTTTTTATTAATGTAAAGCTTAAAAATTTTTAGAAAATAATTAAGATTGTCTACTTACTAGTATGTAAGAGATGGTGTCGTTACGTAGCAATAAGGTAATTTTGTAAAGATGATTAAAGTTAAAATGTTCCTCAATATGAAATTAAAATTTTAAAAAATCTGTTTTTATTTGTATAAATACTAAAGCTTAAAAATATTCACCCTCTATGAGAGACTGCGATGTTGTTTTCAGTTTTAATAACTGTTACAATTCACTTACAGTATTATAGTAGTTTAAAATACAAAAAATTTAGTATACTTATTTCTACATCTGTAGAGAATACATTATGACGTCACAATCTTAGTCCCACCCATTTATGAACGTCACATAGCTCCGCATTCGCAACTTTGTTTCTACAACGTATTCTGAGATTTTACTGGCGATTTTTTGAAAATCGCCGCTACTGAAAATCACAAATGATTTCACACGAAGACAAGGAAAATATTAAATATTTTAATGAGATTTTTGAAATTGCCTTTGACATATATATACACTGTTTTGTAATAACTTGGAGAGGTTTTACTGCGCAGTAAGAAGGAGAACACTTGAAGACAGACGTAGCCGTTATATAAACACACACTTTTATACCTTTGTAAGTTAATTCTTAGGACAAGTATTCTTTCTCATTGCACATCACCATTAGGGATGCACTATGCACCCTACTATTTTATATAGACTACATTTTTTAGATAAATGGACAATAGCTAGGAGAGGCTAAGCGATATGTATAAGCAACAGTTAGAGTAGTAGTAAAAGGAATACGCAACCGGGAAAATGCAGTATTCAGTAAATTACACTACCTGATACTGAAAATGCAACACTAAGAAGTAACGGCCCTCCAAATTTCAGGGTAAACGCACGTCACCGAGCTATGCGAATGATGTGAAATGCGCGTCTCTCCAGCGAACGTTGAAGAACGTTGATAGTATTTATGATGTAAAAATGCGCTTTTTTAAACATGTAAATTTATGTATAACAAAATTTGAATTTTTTTTTTTTTTTTTTTTTTTTTTCACTCAAAATAAGAAATGGGTGTATAAAACTTTTGTGTTTTTGAAACTCTATGAAAAGTTTTGGAAATCCTTTCCTGAACATTGTGTGGATTTTAACACACAAAGACTTTTAGACTGAAAATTTTAATATGACTCAAATATTATCAAAGTTTATATTTTGAAATTATTTAAATAATTATGTCGGCTAAAATTTTATGAGTTGTATTTTCTAAAATTATATTTTCTTCATTTGATACTTTATTAATGCTCTTTCTCTAAATAGGCATCTCTGTCGTTAAGCATTATCTCTTTGAAAGGGAGAAAAATGTAAGATAAAAAATACGTAAATACAAAATTATAATTTAAATACCTTTTCTGCACTGCGTCGTTCGACCATGTCATATGACTTAACATAACGCTGCTGACGTAAATGGAATTAAAACAGCCAATAATAATTTATTGTATTAACAATTATCCAATCAAATGCATTAAAATCGAAGCTAACTCATTCTGAATTAAGATTTCATTTTGAAAGAAAGGGCATTTTTGTTACTACGAGTACCTCTGTTGCCGCAAAGACTGCGGCTTCCTGCTTTCCTTTCTTCCGCAAAACAGTGTCAAAAATAACTACTCCATAGAAGTCAGGACTAATTTGTGGCCACATTAATCGTCTCGGCTACCAAGTTTACTCTTTGTTGTAGATCAACATCTCAGTATCTACGCAAGCAGCATTCCTACATCATTACAGCTAAGTACATTTTATTACATATACTACATACATACCATGTGTGTGTATTTGTGTATATGCATATAGAAAATTCAAAGCTTAAACTAGCAAATTTAAATATTATATCCAATTTTGAACAAAGAACTGACACATAAAAATTTTGCAAATGCAAAACTTTCATTAAAAGCAAACTAGAAATCGAGAGCTGTTCTATAATCGCTAGACGTTGTTCCAACCTTGTGCAAAACCAATATTCGTACAAAAATTAATTTAAATTTAATTTGTTTTGGTTTTGAATATATGAGGATGTCTTGAAGCATGCAGCCACAATGAAAATTATTTTATCGGTTTGTGGAAATCTTCAAGCAGAAAACAGTATCAAATGCATTACAATATGTTTAGATATATAGTAAGCATTTATCACTACTTACTATTCATATTTATAGATTAAAATGTTATAAATTAAACAAATGCAGTATCAATGACTAAAATGCTGTTCGGTAAGTAAAAATATATAAACGAACCTTTCCATAATGTCCACATCAGTGTTAAATACATTTAATAATAATAATGATATTTCATTGTCAGCAATATTCAATAGAAACAATTCTTTACTAATAATATTATGTTTCTGTAAATACACGGTATATAAAAAATAACGCATTTATAAAAATATAATATTGATATGCAGGATTTACTAAACAATTGCATGACTAAGTTTCTCTTAATTATTAGTCTTAAACTGATGTGTTTAAGTTCAAGAAATTAATCAAATATTATAATACTTAACTCAGGTAACTTTGTTACATTGTACATACCTATCGTTAAACCCACCAATAAACAAATGGGTAAAACTGCAGAATGTAATCATTCGAACTGGTTTTAAGCTCTGAGGAGTGGTCTGATTATGTGGGCCTTTGTGTGGTTTACCATATGTGTTAAGTAGATGCGATCACCTTCACCTCATGACTTCTTATGACGTGAATCTCACAGACTTCGGAATGTCACAGTTTTTTAACTGTGGATGTCACAACTACTTGATGGTACCACGACACTTTTCAAATACTCCTTTCAATATTAGTTTACAAATGTGATGACGGTAAGTCAACCACAACAAAGCTCGTCGAAATTTCCATTCAATTCTGGTACATACTCCTTGGATCAGTCCTGTATTAGATGCTGTAGTATCAAAAGACATACCGATGATATTGTCACGTAGCCCAAATTGGTCCTGGAAGAACTCCTTTAGCCATTTGCTCAGTAATGCCTTTCCGAGCAACAGATGCACCGAGCAAATGTTCAAAATCTTTGGCAATCACTAGAACCGCTACTCTGTCTTCCAAAGTATTGACACTCCCTTTGGCAACTCAGAGTAACAGTTTACTATTTACTATCCCAATGCTAGACCAAATGAGGAGGACTTTCAAAGAGTGACTCTTCAATTTTCTTTGCCATTTTACTTCTACTGATCACCCAAGCTCGTTACAAAGTAATTAGAGATACATAAATGTTTTAAACATCGTGGCCAAGGCTCTTCGCAGTTGCTATAAACAATATACTTGCTTGTCGAACAGAAAACAGTTCTCGATCGCAAGTTGACGTGAGTGTCTGATCAAAAAGTTTCATTCTAAGACTTGCATATAATATTTTCGTTTCAGGAGGCGAAAACTCGGACTGTTTATCACTAGGTGGTGATGATGATAGAGATAAGTCTTCTAGTATTGCTTATTGACTTTTAGTATCGCTTATTGGTGGTGATGATGATAGAGATAAGTCTTCTAGTATTGCTTACTGACTTCTAGTATCGCTTATTGGTGCTGATGATGATGGAGGTAGGTCTTCTACTATCGCTTATTGACTTCAGCGATAGCTTTCTAATGTTCATTTCATTTTTATTTTCTTTTGTACACTAAGTTCATATTTTCTGGGAAAAACCCTTGTCTACTCCATTCATTGACGAACTCAAACAGTCCTATGATCCTCTTTTTGTGACCTTCTTGATATGCGCTAGTCATATCCATCGCATTTTGCCAGGAAATCTCAAATAACTTTAGAGGCTTACGTTATACTAGCACGGATATTCTCCTCCGTCTTAACGGGGATATTTGCTTTCCTCCACACGTCCTGTAGTCTAGTACCGGTAGATTTAGCAGCATTCCAAAGTGTTGCTTTCATTTCCTTGTGATGGTAAGTAAAGTTAAAAGTACTTTTTCCTTTGGAGGGAGGAGAGCTTCTAAAATGCTCACAACTAGGCACCTTTTATAGCAACCCAATTCTCCTTTTGGTTCCCGTTTTAAAGTTAGGCTACTTGCAAAAAATGAAAGAAATACATGAGAAGCCGATTAGTACAAAGCAGTTGAAAATTAGAAATTTCACAATTTTTAGATAAAAGTATCAATGTGCGCAACCTCGAAATATTATCCAACCTTTTTTAAATTCGGAATATATATCTTTTAGGTAAGTGAGACTCGGAGCGTAATCAAAGTCACATGAAAATATTATCTTAAGAAATGAAACACCCTAAGGGTCCTTCTAGAAAAGTAAGCGTCAGTGAAAAAATTCTTTTTCCTTAGCCGAATAATCCAAACAAAGTAAAGCTGTCCTTACATGATCAAAATTGTCTAGGGTAAGAAAAATCAATTTCTATTTTTATTAATAACAAATTTTTACCAATTTTTATACCTTTTATCTGAAATGTTATTTGTAATTTGTAATACAGAAATTATGTTATTTTTTTCGCATGCCGCTTCTGAGCAGTTTAAAGATAATTTATTAAAATTTCATTTTGAAGATTAAAACCTTGTGTTTACAATTTCTGTTTAAAGTTCATTTGATCTTAACAGTCCATTCAGATAAAAACCGGAAAGGTAGCTCCATTGACAATTCCTCTAACTGCGCCTTAAAAAATGACCCGTAGATTATTAACTTATTTTGTTTCTTCTTTCAATTATATACTATTTATCTCTAGTTTTTAAATTTACTTCCATAATTAATTTTTTAAACATGCATTATGTTGTAAATTTTCCTTAAAGTAGGTAATGTACCACTAGTTTTAGATTAAATTCAAATTTGTGCTCTTTTGTATTCATATTAATTTCGCAACATTCTTCGAGATTTTCATAGTTTCTAACATTATGACTTTTACGATATATATATATATGTAAGCATTGTATTTATGCATATGTGCGTGTGTGTGTAATGAACATGTGGTTTTACTTAAATTTCACAAATATTATTTTTAGTGATTATAATATCATTGAGCATTCTTACTGTTTGTCTAAGGTAAAAATTCCCAAAGAGAAAATTAAAATAATTGTGACATTTCTATGTACTAATTACATGTCATGTTCTTTGAAATTCTGTTAATACCATTCGTATATATATGTGGGCGTCCTATGATTTTATTCTTAGACACATATGATCAAGAATGTTATGCTAGCAAAAAAAGGTTACTTTAGTACATTTAAATTTTGAGTTAATTGCAACCTTGACCAAAGTTTGAGTTAATTAAAACCTTGCACCTTTATTTTTTCATTTTGTTTTATGCATTTTAATTTATAAATACAGTATTTCTGTTGAAAGATTAAGTTAAATAAATTATAGAAACGATATTTTAACAAAACGTACATTAAAAACTAATAGTATACCTAAGACACAATAACACGCCGAATAAATACTGATTCAGAAGTCAAACAACAAAAATCAGCGTTAATTCACAAAATTTTCACAGGACTAGTTTCGATGGTTTTACCGAACCATCATCTTCAGCTGCAAAACCGCAAATGAACAATATAGGAAATAATGTTTAGATAAGATAAGAAAGCCTGGACAAGAATAAGCAAGTGGCGCCATCTGTTGGCGAAACCAGAACTAAAACATAATTTCTCTAAAAGCCGAAGGCAAATTTGGATTGGAATTAGGATCGTTAACTAGAACAGAAAGATTTTTATGAATGTGAAATGCCTCTAGAAAATCCAGTTCTCCAATGGAAGATGTTTTTTGAATAATTTTGGCAGCAGAAAAATTGAAAGTGTGATTTTCGGACCAACAATGTTGAGCAACAGAAGACTATTGATCCTGACTATTGATGAATTCTATTGATCCTGCTATTCAGTTCACTTTTGAACTTGAGACTTGCAATTCTCTTCCGTTTCTCGACATTCTGGTCACACGTAACACATCCAACTTCAGTACTACAGTTTACCGTAAACCTTCATCGGTTTGCCTTCCACCACACTTTAAATCATGTCATCCGACTAAACAAAAGTTAGCTTCATTTTATTCCTATGTTTTCCGTGCTCTTCAAGTTTGCTCCTCCAAACTAGCCCTTGATGAAGAACTAAATTATTTAAAAGCAATAGCTATTGACAGGGGCTTTTCACCCAACATTATTAATCAAGCAGTTAAAAAATTCTCATCTCAACACACTAAAAGCCACACTCTTATTTTAGGAGATTATAAAAATTCTGTTGTCATTCCCTTCTTTCCATCAATTAGCTATAAAGTTGCACATATTTTGCAGAAATTTAACTTTCGGGTTGTTTACTCTCCCATCAATAAAATTCCAACTTCTATACTCAAGGACCCCATTCCGGATATGAATTCCTGGGGTATTTATAGGATTCCTTGCCAGTGCGGTTTAATTTACATTGGCCAAACTAAGAGAGCCTTAAAATTTCGCGTCAAAGAACATGAGGCATATGTTAGAAAAAAGGAAACACAGAAGTCTTCTGTTGCTCAACATTGTTGGTCCGAAAATCACACTTTCAATTTTTCTGCTGCCAAAATTATTCAAAAAACATCTTCCATTGGAGAACTGGATTTTCTAGAGGCATTTCACATTCATAAAAATCTTTCTGTTCTAGTTAACGATCCTAATTCCAATCCAAATTTGCCTTCGGCTTTTAGAGAAATTATGTTTTAGTTCTGGTTTCGCCAACAGATGGCGCCACTTGCTTATTCTTGTCCAGGCTTTCTTATCTTATCTAAACATTATTTCCTATCTTGTTCATTTGCGGTTTTGCAGCTGAAGATGATGGTTCGGTAAAACCATCGAAACTAGTCCTGTGAAAATTTTGTGAATTAACGCTGATTTTTGTTGTTTGACTTCTGAATCAGTAATAGTATACCTGTTTAAAAATAAATGCTACTTTTTTCTGCTAATCCGACAGTTATAACTACAGTGATAGAAATTACATCAAAAGGGAAACATAGTGTATTACTTTCAAAAAATAGTTAACTTTGAATGAGCTAATGCGTAAATGTATTTTTACTTTCAAAAAATAATCTTGAATAAGCTAATCTGCCTCATGTAAATCTGAAACATTTGAAAGTAATATATTGAAATACAAGTAAGCACTTCAAGACAAGTAAAATATACTTTAAGCAAATAAAGGACCAGCTTACACGTCTGCTTTCGCAAACAAATACCTCAGGTCAAAAAACAATGTTGTTTACAATAACATTCAAGAGTTTTGAAAACTGATAAAGCTTTTAAAACTGAAACATAGCCGTTTCCAAAACTCTGGCCAGAAAGATAATCATAATACGATAGCAGAGAACTAAAGATATGAAGCAAAATGTCAATAGAAAATATTTTGTGGAAAACAACGTTACAAACAAAATTTATGCCTCAGGTAAATGCTATAGATTCGTAAACATCTGGAGAATCTTCTTCCTCTAGATAATCCCAAATTTCTGATGCTTGATTTCTTAAATAAATATAAACAAACATTGCAATGAAGAAGGGACTGAAGAAAGTCGCTTTGTTTAGTTAGTGTTCGCAATAAAATATTAAATGCATGTTAAACATTGACGTAACTTTTTTAAACTCAATAAAAACTCTCATAGAATTTCAGAAATTCGTGCGTATTATTACGAACTGATACATTTATTATGCGTGTAATTGCAATACTTTCTTTTAATGAAGATACTTTCCAGAAACATACCTACATATATTTTTCACCTGAGAGAAAATATAAAAAACCTATTACATATAGAAATTTTAGCTATTTGTGTACACCTTTATGTTTGATAAATTTTAAACCTACATTAAATCGTTTATAGGCGTTGGCCACTACTAAGGCCAGCAGGGGTAGTCACTTTATTATGGAGGCACTTATAAAATGAGCCACCGTTGCCTCCTAGGAAGGGACAGACAAATTACATCCACCCCCTTCTCCGGGATTCAAACCTGGGCCCTTCGGCAGTCAGAGTCATTAACCACTTTCCCGTTCGAGCGGCTCATTTTGAAATAAATTTGCTTAAATTTACAATTACTAAATAAACACACAAAATATTAATAATAAAAAGACAAAAAAGCTTTGTAAAGCCATCTTAGTAAGAAAATTAAAATATAGTAAACTGAAAAGAGACTGAAAAAAAACCTCAGAACAAACAGAAAAATATGGGCGAACATTTAACGCTGCATCGGGAATTCTAAATGTTTTATAGTTTTGTTTCTGAATTGTATATAACATAAGTGCGAAGAAGATGATGCATAATAATAAAGCTAAAAAGACAGGAAAAAAAGACTGGATTAATAGGAGTGAGTATAACAGCAGACTGGTAGACTGCGAGCTCAGAGAGAGCGTAAAAAACCTTAACAAACCCTTTCGGGCGACCATTAAAATCTAAAACCTTTAAGATTTTCTTTTCTTTTTCGTGTTTTTAATTCTTTTTTTAGTTATATTTATTAAAAATTTGCAAATGCTTTTGGCCAAGCATTTCATATTTAATTTATTTAACCGTGATATGACGTGTAACCGTGTATGATGTTTTTTTTTTTTTTTTTTTTTTTTTTTTTTTTTTTTTTTTTGTTGTTGTTGTTGTTGTTATTTTTACAGTACTAGTTATTTAACAGTTAGAAATAATTATTGGCAACTTTAAAAATATCCTTAATGTAATTTCTCCAGATCCAATCAAACTAAACTGTATTCGTGAATATCTTTAAAAGGTTTAAGTTTATACCCTTTTTAACATCTTAGGCTTATCGAAACAGAGAGATTTTTTTAAAGCTAAGTATTTTTTTATGAAATTTTTGTAACATATAATCATTGGAATATTTACATAACAAGTTTGAGCCGCTTCTTTTCAATCATCTAAAAATAATAACATTATTTTTTATTTTTTAAAACTAAAAATTTATATTTATCTCTTGTAAATGTTTCTAACTTTTTCTACTTCCATTTTCGTTGTGCAGGCAAAATATCTGTTACCTTAAGCAATTTCACTGTAGAATAATGTTTTCTAAAAAATCAGTTATTTTATCCATCTTGCTCTGCCAATTTCACTATTTTTTTTCTTTATCATTTCATTTCAAATTCTATTTATATGTTAATCTTTAAGATTTAATCTTTAAAATTAACCAAATTTTCGCATTTATTTAGCACAATTTTTTCCTCTGTTGTAAAGAAAGTAGAATCCTTAAACTCGTTACTTTCCATTGCTTTAATTTTCATGCAACCGAAATAAAATTAATTTTTTTCTCTCAATACGCTCAGCAAACATAGCAAATTTATTTTAAGACATATGACTGTTTTTGGAACGCGTTTTAGCAATTAAGCAGTGAATTCTACACTTATGCTGCTTTCTGTTATTAACCACACCCACCAACGACCAAGCGAATAAGACTTAAATTGCTGGAAACATTTCAGGGGTTCGATTCTCTGGTAATGCTGTAATTGTATTGATTGTTCCCGACATCTAAGGTTAAAATGATCCATTTCCTTTGGAAAGTCATTCACGAAGCCCCAAAGGGTTCACGCGCCTTTCGACAACCAAGTAAACAAAAGAAAAGTCATTAACGTCCACACACCTTTTACAGTTTCAAGCAATTCTTTTTTTTTTTTTTTTTTTTTTTTTAAATTTAAGAGTTTTTGTAAGAAAAAAATACTTATTCGTACATGAGCAGAAACTTGCTCGTAAACTAATTCAGGTGTAACTAATAAATTGAATGCAGTCAACTGATAAATTTCCAATCACGATCTGACATATTGCGTCTATTGGACAACATTTCTAGAACACAAGTTGATCATTAATATGACTTCAAATCTGCAGGGAATCCAGGGAGTTTGTTTCATTACATTTTGATAATTTTTCACGACTAATATACTACCCGAAACACCGATCTCAACATTTTTCAGCCAACAAACAAGCTGACCATTCCCAGTCTTATTACTTTCAATGCTCTAATTTCAGTTTCCCTATAAGGTATTTCTCCCACTTTCCTAGCGTGCCTTCGTGGTGTAGTGGTTCTGCACGATGGTCCGGTGTTCCAGAGGTTCGTTTCCCAGCGAAGACGTTTACTAATTTTTCCTCTTGCCTGCCTCCAAAAAATACCTAATGTCTGTACATCCCTAAATCCAGAGGTAGTTTTATTTATTTCACTTTTATCGCATTTTTGTCTTTTTGAAAGTGTAACTTTAAATTTCCTGCTCTATTTTTAAATTCTTTTTTCTTTTATGTTAATTATGTTAGATTGAACTCATTTATTCTCAGTTGGCTTAAAATAAGAAAAAAGAAGCTAAAACTTTTAACAATAATAGCCTTTATGTCATTTATTTTCTAATTAACAGAAAGAATTTTCTTTTAATTCTGCAGCGACAATCCTTTTTTTTTTTTTTTTTTTTTTTTTTTTTTTTTTTTTTTTTTTCCATCCTCTCTTTTTACTTCCTTTGAAACTAAAATTCTTTTATATTATTTAAATAAATAATAGGAAGAAAAGGTGAAGTAATTTCATTTTTGATTGAAAATGAAACTAGAGTACCATTTATCTTAATATCGTCCAGCAACAGTACAAATGTAACCAAATGTACAATTCTCGAGACAAATTAAATATGTGTAGTAAAACAGGATAAATATTCGAATAGCACATCTCCGCATTCAGAAAACTTTATTTGGAAACATGAAACAAAAAAATCTGATGTGTACACCACATGACTTCCTTATACGGAATATTAAATTATACGCATTTTTTCTCGCATTTCATTTAAACTTATTGGATTGAATTAAATCTACTTCGCCGACAGCGCATAAACCACAATAGAATAAATGCATTCCTTAAAATTCACTCTAGTATTTGTTTACCATAGCGACACTCTGGAGCTAGTTCACTTAACAGTATTATATTTCATTCATATTATAACTCAGAATGCACAAAATTTATATAATTTAAAGAATAGAATTATCTAATCGTTGCCACATGTTCTATTCAAATACTATAATAAAGCTAGAATGATGTATAAAAGAAATTAAGCAAACAAAACAAAATAGAAACAGTTTTTCACAGACGATTGAGTATTTCTTTGAGTATTCTCACTTCGCGAGAAGGCAAAAATACATAAAAACTCAAAATATCTATATTAAAAATTACGAAGTAAATTTTAAATACTTATTTCCTCGAAAAAATTCCAAAAAGGATTAAGCAGGATTTAATTGGCAATAATAAATGAAGGCGTTGTCTTTGTTGTTGCGAAGCTAAGTTTCCCTAGATTGGCAACAAATCCACTACTCTGCTGTTTCAAATGTAAACAATCAATGATCGCCATAAAAAAAAAGGCTTAGCGGCACTTAAACAACTTTAAAATTGTTGATAATTCTAAAAATATTGCATACAGATTTACTAAAGGCATAAAAACCTCAACCGGAAGATAAGAACAACATAATTCAATCATTTTTAAAGCAAAAAATGTACAATTTACAAACATATACGAGTAAAGAAACTGAGATCACTGAGTCGGATAACAGAGTGGATATATATATAAATATATTTATATAAGTTTGGTGCGGCCGATTGCAACCAAAATACGAGATGCACATCTAGATGTTATAGCAGTTCTATATAAAGAATTTCAACGCTCTGAGGCTACTCGTTTTTGAGTTATGCGAGATACGTACGTACATACGTTCGTACAGACGCCACGAAAAATTCTCTTCAGAATTCATTTTAAAGCAGTTTTATAATTTTTTTGGAGGAAACGAGTCTTTTATTCTGTCCTTAAGTACAGATATCACGAAAAAACATCGTTAAATTGCATTCGATAGCAGTCAAAATGAATATTTTCGTTGAAATATGTTGCCTGAAACTTTTCGCGATTACAATACTTCCTTTTTACTTCGTACAAGGAAGTAAAAAGACATTCGCTACATTTTATTTCCGGAAGTTCCTCTTTAAATTATGATGCCGCTTCGGTGGTCTTCAATGCGTTAGATTTGTCAAAATGTATTGAAATTAAACTCCAAGGTGGCCATGCTTTTAGTTTATAGTTCTTCTAATAGCTTGAAAAGCTTCTAAAATCTAAAAGCTTAAAATGAAATGACATGTACTGCATCAGTTTGAGCTTTAACTCTCTTTCTTGCAGCAGAGAGGAATTACTTAACGATTGCAACTGTCGAAGATCTACAGTTCAGGCTAAGTCGATATTGGTGAGGATTGTTTTCTAGTCAAATTCCATCTAAGCAAACTATTACTACAGCTGTCAATCAACTTCACTATTTAATCTCGAATAACAAGTTTTTATGCTGAGAGCACTATTCACAGTACTGTCAAAATAAACCACTGCAGTTCTTAGTAGATTGTTTATAAAGAGAATTCCTCCACTTTCTTAAAAAAACTGAAACTACGAGATAAAATGTTTGTATTAAGAATAACCTAACTGTAGGGATAAAATGTTTATTATAGATGGTAATATTATATATTCATTAATCTTCATAATTAAACAATTTTGCTGTTTTTTATGTTATTACTACACTAAGTCACAAGTGAAAAGAATGAATCAATTTGAGGTAACAGAACATTAGAAAAGATGATTAATAGAAATTGCAGCATTGTCAAAAACGCAACGTTTCAACGTGGCGAGTGTGGAGGATATTACACCACGAAGGCATGCTAAGAAGGCGAAAGAATTACCTTAAAATCTTCTAGATGTGTTTCAGATTAATAATCAAAATTTATTTGTCCAAAGCGGCAATTTGCCCAGAAGGACTATTAATTTCGTTTTGGCATTTTGCGTTGATTCACTTTCTGCGTTGTTTCACTTTTCAGATTGTTGCCACCAAATATTATCGCCCTGTATTATATTTAAATAACTTAAGTAAGGAAGAATCAGCATAAATGTATGTATGTTTCTCGCAGTGTGATAAAAAAAAACAGTACCTAGAGCCATAAAATTTTGAATAACGTAATCTTTCACCGAATATGGGTATCTGGTAGCCTTAATTTGGAATTTGTTTTATTATCGATTTCCTATTTTGTAAAACTTTAACGAATTTTTGATTAACAAACTCAAGGATTTCAAAGAAAAAACATTTTTATCTCCAGCACGCGAGACTGTGTCTCCTAAATTCTAGAGATATGCTCATTTTAAAATTATTTTGGGATACTGCTGTTGAACTGAATTTTATGCTTTAAGTGCGAATAACATGATATTTAATAAATAAAGGAAACACACAAAACGTTAAATAAACGCCCCTTTGGACGTAATTTAAAATCTGAATCCCTTCAGATTTTATTATTATTATTATTATTATTATTATTATAATTAATTTATAATTTTTCACAACTTACTCGTTGCCCCTCCTAGTCAATCACCGTGGCAAACTCCAGTTTAATCTTGGCTCTGATCATTTTTTAGATTTCAAATTTCTGCATTGTAGCTGTATTAGAATTGGAGACATCGAGTTGTAGCGACTATAGGAAAATCTGTTAGCTGGTCTCTTGAGAGTACTGCAAACATTAAGATCATCATTATCTTAATCTGGAACTCAGGTCTGGAATTTTCTGGATTCCCTTTCCCTATTTCCAGTATGTCATTTGAAAGCAGATTTTGTGTCAGAATTCCCTTGTTATAAATATCTGGATTTACAAGGAAACTTTGAATTCCTATTCTTGAGAATATTTGCTCCTCGTATTTCGAATTCCTGTTTTTCAAAAAAAAAAAATTGTAAATAGGGTAATTAAAAAAAAATACACTTTTTACGCTCATCTGCTAAATCAAGATTTTTCTAAATACGAAAGTTCTCTTTCTCACAAACATTCGAAAGTAAGTCATCTTGATAAAAGACAATAATTCGATAAATTAAGATGTAATAGCTAAATAATCTCAGTTTGGGCGTTTATGCTCATCGTTTTCTGTGTGATGAATTTTGATAGATTTTCACGGACTGCGGTCTGATCAATTCATCGCTGCACATAAACTATAAGGTACAATTGCAAAGTAGAATACAATTTTGCAGACCTAAAATTTTAAATTCTGCTTTTACAAAATTTTATTATGGCAATGCAGTTTAATATTTTGATGAATCAAAAACATCAGAAAGATAACACTGAGTACATAGATGCTAAAAATACTATATTTTAGTCAACTCAAAACAAGAGAACCTTCTCCATTTCTGGACAAATATAGAACATTTGTGTACAAATATAGAACTTGTCCAGCAATTAAATCGAGTGACTATTCGGCTGTATTTCAAAGCTAATTTACTTTAATAAATTATTAGTCAGTAAATTTGTGAAACGAATACTATAATTTTTTCCATAATTAAAAATTAAGTATATAATATGTAAAACAGCACAGTATTTTCCGCTTTAGTCTTCCAGAATGCCTTTTTAAAACTAATTAAGCAGATTTTTTTTTTAATCCCAAACAGGTTATTAGTCTCGGAACATGATATTGCATTCACCTTTCATTCGAGTCTGTTGCCATTCGGCAAAATGTAAGATATTTATCTTTCAAATTTAATTAGTCATTTCCTAATTAAAATAACTAAGCTATTTAAAGCGATAGACGCAATTAAGAATATATTTTTGTACTTTTCAAATGTATTGATTTAAATAAAAATGAAATTAATTTATGATATATCTAATTAAAATATTAAATATTTTATAGATATATTGCACTATAGACTTTTCTTACTTTTCAAATATACAGATGATATATAACGTTTCATGCATGTAACGTATTTTCATCTAGTGACCTATAAAATGTTACGCTGTTGGACCTGGACCATTTCTATTCATAATCTGTACTGATAAACCATATTAAACTTTTTAAAAAAAAACCTTTTGAGCAACTTCTAAAAACTGGATCTTTTTTTTTTTGTTGTTGTTGTTTTGTTTTTTTCCAAGTTTCGCGATTTTTTTTTTTTAATGTTTTCTTTTATAGTTTCATAGAATCTGATTGCTGTTTCATCCCCTTTATACGTTTTTCTCTGTCTGCAATGCTTTCTGCTGTCTGCCTTCAAATGAGGAACTGAAAATAATTTTTAGAAGATTAATTTTGTGAATTGCTTTCTGTTTCTCAGTTTCTGTTTCTCAGCTCTGTCTGTTGCTACATGATGCTATAAAGGGTGAATGGGATATTTTGTAAAAGTCACATTTTTCTTTTGAGATCAAAAGCTGGATAATAGTTGCACTTTATAAGCAGCAGCAAAACAAAATTCCATTTCATTAACGGTAGCTAAATGGTGGCTTGCGAGTACCTCTAAAATTTCTATTATTAATACAGTAATAAAAGAATTTAAGTTTGTATCTACGAGTTAAACAAACGCTAAGTAACTCTTTTTTCAGAGTTACATTTCGTAAAGCTTATTCTAATAATCGCGTTTTGCTTGGCTTAAAAATACGTCTTAAATTAGTTCTTTATTCCTATTGTTTCACCTGCTTCCAACAGAATACGTAAGTAAGAAAGGTCTGAAACAGTCGTAAGAATGTAAGTTAATATAATGAGGATTGGCATGGCAAACGATCTTAAAGCAAATCCTCCGATTATACCCGACGCTAGCGGAAATTATCTGGGCTGATGAGTTCTCATTTTACTATTGCGTACCAAGTATAGTTTGCGACATTTACCTAACCCAAGGTGGTAGGAGGGAAATTTACTTGTAAATTATATTTAATTGGCATTATTCCCATGAGAAGCAGAAGTCAATCTATGTAAGATTTAATCTGTACTTCGAATTGATGTCTAAAGTAATTTTTTAAATTCTATTGTTGGGTTTATTCGGTATTCTGAGAATGTAATAAAAGCCGATAAGAAGAATATCTTCGAATATCTTCTGCCATGTTTGATGGTTAAAATAGTGAGAAGAAGCAAATCTATTTAACTTTATTATTCAATGCTGTAAAGTAATGCTAATACTAGTCAAATTTAATTAATAGTCAGATAAGACGTCTAATAAAGAACATTATAAGGAATAATTACGAGCATTGAATTTTATTCACTGATAGAAAACTTTTACAGTATATGTTTGCAATAGATTCATTAGTTTCTTGAATTTTTACAACCAACATATTACAATATACATAAGGATTCGAAGTAACGTCTTATAATTTCCTTAACCCTTTAACTGTCAAGTTATTTTGATGATTTGGGTACACAAATTGTCAATTTTTTTTATTGCAAAAACCAAATGTTTAGTACAAAATAAAATATAATTAAGTAGTTAAAAATTGATATTTTGACGTACATGGGTAAAATTTTTAAAGTTTTGTAGCCACAGCATATTTTCTTTGAGGCACCTGTCACTCAACATGGCAGTTGCAAAGTTCGCTTCTAGTGGAGCATTATTTTCTAAAAATGAAAAAAATTAACTATTTTCTAAAACATAAATAAATATAAGTGAATACCTATTAGTAGTTCAGTAATTCAGTCTTATGTGGTACAACTGGAAACACTTTTCCAAGCACAAACCAACTCCACAATCACTACACCAGAATCGTGATTCCTTCCTTATATTTTCCCCATTTTTATCCTTTTTCGAACAACACACTTTGCACTATCTTGTAGGCTCACGTTTCGCAGGAATAGGAGGAAAAGGGGATATAAAATGTCGTTCAGTAAGACGGGCAGGGTTATCTATTGTAGGTGGTCTGCCAACATTCTTTTGTCCAGAAGCTGCATCATCATATTTATGTAAAAGCTCTTCTACAACTTGGATTCGAAATTCTAAAAATGTAATACGTTTCCCAACTACATTTTATAGAGCAAATATGAGTTCCAGAGTACCTTGTCTAGTAAATGTAAAAGTATCTTTTTATAATATTTTGTCTGACGTTTTCGGATTGTTGGATGAAAGGATATTTCCTGATCACAGCGATCTACACCACCCATAGTTAGACCGTAATTAGAAACAATCTTCCGCTTGAGTATATCTCCATTTTTTATTTTTGAGGCTGACCATGGAAGTATCATGAATACTGCTCATCAAACACACATCCTTCATCTTCGGTTGAAGAATCTAAATCATCTATATAACGTTTCAAAGAACTGAACGCTATTTTACAACAAAAAGATCCCATGCACCTTGAACCAAATAACCTCTAACCTTTGAAATCTTCAGTAAAGTGCTGTCATCTATTGAACTGAGCGCACATTAACTTTTCCCGAGATACAGTCGGGTTTGACAAAGAGATGAAGCCGAAATAAACGTCTCCCAATATATATTCGTTTATAACAATACGATGCACTCAAAAAAAAATTACCCCGAGTAATACTCGGGCGTGACATTTTCGAACACTAGTGCTGTGCCCGAGATTATCTCGGGCATGACAGTTAAAAGGTTAATTATAATATTACCCGCTCAACCTGTATAGTGGTTACAGACTCTGATTGCCGTAACGAAAGGACCGGGTTCCAATTCCAGAGAAGGCATAGATGTTTGTAAATGTAGAGCGTCTTTGCGGCATGGGAGCGCTCCAAATATGCGGGGTACAGAAATTTCTTTAGAGAGATGATTGATGGTAGGGAAAGAGGGGTGGGAGACTCTCGGATCCGTCCCCTCAGGGGTACTATCTCTCAAAATTGGGGGAGGAACTGAACTAAAATTCCGGCTGTCGCCTATATAGCGCTTAAGGCTCTTGCCTACGACAGGTGCGTTTGACCTCTTGCCACGATGAACGACGTGTACTTGTGCTAACCATTATCATACAATGAGACAATAGCAACAACAACATGATAATATTGTGCTTTATGAATTAAATGCCGTATTTAAAATTTTACTATATGATAACTAAATAAATGAAGGGGGATATGCTCGGTTTGTAGTTGACGTTACATATTTTGTAATATCCCAAGTTCTTTTCGCGTCGTCCATCTACCTGGACCACCTTAGTATATAATTTCATCTTAAATCTGCTAGCATTTGAGGTGTCTAAGGAATCAATTTAAAGTCAATTCAGTTGGCAGAACTTCTGTTTTTCTGAAAACAGTGCTAAATTATCAGATTTAAAGTTATTAATAACACTGTTTCAGTTCGTTCACTATCTCGCAAATTTTAGCTTTGTGTACTGTGAATAAAAAAGAACCATACTGGTTTTCAAAAGAAACATGTAATTTCCTGATAAATAAAAAAATATTTTTACTTCACTAGAGTGAGGTCAACAAATCTAATTTCTTAAGTACTCATACGCCGTATCCGTTCCTCAGTAACGTAATCTCAAAAGCAATTACACCCAGCATCGTACTGCTCCAGGACATATTGGAGAATCGTGTATTACCACTGTTACCACTGCGCATTATTTCAAAAGAATCATTGCAAAAGTGTTTACTACTGATATCGCTTTTCGTTAGTGAGTGTGAAAGTATATTAATTCTTTATTTATTGATAAATTAATAAATCAATGTTATGTTAAAGACATGATCTTTCAGAAAGAAAATATTACTCAGAAATTTAAAAATTATCACAAAAGACGTTACTAAGATTTCTAGGAAAATAATAAAGCATTTATTGAAAAATAAACTAAAAGTATCATTGTTGATTTTGATTATTTTCATTGCTCATTCTGCTTATTTTTCCTTGGATATTTTTCAGTTGAGATAATAGTTACAGCTCAAATGCTTAGTTTAATTCGAAACTTATCCACAGACTTTGTATGCTTGAAATTTTGCTTGAATTAGTCCCACTCTATAATGCAACTAAAGGTTATAATAAGAGTTTTAAAAATGTGTGGCATTACATTTTTAACAATTTTTACAGATTTTGAAAGTCTTTGCTAAGAAAATCTGGAATCAACTGCCTGGTATTGTACCGAGCCATTCACCAAGCTCTATGTGGAAAAACTGCAGACGCGTGGTAAGGATGTTATAAAACAGTTGAGAAATGAATAAATCTCATTAAAGGAGAAAATCGAGTATTGACTCACTAGATACTTCATTTCAAACAGAAGTGAAGAAGGAATATGATGAATTAACTTTCTATAAAAAGGAATGACTGTTACAAAAAGAGAATTTTTTAAAGAAATTAACCAAATTTCTTAGAAAATACATATAAACAAAAAAATCAGACATTAGACGAAAGCTTTTTTATTCTCATTTAAGTAGTCCACTCGCTTTTCTAATGGACACCATTCATCGACAAATGAATGCAACTGTAGAAGGATGATGCCAAATTATCTCAAATTTAGCTGAACACACAGGTAAGTTCATAAACCTGCTAAATACTTTTTAATCCATTCCTAGCAGTGCAAAATCGGTACACTTCTCTTTTTGTTAATAGAATTTAAAGCAAAACCATGACTTCCGTGTGACAATCAATATTGGGTATAACTTTGGGAGTTATTTCATGAACGATTATCTGATCTTAGTAACATGGGACTTAAATAATTTTATTATGCAGCGAAGAAAGACAATTCAGAAGAAAAAGATTGAAAGTGAAACTATGGTACCTGTAAAGCTACCCTTCTTTTCAGTTGAGGAGAATGACATTCACAAACCTTTAATAATTTTTTTAAACTGCTGCATAAGAAAAGCAATCCTAGTTGTATTATTATAGTATAAGAATTACGTCGAAGTTTCGATGAATGCAGAGAATGCGCAACAAACGGAAGCACTTGACAATCCGAATTTCGAATCAGCTGTCAGTTGGCAACCCCGGAAAATTTCTAGTTTTTATCTGCAACAATCGAATATAAAATTTAAATTATCAGAGATATGTTGGAGGTATTGATTTCAAACATTGAGAATTGTAAGATATAAATGGAAACCATGTTGGACTTAAAAATACAAAATGTTTATGCCAGTGTGACGATTAGACATATGTTCCCCCTTTGGACTTCCAGGTGCTTAATGAGAACTTCCTGTTTTGTTCAGAGACAAATGGACAGCAGAACTTTGAAGAAATGTGCAGCAGAAACCCCCTCGTGTGGTTTCCAGCAATAAGCGACTAATTATTCTCTTTCCAGGTTTTTAACAAAACGAGGAGATAGCTTTGTGTAACTACATTTTTGATGCTGTAAACGAGAGGAAGCGAACGCATTTTTGGCGTCCTCACCGCGCCAGTGGCTTTTGTTTAATTTATGGCTGTAATGATTCAGTTATTTTACTATTTAATCAAGAATTTCTAATTAAGTTTTTAAAATAAATATTTTAAAATACAACGTGTCTTTTCTTGCACCCGACACGGGTGTTCTGACGTTACAGCTTTATTAAAATGGTGGCAGCGGTTCAGATGAAAAAATCCATGCAGAGACTGCAGACCGCCAGGCTCTGAAATTCATCTCAAGTTTGTAAGACAGCCATTGTTCGAACATCATCAGTGTTTTGCAGATATTACAGACCGCCAGGTTCTGAAGTGCAGGACGAAAAGTTACGAACATCAGTTCGGAAAAGGGATTTACAGCTCTTCGAAGCAGTGAGATAGAATCCACAAAGAAGTTTAGGGACAACAGTCCAGATAAAAAAGAACGACAGTCTCCTGAATACAGCCCATCTTCAGCAGCATAAATTGTGCGATCATCTTGTGTTCGAGAAAAATTAGTGCAGAAGTGTGTGGACAAGCCTTGTCTGAAGATCATCAGATCATTGTGTCTGTGTAGTGAAGTGAGGAAAAAAAATACGTGTAGTGCAGTGTATGGTGTTCAGTGCTATGAAAGTTGTAGTGTGTTGTGATATAAGTGCTTGGATCTTTAGCGTCCATAAAAATCTTAAGTTGTGAGAAATCTTAAGCCGTGACAGCATTCTTTTTTCCAAGCATCAACCATTCGAGTCTACAATCCAGACGGGTAAGTACCTAGGATTTTTATATTGAGGTAGTAAAGTAATTTAATTTATTTCTGTAATTTAGTATTATAAGTTCATATAACTGTTTTAAGCCCACTTTGTTTCTGTAAAGCTTAAAGAAATGTGCTGTTTGGGTTTTAAGTTACAATAAGAAGTATAAATTTTAGAATTTAAATCTGTGTTAATAGATTTTTTGATATCTGAAAAGTTAATGTGTTGTGCTCAAATTAAACTTATATAATTGAATGTGTAAAGGAGAAGAATTACTGTAACTTTGAAGGTTCTAAAGATAGGTGGTATTCTGACATTCATTTCTAAGACGTCTTGAATATTAAAAATATTAGAATTTTCAGATAAGGTGTGTCAAACATTATTTGTGTAAGAACTGAGAAATTTTTTTCTATTGAATGAGTAAAAGGAGAATGCTAGAAATACCCAGTATTTTTCATTTTAACGGTTGTCATATTAATGTTTAGTTATGAGAATGTAGATATATGTTTTTTATAATTAACCTGTGAATGCATATTTTAATATACCTCAAATTTTGATGAAAGTATGTTGCATTGCCATAAGTTGCCATTGAGTTTAACGCAACTGAATTTAAAGCTTTTAAGTATCTGTAGTCTCATAAGTCCTCAAGTAGACAAAAATTTTTTAACGCATAATGTGCATATTATGGTGTAAAATGTTTTGCATTTGTGTTTAGATCTATGGAATATGTTGTGAAAAAATTAAGGGTTCAATTTTACTCTCTCTTTGTGAAAATGATATTTGTTTAAATCAATTTTATATATGTAGTGTGAGAGAGCTAAAATTGTTAGGTTGTTAGCATAATTTTGTTCATATCATAGCATTCTTAGCAAAAGTTAGGAAAGAGGATCTTAAATCCTTGGCTGAAGAGTTAGGGGAAAAAGTTAGCCCTGAACTTAGAATATTGGATTTAAGACAGCTGATTATAGGAAATGAATCCTATGAGGAGGAACTAGTGAAAGGCCTGTCAGAATATATCACTTCAACGAGGCTTGAGAAAGAAAAAAAAGGAGCAGGAAAGACTTAGGTGAGAAGAAAGGCAGGAAAGAATTGCAGAGAAGCAAGATAGAATTAGGAGAGAAGAAATGGAATTTGAATTATCGAAGTTAAGCTTACTAGCTGCTAACGGAAATGACTCTGTAAATGGCGGGAATGAAGAAAATGGACTTAAGAAAAGCCGTTACGATCTAAAAAAATTATTCCAAAATTTGATCCTGAAGAGAACGACATTAGTTTGTATCTAGTCATGTTTGAGCGCCAAGCAAAGCGTGCGAATCTTCAACAATCAAAGTGGGTTTCGGTTTTACTGACAATTTTGCCAACTGACATAGTTCAGCTGATTATGCGAGAACCAGAGCAGCAGGCTTATGACTACGATTACGTAAAGAGGATATTGCTTAAAAGGTTTAAGCATAGTCCAGAAAAATTCGTATCAAATTTACGGAATCCCAGAAAAACACTCGAACCACTTGGAGAGATTTTGCCTTTGAATTAAGGAATTATTTTGAAGAATGGATTGCAGGTTTGGAAGTTCCCGATTTCGAACTTTTAAAGAATCTCATGATAACGGACCAAATGAAGCGCCGTGTAAATGTCGAAGTGCGGCAGCATTTTATTGACGAATGGTCAAAGATAACGACTCCAGATAAATTAGTGGAAATGCTAGGAGAGTATGAATACGTACGTGAAACCCGGAAGAAGAAATCTCCTGGTTACAGTTCTAAATCACAACGGGGAAATAAAAAGCATTTAAATTCGAGAGATCCGCAAAGGTATCATCAGTCTGGAGGGAAAACGAGATATGCGCCCTAGAAAAAAGAAACTTTCCGAAATCAGGATGAACGTCAATTTCATGCCCGTAAACCACTTAACCGAACACTTAAGCCCTCAATGATAGAAAGTTCAAAAAGATTTCAAATCACCAGCTATTGTAAATAGAGTCCAGGAGATTGAAGAAGATTGTTTAGCCCCGTATCTAACGATAGCTAAAGTGAACGGTTTTGATCTTCCAGTTTTGAGAGATACCGGGTCATGCATTGATGTAATTTGCAAGAAATATCTCACTCCTTCGATGCTCACGGACGGACTAAAACACCCGTTTGAAAAGGCCCCAATTTGTTTACTCTTAGTAAAGTAACAACAAAAGCAGTGGTCATTCGAAATGAATTGGAACATTATTTGTTAGGAAATAGAATAGCCGCAAAATTAGCAGGAGATTAACACAATAAACTTTTCTTTCAAGTGAAAACAGGTACTCGAGCTCCGAGTCAATCAAAGAATGAAATGGGGAAACGTTGTCCGGTGGAGTCTGAACGCGGCGAACTAAAACCCTCAGGCGAAGATTCTTCCCCCATTATTGAAACATGGAGGTACTACCTCCATGTATTGAAAGAGGGGAAGTTTCGTCTCCAACAAAAAAAGGGATGAAGGAGGCCATTTGCTCCCTGCCTGAAACCGAGGTGAACGACCTGACACTACTTACTATAGACAAGACGAGGTTGTCTGATCTACAAAAGAAAGGTGACGTTGTAAAACCATCTTTTGACTAGTCGCGTTAAACGATCACAGTAACCCTTTGGGAAATGTGAACAAGTTAAGAAGTTCCTTTTCGGTTCGGCACGAACAAGAAACTGTAAATAAGCTAAATGACGTTTCGTACCAACCAGACTCGAAAGGTTTGCAAATGCCTAAAAATTCCGTAGGAGAATTGCCCAAGACACCGAGTAGTTTAAAATTACCAAGGAAAGTAGAAAAATCCCCAGTTCATCATTTATCTATACCACTGCCTGATACTGAAGGGTCAAAGTGGATTAAATGTAGCTACTTCATGAATGATGTAAATCCAATTTGTAATGAAGTATTTTTTTCTGATCTTTAAGCCAAATTGAATGTACATGTTTATTTTGAGGTCAAATATAGTAGCTCTCATTCAGGTGTTGGGTTACCATTGAGAGTTTATCACAAACGGAAAATTTTAAATCTGCAAGGTTTCCCTTTTCAGCCTGGCTAAAAACATAATTAATGTTAAAGTTAGAATGTATATTGTAGATTGTATATTATATATTAGGATTTAGGAACGGGGAAGACAGGCACCACACCTTTACCATTTGGTTAATTGGTTTAGCTCCGTCTCCCCACTACGTGATGCCAGCCGTTTATTGATGTTAGCAAGGTATATTATATATTTCAGAAACTATCTGTTCTTTTATGGTATATTTATAATTTAGTTATCAGTATTATGTTGATTTTATGTTGTTTTTTTACTAGTTCTTGTTATGTTTATCCTTGGTACTTAGGCCAGCGTTGTGGAAAAATTTAAAAAAAAATTTTAAAAAAGTATTAGTGCTAATAACTATTAGTTAGTTTTATTTATTAAGACTTACTGTGCTAAGGTACTAGAAATTGGAGTCCTGAAACCCCCAACCCCGGGGAGGGTAGGAGTTGTGACTATTAGACATATGCACCCCCTCGGGTTTCCAGGTGCTTAATGAGAACTTCCTTGTTTTGTTCAGAGACAAAATGGACAGCAGAACTTTGAAGAAATGTGCAGCGGAAAGCCCCTCGTGTGGTTTCTAGCAATAAGGGACTAATTATTCTCTTTCCAGGTTTTTAACAAAACGAGGAGATAGCTTGTGTAACTAGTTTTTTGATGCTGTAAACGAGAGGAAGCGGACGCATGTTTGGCGTCCTCCCCGCGCCAGTGGCTTTTGTTTAATTTATGGCTGTAATGATTCAGTTATTTTACTATTTAATCAAGAATTTCTAATTAAGTTTTTAAAATAAATATTTTAAAAGACAACCTGTCTTTTCTTTGGGTGTTCTGACGTTACACCAGTATGATTGATGCTTCACTTACCAGTATAGCAAATATTTTTGATCCAGCATCATACTTGCATATTTAAAATAGTGAAGAATTTCTCTTACTTGAAAGTTATTCGGAAAAGATCTAAGAATGTCTGTAAAAATTTGCTCAAGACAAAAAAAATACCACAAAGCAAATTAAGTCAGAACTCAGCACTCACTTGTTTCTGTAACGATTGTCCATCGGATTCCTCACATGGTTTATATGGCCTCACATGGCCAGTCAAGTAGCTTGATAGATAATATCACGCTAAATGTCTGTTGCAGGGGTATCAGAAGCACACAACTTTGACGGTTGGCAATGTAAAACAAAAACTGTTACTTTACCATTTATGGGAGTCTTTAAAGGTAACGAACGTTTAAAATTGATTAAGTCTTCCTTTACTTTTTTTCCTGCGTTCTAGAGGGTTTATAAGCATAGAACTTCTTCAAATACCTATTATCCGGTTTGTCTGACGCCAAGAATGAAACACTGAGGTGGAATTATTGAGCTTTGATCCGCAATGTCATTTAATAGCGCATATCTATACAGTATTTCGTTCGGGTGTTGGCAATAACATAGTCTTAACTTTTCTTATTTTTAGAAGATGCGCTTCACAGGATTATATAAACGAGCTCTTATGGTACAAATACAAAATATTGTTTTAGGAGTCTATTGCTTTTTAGGAGAACATGATGTCTACCTTTTTTTCTTTCAAACAAATTATTTCTACGAGCACTTCATAAAATTTTACTTGCCTTGGTAGATAAACTAGTATCAAACTCCTAACAGACATTAATCGAACTATCGCTATCTCTGAAAAGAACTACAGAATTTTAAGAAGATTTTAAAACAAATATTTTTATTAACTCAGAACCCAAATATAAATGCACGACTCTCGCGTACAGCTCAGCCAATCACTTGCGGTTATATAACTTAAAGTAACAGTAAATTCAAATTTAAAATTAAGCTATTAGTCAAAGACTACGCAATTCAATTTAACACAAAGTTAGTTCCCAAATCTAACCGTCAAAAATTTAAATTAGGCAACAAAAATGCAAAGCCGAATAAAGAAGTCTTATATGAGGTAGAGAAAACCCAGTAACGTGGCTTCGAGAGGCAGACCACGCTCTGAATTAAACTCAAGAAACCTTCTTTAAACCCATGGATTTTTATTTTTATTTTTCAAGTTAAAAAAACATTAGAATTGATATTAAATAAAATAGGTAAAATACTAACAAAAAAATCAAAACTAAGTTTTTATTCCAATTTTTGAAAAAGTATCATTAACTTTTAAAACAAAATATGATGGACAAATGTGTAATAACAATTTTATGTAAAAATACATACGTATTGAAACAATTTTAAAACGTATTGAAACAATTTTAAAACTTTGAGTACATCAAAATTAAAACAAACACAAAATCGAAAATTCGTAAACATAAATAATGTCCACACTCTACACATCAACTCAGAGTAATGACCGTTAAGTGTAAGTGTAAAATACTATCTCATTCTACCTTATTGCATTCTGGTAGAAACACTGAAGCTAGAAGTAACAGTAAAGATATAAAACATATAATGACTGATTAGTGAAATATAATAATAATAACCCTACATCTTTAAGCCAAACAAAAAATAATCTCCAATACAGTCTTTACTAGAAGCTTCTAAAAGTCAGTTACCTTTCCGGCGGAGGCGAATTTTCTTCTAGCAGTACAAATGGTTATCAGTTTGCCTTTGGTTAATAGGTAAAACAGCAATTTTTCTCACTAGCAATAATTTATTTTAGAGAATAGAAATCAATTAAATCGTTATTATGTTTTAATATACAATCTTTACATCTATCGTAGCACATATTTAACTGATCAAATTTAAAGGAAAAAAAGACCAGTTTAAAATGTCCCTATAAGAATACCATGTTTTAAAATAAACAAGTAAAGACGTGTTATTAATATATCACTAATTATTCTTTAGCATGTTCAGTCGAAATTCACTGAAAAAATTAATTGTTGGGTATAGCTGTGAAACTATACGTTAAAAAAAAGTAATTGAAAAGGAAAAAGTGACTGTGGTGTTCAGAGCGTTGTACTGGAATGTGAAAATGCAGCAAAAGGTAGTAATGAAATCTCAAGTACGATCATAATAATATTTTTATAAATATACGTTCTTTAGTGATTAAAAGGCAACGTTTACTTTGACTTTTGAATTGCTAGATATATTTGTCTTCAAATTTAATTAAAGATACATTATTCTATGAAATTATCATACCAAACTGAGATAGAGCACATTTATCTTTTATTCCGTAAAGCAGTGCTTCAACCGTAACCTCCAGACTTTGGAGAGATAACTGAAGTTTAACCTTTCCCCAAAGATTAAAGATGAAACTAAATGTCAATTTCTGTGCAGTCAACCTCGAACTCGATGTTAATTAGAAACTGAAATTAGAGAGATAGTACCCGTAATCTGCCAATAATTTTAAAAGCGCGTCTTTATCAAAGAATTTAGGATTTTCTCATCGCCCATGCAACGCGGTATTTTAATCAAAGGACCCCATAAGCGGATCTTCGTTTATTCAGTACAACTAGCCATCATCTAATTCTTCTGCATTCTAAGAGAACTGTCGCCGTGCCATAAATTTCGCATTTTCATTTTCCCAGCGGTCCTTAATAATAGTGGATACAGCTGTTTGACGTCATACATCACATGATTTCTACATTGAATCTAGAAAGTTAAATTCCAGCATTAAATGTCTCTTAAAAATCCAATGAAGGAACATGAAACTGGTGTTTATTGAAGAATGTTTAATGGCTTGCTTGATAAAATTTTAGATTTGCAAAAACGTCAGATATTTAACATATGATTGCCTGTCTCGCAAATAGAATTTTATATTTATCGAAAGGAAGATAAAAAACTTAACGCAATGGCTCATTTAATTTGATATAATATATAATGCTTTTCAAGGATCAATACAAGAATTGCAAGAACATTTCAGTTTTATCGATGTGTATCGAGTAAAGATAGTAATATAAAAATGTTACAGCGAATAAGAAATAAAATAAGAAAAACGTCATTTGAATTTTTATGCAAAACATGTTGCATAAAAATTCAAATGACGTTTTTCTCATTTTAATTCTAGATACGCACGAAATATTCCAAATAATTTCTTCTAGCTTATATTGTTTATGTCTTCAAATATTCTGTACGATGCTCAAGCGATGTAAATTCTTGCCTTTACTAACACATAAAAGTTACGAAAACTTTTCCAGTAGCATGCTTGTGTATATTTATCACACTAACTGGTTTTCTTATTGATGTGAAATTTTATTCATTAGTAACATGAAATGGATTGGATGAATGCAAAGAACGTTAAACCAAGATCCTAAGCACATGGCACTTTCAAGAACTCAACACCTAATTTCTTAGTTTTCTTGATGAAATGATACGACTACGAGGACCTATAAAATAATTTGGGTGTTTTGTTCAACATAGGCCCATAGTCGAAGCCTTTATTGGCCTACGATGTAATCTAAGACCCTGCATCAAGCCAGAAAATTTTCAGTTTTGTCTACGTAATCCGAAAATATGTGCATACGATACTATTATTAAAACCTACCCCAATATATTAAAAATACTAATAATAATCTTCTGAAAAAATTCAGCGTCCCATTAGATTTGTCAACTTGACTCATAGGTAACACAAGTTCTAGAATTATCAGTTCCTGATTAAATATTTTTTTTTTCTGGGCATAGAATTCTATGTGAGCACATGTTAACAATTTATATTTTTCCCAATACTATAAAAAAAAAGTTTTTGTATTTAGTAATTTGGATTCAAATCTAACTCTTTGATATCCTTCATGATACTGAATGGAAATTTTATGCACTTAAATGTTTACTTCATTGTACACAGTAAAGGAAATATTGTAATCGCCAAACATTTTGGGTATCATATTTTGTCGGAAATATCCATTTTGACAGATTTTGAATCCATTTTTACGATGATTTTTTCCGGGACGTTTGTACATACGTATATATGTATGTATATATGTTTATATATGTGGGATGGCATCGTCTACAACAATTAGATGGTTCTGCAAGTTGGGTGAAAGGACTCTTTTTTTCGGGTGATAGAATTCAAACGATTCCGCCATTAAAACAATGATGGCATTAAATGTAAATTGATGTTCTGCGAACAAGAAGTTAACTTCTCTACAACTGTAAATAATCTGATCTGTTTCCATCTACGAATGGAGCCCACCAGCGGCCGAGTGGTAAAGTCGCTGAACACTGGTAGTTCGGTCCGAAATTCGAATCCCGCGAACGGGCTGGCTGCATGGGCGTTTTCGTGGTTTTCCCCATGTGTAACGTTTCGAAGTTTCCCTTAGAACGTTCTCCACGAAGGTATTCCTCCCCTTAGGCAGATATCCCTAGTGTGCTTTGCCGTAATTAAATAAACCAAACCATCTACGAATGTAATATTTTCATAGTTTTTAGTAACTATTCGTGTTACTAAAAACTATGAAACTAGTTTATTAGTTTTCGGACTAGTTTATTAGCCCTTAGACAACCATCTCTAAAGTAAATTCACAGACATCATATCCCTAGTAAGTTAAATGACAAAAGTACTCATGCTTGGGAAATGTCAAATTTAAAAAAATTAATTATAGACAAATAGCAAAATCTAACTTTTAATGCGGTCTCCCAACTCCTATATTTATATTCGGGAAACTCTTACACTCGTTATTAAAAAAATAAGCTATAAGAAATTTGATATCCATACAATTAAAGTTGACCGGGATATTTAATTTCAAAATTTGAAATTTTATTTCATTTTCAACTTGCTTTATGAATCGGTTAATCGAGTGAAAATGATTCGAGGAAATAAGTTTAAATGAAGTGCAACAAAAAATGTATATAACTTAATAAGCAGTACAAGGAAGTCATGTGGTGTCCATGTCAAGTTTTTATTTATAAGTTTCAAAATATTTACTCTCAAGTTAAAAAATTAATAATTTTTGTTTCAGAAATTAATTTTCTAATTTGTATACAATTTTGACTTACTATAACATGCAACGCATTTACAGAGTAAATTAAAGAGAATAAGATTTTGAATAAATTATCTATTTGTTGAAATGAGGATTTCATGCGGAAATTCCTCTATTACTTAATGCAAATACTAATATTGTACTTACTTATATCTGTCAGATAGCTTTGTATAGAAATAAAGAAAAGAATGTGTATGTGTGTGTGTGTATTTAATTATGGCAAAGCACACGAGGGCTATCTGCCTAAGGGGAGGGATGCCTTTCGTGGAGGACTTTCTAAGGGAAACTGGCTCGTATACACGTTACACATGGGGAAAACCACGAAAACGCCCATGCAGCCAGCCCGTTCGCGGGATTCGAACCTCGGACCGAACTACCAGTGTTCAGCGACTTTACCGCTCGGCCGCTGGTGGGCAAATAAAGAAAAAGAAGTTAAATTTCAATTCTGATGATTATAAAGCAGATCAGGGGAAAAACAATAAAAACCAGTTAGCTGAAGCCCTTCAATATCCCTTTAAAGTACTTTCTTACGAAAAGCTTCAAGTAAGTAATTTTTGCATAACACCTTGCTAGAGAAATTGTATTGCTATTAAGCAAAATAAATGTGCCGAATAGAGATATGTAAATGCAATTATCGTAATTCCTAATAAAAGCAAAGTTGAATGCAAATATACTGCATGCAAATATATTCAAATGTAACTGTGTGCTAAAACCTAGTTTCTTAAAAGCAAATTACATGGTATCTAAAAATTGTCCATCGTCCTTTTAAAATTTAACCTAAAATAGTTATAAAGTATATTTTAATACTTTTGTATTTGTGTATAATAGAAATACTCTTTTTTCACTGGAAATTCACTCAACAGTCGCCAAGAGATTAAGACCGCTGAGACTAGTATTCCGACCCGGGATCAAACCCCGGCGAATGGGCTAGCAGCATGGCTGTTTTCGGGGTTTTCCTCATGCGTAACTTGTATTATGAGCCAGTTTTCCTTAGGCAGTACTTTATGAAATCATTCCTTCCCTTAAGTAGATAACCCTCGTGCGCTTTGGTGTATTCAAATAAATTAACCTATGTGTAAATCCCCCTGTCATATTTGAAACTTCTTTATATATCTGACCTCGCGTTTTTATACTTTCGTCAATTTATAGTATTTTGTGTATAGTTGATGCTTATATATTTTATATCTAAGATTTTCCGCTCCATGTGAAGCACAGTGGTGAATGCGAAGTAAACTAAACTAACATTTAAAACAGGAAAAAAAAAAGATATCACATTTGAAGCACAAAATTTTTATTACGTTTCTTGTATTTTTTGGTTACTTTTACTGCTCCGTCAAGCAAGGTTGTTATTGTAACATTAAATCAAAATTATTTTATTATCTTCATGAGAATAGCTGAAACTACCTTGTTTGCTTCATTAAGAGTTAAGTGACAAAATCAGATTACCTTAACTAAACAACTGCTAGACATATTACTAAAGGATCTTAAGTGTCAAAATCGCGACTAGAAAATTAACTTAAACCATTTGTATATGATTTTAGGAGTAGCTTTAACTCTGTGAGTGAGATCTGTTAAGAATGAACAAGTTAGCTTAAAGAAAATCCGCGTTTGAACATCCGCGTCTGAGCAGTTTGAACATATTTTACGAAGCCAGAACTTATCAGTCGTTCCCATCAAATCGAGAAACGGAAAAAAATAAGTCTACTTCAAAAATTATTCCACTATGCATTGTTGCTTATTCTGTCTTCTTAAATGGACAATGGAATTTGTTAGGTTTTTCAAGACTTTTTACTTATGATAGAATGCAGTTTCTTTAAATGCGAGATTTCCGCATAACTGTAGGTGATGAGATTTTACTCTTATTTTAAATACGTCTAAGAAGCGTTTAATGTTTTGAGGGGGGACAAGAATTCCATATGATTTTAGAATACGTTTAGATTTCACGTACACCAGCGCATATACACTCATGTCCCTAAATTAAGGATAAATCGGAGTCACTCGGAAATCGAACTCTAAAATAAATATATCACCTGTAAAATCACTACACACATGTTCAAGAATCATATGCAAATTTCAGGAAGTAACCAGATGACACCGATGGTACGTCACAATGACGAGAGTGTAAGAGAGTGATGTATAAGGAATACAGGCAAAGAAGTAAAATTGTTCGCAGGCGCTTTATAAGCATTTCAGTGCAATAACCGAATAGTTATGACACAAAGGACGCATTTGGATGATTTTTCACGTGGTAGAATTATTGGCCGTCTGGAATGTGGGCGTACCCAACTGAAAGTATCATACGAACTTAGAATTGCCCAGAGTGTCATCTCCAGGCTTTGGCAACGATTCCAAAATGATGGTAATGTAAGTAGACGTTACAGCACAGATCGCCTCAGAGTTACAACACCGAATGAGGATCGGTATTTGTCAGTTACTGCCAAAAGAAACAGGCGGAGCACAGCCTCAGACCTGTCTCGTCAGCTCTCTTCAGCCACTGGAAGAACAATTTCAAGGCAGACCGTGTACAGACGCTTAGGGCAGATTGGTCTATATGCTCGTAGACCTCTCAGATGCGTTCCACTTACTGCAACTCACTGTCGCCTGCGGTTAGCCTGGAGTAGAGAGCCTGCATTGTGGACACCGCAACAGTGGGCTTGTGTGATGTTTTCCGACGAGTCCAGGTTTAGGTTTCAGTCTGATTCTCGCCTGACTTTCCTATGGAGAATCCAGGTACCCGTTACCAGCAAGAAAACATCATTGAACGACACCGTTACGGTGGTGCAGGAGTGCTCGTTTGGGGTGGAATTATTCTGGGTTCCAGAACTGACCTGCATGTTCAAATTGGAACCATGACAAGCCAAATCTATCGGGACGTCATTCTGGAACAACATGTACGTTTGTTTCGGGGCGCCATGGGCGCACAATTTGTGTTTATGGATGACAACGCCCGTCCTCACCGTGCAAACATCGTAAGCGAAGGCCTTCAATCGGAGGATATCAACCGTATGGACTGGCTAGCATTCTCACCGGACTTGAATCCAGTAGAGCACGTGTGGGACATGCTTGGCCGACGAGTTGCAGCCCGTCAACCTCCTCCTACATGTTTACCGGAACTTCGGAGAGCATTGCTTTTTGAGTGGTGTAATATCCCCCAAGATCAGATCGATAATTTGATACTCAGCATGCCTAGGCGTTGTACGGACTATATTGCATCGTCTGGGAGACATACGAGTACAATGTATTAACAATCATACCAACCATGTAATATTGGTTTTTTGTAAATAGGTGTTTTTTTTTTTTTTTTTTTTTTTTTTTTTTTCAATTTGCTCCAGGGAGAAAAATCGCTAATTTTTTTAATAATACCAAACATATAGCATCTTTTGTTGCTCTTTACCTTTTTTTAATAAATAAGCTTTACAAATAAGTCAAATTTGTTTTGCATCTAACTCTTCCTTTGCCTGATTTTGCATTACCCTTAATTTATGGACATGAGTGTAGCTCCCTTAAATGGAATATCATTGCGGAAGCATTTATATGAAAAAATGATTCCTTCTTAACTACTTTACACATAGAGTAGAATACAACCAATCCGCTAACCTATCAGAATTAGAATATATAAAAACTAATAAAGTCCAGTCATCTTATCTATTAGAATTAGAATATATAAAAACTAATAAAGTCCAGTCATCTTATCTAATCAATTGCTAGTGAGTCAAGTGGTGAGAAATAGAACATTCTCATTATTTACTTGTTGTTGTTGTTGTGTCCATATTGAATGTAAGAATAGTTGCCAAAGCCTATTCCAAAGAAAGGTTGGACTTTTATTTTCCACCCCAATTTTGGGGGACAGCACTCCTGGGGTATTCCGAGTCCAATCTTCTTCCCTTCCACCAAACCGCAAGAGGGAACTTTCGGCTCGCCGCATATTTAGAATGCCCCCATGCAGCACGGGCATTTTAGAAACATCCATGTCTTCTCCAGCATCCGAATCCGGGCCGTTCGGTACCACAGTAGGCTCCTCTGACCACTATACTTTCTGGGCGACTCATTAAATACTTCTAACATGAATATGTGAGAAAAAATTTTTTCTTGTATTTCAAGGATATTATTCATTGCTGTCAAAGTAATCAAAACTTTCATAAGAATGTTTTGATGCATTTTAATTGAGGACAATTTTTATTATCCTGTCATTTTATAGAGGAAAAGATACATTTACAAAATTTAAAATTCATATTCTTCCGGTTTCATGTAAATATTAAAATTCCGAAATAGACTGGTCAAAATAGTAGCATTATAGCTATCAGTTTTATCAACGACTAATAGAGTTATTCATTGTTGAGTTAAGAAAATTTTTGCTTTACCAAAATCTTTTTTAAAGGACTCTGCAGTAACAATTTTCGGACCCACTACTTTCTCCGCTTATCAAAATTTCCTCTTTTTCACACAACTATCAAAATGCTGTCACCTAATAAAAAGCAAATGATTAAAGCATAACCCTTTGCTTATAACCCGCTGAATAGCATTATCTGACTGAAATGTATTTGAAACAAAATTTTAAACACAGCTATCTTATCACATTAAATAATACTACTGTAATATCTCAAAAATGTACTTGAAATAAGATTGTGAGAATGCGCTTTTTGCACTCCGTATTATATTTGGAGACTTGATGAATGATGAATGACAAGAAAGAGAATTCATTGTTTTGATAACCTTAAAAAGGGCTATCTAGGATAAATTATTCAAACACGAGTGATAAAAATGTACTTTGCTTCTTTAATCCTTATGCAAAGCGACAAAGATTAGATATATTAAGTGTAATTATGTATCGCGATTTATTTGACTGTGTGATTTTTATAATAGCTAATGATGATGACTTAACATTGACATGATACTAATGAATTTGACTTAACATTTGTATTTAGATAAGAAAATTTGAGAACTAATCGGAGTTTTTTTTCTGTTGCTGTTGTTAAAAAAACGTATGTATTCCTAGATATGTAACTATTTCGGCCAAGAGTACAAATCAAGAAGTTTTCTTATGCCAAAATTATTGTTACCTTTCCTAAAGTTTTCAAAAATTGCATTTCTGTTATCTTTAATGCATTTTAATTGAAAATTTAATGCATTTGCGTTTGCACTGAAGATAATTTCAAGGTCATGGTAATTTTATTTCATGGGATCAAAGGATCCAAATGAGAGTTTGCTTTTGACGAAAGAATGGATACACAAATGTCAAAGAGAAGATTATATTAATGTGAAAAGCGGGAAAATCTGCAGCGAACATTTTCTATGCAGTGTTTATGAAGATGATATGAAAAATCGCTTGTTTGGATAGCCACAAAAAGAAACTGTTGAAATGGAATGCTGTGCCGAAAGTAAATTATGATGACAATAATAAATCGAAATTGATGATGACAATAATAAATCAAATTTTAATGATTTTGAAATAAAACTCACAAATGAAAATGTAGATCATCAGATTTAACGATAAACAAGAATGCATTGATAATTTGAAGAACAAAATAATATCCTTAGAAAATTGTATTAAATTGTATTAAAGTATTGAAAAATAGAGAAAAAAAAATTTTAGAATATTTGTTCAGCGACAAAGGTGGACGATATCTAGACAGAAATTGGTATCAGAAATTAAAATCTCAAATAGCGAAATTTGGGGGGGGGGAGCACAAATCGGAGAATTTGGAGAAATGTCTAAAGGCTATTTTTATAAAGACGCAGATTAATGCATTACTGAAAAATCAGGTAGACTAGTGAAAATATTTCACGTTGCATTGTCATAAGAGCTCTGTCATCTTAAAGCTATGATTTTTGGAAAGAAAAAAAAATAAGAAAAAATTGGAATATCTTTACCTAATATTATCAAATTAAAGAAATGGTGTTTATTTTATTTTTTAGTGTTTTCTAAATTTTAGTGTAGTCCAAGAATTTAAAGTAATGTTCTTACTCTAAAGAAGGAAAGAGGCGAATATTTGTATTCTGTAGAAAAAATATGCGCTCTCAGTTTCGACGAAATGCATATAGATTGAAAACTATGCTATGACTCTAAACAGACTAAGTTGGTTCTTTTCAAAATGTTCAGTTTGTTTTAATCAGAGGTCTCATTTCCGGCTCTGCCTCAAATTGCTGAGAAATCGCATTTTAGATAGAGATAGATGATTTGTTTTAGAAGATGTAACTGTTTTAAATTTTGATATTATTAAAGAGGTTTTAAATAGAGATTGAGAAGAAATCAAACTGTGTCACAAACTAAAACCAAATTATTTAATGGTCAAGGGAAACGAGAGACAAAACGTCGCTCCAGAGAAAACATTATTTTCAAAAAGTACCGCAAAAGGTATACTCTACCCCACAGGAAATCAGAAAGCATCTGACTTCTATGAGTTAATCGATAATATCTTCGGTATTATGAATAGTACCAAAATAATACCAACAAGAATAACAAGTATTTAACAAACTAATTTTGTTAAGTACTTGTTAAAGTTATTCTTATTGTATCCTTTGTAACTAATTATTGATTAGATTTTGTGCTAGATTAGCGTTCTAGATAAAATATAATAGTATAAAACATCAAAGTAATTGGCATAGAAAGACCTGCTTCCTTTACTCACACTTTTGAAAAATTAAATAACTGTTTTAGGTACTCTGAATAAAGCTATTTTGTCAAAATTAAGGTAACAATCTTATACACATTTATTTAATTGTAATATAGATATAAGTATAAATTACAAAATTATTTTAAAAATATCTGTTATATTGAATCGGAAGAGAATTATAACAATGTAAAATTTACAATCAGGCAACAAATCAAACGTAGGTTAGCAGAAATGTTGCCATATATGTCATATATGTTTAAACCTATGTCAATGTAAAGTTGTTTTTTGAGTAAATTTAAATAGCTGATATTATAGTTATCTTAGAAGCAGTATAAAAATTCTCTCAGTTAGCATGCAAATAAAGTAATGATTAGAAATAAACGTGCATTAAATTAAAAAAACCTGCAAATAAAAATAAAAAAACCACGGAACTTTATGTTAAAAGAGTAGCACATTTTATCTATTATTTTAAAATTGAATAAGCATTATTAAATTTTTTAATGGTTCAGTCTAAAATGCATAAAGCAGTAACATTGCCTCTTCCAAATTATAGCTATCTTTCACACACAGCTCATTTTAAACGCTGGTTCAAAAACGCTAATTTCCAAGCTGTGAATTATATTGGCGCGCTCAGTGTCATCATGGCTACGTCATCACTTCTCACTTTCTGCTTCAGGGGGAAAAGCTCTATGAGTCCTGTGTCAAAGAGGGGGCAAAACTGTTTCGGATCGCGCCGGTCTGAAGACTATATTATGAGAATTTCGGTTCGGTTTTAGAAGGTTAACTGATTTTTTTAAAGGGTTAAAACATAACCGCTCTACGCCATAAAAGGTTTTTCATTACAAGGGCTCGAGAAGCTTTACCATGTGACAAAACAAATGACGCCGAAAGCTCTATGTTACATCTATATTCTTCTAACCAATAGCAGCGAAGCAGCTATCACAGCAGGAGGTACAGCGAGTACGTTTTAGGAACATGCGTCCAGTACCGGTACCACCCGTTTAACTGACGAACAGCTGCAGCTGCAGTCATAAAAGTCATAAAGTCATTTTCGAAACGGACTACGTATAGTAAATTGGCTATCTGCTACTAGATGAGATAGCTTACAGCGCCGCCTGGTTGAAAATGGCGGAGTTAGCGTCCCTAACTCGAAAACGGTACGAGATAGGAAGAAAACGTACAAAGTTGTCTCATCGTCGAGCATCGTCTAAGCATCGTCTAAGATCTAAGCATCGTCGATTTAGTATGAAAAGACACTTTGTTTGCATAAATTTTAAGAACAGAACGTTTTAAACGTACATTTGTTGTTCACGATTTTTTACACTGTGATATTAAGAACTTAGAAAGAAAAGAACAACTAGTTATTACAAGCTACCTTTATGTTCGTTGTTCAAACTTCTCTCCGTCAGCTAAAATGCACAACTGGATCCTTATTAGAACTTCATGTTTCACGCGCGGTATCATAGCGGGTGACACGTTTTCACAAGCATTTGTAATGCGTTGTTGAAGGTCCTGTAATGTTTGTGGAGGGATCGCATACACCTGCTGTTTGAGGCATCACTACAGGAAAAAATCCATTGGAGTAAGGTCAGGTGAACGTGCAAGTCACTCTTCGAAACCCCCATACCCGATTATTCGTTCTCCGAATTCCTCCATCAGGTACTTACTGCGTGTGACGTTTTATGCACCATCATGTTGGAATTATCCATTCCGGAGTTTAAACAATGGCAGGTTCTCAACAACATCGAGTATTACGTCTTGCAGAAGTTCTAAATATTGTGCGGCCGTTAACGTAGCCTGGTAAAATATTGGATCGATTAGCCTGTTATTGTATTTTCCACATCAAACATTAATCGAAAACCGTATTTGATGTCGAGCGTCGGCAGAACGTGATGAATTTTCCAGTACCCAGTAACGGGTATTCTGTTACTGTACGTTTCATTCCTCGAAAAGCATGCCTCGTCAAATCACACTATATCTGCCAAGCATGTTGGCTGAACCGCTATTTGGTTCACGACGAAGTTGCACCATGAAAACGTATCTGGGCATCCCCATCCAGTAATGCCTGATTGGGTGTTGACCGGCATGGATGAGCATCTAATTCATTTAAGATTTTCGAAACGGACTTTTTGACAATCCACAGTTTTCCCTTATCTCTCTTGTGCTGCTCTTTGGATATGTGAGGGCGTATGATAAGACATCTTCTGTTTGTACTCTCGCCTATCTTAACTGGTCTAATCGATGTAAGCTATCACTTAGCCTTTTTCCCTTAACACGTTTCACAACCTGTAGCATTGGTTTTGTAGGAAGGATGCGGGCTTGTAGGAAAACGTTGCCGAAACAACCGCGCTGCCAATAGTGCCTTGTGCTCGCATTCACCGTAAAGCAGAACTATCTCATACTAATCATTTTTTGGCTCTACAACTTTGTGATTCACTTTTTCTTCTTATCTTGTATCGTTTACGAAATAGGGACGCTAACTTCGCAGTTTTCCCCCAGGTGGCGCTGTAAGCTAAATCATCTAGTAGCGCGCAGCCACTTTACTTCACCTAGACACCACTTTTATGACTGTATCTGTGTTCTACAGTTAAACGGGTGGTACCGGACTTTAGTGGACACAACTAGATTTGCGTACAGATGTCATGAAAAAAATCCATTTTACAATTCGTTTTCGGGGGGGGAAAGTCTTTTATTCTGTCCGTTCGTACAGATTTCATTCAAAAATAGTCGCCCAAATGGATTCAGGAACGGTCAAAATGGATATTTTCTTTGAAATGTGTTCCCCAAAATTTTTCGCGATTTTCCGCAATTCCCTTACTTCGTACAAGCAATTAAAAAGCATAAACTACTTGTAAAAAATTAAACTTCAAAATTTATTTAAAAAATTTTATAAATTTTCTATCGATATGATCTTTATATATAAATTTCCAATCAAAATTAAACTAGCTGTATCCAACAACTTTGATAAACTAATTGTTACCATATTTCTTAATATCAGATCTAAAGGCTTTGTTAATATAACTTTTGCTTAATTTTGATAAGGCTTATAAGACTGTATTTGGAATAATGCTTTAATTTAGTCCTACGATCCTACTAGACAAGTAGTGAGTTATCACTATGCCTCAAATAATGTGACAAAGACCTGCAAAGATTTAAATAACCTCTTTGTTAAACTGAACTCTTATCATAGGGCACGACCCGTATTACAACTAAACCATTGTTTGTGCCGATATAAATTAAACATTACCAGATACTTAAATTTTAAACGCAATATCAGATACTTGCATCTACTGTTGATAAAGTAGTTTAAGTCTATACAGTTGAATACAAAGCTAGAAGCTAGCTCAAATAATTTACTAGCGAGTACGTTTCGCTTAAGTATCCGCTGTGAGAGAATCCGAGTACATATAGACAGCCGAGTACATTTAGATAAGCCGAATACATTTTTATAAGCCGAGTACATTTTTATAAGCCGAGTACATTTAGACAGAGCTAGTAGAAACATAAGAGCGTAGCGCGAATGCCAGAAACTCTGTCCCGGATTAAGATCCCACAGCCTTCATCATAAATACGCTAAATATTAATTACACTGATTTGCATTCTGGTGAGGAATACGGAAAGAAGAAATTCAAATAAAGATCAAAATCATTTATCAAATGCCTGGCCATTGACCGTCAGGTCATTAGGCAACGAACTCTCCAAGACTTCTTTACGATACAGTCCAAACTCTTAAGTGCAGAACACACGTCCAGATGAGCAGCATCCATAACTTGCCCAGAATCGTACAAAGCACCTAAAGGTGAGAAGGTCAGATTAAAACGAAACAAATGAGCCCTACGTATAAATTCATAGTTTCAACTACCATAGTCTAAACTCAGCCACAGCTGTAACACAAGGAGAGTCCGAGACACAGTCAGCTTTGAACAGCACCTTTCATGATTTATTTTTGGAAGCACTAAAAGAGGTATTACGAAAGGATTTTTTACAAATTCTATTAATTTCAAGTTTAGCAGAGTGAAGAGATAGGTCCCTGGAAGACCTTTGGCGAACACCTTCCAGAGACCTATCTCTAGATCTTAATAACTAGTTAATGTAACATAAAAACCTTTCATACCTTCCTTTCCGTGGAGTTGTTTTATTTCTTTTTTCCCTACAATAATATCGTAGCTGTAGCTGCTAGACAGCTGAAAAGATTGTAGATTCAATAGGTTTATTTTAGAAAAACACGAAAAATCTGCATCACCTTGGCTAAGATTTAAGTTCCAGACTTTTCGATAATTAATGGTATGTACTTTTCAGTTATGCCACGAAAACAATAGGTGAGAAGTGCGAAAATTCTTTATGTTGTCTCTCACTTAAAAGATGATTGGGGAGAAGATGACATAGTCGCGCAAATCCAGTTGGCTACGAATTAAATCCACCCTGTTTAAGTTCGGGGGGGCACTAGACGGACGTGCTTCCAATCCAACTCCGAAAGTACATGATAAGGAAATAGAAAACTACTTACGAAGTAACTGAACCGCTACAAGCTTTAGCAGGATATAATCCACTAGAGGGAAAAAAGAAAAATATTCATACGTACGTCAAACAGAGCTTACAAAATTTTAACAATGTATTTAATGAAAACTGGAAATAGAAGGCTTCACTCATTACTGTTTATGTATATTTTCAACGACTTTAAAAACGTTTCTAGATTATTTATGGAAATAGTGATAGATCTTTTCTGGAACTGCTCTGCATTACTTATCCGAAGCATGCGAAGCTATACTCAGGATCTTATTAATGTGATTTAAAAAGGTGCAAACCGGAGGAAGAATTGGAACTGAGATCAATAAACATTATTGGGAAATATTTACATGTACTTCTCCTAGCGTGAAGGTTATTCCCGGAAGCTTAACAAAACGGCAATTAGGCTTTATACGATATTTAAAATGTCGAATTTTTAAGTAGTAATATTTGAACTACGTAACTACTTAAAATTCCCACATCTAAGATGTCGCATTTTTAAGTAGGCTGGCGATACAGATTGGTATTCGGTAACATTATGCTTGGTTTGGGAGTCTTGTTGGTAAAGAACTGTATAGCTAATTCTTTACCAAGAAGTTTATTGCCAACAAGACCTACATGGCTTATAAGAACTAGGTGTAATTTTATCCTATATTAAATTTTTAATTCATATTTTATAATAATTATACATCAATTTCTTTAATTCTGAAGCCCTTAAAAATGCCATCAGAGATTGGTTTGATGCTAATTCCATGCGGGTGATAGTGACGTTATTTGGCATCAGAATCTAACTGAGTACCGGTTTGATGACAAAGCGTTCTGCTTTATAAACCAGGTAAACAGACCGGAGTCTTGTAAGATCGGTTCTTGATTATCTCTGTACTTAAATAAACATAAAATTCGCTTTCTGTATCTTATCTTTTCGAATATTGTGTATAATCATCAAACTTTGTTGAAAAAATAAGTATGTTTATGACGAAAGTTCGGAGATTATTTGCAAGTAGAATATTTATTTCTTTATTCTGTACTAATGAAACTCGGATAAGTTGAGTCTTTTCCAAGCCTTAAAACATACACTGCAATTGACATTTATTGTATAAGTAAGTACAACAGCAGAAATATTGTAGGAAAGCTTCTGTTTAAGACTTTTGTAAAAATTTTATAATTTGTTGCCACCTGCAGCATTTTGTTACTGGGGTATCCGAAAGTTATTTTAATGAAATCCAGTCCTAGACTTATTTAAAGAGGCACCGTAATGTCAAGATATACCAAGGCTCTGTAACTCCCTTATATTCGATGGAAGGAATGTTGGATGTAGCATTTTCACTTCTTGTAAGTCATACTGTGCTTTGCATTTAGAAGTCATGTGAAACATCAGTCTTCCCTTTCATGAATCAACCTTTCGAATAGTTTATGTACAGAACCTCACCTACGATTCCTCACCAGAATGCAAATCAGTGTAATTAATCGTATTGTATTCTATTAAACTTAATATGTTTCACAAACTATAATCAATCAACAAATGGACTGTATTCCTACACTTTTCTTAAATTACACTTGTCAGCGATGCAAAATAATTGATACAAAATAAGCGAGCCATTATACATGGCTGTCACAAACACAATTCTCTCAATCAATTATCTTGTTGCCACACATAAAGTTCAAAACTAAAGGAAGAAAAGCAAAAGGAATTTACGCTGTTTGCAACAATAAAATGAAGCAAACGATACTCACATAAACATCCTGGCCCTCGTTGAAATCCCAGGGGATTTCAACAGTTGGAGCATTTTGAAACTTCTTAGTCTGTAATAAAGATAAACATAAGAAAAAATAATACAAAATATTATATGCGAAGCAGTTCATAGTTTTTAGTCTGCATAGGAAGAGGACACAATTTCACGACTGGTCGTTTTATGACACCATGACCAGTTTTAATACTAGCAACTCTGATTCTTTGATCTGAGCCCGGATGAACAGCAATTATTCTCCCTAACCTCCATTTAAGAGGCGGAAGGTTGTCTTCTTTGATGAGGACTAAGTCATTGACTTCTAAATTGTTTTGACTTTTTTGCCATTTAGGTCTTTGCTGAAGCTGAGACAGGTATTCTCGACTCCATCTTTTCCAGAAGTGCTGAAAAATAAACTGTCTCACATGCCATCTGTCAATGTGATTGAAGGAAATATAATTTAGGTCTGGTTCAGGTATGGCAGTTAAAGACGTTCCTATTAGGAAAGGACCAGGTGTTAATGCAGTTAAATCATTTGGATCAGCCGATGTTGGACACAATGGCCTAGAGTTGAGACAAGCCTCAACCTGCGCTATCAAGATCTGAAATTCCGGATAGGTCAGCACAGTATCACCAACAGTCCTTTTTAGATGTAATTTCATTGACTTTACTGCCGATTCCCATAGTCCACCAAAATGGGGAGATGATGGCGGGTTGAATATCCATTTTATTTCCTCTAAAGACAAAATTTGTGAATTTCTTGATTTTGCTTACATTGCAACAAACATTTTCTGATTTCTTTGTCTGCACCTTTAAAGTTACTACCGCAGTCACTATAAATCTCAAATGGTTTCTCTCTTCTTGCAATAAATCGTTTCAATGCACTTAAAAATGCCTTTGTTGACAAATCTTCTACCACTTCAAGATGTACTGCCTTGATTACAAAACACACAAATAAGCATACGTAATATTTAAATGATTTTTGTCCACGTCCTGCACGATGTTTAATCATAAACGGTCCAGAAAAATCTATTCCAGTTCGATGAAATGGTCGCGATTGCGTTACTCTAGATTCCGGTAGATCAGCCATTATTTGACTTGCAGTTTTAGCTCTAAGTTTGAAACACGTGATACAAGATCTTACTACTTTTCCGATAGCAGATCTAGCAGCTATGATCCAAAATTGCTGTCTAATTAAAGATAGAAGAAGTTCCGGTGCTGCATGCAGATATTTGACATGAAAGTGTCTAATTATGATTTCTGTCAGAATGTGTTTTGAAGGTAATAAGATTGGATGTTTTTCATTTTCTGATAGTTGCGCATTTTTCAGTCTTCCTCCTACACGTAACACTTTGTTGTCATCTAAAATTGGGCACAAGCTAAGGAGGTTGCTGTTTGTAGGTCCTTTCCCAACTCCAAACATTGAATTTCCTTAAAAAAGTGAAATCGCTGTATTATTCGAACAATACAGAAAGTTGCAGCTCGAATTTCATTACTAGATAAAAAAGACGTATTTCTTTCTAGATATGCTACTTTAGAATTCGATATGAATCTTAATATCCAAGCAAATATGCGTTGTAACTTTGGAAATGAAGATATATTTGATATAATAGCAAGTTCCTGTACAGGTTCAGAAACTACAAATGAGACTGTTTTACGTGCATCTGGTAATGCCTCTTCATCTATAAGAATATTTTTAGATAAGGCAATCTCACTGCACTTTAACCAAGAAGGACCATTCCACCACAATTGATGAGATAATAGTTCTGCAGGAAATAATCCACGTGAAGCACAATCAGCTGGATTTTCCTTTCCATCAACATGACTCCAGTTCTCAGGTGGTAAGATAGATTGTATTTCAGAAACTCTATTGGATACGAATACTTGCCATTTTTTAGGATCTGACCTTAGCCATGACAACACGATTTGTGAATCACTCCAAGCTTGCACTAAATCAAAATTTATAACTAATGCAGCTTTTACAGACTGAATTAAGCGTGCCAATAACACTGCTGCACATAATTCCAGTCTTGGAATCGTAATAGATTTTAATGGTGCTACACGAGTTTTAGCTGTTACGAGTTTAACATTAATGTCAGAGTTATTGCAAGTTTTGATATAAATAACTGCTGCATAACCTCTTTCAGACGCATCACAAAATCCGTGAAGTTCACATCGAAAATAATCAGGTAGCAGAATTTTCCTAGGTATATTTATAGAATTCAAAAGTTTAACTTCTCTACATAGATTTCTCCAATTTCGATCAATCTCTTCTGTTACAGGATCATCCCATGATAACTGTAATTTCCACAATTGCTGAAGGATCATTTTAGCGAGAATTACAAACGGAGCTATCCACCCCAATGAATCGAATAGTTTTTCTACGAATGACAAAATAATTCTTTTAGTCGGAACACTTTGATACTCTATTACACCGACATTACATTTGAATTCATCATTGTCCGGATGCCATTCCAATCCCAGAACTTTCAATGGTTTGTCTTCTATTACACGATGAATATTGTCACTATCTGTGTTTGTTAAGCCAGAGGTTTTTAACAATGACGGTTCACTTGTCGACCATTTGTGAAGCTCAAAGCCACCACTTTTTAGCAGATTTTGCAATTCGTCTATCAATGCAATACCTTCCGAACTATCTTTTACACCAGTTAACATATCATCAACATAAAAATCTCTTAAAACTATATTCTTTGCCTTTGGAAAGTTCAATCCTTCATCAATCGCTAACTGACTCAAAACTTTGGTTGCAAGATATGGAGCAGCTGCAGTTCCATATGTAACTGTTTTCAAACTACAAACTTGTATTTGTTTATACGTGCTATCTCTCCATAATATTCTCTGAAAATCTCTATCTTTTTCATGAACCTTTATCTGTCTGTACATCATTTTAATATCAGCGGTTATTGCAATGTTATGAAGTCTAAATCTTAGTAAAATACAAATTAAGTCATCTTGTATTTTTGGGCCTATCATTAGTTTATCATTTAAAGAAACACCTGTGGTTGTTTTAGCGCTCGCATCGAAAACAACTCTCAATTTTGTTGTTAAGCTAGAGTCCTTCAACACAAAGTGATGTGGGATATAATAGTGTTTATTCTCTAATTCATAATCTGTGTCTGGCACTAATTCTACGTGTTCTAGTGAAAAGTACTCTTTCATAAACTGAATATACTGGTTGTAAATTTCTTTCATAGATAACAGTCTCTTCTCCAAGTATTGAAATCTTCTGTAGGCCACTTCACGGGAGTCACCTAGAATGTCTCTATTATGTTTGAATGGTAATGCAACTGAATAACGACCTGATGTGTCTCTAAAATGCGAGTTTTTAAAATGTTCTTCACAAAGTTTTTCTTCATTTGTTAAAGGTTGTACATTTGGAAACTTTTCTAACTCCCAGAAAGAATTTACTAACTCATCTGTGTTTGTATTCAAATGATTTACATATACTGGCTCAAAATTTGTAGATTCAAAATTTGTAGTACCCGAAATTATCCATCCCAACCTCGAATTTAGAGCAAATGGTAGATCAGGACCACGTTTGACAATTTCTCCCGTCATTAAATACAGAAATACATTTACTCCAAATAAAATGTCAACTGGTTGTGACTTGTAAAATAATGGATCAGCTAATTGTAAATCACTGAAGTTATCGAAGATGATTGATGGCAAAGATACATAGGGAATGTTGTCTGTCACCTTGTCCAGTATAAACGCTGATGTTGATACACGAATATCACTTTTAAAATGAGAAGTGAATACTAAATCGACTTCGTTACGTATAGTATTAAATTCTCCTAGACATGATACAGAAATGGAATTATCTTTCACTCGTAATCCTAATTTCTTCACACAATCCCTTGAAATAAATGATCTCTGAGATCCAGTGTCACATAAACATCTACATTTCACAAATTGTTGCTTAGAATTTTGAACTTTTATTAAAGCAGTACACAATAAAATGTGACTGGTTTGATTACCTTTTGCATTCGAATCATAATGAGAGGCACAAACTGTGGCTGAAACGTCCTTAGGACTCGTTAATTCATCTCTTTTAATGATAGATTGCGTAGGCGGAGATATACTGTTTAACTGAGTTTTATTCTTTGAATTATTTGCAATGTGCAAAATACTGTGATGCTTCTTAAAGCAATGTTGACATGTATTTAAACTCTTGAATTTTTTGAGCAAGTGCATATTAGATAAACAATTAAAACAGTAACGATTATATTTTACAAATTCTATCCTTTGCTTAACCGACAAATTTAGAAATTTCGAACATTTGGCTAAACTATGATCTTCTTTACAATAACCACAACCCAAAGTAGCAACCAGAACATTATTCTTATTTTGAAACACAGATTTAGGTACCTTATTACTTGTAGATTTGCTATTTTGAAGTGTTCTTGCATAGTTTTTTAGGAATTCAATTAAAGTCGTAAGTTTTGGAATTTCATTAGATTTTAACTGACGTTCCCACCATAATTTTGTAGCAGGGTCTAATTTTTGCAAAATTAAATAAGTCATTAAAGTGTCACCAAAATTATCAATGGTTTCATTCAATACTTCTAAAGAACGAATTATTTCATTAATATTGTCAACTAAATTTAAAATAGCAAATGCTGATTCATTTTGAATAGTTGGTAAACTTACAAAACGTTTAATATATGCAAAAATGTGTTCTCTCTTATTTGAATATCTTTCGTCTAACAGATTTCATGCTATTTCAAAATTACAATCCGAAATTTGAATGGTTTGAATAATGCGATATGCTTCACCTTTCAACGAAGCCTTCAAATATTGCAATTTTTGAGCATTAGATAAATTTGTATTATTTCTTACACAAGCACTGAAAAGATCTTTAAAAGCTATCCATTCTGTAATATTACCACCAAAAGTCGGTAATGTTAACTTGGGTAATTTAATATTGTCAAGAACCTGTTCTGAAATTACACTATTAGAATTATTTTTACTATTTTGATTTTTTAATATTTTTTCACCTTTAAATTTCCACAAATAAATTTTATCTGTGTACTCCTGAACATTATCTATTTCGTTTTCTAATTCTTTAGTATCTGTAATTAAACTTTCGATTTCAGAATCAAGCTTTCTTAACACAATTTCTTTTAGTTTCAATAATTCGACACATTCCTCTAGTTCTATTAAATTAATTTCATCTGCAGTTAAAATAGTTTCAATTTTCTTTACATAATTAGTAACGCTCCTGCGTAAAACCGTTCTTTTTGTTTTAAAAGTTATAAGTTCACTCATAATTGATCAATTCAAAAACAGAAATTGTTCTTAAATCACTTAACACTATTATTAAAATGAAATCGAATTCTATGCTGTATTACAACATTGTTCTTAAAATTTAACAACAAATTAAACGAATTTTTGTTCAAAATCCACTTACCTCACAAAGTGGAGGAATATTTTCACCAACCGTATGCATATTTGCGTTGTTAGAATACACTTAGAACAGTCACTATCTTCACTAGCTCTCCGGCTAGACTTTTGACCAACAATAAATGTTCTTAAACTTAATATGTTTCACAAACTATAATCAATTAACAAATGGGACTGTACTCCTACACTTTTATTTCATTACACTAATTATAAATAATATGTCAGCGATGCGAAATAATTGATACAAAATAAGCGAGCCATTCTACATGGCTGTCACAAACACAATTCTCTCAATCAATTATCTTGTTGCCACACATAAAGTTCAAAACTAAAGGAAGAAAAGCAAAAGGAATTTACGCTGTTTGCAACAATAAAATGAAGCAAACGATACTCACATAAACACGTATGTACCTTTTGAATGTTATGTACAGAATGCAAATGTCAAATTGCTGGAAGGAAACCGAATTATGTTCTTATTAATTTTCTTGAATAAAACAAATTTGATAGCTGAGATTTAATAGAAACCCGTTAAGTTCCCTCAAATATTCGGAAACATTCGCATGAGACTGTGGACTGCTTTATAAATTTATTGTATTATTATACATTACCTACTCTATTGAAGTATTATTATACATTACGTACTCTATTGAAGTATTATTATACATTACGTACTCTATTGAAGTATTATTATAGATTATGTACTCTATTGAAGTATTATTATACATTACGTACTCTATTGAAGTATTATTATACATTACGTACTCTATTGAAGTATTATTATACATTACGTACTCTATTGAAGTATTATTATACATTACCTACTCTACTGAAGTATTATTATACATTACCTGCTGTACTGAAGTATTATTATACACTACCTGCTCTACTGAAGTATTATTATACACTACCTACTCTATGTTCTATTCCTGAGAAGATATCAAATAATTCTTGTTTTAACAAAGATGTGAGGTATTTATATTAAAATATGCTTGGAGTATTTTTTACATTCTTCGTTTTATTTCGATAATAAGTAAAAACTTCTTAAAGCTACAGATATTCTGGCAAAAGAAGCTTATTTTGACATCAGTTGCTTGCATTAATTGTTAAATATCGTGACCAATAATATCCTTAAATTATCACTGTATTTTATTTTTAGTTATTATAAAAAAAATCTTCTTAAATTTTATTTTGAAACTTTGTATATTTAGGCTTATTTCAAAGAAGGGAAAAAAACAATCCGATAAGCGTATTATGAAATCTCCTAGCTATTAAATAAAACAAATATTCATAAGGCATTTTTCAAAAAAAAAGCAAAGCGCTTTCGTATTTTAAAAAAGAGAACGAAGGCATTTTTAATTAGCAGTCCTGGGAAAACAATTTCTAACATGCATTCTTCATAACTCATTCCTTCGGTATATTTTCTGTCGGTCAATAACGATAAAAAACAGCCTTATATAAAAGGAAGTACCTTAAAAAATATGGTCTTTCATTTTAAATTCTAAGCTCTGAATTATTAAACACTAAACTTGAAACAGATGCTTTGAATTATTGAATTTCTTCTTTCCTAATGAATTCCCGAATTACGATTTTTTTCAATTTCAAAGTATATTTACTGCAGTGATAAGAAGAGAACCAGGATTTATGATGTAAAATAAGTTGGTGACTTATTGTCATCTCAGAAAGTAATCCAAATTCTTAAGGAAAATCAAAAATCTCGGAAAAAATGTAATTTTTGCCTTTAGCAGGTAAGTCTTTCGTGTTAAAAAACAAAGTGTATAAAGTCCATTTTTCAGGTTCCAGCTTAAATCCTGAAGGCTGTCATAAACTGGGATATATCCAATGGGAAAAATCAAACATAACATTCAGAATAGGAAAAAATGATTTATTAAACACCTCGAAGGAAAACATTTCGAGCTGTTTATTGCTTTTTCTTCGTGATTTTGTTTCTTGATGAAATAACATGTACCGCCACAAAACAAAAATAATTTTGCGAGCTCCATGGCAAGCGATTCAATGAAATAACTATATCTTGTTGCAACTATATCTTGAGTAATTAATTTTATTTTATTAAATGAGTTAACTTAATGAAATGACATTTTAATGAAATAATAGCGTGGCGAGTTTTTTCTGCTATTTTGAACAGTTAATTTTAAATACAAGATTTTATATGCTACATCTTTAATTTGTAGGAAACTAATTTTTTAACTAGTAAGCCTATCACAGCTTAAAATTTTTTCGAGAGTTAAAATCCGAAATTTGTATGCAACGGTCAGATTGCAATTTTTTAATCATATAGTTTGTATGCTCTTTAATTTCTTAAATATTCTCTTAGGTTTTCAGGTGCGTAGACTGTAATCTGAAATATTCTGGAATTTGCAGCTCTTTTGCTTACATATTTTTATTTATATTTTTATGACAATTATTATTTCTTATTGACAATTATTTCTTCTTGAACAAATATGTACTCATTTTGCTTTATTATTGTTAGTCTAAATACAATCGCGAACATATTGTATGTAAAAAGTGATACAAGCTTTCAGTTTATGATAACACTAAAATTATCAGATACGCGTTGAATTTATCTTGAAAAGGCCCTTTTCATTATCTTTTGATTGAGGTCTTCCTACATTCAAAATGTACTAGTTCGTCTAATGTATCTTCTCGTTATTCAATAATATATAACAGGGGTGGCCAAAGTGCGGCTCGCGAGCTTGATATGGCTCTCGCAGGCAATTTGTGCGGCTCGTGCATATAAAATATGTGTATGAACTGTGGTAAACTAAAACTATTCAGTATCCAAAAAGAAGTAATTAATTAGTTTAGACTCTTTTTACAAAAATATCAGGGATTTCGTTCTATTTAAAACCTCCTCCACTACTTCTATAATGATGTAAATATGAACTTGTGGCTTTTAGAAAATCTAGATGCGGCTCTCGAACATTCCTGAACTCAAACGTGCGGCTCTTACTGACATAAAGTTTGGCCAACCCTGATATAAAATAAAACCTGTTCTTATTGATAGCGTTGTAAGGAATTGTTACATTTTCCGTACTTGCTCTATTAATGTAATCGGTTAACAAATCCACCTTGCATAAGGTTCGAATGCGGCAATTGCATAGAGTCATTAGCTTTTTGGGGGAAGTAGGAGATGGGGAAAAGGCACAATGCGCTTGCTGGGACTTCTCGAACCCAGTATCTCTTGAATACGCATCGAGTATGCTTCCAGTTACACCACGAACGTATGCGAAAAAGAGGGAGAAAATGCCTTACACACTCCTCTTTTAAAAGGTAGTTAGGAAACAGGTGAGGCAATCGCCAAATACTGGCGATGATGAATTTTGTTCCACCACCTTTTAGTACGGGCGTCACTGTAGAGTCATTAAGTTTTTTGAAGCAGGAGAAGAGGAAAATATGCAATGCTCTTGCCGGGACTCGAACCTGTACCTTTCGAATACGCGTCGAGTATGCTTCCAATTACACCATTAAGCATTCGAAAAGTAGGGATAAAATACCTTATAACTGTACAGTTGATTTTAACTCTGTTCTCTACTTCAAAAACTTAATAGGCTTACAACAGGAATATTTAAGTGAATTCCTTGTTGCAAGCTTTTTCAGCCTGAAAAGACGGGCATTAATCGACTCTGTATGAGAATCGTAATGAGATATACCGTAATTTGTAATCTGTTTAAGTAGGTATGTGGCAACATAGCAACGAAAAGTGGAAATGTAAAAACAGGTGTGAAATCTTCACCGCATTATTATTAGACAACTATGGGCACTTTTTGACAAACCTTCCTGATAAAGATTAACTGTGGCAATCATCATTCTTCCCAAAAACACTTGAAACATCAAATGAACAAAAAAAAAAAAAAATACAGATATTAGACATTATAAACATCAGACATTAAACATTATATTCTAAATATTTCTCCATCTCTGCTTGATATAACACTAAGACTTCTCAACTAAGATATAACACTTTCGTTACAGAAAATGTATACACTGCAGCAACTGTGAAATCAACTCGAAACTGAAACTTTGGATAGAAGCTAACGTTTTTTACATACCTTCTTGAACAGACGAAGATAATATTTATGATTTCAGCCCTAGATATTAATGATAGATCATTTTAAACTTCAATCAAAGATTTCTCAAGTGACTTTGTAATAATGATGCTGATGACGTTCTTTAAAATTTTTTTAAGTGTTGTCAATGACCTCCTTTAGTTCTTTCCTTCAAGACTGGCTGACAGAATCTGAAATCAGTCAAAATGCAATCATCATATTAGCGTAATCATCATATTAGCATTTTGATCGTCTATATTTTTTCCAGGACAGCGGGAAGACGAAGAATGTCCAGACTGGAAACGGATGTGATCATTCGTATTGAAAAATACCCAGAATATAAGCCCATTACTTTTTATGGATGATGGATGTTTGTGAAATTAGCAAAATTTAAAAATAATAAAGTTATTGCTTCGTTAAGCGATGATGAATTCCTTTGATTCTAAAGATACGTTATGTCATCATCGTGCTTCACCAAAACTCTTTAAAACTCATTGAAACATACTCATTAAAACATTCTGTCGACAATTAATGTCGCGGTGGAAATTTTCTGATAGCTGAATAGCATATTTTTTGCAAATTTCTTGCCATAAATCACTATGCAGGTAATTACTACAACATATCAAGATGCCCGTGTTGAGTCATTTAACATTTTACAGCATAAAATCATTTTTAACCTCATGTTCCTCTTCGTGACAATTCCTATCCTCAGATAACCGTTCCAGCTCAAGATATTTTTGGTATACTGTTTCATTCAAATTCTGTGTATTAGTAATTCATCATTATTCTTAATTGTGACTGCTCTATTTATAAGATATTAAAGAAGTTAGATCACCAAGAGATATTTTAAACAGAGCAGTTAGAAGGTAGTTATGTGTTTAAATAAAGGAAGCAAATTATAACGCAGAAATAACATTATACTTGATATATTAATTAGTCCATGCCCCTTTTATAGTATATACCAGCGTTTCTCAATATTTTTTTTTAAGTAGGGACCACTTTATAAATTAGAATATTCTGCGCTGCAACATATGCAACGTAGTATCATATGTTACTACCAGCAAACTTATCTGAAGTCAGTCAAAATGCAGTCATCATGTTAGCGTAAAAAGGCATTTTCATTGTTTATTTATTTATTTATTTATTTATTTTCAGGACAGCGGGGAGGCAGAGAATGTCGAGACGGAAAACAGATGTAATCATTCGTATTGAAAAATACATCCATTTTTAAAATTCAGGTTTAGAGCATTTTCTGTTAATCAACCCATTATCATTATGATTATGAACTATACTATCATTCCTTCTTTTCATTAGCTCTCAGAAATATGTAAATGAAATACATAGATATAAGAACAGAATTCATTAGGAAGATCTTTGGCAGCGACGATGGTCATAGTACTAATTCCTCGCCCAGTTCTGCAGTTTATTCCGTGTTAGCCATTTTGCTAGCCAAATTTAGTTGCGTATTTAAATAAATTTGACTCTTTAGACTCATTTTAACTCATTAGATAAATTTGACGCTTTTTAGGTTTCCGCATTGTATATCTCTAGCTTCCAACTGATTTGAGTTTTAATTTTTCATTTCTGTTATTTGAAATCCCGCACGTTGCACAGATAAGCAAGCTGTGCATTTGATCAGTTTAAAATTTGAAATAAAAAAATTGTTTAAATCACTTTTGATTCGGTAGTGGTCCAACAGCTACCGAGCTGTGTGATCTGTTGATTACAGGCGAACGGATTAGCTGCATGGGCGTCTCCGTGTTTTCTCTCTGTGTAATATGTATACGAGAAAGCTTCCGTTAGAAAGTTCTGCAAGAAGGTTCTCCTTTCCCCTAGCCTGCTTGCCCTAGAGTACTTTGCGATAATGAAAGAAACCAAATCAAAGCAATCAAACCTGACTCAGTTGTTATTTTCATGTGCGGAACGATACCTCGCCTGACAATCTCAGAAGGATTAAGTTGATTAACAGTTAACCTTAATTTAACTCCTTTCATAAGTTAATTAAGGAGTGAAACCATAGGCAGTTAATTTAATTTAATTTTGTATCGTTTTTAAGTAATTAAGTTGACGGAAGAAAATTTATGTTCCTATTTAATAATTTAGGCTATTAGAATTTGGATGATCTTTATTTTATTAACTAAAATTATGTAAATGTTAATACTCATATTAATGAAATGGATGAGATTCCTATCGAGTCTTACACAGCTGTTGTAGGTTTATATATAAGCTGATAAGCGGAAGTCCGAGATCGGCACATAAGTCAAGTCGATTTCCGAGCTTTGTTTCTATTTGAGTAAGTGACGAAAAGTCTTTCTCACGGACTACGTAGAATCGAATTGGGTTGTAATTTTTAAAGAACAATCGCACAGTTCACTATATTCCGCTTTCATTGGTAATGAGCTCAGCGGCGCCAGCGGTGCTGCAAAAGGAACCACAGCGATAGCGTTTTAAATGCTAAGACCAGGCAGTCCATAGGTAGAGAAACGAATGATAAATTTCATAAAATCTCAGTGTTCGAGATTTGCAAGAACTAACCGTTCTCCTTTCTCCTAATAAACTTAAAATAAAACAACTTTACATATAAAATTCTACAGCATCATTTATTTTCATAATCCGTAGAACTATAAGAAACTACAACAAAGATCAGATGGTTGCCACTTTTACAGTGATAAACTATGAAAAAAAAATAACAACTGAGGCTGGGTTCTAACAATACTCCCACCTTTTGATTGATGACATATACTTAATCAAGCAAAACAAAATATAATAAAAAATGCTGTCCACACAAATATTAAAGCTAAATAATAAACAAAAGAAAAAATTATGTTCTTAAATTTCCACTCTAAAATAACTCAAGTAGTGTTCAAGTTAGAAATCTAGACGGAATTTTAATTTGTCGTCCACTTCTAGTCACGACAGTCTTAATGTCCTTTGATAAATCTGCAGCTGAATTATTCTTTGGTAATTTTGAGACTAAACTGTCTTCACCCTGCGTCTCAGTTTCATTTGCCTCATCTGACTCCAAAGATGAAGGTATTTCGAGAGGGAATATTCTCTGGATTGGTCGAACTAATTCTCCAGACATGGTTTTGACACGAACTACTCAAATGTTGCCGTCTTTTCCGGGATATAGTTCAATTACTTTTGCTGGAGGCCACAAAACCTTGCGTTTGTAATCACATTCGATAAGAACTATATCACCGATTTTTATCTGTTGAGAAATCGGCACTGTAGATGGACGTTGCACTAGCAGGCCGAGATATTCATTTCTAAATCTCTTTCTCAAGAGCTCTCGTAAATTCTGTAAATGTCTCAGTCTCTTGTTGAAATCAACTTCAAGATGATCCAAGTCAGGAACTCCAAAGACTAGAATTTCACCTAAAAACAAGGACGGTGTCAAAGGGATGAGATCATCAGAGTCCTCTGACACATAAGTGAGTGGTCTGGCATTCACAGTTGCTTCGCAGTCGCACAGCACACTCATCAATTCTTCATAATTCAGACATGACTGGCCTAGGACTCGACGCAAAAGCTTCTTAATCATTTGAACAAGTCGTTCCCAAAAGCCACCCCACCATGGTGCTGCGGGTGGACTGAAGTTCCAGTCGATCTTGGCGGCTTCTATCTCAATGGTATTCCAATTAATCGATCTCAAGAGATTATTGGATCCGACAAAATTGCTTCCCTTATCGCTATAAATTATCGATGGCCTCCCTCTACGAGCAATAAATCTTCTAAGACCAAGTAAAAATCCTTGAGTTGAAAGGGACAAAATCAGTTCCAAATGGGCCGCCCTGAAAACAGCACATGTGAAAAGTAAAATCCAAGCTTTTCTTTTATCCTTCAAAATTAATCTAAATTTTGAAGGATAAAAGCCAGCTAAATCAACGCCGACAATCTCGAAAACACGAGCCTCTCTAACTCTGTTTTCTGGTAGAGTAGCAGGCACAGTCTGTAGTCGTTTACCTTTATGTCTCCTGCACCTGACACATGCATATAAAGCTTTTCGAATCATAGCTCTACTTTTCAGGATCCAAAACGTCTCTCTAAGTGTTGACATCAGTACGTGAATTCCTGCATGAGACATAGAGAGATGTTTATCAATTATCAATTTCTCCACAATCTTATGATTCTTCGGAAATAACATCGGATAAATAAAATTTTCATGGTCTTTCCTTTCAGTCAACCTAGACCTGACACGTAAAATGCCTTCGTCATCTTGGAACACACTTATTGACTTCAGCTTCTTAATATCATCAGATGAAAAAGAATCATGTTGAATAATCTTCACGATAGATTTCTCAGCCCTTATCAATTTATAAACTTTTAACTCTCCTGATTCTCTTTCTTCTTTCCTCTTTCGGGTATTTCCTATGAATCTGTGTATCCATCCAATCATTCTAAGTATTTTCTTATACTTTTAAAAATAGCCAAAGAATTGTGAAGACATATCGCTAACATTGCTTAACGAAACTATAACTGCTTTACGTTTTTCAGTATTAACCTCTTCTTTATTATCGATTGGGATAGAACGAGGCCATTCTTCTTCCGGCAGTGCCAACCAAGGTGGGCCCTCCCACCATCTTGATTCAATGAGTTTCTTCACAGAGCATCCTCTTGATGGCATATCGGCTGGGTTTTCCGCACCTGGTACATGATGCCAATTTTCACGATCCGATAGGATTTTAATTTCTGAAACTCTGTTATTCACAAAAGTGCTCCAGACTTCTACGTTCTTTATCCAGAACAGTGCTGTTGACGAATCGGTCCAGTAATATTCCTTTGAAATTTCGACCTTAAGGTTCTTGTTGATAAATGATGCTAATCGCACCCCAATAAGACAAGCAAGTAATTCAAGTCGTGGTATACTTATTTTTTTCAAGGGAGCCACTCGTGCTTTGGCTCGCACTAGGGTCACTTTGATTTCTTTTTTAATATCTTCAGGTAGCTCTGCATCCCAGCTCAATTTAGTTTCCCAGCTCTTTTGCAAGTATAACTTTGGAAGGAGAGTAAAAGGGCATGTGAAACCTATTGGGTCAAAACCTCTCTGTACAACTGATAGTACGTTTCGTCTTGTCACTGAGAGATCAGTCAAGTTGATATTAGGGATGTCACAAAACAAAGAATCTTCATATTTATCCCACAGAAGACCAAGTACTTTCAATGGTTCGCTCATTGTAGATTTTTTCACTGTTCAGTTCTGCTTGCTCCCACCCTCTTAAGTCAAAGTTAGCACTTGCCATTAACTGAGTTGATTTTGCAATAAAGTATTCTGCTTCTTGATTCGAATTCACTGAAGTGACACAGTTGTCAACATAGAAGGAATTTTTCAATTTTGTAGCCACTTCCTTCAAAGCAGGTTCACATTGGTCTAAATGAGAGTTGATCACTGCTCCTAAAAGAAAAGGACTGCATTTTAGTCCGAAGACTACTCTTCAATGGCGAAATTTTCTTATTTCCTTTTGTTCCGAGTTTTTCCACCATAGGAATCTTAGGAAATCACGATCAGATCTTCGAACAGATATTTGAAGAAAAGCTCTTTTAATAACTGAGATAATCCCTATTTTCCCTTGCCTAAATTCAAGAAGCAATCTAGGTATTAATTCAATTAAATTTTGACCTTTTGCTAAACAGTCATTAAGTGACAGGAAATCTTTTTGCTTGCACGAAGCGTCAAATACAGGCCTTACTGCTGTTTTATCTTTGAAGACCGGTCTGTTGGGAAGATAATGATTGTTAACTCGTTCCTCTTCTTCTGTTACTTCTTCTATTACTCCAGATTCGAGCCATTCTTCGAATACTGCATTGTATGTTTCAAATTTATCTTTCAACATGAGCTTCTTTGTCGTGGAAAAATCAATCGCTTTTCAGCAACTTCTCTGTTACTTGGTAAAGCTTATTTATCGTTGATTCAAGGTAAACTGACTTCATAGCGATCATCCACCCTCTTTAGAGTCTTGTGAAAGTGATCCCACACTGCTTCTTCTAACTCTGAGTCAGTTTTACTTTCTTTGGCATCTGTAATTCCCAGTGCTTCTAGCTTCCACAAGTTTTCTATCTCACTGCTGTGAGTCAACATCGACGTTATGGTTGAAGCCATGGACAAGGAGTTTCTTTCTGAAAAGTTATCTTTTATCTTTCCCATGATTGTACATCCAAGTACTGATTCCACAGCAGTCAGCCCATTTTCTAATTTCTGAATTCTTCCAGTTAACAGAACACCTGCGACGTCAGCTCCAATAAGAACTTCTATTTTCAAATCCTTTTTTCCTACATCAGATGTATGGATATTCTTCTGTCTTAGTTCTTGTATCCATGGTCCAGGCTGTAAACTGACTACTGGTCCACAAATCTTCGACTCTTCCAACAAGATTAGTCGTCTAGAAAAATCACCTGTTAGGCTTCTAACGTTTACTTCATAGCGTTTGTGAATTTCTCTCTTTGTTGTTACTCCTCCAAAAACTGCATGGATTAAAGATTCAGATCCAATTGCGTGGCACCCTATGTCTACAGCAGTCTCCTTTAATATGAATGAACGTTGCGATCTTGTATCGATAAGTGCCCTTACTGTCTTCTGCTTTTTATTTGCGTCTATATTAATTAATAGTGTTTGAAGGAACACTTGATCTAGGAAATTAGTTTTGTGTTTCCTCTTTATTCTTTTCAACATCATTTCTCTTTTGATTGGTAGGCAAATCCGGACACATGACACCCCAATGTCTTTTCGAGTATATCAAACATCGTACATTTGTCTTGCATTGCTTGGACCTGTGTCCAATTTTGAGACAGAAGAAGCAACCCTTCTTTTTCTTAATTTCATCATTCTTTTGACTCAGAGGCATCTTCTGAGCAACAAAGCAATCTCGACTTTCATGAAATTTTTCACAAAATATACAAGAATTCTTCTCACTATAATTGGTTGCTTTATTATGGCCTGAGAATGAATCATTTGCTGTAGGCACGAAATGTTCACTCTAGTACCTTTTATCTCTTCTACTTTCTCTCTTGGCACCCGAATCAATTAATTTAAATCCAGCTTTTGCCAAAGAAATTCTCTGTTCTCCTTCCACTTCATTCTTTAAAAACAATAATAATTGTTTCAATTTCTCAGAGTGAGAATTTTCTGCTGTAATTATTGATGCATAATTTCTAATCCAAACTCGTAAAATTTCCTCGGGAATGCAAGATTCCACGAGCGGAAACAGCATTGCAGCGTATTTATCGCTTGTCATTCCTACTGACTCCAACGAACGCAAATACGACTCTAACTTGTCATACAATTCTGATATACTGTATTTTCCCTTTTGATCAGTGACATTTTTAATAATCAAACCTGATAATTCCCGAATATAGAATTCTACCAACAATTCTTCCCTGCCAAACCTATTTTTTATGCTTCCTATAACTTTTTCATAATTTTCGGCAGTAGCAGGGAAGCTGTTTACAATATCCCGTGGTCTCGTACCGGGTACGGTCGCTTGAACGGGATAATGCATCTTATCCTCGTTTTGAATTTCTTTATCTTCATGTATTCTCCGAAATTGCCCCCAAAACGGTAACCAATCTTTAATTTCGCCACCGAATTGTTTTAACTCAATTTTAGGTAATTTCAGTTTCCGTTTATTCGAATTCGGCGGAACACTGCCTATGGATAGTGTCGTTTGGCGATTGAAGAATAATTCCGTTTCTACTCGTATTAAATCTAATTTTTCTTTGTATTCTTCAATTTTCGCCCATTCACTTTCAAACTGATCATTTGAAGAATATTCCGAATTTAATATTTGAGTATCAAATGCATTACGTTCAACAGATAAACGTTTTAAAGTAACACGTTTCGTTTTTACAGATTTTGCATCAGGAATTTCCTTTTCTAATTCTTGCAATATTGCATTAATTGTTCTCGTAAAAGACACTCTGACAGGTTTTCGTTTCTCAATGAACGATTCCATTTCAATAAAAATAAATTCAATAAAGCCAAATAGAATTAAATTCGATAAACTATGAAAGTGATAAACTATGAAAAGAAAAATAACAACTGAGGCTGGGTTCTAACACTCAGTTTGGGGAGAAAATGATAGATGTTTGTCATGTATAATTTCTAGACTATTTTTAGGTTTAGTTCGGTATACGCAATTAATTTAAAGTTTGCTTTTTGAAAACCAAGAAGACTACAAGGGTAGGTTTCGAGAACCACTTGTGGTTCTCAGACCACACATTGAGAAAAGCTGATGAAGAATATCCTTCAAAAAATGGAAAAATGGCTTAACAAAAATATTTAGCAGAGGCCTCTTTTCGCTCATCTTTCTACATTCTGTGCTGCATGTAATTTTAGGAATCTACAATTACGCTCTTTTGCAAAATAATCGAAGCACCAAGAACAACTTTTGCGATCGTGATGAAATTTGGTATGCAAAAACATCTTGATTGAACATGCAAATGATCAACGTTTCAAGGCAAATGAACAGGAATTGCGATCATAGCATGAATTTCTAGTGCGCGATTCGCAAAGTATAAAACCAGTAACAGAGGCGTAAAATTTATCTTTTTTGTTGTTGTTGTTGCTGCTATTGTAATTCCGTAAAGAAGCAACTAAAGATGCCATTACGACGATATCGGAGACCTTGCAGACAATTAAACGACTTCAAACGTGGTCGCATTGTAGGGTTGCGTGAAGCTGGGTGGTCATACCGAGCAATAGGCCGCCACTTGCAGCGTACAGACACTTCTGTGCAAAGATGTTGGCAGCAATGATTGCTACGAGGAATTTCCCGACGAAATGAAGGCTCTGGACAGCCAAGGAACATAAATGCGAGGCAAGCTAGGATGAATGTTCGCCAGGCCCGAACGGCACCAACGATATCATTGTAGACTATTCAACGCACTATACCGCCGGGCGGTATAACCACGTCTATACCGCCCGTGGTACCGTCCACCATCTCACGGCGCTTGTCTGAGGCGGGGTTACGCTCACAGAGACATTTACGTCGTTTGCCTTTGACCCCACAACATCGACGGGGCCATCTGGAGTGGTGTCGTAGCCGATCATCATGGCTGCCATCAGATTGGCATTGTATAGTGTTCAGCGATGAATCCCGCTTCACTCTGAAAGCAGATGATCACCGTGTTCGTTTCTGGAGACGACGGGGGCCAGCGGTCCCAATCAACCTATGTTTTACAAAAACATACAGCCGTAACCCCTAGTGTAATGGTCTGAAGCGCTATTTCTTATGACAGCAGTTTATCTTTATCATCCTCCGAACATCTTTAACAGCTTAACGATATGTTGATACCATTCTGCGGCCGGTTGCATTGCCCTTCATGGCACGCCATCCTGGGGCCATTTTCCAACAAGATAACGCCAGGTCACATACCGCTCGCATATCTCTGGATTGTCTCCGTGCTGTCGATGCTCTTCCTTGACCAGCAAGATCACCAGACCTTTCACCAATCGAGCATATCTGATACATGGTAGGTCGCCAGATTTGGGCCCCACAAAATATCGCAGATCTGGAGTGACAACTGATGATTGCCTGGCAGAATGTGTCGCAGGATGACATCAGAAACCTCTGCCACTCCTTGCTTCGACGAATTCAAACATGCATTGCCGCCAGCCTCTGGCGGTTGAACCCTGGTTAGTCGAACTCCCCCGGTTCGACCAACTACTAATTTGAACACTCAATGGGTGATTGTGAACCGCGAACAGGTACTATGACCTTGATTTTTTAATCATTGTATTATTACGAATGAGCTATACACATATTCAGTTTCATCAAAAACAACCACTTCCTTCATGGTGCTTAAATTTTTTTGCAAAAGAGTATATGTTTCAGCACTGTATATTTGTACACTGTGTGCAGCAGTACTAATGTGGCATTATTTTGTCTTTTTATAAATATGAGAAAATTTTCTACATTTATTTCAGTTTGACTCTTAGGGTAATTAGTGACATCTTCGGCTTTTAAATATTTATAAACAGCGTAATAAACTGAAATTCTACTGGTGGTGTTCTTTAACAGGTTTAGTCCACTCATTTTCTTTTCTTACTTTAAAAATCTAGCTAATGTTTGAACTTCTAAGACTATCATGTTAAGTTTATACACCTAGGTTGCATCTGTTGCATGTTTATATGTTACACTTTTCTTATAATAAAGCTAGTTATAATCAAATACAAAGCACCTTCCTCTTTTCAGACATTATTTTTAAAATAATAGTTTATAATTAAATTTTAATTAATTTTTTATAATCAAAATAAATAATAATAATTTAAACTTAAAATCCTATTTTGCTGGTAACATAAATTTATTATCTACCTAAATCTGGACTTTAACCTAGAATTTTGTTAGACACCTCCAGACGAGAAGTACTACTAAATACAAGTCCCAAAAATAGAGAATTGCTTGATATTTTTCCTTTATTTTGTACTTCCCTAATCTACAATAGGTTGAGTGGCTAGGACTAATATGTTCAACTGCTGGATCTGAACCTGCTAACCGAATAGGCAATGCTTGCCATAGATTTTTCACAGTTTTGTTCCTATGACACAATTTCGTTTAAAAAACATTCTCGACGAGATATAGGTGTGTAATAAGATTATTGGAGAGATAGCAGTTAAAGATGCGATGTTTAACTGAGTCGTAATAATTGGAGAAGCATTTATGCGTAAATAGAAAAATGGAGTTGCAGACAGACGTGGCTGAATTCAACATAATTTTATTATTGGATACAGAAACTTTGGAGATGCAATATGTAATTCGTACATCATTTGCTTATCTCATCTTAAGACAATGACGATGCACAGAAGATGTTGCAGCGATGTGTATTGGCTACAAGAAAGGAAAGCGGAAAAACGTGCTACGCCTGGCCAAAATATGAGATATATGGTATAAAGTTTCTTTAATATGACTGGATAAGACCTGTCAGTAGGATTACATAAGCAAGCAACAAACGGATTAATTTCAAAAAGACGCTGTCTAAAAAGTTATTATAAACAGTTTCTACTTTTAGGGCAGAAACGACAGATAGCCAAATTAAAATGGGCAATAAATATTGTTATTGCCAAATTAAAGTTAATAATTTTCTTTCATAGTTCATGTCGTATATACATATCTTAAGTGCTGCACCTTATTAAACAAACTACTTTAAGTACAATTCATTTCTTCGAATAAAAGGCTTCTCGCTCGAAATAAGATTACATTGTATTGCACTGTAGTGAGCTACTGCAATATAAGATTTCTTTTTAAATAAAGAGTATCAATAGCTCCATCTATTTCTAAGCTCAGCTTGAAACGATAACGTTGAAAAAAAAGGGGTTCTTAATTGGAACTAGACTAATTGCGCAGTTTGTTTCAAATCATCTTCTCAAATCAAAATAATGTGGCTGAATTTTAAAACTTGCTCTAGGTTATCTTCACCATGACGGGCATTAAAATACTATGTTACTATCACTCATTTTCCTTGTAGAGTCATTAGGTTATTTTAAATCGGGACACATGAAACCTGTGCAATGCTTTCGCCAGGACACTAACCTGGACCTCTCGAATACGCGCCGAGTGTGCTACCGTTGCAGCAAGAAGGCATGCTGGAATGAAGGAAAAATACCTTATACACTTCCCTTTTTAAAGGGCGTCTGAGGATTAGGAGACCCAATCGCCAAATCCTGGTGGACGAATTATTGTCCACCACATTTTAGTTCGGGCGCTACTGTAGATTCATAAGGTTTCTTTTATGCAGTAGATATGAAAAATGTGCAATGCCCTGGCTGGGACTCGAGCCGTGGACGCGCCGAATGTACTGCTGTTACGCCACTAAGGCGTACTGTAAGGAAGGAGAAAATACCTTATATCCTAAATATTGATAATGTTATGAAATTGCAGTGCACTACGAATACGTCTGAAGCTAAATATCGCACAGAACAATTAATAAATAGATAAACTCATGTAAGATTCCTTTTTAAAATTTCGACACATTTAATTCTGTAGCAGTTTAAGGAAATATATTTCTGTGTAATAACTTTATTTGGATAAATCGGGGGGTAAAGATTAGTGCTAAAGAAATGGCAAATATTAAATTTATTTGCATATTAAAGAATGATGAAATTTAAAATTTTTCTGGAGCAGTAAACGCTAAAATTTTATGGTGAAAGTTGAAAGGTAACCTAAAACCCGAAACGTAAAAATTAGTTTAGCAGGAAATAAAAATGCTGAATATTAGATAAAAGCAAAGTGACTGAAAAAAGCACAACAATTTTTAAAATCTTTTTCTTAGAAGAGGAGGAAACATCCTTCACTGACTACTAATAAAAATAAGACCTAGAATTGAATCAAAGTCATCTCTTATCCAGAAGTTCTTTCAGAAGGCATCTAATGCCCTAAGTTAGATATAACTTTAGATATAGCTTAGGACATCATGCCATTTCTAATGCGTTTAAATCTATCTTTCAAAGGAGCACTCTTTTTCTATAACGTTCAATGAATTTTGAAAAGGAAAAAAAATGACGCCTCAAGAAATCTCAAATTACTTACTTTTAAATTTATATGGTTATATTATTCTAAGAAAAGTATAAACCGCGATACTTATAAAGGAATATGCATTTGCTTAAGGAGAAATATAAAACATTTCAAAACGTTTTGGTATCTGTTTGAGTGCACGCTAGTAAATAGACAAATTTATCCAGAAAATTTACTCCAGACATGAAATGTGAATGTGTTTAAACTGAAGTGTCAAATCGAAAGAGTGATTTGTCATTAATTAGGACTTTATTTCGAGTGCTTTAAGAGGTCGCATTTACTTTAGTAGGTTACTTTAGAGGTCGCATTTACTTATTGTAGAGATCAGAAAGTATTCTGCTTCTGATGTCACCAACGCTCTTGTACTTTCAGTAACATAATCCCGTTAAGGTTAATAAACACGATTTCAGGCTCAGTCCTATCAGATGGTGTCCGCCAAAAACTTTGCGGAAAAAACATCGCAGCGAAACGTCGCGGAGAAAACAACGCAATTACAAAACACCGTGGCAGAAACATCGCAAAGAGAACAAGCACATCGCAGTTCTAAAACATCGTGGTACAAAATATCGTGGTCGAAAATAAAGCGGTTCAAAAACTTCGCAGTTCAAAAACATCGTAGTTAAAAATATTGTGGTAAAAGATAAAGTACCTACAAATCATCGCATGACGATAACATCGCACACATATGTTTTCAGGTTTTGAAAGTTTTAAATGCATGTTCATATAATGATTATAGAGCGCAAGAAGGAAAAGAGGGATTCTAGAAAATAATGCACCTTGAAATCTTAATAGAATTTTAAATTTATACAGTTAATGAACAAAGGTCATTAATAAATTAAGCTTTCTGTATAAAGTTTAACTGATAGTTTTTCATAAAAAATAGTCTAAAAATGCTTAGAAAAATGAAGATAAATAACTGCTTGAGATTACTTTTATAAAATTTGCTTAGTTAATTATCAAATTATTTTCTTTTACATTTGTTAATCTGAGAGCGTTTTAATGAACATTACGTATTGCTTTGTTTCCGTTATTTTTAAAGTGTCGTTAACATTTTCATGTACAGCATGCAATCAATTTTTTGGATGTCGATTTGTTAATTATGACGAAGGTAAGTTACATAATATATCACTATGCGATTTGAAAAACGCATGTATACGATGTTATCAGCATGCGATGATTTGTAGGTACTTTACTTTTTACTACGATGTTTTTTACTACGATGATGATGATAAACTGCGAGGTTCTTGAACCGCTTTATTTTCGACCACGATATTTTAGAACTGCGATGTTTTCTCTCTGCTATGTTTTCCGTTGTAACCCTATCAGACATGTAGACCGGCGATATATTTCCCTGTGTAGACGAACTGGGGCTGGCGTCGTCGACATCCAGATATACTTGTTCAGAAATATATCTTTTGTGTAGACGCCGGGCCTTGATAGTTGAGGACGAGGGGCATACACCTGCTTACCTCTGGTAGATGCCAGGTGCCACAGTTCTCCGTCACCTGTCGCCTGTAGACGGCTTTTTAGAGAGCATGGTCCCTTCGCAAAGTTGTTTTAGCAAGCAAGAACACTCCAGAAATATGATAATTTCAGACAAAGGTCATATAAGACAGCTGGACTTCGATACAAAGTACAAGAAGAGGACCGGCAGTACCTGTACAAAACAGTAGAGAGACTGCTAGTGCATAATGTCAGATACAGCTCCAATAATGATTTTCGTCAATTCATCAGTCAATAATTCAAAGGTATTGAATGGAGTCCAGTAGTTCTCAATCAGCAGATTATATTATTGATACCATATTATTGGTTAATGCATTTCGCCGATGTCAGAGAACATTGTCACAGGAGCATGAATGAGTGGACAGTATGGTACATTTTCAGCCATTTTGAACTCGTTAAATACGTGTGTAAAGTAAGCATTGGAATTCACTTGAAATATTAGGAAAATGCTATGCAAACTGATCTGTCTTTCTGAAGTACGCAAAAGACCACTAATGATATTACATACATAGGATCCCATTGTAGACTATCCCTCCTTTATAATCAGCATATTTCTCGGTTGGATGTTTCCAGTAGTAGAATAATGCAATTTCTTTATCATACAATAGTGATTTAGAACTAACACAGTGAACAGTTTTTGACTTCCGAATATCAAAGATTGTTATATTTAATATATATGAACATCAAATATTGTTGCTACGAATATATATGAAATAATCTGTGTACCTTACTGCGTGAAAAGACAAATAAAGCAGCATTGCTGCTTCTATAAAGTGCAAGACTTGATCACCTTTTGCTGTAACATATAAGCTTTGTTAATTAGCTAAATTCTAGCTCGAGTAATTCTGTTAGTCGAAATCTTATAAATGAAATATGTGTAATATTTTAGCCAAATGGTTTATTATCATTCTGGAAAAGCTGCAACTAACAAAGTCTAGAAACCATACAAAAGAATCACAGTAGTAGGAATTTCTAATACAGGCTTCAAAACAATTATATCAGTAGAGTAATTAACATTGAACATATGAAACAATTTACTCTACCTTTTTGCATTTATTTTATATTAAGTTTGACAATAAATTAAGGTTTTATCATTATAAATATATTTTTTTTAATGCAAGTGATATCTTCAACAGCAGCCTCGAGTTTCTGTCTAACTCTGCATCGTTATAACAGAGTGTAGAGAAGACATAAAAAATGTTCGATTAGATTGAACAGATTAGATTGGTAAAATTGTTTTCTTTATTTCATCCAACTTCATATTTAGGGTTATATTTAAATTTTAATTTGAAATCAGTCTCTCATTTCAAAGATATCTATGGCGTTTGTGTGGTTTTGCGATTTATGTCGTTTGTGTGTGTCTTTACTGGCAATACTTATACAATATATACTTTTGCGTAGAAAAGAATCAAAAGCGATCAGAACTCTGCTTAAGCTCTACACCTACACTGTATATTCTCTATGATGCTGTATTTCTTTCCCAATTTAAGTTCTTAAAAAAATTAATTTGTTTTCTGTTGATACTCACATTTCTATAATATTGCAATGCTGTTGTCTTAACTATGTGTACGACTGCGTAGGTAAGAATGAAAAGCGATCAAAACTCTAATTGAGCTCTACTTCTACACCGCATATTCTCTATGATGTTGTATTTCTTTCTCAGTGTAGGCTCTAAGTATTACTGAGTTCTCTGTTGATCCCTGACGCTTTTATCTGAATTCCTTAACTATCTCTTGTCATGTTTCAAAGGGTTTACTTGCAGTAATTCCCGACAACGGACCTAAATTATAAGACCAATGAGCAAGAGAATAGAAAAAACTATTCAAAGAATTAAAATCTTTTCTTTGAATTAAAAAAAACGGTGGTTTTCCTTTAAAACACTAGACTTATAGAGTTTAACTCTCTTTTGTGGCATAAATTGTAGACTCTACGTAGAAGACGAAGTAGTAAATATTCGCTATGTCTTGAAGAAGAAATGCTGCAGAAGAAAGTTTTAAATAACCTTTTTATTGAAACAATTAAAACAGATTCATGCACTAAGTGCTGACAATTTACCACCACTTGTGGCTAACTTAAATTTAACAGAAAATACGAATGTAATAAATCACTAATAAATTTGAATGGCTAACGGTTGGCTCCTTGTCTTAACTAAACCGCAAAATCGGCTGCAGACAGCAAAGCCGAGTCTAAAAACATAAGTCTAAATCTGACGGTTGTCTAATACCGACTTGAAAGCTAATTTCAGACACGCAGCATAAACTCGAAACTAACTCCGCTACCACTACTTTTCGAACTCTTCAAATGCAGCTTAAATACTGCTTCTGAAACACGCTTAATTAGCATATACGTCATTAAAAATTTACATTCCGGCAGAAAACTAAAATGAGGAGGAAAGGAAAGTAAAACAAAAAATAAAGCGTTGACTAGAAAAGTACGTTTTTGATATTTTAAAGAAGCACATGCGATATAAAATTAAACAGTAATTCTTTTTCAGTCGTGTCAGTTTTTGCCTTTTTTGAATTCTGTCTGAATTCATTTGTAATAAATGAAATTTAATACACAGCTACTTCACTGAAAATTTTTAAAAAAATTTAATTTGTTATTAACTTGATCAAAATTTACTAATTAAGAAATAAAATCTGAAAGGCTTTCTACGTCCAAAGGGGCTTTTTTTAACGTTTTGTGTGTTAGCTTTGTTTATTAAATACCATGTTCTTTGCACTTAAGGGGACGGTGGACTTTAAAATAGCTAAAAATCAACCAAAATTTTATTTTTTATTCTCGTAATATTCCATATACGTAACTACATCGGATGCAAAAAACCGAATTCAAATATTCTAATTTTTAAAGAAGTTACACGCATTTAAAATATAAATTGTATAAACAATGTAAACTTTGCCCTTTAAATTTTGGAGAAAATGTAAAAAAAATGTATTTCAACAGTTATAATTTATATACTTGCTCAAAAGAAGTGTTTATGTCTAAAAAAAGGCTAGAAATGTCAAGCGTGACAATTATTAATGAATTTAACTTTCGTTATGTAAATGCTATACTCGTAGAGCAGGGGGAAACAAATTCGTTTTCCCTCTTCGTTGCAAAAAAGAGGGATCAACGTCGCATGAACCAAAGCATACAGAAAGGTTTACTTGCTTGGAAGAAAAAACAGAAATAGTAAAAAATATTGTAAAGCATTAAAAATTAATGTAAATGTGACAAATGAAGATAAAACATATGGTGCGAGTGAATTTTAAAAGTTTCATTGGATATAATCCATAAATTCTTTCTCACTATAACTTTTAATCACATACTACACTCATGTCCAAAATTATGTTTACATGCATAAATTCACGGATTTCTCAGAGACTATGACTTATAATTTAATGAATTTTCGTGGAATCATACATAACATGATGACACATAAAGGCAAAAGAAAAAATTGAAGATCACCTTGTAAGGATCTTAAGTTTTACTAACGTTTATTTTATTTTAAATCTTTACTATCACTTCTTATTTTCTACTTCCGGCCAGAATTATAAGCGTTAAGGATTTTATGCAAAGTTTGTCTGGCGAACGCTAAGTATTTAAGTGTGGCCTTTTTGCCAAGCAGAAGAGAGGAAGCAGTGAGTTCGAAGCAGGCCGCTTACCTTAGAAGTTACGCAGTTGCTATTTGCCTTCCAGGCCAGAGGTTTTAATCCTCTTGATAAATTAAACGTATTGTAGTGTTCACAGTCTCTGTGCTACATACGCTTCCTGTTATTATAAGGCCAATCTTACACGTGTATTATTCTAAAGTTAAATTAGAGTTTAGTTTCATTTTGATATCTTTTACGTTAGACCCCGAGTGGAGGGTCATTGTATTCCGAAGTACGGAAGTCATTGTATATAAAGAAAAATAAAGGGTTTTGTATACCCTTCGTCTGTATCCTGTCTACTTACTACAATTAGTGAACATAGCTTTAGTAAGCTCTGTGTTCTAGTCAGGTCATTGTATGTTTCCGAAGAAGGTTAGAAGAAACATTGAACCTGATAACCTCATATGATATAAAATTTTAGCATGAAACAATAAAAATGGTAATAAAGTGTGACAAAGTTAAGAAAAAAAGGAATGATTCAGAAAAAGAATTAAGTCTTACGAATTTAATATGGAATATGATCTCCCCTGACTTGTACACACATATCACAACGTGTTTTAAGGCTGGAAATAACGTTGTTAACCACAGTTTGGGGAATTAATCTCCACTCTTCCAGCAATGCCGTCTTCAGAGCATTTACATCTCTAGGAGGAGGATGTATACGTGCAATTGCTCTTCCAAGGTAGTCCCATAAGTTCTCTATCGGGTTAAGGTCAGGAGAGTTTGGTGGCCAAGGTATTCGCTTAATGTCTTCACTTTCAAGGAATTCATCAACGAGGTTTGCTCGATGTGGACGGGCATTATCATCCATAAATAAAAAGTCAGGTCCATATGCACCCCTGAAAAGTCTTACATAAGGATCTAAGACCTCATCTCGATATATCTGGCCTGTCACAGATCCGCTGCTGAACACGTGTAGGGGCGTACGTCCATCGATCATTATTCCACCCCATACCATCACACCTCCGCTACCGAAACGGTCACGTTCCACAATGTTCGAGGGATCATTTCGTGTTCCTGACTCCCTCCAGATGTAAACACGTTTAGAATCACCAGTTAAACTAAACCGCGACTCATCAGTAGAGAGAACATGGGACCATTGATGTTCAGTCCAGTTTTGATGTTCTTTACACCAATTAAAGCGATCCCTCTTTTTCTGTGAAGACAGTAAAACACATACCCTTGGCTTTCTGGCATAAAGGCCTTTTTCATTAAGCCTTCTGTATATTGTTTGCCGTGATGCAACAGTTCCAGTGGCGGCTGCAAGCTCTGAACTTAAGTGGCGAGCAGTAGCCTTTCTGTTACGACGGGCAGTTAATGCCAGATACCGGTCTTCAGAAGCAGTTGTCATTCATTTCCGACCTTGTCCAGGCCTCCTTACAACACTTCCATCATTTTGAAACTGTTTCCATAGCTTAGAGACTGTCTGTCTTGAAATATTCAGACATGTGGCTGTTTCCATGATTGACTGCCCTGCTTCTAAACGGCCGATAATTCGCCACTTTACAGATTCTTCCAAATGATACTTCGAAGCCATAACAAACCGCTTTGAGTCCCTACACACTGAAATCAAACGCTATGTTGCAGAAATTCACTCAAATATTCAGTTTGCGCAAAGCGCTTGATTCACCTTTGGATGACGTAACGCCTAGATTTGCATATCACAAACCGTTTGATTACTTTTGATTGGATAATGCTAATTAGGCTTGGTTTTCACACATTCCCTGCAAATACGGATCACATTGATTCGATATTTCATTGAATATCATCATTTTTGGGTATGTAAAGATAATTTTGGACATGAGTGTAATTTGAGATATGTTTATAGTAAAAATCCTTTCCTTATTTCAATATAATGAATATTGAACCTTGTAGGAAGAACAAAACTAAATTTTCAGAATGAACAAAACACTTTTATTTGAATTTTAAAACAGAACCAAAAAGCTAAATGCTGCAGCTCTTAACTATCAAAATTTTAAACTCTTAACTACTACAGTTAAAACTCTTACAACTCTTAAAAAACTAAAATCTTAAACTCTCCAAACAAAATATACCAAAAATTCTTCCGAATCCCTTCTTGTTTCCACACCGTAAAAATGCAAGTTCTTATCCTATTATTTATATTTCACGTTCTCTTTAAGTTACGATCTTTACAAGTCACGATCTTTACAAGTCACGATCTTTACAAGTCACGATCTTTACAAGTCACGATCTTTACAAGTCACGATCTTTACAAGTCACGATCTTTACAAGTCACGATCTTTACAAGTCACGATCTTTACAAGTCACGATCTTTACAAGTCACGATCTTTACAAGTCACGATCTTTACAAGTCACGATCTTTACAAGTCACGATCTTTACAAGTCACGATCTTTACAAGTCACGATCTTTACAAGTCACGATCTTTACAAGTCACGATCTTTACAAGTCACGATCTTTACAAGTCACGATCTTTACAAGTCACGATCTTTACAAGTCACGATCTTTACAAGTCACGATCTTTACAAGTCACGATCTTTACAAGTCACGATCTTTACAAGTCACGATCTTTACAAGTCACGATCTTTACAAGTCACGATCTTTACAAGTCACGATCTTTACAAGTCACGATCTTTACAAGTCACGATCTTTACAAGTCACGATCTTTACAAGTCACGATCTTTACAAGTCACGATCTTTACAAGTCACGATCTTTACATTTATATTTGTCATATTTAATATTATGAGATTAAAAATAGTTAAATGATACGAAAATGTTACCTAGTATTTACAAATTTATATTTAAAGTTAATTTGCTGCTTCTCATGACCATGTATTAAACGTAAATTTGAAGAAAAACCTTAAATTCGGTTTTCCCAAAACAAATTTTTTGGCGGTTCCTATGTGTTGAAAATGCTCCATGCGACTCATTTTTAGTTCAAAATGAATGATATATGGAAGAAACTATCTTGTTATATGTTACAGTAGAACTGTGTACGCATTTTTGGATAAGAGGGTTATTAAGAAGTTTAAATTGTGATAATATTTAACAAAAGGTGATATTTTTCCGAAAACTGGGTTTAAGTTCACAAAATTCCTTTAAAAATTTTTTATTCATCATATTCAATAAAGGATACACAAAATCTTTTGCTAAGTCTTTATAACTAACTTAAATTAGGAAACAAATATTGAAAATTAGAGCGCAAGGAACATTTTTAATCTTTAATTAAAATAATTAATTATTTGTTTTAAAAAATTTTTATTTAAAATAAATTGAAATTTTGAACATATATTTTATAAACTTATGTTATAATATGTATATGTGTAAAATTTCTTGTTGAAAACACAAAAACGTAAAAAACTAATTTTTATAGTCCACCGTACCCTTAAACAATAAAATTCAGTTCAACAGCAATGTCGTAAAATAATTTTAAAATGAGCATATCTTTAGAATTTCCAATACACAGTTCCGCGCCCGCTAGAGATAAAAAGGTTTTTTCTCCCCACAGAGTGTTGCTATTGCTCACTTTTAAATCGTTGAGTTTGTTAATAAAAAAATTCTTTAAAGTTTTACAAAATAAAAAATCAATAATAAAACCAATTCCAAATTTCGGCTTTCAGATGCCCTTATTCGCAGTAGGATTACTTCATTTAAAATTGGATGGCTCTAGGTACCGTTGTTGTATCACAATGCGAGAAACATACAAAATTTTATGCAAATTTTTCATTATTTAATTTCTTTAAATATAATGCAGGGTGATAGTATTTGGTGGCGACGATTTGAAAAGTGATACAGCCTTTTAAAGGCTGTAGCACAACTTTTATTTTTCAGTGCAAAATCGCAAAACGAAAACAACAGTCCTTTAGGGACAAAGCCTCCTTGAACTAATAATTGGTTAGAATAAAACAAGGTCCTTACAGACTAAACATGAAATTTTTTATTTATAATTATATAAAAGAAATCATTTTGTTGGAGAATTTATATCAATGTAAAATTTACGACATATCTTAATATATTTAAATACTGCATACAAAATTAGCATTACGTACAAAAAACGAAAAAAATAGTTTTGCATTTTAAAAGGCGTTTGCCCCTTTAGAGAAATTTATTTCTCGCATCGCTTTTTTATCGAAATGCGCATCATTTCATAATAATTTGTAATTTGTAATCTTTTATTTTAATGGACGGTAATAATTAAAAGCTGCACTCACGCTCTCTGCACAAATAAACTCGAAATTTGAAGCTCACGCATAGAATTAAAAACAACATTTTCGGCTAAAACATTTAAGTTCCTTTGGCTTTATGATCGATTGGGAATCGAATTAAGATGATGCCAAGGTACTTAATAGAATACTTGCTCAGTGCTTCCACATATGTTTTTAATTAGCATTTTAAAGGCGTTACTATAAAACTGTTACCATTTGGAATTGCTATTATTTTAAAATATGACTAAACATCTTTCTTTTTAGACTAGGTGTGAACGATGTGAATGAGAAGCTCTTCAGTGCATAAGTCTAGAGAAAGTGATCAGTGCCTTTTCACCTCCTAATGCCTCAACTTGCCTAACGCCTTAATTAATCAAATGTTGGTCCAGGTGAGATATTTATTTTTAGACAAAAAGCCAAAACTATCATAAAAGATTCGTGCTATTCAGCTTCAGGAGCACATAATTGCTGTAATATCCAATGCACCTTTAACTTCATAACTCAATGCATTTCAAAGACTGAATACAATGTTGCTAAATGAGCAAATATCGAAAGCTGCTGATAAGAGATAAAAATTTCAAATATTTCTTAACATTTTAACTCTTAAATTAGACTGATATGTTTAACTGTTTAGGTCAACACGATTACACGATTTTATAATCCTTGAATTATTTTTCAGTGACGTTGTATTTTACTTGTTTTCTTAATCCTCGCTGCTCTATTTTAGGCTAAAAACCTCAGAAGCTATGAAAGTGAAAAAAAAATCTCAGTACAAGAAAATTATCATAAACTGACGCAGATTTTATTCACCTGCTTTCAGAGTTTGAATATTATTGTCATCTTCAGCTCTAAATGAAAGAAAATTACCACAAAAAGAAACAGAGATCAGTGACTTTTCGAGAGCTTATTACTATTAGCTAACCACGACACCCTCAGTAGCAAAGGCAAGCAAATTCTTTAAAATTCATTATTCTTTGTTTCTATTTGGTGCACTTGCCTTTAATTTAATTGCAAATGTATTATGCGATATTTGAAAGCGCTTCTGTTAAACTAAATATAGTAAACAATTATAGTTTCATGTCTGTTGTAGTAGTTCAGAAACTGTCTCACTAATATTTTTACAGTTGAATTATAATTATACTAATTAGAATTTGTTTCACTATTAATGAGATTTTGGCAAAAAAATCATTTTAAGCTTGTTTTAATTCATATGATACCAATTAAGTGTATTGATAACGAAGAACAAATTTGTTTTGGAACCGCCTCGATATTGAAATCAGCGAATTCAAAATCCAATCATTCTAAGTAACTCGCTTTGGCAATTTTTCATTTTAACTAAGCAGAAAACGAATTGGAAACTGTCAAAATGCATTTCTGAATTAAAAGTGGAATGAATAATCGGAACACTTATGCATCTGGATGTAACGAATCTCAAAAAAAAAAAATTATTAAAATAAGATGATTTAAGATTTTATAATTTCTAAGAAAATGAACGTAAAGACACTGTTTGCACTATTTGTAGCTAATATACTCTAGTCATGATTTATTTACGCTTAAAATATCTCCAGATTTATGTTTTCAATTTCATTTTCCCCTCTTCTGCTGATTTTTATGAATAAAATATGCCGCCTCCAACTCTTCTAACATATAACCACACCTTCGCATTCTAAAACAATTTTTTATTGATTTGAAAGGAAAAAAAATCATTTTTTCTGCTCCTTCATTCGTTTCAAAATAATTTGAAAAATGCACCTAATTTTAGATTTCTTTGTCATTCAGCTAAATATTAAAATGGGTATTTTCAATATTTTCATGAGCAAAGAACTGAAGGTTATTTGTGTTAAACAACTTTACTTTCTCTGAATAACATACATCTCTTCAAATTTTCACCTAATAAATAAGAACCACTTAAAAATCTATATATTAATTTTATTATATTAAATTTTGACTTCATATATTTTGTTTCATTTTGAACGGCTGGAGTAGCTAGAATATAACTTTTGACTATTGCAAATCATGATTTACGTAAATAAATATAAAACTCATCAAATCCCTTAAAAATATTTATTAATTGTAGCATTCTCCTTTCTACTTCTATTCCCACTATAATACCAAAAATATCAATTATGTATTATTAAAATTTGATCTCATCTCTGCTTCATTCTGGGCTGTTCTTGTACTGGGGCAGATCTACGTAGTTGTAGGTGATTGATTTGAAAGCCATATTTTGATTAAGTATTTAATAATAAGTTATTAAATATTTAATAAGTTATTTACTTCGCAACTGACATTTGATTGCAACAATAATGTATTAGTAATATATTTCTGCATTTATGTGTTTTATGTGTTTCAAATTTTTAGGTATTGAGAATCGTTCGGCAGGCCGTCAAACAGTGAGTTATTACTTTATAATGTATTTATCCCGCCTTCTTAGATTACCTTCGTTGTGTAGTGGTCTGCACGCTCGGCACGTATTCCAGAGGTCTGTGGTTCGATTCTCGGTGAAGGCGTTGCTCATTTTTCACATCTTCTGCATCCAAAATACCTAATGTCTCTACAACTTAGACTAAAAGATATCAGTAAGTCTAAGGAAGGTTAAAGTAACCTTTTTAAAGTCTTAAATTAACAGAAAGCACTGCTTGTGTGAAATTCCGCTACTTGCGGGAATTTAAATTAACATAAGATGATGTTAAATTCAAATGTAGGTAACATAGTTTGAGATAACAATACAAAATAAGCTAATTAAGTTGGTTGAATACAATTATGGCGCATATTTTAAGCATCTGTTAGTAAGAAGAACTACAGAAAAAAGTTATATTCAAGGTTCAGATTATAATAACCGGTTTATTAACGTAAAATCTTATAAGATCTTGCTAGCTATAACAAATATTAGTACTTTACTTTGTGAAAGTACAGTGTCAACCAAATATAAAACCACAAAAAGGAAACGAATACATATGAGAAAACTACATTTCGGAATCCAACTAGCATAGTAACTAACACATTTTTTAATCTCTCTGAAACTTATATGAAGTCTATGAAGAATGTGCAAAACATTAACGTCATAAATATTCTCATAGGTAAAACAATATGACTCTCTTCATATATATTCCAACGACCTGTTAGTCCACCTGCGGCAGAGCGGTAAATTCGCAGTACACTGCTATTTCGACAATAGTTCGATTCCAGGCGAATAGGCTGGCTGCATAGGCGTTTCGTGACTTTCTCTGTAGTCACGAGCCTGTTTCCGTTAGAAAGTTCTCCACGAAGATCCCTTACATAACGTGCTTTGTCATAATCAAATGACTTTCTGAGACGTTTTCTAGCATACCACAAACGTCAGCCTTATTGCTGCCACAGGTTACTTACATAATTAAATGTATAAGTTAATCATCACTTATATAATTTGACACATGTAACATAACATTTATTGACAGAAAATGACATGGTATAAATCTCTGGTTTCTTTTTGATTATCTGCAAACTCATTAAACGTCGTCAACCCCTTAGTGACTTTCTGAATTGGCGAAGAACGTTTTTTTAGTTACCTATACGGCTTACAGATTCTATCCGGGGCATAAACAATTGACACTGCATTTCCACAGAATTCGATCATTTAGGATGAACAGAAGCGTGGATTTCCGCATTTTCTCTGTTGAGCAAAGCACCTCATTTCTAAAGAAATCAATCACTTTCTTTCTCACCAGCTGGTAAACTTCACAATCCCACTGTAATTTGTGACGTAGAAAAAGCGCCCTTGAGGGAAAAAACACTGAGGAGCTAGTCCACCTGAAAGTGTGGCTCGCAGTTGTGTGATGCTTTGGGTTTTTAAGCGGAGATTTGCTCGTGGCGACATCTATGAATCGAATCAGAAGTGCAGTGTGCTCAGCAACAGAACTTGGGGTAACCTCAGCAACGCAACATGTGAGTGAAATTCTCTACCGCTAGGGCAATAGATTCAAGGATTTGAAGAACTCTTCTATGATTCAAAGTGAAAGAACCAAGGAGGACAGAATAAATTGTATTCTAACCTCGTTGGAAAGAACTCTTTCAAATTTGCAAGTGTTGAGTGGATCCGCGGGCGACGTAAACTAAATGACAGTAAGCAGAAAACGTGTAGATCCAAGTACATTTAAGCGCACATGTAGTACGCGCATGCGTGGATTGGTTGTTATCTCATGTGAACTCGAAATTATACCAAAAACATGCTTGTCATATCACATGCTCAAATCTTAGTTGCAGAATTCCAGAGAGTACCAGAATCACAAAAGTGTGACAAATGCCAATGCCAACAGTTGTAAATAAAATTTCATCCGACACAAGCAGTTTTGAATAACATTGTGTGTAAGAAAACAAAAGTATGAATAACGTGAGAAATGTAACATACATACACACATTTAAAATGAATAAATACAAAATAAAAAGCAGATCAAAACCTAATCCATTTCCACGCTGATAGCAGAAACAAGTGGCAGTAATAATGCAAAATAAAAAAATACTTTTTAAATTCATCACACATTCAATTCGGTATCAAAAAATACATTCAAAAAAGTCACATTAAAAAATCTGATGCAGACACGATATAGCTTCCTTGTGCGCCGTATTAAATTACACACATTTTTTGCTGCATTTCATTTAAACTTATTTCCTCGAATTTCATTAGAGATATAATTCTCATTCAATTAATTCAGATCTTACTTCGTGGCAAGGCAAAAATACATAAAAATTTAAAACATCTTCATTAAAAATTGAAAAATATATAAAAAACATAAAACATCAAATACAGTTAAAACAGTTTTAAAAAATTACTATTAAAATTAGAGTTTCTACGCAAAAATAAGCAATTCGGCCAGCGGGCAAGAAGGAAGATTTTTCGGTACAAAAAACGGAAAATTTACATTTCGTTTCACTTGGCAAAAAGACACTGAGAGATGCAGAAAGTGACTTCTATTCTGCTAAGTTTCAAACAAGGAGGTTAGAATAGAAGGAGGGAAGGTTCAACTCAAACGGTGAAGCTTGGCGGCCATCTTCCTGTTATCACCGTGACTTGTGCAAGGAAGTCTGTCATTGCAACATTTTTTTCTTTTCTTTTTGAAGCATGTCAGCTTGTATTGCATATGGATGCACAAATAGATTCTCGAAAAAAATTCCGGGCATTATTTTTCACACGTAAGTATTAATTTTCTTTTTTTATGTAATATGACAACTATGTCAAAAAATATCACAATGTCATGTGGTTTTCTTTCCAGATGTGAAAAAAGGACTTAAAATAGGTTATTTAATATAACTATAATCAAAATATATTAAATACATTTTAATGTTTCTGTTTATAGCTGGTATCTTCGTTCCTTAAGATACAATGCTATATGGTAGGATTTAAATTGTATAATTTGAACGTTTTAGTTAATTCGTTTTATAACTTTCATGAAAAGTAAGAAATCAATTGTTACTATTTTTATTAATTGTAAAGGTGTTAAATAAAGCAATGCTTTTCTTTATATATTAATTATTATTCATTTTTTAAGTTAAGATAAACTGTTCTGTTGTTGAAAATTTTTTGCATAAACTTACAAATTTCTGAGCAGTATAGTGATAAAATTAAGTAAAATATTTACACAATTGAACATGTGGAAAGATGTATCCAAAAACTTATATAGGTGTATTTCTGTAATTCAACTTAATTAAAGGCAGTTTCTTTGAGATTAATAAATATGAAATGCGCATAAACTGAAATCAATGAATTCACATAAATCTGTTTTATTTTATTAAGATTTATTTTCTAACCTAAGCAAGTTCGTGAAATATGCAGAAACATAATTTTTTAAAGGCTTTAATGTTATGCGCATGCATTTAGATTTCGGACAATTTCTTAATAATTTGCTGTACATAGTAAATTATGGATATCATCTTTATTACTTTAAAACAAAAATTCAACAATAGCGAGGGATTTCATTATAAATTTAACATATTTTTACTGGAAAATAAATGCACGGAACAGGTTAGAAACACGTACATGTCACTGCCGTAGTGCAATGTTTTGAAGTCACAAACATAGACGCCGCTTGTTCGGCGGAGTTTCATTCCCCGATAGTGGAGGAAACCGCGAACCCTCCCTCCTTCTATTCTAACCTCCTTGGTTTCAAATGTAAAAAAATGGCTAGGCTTAGTAGTAGTTAAACAACTTTCAAATTGATGATAAATCTCAAATATTGCATGCAGGTTAGTTAAATGCATCATCCATCTGGGGATGCATTTAACTAACCTGCATGCAATATAATTATTATATATATATCCATAAAAATTTTAACCGGAACCATAAAAATATAATCCATAAAAATTTTAACCAGAACATAAGAATAACATAATTCAATCACTTTTAAGGCCCAAAATCCACAATTTACCAACATATAACAAAAAAACTCAGCTCACCAAGCCAGGTAACAGAGTGAGTATATATATATATATATACTTTTGCTGCGGCCGATTGCACCCAAAAAGGGAGGTGCACACCTACATGCTATAGCAGTCCTATATGCAAAACTTCAAGTTCTCAGGCTACTCGTTTTTGAGTTACACAGGATACATGCATGCATACTTACATACGTACGTAGAGACGTCATGAAACTTCTGAATCCATTTTTCAATCCATTTTGGGAAATAGAGTTCAGTTCTGTCCGTACGTACAGATGTCACGCAAAAACATCGCGTATGTACGTACAGACGTCATGAAACCTCTGAATCTATTTTTTCAATCCCATTATTATGTCAGTACGTACAAATGTCACGCAAAAACGTTGTTCAGATGGATTCGAGAGCGGTCAGAATGGATATTTTCGTTGAAATATGATACCCGAAATTTTTCGAGATTACAATACTTCCTTTACTTCGTACAAGAAAGTTCAAAAATAGAAGAAAAATGAAAATTGCAAGAACTAGGAGGCAAAATATGACAAAACCAAAAATGAAATATGAAATTTACATCTTTCGCTGCATCGCCATCAGGGGGTTGGGGCAATGAAGAATTAAATAAATAAAATTGTTTGTTTCTGGATCAACAAAGAAGCAATTGAAAGTATAAAATTTTAAAATAAGCTTAAAAAAGTATTAAAGATAATTTGTATTTTTTCAGTCCAATCCCAACAAAACGAAATAAGAAGTGCTAAAATTTGCAAAAACATATACAAATTCAAATAAAATTTGAAATGTTATGCAAATTTTCTTAAAAACAAAATCATGTGCAAAATTTTTAATCCAATAGTTTATCAGGTTCAATGTTCCGTCTTACTTTCTTTGGGAACATGCACAGACCTGACTCGGAACAGGGAGCTTACTAAAGCTACGTTCAATAAATGTGGGAAATAGACAAGATACACAGGAAGGGTATACGAAACCCTTTATTTTTCACTCTTTACAATAATTTCCGTACTTCGGAATACAAAGACCAACTACTTGTGGTCTGAACGTAAGAATATAAAAATATTTAACTAAACTCTAACTTAAATTTGGAATAATAAACACGGGCCTAAGTGGAAGATTGGCCTTATATTAACAGGAAGCCGTATGTAGTACAGAGAACTGTTAACACTACAATACGTTTAAAAATTATCACGAGAATTAAACCTCTGGCCTGGAAGGCAACCAGCAACCGAGTAAAACTTCTAAGGCAAGCGGCCTGCTTCGACTAACTCCTTCCTCTCTCTCGCTTGGCAAAAAGCCACAACTTAAGTACTTGGCGTTCGCCAGACAAATTTGCATAAATAAGTTAAAGCTTTTAATTCTGGCCGGAAGTAGAAAATAAGAAGTGATAGTAAAGATTTAAAATAAAATAAACGTTAGTAAAACTTAAGATCCTTACATACTTCCCGCCAGTGTTAATTAGTTTGAAACTGAGGTCTAAAACGACCTTGTTGAAAACTTTTAGCCCTAGAATCTAACGCGAGGCCAATCTTTTACAAACATTTCTAACTAGAAGCTAGAAATTTAAAAAAAAAAATTGTTTTTTACAATATCAGCTCCATGGACAACAAATTTTTCATCTGTACTGCATCTAAACAGGAGCTTTTATTCAAATCTGGTTCCTTCCAGAGATCTGAAAGGAAAACTAGTTTAATGAAATGTTACACAATGAAATGGCAAGTAACATAAATATTTACATTTCTCTTAACAATCTTATTTCATTCATGACTTTATTTTAATTATCTCTCCCCGTGCTCTCTGCCTTGTGTTGTAAAAGAACACCAAACACGAATGTGTTTATGTATACGTGTTCAACACTGCCTCCTACAATCAAAACACTAACGTGTTAAAATTCAACATAACAAGACCTCGTAACACACCCTATCTTCAACTCTAAACCCTGAGGTACTATTCTGAAAGTGGCTAACTCTGAAGTGTAGCGTCAAAGAGCCTAACTACATTCATTCAACCTTTAACACATATTCACCATAATTTGGTCTTTTTTCAGTCACACGAATAAGTTTTAAAATTTTTTTGCATTACTTTCACTTTTACCATATCATAGTATTTCTTAACATTTAAAATAACAGTTCACATTTTATATAAGAACATATTAACATGCCGTTAATTTTACGCATTTTAAAACATACATTAGTATTACACTGTTAACTTCTATTCTTTTCCAAGCAAGTGCCAATTCTTCTACATTGAAATACTACATTTCAAAAAGTCTTTCAGACTAAAACTTCTTTCTTGCCAGAATGTTTTAAATAAAATTTATACAATAACTTTTACAATATTTAAGTATTTACACATTCCTATTATACATCAACTTTAGTTTTACGCGCGAGTAATTGAAAAACATAATACCAAAATCAGTAACAACTCATTTCTCGCCTTTTTGGCGATAAAGGTAGACCTCACACTTCTTAAAATCTCGCCACTTGCAGTAAGAATGAAAGATTAACTTAAGTTTGCAAAGTAACATAAAATTTTACTTATGTTTGTGATATTCGGACATTCTTTTCTGAGCCCAGTCCTGGAACGTAGCGCAGATTCTCGTTTGATTTATCCTCCTTCTTGTGCGGGCTCGCCCTTCAGTGCCTTCCTCTAGAAGCTTTCTTTTTCCTCCAGTTCGGTCACCCTTGAATACCTTCTTTTTCGCCTCTACCTGTGGTCTTGGCCGTTTGATGGCATCTGGTCTTGGCGGAACCGGGACACTTCTTTCGCGTTCCTGCTTGGACCTCGTTGCTGGCCGTTCAAATTTTCCTTGTAACTTTTCCTCCGCCGCTGGTGGCCCTTCCGCAGTTCGGCGACATTTGCCGCGGAGAGTCCTGTCCGATGAGTTGATCTTCCGTTTGGGAGCCGGGTTATAGTCGCCGTTATTTCTCCTGGCTTTCTTTGGATTCGTCGTACTTCTCCCTTCTTCATTCTGGGGGTGTTCGTGAGCTCTCTTTTCTGGACGGTGGAACGGCTTCTTTTTCTTGTTAATTTCAATTTTCCAACGGGGAAACTTTCTTTTCAATTGCTCCTGCCTCCTAATGGCTTGTCCTTGTGCTTGACGTTGTTCCACCTCTGGAGCTTGTGCCTGCCGTGCTGCCGTGTCGGATCCTGCAAAAGATCTTTGAAAATTTGCATTTTATTACGATCATAGTAGGGTTTTATTTGATCAATCTTTGCGGAGCATGTTTCACCATTCCTGGCTTTTAACACCACTACAGCGTGAGTTATTTTTTCTATGACATATGGTCCTTCAAATCGTGGAAAAAATTTGGCGGTTTTATCTTCTGGTGCTGAAGAAAGTGAATGCTTAATTTTTAACACTTCATCCCCTACTTTATAAGTTACTCCCCGTCGTTTCAAATCATAATAAAGTTTTTGTTTTCTCTGTGCTACTTCAGTATTCTTTTTTGCTTCTTTAATTAATTTTTCTATATCACCCATTTTAAATTCCGGGGCTCTTTGTTGCACATAAAATAATTTATCTAACGGCGTTACAATCTTTCTGCCTAAAAATAACTCAGAAGGAGTTTTGCCCGTTGTATCATGTTTTGCGGTCCTAAGGGCGAAAGCAAATTCATTGACATAGTTATCCCAGGTTTTATGAAAATTTTTAACATAACTACGGATAATTTTCACTATATTTCTATTGACCCGTTCCGCTATATTTGATTGCGGCCGATACGGGACCATTTTTAAATGACGTATGCCCAGTTTTTGGCACATGTCTTCAAATATATTACTTAAAAATTGAGGACCATTATCTGATATAACTTTTAGGGGCGCCCCGTATTTTAAAATATATTTATTTAAAATAGAATCAGTAACTAATTTCGCGGAGGCTCGTTTTAAGGGAACAATTTCGGTCCACTTACTTAAATGATCAACCATAACAAGGAGATAGCGAATTTTATTTAACTGACTTTTTGGGAAAGGGCCCAATAAATCGATGCCAATTATTTCATTTGGAAATTCGGATTTAATACTATTTAGAAACCCGGCCGAACGGAAATTAATATAATTAACTGCTTGACATGTTGGGCAGGACTGGACATACGCCCTTGTTAACTTTTGCAGTTCCGGAAAATAGACTGCCTCGCGTACGCGTTGGATAGTTTTTCGAATACCAGCATGAGAAGCTAAAGGGCTGTCGTGCAACTCCTGCAGGATATTTAATCTAATACTAGCTGGGATAACAGGTCGAAATTCGTCGTTGGAATTTGTAGTTTTTGTATAAAATAATAGACCATCTATTAGTTCGTAATGGGCCGCCCTATTTCTTATCGCCACAATATCTTGGTGGCTAAAATTTTCAGGATCCTTTAAATACTCATAAATGCTTCCAAACTCAGGATCCTTACCCAGTTCGGTTATTACAGTTTCTCGGGAATTTATTGTACATGCTGTGAGCATTGCTACCTTTACAGTATTATCTTCTTCATCTATTTTAATTCTGGATAGGGCATCTGCTACGATACTTTCCTTTCCGGGGGTATGCTTGATTACCAGATTATATTCTTGTATCTTGAGTGCCCATCTTATTAACCTTGGGGATAAGTTTTTCCCTGAGTACAATCTAGTTACCGCCGCATGATCAGAGTACACTGTTATTGGCGCCTTTCCAAAATAGACTCGGAACTTTTGCACTGCTAACAGAACTGCAAGTTCCTCTCTCTCGGTCGCAGAATAGTTTCTTTGTGTTTGATTTAAAGTTCGGCTAAAAAATGCCACGAGCTGCTGATTTTGCGAAAGTACCGCTCCTACCGCATAATCCGAAGCATCCGCTGAAATTTCTAAATTCTCATCCTTTTCAGGAAATTTCAACACAGGGGCTTGCGTTAATGCTTGTTTTAATCTTTCGAAAGCACTATTGGCTTCGGCCGTCCACGAGAATCTTGCCTTTTTCCTTTTTAATTTTAACAATGGTTCAGCAATAGCTGCAAAATCTTTTATAAAGGACCTATAATATGAACAAAGTCCTAGAAAAGAAGAGAGCTTCTTCGCCATGTTTGGAGTCGGATACTTTTGTACAGCGATTATTTTTTATTCGTCTGTCTCGATTCCTTTCTGAGATATTTTGTAACCTAAATATTTTAATTCAGGGGCTGCAAATTTGCACTTTTCGACATTAACTTTTAGACCGGCCTCATTTAATAAAGAAAACAACTGTCTTAAATCCTGTACATGTTGGTCCAGATTATCACTAGTAATAATGATATCGTCTAAATAGATAAATGTGGACTTTCCAAGAACAGGCCTTAGCACAATGTCCATACATCGCTGAAATGTTGCCGGTGCCCCTGAAAGGCCAAACGGCATACGCAAGAATGCATAAGTGCCAGACTTGGTTATAAAAGCAGTCTTAGGCACATCTTCCGTTTTAACCCCTATTTGAAAATAACCAGTCGTTAAGTCTAACGTAGTCATATATTTGGTAGAAGTTATGTCCTTAGAATTTCTTCAATAATAGGTAACGGATATACCGGATATTTAGTTATGGAGTTTAATTTACGGTAGTCAATCGCGAATTGCCACCTTTTTGGATGTGTCAATGGATAATCATTATTTTTCTTACATAAAACCACCGGGCTACCATAACTACTTGAGATGGGCGTTATGATCTTTTTACGTAGCATATCGCTGATGTGCCATTCTATAATTTTTTCCTTATTCTTATCATACCGGTATGCTTTGTGGCGAACTGGAATTGAATCTCAGGTGTCAATACTATGGTTAGTAACTTGAGTAAATCCTGGAATATCACTAAATAACGAAGCAAATTCACTGACCACTTGTCGGATTCTTTGTTGCTCTTCATTAGGCAGGTGGTCAAGGTTTTCTTCTCGGACTGGTTTCATCGTCAGCTTAAGGGACGCTTCATTAAAATCCAGCGTTGCTTGTGCCTCTGAAAGAAAATCTATTCCTAAGATAATATGTGCTTGCAGATTCTTTACTATGAAAAACATAACCTTTACTTGTTCGTCCTTGATACGGACGTATAGCGGTAATTTACCTATGCACTTACATCTTTCTCCTTGCGCAGCTAACACTGTCGTATTATCCGAATTATATATGCGATATTTACGAAAATACTTCCTAAAAAAATCTTCTGCCACACACGAACACTGCGCGCCTGTATCCAGGAGTGCGGTGGCTGTGATATTATTCACCAACACTTCAATCTTCGGAAGAGTCAAATTTTTCACCATTACTGTATTTAACTTGAAGGAAGAGGGGTTTTCTTGGCCTTCGGATTTCCGCACCCTCCCGTCAGCAGAAATCCGTTTTAGTTTAAATCATTTTTCATTTCCATGCTTTCCTTCTTTTTCCACTGGCCTTGAGACTTTTTTCCTGGATTGCTATTGAACTGTCGACGTTTGCCGGCTCTTTTTGAATGCTCGGGTTTCCTTGCCCACTGATTCGCTTTGCTTCCGTAGCCGTGTGCTTGACTTTGCTGTTGTCTTGGCGCACCAAATTGGTTTCGTTGTTGATATTGGCGTCTTCTTTCAGAGCATGAAGTGGTCATCCAATTTTTCCAAAAAACTGGTTACCGGTGAGTTTCCATTAAATGTTACTTCTGGTTTCATCGAAGCGCGCATGGTCTGGACGATGTAACCAAATCCTTCCAGGGCATTTCTGGATTCTGAGCCGCTTCTGCAGGCAGCACAGGTTCTTCTTGAAACTCGGCCATGGTTATTCTTCTTCGTTGGGCGCCACTATCAGGTTCAATGTTCCGTCTTACTTTCTTTGGGAACATGCACAGACCTGACTCGGAACAGGGAGCTTACTAAAGCTATGTTCAATAAATGTAGGAAGTAGACAAGATACACAGGAAGGGTATACGAAACCCTTTATTTTTCACTCTTTACAATAATTTCCGTACTTCGGAATACAGAGACCAACTACTTGTGGTCTGAACGTAAGAATATAAAAATATTTAGCTAAACTCTAACTTAACTTTGGAATAATAAACACGGGCCTACGTGGAAGATTGGCCTTATATTAACAGGAAGCCGTATGTAGTACAGAGAACTGTTAACACTACAATACGTTTAAAAATTATCACGAGGATTAAACCTCTGGCCTGGAAGGCAACCAACAACCGAGTAAAACTTCTAAGGCAAGCGGCCTGCTTCGACTAACTCCTTCCTCTCTCTCGCTTGGCAAAAAGCCACAACTTAAGTACTTAGCGTTCGCCAAATTTGCGTAAATAAGTTAAAGCTTTTAACTCTGGCCGGAAGTAGAAAATAAGAAATGATAGTAAAGATTTAAAATAAAATAAACGTTAGTAAAACTTAAGATCCTTACAAGTTGACAAAAAAATTAAACGAAAATTTGGGAACATAATGCCGGGTTAAAATGTAATAGCATAAATCATAAACAAGCAATAAAACTTAAAAATCTAATAATGGTTTACAATTTCATTAGGCCGAGTTCAAAAATATGTGTAACAAAAGTAATTCAACATATGAAAAAAATAAATGAAAATCTGATCTAAAAAATATAGAATAAAGAATAAAAACAGAGGAGTTAGTTCTTAAAATCTGTAACACAGGAGCAACAAAAATTTTGAAATGAAAAATTACATTTGCCTGTGTAGTAAGTAGCAAAGCCTAAAATGGTAAATAATGTTCCTAAATAATGGTAATAGAATAATGCCTAAAATAGTTAAGTAATAAATTTAGGTAAACTGCAAATTTCAAACTGAATAAAAATATTTAGAAATTCTATAGTAACATAAAATGTATAATATTAAAAATGAATAATTTGAAAAAGGAAAAACATCCAATTACCTGGATTAGGAATCCTAAAAACCGCTAATTTGAGTTCAAATGAATTATTAATTCGCTTCATTTCAATGAATGAAATAAGTACCAAAATATATAAAATACTTTTAAAAATTAAAATGCACAATAGAAACAAAATATTTCTCTGAAAAAGTAGATTTTTTTTTTTTAATAAATGAATTTCAAAAAATTGTGAGGCTCGCATCTAGTAAACTCTGAGCAAAGTTATGAGCAAACTTAGATTATCCAAAATAGGTATTTGGAAAAATTGCTATAAATTATAGGTAATCAAAATGAGAATAAAGGCAGGAAACGAAAGAAAATGTCAAAGGTTGCAGCTCACTCAAGCGAGCTTTCTTGATATTTGGAAGCTGAAAAAGAGCCATTTTTTTAATAAAAGAGATAGAAAACCATAAGTCTAATATAAATTATAAACTAATGTCAGAATTTTGGCAAGAGTGCCTATTCAGCTGCATTAACGATACAGCCTTAGTAGTCTAAACTAGGTTTATGTCAGAGATTTTGAACCTATGACACGCGTATCATAAGTGCTACGCGAACCCATTTTGGATGACATGCATCACGCATTTCCAGAACAATCGACGAAGACAAAATGTTGCATAATACAAAATCTTCGGGTACGTTCTATTCTTGTCAGATGGGTCACATGGATGCCCCCAGATGGATGATTTCATATATGATACTGATCAGAGTTAAGCCAGTTATTCTTTTTCTTTGATTAATAATAGGTTAGCAATAATTTTTCTGAAGATATTAGGATTCCAATTAATTAACTTTATTGTTTTGAAATTTGAATTTTGAATTGTTTCATTGAGTCTTCTTTTATCTAATAAAGTAATATTGTTGAGACTAAATTTGTAGGGCGAAATAATCTGCTTCTGTGTCATTCTTGTTAGATTTGTTAAGCTTAAAATGTTTAATATAGATATCTTGCTTTTAAATTTCCTAGTAATTGTTAATAGATTGACGCCATCAATGTTATTTGTGCGTAAATTTAGAAGTTTTTCGTTTTTTATTGCGATTCTCGTTTATTGCGAACAATGCAGCGATAGGTGTAAGTAAATATTTCACTTTTGGTTTTGGCATATTTTCCCCTTAATTCTTTCAGTTTGCTCAGAAATGAGCAGTACATTTATATCAACAGATATTGGAATTATGGATAAACTGAAAAAAATAGCTTGACGCTTAAACTGCGGTTTTCATCACATATTTATCTATGAACAGAAATCTAATTTTGCAAACCTTCAAACGCCAAAAGTCATCTGTAAACTTCATAATTCTACTTAAAAAATTTGTATAAAACATACTTTGTGGTATAGTAATGAATTTTAAATATATAGATACATAATGTAATTTTGATTTACAGATACGTACATATTTGTAATTAGTAAGCTCCAAATTCTCTAACGAATCGAATTATGTTTTAAATCAAAATGCCCAATCAACGTATCTATGGCCTGTCCAACGTTCAACCATTGTTTTCGATCCCCACTCATTTGACTCCAAGAATTTTTACTGATATTATATTAATATACTTTGTAAGTGACAACATTATTTAATTTCATTTTGTTGTTGCTCCAAACCATTTATTATTTTAGATCTGTCTTGGAAAAATATATGCTGCTAATGAATACGTCTATTTGGGAATCTTTGATGCGTAATGTTTCTTATTAAAAGAACTGCCTTTGTTGACACTGGGCTTAAATGTAGATAGTTTAAGAATTTTCTGATTGCATCTCAGACACGGAGAGAACTAAAACCTTTTGACTACTCGATGATCTTTCTGATATTGTTTTTTGTTACTCTCGTTTTCGAAAATATTGCGAGTCAACGTTAGTAGTGATCACTAGAAGTGATCTGATCTGCGCTTTCATAACATACGCAGTTTTTTCTCTTCGCCTTCTTTTTTGTCGTCCTTTTTTTCCTTTTCGCTTTTCTGAATTATATTAGCCGAGATGCTGATGTCACAGCTAAGGATGGAAATAATAACTAAAGTGAAAATGAAGTAAGATAAGTAAGATAGGCAACTCATACCTTTAAAGCTCATAGTTCTCATAATATCTTAAAACTGATAACGAAAGACTTGGCAGAATACAAATTACAGAATTACATGTGGAAATAAGAACTATAACATCCCATTGTTTATATTATTGGAATCTTAAATCTTTAAGTCAGAGTCTTAAATATGTAAAAATAGCATAATACCTATTTTCCAAAATAAATTTTTGAAACTTAGAATTCCATTTTAAATTGCTTTACAAACAGTTGCTCCACAACTTCTAAGCAAAGAATAATCAAATTATATATTTTGATATTTTCCTGTGGTTTCAAAATACATTGTTAATAATTTTGTGCGCTAAGAGTTTGTACAAACTTTATGAATAAATATGTCAGAAGAGCATACACAATAACCAAAAAATTTAGAAACCTTTTTACAACTAAAACAAGTAGCAATTTTTACAGGTGATTTTCATCATCCGTTTACTTTAATCAATATAAATGGTATTACGAATGGCCGCCCAGCCGATACAGAGGTTAGGGGAGCCTATTGCTTTACCGAAGTTCCTGGGTTCGAATCCAGTAGAAGGCATACATGTTTGTAAATGTATTGTTACGAAATGTACAGGCGCGGTAAAATGGCAAGAAAAGGCAGTGTTGCCACATTTGGCGAGAAATCGCCCATTTGGTGACAAAATTGGCGATATGCCATGGACGGATGCAGAACCTTCTGGAACGAAGTCTTACCAGTTTAGCCCAGAATGTTCTCGAACACAAGCCGAAAACTATATAAACCCTGCTGGTCAGCAGTCAGTTAGTGTGTGCCTCGTCTAGCGAGCTGATAGTCAGTCATTGAGCGAGTGTATCGAGAGAGACTTTTAGTGCATCATTGAGTTTTGTCTTAGACTGTGCTGAGTCGAGAGCTGTACTCTTGTGTATCGTCGAGTGCATCGCGTGGAGAGTCTCGAAAGTACGTGGAGTTCGGAGAACGACTAAGCAGAGTTGGGAGCTATACTCTAGTGCTTTGCAGTGAAGCTGTCTTCCCCGTGATAGCCTGATAACCTGATAACCTGGAGGCTGTGTCGCTGATCGCGTCAGCGTGTTTATATAGTAGTTCTTCGAGACTGTAATGTGATTTTGGAGCTGTCCTGATTAGTACTGGCTAAATAAAGCGTGTTTCGATACTTCATCAAGTGTCGTCGTTATTCACTCCAAATCCATACGAACGCAACAGCATTATGTTTTTGCGGCAAGGTGGGCAGTCTAAATATATGGAGAACCGAAAGTCCTCTTATGTGAATTTGTGGTAGGGAAGAAGGGTGGGAGAGACTTTGAACACTCCGCCGGGGTGCTCTCTCTCAAAATTTTAATGGAAATTGAAGTCCATCTCACTTGACGCTCTGGTAACCACTCTTCCATGAAATTCATGGATAAGACAGCAACAACAACAAGTATAACGAATATAAATCGTACAGCGAATATGAAAAAGAGTGTGGCAACACTACTCTGCAAACGCGAATATTAATCAGCTGACTGTGTTCACGGCTCCCACGATTTTTTATATATTTACAAAGTCTGTGCTATACATATATTGTATTTTGTAACTTTCTATTTTGTTTACTGCACTATACTTACATAATTTTTATCTAGAACTCTTACCTGTGAACATCTAACACTCTTAAAATATGAAATGAGATGACAAGATGCAATTTAAAATGTTAGAAAAAGAGGACGGGGCATTTTCCATTAAGAAAAAATACTTAGGATAGCTACACTAATGTATCCTTTATGTTAAATTTATTTCGATTAACCATCCTACTATCCTAAACATAAATTTTTATAATCTAACCCTTAAGATACTAAAGGTAAAAAGGATGAAACTGAAGTGGGTAACTCTCTAAGGTCTTTCTTTTTTTAAATTAAAGTAATTTAGATCACTGTAAAGCTTGACTAGATTACCGGAGTTTAGAAAATCCTGCATAAAAAAGTACGGAAATAAATGCAGGCTCGACAAAATTCCCATAACAAGTTGTTCGACTATGCACAACTGCAAATTTAGGAGTTAAACTCTGAATGAATGATCCAATAATGAAGGAAGTACTAGTTGGTAACCCTGTCCAACTAAACCACATAAAAAATTCATGCTTATTTCTTCTATATTCGTCTATCCAAAAAAGTGGTTTTGGGAATTTTTTTTTTCTCAATTCGATAAATTTTCACTGCTTACATTTACAAATTTGATCTCTGTTTCCGTATCCCTAGTCTAAGTTTGAAAAACAAGCGTAAACTTTCCTTTATTGGATTTTAAAAAGAATGAGTTATACGTAGAATTATGTGGAATCAATAAAACTCCATTTGTTTTCCCCCAAAGCAAATAAATTCATGCCTTACACCTCAACAAGGAATTGATCGATTTACTCGATATTTTTTTTAATCTGTATAAAAAAAAGAGAGTTTTTCAAGCAAAAGTCATAGACAGTATAAATTCTCTTCCTCCTACCCAAAACCTCAACATTAAAATATAGACTGGGTTGAAGTATTCAACTGTGGCAAAGGGCATAAGGATTTTCTTCCTAGCCCTATCCTAGTTCTGATCGAAAACCTCTCAAGAAAGTCTAATAACATGAAAATTCAGCTGCTTGTACGAATTCTACTTACCTCAATATAGAACTTTTACGGGATTCGCAAGACGAAATTAAATAGAATTTATAATTATTTCTCCCGCCTTCCTTGCGTGCCTTCGTGATGTAGTGGTCAGCACACTGAGCCGGTATTTCAGAGGTCCGTGGTTAGATTTCCGGCGAAGGCGGTTGCTAATGTTTCATCTTTCCTGCTTCCAAAATACCTAATGTCTCTACAATGGCGCCCGAACTGAAAAAAAGGCTCGGGGATGATGAATATATATTTCTCCCGCCTTCCTAGCGTGCCTTCGTGATAATGGTCAGCACACTGATACAGTATTTCAGAGGTCCGTGGTTCGATTCCCGACAAAGGCTGTTGCTAATGTTTCATCTTTCCTGCTTCCAAAATACCTATCTCTATAATTTGTTCAAATTATGTCTAATACAAATAAATTAACACAATTCTTAACAAAAATAATCCTTTTGCCTAAAAATAGAGTAATTAAATCAAAAAAGGTCTTATTAGAATTCCTAATGATAAAAGCAGCTGCAGTGTTTTCTTCTGTAAATTTAAATATTTTTTATTAATAAAATAAAAGGAGTTATAAGTTTTCAGCCAGATCTAATGTGAAACTCCTCGCAAGTCTATAATTCAATATATAAATTTTGCATAAACTAATAAATAAACTTTAATTAAGGGTTTATTCAAAACTGTTTGTTTACTTTACTCTTTTATTAAATGAACTTTAGTTAAAGTGCAGTAAACAAACATTTTTTACTAAAATAAAAGTAAGTAAATTATTTAAGGCGAAATTTAGTATAAACTTGCCAAATACTTTGTATTCAACTAAAGAAATAATTTTGAAATTAAAAGCGAATAATTTAATTATGAAGACAAAATCCTTTTATTAACTTAACATGCAAAAATTATTTCTACTCAATATCAGTGGACTGCTGTCTGTTCCACTAGCTGAAAAAATTTAAGAATTTTGTTCTTAAATTTCTTATTTTTTTTAATTCTTAAATTTAAAAATTTTGTTCGTAACACATAAGCCTTTTACCTGATTTATGAAATTGTGACGCTTACTCATAAGAAGCCAAAGATTAGGTGCTCTTAACAAACTCTGAGAAAATTCTTAAATGCCCCATTTCAATCATTTTTTTTTTTTTTTTTTTTTTTTTTTTTTTTTCGGCAGATGGCCAAAAGAATGATAAAGTCGTCGGTACGAAAACAGAGTGAGTTTGTGCAGTTTCGTCCCGGTTCTGGTCGAGAATATCTAAGAAAATGAAATCCCATGATCTTATCCTCTCTCTTATCTTAATCTAAAATTTAAAACTGAGTCCAACGATTAGCAGTGGTCTTCGTTACTCAATGCTGTCAGGGGACTATTATAATCTTTAATAAGATAAGAATTACGGTGAATTTCCAGTAGCAAATGAAGTCAATTGGGAATAAAGAACTGCAATAGTTTTATCTGAAGTCTAATATTTTATTCATGCTTTTCTGAAGTTAATGGAAGTTTTGAACAAGATAAAAAAATGAATCTGAGAAATTTATTATATATTTCGCTTGTAATATTAAAAACGCTCTTTCATTTATTTAAAATCATTCATTCATAGTTAATTCTCATTCCTGTAAAATGTTTTAATTCATTGATCCTAATAACCTTATTATAACAGAAGACAAATCTTACTAGTCATAAAAGTTATCATAAATATTAGCAGTACGCCAGACAATTGTAGCAATATGCCAAATTTCTTCTGTTGTAGAGACACTAGAATTTATTTGAAGCAGATGACATGAAAAATGAACAATGCCCTCACCAGGACTCGAACCTGTACCTCTCGATTACGCGCCGAGTGTGCTACCGTTACCCCACGAAGGCAGGCAGAAATAAGGGAGAAACTACATTATAATGTATATCCTTTAAATATGAATTGTCAGCTAGCAAAAAAAAATACACAGCAAAATATGAAATTAATAAAAGATACATGAGTCGTATACAAATGTTTCTTAATCCTAGCCTTCTAGATTTTGCGGGAATTCTTTCAACTGCATTTGTTACTTCGGTTTAACAATCTTCCTTTTTGCAGCTTTGATAATCATCCCATTTACTCTGCTGAATTTTCCGAACAAAAGAATTAGCTACAGTCTAATGATTATGTGGAGACTGCATTCAGAGCAACTATCTATTAACAAGACTCACAATTGCTTTTATGCAATTCAGAAGGAGGAAAACCCTGTTTCTCGACTTGTTCAGAAATGAAACGCAATTGTTGGCTCAGTACTAAAGCTAGACACTTGGGAATGCTAGTTCCTGTTTCCTGGCACTCTGGTCGATAAACTCGTCCTTTAGTCATTGCTTTTCACTTCTAAGTAAACCATAAGACAAGCAAACATAAGAGAAAGTCTTAAGAAGCAGTAATGATCTTTGAGATCTCGCAAAACTTCTGAAAGTTGAAAGATAGGATATTGGATTGATGTAGGACAAATTTCCGTTGTGTATTGTAATGACGCAAAATATTTTTCCTTCAAGAACGTTCACTGAGTTAAAAACAAATTTTCAACACTCTTTGAAATTTAAATTACTGCAGAATAAATGCATATCTTGTGAATGTAATAAAAAACCTCATCCCTTTTTACACGTTATCGTCGTCTAATAATGTTGAACTTTAAAACAATAATAAAAACTATAGATTAAAAAGGCAGATTGAATTAATTATAATACAATTTCTAGAATGCTTGTGATTATCTCCTACAATTAACATAGTGTAGAGACATTGGGATATTTTTGGAAGCAGACAAGATGAAAAATTAGCAATCGCCTTCGCAGGAAATCGAACCACGGACCTCTGAAATACCGGCTCAGTGTGCTGACCACTACACTACGAAGGCACGCTAGGAAAGCTGCAGAAATACCTTATAATAGCTTTTTCATAGATATATTCACTATTATTATATCCAGTTCATAAGTATTACATTAAAAGACTTTTCTCCCTTATGCATTAAACTCATAAATTATCAAACTCTACCTTTATTAATTAATTAAGATATATATTAAGCATCATCAACCAATAATTTGTTTAAAACAGGGTGACTGAGGTTCGATTAAATGTTCCTTGGGTTCCGTATTCTATCTTATGAAAAACTCCCAGAGTATTATTATTTATCAATCTTTTAACTTATCATCTTTATCTTTACTGTTACCTCTGCTTTAAGTAAATTAATAAAATAGGTCAACGCGAATTAACATCTTTTAGGTTGGATTATTTGAATACATCAAAATAAACGAGGCTCTCTGTTCGATGGAAGAGATGTCTTCGTGAAGGACTTTCTAAGGGAAACGGGTTCATATTCACGGTACACATAGGGAACCATGAAAACCAATCATGCAACTAAGTAGTTTGTCTGGGATTGAACTCTGGTCAAATTACTATATTCTGGATGCCTAACCACTCAGCCACTGATTGGGCTCTGAACTGTGGCACCGATCGCTGGTCAACTCTGAACTATTTTTCGCCCAGCTTTTAGATTTATCTAAATCGGCTTTAGCCTTTTGCTAGGCGTGTTTTCTCCGTGATTCGATGAGTCTGAACCAAAATTTAAAAAAAGGACCTCTGCCTGGGAGTTTTATATTTAAATTATTTAAGTTTTACCTTGACATCTATGTTTTGTTAATTTCACAAGATATGGTGACCTGTTTTATCATTACGCGAGTCTGTAAGCTATTAAACTGTTCTAATAAAAGAAACTTTTAAACCTTTTTCTAAATTCAATGTTATTTCACTGTTAATCTAAAACTGAGCGATAAATCGTCTGACTGTTTACATGGAGTAACACTACTTAGAGTTGAAGTTTTTAGATTTCGTACAAATTGCAATAATAAACTCTAATATATTGTTACGAATTTGATATTTAAAAAGCTAATGTTAGTACAATTATAAATTAAATGGTTTTATTTCCCGCGCAGTGCAGCGCGTGACGAATATTAAAAGAAAGCTAAGCTGGAAAATTGAAAATACAAGAGCGCGTGCATTAAATAAATAAATATCTCTTTTTGATTTCGAGAAAGTACTAGAAAATTCTAGGGCGTGATTTTAAAATCTTATAAAAGGAGGAAAACATCTCAGTTCGTAGTTCTTTGTAATATTGTGGACTTATGGACATGATCCGTGTACCTGGATCTTCAAAGCTCTGATTATTTATTGCTAGTGTAAAATGTTTTTCACCATTTGCTACTTCGCTCAAATACCGCCGTCCCTATATGTACATAGTGTATAGTTTCAGTAACTCATGTGCCTCAGTGTTGTACAAGAACTTTACTGTTTAATTTCTCAGACTTAAGACTTCACTGAATTGTGATATCTACTATTTCAAGATGCATTGGCTGTGGACAGTTCACGGGAGAGTGACCCCACGTGACTACCACTGTCCAATCTGTGTTTTCCAGCAAGGATGAATTTGAATATTTTGTTTAGCTAATCTGTTGCACTTAGTTGTGCCATTTGTCTTCATTTAGATTGCGATATTAGTTTAATTATTCCAATCTGGATAACCTGTTTCAAAACTTGATAATTATTAATATATCCAATATTTTTCATTGCACGCGTAAGCTGCTTTGCTCGGAGTCTGAACTTGGGTGGGTGACCACCCACGTGACAGGCTCCTGCCAATCATCTCCCTCCACTCCACCTAATTTCACAAAATTTGACAAGTTTCGCCTAGTTGGCGCGGCGTAAATCGCCTTAATTAAAAACTTAAGTACCAACGCCTTAGGGCAATTTACCAACAGAGACTGTTAAAGTAGCGGTTGGCTACTAATTGCCGCCTAGCCATTGACTCGATTTCGATTTCAGTTCGTAGTAGTTGCTTAGTTTGTTGTTTAGAAAACTGCTCTTGTTGATTGTGGCGAATTCGCGGCTTAACTTTCTTTAGCTGTTCTGAATTACGTTCTATTGGACATTTGAGTAGTTAAAAGATAACTACTATGATATATTGTGATACTGCACGATTATTTGAGGACATTTAATCATATTTGTTGTTATAATAATAAATTTTTGTTCATTTTTCATCGGACTTGTGCATTCATTTCGTAACGAACCCGTATGCACGCAACAATTTTTGGTGTCAGGAGTGGGGTTTGAATGCCAATAACAAGAGCGATGGAAGAACAATTGAGACAGCTTATTAGTGCTTTTGCTGCATTCCAAGAAAAGATGGAAACTGGCCAAGCATCATTTAAAGAAGAGATGAAAGACTCTGTTAAAACAGAGATTAGATCCGTTAAAGCAGAAATGGAATCGGGACAGGAATCCGTTCACGAAAAGTTGGAAGCTGGTCAAGTAACTTTTAAAGAAGACATAAAAGCTGTACAAGAAAAGATTGAAGCAGGTCAAACGAAATGAAAAGAGAAATTCCCTGCATAATAGAAACTAAATTCGAGGATATGGAAAGCAGAATAGACAGAGTTGAAGACAAAGATGGAAAAATTCAGGAAAGAGTTTCTGCAGTGGAGCAGCAAATTGAAGAAAGAGTTTCTACCGTCCAAAAGCAAATCGAACAACAGATTGATGGGAAAGTTTCTGCAGTTGCCAAAGAAATGGATACTTTAAAGAAATTCGTAGCGACGGCAGGGAGCAGGAGTGATGATTTTAAATTCTTACCGATGCCTGCTCGTCCATCTCTATAACTATCTACATATGATGGGAAGACCTCCTGGCAAGTGTATCGGACACAATTTTCTATAGTGGCGGAAGCGAATGGATGGGATTCCCAAGCTAAGGCCTATCATCTTGCCGCTTCTTTGAGAGCAGACGCAGCGGATATCCTGCAGACTATTCCCGAAAACCAGAGACTAGACTTTGAAGCTCTATCCGGCGCATTGGAGCTGCGCTTTGGAGAGAAGTGTTTAAAAGACTACAGCAGGCTTCAACTAAAATCCTGTCAGCAGAAGCCCACCGAAACACTTCAGAAGCTCGCCACGGATGTTGAAAGGCTGTCACATCACGCCTTTTCGGAGTGCCCGACAGAAACAAGAGAAATCCTGTCGCTGCAATATTTCATCGATGGCATCCGGGATCCCGAAATACAGAAGGCTCTACGAATGGCGGATGTTAAAGATTTGAAAAGCGCTTTAGTGTACGCCATGAAATTCGAGGCAGCCCAGGAAGCCACTCGTCGAGACCGCCACCCAGTCAGAGCTGCTCAAGTCCAGGAGCCAGAGGATCAAGTCACCGCTCGTCTAGACGATTTAACTAGACAACTGAACGCCTTGAGACGGAATATGGGGGAGAAGAAACCGACCGCTAAGTGCTGGAACTGCGGTGCTGAAGGACACATACGACGAAACTGCAGAACACCCCAGGGTACGGATGTTAAGACCGCTCCTAACAAACAGCAGGTAAACTAATAAGTGGCCATCTCGCGGGGCGGAGGTTGCCAGATAAAGAAAAGCCCCAGTTTAAAGCGCTTCAGATTTCTGCAGTGAGAGGCGGCAGTGATGGACTTTTCATAATAGGACATATTAATGGAGTTCCCTGCAATTTTGACGATAGATACAGGAGCCAACGTTACCATCATCCGAAAAGATTTGGCTCAACAACTGGGAAACAAACTTATCTGGACGCCGCCCTGCGTTACCCTCCAGACTGTGTCCGGTGAGAGGATCGACATCAACGGAAAAGTAAATGTTAACATCACGTTTGAAAGTGCCGCTTACCATCACACGGCATATGTAGCAGAGATCATTGATTCTTGCATACTCGGATTGGATTTTCTAAGGAAATACAATTTTTCCTTGGACTTTAAAAATAACGAATTGCATTCTACATCTGAGGACATAGCGTTATTTGGAGTTAATGATGAAGAAGTTAAATCTATCCACAAAATTATAGCTCAAGACGATATAACAATACCCGCAAGAACCGAGTTTTTGCTTCCTGGATCCATAGCCGAAAATAGAAATTTCCACTACGGCATCATAGAATATCCCAATAGCTGTAATAGCCCGAAAGGAGTACTAGTAGCCTCAACACTCGTCGACCTATCCAAAACGGTTATTCCGGTGAGAGTCGTCAATGTGACTGAGAAGGCGAGACTTGTTAAGAAAGGTGAAGTGGTTGCTGCATGTACTCCAGTAACCAGCGTTGAAAGAAAGAGTAACATCCAAGAATCCGTGTCTTCAGAAAGCATTACATTGGAGTTATTGCAGAATGCGCAATTAAACGATGAAGAGAAGAATGCTGCCGATCGCGTCGTTAAAGATCTTCAAGTTGTTTTCTCCCGCTCGTCTTCTGACGTGCGTCGAACTAGTTTTATACAACATAGAATAGATACCGGTGATCATCCCCCTATCAAGCAACATCCAAGACGTCTACCGTTTGCTAAACAGGAAGAGGTGCGAACACTGTTAAGAGATATGGAAGAAGGCGATGTCATCGAGCCTTCAGTAAGTCCATGAGCATCTCCCATCGTCCTAGTCAGAAAGAAAGACGGCTCAACAAGATTTTGCGTTGACTATCGCCGGTTGAATGAGGTTACGAAGAAAGACAGTTACCCTCTTCCTAGAATTGACGACATTCTAGACACTCTTTCTGGAAGCAAGTGGTTCTCAACACTTGATTTAAAGAGTGGGTATTGGCAGGTAGAAATACAGCCTGAAGACCGAGAAAAGACGGTATTTACTACGGGACAAGGGCTTTGGCAATTCAAGGTGATGCCGTTTGGACTGTGTAATGCGCCGGCAACATTCGAACGTCTTATGGAGACTGTTTAGAAAGGCCTTTCCTACGAAGCCTGCCTGATATACCTGGACGACATCATCATCGTCGGAAAGAATTTTGAAGAACATTTAGAAAATCTTAGGAAGGTGCTTCAGAAACTAAAAGAAGCCAATCTGAAGCTGAGTCCCGCTAAATGCAAATTGTTCCGAAAGGAAGTCACTTACCTGGGACATGTCATCTCTGCAGAAGGTGTGCGCACGGATCCTTAAAAGGTATCAGCGGTTAAATCCTGGAAACGTCCCGAAAATGTCCATCAGCTGAGAAGCTTCCTAGGGCTTTGCACCTACTATAGGAGATTCGTGAAGGACTTTTCTTCCATCGCAAGACCCCTTCACCAGCTGACAGAGAGCAAGCAAAAGTTCTTGTGGACAAAAGAATGCGAGGATGCATTTAACAACTTAAAGGAGACTTTAACATCTGCTCCAATCCTGACGTATCCTCAGCTCTACCGACCATTTATTCTCGACACCGACGCGAGCAATGAAAGTGTCGGTGCTGTTTTGTCCCAAGAAATAGACGGCCAAGAACGTGTAGTGGCGTACTGGAGCAAGTGCCTGTCTAAACCGGAGAGGAATTACTGTGTCACTAGGAAAGAGTTGCTCGCCATAGTCAAAGCTGTAGAACATTTCCATCATTATCTATACGGCAGAAAATTCCTCCTTCTCACGGACCATGCCTCAATGGCCTGGCTTTTAAATTTAAAGAATCCTGAGGGTCAAATAGCCAGGTGGATACAGAGACTCCAAGAATATGACATCACTATCCGTCATCGTAAGGGATCATTACACGGGAACTCCGACGCCCTGTCTAGACGACCTTGCCCAGAAAGCTGCCGATATTGTTCCAGGGTGGAAGCGAAATACGAGCTGCTGACTCCGGTCGCAAGACAAATTACAACATCACCATCGGCTGATCGAGACCCGTGGAGTGATGATGAAGTCGGGAAAGACCAGCTGAAAGACCGCGACATTAAACCCATAATTGATTTAATGGAGTCATCAAACAGAAAACCTACTTGGCAGGACATTTCTATCTGTAGTCCTACAACAAAACAATACTGGGCACTCTGGGATTCACTTCACATTCGAAACGGCGTCTTATACCGGAAATTCGAATCGGATGATGTGAAGACGTTCCGATGGCAACTTATACTTCCAAGATCCCGCATTCCTGATGTCCTTAAAGAATTACATAGCAGCCCTACAGGAGGTCACTTTGGAATGATGAAGACCTTGCAGAGAGTTCGTGAGCGCTTTTACTGGAATAATGCAAAGGATGACGTGAAAAAGTGATGCGATGCCTGTGCAGGTCGGAAAGGACCGAGGAGACGTAGCCGAGACAAGCTGCAACGTTACAACGTAGGGGCGCCTTTTGAACGTATCGCCTTTGACATCCTGGGACCGCTGCCACGAACTGCTGATGGCAACAAATACATACTCGTTGTCATTGATTACTTCACCAAGTGGCCTGAAGCTTATCCTATTCCTGATCAAGAGGCTGTCACAGTAGCTGAGGTAATGATACAGCACTGGATTTCCAGGTTCGGAGTGCCTCTTCAGTTACATTCCGATCAGGGAAGGAATTTTGCCTCGGCAGTAATCATAGAACTATGCAAACTACTCGGCATTGACAAAACCCAAACGACGCCATTGCATCCCCAGTCGAACGGCATGGTAGAGAGGTTCAATCGAACCATCCTTAATAACCTCTCATTAGTGGTTTCCAGAAACCAACGGCACTGGGACAAAAACTTACCACTCTTTTTACTGGCTTACCGCAGTGCTGTCCACGAGACTACTGGCTATTCTCTATCACAGATGCTCTTCGGTCGTGACCTTCGTCTGCCTTGTAATCTATTGTTTGGCCGCCCTCCAGATGTTCTTTCATCGTCTGAAGAATATATTCAAGATCTCCAGGCCCGGTTTGAAGTGATGCACAACTTTGCACGAGAACGAGTCAACTTGGCGACGGAGAAGATTAAGACCTGATACGACACAAGAGCTACTGAACATCAATTCCACGAAGGAGACAAGGTGTGGTTGTGGAATCTGACTCGACGGAAAGGACTTTGTCCAAAATTACAATCACCTTGGGATGGCCCGTACACAGTCCTAAACAGGCTGAATGACGTCGTGGTTCGGATTCGTAATTCTTCGAACTCTAAGCCTAAAGTCGTTCATTACGACCTAAAGTCGTTCATTACGACAGGTTAGCTCATTATTATGGCCATAGTACGTAATGTAAATAATTGTAAATAGTGTAAGACCATGTCCTTTTCGTTTCTAAATGTGTATTTAGTATTTGATTTGTATTTTTGAATTTGATTTGTATTTGATAGCATTTGATTTGTTTTATTTATTGCATTTATTGTTCATGTTGTTTATTATTGTAATGTAATGCTTATTATTGTATTCATGCCTTAGTTGTAAGTTTGGCTTCCTGTCCAGGGATTGTACTGCCCGGGACGTGCATTCCTTGGGAATGGGGCAATGTTACGAATTTGATATTTAAAAAGCTAATGTTAGTTCAATTATAAATTAAATGGTTTTATTTCTCGCGCAGTGCAGCGCGTGACGAATATTAAAAGAAAGCTAAGCCGAAAAATTGAAAATACAAGAGCGCGTGCATTAAATAAATAAATATCTCTTTTTGATTTCGAGAAAGTACTAGAAAATTCTAGCGCGTGATTTTAAAATCTTATAAAAGGAGGAAAACATCTCAGTTCGTAGTAGTAGTTGCTTAGTTTGTTGTTGTTTAGAAAACTGCTCTTGTTGATTGTGGCGAATTCGCGGCTTAGCTTTCTTTAGCTGTTTTGAATTACGTTCTATTGGACATTTGAGTACTTAAAAGATAACTACTGTGATATATTGTGATACTGCACGATTATTTGAGGACATTTAATCATATTTGTTGTTATAATAATAAATTTTTGTTCATTTTTCATCGGACTTGTGCATTCATTTCGTAACGAACCCGTATGCACGCAACAATATTTACTAAAAATTTATGAAAAGCCTAATAATCTTTAATTGCATTGTTAATAACATCAGCAATCCATATTAAAAATCAAATATTAAATAAATAGAAGCCACTATTCGTTAGCCTTTTGGCTGTCAAAAGAAAATACAGTTACTTGTCTTCATTGTATAAAGATTAGCAGCAAATGTACAAAGATAGTCATTGTACAAAGACTAGTAGCAAGTGTTAGACAGTGCTGTCCAAGCAGCAAATGTTTGATAGTTCTGAGAGTTTTAAAGTTTTCTGTGTACTCGCACAGTCTAGTACATTTTAAAGATTGTATAAGGCCATTTTAGTTCTTTAGTTGTACTTTTATAAGGCAGTTTCTTCCATCTTTCTGCATGCAGGTGAAGAGTAGCACACTCAGCGCGTATTCGAGAGGTTTAAATTCGAGTCCTGACAAGGGCATTGCTCATTTCTCATATCTCCTGCTTCAAAATAACCTAATGACCCTACAGTGGTTCCCAAACTAAAAGGTGGTGAATGATGATTCTGCCCCACCAGGATTTGGCGATTGGGTACCCTAATCCCTAGCCGCCCTTTAAAAGGAGAAGTATGTAAGGCATTTTCTCCCTGCTTTCTGCATGCCTTCGTGTGTAACAATAGCATACTCGGCGTGTATTCTACAAATCCAGGTTCGAGTCCCGGCGAAGACATTGCTTATTTTTCGTGTTTCGAACTTCAAAAATCGTAATGACTCTTTAAATCGTGTGATTCGTTATGGTTGAAAACATTTTCCGAGAAGTTGTAGAATCATTGGCCGATGATCCCTCTGAAAGAGCGGCTAAATTATCTGCTAACTAATAACTAGTACATCGCTAAATTATCTGGCACTGACGACGATTTCATGTCCCACCTGTCACAGCATGTCACTTCCCACCTGCTAGTAGTTCGATTGTTTGTCAGGCTGCAGGGGGAAAAAAACGTTAATAATTAAAAAACAATAAAAAAAATCTGAAATGTTTCGAATTTTAAATTACGTCCAAAGGGAAGTTTTTTAACGTTTTGTGTGTTACCATTATTTATTAACTATCATGTTCTTTGCACTACTTAAACCATAAAATTATTAAATTCAGTTCAACAGCAATGTCGCAAAATAATTTTAAAATGAGCCTATCTTTAGAATTTCCGATACACATTTCACGGTGGAGATAAAAAGTTCTCCCCCCCCCTAGTGTGTTGCCATTGCTCGCTTTTAAATCTTTGAGTTTGTTAATTAAAAAGTTTTACAAAATAGGAAATCGATAATAAAACAAATTCAAAATTTTAAATTTGGGCTCTCAGATGCTCATATTTGCAGCAGGATTACGTCATTCAAAATTGGATGGCTCTAGGTACCGTTGTTTTATCACAATGTGAGAAACATACATATATTTATGCAGATTCTTCATTATTTAATTTCTTCAAATGTAATACAGAGCGATACTATTTGGTAGCAACGATTTAAAAAGTGATGCAGCCTTCTAAAGTTTCAACACAAAACAGCAAAACGAAAACAATAGTCCTTCAGGAACAAAGCTCCTTTGGACTAAAAAGGGATTAGCAAGCTATTTTATTAGAAAAGCTGAATATTGCTATGATGAAATGAGAAAAGACTAAAAAAAGTATATAAATGTATGTCAACAAATCGGGAATTCTAAACATATGCTACTTCTAAAAATTTTGCCATTTTGTTGTTGCATTTTACATGGCATAAGTGTGAGGAAAATTGCGCTTCACAATTAAACTAAAAAGACGAAAAGGAATTAGACAGCAGAAATCTCAGTGAGAGCGTAAAAAACTTAACAAACCCTTTTGGGCGTGCGTTAAAATCTGAATCCTTTCAGATTTTGCCTTTTTTTATTGTAATTAATATAGTAATTTTTTGTTTGTTTCTTCCTCCAAAACTTAGTGGAAATCCTTGTACTTCCGGCCAAATCGGCAGTTCAGTACAACCATTTCAACAGCTTTTGACATGGATTTTAAATTTTCTGTGATGATGTGTAAGACTGTATATTAATTTCAAAGATTATTTTTACAGATTATTGATACAGGATTTAAGCACATGGCATGAAAGGGTTTCCATTATTTCGAACTAAAAATATCTACAATGAGCAGAAACGAAAGTCAGGTTGCCCTTATGCCTCTAATCTTGTTCATAGCAGTTCGTCCTTTTTATGATGTGGGTTTCAGATTCAAATGCTTTCAAATGGAGCCTTAGGATCTAACAGTAATAGACGCATTGCGAATTAACAACTATCATATAATCACAATGGCGTGCGTTTTTGGCAAGAATTATTCGTGGGGATGAAACCCAGATCTATCTGCAGTATCTAACATCAATGTTCAATAACTCAGCCATAAAAAAGAACGACTAAAGATCCTGTGTTGAATGAAATGAATGTTGGATACTCGATGAAATGGGGAAAATATGCGTTAGGAAATGTCTCTTGGCAGATTAATAAGTTTTGATAGCACAAGGAAATATTTGTACGAAGTTTAAATCCGATAAAAAATTATTTAAGGCCATAAATAGATTTAATGGCATCTTAGTACTTTAAAGTGGAATTAGCATTTCTCAAAAACTACCAAAATTATTTTTAAATAATTTTGGTAGTTTTATGAACTCAACAACTATTATTTATTACAACTATTACTTATTACTATGAACTCAACAACTATTACTTATCACTATTGACTTTTGACTATTGACTATCAACTCTGACTAACAATAAAATCCGTTTAACAATAATAAATAAATAAATAAAATGCTTTTAAAAAAACATTTGTTTTCTTAATTTGCATACAATTCTCTGTTTTTCTACCTAATTTCCTTGTTTATTTAAACATTTATGTTAACGAACAAACGTTTTTGGATATCCTCCCTCATACCTCTATCGTCTGTGATGACAGCCAGTTATTCACGGTCGTTTTCACTTATCCATCGGTGTCTTAACTTTGCTTGAATAACTGCATTTTATTGTCACTCATTTAACTGTCTCCGGACTTCACATATCGGACGATGAATATTCGCAGCTTGCATGTTTCTATTGTTAAGAACTGTTGATGTTGTTAAACATCAATTGTCTGCACATACCACAGGCCAGAAGTACCTTTATGTTTCTTCCAATTTCTTCAAGAAATTTTATTTCCTTCAACCGTACAATAACCTTTTTTCTTAGATCACATGATCCTTTTCCTGCACACCTAAATAGATTTGGTCTTCATCATACAAACCCCTGCATTTGTAAACAAGAAGTTACAATACAATATTACCTCTTCAATTGTGAAATTACGAAGGATCTTCTCTTCAAGCCATACTCTATAATATCAGCTCAACTCTGGTTTAAACTAATTCTGAAAAATAGCATCCTTAACAATAAACTAATAGAAACTCTCATCAACAATTTATCCACTAATAGTGGTAACCTGAAAGCACTATAACAAAGACTTCTAATTACGAACTAATTAATTATAAACCTATTGGCGTTTTAATTTATTAAAGTTTTGAAAGAGTCTATGAACTCAACAACTATTATTTATCACTATTGACTTTTGACACTGACTATTGACTATGACTATTGGCTATGACTATTGACTATTAACTATGACGTTTCGACTCTTATTCTATCCACCAAATACGGACTATTATGAACACAAAATTATTAACTCTTATTCCACTAAATATCGACCTTTATTCTATCTTCAAAAGTTAATTATGTAATGTAAATTCAAATGAAACTATTTTTATATATTTATATATTCATTGTAACCTTGATGTAACATATATTTACTGTAATCATTTGTATATTTATCCTAATAAATGCTTGGCTGGTGGTAGATAGTATCCATGAATAGAGCATAAAAGCCGAAAGTCTAAACGGTGTGGCTGCTCTATTTAATGGTCTCCTGTCTCCTGTTGTTAAGAGCTAGATGACTGACAATATTATAAAGTGGGCGGGGCGGTCGATTTTCTTAGACATTTTAACTTTACATTTTGAAGCACACTGACTGACTCCCAGAATGCAAGTGCGTAGAGTTTCCAGAAAATACTTATTCCGAAAATTCCATATTCCTGCGAAGGATAGTTTTAAAATTCAAGCATTTTCCAGGAAAATTCCGGAGAAAAATCTTAAAATCAAGCGAAAAGGAATTCCTTAACTTAAAATGTTGAAATCTGATGTCGAGAAACTATTTCCTCACTTGGATATGGAATAGTTCACCTTTATATTTATCTGAAAATAAATATGCCAAAGACTGTCACTGAGGTATCCGAAAGGATTTTATCACATGACACAGTAAATTTAAAAATGTTTCTGAAGATTAAAACTTCGAAGAGCAGTCACTAGAGGATTATTCTTTGCTTTCATTCAAATTTAATATATTTTAGCACAGCTCTTTTCTTTTTAAAAAAGAAAAACTTTAAAAAGTATTTTCCCTTCTTTCTGGTTGTTTATGGATATTGTTCTAACGGCAGGCTTTTGTTGTGTTTGCTGTTTTCAAGCAACACTTCAATATAATTATTTGTCTTGCAAAAATAATTTTCTCGTTGAATTTAAATTTATTTCACCGCATAGTCTACTAAGTACTAGAAGCATATATTTCCAAGACTTATGTTTAATAATGTGATCTAAGAACTGCAAAATTGCCGACAACTTATAGTTTTTGATAATACGATATAACTTCCGATTAAAGCTAACTTACTGCTAATTTAAAGATACTTCTACTTTCCAGATATTTATTGAACATGTAACAAATACGAACATCTTAAATAATACGAACATTTATGAGACGTTAGAAAGCATATACGAAAACACATATTTTGAACATGAAGTATAAAATGATGTAGCATAAATATAAAATTTTTCAAATTAATTTATGATGTGTTAACAAATTATGTATATACATTGTAACGCCTGTAAGGGGGATAAACATGATTTTCAGTACTCATGTCCACTTCTTCCTATCAAATGTTATGTAAAAGCTCTTGAGTGAGTTATCGCTTCTATATTAGCTAATCTATGAAAGAAAACAGGCTTAAATATTACTTCCAACAACTTTACAAAATTAATACATCTAAGCAAGGCTACAACCGGATCGGAAATTATAAGCTAGCTCCTACTTGCCAATCAAATATGTCTTAGGATTCTAGTTTAAAACATGGCAGCAGCTTTTCGCTAAGCGACAATCTTGATGGACAGGCAGCCATCACTAATCCAAACCTCATATGCTTCAGATTACTTTCATTAAATCTATTCTAATTGAAAATGTGAATGATTAAATTCCTTTAAAAAACTGCAATCTTATATAAATATAATAAAATTACAATAACATTTTAGAAATTTCAAGCAGACAGTTATTTTCCTCTAATTTGGGTTCAAGATGAATTATATAAAATTATGCCAAGCTCGAATAAAACTGTATAACAGTGCAGAACTAACATCGCGAAATGCAATACATTAGGATATTTCGAAGCGAAGGAGATGAAAAATGAACAATGTCCTCGGCAGGACTCAAAATACGGACCTCTCGAATACGCGCCTAGCGGGCTGACCACTACACCACGAACGCATGCTAAGAAGGCGGGAGAAATACCTTACATATTCCCCATTTTAAGGGCGACTGGGGATTAGGGGACCCAATGGCCAAATCCTGGTGGTGGAGAATCACCCTCCAACCGCCTTTTTTAGTTCGGGCGCCACTGTAGAAACATTATAGAATTTTTCGAAACAAGGAAATCAAAGAAATGAGCAATGCCCTCACCGGAACTCGAATCACGGACCTCTCGAATCCGCGGCGAGCGTGCTGACCACTGCAACACGAAGGCAGGCTAAAAGGGGAAGAGATGCCTTACAGATGTTTAGTAAGTAATTTAATTTCAGTAAGAAAATTTTTCGAAAAATTACCATCCACTTTAGCCGATTCCTTCACTGTTTTTTAAATATTAAAGCAGAACTGATAAAGAGCGCATTTAAATTCTATTTTAAATGTTCTACACTATTTCAAAGAGTAAACGAATATGACGCCACTTAAAGGTTTTAGTACGAATTGATTGTGGGAATGCAACAACGGCGACGTGAACCTAAGATGCGTGACATGATTTCAAAATTTAAGCAATGTAAAAATATCAATATTTAAGTTTTTTAAAAAAAAAGAACAATTATAAATTCCTTCCTTAGCACGTATGTCTTCCACTGATAGCTGGAACGAAATAGCGTTGAAATGAACCTAAGATAGGCGAAGTGAGCTCAACTTTCTAGTATAAACGGCTTGAGTATGATCCCCGTGAGATGATTCTTCGAAATCTTATGTAGACAATGACTTCTTATTTTGAATGAAAAATTCGCAAAATTTCACCAAGATCGAGATAAAACTGAAAATTTCGAATTACACATACAAAAATCAAGCAACCGGACACTATTCCTTATATTAGAGAGACAATTTTAATGAATCGAGCTACTGTAATTTCATGAGTCCATTCCACAACTGAACGGAATCTGCGTTTAATGCTTTCAAACTGCTCGGTTTGATAATTAATAACAGAATAATTTGAAAGAAAAATTAAATATCTTACGCTTTGCTGAATGACCGGTCGCTGCCGCGTGGAAGATAAAAATACTTTAATTTCGGCAGTTGCAAAACATTTCTTTTAAACTCCTGTGAAATAGATTTTGTTGATTTAATTCAAAATACAAATATAGTGCAACTGGTAACACAGTTTTTTATATAGCCGAGTTTTCTACTTAAATCTGAAACATGAATATCTTATGCTTTGAGGAGTGGTAACCTAAAGCTTCACCGATGACGGATGACGCACGTCCTTATAGCGTTATATTACAGGTATGCAACCTAAAAACTCACTGAAGTATATGTTCTTAAGTTTGTAGAAATTAGGTATTTTGAAGGCAGGAAAGATGAAAATATGCAACGCCTTCTCCGGGAATCCAACCATGGACCTCTGGGACACCGGCCCAGCGTGCAGAACCACTACCCCACGAAGGGACGCTAGGAAGGCGGGAGAAATACTCCTTATATACTCCCCCTTTTAAAGGGCGACTGGGTTTTTGGGGGACCCAGTCGCCAAATCCTGGGTGCGTAGAATCACCGTCCAACACCCTTTTAGTTCGGGCGCCACCATAGAGACATTATTTTGAAGGTAGGAAAGATGAAAAATGTGCAACGTCTTCTCCGGGAATAGAACCACGGACCTCTGGAATACCGTCTCAGCGTGCAGAACCACCACACCACGAAGACACGCTAGGAAGGCGGGAGAAAAACCTTATAAGTTTATAAACTTCTGGATGTATTTCTTCCTAAACGGCAAAATAATTCAAAATATACTTCATGTGCTACTACCTCTAAGCTCATACTTATTTTAATACTAATTTTTAATTCATAGCTAAAAACATTTGCTTAGTATTTATGGTTTTGAAAGTAAGAAAGTGTTTTTAATATGACTCTTCGTTTATACATTGTTGCGTTCAAGTGAAAGTCCCGATAACTTAGAAGTCATGTGAATGACACCCCTTTGTATACCTCTGGTAAATTTCTGCTTAGATTCTTTGGACATTTTTGCTTTTTCGCAATAATATGAATAAGAGGCATTTAAGAGGCAATGAATAAGAGGCATTTCTTAAAAACTGTATCCATTCCTAAAGATTTTACCGGTTATAAAGGGCTGAATTTTGGGTTCAAATCCCAGTTACACCACCGTTAATATGACTGCAGTATTTTTGCAGCATGGGGACACTTAAAATCTATTGACAGGGAAACAATTTCAAGAAGATGCACAGAAGCATAGCAGTATGATTCTATTGGATTCTATCCACTGAGTGTTCTATATCAAAACTGAACAGGATCTTAGGAAGACAGCTATATTCTTTGCTTTCATTAGATAATTGTAATCCTCTAAAACGTTCTCCTAGAAAACGTCTTAACAAAGAAACACAGCTCGAGAGTACTTTGCGATTATGAACGTAACTTAACCTAACCCTTTAATTTCTCGGCCGACATTTTGAATTTCAAACAACTAGAATGAGTAAAAATCGATCTAAAATACAAAGAGAAAGGGGAAAGTTTAAAAGTCTTATATTGGTTCAGAGTATAAAATGAATTAATAAATTATAATAAACAAATAGAACTTATTATGCAGTTAGGGATCATGTTAAATCTTGATCTTACTGATTTTGTTACATCGCATACCAAGAATGATTACATAATACCAGCATTCCGATAACACTAACACTGTTATGTCCAATCAGTTTTTCGATATCGATATCCAGAAGTCAATATTGCTCTCCTTCTCTAGTGAAGATTTTACGTGCCCTCGAGGTTATCTGAAGTGATATTGATATTGTCTACAAGCTCATACTGTGAAAGATTGAGCTTCATATTTCAGCTTACTAATAAATCAATATAATAAGTACAGTTTGCATGAACTTTGCGAATTTTTGGTGGAAATACATTGGAATTCGTCTTCTAATAATACGTTTTTTAAAATTTATTTTACCCATCGTTATATAAATATAATTTCTCAGAGCTCGTATTAAACGCAAATTCTAATCTCTTCTCATCGAGTCTAATAACTTTCTCTTAATCTATATAGGTAAACAAAATTCGAGTGTCACTTTGTTATTCGAAAATTATTTCGTGGTTTTCGATTTTATGAATCATTTTGATTCTGTCTAAACTATGTCCTCCACTATTAGATTTTGTGCTTTTCACCAACAACACGACTCACTATACAGCACTTGAAATGGAGGAGCGAAATGGATCAGATTGACAAAATAGCACACTATTCGTGAGATGCATTAGAATGCTAATCCTAGCAGATAACCAACGTGGCACGTGGCTGCTGTTTGGCGCGCACTCCTTGCAGTCACTACTCGTTTTCTCTCGACTTAATCAATAGATGGACTGAAATGTTCTGACGTTACAAGCTATGCTTCAACAATAGCGATAAAACAGTACGCATTGACAGCTTTCATTATGTACACCTTGCACAAAAACCAAGTGGGACAATTCTACTGGAACGACTTTCGAAATTTAACTTGCGTTTTTCATGTCTCGAAAGCTCGACTTCGGATATGTATTAGATTTATACATAGCATTGTTTTAATATAGGTATTTTGACGCAAAATCGGACATTTTCTGAAATAACATACTTTTTTTTTTTTTTTTTTTTTTTTTTTTCAAATTTCGATTCTACGACTCAAATTATGCCGAAGTCCCCAGTTTTGTAAAACTCCCGCGAGTAGTGTAGTAGTGTTTAAAAAATTAGCTCTCAAACTTTTAGCTCCTCCATGTTAATTGAATCTGGTATATATTTATTAATATCTCTTTTTTTTATTAAACTTATTTGATTGTTTCTTTCACATTTCGAAATTTAGCTTCATTTCAAATAAAATTTAGCCCATTTTAATGATTTATTTTTAAAATTTATCTTTTCAAATAATTATAAATTTTTCGAAAACAATTTTCAATTATAACCTATAAAAATTTTACCATCATCTTAAAGTAGGTGTATATCTAAGCATACCTGCAAAAAATTAGAAAGTTTTACTCAAAATTTCCTAAGCTACACGTGAATTTACATACTAGCGCGTTTTGAAGTTTGGCATATTCATTATAAGCTATAATAATGACAAATGTGGTTTACACACTTTGTTAAAATTACTTGGGAGCATAAACGGTGGCCTTTTTCCCGCTCATGTACAATGAAAAAAAAGGAAAGGAAAATACGTTGCTTTAAATTAAGAAGTTCGTCAAGGCACAAACTGAAAATGCGCTAAGATAAATCTTTGAATTTCTCCATAACTTTCGTACCAAATTTTATAAAATGCAATATTTAGGCATAATTTGAGTCGTAGAACCGAAATGGAAAAAAAAATGGTATATCATTTAGAAAAAGTCCGATTTCGTGTCAAAATGCCTATATTAGAACAATGGGATACATAATCTAATACATATACTGTCGGGCTTTCGAGACATGAAAATCGCAATTTGAATTTCGTCAATCGGCCCAGTAGAACGGGAGATATAGATCTTTCCTTTATTCTTTTCGCAGTGTACGTGCAATAGCAAAGGGTAAATTTAGTAAATGTAAAATTATGTTTTTCCCATGAAGAATGTTATTTTATTCAAGAATAGAGAGTCTTTTATGAGCTGGCAACCGTCGATATTATTTTAAGATGAGAAGCGAAATATTTGTAGGATTTCTCATATTTTTTAACTTTTTAATGGTAAAGGTTTCTTTAAAGTGGTTGAATGTAATCTGAAGCTTTCAGATTATTTTTTACGTTCCCTTTAAACCAAAAGACTGATGAGAACGGTCAGAAATATCCAAGAATTCATTCTACTAACGGTTTTATTTTCACATTTTGAAGATAAATTTTCGTGCTGCCATCTGGTGTGTTGATTTCAAATTAAATAGTTTGCTTAGTTGCAAAACGAGGACCAAGAAGTGGTGTTTTTTTTTTTTTTTTTTTTTTTTTTTTTTTTTTTTTTTACTGTGACATCAAAAATATGATACATTCCCAGTCATGTATTATCTTTAATATATGTTTTAAGCTGTGACATCCAGTTATTAATCTGTACAAAGATTTTTACTTCATTAACCGCTCTTAAAATTTAAAAATTCGCTTGATAACACTACATGTTTTCCCAATTATAGGAAAATTTTCAAAATTGGATCTGTATAAGAAAAGACTAATTTATCTTAGTACTATCAGACTAATTATGACATATGCGGCGCCAGCCTGGGCTACCGCCACTGAAAAAGATATAGAGAAACTCCAGAAAGTGCAGAACAAGTTCCTTAGGATTAGCACAAATGCCCACTATTATGTCAGAAACGAAGTATTGCATAGAGAGTATACATGAAAATTGAACCACTAAATCAATTTATTCGCAAGATTAATGCAAGTTTCTTTAATGGTGCGGTAAATTGTGAACATCTTATGAACTTTAACTTGTTTCCCTACGAGATACTTGCCGAAGATAGGTTTCTCAGGCCTTATGCTGCTTACCTGATTAAGGAAAATCAAGACTTTCCCACTTAATTAGTGTCTATTAAATAATGATCATGATAGTATCTACTTTCAGTGACACCAAACTCAAGCAGCAAGCTTCTGAGCCTCATCTTAGTTTACGAGGTCTTCTTCCCGTGCCTTGTCTTTATCTCCTGACGTACTTGGACTAATATGCATATGTAAATAATTTAGAAGATTGATTTATATAATTAATTTTACTATTTCAACTTTCATATATGTTTTGTACTCAGGGGCGTAGCTAGAGGGGGGGCAAGGGGGGCATGTGTTCCCGGGCGCAGAATCCAAGGGGCGCCAAACTGATGTTACGACATTTTAGAATTAAATGTTTTCCATCCTTGGCAAGAAGTAGGGGGCGCGAAATCTTCAGTTGTCCCTGGGCGCTGAAAACCCTAGCTACGACTCTTACTGTATTTAATTGCAATTTTAGCGAGGTATTCCTCAGAAGACTCGCAACCAATGATAAGTCAGCTTGCAGCCCACGTGACAACTGGTCACGCCCCTTCGCCATTAGCTCCTGCCCTTCTGGAATCACACTTCGAACTTATTGTCTTTTCTGCGCCCAAAGAGCAAACATCTGATGACAGCCGAAACACATCAAGCAGAATGCTTGATAATCTCGGCGTAAGTGGAACTTGGAACTTGAACTCTCCAAATATGCAAACAGAAATACATTTTTTTTTCAAAAGATATGCAATAGTAATTATTTTAAAATAATAACACAAAAAATAAGCAATATCTTCTTTAACAAAGTACTAATTTTAATGTATTAAGTTTTTGGTATGTAATTCATACGATTAAATGCATTGCATCGTAATTTAAAATTTAAAACCCCTTAGTAGCAATGTACTTTTTTTTTTTTTTTTTTTTTTTTTTTTTTTTTTTTTTACCTTTAGTATTTAAAGGTTCATATGCTTTGTAACTTATAAACAGCAAACTATTCGAATAAAGCAAATAAAGCATACAAACGACATCAGAATTTGTATTAAGAGAAAGCTTTTCAGTATAGAACCATAAGGAGAGTCTCCAATTATTCATAAAGTTGTTTTGATAAATATTTTAATTTTTGAGCCTACATAAATAATCGTTCATTTAAAATTAAGAGACAAAATAAATCTTTTATTCGTGGAGAATAGCAGGATAAAAAATATAAACAACAAAAATTCTTCACTGCTACAATGAAAAAACAGGAAAAAAATCGAATTTTGATAGAAAACCAAGTATTGAATCTTCTTTTATCCTTCTGAATTCAACTATTCTTATTATTGCGTTATTGAACAGTGATAATAGTGAAATTTATCATTATTATTAGCAGCTGTTAAAGAACGTATTTAAAATATATTATGGCATTCTTAAATTTCTTTCATTATCTTTCCAAAATTGTGTAGTAACTCTGATGTTTTTGTATATATGTAGTCAAACTTCGATAAAGAGGAAATGAAGGTTTTCTCTGCGGCAGTGACGAAAAAATGCAAATTTAACAGATTTTTGACACATTATGCTTTATCTATGATTCCGTGAGGTTACAGCTGAAAACATCGCAAAACTTCGTGGTACCAAATATCGTGGTCGAAAATAAAGTATTCAAAAACTTTGCAATTTAACAACATCGTCGTCGAAAAAATCGTGGTAAAAAAGAGCACCTGCAAAATCATTGCATGACGATAACATCGCACATATGCTTTTATCAAATCCCATACTGACATATTATGTAACTGACTGTCGTCATAACTAATACATCGACATCCAAAAAATTGATTTCACGCTATACATGAAAATGTTAACGATACTTTAAGATTAAACGGAAACAAAACAAAATATGCTTCACTAAAACAATATTAGATTAACAAATGCGAAAGAAAGTAATGTGATAATTAACTAAGCAATTTTTATAGAGGTAACCTCATGCAGTTATTTATCTTCCTTTTTCTAAGCATTTTTAGACTGTATTTTTCATAAAAAATTATCAATAAATCTTTATAAAAAAGGTGACTTTACTAATGATCTTTGTTAATTAACTACGTAAATTTAAAATTCTGATAAGTTCTATAAGTTTCAATAATTTTCTACTTATTTTCAATTTTTAATAGCTTAAGCTTCCTTCTTATTCCTTCTTATGTTCAGTAAAAATTTATTAGTACATTCAAGAAGATGAAATATAGGAAGTAAAAGAATCCTTCTTTCCTTTTTGAGCTCCCAAATCATTAAGCGAAAATGCATTTACAGCTTTTAAAACAAGAAAACGCATGTGTGCTATGTTATCGTCATGCGATGATTTCTAGGTACTTTATTTTTTTTTACCATTTTCGACGACGATGATTTTAAACTGCGAAATTATTGAACCGCTTTATTTTCGACCACGGTATTTTGTACCACGATATTTTAGAATTGCAATGTTTTTTTCTCCCTTGATGTCTTGTAGCACTACGTTTTCGTCCTGCGTTGTTTTTTTCCCGACGTTTTCGTCCACGATGTTTTTCCCGCAATGTTTTCGGCGGGCACCTTCTGTGTAGGCATGCATATAAGCATATTTTGAGGAAAAAATAGGTAATTTGATTTCTTGTACTTCTTCAAAGTCACTGCTTTTTCATAAGTTTCAAAACGTAATTATGCACCTTTTAAAATCAAGTAAAAATACAGCCTTAGTTTGATGTGTATTTTAAATAAACCTCTCCCGATTTCAAAGGAGATCAGCCCTTTCGAATGGGATCAGATCATCATTCCCTCAGGTAAAAAACTGCAAAGGTGGGAGGAGCGACAACCAGTTTTGTATGGAAATTTATAAGCAAACAGAAAACAAATGTAGTGCTAACGTAGGGTAAACAAACGTAGTAGAGTAAAACAAAAATGAAATGTGAAAAAGCTAATACACCATGTGGTGTAGTGTTAATGCTTCAACGGTGTGGTGTTGAACTCCAATGAAAGCGCTAATGTTAGAACACCACATGAAAATTTTATTTAACTCCCAAAAAATGGCTACCTACCATCAACAACAGAAAATACCTAAATCTTTTTCTTAAAATCAAATTCTATACATTTTACGTGCGAGAGCAATACGTGGCTCTCGAGCTTGCGTTTTTAACATTGCTAACAATTTAATTATTTTAATAACAACTATTTTAACAACTATTGAAAACGTATTCAGAAGCTAAATAATAATAATTTTCATCTTATGCTCACGAGACATTCCTGTCCATATTAATCTTCAGTTTCTTTTTCCTTTATGCGACCTTATCACAACTTCTCCCCTCATAAAGGAATTTTTCTTGACTATGGAAGGAAAAATTCTAAATACTTTTCACTGCTTTCAAAACACAAGTGGTAACCATTTAAGTGATAATAGAGAAGCCAGTTACATTACTCTGCACTTATTTCTAGATAACATAAAAGCAAAAATACAACAAAAAGATTTAAATTTTGAAACCTTTTCAGTTTACAAAATGCTAATACTTAATCATTTGATTCTAACCATTTTGAAAATGAAACACACAATGCAAACAAATTTGAATCTACAAAAATATAATTCCAAAATACTGCAAAAATCATTTTTCAACCAAGAGTTTCCAGAACAAAAAGGATTGACTTCTCCACATATTTTATATGCTAAAGTTCCTGCTGTCCGTAGATCTGCTCTCGAATAATCAATCACTGAGATAGGACACCCTTCAGCACTTACAACCATATTTGGATTAGGTCCCAATTTCTTTTTCCTGACTTATTCTTTGTCAGTTCACACAAAGAAAACTCGCCAATGGCTGGTGATGTCTCCTTATACATAGCACGCCATACAGCATAGGCTTTGATTCAGCATTATAATTGAACATCACTTTTACACCAATGCAATTTGGAAGCAGTTTCTCAGAAGAAAACGGCTGGATAGAAGTGGGTTTTTCGAATATCGAATTCTGCAGATTTTGTGTTCCTTCAGTATGCGATATAATAAATTTTATATAGTGTTGAACATTGTCATGAGTTTCAGTTGCTTGTGCTTCCGAGAATTCTGCTGGGAAAACATCCGTAAGGATAGACCTTTCTTCCGAAAGCTCATTATTCACAACCTTTTCAATTTCTATCTATTTCTCTTCTTCCGATCTGAAATCTAAGTCTTCTGCACTCACTCTCTCTAAACTCCTGCGCGCATGCGCCTGACTATCTCCACAACATTCAAGAGAACCGATCGTTCCCTAATTTCTTCAATCAACTGCGCAGTTTTATTTCCTAACAAATAGTACTCTTTATTTAACTCTACCGGAGTAACCGCTGCCTTTGTGGTGACCACACCAAAATCACCTTCAATGGTGACTTTCGCCAAAGGTAAACATTTACATTCTGTGTCCAAAGGCTGTTTCACCCATACAGTTTCCCCTAATAAGTCACTAGTATTAATCCAAGTATTATTACACAGATCTATTCCAGCTCCAGTATTTCTCAGATATTCTCTCTCTATCCCATTAATTACTGCTTTCTTGAAATAAGGCTCAAAACATTTTCCTAAACTCTCCATTCCTAGATTATTCACCATATTAGCCTTATTCTTTTCCAGCGATGGACAGTTAGGTCGGATATGTCCGTCCTTTCCACATTGGTAACACCTTATTTTCCGCTGTTTCTCGAAACCTGCTTCATTGAAAACTTGCTTTTTTGCTCCTCTGATTTAATTCTGTGATGACCACTACGTTTCTGATTATAACTAAAATTGGAATTTACATACCGCTCTCTATCTTTCTCAAATGGTTTCTTTAACCCCGCTCTCTGTTGTAACTTCCTCGTATCTCTTCGCAAAGCCTCATACTTGTCTCATTTCTCTGCTAAAATGGAAGCTGTTTTAAATTCTTCCCAATTGTCTAAGTAGTGCTCTCTTACTTCTAGAGGGACTCGCCGCTTAATTTGCTCAGTGAGCATAAGTTCCTTAAGACTTTCAAAATCTTGAACTTCTACTGAATCCAACCAATTCTCTAAATACACTCTCAATTCATACACTAAATCCACCCATAACATTCCGTTTTTTCTAGAATGTTCTTCAAATTTTGTTTTTAGTGCCCAAGAACTAAGCTTGAATCTCTGCATGAGTAATTTCTTAACATGCTGATAATCATCCCCTTTATCCGCTGGTTCTTTCACTGTTAACTGGGCTACATCGTGAGGTAATAAAGGAATTAATTGCGAGACCCAATCAATCTCATTAACGTTCTCTTTTTGAGCTTGTTTCTCAAATAGCATAAAGAATAATGAAATATCTATATTACTCGGTTCAAAACGCGGTACTAGATCTTTCAAATTAACCTTTTTTCTCTAGATTGTTCAACTTTCGAAACCGTGGAAACTAGGCTATAAGTCTGAACCACATTCATCAGTTTTAACCTTTCCAATTGAAGAACTCTCTCCCGCTCTCGTTCAGCTCTCTCTTGTTCACGTTTCCGCTCTGCTGTTTCGCGTTCCCGCTCTGCTCTCTCTTGTTCGGCTATTTCTTCTGCTTTTTTCTGCTCACCCGCAGCCCAAGTTCTTCTTCATAGCCCTCGGCATTTAGAATAGCCTGCTTAATTTCTCTTACTCTATTTGCCTGAGACACATTTGTTTCAAACTCCTCCGCTAACTCCAAAAGCAGAGATTTAGTAAATTTCCTCATAAACTCACCCATTATGAAAAATTAAAGAAAAATAACCTGCCCCGAAATACAATAACACAAAAACAACAACAGGTCTATCTCTCCAAAACTGAATAATTCCCTAACAATTCTGAACACAAATTGCCTTACAACACTTGGTAAAAGCGCAGAATAGGCTGCATCAACAAAGTTTAGTAGGAGGAGATGTGTGACGTCCAAAAATGGGTGGGACTAAGCTTGTGACGTCACGATGTAACTCTCCACAGCCGACTGTATCATGGCCTTGAAGCGAAATCAGTTTCAGAAGGTCACGTGATCGAAATAGTCGATCTCTTTCTCTTTACCATAATCCCGTAGTTAAAAGTTTACCGAAAATAATAGTCTTAAAATAAATATAAATTAATAAACGTGAGTAGGTCGTATGATTTACATTAAATTTTTCATACTGCAATATTTTTAGAGGCGGTAAAAATGTATATCTTCAATAATTTTAAAAATAATTTGTACTTCGTTTATGTAACTAAAAATATCATTGAGAATCACCACATGCGAACTTCATTTATGTAATTTTGATAAAAATGAAATCCATTTATGTAATCTGAATCAAATTTATTGTCAAAATAATATAAAATCCACATAAGGGGAATTCAATAGATTTATGAATGTAAATTTTAGATTTTCATACTAGTAAAATAAATATTAAGGGAAGAATTATTTTGTAAAACTCCATGCCGCTACCATCGCATCAGCTATATAAATTTTTAGAAAGCAAATACCCATGGTCATCTCTCTCCACTCCATTCACTAATAAAATCTGCATATCTCAATTTTATAATGACAGGGAAATGAATTAAAATTCCTTAAATGCTAGAAAATTTGAATATAAAGATGAACTTACATGCATGTTGTACTATAAATAAATCTTTCAAGATAATATCAAGATAACTAAATGCTAATTGCATTCATAAAAAAGGACAACCATTTATTTGTACTAGTTCCAATTTAATTCAAGTTCCAATTAAAATCACTTTTTCCAAACCATCCAAGAGGTAAGTGATTAGGCTTGGTTTTTATTAAAGTGATTTCTCCAAATTACAGGTCTATTCCACTATTAAAAATAAATTCATAAAACTTGAAGCTGTACCATATACATACATGCTACATATTATACATAATCTATGCAGAAACAAAGCATAAATCAAAATAAACAATTGAATTATTAACTGAAATTAATAAAATTTTTTAACATTTTTATATGAACATTTTATATTGATTTTGTCATTTTTATATTTTGTATAATTATTTAACATTATTTTGTAAGGATCTTAAGTTTTACTAACGTTTATTTTATTTTAAATCTTTACTATCACTTCTTATTTTCTACTCCCGGCCAGAATTAAAAGCGTTAACTTATTTATGCAAAATTTGTCTGGCGAACGCCAAGTACTTAAGTTGTGGCTTTTTGCCAAGCGAGAGAGCCAAGCGAGTTAGTCGAAGCAGGCCGCTTGCCTTAGAAGTTTTACTCGGTTGCTGGTTGCCTTCCAGGCCAGAGGTTTAATCCTCTTCATAATTTTAAACGTATTGTAGTGTTAACAGTTCTCTGTACTACATACGGCTTCCTGTTAATATACGGCCAATCTTCCACGTTTATTATTCCAAAGTTAAGTTAGAGTTTAGTTAAATATTTTTATATTTAACTTACGTTCAGACCACAAGTAGTTGGTCTCTGTATTCCGAAGTACGGAAATTATTGTAAAGAGTGAAAAATAAAGGGTTTCGTATACCCTTCCTGTGTATCTTGTCTGCTTCCCACATTTATTGAACATAGCTTTAGTAAGCTCCTTGTTCCGAGTCAGGTTAATCAATGTTCCCCAAGCAAGTAAGGAGAAACACTGAACCTGATAGTGGCGCCCAACGAAGAAGAATAACCATGGAGGAGTTTCAAGAAGAACCTGTGCGGCCTGCAGAAGCGGCTCAGAATCCAGAAATGCCAGCTGCCGCCCTGGAAGGATTTGGTTACATCGTCCAGACCATGCGCGCTTCGATGAAACCAGAAGTAACATTTAATGGAAACTCACCGGTAACCAGTTTTTTTGAAAAATTGGATGACCACTTCATGCTCTACCCTGTTCACGAGTTTCAAAAAGTTACCTTAGCTACCAGAGCTTTGAGGGGCCAAGCGCTTAACTGGTTCAAATGTATAGGCAGAAGTCTCTTGGGTCAAGCAGGAAGTCCCACCTATACTTACGAAAATTTAGAGACTGCCCTAGTAAAAGCCTTCCCTGTCGTAAGGGATCGTGCGAAATTAGAAACGGAACTTTTCAGCATATATCAGCAAAGAATCGAAAATCTCTCAAGCTTTATTTTAAGAAAAATTCACGTCTTCAAACTCTTGTATGGAAACCGTCCGGATCCTGAGATAATTCAAGTGATTTTGCCGAGGTTACTTCCCCAAGTGCAAGACTTTATTCAATTAAGGAATCCGACTACACTGGAAAAGTTATTTGAGCTAGCATTCCAGTTTGAAAGTAGAAGAACGGCGGACATTGAAAGAAGACGCCAATATCAACAACGAAACCAATTTGTTACGCCAAGACCACAGCAAAGTCAAGCACGCGGCTACGGAAGCAAAGCGAATCAGTGGACAAGGAAACCCGAGCATTCAAAAACAGCCGGCGAACGTCGACAGTTCAATAGCAATCCAGGAAAAAAGTCTCAAGGCCAGTGGAAAAAGAAGGAAAGCACCGAAAGGAAAAATAATTTAAACTAAAACGGATTTCTGCTGACGGGAGGGTGCGGAAATCCGAAGGCCAAGAAAACCCCTCTTCCTTCAAGTTAAATACAGTGATGGTGAAAAATTTGACTCTTCCAAAGATTGAAGTGTTGGTGAATAATATCCCAGCCACCGCACTCTTGGATACAGGCGCGCAGTGTTTCTGTGTGGCAGAAGATTTTTTTAGGAAGTATTTTCGTAAATATCGCATATATAATTCGGATAATACGACAGTGTTAGCTGCGCAAGGAGAAAGATGTAAGTGCATAGGTAAATTACTGCTATACGTCCGTATCAAGGACGAACAAGTAAAGATTATGTTTTTTATAGTAAAGAATCTGCAAGCACATATTATCTTAGATTTTCTTTCAGAGGAGAAGCAACGCTGGATTTTAATGAAGCGTCCCTTAAGCTGACGATGAAATCAGTTCGAGAAGAAAAATCGGAACCCCCAATGTTAAACCTTGATCACCTGCCTAAGGAAGAGCAACAAAGAATCCGACAAGTGGTAAGTGAATTTGCTTCGTTATTTAGTGATATTCCAGGATTTACTCAAGTTACTAACCGTAGTATTGACACCGGAGATTCAATGCCAGTTCGCCACAAAGCATACCGGTATGACAAGAATAAGGAAAAAATTATAGAATGGCACATCAGCGATACGCTACGTAAAAAGATCATAACGCCCATCTCAAGTAGTTATGCTAGCCCGGTGGTTTTATGTAAGAAAAATAATGACTATCCATTAACACATCCAAAAAGGTAGCGTTTCGCGGTTGACCATCGTAAATTAAACTCCATAACTAAATATCCGGTATATCCGTTACCTATTATTGAAGAAATTCTAAGGAACATAACGTCTACCAAATATAGGACGACTTTAGACTTAACGACTGGTTATTTTCAAATAGGGGATAGACCGGAGGACGTGCCTAAGACTGCTTTTATAACCAAGTCTGGCACTTATGCATCCCTGCGTATGCCGTTTGGCCTTTCAGGGGCACCGGCAACATTTCAGCGATGTATGGACATTGTGTTAAGGCCTGTTCTTGGAAAGTCCACATTTATCTATTTAGACGATATCATTATTACTAGTGATAATCTGGACCAACATGTACAGGATTTAAGACAGGTGTTTTCTTTATTAAATGAGGCCGGTCTAAAAGTTAATGTCGAAAGGTGCAAATTTGCAGCCCCTGAATTAAAATATTTAGGTTAAAAAATATCTCAGAAAGGAATCGAGACAGACGAATCAAAAATAATCGCTGTACAAAAGTATCCGACTCCAAACACGGCGAACAAGCTCTCTTCTTTTCTAGGACCTTGTTCATATTATAGGTCCTTTATAAAAGATTTTGCAGCTATTGCTGAACCATTGTTAAAATTAAAAAGGAAAAAGGGAAGATTCTCGTGGACTGACGAAGCCAATAGTGCGTTCGAAAAATTAAAGAAGCATTAACGCAAGTCCCTGTGTTGAAATTTCCTGAAAAGGATGAGAATTTAGAAATTTCAGCGGATGCTTCGGATTATGCGGTAGGAGTGGTACTTTCGCAAAATCAGCAGCCCGTGGCATTTTTTAGCCGAACTTTAAATTAAACACAAAGAAACTATTCCGCGACCGAGAGAGAGGCACTTACAGTTCTGTTAGCAGTGCAAAAGTTCCGAGTCTATTTTGGAAAGGCGCCAATAACAGTGTACTCTGATCATGCGGCGGTAACTAGATTGTACTCAGGGAAAAACTTATCCCCATGGTTAATAAGATGGGCACTCAAGCTACAAGAATATAATCTGGTAATCAAGCATACTCCCAGAAACGAAAATATCGTAGCAGATGCCCTATCCAGAATTAAAATAGATGAAGAAGATAATACTGTAAAGGTGGCAATGCTCACAGCATGTACAATAAATTCCCGAGAAATTGTAATAACCGAACTGGGTAAGGATCCTGAGTTTGGAAGCATTTATGAGTATTTAAATGATCCTGAAAATTTTAGCCACCAAGATATTGTGGCGATAAGAAATAGGGCGGCCCATTACGAACTAATAGATGGTCTATTATTTTATACAAAAACTACGAATTCCAACAACGAATTTCGACCTGTTATTCCAGCTAGTCTTAGATTAAATATCCTGCAGGAGTTGCATGACAGCCCTTTAGCTTCTCATGCTGGTATTCGAAAAACTATCCAATGCGTACGCGAGGCAGTCTATTTTTCTGAACTGGAAAAGTTAACAAGGGCGTATGTCCAGTCCTGCCCAACATGTCAAGCAGTTAATTATATTAATTTCCGCCCGGCCGGGTTTCTGAGTAGTGTTAAATCCGAATTTCCAAATGAAATAATTGGCATCGATTTATTGGGCCCTTTCCCAAAAAGTCAGTTAAATAAAAGTCGCTATCTCCTTGTTATGGTTGATCATTTTAGTAAGTGGACCGAAATTGTTCCCTTAAAACGAGCCTCCGCGAAATTAGTTACTGATTCTATTTTAAATAAATATATTTTAAAATACGGGGCGCCCCTAAAAGTTATATCGGATAATGTTCCTCAATTTGTAAGTAATGTATTTGAAGACACGTGCCAAAAACTGGGCATACGTCATTTAAAAATGGTCCCGTATCGGCCGCAATCAAATATAGCGGAACGGGTCAATAAAAATATAGTGAAAATTATCCGTAGTTATGTTAAAAATTTTCATAAAAGCTGGGATAACTATGTCAATGAATTTGCTTTCGCCCTTAGGACCGCAAAACATGATACAACGGGCAAAACTCCTGCTGACTTATTTTTAGGCAGAAAGATTATAACGCCGTTAGATAAATTATTTTATGTGCAACAAAGAGCCCCAGAATTTAAAATGGGGGATATAGAAAAATTAATTAAAGAAGCAAAAAAGAATACTGAAGTAGCACAGAGAAAACAAAAACTTTATCATGATTTGAAACGACGGGGAGTAACTTATAAAGTAGGGGATGAAGTGTTAAAAAATTAAGCATTCACTTTCTTCAGCATCAGAAGATAAAACCGCCAAATATTTTCCACGATTTGAAGGACCATATGTCATAGAAAAAATAACTCACGCTGTAGTGGTGTTAAAAGCCAGGAATGGTGAAACATGCTCCGCAAACATTGATCAAATCAAACCCTACTATGATCGTAATAAAATGCAAATTTTCAAAGATCTTTTGCAGGATCCAGCAAGGCAGGCACGGCAGGAACAAGCTCTAGAGGTGGAACAACAAGTACAAGGGCAAGCCATTAGGAGGCAGGAGCAATTGAAAAGAAAGTTTCCCCGCTGGAAAATTGAAGGTAACAAGAAAAAGAAGCCGTTCCTTAAAAAAGATAGAAAAGTCAACGATAAAAAAGATAGATAGTCAGAAAAGAGAGCTCACGAACACCCCCAGAATGAAGAAGGGAGAAGTACGACGAATGCAAAGAAAGCTAGGAGAAATAACGGCAACTATAACCCGGCTCCCAAATGGAAGATCTACTCATCGGACAGGACTCTCCGCAGCAAATGTCGCCGAACTGCGGAAGGGCCACCAGCGGCGGAGGAAAAGGTACAAGGAAAATCTGAACGGCCAGCAACGAGGTCCAAGCAGGAACGCGAAAGAAGTGTCCCGGTTCCGCCAAGACCAGCTGCCATCAAACGGACAAGACCACAGGCAGAGGCGAAGAAGAAGGTATTCGAGTGTGACCGAACTGGAGGAAAAAGAAAGCTTCTAGAGGAAGGCACTGAAGGGCGAGCCCGCACAAGAAGGAGGATAAATCAAACTAGAATCTGCGCTACCTTCCAGGACTTGGCTCAGAAAAGAATGTCCGAATATCACAAAGATAAGTAAAATTTTATGTTACTTTGCAAACTTAAGTTAATCTTTCATTCTTACTGCAAGTGGCAGATTTCAAGAAGTTTTACCTCATGTGAGGTCTACCTATATCGCCAAAAAGGCGAGAAATGAGTTGTTACCGATTTTGGTATTATGTTTTTCAATTACTCGCGCGTAAAACTAAAGTTGATGTATAATAGGAATGTGTAAATACTTAAATGTTGTAAAAGTTATTGTATAAATTTTATTTAAAACATTCTGGCAAGAAAGAAGTTTTAGTCTAAAAGACTTTTTGAAATGTAGTATTTCAATGTAGAAGAATTAGCACTTGCTTGGAAAAGAATAGAAGTTAACAATGTACTACTAATGTATGTTTTGAAATGCGTAAAATTAACGGCATGTTAATATGTTCTTATATACAATGTGAACTGTTATTTTAAATTTTAAGAAATACTGTGATATGGTAAAAGTGAAAGTAATGCCAAAAATTTTAAACTTATCCGTGTGACTGTAAAAAGACCAAATTATGGTGAATATGTGTTAAAGGTTGAATGAATGTAGTTAGGCTCTCTGACGCTACACTTCAGAGTTAGCCACTTTCAGAATAGTACCTCAGGGTTTAGAGTTGAAGATAGGGTGTGTTACGAGGTCTTGTTATGTTGAATTTTAACACGTTAGTGTTTTGATTTTAGGAGGCAGTGTTGAACACGTATACATAAAAAAATTCGTGTTTGGTGTTCTTTTACAACACATGTCAGAGAGCACGGGGAGAGATAATTAAAATAAAATCATGAATGAAATAAGAATGTTAAGAGAAATGTAAATATTTATGTTACTTGCCATTTCATTGTGTAACATTTCATTAAACTAGTTTTCCTTCCAGATCTCTGGAAGGAACCAGATTTGAATAAAAGCTCCTGTTTAGATGCAGTACAGATGTAAAATTGGTTGTCCATGGAGCTGCTATTGAAAACACAATTTTTTTTTAATTTCTAGTTTCTTGTGAGAAATGTTTGTAAAAGATTGGCTTCGCGTTAGATTCTAGAGCTAAAAGTTTTCAATAAGGTCGTTTTAGACCTCAGTTTCAAATTAACTCTGGCGGGAAGTATGTAAGGATCTTAAGTTTTACTAACGTTTATTTTATTTTAAATCTTTACTGTCACTTCTTATTTTCTACTCCCGGCCAGAATTAAAAGCGTTAACTTATTTATGCAAAATTTGTCTGGCGAACGCCAAGTACTTAAGTTGTGGCTTTTTGCCAAGCGAGAGAGCCAAGCGAGTTAGTCGAAGCAGGCCGCTTGCCTTAGAAGTTTTACTCGGTTGCTGGTTGCCTTCCAGGCCAGAGGTTTAATCCTCTTCATAATTTTAAACGTATTGTAGTGTTAACAGTTCTCTGTACTACATACGGCTTCCTGTTAATATACGGCCAATCTTCCACGTTTATTACTCCAAAGTTAAGTTAGAGTTTAGTTAAATATTTTTATATTCTTACGTTCAGACCACAAGTAGTTGGTCTCTGTATTCCGAAGTACGGAAATTATTGTAAAGAGTGAAAAATAAAGGGTTTCGTATACCCTTCCTGTGTATCTTGTCTACTTCCCACATTTATTGAACATAGCTTTAGTAAGCTCCCTGTTCCGAGTCAGGTTTCTCAATGTGCCCCAAGCAAGTAAGGAGAAACACTGAACCTGATAATTTTACAAATTATCAAACATATTTTCTAACCGAGTTTGTAAAGTCATTTCACAAGTGTAAGAATCTGTTAAATTAAAGTAACTGTATGCAAGATAACTTATATAAAATATCCATTTGCTTTCCTGGCATAAGAAATGTATTTTCCATGTTTTTAAGAATTTCACCAAACAAGAAATATGCAATTGAAGATTTTAATAGAGTAACTTCAGATGGAAAATTTTTTATTTTCTTATCTAATTCCCTTATCTAATTCTTTAAGAAAACCAAATATATCATCTGCTGTATCTACTGAATGTATACTTTGCAACCAGTCCTGTCAAATATTGCATTTTATCACGCTTAATTTTTTCATGGCATCATAACCTGAAACATAAACTAGCACTGCTAAAATATCAGAAGAAACATTTTCTATAAAAAAATCATTAATTAGTAAATCTGAATAATCAATTAATATTCGCAAAAGTAAAGATAGAATCCTAAAATCTGGTAAAAGGGACATTCATATTTGATGATGAAATTATAATATTGTTTTTAAAAAGAAGCTTGTTCTCATTTTCTAATAATTTTAAGTCATTTATTTAATAATCTGAACCTGACATTTGCCGATACATTTCAAAACGTGATTCAGGAGCATTGAAATTTTCCTAACAATATGTATTCAGCTTCATACTTTTGAAACAAACATGGAATCAATTGAATGCATCTGTAGTTGTTATTAATGCCTGAAATGTTTGTGGTGATAAAGTTTCTTTTATTGGGACAGAATGTCAAATATGATATTAGAAAGAAATAATCAAAACAAGGAATTCCTAATGTACTATTCTAAACAAATATTCAAAACAATACTACGCGAAACGTCCAAACTAATGTATTCGATGTTATGTTAAAACGAAATACTTGAATAGGATTGAGAACAGCTACAAATTTTCCCAAATAAATCTAAAAAATTAAAAAAGTATAAAACGAAGTATAGATAAAAATATTATTTACCTTAGCATAAGTGATTTAAAATCACTTAATAGCAAAATATACATCCAAAAAATCCACGACCACGAGTTCACAACCACACACTACCACAAAAATAAATCGACCATCTTGATCACGTGACTTTTGAGCTTCAAAGCCATTATAGAGTTGGCTGTGGTAAGTCTCGCATTTACACTACGCCTACTTTCTATTTTCTCTTAAAAACAATAATAATAAATTGTTTATTATTGTAAATGAATATCAAATTCTTTACTTTTAATTTACATTTATAACATTTAAGCTTAGACGTTACTGATAATAAGTATAATAAATTGTTTATATTTAAAATTACCATGATACAGAGAGCGAATTCTACCAATTATTAAAACAATAAACAACGTCGCAGTCTCTAATACTTGTAGAGCTTCAATATTTTCAGAAATTTTTATTAAAGCATTTATACAAGTAAAAAAAATTAATTTAAAGGCATATTGTGGAACATTTCAATTTTATCATTTTTACAAATTACCTTCTTGCTACGTAACGACATAATTCTTTAAATACCAATTATTAGACAATTTTCATTATTTTCTAAAAATTTGAAACTTTGTATTAATAAAAAAAGAAGAATATTTTTTATTGCATATGAACATCATTACACAGCTTTCATATCAGTTTCTTAAATTCCTAAATCACGCCATATTCTGTGTAGGCATACTAGAATTCTACACATTAATAAATAAAAAAAATCTAATTTCTCAAAATGAAAGAAAATAATATAATAAAATAAATACTACAAACTTGGAACACTAAGCAATACTTCACATACGTACACATACACATATTATCAATGAGCTCATATTATCAAGTGGAATTACGATACCAAACACTAACATATTAAAATATGAGGTAAAACGTTACATAAAGCGTTAAAGTTTACAGTTTTGCCACTGTTGAGTAGACCGTCGGGCTATCGATATATATCGTAAGTCGGAAAGCGTTATAAACATATCAAAACCAAAAAATTAAAAATACAATTTAAATGAAAAATGATGTCTTATATATAATTCACAATTAATACAACAATATAAATTTAAAATACACAAACGATATGTTAAACATTGCACATAAATAAAGTTACATTAGGCCCATATCACACGGCGTTTGTTTCACACGAACAACTGTTTCGGACAATTTTTCTGCTTGGTTTACTATTGAAAGAAAGACGCGCGACTTTTTCCTTCCTTTCCAAAAAAATTGCAGGTTGTTCGTTTTCAACCAATCAGCTTTCAGCTTCGATTGCTATCAGCTTGTTTGTAGTGGGGAACCAGTTTGTCCTACGTTAACTCCAAAGCGATCTGTTTTGATTGGCTGTTGAGACAAAGCAGAAAAATTGTTCCAAACAGCTGTTCTTCCGAAACAAACCGACGTGTGATAGCAGCCTAAGGCTCGGCATCACACACTACTGCTCGGCATCACACACAACCTCGTTTTCCCTTTCGCATAACGATCAGTATTCGCTCGAAAAACATCAAAGAATTCCACAAACTCAGTGTCCATGTGCTCATTTATCTATTTTCACTTAAAGAAACATCCTAGAGTTGCACAAACTTGGCATTGCGCACCACATTGGCTTTCCCATGTGCACATCGATCTATTTTCACTTAAAAAAAATCCCAGAATTGCACAACCTCGGCATTGTGCACCACATTGCCTTTGCCCATGTGCACATCGATCTATTTATCTATTTTCAGTTAAAAAAATCCCAGAATTGCACAACCTCGCCATTGTGCACCACATTCGCTTAGCCCATGTTCACATCGATCTATTTTCACTTAAAAAAACATCCCAGAATTGCCCAAACTCGGCATCACGCACAACCTCGGCATTGCGCACCACATTGGCTTTGCCCATGTGCACATCGATCTATTTTCACTTAAAAAAACATCGCAGAGTAGCACAAACTCGGCATAGCACACAACCTCGGCATTGCCGCACCACATTGGCTTTGCCCATGTGCACATCGATCTATTTTCACTTAAAAATATCTCACAATTGAACAAACTCGGCATCGCGCACAAACTCGGCATTGTGCACCACATTGGCTTTGCCCATGTGCACATCGATCTATTTTCACTTAAAAAAACATCCCAGAGTTTCACAAACTCGGCCTTGCGCACAACCTCAGCATTGCGCACCATATTCGCTTAGCCCATGTGCACATCGATCTATTTTCACTTAAAAAAACATCCCAGAATTGCACAAACTCGGCATTGCGCACCACATTGGCTTTGCCCATGTGCACATCGATCTATTTTACTTAAAAAAATCAGACATTGAATAAATTATCCATTGCTTATATACCTAGAAATCTGCTTTCACTTAAAGAAATAAGAGAATTGCAGAAACTCGAACGGAGCCAACTCCATTGATTTGAGTTGCAAAAAATTGTGTCCAGAGAAATGATACAAAACAAAAATAAAGCTGCCAGAATAAAGCAACTACCGAACATCCATATTAAGAAAAGCACCCAATATTTTACTTAAGTCAATAATAATAAATGAAACTTACCTTCAGTCCTCTCCTTTTGCAGAATATACGGCTGTGATCTCCCTGAGAAATATATGCATCAGTTGGCTGGAGTCGGATTTCTTGTGTTTCCTTCTCCAAATATATTCCGCAAGATAGGAATCAAACTGTCCTTTTGCCTTACTAGAGCCACGGAAACTTCTTTTGATTGCCGCCCAAGTTCCCTCAATACTGTTGGTATACGCACCTGATTCTTGGATCTTTAAATTGCAAGCTATGATTGACTTTCAGGTGCGCATACCCTTCGAACTCGAGACAGTCGTACGCTTTCCAACAATTCGATATAACAATCGATCCTGGTAGAACATTCTCTTTAATGATTTCTAGCAATGTTTCGGCACCTCTGTTTTCAACAATAAATGCGTCTTTAAAAAGACGCATTTATCTGTCCCTCTCTCAACCAAACCAAAAACCCATCTTCCTTCTACTCTTTTCCCTCTATGATACTTTTCTTGCCAAACTTGCTTTCGTCGATTTCGACAATGACACCTTTCCCACCCAACATCACATTCTCCTTCAAACATAACTCCATGCATACTTCCCTACAAAAACTTTTCCAATCTGTCACCGTATTTTTAGCAATACGTAATTCCGTTCGTATAAAATCGTTCCCGTACTTACCCAACCACATATAGGCAACTCGCAAAACATCACACATGCTCAATTTACTCTTCGCAAACCAGGAGTTCTTTCGAACAGACCTTGAAATTCGATGTCTACATTCACCTCCAGTAACTCTGCACATCCACTCAAAACCGTCTATGCGTTTTTTTCGCTCTACTAGTTTCATATTTGTTCCACAAAGTGGGCACTTATACGATATTGCAATCAAACCTTTCTCCATACACCACTCAATAACGCTTTTTTTATCTCTTCGCTCCAACTGATAAAAAAAATCCAGATTCAGATACTCATCCATTCTGCAGTAGGCACCGAATTAGACACACTCATCAATAATCAAAACATTCTTTAAGCAAAAGAATTCTTTTCTGTATTTTCAGAAGTTACGGTTATAATTTTTAATTCATGCATTCAATATTTTCATTCGTTTGTTAATGATCGCTTTCAATCGTTTGGTATCTTAATAATACATTTGTGTGAGATAATTCATTGCGTTAAATGCTAACACTACCACACAACACTAGATTTATAATTAAAAAAATCTCACGCAGAACATTATAAACCTACCATTTCAACTCAATTAAAATATAATTTAAGTTTTCTTTAACTACGAAGCTATAGCATACTTATAACTTGTTTTGAAGAAGAGGCGTAACCAATATTACGTCATAAAAAGGCGTGTCCAAGCATAAGAGAAGTAAACACAGCATCGACTGATGCAGCTTATTCTGCGATTTAGCCCAACACTTAATGATAATACCTATGCCTACATACAAACCGTGTATAAAAAAATGCTAATTAAGAGGCAACCTTTTCCTGCTCTATATCAACTATATCGATATTGTCCTCTAACTCTGTACTGATTTAAAAACTAAATTTTTCTAAAGCATACCGTTACAATACTTCATACAATTTAAACAGTTACTAAAACAATACAGCAAACAATTAAATTTCAAATAGCAACAGTAACCACAAGCTTAACTTTCAATAACCACCAGAAAACTTTTGATCCCCAAAAACAGAACTATATCCAAAATAAACCTAATCTCGAATAACTGGCATAACTTATCCAAATCACAAAAATGGTACTCACCAAATTTTGAAGACGCCTTCGATTGAATCTCCTGGTACTAACTTGGATATTCTTCCGGGAAATTTCAGTTTTTTGCGGCACTAGATCACGCTTCCTTCGGCGTTCCCTTCTGACACACTTGTCACTGAAGAGGCTTCACCACGCGAACTGTCCTTGCACTCAAAATTAGATCGTTCTTGTGAAGAGAAAAAAAAGTCTTGACTGCTCACATAAAACTCAAGTTCACAGGCGAAAATGTCTGTTCCTAAATTTACTCTCAGAAACGATCCCTAAAAGCTGCCACCAACTTTTAATATTTACTGCTGTGGTGTAGTGTTAATGCTTCAACGGTGTGGTGTTGAACTCCAATGAAAACGCTAATGTTAGAACACCACATGAAAATTTTAAGTGCGAGAGCAATACGTGGCTCTCGAGCTTGCGTTTTTAACATTCCCAACAATTTAATTATTTTAATAACAACTATTTTAATAACTATTGAAAACGTATTCGGAAGCTAAATAATAATAATTTTCATCTTATGCTCACGAGACATCCTTGTCCATATTAATCTTCAGTTTCTTCTTCCTTTATGCGACCTTACCACAACCAGAAGTTCCGAAGTATTCGGAAGAAATGAATTGGAATCAATATCACTCGTTTAAAAAAATCTCATGTGTACACCACATGACTTCCTTGTACGGAATATTAAATTATACGCATTTTTCTTGCATTTCATTTAAACTTATTGAATTAAATCTACTTCGTCGACAGCGCATAATTCACAATAGAATAAATGCGCTCTTTAAAATTCACTATATTTGTTTACCATAGCGACACTCTGACGCTAGGTTCACTTAATATATCGTTCATATTATAACTCAAAATGCACAAAATTTATATCATTTAAAGAAATATCTTATCATAACCACATGTTCAATTCAAATACTATAATAAAGCTAGAACGATGTATAAAAGAAATTAAGCAAACAAAATAAAAAGGAAACAGTCTTTCACAGACGATTTGGTATTTCTCATTCAATTAATTCAGTTCTCACTTCGCGACAAGGCAAAAATACATAAAAACTCAAAATATCTGTATTAAAAATAACGAAGTAAATCTTAAACACTTATTTCCTCGAAAACATTCCAGAAAGGATTAAGCATCATTTAATTCGCAATAATAAATGAAGGCGTTATTTTTGTTGTTGCGAAGCTTAGTCTCTCTAGATTGGCAACAAATCTACTATTCTGCTGTTTCAAATGTAAACAAATATGTCCGCCATATTATGTAAAATTTAACCGAACTTAAACCGCAATTAAGCAGCTTTTAAATTGTTGATAATTGTATAAATATTGCTTCCAGATTTACGAAAGGCATAAAAACCTTAACCGTAACAAAAGAACAGCATAATTCAATCATTTTTAAAGCAAAAAACGTACAATTTACAAACATATAAGAGTAAAGAAACTGAGATCATTATGCCGAGTAACAGAGTGCATATATATATAAATATATTTATATACGTTTGGTGTGATGGCTACTCGTTTTTGGGTTATGCGAGATACGTACGCACGTACGTACGCACAGACGCCACGAAAAATTCTCTTCAGAATTCGTTTTAAAACTTTTTTGGGGGAAAAGAGTCTTTTATTCTGTCCTTACGTACAGATGTCAAGCAAAAACATCGTTAAATTGCATTCGATATCTGTGAAAATGGATATTTTCGTTGAAATACGTATGATGCCTGAAACTTTTCGCGATTACAATACTTCCTTTTTACTTCGTACAAGGAAGTAAAAAAGTTAAATTTTGTTAATGACGCTAATTTCTATGCAGTTGATCTTTCCGTGGATTTCTATATTCAACGGTTGCCGCCGCTTCTTCTAATCCACCTATTCATGTGAAAAAACACCTTTGCAAAACATTTTTTGCTCAATGTTTGATTACCCTCAAAATCGGCAGTTTTTCAAAAATCTACTCCAAACCGAGTTTGCTTTTTTGTCTAATTTAAAATTTTATATTCAATTGTTACACTTTCAATTAGACCGTATATATATTTTTTGATACAATTTTCACAATCGCGAAAAATTTCGAGTATCGTATTTCAACGAAAATATACATTTGGACTGCTATCGAATGCTATTTAATAATGTTTTCGTGAGAAATCTGTGCGTAAGGACAGAATAAAGGACTCTTTTTCCCCCAAATGAATTATAAAACTTATTGAAAATGGAAAAGAGATTTTTTCCATAGCGTCTGTACGTACGTACATATGTAAATATGTATGTATCTCGCATAGCTCAAAAACGAATACCCTCAGAACGTTGAAATTTTGTATATAGGCCTGCAATAACATGCAGATATGCACTTCCTATTTTGTTTACATTTAGCCTCACCAAAAGTATATATATATAGGTTATATTGTTCTTATTTTCTGATTAAGGTTTTTATGCCTTTAGTTAACATGCATGCTATAGTTCTAGAATTATCAACAATTGAAAAGTTGTTTTATTGCCGCTAAGCCTTTTTACTTCCTTGTACGAAGTAAAAAGGAAGTATTTATTGCGAAAAGTTTCAGGCATCATATTTCAACGCATATATCCATTTTCACCGCTATCGAATGCAATTTAACGATGTTTTTGCTTGACATCTGTACGTAAGGATAGAATAAAGGACTCTTTTCCCCAAAAAAAATTGTAAAACAAATTTAAAATGAATTCTGAAGAGAATTTTTCGTGGCGTCTGTGCGTACGTACGTGCGTATGTATCTCGCATAACTCAAAAACAAGTAACCTCAGAACGTTGAAATTTTGTATATAGAACTGCTATAACGTGTAGGCTTGCACCTCGTATTTTGGTTGCAGTAGGCCACATCAAACGTATATAAATATATGCATATAATATATATATCCATTTTGTTACTTGGCTCAGTGATCTCAGTTTCTTTATTCTTATATGTTTGTAAAATGTGCGTTTTTTTGCTTTAAAAATGATTGAATTATGCTGTTCTTATCTTCCGGTTAAGATATTTATGCCTTTAGTAAATCTGTATGTAATATTTTTAGAATTATCAACAATTTAAAAGTTGTTTAAGTGCCGCTAAGCCTAATAATTTTTGCCATGTCGACCATTGTGTTATGTCGTGGAGCAAAAACAATTTTACTTTACACCTGACTGCCACTGGCTCCGGCATAGCAATGTGAATACTCTACATCTAAAATTTTAAAACACCATTCCAGAATTTTAAATGTTTATTTAATAGAATTCTATTCATATATTTGCATGTTATACACTATAAACACAATAACAAAATTTGAACTTATCTGCACCAGCGTGAATAAGCCTGGCATAATATTCTGAACTCGAGGAGGAAAATTATCGCAAATTCAAACACAAGGTTTCATCCTTTCCAACGCAGCTAATTTTCTAAATATATTTTACTAATATCTGCAGCGAGACAGCGGATTCATTTCATTCACCCAAAACTCAAATGTTTTAACGCAATAGTATCGCAAAAGAAACATCGACTCAAAAATCAAAATATTAAAATCTATAGAATATCATCCGCTGTTGCCATTCCAGCACTGCGAAGTTTTCTTCTTGCAGCTGTTGCCAGACTTATCCTCGCTGTATGATGAGACGTACAACATCCTCCCACCCTGATTTTCTCTAAATCAGACATTGCACAAAGTTTTCTAACATTACGAATAAAACAAAACAGTACTATGTATTAGTTTAGAAAAGCACATAAAAGAAACTCGGTTAACATACAATATATATGACAGATCATACTAAAATGAGATCAATAAAGAATAAACTTCTAATTAAAGTCATTGCTAAAGAAAAGAGGATATAAGTCCAAAACGTCTGTATTGTACATTATTTCTATGAGCATGTCCTTTGTTTTAAGAGTCTACCGTATCTAGATCTGTTTTCAGTTGCCAGAGTTAGAACAGGATCACTGATAGTTGAAACTTCTAGTGGATACAGTTTTTTGATTGGTCTTACCAAATATCCACTGCTTGTTTTTACCTGTACCACTCTGGTAGCCCCATCTCTGCTACTGAATATTTTTACAATTTTGCCCCATTGGCCACATTACACGTTTTTTATTGTCTAGTTCTATGAGGACTACATCCCCCACATTTAGGTTTTGACATGAAGCGCTTGCCTTCTGCACTAGTTGAGCCAGATATTCCTTGCGGAAGCGACTTCTCAGTTCTTGTCTCAACATATTGCAGTAATTTACACGCACATTCAGTTTCTAGGAATCGATGTAATCCAGATCTGGTACCCCCACTTGTTTTATGTGTTGCAAAAACAGGGAAGGTGTCAGAGGTATGAGCTCTTCCGAATCATCATAGATGTATGTTAAAGGACGGTTGTTTAATGTGGATACACAGGACGGTCAGTAACTCCTCGAAATTCACCGACGATCTCCCTAGAATTCGCACGAGAAGAGTCTTGGTGGAACGAACTAAGCGCTCCCGCCATCCCCCCCACCTCGCAGCCGTAGGGGGGTGAATTTCCATTTTATTGGAAAACACTCGTTTTCTGTGATTTTTCTCCAATCCAGGCATCTCAGAGCATTGTCTGCTCCCGTAAAATTGGTTCCGTTATCCGAATACATTGTCGCAAGACGGCCTCGTCTGGCAGTTAACCGTCTCACAGCCTGTAGAAACGTTTCGGTACTCAGAGAGGTGACAGGCTCCAGGTGAATTGCCCGGTATACGGCGCAGGTGAACAAGACGATCCAAGCTTTACTCTTTGGTCTCAGAAGTAAAGGTCCACAAAGATAGACTCCAGTTGTTTCAAAGACTGCCGAATCTCTTATTCTATCAAGGGGTAACTGGATCGGAGGGGTAGATAAAGCCTTAGCGGTAAATCTCCTACATACTACACATCGACTTACGCAAGATCTTATATTACGTTTCGACGAAATGATCCAGTATCGCTCTCTTAACTTAGCAGCTAATATCTGCACTCCCGCATGACAGTTCTTTTCATGATACTCTCTTATGAGGCATTCAGTTAAGTAATGCTTGGACGGAAGCAACAGGGGATAAAGGAAGCAGAATTCATCATCACGTTCAATGATTTTAGTTTTAACTCTGAGGACGTCGTCGTTGTCTCTCACTACCAATAATCCTTGGACGGAATTTCCTTTCTCTTGAAAGTGCTTCCTTTGCTCTAAACTCCACAAAAATGTTTCGGCGTTAGTTTTTCCTCTACTGTTAAGGTATCCGAAGAATACGAGGGCTTCTTTAGGAGTTTATTAGTAAAGCGTAGAACCCAGCAGAATACTCGAACTATTTTAGAAAAACTCGAAAAACGTTTGTACCACTCAGAATCTTCTAATTTTATACTCAAATTGACAATTACTCCCTTCTTTATTTCTGCTGCAACAGAATTTCCGTCTGGAGTAAACTCAAAGTCTGGCCATTCTTTCGGAGAGCTTTTCAGAAATTCGGGGCCCTCCCACCAATTGCATTGCCGCAAATGTTCAGGCGTACAGCCACGAGATGCTACATCTGCCGGATTCAATTTCCCAGGGATATGTCTCCAACATTCCTGCTTCGAGAGTTTCCGAATCTCCTTTACTCTATTATTCACAAATACTCCCCAGTTTTGCTTTCGTTGTATCCAGCTAAGAGCCACAGTAGCGTCTGTCCAGTAATATATCAGGACATCGACCAAGCACAGGGTTTCAACAGTATACCTTGCCAAGTGTGCACCTAGAACACAGGCTAACAATTCTAAACGCGGAATAATTATTTTCTTTAAGGGCGATACCCGTGATTTCGCTATGACGAATTTCACGAAAACTTTGTCTTCTTCCTTACTTCGTAAGTAAATGACAGTTGCATAAGCAGCTTGACTGGCATCGCAAAAGACATGTAGAGTCCATGAATCCTTAATTCCATGATCCATGCGACGAGGTAATTTAAGGCTGGAAAGACTAGGCAACCTTTCGTACCATCTCTCAAATCTTGTTTGAAGTTCATCCGGTAATGGCTTATCCCAGGTCGATTTTGTTGCCCAAGCCTCTTGAAGAATTAATTTCGCAGGTAATATGACGGGCACAAAGAAACCTAGCGGGTCAAAAACAGCATGGATTAGAGACAATAGTCTCCTTTTTGATAAGTCTCTTTTAACGATTTCTCTTTGGACGGATATTGTAAGGCTGTCATCTCGTCGGTCCCACTGCAAGCCTAGAACTGCGGAGACTGGATCACTATCTTCAGCTGCTAGCTCTCAATCACCATATTGATTAAAAGTCCACATTCGAAGATCCATTTTGGCTTCTGCCATAATAGTAATCGAATGGCTCATAAAAACCTTTAGCTCTTCGTTATCATCGACTGACGTGACACAATTGTCGACATAAAATGATTTGGCAAGTTTATTCGCAACAGCTTTGAATTCAGGTGAAACGTGGAACAAATGAAATGACAAATCGAAATCGTGTGAATGGTTAGGCGGCATTTAGTAGCCTCTGCTACTTTAACCGTCTCTGTTGGAGATATGCCCTAAGGCGTTGCAAATGAAATGAAATCACAGCTGCCAATAAATAGGGGCTACTAGTTAACCCAAAAACAACCCTCTTGTGACGAAACACTTCAATTCTATTATTTACCCACCACAAAAACTTTGTAATTTGAAGTAATTTTGATCTTCACGCTCTACCTCAATCTGTAAAAAGGCCCACCTAATATCGGATGTTACTCCAATTGCCTTTTCCCTAAACCGCATTAGAATGGCTGAAATTTCTTCTACAAGGTTTGGACCTTTCATCAAGCAATCATTTAGCGAAAGCGAACCAACGACTTTGCTCGACGCATCGAATACAGGCCTAATCTTGGTAGTGAGGCTACCTAATTTTATTACTGGATGGTGTGGTAAATAATGCCCTCCGTCATTCTTTACTGATTTTGGGACAATTTCTATGACATCTCCCGCTAGCCATTCGTTAAATACTGTACTATACTCATCAAATTTATTTAATTTTCTCAATTTTCTCGTAGTAGCAAAGAGCCTCTTTCCTGCAATAAGCCAATTAGAGGGAATATCAGGAGGGAATTTTAGAGCAAAAGGTAAACTCACGCAATATCTACCATCTCCGGTTCTGCGAAGGCCCCTAAGAAACTGCTCTTTCGCTGCTTAATCTTCTGCGACCCTGGAAATGCTTTGCGCATCATCTGCAATGCGGATAGTTTCTAACTTCCACATAAAAGAAGGTTCATGTCTTGAATAAGAAGATTAGTTACTAACATAGATGGGGTACCCTCAAAACTTTGGATAATCGTTCTTTTCGATTCCCCGCACAGCGTCCATCCCAGTTTAGTATTTATTGCTGTCAAACCACCCTCAAGTTGAATTACTTCGCCAGTAAATATTTGCCCATAAATATCACTCCCTATGAGGATTTCTATTTCCGGGTGACCCTCACCTACATCTGAAATCCAAATTCTGTGTCTTTTTAATTCCTTCAATAACGGTCCTTTAGGTATGCGTGGTATGCCTCCACAAATGGTATTTTGATCCAGAAAACTAAATTGATACACTTCGTTTTTCCCAACCGGGCTTAGACCTATAGAATATCTCTTGTGAATTTTTGACTTAGTCCTTGTTCCGCCAAATAACGCGTGAGTTAAAGTCTCAGACGAAGTGCTTTTCAGATTTAAAGCTTCAGCTGTGGATTGTAAAACGTAAGATCGTTGGGATCCACAATCCAAGAGGCACCTGACCACCTTCTTTACAGTGCCTACAACTATTTCAACCATTAAAGTCATAAGAGTGACTTCATTCATACATAAAGGAGAGGACATTGTACTTTGTACCATTACTGACTCGTTTCGTTTTTCCTTATTGTCAGCATTGTTTTCTGATACCTCAGAACATAAAATTATAGGGTGAGATCGCCTACACAAATAGCATTGAATAAACTGTGGACACTTCTTCGCAAAATGCCCTGGTTTAAGACAGCGGAAGCAGAATTTTAATTCTCTTAATTTGTCTAATCTTTCCTTTAAGCTCATCGATCGAGCTGTAAAACATTCTTTGCTTTCGTGAGATTTTCCGCAAAAATCACATTTTTGTTCTTTGGCAGCAACTAGAATTGCTGCGCTAGCGATTGGTTTTTTGGTCTTAACTTTTACATCTTTAAAATGTTCATTGCGCGAAGTAGAAGAAAATTCAAATCCAGACCTAGCTACTTTAACTCTCTGATCTCCTTCGACCTCTTTACGCAAAAGTTCCAGGAGATTTGTGAGACGTGATCCTTCTTTACTGAACAAAACGCTTCTCTGCCATACTCGAAGCCTCTCAGCAGACAGACAAGACTCGACCATGGGATATAACCAGGAAACATTAGTATCCAGGGCTAAGCCTAAAGACTCTAGAGATCTTAGATGGGATTCGATTTTGTCAAACAGTGACACTAGCGGCAACCGATCCTTCCCTTGTGAGCGTACATTTTGGGTAATTAATTTTAACAATTCCCTCACATATATCTCAGTTAAAATTTCCTTGTTTCCAAAACGCTCCTCAAATGCAGAAATAGCTTTCGGGTAATTTTCAGCCGTTAAAGGATAACTATCTATCAACTCACTAGCTCGAGTTCCAGATAACACTGATTGAGCTAAATAATGGAATTTGTCAACGTCATTAAGCTTCTTATCCTCATGGATCTTCTTAAATTGATCCCAAAATGTAAGGTAACTTAATAACTGTCTATCGAATTTTTTAATTTAAATTTTCGGCAACTTGTACCGTTTTTCATTAGAAGCACTTATTGTTTATGTGAGTATCGTTTGCTTCATTTTATTGTTGCAAACAGCGTAAATTCCTTTTGTTTTTCTTCCTTTAGTTTTGAACTTTATGTGTGGCAACAAGATAATTGATTGATAGAATTGTGTTTGTGACAGCCATGTAGAATGGCTCGCTTATTTTGTATCAATTATTTCGCATCGCTGACATATTATTTATAATTAGTGTAATGAAATAAAAGTGTAGGAGTACAGTCCCATTTGTTAATTGATTATAGTTTGTGAAACATATTAAGTTTAAGAACATTTATTGTTGGTCAAAAGTCTAGCCGGAGAGCTAGTGAAGATAATGACTGTTCTAAGTGTATTCTAACAACGCAAATATGCATACGGTTGGTGAAAATATTCCTCCACTTTGTGAGGTAAGTGGATTTTGAACAAAAATTCGTTTAATTTGTTGTTAAATTTTAAGAACAATGTTGTAATACAGCATAGAATTCGATTTCATTTTAATAATAGTGTTAAGTGATTTAAGAACAATTTCTGTTTTTGAATTGATCAATTATGAGTGAACTTATAACTTTTAAAACAAAAAGAACGGTTTTACGCAGGAGCGTTACTAATTATGTAAAGAAAATTGAAACTATTTTAACTGCAGATGAAATTAATTTAATAGAACTAGAGGAATGTGTCGAATTATTGAAACTAAAAGAAATTGTGTTAAGAAAGCTTGATTCTGAAATCGAAATTTTAATTACAGATACTAAAGAATTAGAAAACGAAATAGATAATGTTCAGGAGTACACAGATAAAATTTATTTGTGGAAATTTAAAGGTGAAAAAATATTAAAAAATCAAAATAGTAAAAATAATTCTAATAGTGTAATTTCAGAACAGGTTCTTGACAATATTAAATTACCCAAGTTAACATTACCGACTTTTGGTGGTAATATTACAGAATGGATAGCTTTTAAAAGATCTTTTCAGTGCTTGTGTAAGAAATAATACAAATTTATCTAATGCTCAAAAATTGCAGTATTTGAAGGCTTCGTTGAAAGGTAAAGCATATCGCATTATTCAAACCATTCAAATTTCGATTGTAATTTTGAAATAGCATGAAATCAGTTAGACGAAAGATATTCAAATAAGAGAGAAAAATTTTTTGCATATATTAAACGTTTTCTAAGCTTACCAACTATTCAAAATGAATCAGCATTTGCTATTTTAAATTTAGTTGACAATATTAATGAAGTAATTGGTTCTTTAGAATTATTGAATCAAACCATTGATAATTTTGGTGACACTTTAATGACTTATTTAATTTTTCAAAAATTAGACCCTTCTACAAAATTATGGTGGGAACGTCAGTTAAAATGTAATGAAATTCCAAAACTTACGACTTTAATTGAATTCCTAAAAAACTATGCAAGAACACTTCAAAATAGCAAATCAACAAGTAATAAGGTACCTAAATTTGTGTTTCAAAATAAGAATAATATTCTGGTTGCTACTTTGGGTTGTGGTTATTGTAAAGAAGATCATAGTTTAGCCAAATGCTCGAAATTTCTAAATTTATCGGTTCAGCAAAGGATAGAATTTGTAAAATCTAATCGTTACTGTTTTAATTGTTTAACTAATATGCACTTGCTCAAAAAATTCAAGAGTTTAAATACATGTCAACATTGCTTTAAGAAGCATCACAGTATTTTGCACATTGTAAATAATTCAAAGAATAAAACTCAGTTAAACAGTATATCTCCGCCTACGCAATCTATCCCTAAAAGAAATGAATTAACGAGTCCTAAGGAAGTTTCAGCCACAGTTTGTGCCTCTCATTATGATTCGAATGCAAAAGGTAATCAAACCAGTCACATTTTATTGTGTACTGCTTTAATAAAAGTTCAAAATTCTGAACAACAGTTTGTAAAGTGTAGATGTTTATGTGACACTGGATCTCAGAGATCATTTATTTCAAGGGATTGTGTGAAGAAATTAGCATTACGAGTGAAAGATAATTCCATTTCTGTATCATGTCTAGGAGAATTTAATACTATAAGTAATGGGGAAGTCGATTTAGTATTCACTTCTCATTTTAATAGTGATATTCGTGTATCAACATCAGCGTTTATACTGGACAAGGTGACAGAAAACATTCCCTATGTATCTTTGCCATCAATCATCTTCGATAACTTCAGTGATTTACAATTAGCTGATCGATTAATTTACAAGTCACAACCAGTTGACATTTTATTTGGAGTAAATGTATTTCTGCATTTAATGACGGGAGAAATTGTCAAACGTGGTCCTGATCTACCATTTGCTCTAAATTCGAGGTTGGGATGGATAATTTCGGGTACTACAAATTTTGAATCTACAAATTTTGAGCCAGTATATGTAAATCATTTGAATACAAACACAGATGAGTTAGTAAATTCTTTCTGGGTGTTAGAAAAGTTTCCAAATGTACAACCTTTAACAAATGAAGAAAAACTTTGTGAAGAACATTTTAAAAACTCGCATTTTAGAGACACATCAGGTCGTTATTCAGTTGCATTACCATTCAAACATAATAGAGATATTCTAGGTGACTCGCGTGAAATGGCGTACAGAAGATTTCAATACTTGGAGAAGAGGCTGTTATCTATGAAAGAAATTTACAACCAGTATATTCAGTTTATGAAAGAGTACTTTTCACTAGAACACGTAGAATTAGTGCCAGACACAGATTATGAATTAGAGAATAAACACTATTATATCCCACATCACTTTGTGTTGAAGTACTCTAGCTTAACAACAAAATTGAGAGTTGTTTTCGATGCGAGCGCTAAAACAACCACAGGTGTTTCTTTAAATGATACGTTAATGATAGGCCCAAAAATACAAAATGACTTAATTTGTATTTTACTAAGATTTAGACTTCATAACATTGCAATAACCGCTGATATTAAAATGATGTACAGACAGATAAATGTTCATGAAAAAGATAGAGATTTTCAGAGAATATTATGGAGAGATAGCCTGTATAAACAAATACAAGTTTGTAGTTTGAAAACAGTTACATATGGAACTGCAGCTGCTCCATACCTTGCAACCAAAGTTTTGAGTCAGTTAGCGAATGATGAAGGATTGAACTTTCCAAAGGCAAAGCATATAGTTTTAAGAGATTTTTATGTTGATGATATGTTAACTGGTGTAAAAGATAGTTCGGCATGTATTGCATTGATAGACGAATTGCAACAACTGCTAAAAAGAGGTGGCTTTGAGCTTCACAAATGGTCGACAAGTGAACAGTCGACCATTGTTAAAAACCTCTGGCTTAACAAACACAGGTAGTGACAATATTCATCGTGTAATAGAAGACAAAACATTGAAAGTTCTGGGATTGGAATGGCATCCGGACAATGATGAATTCAAATGTAATGTCGGTGTAATAGAGTATCAAAGTGTTCCGACTAAAAGAATTATTTTGTCATTCGTAGAAAAACTATTCGATTCATTGGGGTGGATAGCTCCGTTTGTAATTCTCGCTAAAATGATCCTTCAGCAATTGTGGAAATTACAATTATCATGGGATGATCCTGTAACAGAAGAGATTGATCGAAATTTGAGAAATCTGTGTAGAGAAGTTAAACTTTTGAATTCTATAAATATACCTAGGAAAATTCTGCTACCTGATTATTTTCGATGTGAACTTCACGTATTTTGTGATGCGTCTGAAAGAGGTTATACAGCAGTTATTTATATCAAAACTTGCAATAACTCTGACATTAATCTTAAACTCGTAACAGCTAAAACTCGTGTAGCACCATTAAAATCTATTACGATTCCAAGACTAAAATTATGTGCAGCAGTGTTATTGGCACGCTTGATTCAGTCTGTAAAAGCTGCATTAGTTATAAATTTTGGTTTAGTGCAAGCTTGGAGTGATTCACAAATCGTGTTGTCATGGCTAAGTTCAGATCCTAAAAAATGGCAAGTATTCGTATCCAATAGAGTTTCTGAAATACAATCCATCTTACCACCTGAGAACTGGAGCCATGTTGGTGGAAAGAAAAATCCAGCTGATTGTGCTTCACGTGGGTTATTTCCTGCAGAACTATTATCTCATCAATTGTGGTGGAATGGTCCTTCTTGGTTAAAGTGCAGTGAGATTGCCCTGTCTAAAAATATTCTTATAGATGAAGAGGCATTACCAGATGCACGTAAAACAGTCTCATTTGTAGTTTCTGAACCTGTACAGGAACTTGCTATTATATCAAATATATCTTCATTTCCAAAGTTACAACGCATATTTGCTTGGATATTAAGATTCATATCGAATTCTAAAGTGGCATATCTAGGAAGAAATACGTCTTTTTTATCTAGTAATGAAATTCGAGCTGCAACTTTCTGTATTGTTCGAATAATACAGCGATTTCACTTTTTTAAGGAAATTCAATGTTTGGAGTTGGGAAAGGACCTACAAACAGCAACCTCCTTAGCTTGTGCCCAATTTTAGATGACAACAAAGTGTTACGTGTAGGAGGAAGACTGAAAAATGCGCAACTATCAGAAAATGAAAAACATCCAATCTTATTACCTTCAAAACACATTCTGACAGAAATCATAATTAGACACTTTCATGTCAAATATCTGCATGCAGCACCGGAACTTCTTCTATCTTTAATTAGACAGCAATTTTGGATCATAGCTGCTAGATCTGCTATCGGAAAAGTAGTAAGATCTTGTATCACGTGTTTCAAACTTAGAGCTAAAACTGCAAGTCAAATAATGGCTGATCTACCGGAATCTAGAGTAACACAATCGCGACCATTTCATCGAACTGGAATAGATTTTTCTGGACCGTTCATGATTAAACATCGTGCAGGACGTGGACAAAAATCATTTAAATATTACGTATGCTTATTTGTGTGTTTTGTAATCAAGGCAGTACATCTTGAAGTGGTAGAAGATTTGTCAACAAAGGCATTTTTAAGTGCATTGAAACGATTTATTGCAAGAAGAGAGAAACCATTTGAGATTTATAGTGACTGCGGTAGTAACTTTAAAGGTGCAGACAAAGAAATCAGAAAATGTTTTTTGCAATGTAAGCAAAATCAAGAAATTCACAAATTTTGTCTTTAGAGGAAATAAAATGGATATTCAACCCGCCATCATCTCCCCATTTTGGTGGACTATGGGAATCGGCAGTAAAGTCAATGAAATTACATCTAAAAAGGACTGTTGGTGATACTGTGCTGACCTATCCGGAATTTCAAACCATGATAGCGCAGGTTGAGGCTTGTCTCAACTCTAGGCCATTGTGTCCAACATCGGCTGATCCAAATGATTTAACTGCATTAACACCTGGTCATTTTCTAATAGGAACGTCTTTAACTGCCATACCTGAACCAGACCTAAATTATAGTTCCTTCAATCACATTGACAGATGGCATGTGAGACAGTTTATTTTTCAGCACTTCTGGAAAAGATGGAGTCGAGAATACCTGTCTCAGCTTCAACAAAGACCTAAATGGCAAAAAAGTCAAAACAATTTAGAAGTCAATGACTTAGTCCTCATCAAAGAAGACAACCTTCCGCTTCTTAAATGGAGGTTAGGGAGAATAATTGTTGTTCATCCGGGCTCAGATCAAAGAGTCAAAGTTGCTAGTATTAAAACTGGTCATGGTGTCATAAAACGACCAGTCGTGAAATTGTGTCCTCTTCCTATTCAGACTAAAAAACTATGAACTGCTTCGCATATAATATTTTGTATTATTTTTCTTATGTTTATCTTTTATTACAGACTAAGAAGTTTCAAAATGATCCAACTGTTGAAATCCCTTGGGATTTCAACGAGAGCCAGGATGTTTATGTGAGTATCGTTTGCTTCATTTTATTGTTGCAAACAGCGTAAATTCCTTTTGTTTTTCTTCCTTTAGTTTTGAACTTTATGTGTGGCAACAAGATAATTGATTGATAGAATTGTGTTTGTGACAGCCATGTAGAATGGCTCGCTTATTTTGTATCAATTATTTCGCATCGCTGACATATTATTTATAATTAGTGTAATGAAATAAAAGTGTAGGAATACAGTCCATTTGTTGATTGATTATAGTTTGTGAAACTTATTAAGTTTAAGAACACTTATGCTACTATCCGTGTTAGAACTCGTATTAACACTACGGTCAACCGCATTATCTACAGTGTCTCAAAAAAGTGATGGGACACTTGTGCTTTACAAAAGGAAACTGCAATAAAATAAATTTAAAAAACATGTAAAATTTTTGTGGGTGTGTTTCATACTTAAATTTAGTAACAATTATTACATAACATACATTTTCTCAAAATATTAAAATATTAATTTAATAAAAATACAATTGTTTAGAACGGAGCAGAAAATGGTTCACTTAAGTGATGGACACTTACTTTTCCATCAAATATTTATCCAAAAATTTTACCTTTTAAAAGATTTAATATTTTGTTGGATTTCCTTTTACTTTTAAAACATGATTTAATCTTCTTGGGATGGATTCGACTAATTTTTTTGTGATTTCTGGAGTGATTTTACCCCATTCTTCTCGAAGCACCGATTTTAATTGTTGTTTTGAAGAAATGGTGTGTTTGCGAATTCTTGATTTCAATTCTTGCCCAGGACAGTTATGCAGCAGCCAGAGTCTAACGTTCAAAGCACTGTGCTTAGAATCATTGTCCTGGTAGAATTTAAAATTGTTATGAAAGTTCAATTTTCGTGCTGAAGATTTCAAATTTTGATTTAAAATGTCAATATACTTGTACTGATCCATTATACTGTCAATAAAAACAAGATTACCAACTCCAGCGGACGACATACACCCCCATACCATAACTCCTCCTCCACCATGTTTTACTATTGGCACCAAGTTCTGTTTGCGAAATTCTTCCCTGGGTTTTCTCCACACTAAGATTCTACCGTCAGAACCAAATATATTAAATTTACTCTCATCAGCAAATATAGTAACTTCATTCCAGTAATCATAATTCTTATTTATGTTGGATTTTGCGAAAGCCAGTCTGAGTTTTCTATTCTTTTCACTTACGATGAATTTTTTCCTGGCTGCTCTACCGTGATATCCAGTAGATCGAATTACTCTTCTAATAGTCTCAGAATTAACAATTACTCCATATAATGCTTGTAAATCAGCAGCAACTTTAGGAGCACTCATTCTTGGATTTTTTTTAAATATTTCGAACGATAATTCGCTTTATTCCATTGGATAGCTTTGATGGTCGGCCAGGTTTTCTTTTATCCTGAATCATATGATTCTTTTTATATCGTTTAATGACATTGAAAACTGTTGAATGACTGAAGTTAACTGTTTCAGTAGTTTCTCTAGTATATTTTTCACGTTCAATATGCAAATTAATAACTAATTTTCGAATTCCAGGCAAAGTTTCTTTTCGTTTAGCATTCATGGCTGCACAGAGCTAAAAAACACAAAAATTCCAAAACAAACTGGAGAGAAATACTGCAGACGATTTTATAAATTATTGGCAATTGCTTTTTAGTAAAAATAAATACCCCAAAAGATATTTTTATTGCTTACTTCAGATGATTTTTGTTGCATAGTACGTAGTGTTATGTAGAGAAATTATCTGATAGCGTTGTAAAAACTAGGTGAATGATTTTATGATTTATGGAAATTTAAATTTTATTTTGATTCTGAATTATTTAATTTAAGGCTTTAATTTTGGGGAGAAACAGATGCTTCGGGAAATATTATTTAGTATAAATGAATATTATTTATTTTCTTTTATTTGCAAATCTTGTACAAACTTTTATTCATTGTGAAAGAAGCAGGGAAAGGGAGGCAATTTTCGCCAAGTCATGATTTCGCGCGCTTTAGAATGTTCGAGAAAGAATTTTCATTGTTAGTTGACCTTAAGAGAGGAAGTACGTGACAAAAAGGTCAAAGGTTGCTACTTGTCTTTCAATGTAAGTCATTCAGGTTTTTGGCGATTGAGGGTCCGGTTGTTGGCTAAGTGAAGAAGGGCGCGCATGCGCGATCACCCTTATTTCCGCATTCTGGAGTTGAAAACGAAGATTTTGCCATAATTAAGGGGGCGATAAGTGAAGCCATAGTGGGAGCCCGTTTTGTGAAGGAGACGAAGGAAATTCGAGTTGGATTCACACTTTCCCTGGACTCACTTACCCTTGGACTCGCTGACTTTCGGGTTTGCTGGACTTGTGGACGTTGCTCTTGAAAACTGGCTTGAAGAAAATTGGAGTTGGATTCTCTCCCTTACTGACTGGTGGGTGGAACTTACTTGGGACGTTACCCGTGAAGCTTGCTCTTGGGATGAGTAAGAACAGGCGAGCAGTAATTTCCTAGCAACAACGTTTCTGACCGGCGAAATTTGAACGAGTTACCTGCGTGTTGACATAGGACTTTCAGGACCAAGCGGATAGCCGTCCTGGGCAGCAGTGCTCCTGTTTCTGTTCTACAGTAGTGAAGTGGAGTCTACATTTTTAGAACCAGTGTCAAGATGAGCCCGGCCGACATCAACGCTGGATAAGATAAGAGTCCTCCGCTTCAAGATGTCCCTTCAAGATAAGTTATTTTTTTTTTGTTTGAACTTTAAATCCTCTCACGGCAAGCAACATAACATTGGTGCCGTGACCTCTGCTTAGTGAAGGATCGAATCAGTAACTTATTTTTTGAATTTATTTACTTTGTATAACTTACTGTTTTATGAAAGTGTTAAATTTTATGTGTGAGGACTAATTAAGGTTTTGCTTTGAATTATGTTTGCTTACTGGTTACTGCAGGATATTAATTCTCTAATTTAATTTAAGACTTGAATTTAAGATTAGTTAAACTGTTTTGGTATAATATTAACCAAAAAGATAGTGTTTTAGTACGTGTGATTCAATGATTTCATACTGTGCCTGTTAGGTTGTTTACTAGTACAAAAGTATTAGGTTTTAAGAAGGCTTGTGAATTTCAAATTTTGAGGCTTTCGAAATACTCAGTATGTTTTAGATGTAATGATCGATACTTATGTTTTCTGTAAAAGTACCGGAGTTGTCAATGAGTGGAGGTTCTTTTAAGTTTTGCGCGTAACTGGCAGCTGATTAAATTAGCTTGACAATTTGGAAACTTTTTGAATGATTCAAAACTATTAGAGGGCGATATGTCGAAGAAAGCGCGCCGTTCTACTAGACAGCCTGACCCATCAGTAGAGATGTTGGAAGAGACAGCCCCGGGCGTAAAGGGTACTTCAGTTTTTGGCTTGGACCCACTGGAGTCAGTTCCTATTTTTACGGGAGGAGAAAATAGCATTAGCCTAGCTGATTTTTTAGATAGACTCGAACTGATAGCATCACATGTAGGATGGACGGAGTCAGATAAAGTTACGGTAATTCGGGTTAAACTTGGGGGGAAGCCGCGGAATTTGTTAGGAATAATCCGCGTTTGAGGAGCGAAGCTGATTTTTCCTACCTGGTAGGTGCCTTGAAGGACAGGTTTACAACAGTTCAAAGTCTACATTCCCATATTCGCTCCCTTATACAGGCATTTCAAAAGCCGCGGGAGTCAGTCAGACAATTCGCTGCGCGTATCGAGGCTTTATCTTATAAAACAGTGCTAGTAGAAAGGATGGGCGATCCGGCAGCAGAGACTCAGAGACAGGAATTGCTATTATCTGTTTTTCTAGAAGGATTGCATTTGCACCTTAGACGTCTGCTTTTGCCCCATAATCATAAATCATTTGTAGCAGCGAAAAACCACGCAGTTTTGGAGGAAGAGATGTGTATAAAAAACCATGCTGAGGCAGATTTTCAGTCAGCGGAAGTTAAGGCGGTCCATACTACGGGTACGGTAAATTCCAAGGACACTCTTTGTGTTTCGGGTGATAATGTAGAGCTTGTAGAGGCTATTCGATTGCAACAACAGAACTTAACCCAGTTGACACAGATGATGAATACTTTGCAGAGCCAAATGCAATCTTTGATTGTGCATAATCCTCGGTCGAGATCCTTACAGCCTAGATGTTTCCGTTGTAACCGGGTAGGACACATAAGCAGAAATTGTTATGTAAATGGCAGGTCTAATAACGAGCAGGGTAGATCAGATCACAGATTTCGACAAAGAGAGGTAGGAACGGCGAATACACTTAATTCTCATATGGCACCCGAACATTTGACGGTAGCATCTCAGGATCGAGGTGCAACTGGTAGCAAATTGAATCACCAAGCTCAGACATTTAATTTAAACTAGAAAAGGGTGGGGAGAAACACGCTTCCATTTCTTCCTCGAATGCCCTTTTGGAGGTGCCATCCGTCTTTGTAGTCACTACAGGAGAGTATTCATTACCAATAGTAGAGGGTTCTATATTACAGACAGAAATTAAATTTTTGATAGACTCGGGGGCAACGGTTAATATTATAGAGGAAAAAATTATTGCAGGGTTAGGGGATAAAGTTTCATTTTCTCCTTGTAAATTTTATTTAAAAGGAATTTCTAATCAGAATGTTCTAATCACACGGAAAGTTTCACTTCCCGTAGTATTGCAAGGCAGGATTTTTCCTGTTGATTTTCTCATTAAGGACAAGGATTTTTCTTTGCACTATGGTGCCATTTTAGGAACACAGTTTTTACTTGATAATGCCCTCATGCTGGATTTTAGCACTAAACAATTACTTGGGCAAAATTTTGCTTTACGTTGGTGTGACAGTTCAAATTGTCTCTTTCCGAGACCGATAGATTCCTTGGATTATTGCTATGCAGTTCGTAAACATAAACTTTTGCCGTTTTCTGAGAATATAGTAAAGGTAATTGCTCCTACGTTTAATGATTCGCATGACACAGTCCTATTAGAGCCGATTGATAAAAACTCTCATAGTAAATTCTCTGTGGCAAGATCAGTTAATTTAAATAATGATTCTAAGACTTTTAACGTTGAGATAGCAAATTTTACTCCACAGACTATTCATATTAACAAAAGAACTAAGTTAGCATCTATTCTTCCTGTTACTGTGTCTTCAATAGAAACTGCTTGCGTGAATAACACGACGACCATGGAGAAAGGAGAGGATTTTGAGTCGTGTGGGGGGGGGAGAATTTGACCTTTCTCACTTGTCACCGGATCAGCAGCAGCACCTGACTAAGCTTTTAAGCCATTACAATGACATTTTCGCTTCTTCTGTAACTCAGCTAACGGGGTGCGATACAATTCTACACAATATTAACCTTAAGGATAGTATTCCGGTTCGACAAAAGCCATACAAAGTGCCTTTTCATCTTCGCGAGGAATTAGATAGGCAAATAACAGAATTATTGGATTCCAATATTATTCAAGAAAGCGATAGTCCATATAGTGCGCCGGTTCTTTTTGTAAAGAAAGCTGATAATACGTATAGATTAGTGACGGAATTTCGGAAACTTAATGAAAAAACTGTTGAAGATTCATTTCCTCTTCCTAATATGCTCGAGCTTGTGAAACAATTGGGTGATGCGAATTTGTTTTCAACGTTGGACTTAACTTCGGGATTTTTCCAAATGAAGATCCACCCGGATGACACATTTAAAAGTGGTTTTTCGACCCCTTCCGGGCATTACGAATGGCTTCGGACACCTTTCGGAATGCGCAATGCACCCAGTTCCTTTCAAAGGCTCATGTCTGTTGTCTTAGCCAATCTGTCCCCGTTAAAAATAGGCATATACATAGATGACATTGTGATAGCTTCGAGTACTTTTGACGAACACCTTGAAAAGCTTAAAATAGTTTTTGACAGACTCAGAAATCATAATCTTAAGTTGAAACCGTCCAAGTGTCATTTTCTCAAAAGCCAAATAACTTATCTAGGATTTAAGGTATCAAAAGGTATCTTACAACCAGATGACAGAAATTTAAAAGTTGTACAAGCATTTGTTCCTCCTCGGAATAGAAAAGAAGTTAGAAGGTTTCTCGGGCTTGTAGGGTTTTATAGAAGATTTATACCTAATTTCGCACAGAAGGCTCTTCCTCTTACACAGCTAACAAAAGACAAAGTTGTATTTAAATGGACCAATGAAGCTCAAAATTCCTTTGACACTCTTAAAAATGAACTTTTAAAGGAACCTATTTTAACTCTACCCAATTTTTCCAAACCGTTTTCGCTTTGTACGGACGCTTCCAATTTAGCCTTAGGAGCTGTTCTTTGTCAGGAGGATGATACTGGGTTCTTGCATCCAATTTGTTACGCAAGCCGGAAGTTAAAAGATCCGGAGACCAGATACAGTACAGTTGAAAGGGAAGTTTTAGCAGTAGTTTGGGCTACTGCCTTTTTTCGCCAGTACCTTTTAGGGAAAAGGTTCACAATTTATTCAGATCAGGCGTCGCTGTCCCACGTGCTAAAATTGAAGGATCCCACTTCTCGGATAGCTAGGTGGATTATGAGCTTGTCCCAATTTGACTATACAATAATACATAAACCAGGGAAATTGAACGTAACAGCTGATTTCTTGTCTAGAGCAGTAAATGTAACGCACCTTGTTCAAAATTCTGTCAGTCCAGACTTATTACAGACGTTCAAAGAAGAGCAGGGTTCAGATATGCATTGTAAGCAGATTATTTCAGATATAAAAAAAAATTTGACTCCTAGTCCTCGTTTTTTGAAATTTTTTATGCGTAATGGCATTTTATATTGTGAATATGCTAAGCAACGTACCCGTTGGCAAAAACTGCACAGGTTGGTTGTTCCACGATCTTTAGTTTCACGTATTCTGCAAGAGCACCACGATTCGCCGGTGTCGGCACATTCCGGGTTCCATCGCACACTGCAACGTATTCAAAAATCCTTTTATTGGAAAGGCATGTATAGGGACATTCATAATTATGTAAAATCTTGTCATTCCTGTATCGGAAGGAGGGGTCACCGGCCTTCTCACAAGGCTCCTCTTCTGAGAATGCCTGTGGCTTCCCGTCCGATAGAAAGAATAGCCATGGACATTGTTGGTCCCTTACCCATTACTTTACAGGGAAATAAATACATCTTAGTTATCACTGATTATTTTACGAGGTGGCCCGAGGCTTATCCTTTGAAAGACTTTACTTCTGAATCTATCATAGAAAAACTGGAACTTTTTATTTCGGCTCACGGTGTGCCTTTACATGTAGTTACTGACAGGGGCTCGAATTTTATTTCACATGCAATAAAAGAAGTATATCAGAAATTAGGCATCACTAAGCACACCACCACCAGTTACCACCCGCAGTCTGACGGAGTCGTTGAACGCTTAAATGCTACTCTAATAAATTCTCTCAGCCACCTTGTGAGTGAGACGCAGGAAGATTGGGACAGACATTTGCCTTTCGCACTTTTAGCGCACAGAACTGGACGGCATGGCGCATTACTGGACTGCCCAGCATTTTTTCTTTATGGAAGAGATTTAAATTTACCTATTGATTTGTTGACACAAACAGACTTTAAGACTTATCGTGACACAGACACTTATTCAAGGGATTTAATTTTAAGACTCCGCAGGGTTTTCTCTTTAGTAAATAAAAACTTAACGGAAGCGGCTGAAAGACATGAAAAGATTAGAGACAAGGTTGTTTTTTCAAAAAATATTAAAATAGGGGATATGGTGTATCTTTATACTCCTGTGTTGCGGCCTGGATTGACTAAGAAATTTGCGAAGTTTAATAAGGGTCCATTTAGAGTGGTCGAACAGGTCACCAAAGTGAATTTTAAAATTGAGTCAGTTACGAGCCCACAGCAGTCGCAGGTAGTACATGTGGATAGATTGACAAAGGTACCTGAACGTATAAACTTTCCTTCATTGCAGGCGTGCAACTCTGATGCTCCAGAGAGAATTCATAATCAATGTGCTGATATTCCTTATAACATGAGACGTAGGGATTCGCAGGGTTTTGTTGCTTACTAATGTAGGGCTTTGCAAACATTTATTTTTGGACTCAGTAAATCAGACTTTAGCGAAATATATACATATAGATATATATATATATATATATATATATATTTTTTGTTGTATATAGTTTGACTTTTTCAGTTTGGCCAAACGTTATTTTGTATATGCATTAGGTTGTATTATTACTATTATTTTTGTGTGTCTTGGATAAAATTCTAATTGGTATTTGCACAGCGTATTCGTTATGCTATTTTCGGAATTGATTTTGGTTGAATTGAATTTTTGGACAATCACGTTTTCCTTCTTTCTGATCTTTGTGTGGGGTATTTTCGGCTGGTTCCGAGGTTCCTTGTGTTGTAACGTTCCTTTCTTTTCTAATGCTTGGCCCTGATCAGGCCGCTTCTGTTCTTAGACGTGATTGTTTGGGATTCATTCCTGGAAGTTATTCATTTTCGTAGTACTTAGGGGTCTTTACTCCTTATTTGAATACGTTCATGTGACATATTTTATTTGGAATTGTTTGAATTATTAGTGTGTTTATTTTCTCAGGAATTTATTTTATGTATCTGCGGCGCGTTACTTATCTTATTTTTATTTATTTCATTTTTTTTTTGGTGTGAACAATTGGATTAGATTATTTCTTTCTTCAGGTGTGTGTATTCGAACACATTCAGTGGCTTATCTATCGTAAGGGGAAAATTGAAAGATAAAGTCTTCTTCAACTTTGAAAGAGTGATTGTTCTTCCTTGGTCGAAGGTGAGACGTAGGAGGGTGAAATCTGGTTTCTTTTAAGGTCAAGTTCCTCTACTAAGGAGTATTGTGGTGCTGAGTTCACATTCCGGGGTTGGTTGCTTTCATTTTCTCGCGTTGAAGGCTGCAGGGGGGAGTTGTTAACACAATGATTTCTAACGACAGGGTTTTCCCTCGCTTGCATTGACAACTCCGTACTCATTTAATGTACTCCATGATTGTGCTCAGCAGAAATTGTCACAATAGTAGAATGTGTTCGACCTCAGGTGAAATTGTTTACATTAATGGACTGAAAAGGAATGAATAGATAAATAAACGTTCAGAAATGTGGCCACACAGAGACTGCAACACTAATGTGATGCAATGAACTGGAAAAAAAAAGAGAAATTCTTTTTGTCATTATTGATTGATCTTAGACATATTTTGTTTGTGATTAGCGCCTTATTTTTATTTTTATTTTTGTATGTGTTCTGAATATTTCTATGTAATTAATTAAGTGATTTAATTGATGTTTTTGATTAATTATTTTTGATGATCTTCCTTGAGTATTTTAATTAGTAATTGCTTTGATTAATCTTGTTGTTTTACTTGCACATTTTGGACTTGAAATTTAATGTGTCAGTAACGTCACTGTTACCAAGGAGTCGTGTGAAATATTGTTACATTATGTTATCCTTTAGCCTTATTGCACAGTATGAGTCATGGTATTTCAAGAAGTGTCTGTCTGCTAAATTTTGGTTTACCAAAATTTAATTCCTTAGGGGAAAGGAATGTTATGTAGAGAAATTATCTGATAGCGTTGTAAAAACTAGGTGAATGATTTTATGATTTATAGAAATTTAAATTTTATTTTGACTCTGAATTATTTAATTTAAGGCTTTAATTTTGGGGAGAAACAGATGCTTCGGGAAATATTATTTAGTATAAATGAATATTATTTATTTTCTTTTATTTGCAAATCTTGTACAAACTTTTATTCATTGTGAAAGAAGCAGGGAAAGGGAGGCAATTTTCGCCAAGTCATGATTTCGCGCGCTTTAGAATGTTCGAGAAAGAATTTTCATTGTTAGTTGACCTTAAGAGAGGAAGTACGTGACAAAAAGGTCAAAGGTTGCTACTTGTCTTTCAATGTAAGTCATTCAGGTTTTTGGCGATTGAGGGTCCGGTTGTTGGCTAAGTGAAGAAGGGCGCGCATGCGCGATCACCCTTATTTCCGCATTCTGGAGTTGAAAACGAAGATTTTGCCATAATTAAGGGGGCGATAAGTGAAGCCATAGTGGGAGCCCGTTTTGTGAAGGAGACGAAGGAAATTCGAGTTGGATTCACACTTTCCCTGGACTCACTTACCCTTGGACTCGCTGACTTTCGGGTTTGCTGGACTTGTGGACGTTGCTCTTGAAAACTGGCTTGAAGAAAATTGGAGTTGGATTCTCTCCCTTACTGACTGGTGGGTGGAACTTACTTGGGACGTTACCCGTGAAGCTTGCTCTTGGGATGAGTAAGAACAGGCGAGCAGTAATTTCCTAGCAACAACGTTTCTGACCGGCGAAATTTGAACGAGTTACCTGCGTGTTGACATAGGACTTTCAGGACCAAGCGGATAGCCGTCCTGGGCAGCAGTGCTCCTGTTTCTGTTCTACAGTAGTGAAGTGGAGTCTACATTTTTAGAACCAGTGTCAAGATGAGCCCGGCCGACATCAACGCTGGATAAGATAAGAGTCCTCCGCTTCAAGATGTCCCTTCAAGATAAGTTTTATTTTTTTTTTTTGGTGTGTTTGAACTTTAGGCAAGCTTTTCAAAAACGTCCTTAGCAAACAACAAAAAAAAAAAAAAAAAAAAAAAAAAAAAAAAAAACAACGTCAAATCTAAAATTTAACTCTCAGGCCTTAAATTGTTTCCCTTTCCTTTCTTTTAAATCACCAGACAAACCTTAAGTTTTTTTATGAATTTAAATGAACAGACTCTCAGATGAGGTTAAGATTTTTCTTATTGTGTTGTAATTGAATAAACTGATATTTAATCTGGAACCTCTTACAGTATGTTTTCTTTATATATTTAATATGAACTTTTCCTTTATATCTTGTATATGTTTTATGTTTTCGATCCTATCACGGCGCGGTCCCGGAATGCATTTTTTTCACAACGCAAAAATGCTGTACACGTTTCACTATACGATTACTACCTTTAACGGCAAGTAGTTTCATATTTAACATTTAACAATATAGGAATTTCAGATATAACATGGTACCTAGAAGTAAAACTATTTAACCTTGGTGTCGAAACATTTCTTCATAACAGTAGTGTCCCATCACTTAAGTGAGCCATTTTCTGCTCCGTTCTAAACAATTGTATTTTTATTAAATTAATATTTTAATATTTTGAGAAAATGTATGTTATGTAATAATTGTTACTAAATTTAAGTATGAAACACACCCACAAAAAATTTTACATGTTTTTTAAATTTATTTTATTGCAGTTTCCTTTTGTAAAGCACAAGTGTCCCATCACTTTTTTGAGACACTGTATTCTCTTTCACCCGACGATTAAGCGTGATAAACTCATCTGAATATTCTTCGCAGCCTATGACCTCTGTTTCCAGATCATCTTCAGCGGCTTTTCCCTTAATCATTGAATCTAGTATTTCTGAATCGCAAGATCTCAACTCAGAAATTATCATCTGCAACTTCAAAATTTTGTCTTTCAATACATCTTTATCCGCTTGAACATCTTTACAAAGTTCGGATTTTAGAATCTTATCCGTCCTAGTAAAGGCACTGCGTGCCGTTGCACGCTTTTTCTTCAACATATCAACATCCATTTTTATCTTTAAATGCAGACCCACTTAAAACTCAAAATCTGTAATGTTATCATCAATCCGACAAATCCTCAAAAACGTCTTAACTCAGAAATTCCAAAAATATAACTCAATATAATAAAAATGAATAACAATATGTCATAACATTCATAATACAGCAAAACAAAATTATTTTGAATATTACAGTAGAAGATTTAACGCATAACCTTTTCTACGTTTACACTGCAGACGATTTAGCGCATAGCATTTCAATTGAAAATTGAAACTAATTCGAATACAAATACGAAATTCAACATTGCAGATGATAAAACGCATTACGTTTCCAAATAACACTTAAATTAATATTTACTTCTACAATAATATAATATAGCAAACACAATACTTTCTCAACTATATTAATATAATAATCCCAAAACATTCGAATCAGGATCGCAATCCTGGCTGGCTCGCCATTTTGTTATGTCGTGGAGCAAAAACAATTTTACTTTACACCTGACTGCCACTGGCTCCGACATAGCAATGTGAATACTCTACATCTAAAATTTTAAAACACCATTCCAGAATTTTAAATGTTTATTTAATAGAATTCTATTCATATATTTGCATGTTATACACTATAAACACAATAACAAAATTTGAGCTTATCTGCACCAGCGTGAATAAGCCTGGCATAATATTCTGAACTCGACGCAACTTTGGGAGGAAATTACCGCAAATTCAAACACAAGGTTTCATCCTTTCCAACGCAGATAGTTTTCTAAATATATTTTACTAATATCTGCAGCGGGACAGCGGATTCATTTCATTCACCCAAAACTCAAATGTTTTAACGCAATAGTATCGCAAAAGAAACATCGACTCAAAAATCAAAATATTAAAATCTATAGAATATCATCCGCTGTTGCCCTTCCAGCACTGCGAAGTTTTTCTTCTTGCAGCTGTTGCCAGACTTATCCTCGCTGTATGATGAGAGGTACACCACATTGCTTGTTTACATTTAAAACAACAGAATAGTAGATTTGTTGCCAATCTAGAGAAAGTAAGCTTCGCAATAACAAAGATAACGTCTTCTTTTATTATTGCGAATTAAATCATTTTTAATCCATTGTGGAATTTATTCGACGAAATAAGTGTTTAAGATTTACTTCATAATTTTCAATACAGACATTTTGAGTTTTTATGTATTTTTACCTTGTCGCAAAGTGAGAACTGAATTAATTGAATGAGAAATACTGAATCGTCTGTGAAAAACTTTTGTTGTTGTTGTTGTTCTTTGCTTAATTTCTTTTATACATCGTTTTAGATTTACTATAGTATTTGAATAGAATATGTGGCAACGATTAGATAATTCTTAAGATGATATAAATTTTGTGCATTCTGAGTTTTAAAAAAAAATATTACTACGGGCGAAAACTCTTTAGTAGTTAATGACATGAAAAAAGTAAGTCATAAGTTAAAAATGATTGGAATGTAGCGCTGTTTATTGAACTTAGGGCCAGAGTCTCGCTATGGTAAACAAATACAGTGAATTTAAAGAGTGCATTTACTCTATTGTGATTTATGCGCTATTGACGAAGTAGATTTAAGCGTAAACAAATATAGTGAATTTTAAATAGTGCATTTATTCTACTGTGGTTTGTGCGGTATCGGCGAAGTAAATTTTATTCAATCTAATAAGTTTAAATGAAATGTAAGAAAAAATGCGCATAATTTAATATTCCGTACAAGTAAGTCGTGGTGCACACATCAGATTTGTTTACTATAGCATTCATATTTGTTTACATTTGAAAATTAGCAGAATAGTGGATTTGTTGCCAATCTAGAGAAACTAAGCTCCGCAACAACAAAGTAACGTCTTCTTTTATTATTGAGAATTAAACTGTGCTTCATCCCTTCCGGAATTAGCATTTAAGTTATTAAATTATCTCATACTATATTGACTCAGCATAGCGTCCACGGTGCTACTTTGGTAGACGGTTGCACTTATTTTGGCGACTCTTTTTTGGCGAGAGATACGACTTATGGCAAACCCATTGCTAGACAAGTTATTTATGGTAACCGTTACTTTGTTGTCATTTTATTTAAAAAATAATGCTTTTTATTATGTGTAAATTGCGTGTTTTAAATATTATTTATGGCTTCCAAATATTAAAAATCAATTTAATTTTGTCTTTTTATTTGAAATAAAAATTTTATTGTTTATGATATTTTATGTAATTTTATGTTGTGGATGATGTAATGAATGACGTCACATTACTTTAAAAGTAATTGGTTTCTTTAAATGATTTTATTACGTATAATTGTTTAAATAATCTTAATTCTATTCTTGATGTAATCAGCTCTCTGATTGGTTACAGAGTATTTGTGCATTAACGAGCTGTAATAAGCTCCCTGAATGGTTACTGAATATTTGTGCATTACCGCGCCATTTTAAAATTTTATTATTCATCTCTTCGAATTTCTTAGATTACATTTTTTAAATTATATTACATTTTTCAACTTTTTTTTCATTTATATCTAAATTATTATTTCGATTTTTGGTGGTACTTATCAATATACGACAGGTTAAATACTCATAAATGTAAGTACATATTTTTCTTTTACTTTATAATTGTATACTTCAATTTTTGTTAAAAAAATTAATACACTGTTTCAAAAATTGCCGAGATATTTATTGTCACATATATTTTAATGTTAAATAATTATATCCTATAAAACTTATTTTAAAGGATTGGAATTTAAGTAATATTTTAATTCTTTTAAACGTTCGTAGGATGTTTTTAATTCGATATTCAATTTAAGTAATATTTTAATTCTTTTAAAAGTTTTAATGTTTTTATTTCAATATTCAATTCAAGTAATATTTTAATCCAATTAAACGTTTTTACGCACGGCGCAATGTTTTTATAGCGGTGTTTTTATTCTATTTCTTATATATGAAAGTATGAAGCTATATAAGGTACTATTCTGTTTTGAGAATCTAAAAAAATCTCCAAACTATTGTTGATGCCAGTGCTGCCAAAAATAATTGCGGCAAACCTAATGCAAGAAAGGAAGTATAAAAGTAAATAACTATCTAAGATTGATGTTTTAATTTAGATGAAAGATTAATTTCATATAATAATTTTTTATTATTATAATGTATATAAAAAGGCGAAACATGACTGAATGGAAGCATAAGAGTAAATAACTATTTCAAATCATTAATACAATTTATGTAAAAATTGCTAAGCATAACTGAATGGATGCCTGCATCGCTATTTCGCTACCGAGTTATCGCTAAAGCATAATTTCATCTCGTTGGTTGTTCAAACATAATTTTCTATAACGAATGATGCTTTTTCTTTGAAAAAATTCTGGGTTAAGTGCAGAATCGTCCACTTATTTGTTTGCCGCTTTTTGCAAGGGTAAAAACAATAGGATTTTTGTCAATTTTCTTTTACTTTTTAAGTGAAAATAGGTCGATGTGTACCTGGATACCGAGTATGTGCAATTCTTAAAAACGCGTCAAGCAGTGGGTGATTCTGCACTTTATCCAAAATTCTTTTGCAGACTTTTCGTCATGGGCAATTCCCAGATTGTTAAATCCATAGGATATCAAAAAAAGGTTTAAAATCAACAAAGGATTTAAAAATTAAACTAGTATTTCAGTGGAAAAAAAAAATCTATAAAAACTTACGCAATCTGAAATCAGCGCGTACGCTAGATTAGACGCGCTGTTAAATGGGCGCGTTTGCTAGATTTGGCGCTTTTGCGCCTACATTTTCGCTGCAATTTTTTACTGTCCTAAAAACGGAATAGTACCCTATATGAAAGTAATAATTTAACCTTACTTTAGTATTTTATACTCAAAGTAAATGTATTTATTTACATTTGCCTGACATCTTAAAAAACGGCATTTTCAACAAAAAATGAATCCATTAATTTTAACGGTATTTATTTTATTTTTATTTGTTTATTTTTATTTTTATTTTTATTTTTATTTTTTAGTTTCGAATACTTTACGATGCATAAAATACATAAAAACAGCGTTTTTCAAAATGGCTGACTACTGTTAAAACCGCGCCAACAACTGCGCCAACGTAAATCGTCAAGAATCCGTGCAACCGTCTACCAAAGTAGCACCGCGTCCACAAAACAGTTTTTACGCCTTCAGTGTCTTTTTGCCGAGTGAGACCAAAAGTAAACTTTCAGTTTTGTGCACCGAAATGTCTGCCTTCTTGCCCGCTGGCCGAATTTCTTCTTTTTGAGTAGAAACTGTAATTTTAATTGTAATTTTTTAATTGTTTTATCTGCATTTGGTGTTTTATGTTTTTTTATATCTTTCAATTTTTAATATAGATATTTTGAGGTTTTATGTATTTTTGCCTTGTCGAGAAGTGAGAACTGAATTAATTGAATGAGAAATATATCTCTAATGAAATTCAAGGAAATAAGTTTAAATGAACGGCAGGAAAAAGTGCCTATAATTTAATATTCCGTACAAGGAAGTCATGTGATGTGCACATGAGATGTTTTCAAAAGCGTTCAAACGCTTTTGAAATAAAATAGCATAAAATCCGCTGATGTAGCGGAAAATTTTTTAACAAAGCTCTGTCTAATTTCGACGCTCTATTTTAGATATCACTCACCGACACTTATTTCCACATCACTTCTGCCACTACATGCATCACTTCTGAAGAATTTTAGCTTCTGACGCTATTTTTAATTGCTTTAAAAGGAACTGGCTGAATAAATATTCCATGAAACCTGTAGGAGTTTTATGTCAACGTGAATATTAACTACTGCCAACATTCTGTTTTTATTTGGCATTCATAAATGTTTAATATGCAACCATATATTTTCCCTAAGGACTTATAAAGCACTTAAATTTCTTATTTCTAAAAACGGAAAACTGTAATTTTATCTCTCATAATTAATGTGATTCTTTAATTTTTCAGCTCAAAATAATTTTGCCAATTTTTAATGGCTCGTCAACATATTTTTCCTGCAATATATGCTAATATTCTTTTATATTGATACTAACGTACTCTTTCATTTAACAACAACTTAGTATACTAGTAAATTTATCTTGTTCTGTATAGATAAAACACCGCAAATAATGAAATTTTCATAGATATTTTAATAAAGGCATGCCTGCACAATCATCCGACCCTCGACCATGATTGGTAGTCAGTCAGATACTCGATTATTTTCCCTAGCAGACGCGTAAAGATTATAAGCTCTGTCTGTATGTATGTCGCCTTACCGTTGACATGGTTCTAGAAGAGAAACCTCAGTTCGTGAATCATTGATTCGGTCAGTTTTTATAGGCTTAAATTTCCTTTTTGCTCTTTTAGCAAAAAATTATTGATGAATAATATGCAGTTTTCCTCGCTCCTTAAATTTATTGTCATACACCAAAAATTCTGAATACGTCTTAAATATTATATCTTGTTCAAGAGTAAATAATTTAAAATAAGTATTTCGCACTCACTCGAGCATGAGGAAGTCATTATTTTTAACACTGAATTTATGATGTTTTTCTTGCAATTAAAACAATTTTACACACATTTTGTTTACCTAACCTTTACATTATACTATTAAAAGCACTTTGGTGTATGGCGTAGGATATTTTATTGAAATTAGAATTCATTATTTTTATTGCGAATGTCTTACAAGCAATAGAATTTTCTACAAAAAACTTCCTGGGAGTGCCAAAAGTAATGATAACATATTATCATCCATGAGGTGCAAGATTGTTTGTTTACTTACTTCTTATCCTAATCTATAATCCCATTGTGGTTAATGTGACTTGTTTCTAAGACAGTTATAACTGTGGAAAAAATATTTCTTATTAATGTAATTTCTCTAATTTTCTCGTTAACTATCTTCATAATTTAACGACATGTTAGTCTGTTATTTTCAACATTTTCGATGATGAATCCTTTAATTAAACAAGCATAATCTTGATACATAATGCATTTACAATACGTAATGTATTTTGCATTTTTAATTATTATTGTTATATTGTTATCATTTTACCAGTCTCACTTTTAAATTTGAAGATTCCGGTTAACAAGTTCACAAAGTTTGTCATGGCATTTGTTTTTATAATAGAACAACACGCAAATGACCTTAAAAATGCATTTTTTCTATCTGTTTAATATTTCCAATTTTTAAAATTAAATATTAACAGGCATGATCTAAGGCATAATAAGGAAATTTATGAAAATTTTAATATTTTCATAGAAAAGGCTGATTTATATAAATATCGAGTTGAAAAAGAAAACTAAATTTTAAAATGTATACTTAAATTTCCACATATTTTGAGGTTTCATGGCATTCAACTGTGTCACAACAGACCATCAGGCAAGACCTAGCAGCTCCTCACCAATGGCCATACGGTTAAAACCCCTGAAGAGTGAGAGTAAAAAAACCTGTGTTCGATCCCAAGCAAGAGGTTTGTTTAATTTAATTACGGCAAAGCGCACTAGGACTATCTGCCTAGGGAAAGAAATGCCTTTGTGGAGGACTTTCTAAGGGAAACTGACTCGTATACACGTTACACGTGGGGAAAACCACGAAAACGCCCATGCAGTCAGCCCGTTCGCGGAATTCGAGCCTCGGACCGAACTACTAGTGTTCAGCGACTTTACCGCTCAGCCGCTGGTGGGCCCCGAGCGAGAGCACTGGCTTGTTTTCATGGTTTCTCCAAAGTGCAACCTGAATATCAGCCAATTTTCCATACTTGAAGAAGACATCCCTCCACTTAGGCAGATATCCCTCATGCTTTGCTATATCCAAGTAATCTTAGTATATATGAGCGTCTGTCAGAAATTTCTCATATTCATTAAATAACAGATGTTTTCCGAGCTTAATATCTGGCGATTCGGTAAGATTCCAGAAATATCCTGTTTGATAGCTAGTTAAAAGTAGTTTACGAGCAATTTTCCTTATGCGACGGTTTATAATTCTTAAAACTTGCAAGAAATAAAAGTAATACGGTTTTATTCCTAAACGATTTTCTTGGAAATCAGTTCATGTTAAATTTAATGTCCCGCAAAAACTTTCTGTTACTTTGTATAAAGTATTATAGTATTTTAGTTTTACACGATAAACAATCGCTTGTTTATGTTTTGAAGTATCTTCACGAGGACATTAAATACGCAACATCACATGAGCATCAGACACCCTGTTAAAGAATATAGGTATGTCTTCTTTCTTCCGGTTGACAGATTCATCCTAATTCTTCTTATTGAGCTGTGATGGTTAAACTAGAGTTTATATTGAATTTAAATATTCTGCTTCTCGCTGTAACCAACAAAATGCAAATACTGAATGAACATGATTATATTTAATACCTTGTTTTCTCAGCAGATTCATTTCTGAAACAGGAAGCAAAAAAACTATTAGAACTTGGCTAATATTGATTATTTAAACGATAATAAAATATCCGAACTTAAGATAATTTATTGATAGGTAATCGATATTGTTCATAAAAACAGTGATATTTTGACAATACCTATTGTAGCATGTTAAATTTTCTGTGAGCGTTTAGAATGTTAAATAGTTACCAGATTTTGTTGAACATAAGATAGCCTCCTTTTAAAGCAAGTCTAATTTTTTAAAGTACATTACAAAGAAAAATGTTTTTGCATAATAATATAAAACGACTTCATCTATATCAACTTAATATGCTGAAAGTGTTACATAAGAAAGGTATCAAAATATCTAAATAATTTTCCAGACAAAACTCACCCTCTTTTTCTCTAATGTTAAAAATTTATGCTAATGTTAAAATTAATGTTAATTTTATTGCGCCGTAAATTGCCTTAATGTGTTCTTCTAATATTGCCCTTCTAAGATAAATCATTAAAAGGTCGTTTTAAGTTGAAACTAACCGCCTTATATTTAGATTAATACGGTATATTCTTAGACATTTGATGTACTAATTCGAGAGTAATCATATTCATTAACCATACATTAATTCATATTCATTAATTAATTAATTTGGAGTTGGCGATAATTCGTGGCCACCTAAATTTAACGAATGATTTCCCAGCTTCCCAGTCGCACTTTAAATAGGTGAGAATATAATGAATTTCCTTTTTCCTTACCGCATATCTTCGTGGGGCAATATGAAGCATGCGGTAAGGAAGGAGAGAATTAACTACCAAATTTATTGGTATGTTGATAAATAAAATGTGTCTTCAGATATTTTGTCTGCATAGCAGAATGCCAGATATCTAGATTAAATGGAAAACCATATCAATATTTGGGAAATTAGAATGTCTTATTAGAATGTCTTTCAAAACAAAATGCCAGGTAACACAATATTAAATATCTGTATTAAACGGCATCACATCAATATTTGTACAATTAGAAAGGCTTCTTTTTAACACAAATGAGGTTTTTTTTATCTTTTACCGTATTTTTATTTCAATAAAAGTTATACAGTAAAGAAATAAAAGTTATAATCTTCTGGAAAAGAAATACAAAATTCATTGCATTTCGCCCAAAAGCAACAGCAATTTTTTTATTTGTCTCAACACGCAGCTCAGATTAAATCCGAAATGGAAATGAAAACAAAGAAAATGAATTTCATGATTTTATTTCTGTTTCAAATAAAATAAAAACCACAAAATTCATTTTTATTCACGTAAATCTAAAGCCTTAAGCACGTATTTATGTTTTCACTTACAACACTCAAATTAAATAAAGAATTTTTATTTTATTTGTGCGAAAATTAACGCATAACCTATTTATTTTTATTAAGAAATAAATTAAGATATATTTATTGGCTTAGAAATGGCTCTACTTTATTTTATATCTATAATTTATATTCGTACAGTAAAGTTTCGGTGGAATATATCAGCAGCAGTAGACCTTTATGTTGCCCATAACTGCTTTTAAATTTTAAAGTTAAAGTTTGCTGGCTATTGCAGATCAACTTACATGTATTAACAATTCAACAAAAGAATTTTAAAGAAAAGCTCTTTTTTAAAAAAATAGGTACTCTGTTGTACAAAGTACTATTTTTCATATTGTCTTTGCCCAAAAATGATTAAAAACGTGTAAGTAAGTTAATTTTGCTTGATAGGAAAAGCAAGCAATCCGGATGATTAACATTCTACAGTATTTTCAATCAATGCATATATTTTAGTTAACCTCTGCTGCCCCAATTTTATTTTCCAGAAAATTCGGTATGTTGGCAAAAACTGCTACGTGGTATCTTTAAAACTTGTGTGTTATAGTAAGATATATATTTATCTTAAAGATATGCGTCTTGAAAATATAATAGAGCTTATATCTATTACAACGAAAGATTAAGCGGTTATTCTCAGATTAGCCGACTTATTTTTTTTAAATCTGAACGCTTTAGTGATTGTTACAGCCACCACGGGCTCTAAGTGGCTAACTATTGATAGCAGCTATTGATCTTAGAGAATTCGAGAAATTGTTTTCAGTTGAGGATTGAATTGATTAAAAGAAGTTGAACGCCTTTCTTCTAAACCATTGCGAAATATCTTTGAGTGGCTTTATCTTATAAAGCTCTGAACACTATTGCGGATAGCGTTACACTCAAGAGGAAGAATCTGTAAGTTTTAGATAAATTAATTTGCTCTTATTGTGAGATTAAGAATATATTTAAAATAGTGGTAATGAAAGAATTGCGTATAGTTTTTACTGAACAAAATTTTCAAGTTGAAAATAGATTTTTTATATGTAATAATAAATTTTGTAAATAAATTCTCCTTCAAGAAAATTGAAACTGAAATAATTCTTAAACATGCCTTTAATAAATATAACAGAGGATCAGTTATACATACTTGTGTTGCTACAGTTTTAAAAATGGATAAAGAAGAAAGCTGCAAATCATCCGTTATGAGGTAAGTTTTTTAATTTAACGGCTAGTTTAAAAGAAAGAACAGCTTTTTATGATATTTAGAAATTACCCAAAACAGTTACGGCTATATAAATATTATTTGCTTTTATGTTAAGTCATATTTTTTTGTTAAGGATAAGTCGCTGCATGTGATATAATATACCAAATATATTACTGAATTTTAACTCAAATACACGCAATTCTTATCATTGCATTTTGCATGATTTTATTTTATTCTAGTTTTTATTATTTAAATGTCTATATCAAACTACGCAGAGAAAGATTTTATAATTAATATATTAGGCTATTTTTTTAATTATTTCTTTTATTAATTGTAATGTTGCGCGCTTCCAACCTGCACGCAACAATAGTGGTGACTGCTGAGAACTGGAAAGTAGACAAAGTCTTGAGAAGGGTTTAAGTCCCTTTTTATTCAACTTTCGAAATTACAAATGCATGCTCTCGACGCTCACAAACTACGCCGACCCGGCGGTAAAATAAAAATAAGAAACTGAAAAGAGATAATAACAAGTGACTAACTACGAGGCTCTCTAAACGTAACTAACCTCACCGCGTTCTAAAATACCGCTGATAATTCAGCAAACTTCTGAATATTTACGTTGAAAGATTAACAAACTGCCGAGGCAAGCACACAGGCCGAAACGCGTGATTCTTCAATTTCTGACTAGCCACCTCCACGCTCGTGAAGCAAGAAAAGCACACTTTCGAACTCGTTTCCCTTCTATTTAACTCAGCTTACTTCCGCTGACAATTTGAATCCTTGCGCGTTCTACTAAAATTTACATACTCTGGCATTGGCAATTCCAGGGGAAAGTAAGGCTTGACAGGACAGATAGTTTAAACTTGAAATAAATGTTAGTTAAAATAAATATAAACCCTACATTTGCCGCTGCCAGAATTTGGTAAACTTGGAAGCAGGTCCTAGAAACGACCTGTTGAAAAGTTTCCACAATTCTGAACTAAATTTTAAGAGCCTCGTTTACATAAAAAAAAATCTGTTATCTCACAAAAGGTAGAATAAATTTCTGTAGATACTTATTTAATTCTCTCTTCTTACAGCAACCTTTCCTGGACTTCAGCAATCAATCTGTTCTCTTCCTTCCAGCATCTGGAAGGAATAAGTATCAGTATCTTTCTAAATACATTATAATTTACACTTTCTTGACACTGAATACGTTTTTGTTTTTGAACGATTTATTTTCCTTAGTTACTGCTTAATTCACATTCATTCAAGTATTCAAACATGAATTTAACTTTACCCTGGCTCTCCACCATGTGTGGTGTCAAACGGGAATATTCGTGTTTTAGTATTACAACACTTCCCCTAACCACAATGATTTGTTAGAATTCAACGACCAAATAGACACACCTTACTCGACATTCTACAACTCGATGAGCTACTTTAACATTCTTAAAATTCAAGTGTAGGTGGAGAACCCTACAAAACACATTCATTCTAACTTCCCCCTCATTCATCTTTAGACATGCAGGCTTTCGCTCAAAAGCATGATTTTATCTACAGTTTAATACTTAAATTTGAATTCATTGCTTTTGAGCATTTACTTTTAGCATCTAAAATTTTATGCTTCTAGACTAAATTCTACTTTTACATAACTTTCAAGTATTTACGTATATTTACAAAATTCTAATACATATGATTTTTACAATTTACCATAAAATGAATAAGAGAAAAATAAATATTTACTTTACTCATTCTTCGCCAAGCTGGCGGCACTGAAACTAAAGTTCTTATTAATACAAAAATACGAAGTTATTTTTATCTTTGGCCAAATTTTGGTTGGTCTTTCGACCAACAGAAACTGCTTGTTCTTAGATTTTATACTTAAAGAAAATAATACTTTTGCCTTAGCTAAGTAAAGTAAAACAAAACTATGTCTCAACCGAGACAAATTGACTTCCGTCAAAACATAGAACTTCGTATTTACGCATAACATTTCGGAACAAAAGAAAAAAAAATTTTATAGAAGATTTTAACTTATCTTTGAGTTTTCGATGATTGGAACTCCGACATTCTCTTCTGGCAGAAATGCTCCCACGTTATAGGTTTCATCGACGTCAGTCTTCTCCTTAGTGTCCTCCGAGTGTCGTCCATGTTGATATTTCTTTTTCGCCCTCTGCATGCTGGCCTCTTGGAGTGGTAGTCGTCGGGTTGCTGTCTTTTCCGTTTTTCCCCTGGACGGCTGGTCTTAGCCTCCTCCGGTCTTGAATCCTGCTTGAATTTCTTCCGTTGGTGGTTGTCTTTTCTTTCCTCCTGCTGTCTTTTCGTTCTCGGGAACGGCGGCCTTGTTTGCACCTGACTCTCTGGCCCTGGAAGCGTTCTTCTCGATGTAGAATTTCTACTGCGATACGTTGTAAGTAGTGTTTTCCTCTTTACCAAGGTTTCTTTACGCGGCGGCTTTGCTTTCTTGTATTTCTTAAATGCTGGAGTCTGAAAGTTTTCATTTCTTCTTTTCGGTACCGTCGCATGGGTTGTAGAAGGGCTAGGTTTCTCTTCAGTTCTCTGCTTTTTGGGTGGTGGAACGGGTGACGTTACTTCTGGACCTTCTATTTCTTTTACGCTTGAGTCCTGCAAGAAACTTTTAAGGATTTCAAAATCATTTTGATTATAATATTTTTTCACCTGGTCGGGACTTGCTTTACAGATTTCCCTACGACTCCCTTGATTTCCTGAATTACATAGGGGCCTTCAAATTTTGGAGCTAACTTTGCAGTAAAATTGTCTGGGGCACTTGATAAAGAAAATTTCCGCTTCAACACTTTATCCCCAACTTTAAAATCTGCTTCACGGCGTTTTCTATCATAATATAACTTTTGTCTATTTCGAATTATTTTTACAATGTTTTTATTAACTCTTTCTACTATGTTTGCCTGTGGTCTATACGGAACCATTTTGATATGGCGTATGCCAAGTCCAGTGCATATGTTTTCAAATATTTGACTAACGAATTGTTTACCGTTATCGCTAATGACTTTTATCGGTGCTCCGTATTTTAAAATGTATCTGTGTAAGAATGCATCTGGGACTGTTTTGGCTGACGCGCGTTTAAGTGGAACAATTTCTGTCCATTTTGAAAAATGATCTACAATTACTAAATGAAAACGATTTTTCTTTAACTCACTCTGGGGAAAAGGACCAAGAAGATCTATGCCTAAAATTCCATTCGTAAATGTAGCGCGAATGCTATTTAAGTACCCGGCCTGGCTGTAATTAATATCATTTATTAACTGACATTGATTGCAGGACCTGACATACGCAGTTACTATTTTGTATAATTGCGGGAAATATACCGCCTCGCGTACCCTTTTTAAAGTCTTTCTGACCCCTCAATGACCCGCTGTTTTCGCGTCGTGTAATTCCTTAAAAATGCTTAATCGAAGCGAGGCTGGGATGACTGGTTTGTACTCGAGATTTTCGTTTGTTGTTTTCGTATAAAATAATAAATTATCTATTATTTCATAGTTTTCTGCTCTATTTCTTATCGCATCGATATCTGTGTGCTCAAAGCTTTCGGTGTCTTTCAAATATGCATAGATACTTCCAAATTCAGGATCAGCTTTCAATTCAGCAATAATTGTATCTCTAGAATCTAAAATTTTTGAAGTCAACACAGCGCATTTAAGTTCATTGCCTTCATCGTCCAGTTTTATACGAGAAAGTGCGTCAGCTACATTGTTTTCCTTACCCGGTTTATATTTGATTATGAGATTATATTCTTGGAGTTTTAAAACCCATCTTATTAACCTGGGCGTTAGGTTTTTCCCCGAGTAAAGTCTACCAACCGCCGCATGATCCGAAAAGACTGTTACTGGCGCTTTGCCGAAATAAACTCGAAATTTGTGTACAGCCATTAATACGGCTAATGTTTCTCTCTCTGTAGCTGTATAATTCCTTTGTGTATGATTCAACGTTTTACTAAAAAATGCCAAAGGATGGTCATTTTGCATAAGAACCGCACCCACAGCATAGTCCGACGCATCTGCTGCAATTTCCAGGTTTTCGTCCCCCTCCGGGAATTTCAAAACAGGGGCATTGATAAGCGCTTCTTTTAACCTTCCGAATGCGGTATTTGCTTCTGCTGTCCACGTGAATTTACTTTTCTTTCTTTTAATTACTAACAAGGTGTAACAGCTTTAAATAGTATTAAAATCTTGTAGTTTAAATAATTTAAATAGATGAACATTAAGTTATTTGTGAATGGCAATATTCGAAACCAGACTCGAGTGCCACGTGCGACTCTCGCACGAAGAATGTAAATTATTTTTAAATGTTAGAATATGTTTTCTCTTCTTGTTTGTATGTCGCCATTTTTTTGAGTGTTAAATAAAAGTTATTGCTGTGTTCCATCATTGGAATTGCTTCATTTCGTCAAAGAAGTATCACAGTCATAATTATTTTGGAGGCACCGACCAAGATCGAATAATCGTGCGTATTTTTATTTTATTAGTTCATCACTGAACATAATATTAGTGATACCAGATTATTACTTCCTGTTCATATAGAATTGCTTTATTTTATTAGTTCATCACTGAACGCAATATTAGCGATACCAGATTATTATTTCCTGTTAATATTAAATTGTCTTATTTTATTACCGTATTTGATATTATATTTAATATTCATTTTAGTTGTGCAGACGGTAGACATATATATATATTGCTCTATGTTATTATTCTTATTTTAATCACAATTAATGTGGTAGAGAGAATGAACTTCATATAATTTAAATATTTCATTTTTGAGGTATACGTACTTAACAAAGTGCATTTAATTTCGTGATTCCTGACTGCATTAATTAATTAAAGTAATTGAATTGAGCTATTTTGAGGAAATATAAAGAAAACAGTGTTCGTTAATTTTAAACATAGAAACAATGTCTTACTTAGGAAGAACTCGTAAGGAAGATTTGCAAAATCTCGCGGCTGAACTGGGAGTTCATGTGACTGCAGATTTGAAAATAGTCGATTTAAAACAGAAAATTGTTGAAAGTAGAGATTATGATGAAGTATTCGTCAAAGGAGTCTTAGACACAATAATAGAAGAACGGAAAGTGAGGGAGGAAAGGGAAGAACGGAAAGAGAGGGAGGAAAGAGAAGAACGGAAAGAGAGGGAGGAAAGGGAAAGAGAAGAACGGAAAGAGAGGGAGGAAAGGGAAAGAGAAGAACGGAAAGAGAGGGAGGAAAGGGAAAGAGAAGAACGTAGGAGACAGGAAGAAGCGGAAGAGCGGAGAAGGAAAGAACAGTATGAATTAGAGAGATTAAGACTTGAAGCAGAGACAAAGTCTCAAAATACCGGACAGATCCGGCCGAAAACGGAGCTGCGTCACCTTATGCAGAAATTCGATGACAAGAAAGGAGATATCAGTCTATATTTGCTATTGTTTGAAAGGCAAGCAGAATGGGCTAAAATTGATAAAGAAGAATTTGTATCTCATTTACTAGGACTACTTCCTTACGAAGTAACCCAGTTAATAGCTAGAGAACCCTCCGATAAAGCTAAAGACTATGAACACGTAAAGAATTTATTGTTAAGACGGTTTAAACTAAGCCCGGAAAAGTTTAGGCAGAAACTTATGAAACATCAAAAGAGTACCGAATCCACATGGGTGGATTTCAATTATGAAATAGAAAATTATTGCAAGGAATGGGTGACTGGTCTAGGAGTTAAGACTTTTGATCAGTTGCTAGATTTGATGGTGATTGACCAACTTAAGCGTCGAGTTCCTCCTGAAATTCGAGATCATTTTCTTGATGAGTGGGTAGAGATGATTTCATCTAAAAAATTAGCTGAAAAACTTGATGCCTATGAAAACGTTTGCGGAAACTTTAAAAAAAAGCCTGTAGTGGATAGGCAGAAAGAAAGATACAATGCACTAACTCAAGGTAAATTGAGTTCAGATAATAAAAATAAAACTGAAAACAAAATGTCATCAGGATTTAATACGCAAAGCTTGTTTCATAGACCTAGAAGTCCACGTCCAGATGATAAATATGAAAAACGAAAGACGCCACAATGCTATCAGTGTGGGTCCTATCAACATTTAAGGCCCCAATGTCCAAAACTTAAGAATAGTACTGAATCTCCTGCTAATCTTAACAGAATTAGTGCAAAACCAGAGGATAAATTTCTATTACCTTATACTAGTATGGGTTACGTAAATGGTCATAAAATTCCTATATTAAGGGATTCAGGTGCTAGTATTGATATAGTTTGTCGCAAATACATCACACCGGAAATGCTGACAGGTGAAAATGTGTGGGTGCAACAGCCATTAGACTTGAATCCAACCTGTTTACCATTGGCTGAGATCGAACTAAATTGCGATCTTGGGCGAGTAATAACTAAGGCTGCCATTATTAGAAATGAACTCGACAAAGGAAGGTATTTATTAGGCAATCGAACTTTTACACTGTTGAATAAACAAAGAAAGGAGCCTGATAGTTGTCCTCACCAGGTTAATGCTGTCTCTACTAGAGCTCAAAGGAAAAGAGAAATAGCTGAAGAGAAGCTCTTGGAACCGATGAAGGAAGAAAATAAAGCATCCAGATATGTTTTTGAAGAAGAAGATAATTTACCGGAACTAAATACGGAAGATGAAGCTCTCATGAAACTGGTAAAAATTGACTCAGAAGAAATTGCACAACTTCAGCTTGCTGATAAGGAACTGTCTAAAATCATCCAAGAAGTTAAAGAAGGTACATGCAAAAATGAGAACTATAGTCTGACAGGAAAAGAACTTTTAGTTAAAAAAACGACGGATAAAATGGGCTTTGAAAGACAGCTTGTCGTTATACCTGAAAAACTCAAGCCGTCAATTATAAAGATGTGCCACGAAGGAACTTCTGGTCATTTGGGTGTCAAAAAGACCAAAGACAGACTTGCTAGATATTTTTACTGGACGAGGTGTTACAAAGAAACTGAAGATTTTGTAAGAACCTGTGATGCTTGTCAGCGCGCTGGAAAAGGAAATGACAAAAAGAAGGCTCCAATGACATTAGTACCAGTAATTTCCGAAATATTCACTAAAATAAATGTCGATGCCGTTGGTCCGCTACCTATTTCAAAGACTGGAAAAAAATATATTATTACAGCTCTGTGTATGTCGTCCAAATATCCAGATGCTGTAGCGGTGACAGACATTTCTTCGTCATCTGTGATTGATGCTTTCTTACAGATTTTCAGTCGTATGGGTTTCCCAAAAGTGTTCCAAACAGATCAGGGGACCTCTTTCGTCAGTGCTTTGACAGAGGAATTTTTGGAGCGTTTCGGCATTAAACATGTAAGAAGCTCTGTGTATCATCCGCAGAGTAATCCCGTTGAGCGATTCCATAGAACGCTAAAAAGGGTGTTAAGAGTCGTATGTATAGGAGCGACTTCGGATTGGGAGAATTATCTACCATCAGTTCTTTTTGCTCTCAGAACAGTCACACACGAAAGCACTGGTTTTACACCAGCAGAATTAGTTCATGGCAAAAACCTACGAACGCCAGTCACTTTACTTTATGAGCAGTGGCTAGAACCGATTGAAGAAAGTAATAATGTTGTCAGTTACGTTTTCAAACTTATTAATCGAATGAAGAAATGCCAGGAACTTGCCGTGGAAAACATGAAAGAAGCTCAACAACGGAGGAAAACATGGTACGATCGAAACGCAGTGAAAAGAGAATTTGCTAGAGGAGATTTAGTTCTTGTTTTATCAACGAATCGTCAAAATAAACTAGAAGTACAGTGGAAAGGACCTGGAAAAATAGAGCAGAAAATTTCAGAAACCAATTATATTGTAAGTTTCGAGGAACAAAATGAGCCAAATCAAGTATATCACATTAACATGCTTAAACCATATTACAAAAGACCAGAAATGATTAATATGATAACTGAAGTGGAAGGAGACTTAGAAATGGACATTCCTCGTTTACCTTCCAATCCAAGTATATTAAATTTCTCGGACATCATAGAAGAGAATGAACTCGAGAAAAGGTTGAAATCCGAGCAAATAGAAGATTTACGAAAGATTTTATGGAAATATTCTGGTTGTTTTTCAAATAATCCTGGACTAACAAACTTAGTTTGTCACGATATTGAGCTATTAAATAACGAACCAATACAAATAAAGCCATACAGACTGTCACCCCGACAGACTGAAATTCTCAAAAGGGAAATACAGAAAATGCTCGATCTTAAAATTATAGAGCCGGGAGAATCGGACTATACATCTCCCATGATTTTGATAGAATCTTCATCAAAGGATCCTCGGCCTTGTATTGATTATCGTAAACTCAATGCTGTTACTAAAACTGAATACTATCCTTTGCCTAATATTGAAGAACGTATCGAAACTGTAGCAAAAGCAAAATATATTACCCTATTAGATTTATCTAGAGGCTACTGGCAAATTCCGTTAACAGAAAGAGCCCAAAGATATGCAACATTTGTAACTAGTTTTGGAAGTTTCAGGCCTCTACGTTTACCCTTTGGATTAAAAAATGCCCCATATTTTTTTAGCAAAGTTATGACTAAAGTCCTGGCTGCATGCGAAGGTTTCGCTGTACCATACCTGGATGACATTGCCATTTACTCAAAAAACTGGGAAGAGCACCTTAAAAACTTAACTTCTGTTCTAGAGAGAATACAGAAAGCAAATTTACGACTAAAACCATCAAAATGTAAATTTGCACAAGATCAAGTGAGATACCTAGGCCATGTTGTGGGACAAGGACAACGAACCCCGGATGAAGTAAAGATCCTGGCTGTAAAGGAGTATCCTACACCTAAAACCAAAACAGAAGTACGTGCTTTCTTAGGACTGGTAGGGTATTATCGCCAGTACATACCGAGATTTTCGGAAATTGCTTCACCCCTCACGGACGCTTTGAAGGGGGTAACAAAAAAAGGAAATATACAATGGTCTGAAATATGTGACAGAGCTTTTAAAAATTTAAAAGAGTTGCTATGCAAGAAACCAATTCTGTATGCTCCCGATTTTGATAAAAGGTTTATTATATAAACCGATGCCTCAGACAATGGCATGGGTATAGTACTATGCCAATTAGATGATGAACAACGTGAACATCCTATCTTGTATATAAGCAAAAAATTTACTAAGTTTGAAAAGAATTATTGTACTACTGAAAAGGAGTGCGCTGCTATCATCTACGCTATCAAGAAACTGCATTTTTATCTGGATGGTCAGCAAGAATTCTTGATTCAAACTGATCATAATCCTTTGGTCTGGCTACAATCCAACGCCAAATGTAACTCTAGATTGATGCGCTGGGTACTCTCATTACAACCTTATAATTTTAAGGTCATTCATCGCAAAGGATCTTTGCACAAGAACGTAGATGTTCTGAGTAGAATTAAGTAATGTAACTCTTAGTGTATGTAACCACGTTTAGAATTAATTTTATTGTTTAATGTATGCTCAACTAATGTATTTGAACGTTCTCCATTTCTTTCTTTTTAAATGTAGTGTAAAAGTATTGTTTAAAACTTAAAATTTTTTGGCCTGAAATTTAGAAATTTATAAGAGAAATAACCTTTGCTCTTTAAGCAAATGAGCAAGCCGAGCTTATTAAACTGTCAAATTTTACAGAACTTTTCCCTTCGGAAAAAGTCTCTCCGTTGGGGGAGAGGTTGTAACAGCTTTAAATAGTATTAAAATCTTGTAGTTTAAATAATTTAAATAGATGAACATTAAGTTATTTGTGAATGGCAATATTCGAAACCAGACTCGAGTGCCACGTGCGACTCTCGCACGAAGAATGTAAATTATTTTTAAATGTTAGAATATGTTTTCTCTTCTTGTTTGTATGTCGCCATTTTTTTGAGTGTTAAATAAAAGTTATTGCTGTGTTCCATCATTGGAATTGCTTCATTTCGTCAAAGAAGTATCACAAAGGGTTCAACAATATTAGCAAAATCTTTTATGAATGACCGATAATAAGAACATAACCCAAGGAAAGAAGAAAGTTTCTTGGCGGTGTTGGGAGGTGGGAAATTCTTGATTGCTTTTATTTTTGAATCTTATGTTTCTATACCCTTTTGCTAAATTTTATAACCCAGATATTTAAGTTCTTTAGTTGCGAACTTGCATTTTGAGGCGTTAATTGTAAGACCGGCCTCTTTTAATAATTTAAACACTTCTTCTAGGTCTTTAATATGTTGTTCCAACGTACTACTCGTTATAATTATATCATCTAGATAGATTAAAGTCGATTTTCCTAGGACAGGGTTTAGAACAATGTCCATAGCTCTCTGGAATGTTGATGGGGCCCCACACAACCCAAAGGGCATGCATAAAAATGCATAAGTGCCCGATTTTGTTATAAACGCGGTTTTATGTATGTCTTCGGGTCTCATAGCTATTTGATAATAGCCAGACTTTAAGTCCAAAGTAGTCATGTATCTTGTAGGTTTAATCTTTCTAATAATTTCCTCTATAACCGGCAAAGGGTAAACTGGGAATTTAGTAACACTATTCAGTTTTCTGTAATCGATAGCAAACCTCCAAGCCCTCGTTCTCGAAGGAGGAAACTCGTTCTTTTTCCTACATAGTACAACTGGACTCGCGTACTCACTATTTATGGGCGTTATTATTTTGTTCTTTAACATTTCCTGAATATGTTCTTCTACGATTAGCTCTTTCTGTTTATCATAGCGATAAGGTTTAGGCCTACAGGGTTTGTCGGCAGTTAATTGTATCTCATGCGTAACTATTTGACAGCTACCAGGCCGTTCTGAAAACAAGTTTGAAAAAGTACTCACCACTTTCTGGATGGCTTGACTTTCATGGTCATTCAAATGGCTAAGGTCAACTTGCGGTTGTTCCACTGGTTCCACTACCCTCCGGTCCATCTCCAGCACGAGAGAACTTTCCTGGAAATTCAGTTTGGCCTTCGTGGCTTTTAAAAATTCCATACCTAAAATAAGTGGAGTTTGCAAGTTTTTTACTACAAAAATTAATACTTTAAGGCTTTCGTTTTGAACCTGTATTTTTAAAGATAGTTTTCCAATACAATGACAAGTTTGTCCTTGCGCTGCTATGATTTCTGTGTTTTTATTTTTAAATAATCGAAACCTATTAAAGTTCTTGAAAAAAATGTCACTCATAAAATTACCTTCTGCTCCTGTATCGATGAGGACTTCTACTGGTACATCGCCAACCAAGACTGTTTTAATTGGTAACTGTGAGTTCTTTACGATGACCCCGTATTTAAGTATCTTCTTGAGGGTTTTTTCAAAACTTTCGGGGTCTGGACCCTCGCTTTCACAGGCCCCTCTACTCGTTTAAAGCTTTCCTTTCAACTTCTGCCTTCTGGGTACGCGGACGGTTGTTTTCAAATTTCCTTTTTGGGCCTTGACCTTCGAGCTTCGATGAGTTAACTTGATAGCTCTTTTCCCCATAAGAGCGGTTTGCATTTCTGGTCTGCTCACTTGAAGATTGCCTTCGGATACTTTGAGAATACGATGCCCCTCTAGCTTTTTCTGCTGTTCTGCGATTTTGGAACTTGACTGCCAATTCGAAGAGCTCCTGCAATGTGCTTGGGTTTCTAATTTCGAAGTAGTCTTGAACAGCAGGTAACAATCTTGGTAAGATTATTTCAATAATCTCCGCGTCGGGTTTCTTCCCATACAGCATATCCGTCAGCTTAATTTTTCGCAGAATAAAGTCCGTCAACTCTTCTATATCCCGTTGATAAAAACTGTATAGTTCGGCTTCTAGCCTTGCTCGATCTTTCACTATGGGGAAGGCCTTTAATAACGATTTTTTGAAATTTTCAAATGTATATGTCTGGCTTCCGAATTCCCCTAATAAAAATTTGCCTATATTGTTCCACCATAGCGCGGCCTGTCCTCTTAGTGCAGATGTGGTCATGGCAACCTTTTGTCTTTCAGGCGCAGGGTAGAGCTGGAAGTGATTTTCTAGGTCTTCTAGAAATATCGCCACCGAATTTTTTTCCCTCGAAATTGGCGTTTGGCTTAATTGACGCTCTCAGCGTCTGGACCAGGTATCCAAATCCTTCCAATTGGCTTGCCATTTCTTGTTGTTGTCCAGCAACTTCCATCCAATTTTCGGCCATTTCAGTTCGACAAGAGTTCGGGCGCCAATGTAATGTTGCGCGCTTCCAACCTGCACGCAACAATAGTGGTGACTGCTGAGAACTAGAAAGTAGACAAAGTCTTGAGAAGGGTTTAAGTCCCTTTTTATTCAACTTTAGAAATTACAAATGCGTGCTCTTGACGCTCACAAACTACGCCGACCCGGCGGTAAAATAAAAATAAGAAACTGAAAAGAGATAATAACAAGTGACTAACTACGAGGCTCTCTAAACGTAACTAACCTCACCGCGTTCTAAAATACCGCTGATAATTCAGCAAACTTCTGAATATTTACGTTGAAAGATTAACAAACTGCCGAGGCAAGCACACAGGCCGAAACGAGTGGTTCTTCAATTTCTGACTAGCCACCTCCACGCTCGTGAAGCAAGAAAAGCACACTTTCGAACTCGTTTCCCTTCTATTTAACTCAGCTTACTTCCGCTGACAATTTGAATCCTTGCGCGTTCTACTAAAATTTACATACTCTGGCATTGGCAATTCGAGGGGAAAGTAAGGCTTGACAGGAAAGATAGTTTAAACTTAAAATAAATATAAACCCTACATAATAATCAACAGGAACCACTGGTCTTTAAACTGTTTCCCGAAGACATCTGCCATTTCAGGCAACTTATTTAGGGGTTTCACAGGCATTTCTAAAATGAAAATTCGAAGGAATTTTTAAATATCATCGAAACCGCAAAAATAAAAGTTTAATAAATTAAGTAATATCTTTGCTTGTGTTGTTAATGTCACTTCAAATATTATGAAGTAGATTTGTTTTTATAAGAAACGTTAAAGTGAAAACAATCTGATGCGGACACCACATTACTTCCTTGTACGCCTGTACGCCTATTAAATTATACATATTTTTGCTGCAATTCCTCGAATTATTCTAATTTAATTAATTAATCCTTCAAGCCAAGTTGAAAATGGCATCAGAAATTGCAAATTTTGAAATTAAATATACTGGTTAAACTTTGGTCGTATGGAAATCAAACATCTTGCATTTTTTATTTTTTCATAACGAGTATAAAACTTTACAAAATATAAATATAGGATCCTAGAGATCGCATTAAAATTTAGATTCCATTATTTGTCGAAAATTAATTTGTTTTTCAATTTGACATTACCAAAACATGAATATTTTCGTTAGGCCGATTTCGTTGAAAAAAAAAAAGAAAGAAAGAAAGAAAGGTGCACAACTAGATGTTATAGCAACGTCAAAAACAAAATTTCAGCGATCTGCGATTAACTGCTTTTAAGTTATGCGAGATACATAGGTACATACATACGTATGTACGTACACACTATAAGGTATTTTCTCCCTCCTTTCCGCATGCCTTCCTGCTGTAACTGTAAGAATACCCGACTCGTATTCTTGAGGTATTTTTCATGTCTCCTGCTTCAAAAAAAAAAAAAAAAAAAAAAAAAAGCTAATGGCACTACAAGTGGCTCCTGAACTAAAAGGTGGTGGACGATAATTCGTCGCCACCAGGATTTGGTCATTCTGTCCCCTAATCCCCAGTCGCCGTTTAAAAGAGGGATACATAAGGTATTTTTCCCTTCTTTCTGCATGACTTCGTGGTGTAATTGGAAGCATAATCGACGCGTATTTGAGAGGTCCAGGGCTCGAGTCCTGGCGAGCGCAATGGACATTGTTTACGTCTCCAGCCTCAAAATAACCTAATGACTCTACAGCCCATTACGAAGAAAATCCCTTATGAATCAATTTTACAGTCCGTTTTGGAAAAAGGAGTTCTTTATTCTATTTGTGCGTACACACGTCTAGCGGAAAGAAAATTGTCCAAATGGGTTCGAGAGCGGTCGAAATGTATATTTTTGTTGAAATATGATATCCAGAATTTTTCGCGCTTACAATACTTTTCGTCACTTTTCCCATTAAATGCACACCATACTTTTCTGTGTACGATAAGGTTTCAAGAAATCAATTGCAGTTTTATAAATTTCCTAAATCGACGAAGTCCGAAGGCCATAGTTCGAAGTATACCTTTCAGTTGAATTAATTCGTATAACCATGCTATAATTCTAAATTCGTTTTAATGTTTCCGAACTTGGTATCAGATGTTCGATTTTTATATTGATATTTGTGATATAACAGTTGGATAAATTTAATAAAATATTAACTATTTTAAGCTACTTGTGAAATACTAATTCAGAAGTCAAACAGCAAAAATCAGCATTATATTTTCAAATTTTCACAGGGCTAGTTTCGATGGTTTTACCGAACCACCATCCTCAGCTGCAAAAGCTCAAATGGCTTTTTGAGCTTTTGCAGCTTTGAAATATAATTTGAAAATGTAAAGCTGATTTTTGTTGTTTCCATTTGAGATTTTGCAGCTGAGGATAGTAGTTCGGTAAAACCATCGAAACTAGTCCTGTGAAAATTTGAAAATATAACGCTGATTTTTGTTGTTTGACTTCTGAATTAGTATTTGTTCGGCGTGTTATTGTGTCTTAATTACTTATGAAATATTAAAAACAAATGTCAAATAGTATTAGGTTTTCTTAGCTATTTTTTTTTAATATAGCTAATTTTGAAATATCTAACTAACATTTACCTTCCATAAATTATACAACTTTTTATTTTGTATTTACATTTTATTTTTTATTTTATTTTATTTATTTATTTATTTATTTATTTTTTACATTTACTCTGAAATGAACTTTTATTGTTTTCTCCATTCAGATATTCTTTCTATGTTTAATATTTTTGGAAGAAAAGAAAATCATATTGCAAAAGCTAAAGATTAAATTCAAAAGCAATTTTTACTCATTTATTAAAAAAATGTTTTTTATGTTAGTACATAAATTGGCATAATAAAACATATTAATTGCTTAATGCCAGTGCTTCGTTTACAGCAAATGCTATAAAAACACGTTTTATGCACTAAGTCGTAATTTACTTATTAGCAATTTCCAATGCTAGCAAATGTTGTACGTACGAAAAGTTCTAATTATGTTTTTTAAATAGTCCCTTAAGAGAAAATTAAATTTATTTCTCATCAAATTATTCAAATTTTACTTGCCTTCCTTTATCTTAAATTCTTATTCTTCATTTCAAAACTGAAAAATTTATTTGAATATTTGAAGTTTATTGTTAAAAAACTGTTACAGAGATATGAAGCATTAAAGTTTTAGAAAATAAATATGCTAGAATATCATTTTAACATCAAGATTTCTAGGCTTGCTTTTTAATTATTTATTTATTTGTTATTTTTTGCTTAGTATGTTTTTTGCTTCACTTCACGAATTTCGTGTTCTGGCAAAATACATAATTCTGCCACTTGAGGGAAATATGTATATCAAGCCTTGGCTAACTAAGGACTTAGTTTTAATTTGAAATTCTATCATTTTGAGTTACGCTATAAATGCTGGTTGGTTTGTAAGCACTAGAAAAGACTTGAAATTATCTTGAGCACTAGAAATTATCTTGAGCTAAGGGTCTTTTACATCTTCTTAAGTTCTGTTTCATCTTAGACACAACGAGTCGCTTATACGTCTTTTTAAGGATTTGCCCAAGTTACACTGAGTTGGAGGCAAAACCCCTATAAATTTCATGGGTTCTTTTGCTCCTATCTTTATTTTTTCACAGTAAATTCTTTGAAAAGTAACTTTTGGATCGCAGATTTTTATTTTTGCTTTTGTTTAATACGATTTTTGAGAGGTTATAAAGCAGCTAGTCGAAACAGATTTATTGGAAAATTTGAGATTAATAAAAGTCTGTTGTAAAAATATATTAATTACAATACAGTTTTGAACAAAGCTAGTTTTGCAGTGTAACACCACATCTAATCCGTAACGCACAGTCACGGATTTCGTGCAAAGTTTTTATTACTCGCATTACGAGTTGTAACTGTCTAGAAGAGTGGTTCCCAATCTGTGATAGGCGTACCCCTGGGAGTATCAAAGTGGATTAGTCGAAGTACGAGAAAAAATTTAAATTAATAGACGAAAATTGCTTAAGCTTCTGCTTCCGGTGTTATTGCCACAGCCAACTCTATAATGGCCTTGAAGCGCAAAAGTCACGTGATCAAGATGGTCGATGCATTTTTGTGGTAGTGTGTGGTTGTGAACTCGTGGTCGTGGATTTTTTGGATGTATATTTTGCTATTAAGTGATTTTAAATCACTTATGTTAAGGTAAATAATATTTTTATCTATACTTCGTTTTATACTTTTTTAATTTTTAGATTTATTTGGGAAAATTTGTAGCTGTTCTCAATCCTATTCAAGTATTTCGTTTTAACATAACATCGAATACATTAGTTTGGACGTTTCGCGTAGTGTTGTTTTGAATATTTGTTTGGAATAGTAAATTAGGAATTCCTTGTTTTGATTATTTCTTTCTAATAGTATATTTGACATTCTGTTCCAATAAAAGAAACTTTATCACCACAAACTTTTCAGTCATTAATAACAATTACAGATGCATTCAATTGATTCCATGTTTGTTTCAAAAGTATGAAGCTGAATACATATTGTTAGGAAAATTTCAATGCTCCTGAATCACGTTTTGAAATGTATCGGCAAATGTCAGGTTCAGATTATTAAATAAATGACCTACAATTATTAGAAAATGAGAAGAAGCTTCGTTTTAAAAACAATATTACAATTTCAATCAAATATGAATGTCCCTTTTACCAGATTATGATAAGGATTCTATCTTTACTTTTGCGAATATTAATTGATTATTCAAATTTACTAATTAATGATTTTTTTATAGAAAATGTTTCTTCTGATATTTTAGCAGTGCTAGTTTATGTTTCAGGTTATGATGCCATGAAAAATTAAGGGTGATAAAATGCAATATTTGACAGGACTGGTTGCAAAGTATTCATTCAGTAGATACAGCAGATGATATTTTTGGTTTTCTTAAAGAATTAGATAAGGGGGAAATTAAAAATTTTCCATCTGAAGTTACTCTATTAAAATCTTCAATTGTATATTTCTTGTTTGGTGAAATTCTTAAAATCATGGAAAATACATTTCTTATGCCAGGAAAGCAAATGGATATTTTATATAAGTTATCTTGGATACGGTTAGTACACCATACAGTTACTTTAATTTAACAGATTCTTGCACTTGTGAAATGACTTTACAAACTCGGTTAGAAAATATGTTTGATAATTTGTAAAATAATGTTAAATAATTATACAAAATATAAAAATGACAAAATCAATATAAAATGTTCATATAAAAATGTTAAAAAATTTAATTAATTTCAGTTAATAACTCAATTGTTTATTTTGATTTATGCTTTGTTTCTGCATAGATTATGTATAATATGTAGCATGTATGTATATGGTACAGCTTCAAGTTTTATGAATTTATTTTTAATAGTGGAATAGACCTGTAATTTGGAGAAATCACTTTAAAAAAACCAAGCCTAATCACTTACCTCTTGGATGGTTTGGAAAAAGTGATTTTGATTGGAATTTGATTTAAATTGGAACTAGTACAAATAGATGGCTGTCCTTTTTTATGAATGCAATTAGCATTTAGTTCTTTGATATTATCTTGAAGATTTATTTATAGTACAACATGCATGTAAGTTCATCTTTATATTCAAATTTTCTAGCATTTAAGGAATTTTAATTCATTTTCCTGTTTTGATAAAATTGAGATATGCAGGTTTTATTAGTGAATGGAGTGAAGAGAGATGACTATGGGTATTTGTCTTCTAAAAATTTATATAACTGATGCGATGGTAGCGGCATGGAGTTTTACAAAATAATTCTTCCCTTAATATTTATTTTACTAGTATGAAAATCTAAAATTTACATTCATAAATCTATTGAATTTCCCCCCCCCTGTGTGGATTTTATATTATTTTGACAATAAATTTGATTCAGATTACGTAGATGGATTTCATTTTTATCAAAATTTCATAAATGAAGTTCGCATGTGGTGATTCTCAATGATATTTTTAGTTCATAAACGAAGTACAAATTGTTTTAAAAATTATTGAAGATATACATTTTTACCGCCTTTAAAAGTATTGCAGTATAAAAAATTTAATGTAAATCATACGACCTACTCGCGTTTATTAATTTATATTTATTTTAAGACTTAAAACAAACTATTATTTCGGTAAACTTTAACTCCGGGATTATGGTAAAGAGAAAGAGATCGACTATTTCGATCACGTGACCTTCCGAAACTGATTTCGCTTCAAGGCCCATGATGCTGTCAGCTGTGGTTATTGCGGGTTTTCGTGGCATAACTGCATTTACTTGCTGGCACTAGTTCCGACGTAGTTTTAAGAAACAGGGATTATCTGAGCCCTGTAACTTGGTTCTACTGCTTGTGCATATTTTCAAATTGTTAGTTTAGTTCTGTGATTTCAGTTACCTCCCAAGAAGAGGCGTAGTGTGTTAGCGTAGAGTTGACGCATTGTAAATTTTAAAGAGTGTAATAAAGGGTACTTTTAACCCTTCTTCTGTGCAGTTACTATTCCAGTTCTCACTTAGAAGTTAGACAAGTGAGGCCTACAGTGCTATAATGAATACCGATAAATAAATGGTCAAGAAATTGTAATTTTTTATTGAATGGTAGGAAAATTAATTGTGACGAATGCTAGTGTAACTGTCATTATTCAAAATCTGTACGAAAGCAATGCAGTTAGCTGTAACTAGATTCTCCGATACCATTTATATATATTGCTCGATTTCTTACTCATCATATGTATCCACTCTCTCTCCTTCTTGGTCTTAGCGAGTCGCATAAAACGACTGGCAACCAATAATACTTTTAACACTGAGTAAATCATCAAATGAGTTATGCCATATTCTTTCTTACAATTATATTACTGACAAATTCCTCTGAATAGAGTTTGTTTTATATTAGTTGTTGTTACTTTGGAGTAGTTATATATAAAATTTGTTTAAATAAAATGTATTAAGCGAATAAATAGTAGATTTTCGCACAGGATTAAAATTACTATTCATAATAGCTCTGCTTCGCCGTGTGCACTAAGTATTTCCAAAAAACCAGCTGAACTGGAATGAAGTTATTATTCTGATAAGTGATTGGTTGATTAGCAGCAAGAGGATTCTAAACAATCTTTCGTCTTAGAAGAAAATAAAATATTCTTATGAATGTGTAATTTGAAATTTTATTCGTAAGAGACCAGTACAAGACAGCCACAGTCCTCTTTGTGTAATACGTGCGGAAGTTATTTTAAATGAGAGTAAGAAACCTTCATTGTTGTTGCTTCATTTAGAAACCAGAAATCCCAGTTTTAAATAAAAATTAATAAATATTTTCCCAATCTGTCTAAAAATCTTATCTATTATCAGTTAACATAGGTGATGAAAATGTGACTGAAACCACATTTTCATCATCTGTATTAAATGTTCCCACAGAGTAAGCTATCCTATCGTTAAAAAAGGCCGAAGAAACGTACAAAAATTGCTGTAACTTTGTTGTTGTTTGATGCACTTTGGAGAAAAATATATTCGAAAAATTAACAGTAATCTGTTCTCAAATTGTACAATTTCTTGGAGAAAAAAAGGACATGCCTGATGACTTTTGAATGGATAGTAATTAAGAATAAAAAAAAATCAGTATCTTAATTTTTCTTTTAAATTTAGTGTGAAGTTTCATAGTAATTCGCTCATAGGGTTCTTATTTTTAAACTAACCAATTATTATCTTTTTTATCTTTACTTTAAATTCTTCTTTCTGTGTTCCTCACGAGAATGCAAATTAGCTTGTTAAGTATTTAAGCTCAGATTTTTGGACCTTGAGAGAGTGTTTCTAGTCCGAAGGAGCGACACCTGGACACCAGCTGTAGGATGGCTGGGAAGCTGTGTAATGCCATGCTTGGTCAAGAAGTCCAATGATAGCAAAAGTGGTGTGGTTCGGCGCATTGTCCTGGTCCAGCAATTGCTGAATGGACCCGAGCGACTCGTTTTCTGAGTCTTTCAAGTGCAACTACAGCCTAGATGTCGCTCTTCAGACTTTTTCCTCTTCCCCCGACTGAAAAGGGTCATGAAAGGACGGCACCGGAAGTTATTTCAAATGAGAGTAAGAAACCTTCGTTGTTGTTGCCTCTTTTAGAAACCAGAAATCCCAGTTTTAAATAAAAATTAATAAATATTTTCCCAATCTGTCTAAAAATCTTATCTATTATCAATTAACATAGGTGATGAAAATGTGACTGAAACCACATTTTCATCATCTGTATTAAATGTTCCCACAGAGTAAGCTATCCTATCGTTAAAAAAGACCGAAAAAACGTACAAAAATTGCTGAAACTTTGTTGTTGTTTGATGCACTTTGGAGAAAAATATATTCGAAAAATTAACAGTAACAGTTTGATGCACTTTGGAGAAAAATATATTCGAAAAATTAACAGTAATCTGTTCTCAAATTGTACAATTTCTTGGAGAAAAAAGGACATGCCTGATGACTTTTGAATGGATAGTAATTAAGAAAAAAAAATCAGTATCTTAATTTTTCTTTTAAATTTAGTAAGTGTGAAGTTACATAGTAATTCGCTCATAGGGTTCTTATTTTTAAACTAACCAATTATTATCTTTTTTATCTTTACTTTAAATTCTTCTTTCTGTGTTCCTCACGAGAATGCAAATTAGCTTGTTAAGTATTTAAGCTCAGATTTTTGGACCTTGAGAGAGTGTTTCTGGTCCGAAGGAGCGACACCTGGACACCAGCTGTAGGATGGCTGAGGAAGCTGTGTAATGCCATGCTTGGTCAAGAAGTCCAATGATAGCAAAAGTGGCGTGGTTCGGCGCATTGTCCTGGTCCAGCAATTGCTGAATGGACCCGAGCGACTCGTTTTCTGAGTCTTTCAAGTGCAAGTACAGCCTAGATGTCGCTCTTCAGACTTTTTCCTCTTCCCCCGACTGAAAAGGGTCATGAAAGGACGGCACCACGGCTCGGTCCAGGCCATTCAAGGGGCCGTAACAAAGGAGCTGAAGAGCATTCCAGTTTCAGCGTTCCAAAGACCCTTCAGTGATTGGCAGAGCCATTAGAAACGCTGTGTTAATGCAGAAGGGGCACGTTTTGGAAACTATAAAGTCGATATGTCAAAATTCTGAATAAATGTTTATCAAAATGTTCACAACAGTAAACGGTTTCGTACAATTCGATATTGATAGTTTACCCTTGCGGCATAAATTCTTAGTGGATCATCTCGTTGCTGCCAAAAAACGCAATCACAAGTGTCTTGATTCTGGGTTCTGTAGGCGACTCCTTTTTGGGGCTCAGAGAATTGAATTAATTTTACTACCCACTCCTGCGAGTTAACGCAACTGTGGGAAACCTGTTTTCTCCCCCTCTGTCGGGGGGAGACTTCCTCCGTATCAGGCGGGAGGAAGAGGTTGAGCGGACCGGTCGTTATTGGCTCGTAAGTGGTTTGGTATCCACGTGAACACTTGGTTTTTGCCCCTCCGTATCAGGCGGGAGGGTGCTGCAACCCGTTTGTGCAGTTGATGAAATGGCCCTTTTAGGTACTTAGTCATTTTTGGGTGCCGTGTCGTAGATGCCTTGCGGCTGAACATCGTATCGTGGAGGGCCTTTCGGCGAAATCTCCAAAGCTCACCACCATAGTGCGTGTCAGTGACTGGAAGATTTGTCGGGAGTAATGATCTCGCCAACAAATTGTTTTATTTGAGGATCGCAATCAAGATCCTCTTAATTTTACTTTATATTTTATTAAAACTATTATCAAAATACAAAAGAATACAATAGAAATACAAAATTATATATATATACATATGTACAGTGCTAATGAGAATACATGAGTCGTAGATTATTATGAGGGTATCATGCTGCCATGATAGCCTTTACATACTCTGAGTTATTGTCTACTATGATTTTAATCATCTTTTGGATTCCTTTGAGTCCTGCCGGATATTTTGCTAGATGTTCTAAGTCCAGTGATGAGAAGGAACTTAGAAAAATTTCTTGCCTTTGCTTGTCAAGCATCGGACAGCTCGTGAAGTAGTGTGCTGCATTTGCAAGGATTGCGCTTGTGCCGCAGGCACACTTAACTTGTTTCTTAAAGAACCTGTTTATGTAGCTCGGAAACTTGCCGTGGTTCGTTAGTGCTTGGACTTCATAAAAGTTTGTTTTTATTCGTTTGGTGGAGACTGTTGGGAATAACCCATGTGTCCATCTTCCTGTGGTTTCGGAGTCCCAGCGTTCCTGCCATTGCTTTATTAATTCTTGTTTGATTTTATGATTTACAGCTAGTTCCGACAATGGAACCGCCATGTCTATTGTGTCTCTTTCGGTTGCCCTTTTTGCTTCTTCGTCTGCTCTCTCGTTGCCTTTTGTTCCTTCATGGGCTTTGACCCAATTGAGGACTGTGTTGTGCGTTTCTTGGAGAGTGCAGATAATCTCCTTAAACGCTTTTATGCTTGAGCTTGTAATCTTTATTTTGTTTAAACTCTGTAATGAGCTTTGACTATCTGTGAAGATTTTCATTGGGGTATTGTTGTCTGCATTGTGGCTTAACCATTTACACACTTCTTTTAGAGCCACAACTTCCGCTTGGAAGACTGTCGCTTCGTCATTTAATCTTATTTGTTTGCTCATAATTTCTTGGGAGTTCTTGTATATTACAAACGCTGCTCCTACTCTGTTGTCCTTTTTGGACCCGTCGGTGAACGCTTCTATCGCCTTGTCTTCTGGGGGGTCTTTGTACCATCTAACCTTCTGTGTTAGTGCTGGGTGTTCCCCTATTGTCGGAATCCTTTCTTCTATTTCGTGTGCTCATATTATTACGTCTCCTATTTGGAGATTTTCTTTGTAGTGGTGTAGGCGATACATGCCTGCTTCCATTTTCGCTTTTAAGTCTAAGGGGAGGATTCCTGCTAGGATCTGTAGGGCCGATGTCGGGGCCGTTGAAAAGGCCTTTGTTATGCACAGAAGTGCTATTCTTTGTATTTGGCTAAGCTTTTGTTTCTGTCTCTCTGTACCTGTGTACCAGGCCCATATGTCTTCTATCAGCTTTGGGTAAGGTGTATGAACGCCTCGTTGTCTCTCGACTAAAATTCCATCTCCATCGGATACATTACCTTAGTGACAACCAATTTGGTTTTCGTTCAGGCAAATCTACAGTGCATATTCTATCACAAATTGTAGAAGATTTGAATTCCAACAAGAATGCTGGCTACCACAGTGCTTTTATCAGTATTGACTTAAAAAATGCGTTTGATTCACTGTGGTGGCCAGCCATCTTGGCTGCCTTACGTCAAGCAAATTGTCCCAAGAATCTTTATCAGACTTTTCGGAGTTACCTTTCTGAACGAAAAGTACTATATCTAACCAATAGTGGAGTAATCACACGGACTCAAGATCGTGGTTGTCCGCAGGGTTCCTGTGCTGGCCCTGACCTATGGAATATCACGTTTAATTCTGTCTTATCCATGTCTTGGCCGGAGCATACCCGTGCTTATGCATACGCGGATGACACAGTTTTTATTGTAAGAGGACGGACACGTGATGAGCTTCAGCGTAATTCAGCTGAGACCTGTGATATATTTTATGCAGCATGTATGAAACTCAAACTTACTATTGCTGAAACGAAATCTCAGATCCTACTTATTCCCAAAAAGGGAGGATCTTTGGCACGCCGTCCAAGAATCAGGTGTCCGGATCTCAATTAAACCTCATATGAAATTCTTGGGCATTATATTTGATGAAAAACTAAATTGGATACATCACATACAGGAACTAAAACGCCGCACAGCCTCTATTGCCCTTAAAATGCGCCAGATGCAAGGTCGTGGTTGGGGTGTTAGCCCGTATATACAAAAGGTATCGTATACCACAGTGATCGAACGAATGATTCTGTATGCAGCCATTATTTGGGCCTATCCTATGCAAGGTCGTAAATCAAGGCATTTGCACAGCCTACAACGGCCATTTATGCTACAAATCACTCGAGCATACTGTACAACGGCCACCAACGCCCTCAATGTTATGGCAGGTTTAATACCACTTCCTCTACGAGCCTTGCAGGAAGCTGCACTTCAGTCTGTAAAACTTTTACGAAAACCTACCACCTTTTTTGATGATTTCATTACATCGGAGTCCTATGAACTTCCAGCTCCAACCTTGGAAATCCATCCCTTTGCCTATGGACAGGGATGTAACATCTTTCTTAAAGATCAAACTCCTGCTACTGTTCCAACTACTTCATACTATACTGACGGATCAAAAATTGATTCAAATACAGGCTGTGCCGTGGTTGGATTTAATAACGATCATATTGTATATCAATGGCTTGGCCATCTACATCTTCATAACTCTGTCTTCCAAGCAGAGGCTTTGGCCATCTTAAGAGCTATTCAAGAAATTAAATCTAGCTCCGTTAGGGAAGCAATTATCATTACTGACAGTCTTTCTTCCCTACAAGCTATTCAAAATCATCGGCATTCATCCCCACTCATTTTTGACATTCAACAAGAACTCCATTCTTCTATCAATACTCAAATCACATTGGCATGGACAAAAGGTCACGCGGGTAATCGTGGCAATGACCTTGCAGATGTGTTAGCTAAAGAAGCTGCACTAAATACTGACTCAGTCGCAGAAGATGTTTTTCTCCCGTGGCCATTTTCTCACCTTAAACGGGAACTTCTTTTGAAAACTCTTTCAGTGTGGCAGGAATATTGGGATGATGAACCTACTGGCAGAAGAACACATGAATATCTGTCATATGTTGATCATGACAGGCAAATAATACATCCACAACTAATTCGTTTTATATCTGGGCATGGCCCTTTTCCATGCTACTTTTATAGACATGGTACTACAGATACAGACATTTGTGTATGTGGACAACTTGGTAACCCTGACCATTACCTAACTGCATGTCCTATTACTCGGCAATACCATGTTCATCTTCCATCACACAATATTGCAGCTTTCAAGAAGCTTCTCATTAAACAGAAATATTATGTGAACAAAATAATACCGATTATGAATCTACTGCAGAGTTATGGAACAGACTTATGTCAGGTCAACTAAGTTATGATTCAGTATCAATAATGGAAGTGTTATTTATTCAAGCATCTTATTTATATCTATGTATATTTGTAACGGTTATTAATAATAGAATTACATATAAAATTACTCCATTCTTTTATTATAATTATATAAATTTACTCACTGTATTTTGTACTTCCTATTTCATTACTTACAAATATTTGTATATAATTGATAACAAATCTAAATTCCTAATCTATGTCATTGAATCATGTAATTATACTGTAATATATAATATAGCATCTTTTTATTTACTTTAGTATTTGTATAATTGTCAGTTATTCATATTATTACTATGTTATCATTATATATATTGTTTCCATATTGTGTTTCTCATTTACTCATAATATTGCTTTATGCCTGCTCTAAGCTGTATAATGCTATAATAGAGTCAAACTTAGAGTACTGCCACATGTTCACTTACTTTATATCTGTTTTATTGAAACCCTCATGTCTTATATCACGACATTAATTATGTATCATCTCTTGTTCTGCTTCGAAATAATATCTAGTATCATGGCATTACAGTATTGTCACACTGTTATTGATATCATTTTCGTGTATTTAAGTACATTCTAATCTGTACTCTGGCATCATAGAGTTATACTCGTACTGTATCATATAGTATCACTGTATATATTCTAGTATATTGGGATTATCAGTTACTTATATTATTATTACTTTATATACTGTATCCATATTGTCTCATTATTTACTTCTGGTATATTTATTATGCAACCGCCTCTGTTTGTTCTAAAGGTTTAAATTTGTATTGTTGTAACTCTCCAGTATTTTTACATGACATCAATTATGTCTCACCTTTGGTCCTGCTTAGAGATCATATATAGTTTCATGGTATTATGGTGTTGTCATACCTTTATTGATATTATATTAGAGAAATTGAGTGCATTCCTATCTGTGTCATGGAAAAATGGAATTATACTGGTAATATATGATATAGCACCTCTGTATTTATTTTGTATTTAATCCTAATTTGTGTTATGGTACCATGGAACCACACTTGTAGTATATGGTATTGAATTTCTGTAATTATTTCTGTATTTGTATAATTGTCAATCACTTACATTATTACCATATATACTGTATCCATTTTTTATTTTATTTATTATTAGTATATTGATTATGTAACCGCTTCTGTTTATACTAAGTTGTGTAGTGCTATATTAGAATCATACTTAGGGCACAGTAACATGTTCTCTTGTTTATATTTGTATCATTGTAACTCCCTTGTCTTATTTCAAGACATCATTTTTGTCTCACCTCTTGTCTGTTTTGATATAATATATAGTATCCTGGCATTACAGCATTTTGACAGTTATTTATATTATTACTATATATACGGTATTCATATTGTATAATTATTTAATTATAGTATTTTGATTATGTAACCGATATATGTTATCTTAAAGAGTTATTTTGTAGCCTCTCATTATCTTGTCACTGTTGTCTGTACACCTTTGAATATTGCATAATTGTATCTATTGCACTTTTTATCCCTAGAAGTATCAATTATATCTTTGTGTATCTTCTACATCTCATCTTAATGTGTCATTTTGTAACTGGTACTTTCTTTAATGTGTATCTTTTATGTATGTGTAAGTATCTCTTATTATATTATCTTTAAATATGTATCTTTTATGTATGTGTAAGTATTTTGTATGTATATTCAAATTATTTTCTAATCAGAATCCATGCATGTTATGTTACTTAAACATTTAACTATATCTAGTTAATGCCCAACAGGAACTGTTGTCCTCACATTTTGAATATCGTATAAATATATCTATAGCAAGTTTTCATAAACGCATCAAGTACATTATTATGAAGCTCTGTTGCAGTGTCATAGCTCTGTTGCGTCATATGTCACTTTAAAGTGTTATCTTGTAGTCTCTTAATCTACTTCTTAACGTGTATCTATTATGTACGTGTAGGCATTATGAATATATATGTCATATTACTGTATAATGAAAATCCAAGCATAATTTCCCTATTGGTAACAATGGGAACCTTACAAGGATTGTTATGTTTATATGGTCAACAGTTTTTGCTTTACAATCTGTCATATTGAATTCCTATGTAATACTGCTATTATATTATGTGACATATAAGATTTGTTCTTAAAATGCCTATTAATTGTAGAATATGTTCTTGTTATAATTCATACATAATATGGCCGAGTAATTGTCCCTTTTGTTACTGTATATAATTGGTCTTTAGTTTATACTTAATCACGTTTGCTGTGCAATATATAATTGTATTTCTGTTATTACTGAATTTCGTTATTCTTTAATATCTATCTTATTAATAGTTCGGCATACTTCTTCTATTAGTATAAATGTTTCATTGTTAGTATAATATTATTGCTAGTATAATGTTACTGTTAGCATAATGTTTTACATTGTAGAATATTTTTATTATGTATTGTCTTATACCCATAGCCTCTACACTCTCGATGTCAGTAATTCATATCATTGTTTTATTCAGCCCTTGTATGGACCTGTATTTGTTTTGTTATTTTTCAATAAATACTGGGCCTGGGCGTTGGATTGGAGATGATTCGGTCGGAGCTTTTGGTCCTTGGGACTGCCGACTGTGGGGTCTGGAAGTTGGGTTTCGGCTCTGGGTTCGGGGCGTTTGTGTGTCCCTTCGGCTCTAGACCTGGTGGACGTGTTGCAGATGCCAATTAATCATTATGGTAAGGATATGGCGCACACGTCCTCCGTCAACTGTCAACTGTACCTGTGTACCATATGGGACATCCATATAGTACCATTCTTTCTACCGCTTGTAGGTAGAGGGTCTTTAGTAGTTTTCCCTTTAGGCTCCATCTATGTGTGACCATTCTATTAAGACTGTTAATTAAACTTAAGGTCTTTTCTCTTATTTCCCCCAGGTGGGGTATCCATGTTAGTTTCTGGTCTAGCGTGAACCCCAAATATGTTAGAGTTTCACATCTGGGGATTGGGATGTTATTCCACTTTATTCTTGGGGGTGAACGGTGGAGCTTGTTCCCTTTGGGGAACAGCATTAATTTTGTTTTTTCAATGCTAAATTTTAATTTATAATTCTGACTCCACTTATGAATTTTATTCAGTGCTTTATGGGCTTTATCTTCTAATCTTAGTCTATTTCCTCCTGCTATGACTATTATAAAGTCATCCGCATATGCTTGTATTTCAACCCCTTCTTTGAATTGTATTTTTAAGGCTGAATCCGCCACTACATTCCAAAGAATGGGGCCGAGGTTGGAGCCTTGGGGCGCTCCCTTTTCATATTTGTGTAAAATATTGACTCCGTCCCTTCTGTACTCTATTGTCCTATTTTGAAGGTAGCTCTTTATGATATTGTATAAATTCCGTGGGCATTCTAAGTCCAAAAGTCTTTCGAGGACGCCTGGCCACCATAGGTTATTAAAGGCCGAGGCGACATCTAGTGAGATGACACATGTGTGCAGATCTCTTCTTTTGTTGTCATTTATTATTTTCACTAACCTGTCCATAGCATCTATTGTGCTCTTGTCTGGAGTAAATCCGAATTGTTTATTGTTCAACTTCTGACAGGTAATCAGATGGTGAGTTAGCCTTTTCGCTAGGAGTTTGTCTAAGACCTTTCCCCATGCCGATAACAGGCATATAGGGCGGTACGCGCTTGGACTTGTTGGGTCTTTTTTCTCTTTCTTAAAGGGAACTAGGTCACCTGTCTTCCACTCATCTGGGAAATAGCCCTTTGTTAAGCATGTGTTTAGGATTTTGGTAAATTTTTGACTGTCCGCCAAGAATAGTTCCTCCACTATCTCTATTGAAAGGCCGTCCTTCCCTGGGGCTTTTCCTTTATTGTCTTTATTATTATTTCTACCTCTTCTTCTGTGAACAGAAGATCATCCGCTGTGTGGGGCGTGTCCTGTGCTCTTTGACGTACCCTTTCTTGGAATGGGGTGTCATCATCCCTTGTATCTTGTGGGAAATGATAATTTATAATTGTCTTTATTGTGTCCTCAAGACTTGTTGTCCACCTCCCATTTATATCCTTGACGTTGCATAATTTTAGGGGGTATATGCTTTACCTTTGGCAATACTGAAGTATGTCCCGAAGGGGGATGATATTTTCAGATTCTCCCAGTAATTGTCCCATGACTTTACTTTCTCTTTGTATATTTGTTTCTTATACTGTGCCGCTACCCTTTTATATTCCTGTCTTTTGTTCTTTCTATCCTGTCCCCTGGACCTTTGAAAGATAATCCTGAAGCGTCTGACTTTACGTCTTAGCTCCGTGAGGTGTGGTGACCACCAGGTCTTTGTTCCTCCTCTTGTTTTTCGCTGGTTATTGTGGGGATTTGTGGGGCACTTAAGATTCTTTTGGTATGTGTCCTTAAGTTTTATTGTTGTCATTTGAATTTGTGAGTTTAACTCCTCCTCTTCATCTGTCACATGTATTTCTTCTGAAATATGCGTGATATCCCTTTTAAGTAGCAGCCAATTTGTGGCTCTTAATTTCATGCGTCTTGTTGGCCCCATGTTCGGGAATTCATTTTGAATTTGAAAGTTTATCGCTTGGTAGTCGCTCAGTGTTTCTCTGGCGTCCACCTCCCAGTTATCTATATGAAGTTGGTCTTTCTGGATAAATAGTGTCACATCTATTCACGAGTTACCCCTTGCTCCCGAAAATGTGGGGAGGGGCTGTCTGCATGGTTAATGACTGACGAGCCTGTTACAGCTATAAAGTCTCCTAGTCTTAGACCCCTTGGGTCTGTTTGGTTGGGACCCCATAGTGTGTTCTTCGCATTGAAATCGCCGCATATCACAATTGACATATTTGCGACATTTATTCTATCTTCTATTTCTGTCAATATTGGGTCTAAGTCGTTGTGGGGAGGGAAGTAAACTGAGAGGATGAGAAATGGAATTTTCCCGTCTATCTTTACCGCCACTATTTCTTCTGACGTGTACACTTCTAATGCCGGAATTTTTGAGTTTGTTATTATTATCGCACTTTTTGCTCCCTTGTCTTTATAATAAAGTCTATATCTTTGTGGGAAGCCGCATATTTTATCCTTTATTAGGAATGGTTCTTGTATGCAAGCTATAAAGACTTGCTCTTTTTCCTTTAAGTCCGTTCGTAACTGTAAACTTGCACCTTGAGTGCTGTAAATTTATTTGTGTTACTTGGAACTTATCCATAATTTATTTTTCTTCTAATTATGTCTAATTCTCTTTGTTTGCTAGGACATCCCTTATCTTTACTATTATGTTTATAATCTAATTTTAGACCATAGTCTTGATTCGCTTTTTTACAATTCCTACATCTTTCCTTTTTTGAGGGACAGTCACTTTTTAAGTGCCCTGTTTTCCCGCATTTATGACAACATTGGTCTTCTTTACAAAACTTTTTTGAGTGACCGAAACCTAGGCAGTTTTGGCACTGTGTAACTTGTATGTATTTCCTGACATTTTTCCTAGTCCAGAAAAGATTTAACTTTTTGTATTTCATTATCACTTTAAAGGCTATTGGGTTAACTGAGCACACCCAGTGTTTTCCATATCTACCATTCATATTAAATTTTACTTCTAGGTCTTTTAAGTCCACATCTGTGTTTTGCATTATTAGAGTTTCTTTTAGGGTCTCTGCCTCTATTCCTTCTTTTACATTATAGATTATGATTCTGGGGTTAAAGACGATTGGTCTTTGGGGTTCAACTAAGTCTTTAAGTTTTTCATTTTCTTTTATTGCTTCTTCTAGGATTTTTAGATCGTCTTCTTTAACTGTTTCTATTAATACACCACCTTTGCGTATATGCTTTACACTTTTAACCCCTATCTTTAAGTTATTTGGGTTGATGTTTTTCACTAATTGTTCTTTAACATCTTGCGAGGTCGCACCCTCGTCTTTGGGAAATACTAGAAGTTTATGTTCCTTTCTTTTAATTGATCGCGATCTCGATATTTGCCTTTGAGCATTAGATTTAACTTTATCTGCATAAGTCTCTTTTTGTGTTTTAGTCTCTACCACTCCTTGGATATAGTCCTCAATATTTTGTGTATTTTCCACAAGTCCTTCCAAGTACGCCATGCGTAGATTTTGTTTTGTCATTAACATCAACAACGATGTAAATTGATCCTTAATGGATTTTCCTAGTTTCTTTGAGATTTTCTCATTATTTAGGATTCCTTCTAGGGTGTTTAAACAATCATATGCTTCGTCTATTAACAGTTCTGCATTAGCACTTTTTACATTTGAACTTTGATTATTTACATCTTTCACACTGTCACTTTCACTGTCTGTTGTAATGACACTATCTGTTCTTCGAGCCTTCGTCGCCGGACCCTCCGTTTGCTCTTTGGAGGTTTCAGCACGACTTTCCAGCCCGGTTTCTTTACGACGTGCCATCTTGCCTTGTGTTGTAATTGGGCGCAAGATGACGTGTAGGGGATATGTCCTAACACAGGGACCACTGCATGAACCGTAAATGGGCCCAACTTACGCAGTGGCTGCTGTTCACAAGTCCGGTACCCTGGGGTTCTCACCGGACCTGCTACTTGGCTAGTGGAAATACGTTAGACCCTCTTTCGAGGGAGCCCCCAGACCACGGCAAGGTCTATTTCCACACGGGAATGCGACCAGCAAATGACCGCTAGTTGACCACGTTTAAACTCAGATAATTCTGGACGGCGCCCGATTTTCGTTCTGAGATGGGCCAACTAACTCGCTCTGAATTTCACAAGGCTCTCGCGCATGCAAAAAACAAAAGACTACTGGTATGAATCGCATTCCCCCTGGGGGGGCTCAGAGAAGCTGGTGAGCACCATTCCATTGTTTGCCGTTTAGACTCTGGATCGTACTGGTAGCACCAGCTCTCATCTATTATGACTATTGTTTGCAAACAGATTAAATCTTGGTCGCACGTGTCAATGAAATCTTGAGCAGCATGCTTTCGTGTTTCCTTCTGCTCGTAGGACAATGAGTGAGGCACAAAACGGAAACAGATCTTGCGCTTACCCAAATATTGGTGAATGATGGAACTAACACTGTCCTTGTTGATTCCCAATTCCTCCGATATCCATCATAAAGACAGTCGGCGAATGTTTAAGAGCATCTGTCGCACCCGCTCGATTTTGTCAGTCGTCACACTTGTTGAGGGTCAACCTGAACGTGATTCGTCATCTACGATTTCCTTTCCCTCCCGAAACATTTAAACCAGTTGTACACGCATTTTTGCTCACTGCGTCTTCCGTACACCTGAACCAATATAGGTTTCTGTGGCGGTTTTTCCCAATTTGTAGCAAAACTTGATAATTATCCGTTGCTGCGTTTAAATTTGTGGCGTGTTTTTAAACATACACATAGGAGACTATTCTACCTATAGTTCTTGCGCTTCTTACTACGTACCGTCTCTCCATTGGTCTTTACCTGTGCTTGCGCTGGAACGCATTTTTAATTCGCATTGTTTGTGAGGTATGTATCCATTCAATGAACGTTTCAAACGCACCTTCTAATGTAGATAAAGAACTGCATCAATATGTAAATATAATTATAATATTTTAAAGCATTACCCTTCAATCAATATGCTATTACACTATCTTCGTTATACCTATCTATATATTGTTATATACATATTTCAAGTAAAATACCTAATATTTGAATAATTTTTCTTCTTCTTTTTAAAATGCCCTATACCTTTTTTTGTGATTGAGCCTAACGAAGTTTAGAGAAATCGGCCATTATTTTTGTTAATTTCAACTGTCATTAATTTCTGCTTTCTATAATTAATAAACTTTTTTAAGTTCTTTGTTAGCGTTGTTGATAAATATAGCAGCACAGCAAATGCAACAGCTCTCAAATCAAGGCAGTTTCAATCCACCAATTGGGGACAAAACCCGTACATTACCAAAATCTTTTATCAAACAGTAGTCGAATGCATCGTCCTTTACGCTGCAGCCATCTGGTTCACACCCATGCAAGGACGCAAACAAAAGCAACTTCAGATTATACAACTTCCCTTCGCCCTCATGATGAGCAAGGGCTACCGCACTACAGCCACAAATGCTGATTAGTCTTGGCTAGCATTCCACCTCTACACCTGCGAGCGGAGAAAGAGAGCGTATTTACAAGAATTCTACAGCTCCGCAAGGATGCCAAATTCCACGGTACCACCTACAGCCCTGCAACGTATGAACGCCCCAGCACAGCTTCTCACTTAAATCCTAGTTGTAAAGGAATCAGCATGCACATCACTGTCTCTACCAACCAACCTCTTATGATCCCCGCAAATGCCTACACATATTACACAGATGGATTCAAAACAGAAAAAGGGTCGGCAACTCTTACGTACTCTATCACCACAATCAAAAGATTTCCCGCTGGAAAGGCCAACTCCACCAACATAATAGTGTCTTCCAAGCCGAAGCACTAGCCATCCACAAAGCACTACAACAAGCTACAAGAACCCCACAGCATCCCATTTACATCTGCTCCGACAGCCAATCATCTCTCCATGCCATCCTGAATCACCGCCACACATCACCTGTAATTATGGGCATACAAAGTCAACTTTACCCCAGCAGATATAACAACATTCAACTAACCTGGATCAAGGCGCACGAGGGCACAGAGGGCAACGAGGTTGCAGACGTCCTGCAAAGGAAGCTGCCAACGGAACCGATGCCCACCCAGAGAACACCCCAGCTCCGCCGTCTCATCTAAAATCAATATTGCATCAAGCACTCTTCAGAGAGTGGCAACATGAATAGAACACAAGTGAAACAGGTTGCCGTACCTATATCTTCCTTCAACCCACCAATGGCCGAGCGGTAAAGTCGCTGAACACTGGTAGTTCGGTCCAAGGTTCGAATCGCGCGAACGGGCTGCTTGGATGGGCGTTTTCGTGGTTTTCCCCATGTGTAACGTGTATATAAGCCAGTTTTCCTTAGAAAGTCCTCCACGAAGGCATCCCTCCCCTTAGGCAGATAGCCCTTGTGAGCTTTGCCATAATTAAATAAACCAAACCAACCTATATCTTCCTTCTAAAATTGTCAACGGGCCGTCTCATTGCAACACCACAACTCACAAGATATGTCACTGGACACGGCTTCTTCCCTTCATATTATTTCAGACACCATATCTCCAACACGGACACCTGCATCTGCAGCCGAGAAGGAGCACCCGGTCATTACATCTTCCACTGCCCACTGACAACCTTACCTCATATTAAGCACCCTACAATAATAACTGAGGCTTTCCAGCACTACATTATCAGCACTAAGCCAACAATAACACAAATCTGCAAACCCATCGACGCATTAACCTCCATGAGCCAAGATGTGTGCCAGCCATACTAAACCCTCGCCAGCTTCCCAGTAACAGCCCACCACATGATCTACAAGAGCAACCAAAGAGCATCGACTTCAAACATTTTAGGTTCCATGAAACTCCATGCAATTGTCACAGGATGCAATGCGTTCACTCCACTGTTACAACTACTACAATTTATGTAAACTACAACTATGTGAACTGTGCTACTGTGTAAACTACGATCTGTGTTTACCGAAAACACGAACTGTGTAAATGCGCAAAGTGCGAAACTGCAGAGTGTGTAAATGTGCATCTTCGTGTACTGCAACTGCAGATATTTGCTTCACTACAATCACAGCCAGCTGCACCCTCCTGTTTCCTCTGTAAAAATTCTCACAACGATCTGTGTACTGCGAGCTTATAAGTGCATGTTCGCAAACAGAGACTTCAAGAAACCGTAAATTATGTGCAAATTATGAATAACACGCGCAAACAGCGAATTACTTGCGACTATACACATGTGCAAACTGTTTACATATTGAACTACGCAACCGTGGACAACCTTATGTGCAAACGCTTGTGTTATCTATGCCCTACGAACTCAACTTATTATGCACTACATGCCAGTTTAGGTCATTATCCTAGCAGCTTAGCTCAACACATGCCTTAATTATATTTCTTCGCATGTCTTAACTCTTGCTCTTGCTTTTTTTTTTTAGTCCAAAGGGGCTTTCTCCCTGAAGGACTATTGTTTTCGTTTTGCGATTTTGCGTTGAATCACTATAAATGTCCGTTTCACTTTTCAAACTGTTGCCACCAAATGTTAGAGTCCTGCATTATGTTTGAAGAAATTAAATATATAAAAATCTGCAGAAATGTATGTATATTTCTCGCATTGTGATAAAATAACAACGGTACATAGAGCCATCGAATTTTGAACAACTTAATCCTCCTACGAATATGGGTATGTGGAAGATCAAATTTGAAATTTAGAATTTGTTTTATGATCGATTTCATATTTTGTAGAACTTTAACGAATTTTTGAGTAACAAATTCAACGATTAAAAAGCGGACAATGGCAACACTCTACGGGGAGGAAAAAAACTTTTCATATCCACCGTGTGGGAATGTGTATCGGAAATACTAAAGATATGCTCATTTTAAAATTATTTTGCGACATTGCTACTGAACTGAATTTTATGCTTTAAGTGCAAAAAACATGATATTTAATAAATGAAAATAACACACAAAAAGTTAAAAAAACACCCCTTTGGACGTAATTTAAAATCTGAAGATTTTTTTTAATTCTGCAACATTTTTGTTTCCTTGCCATTTCTGTTCAGTCAAAGTTTCTCCAAATCTGTAAAACAAAACACGAGCGTCCTTGTTTGGCCATGTATAACTTTTTCATGTCTCAATAAACTCCCAACGTAGCCTCTTGGGACTCCAGGAAGTTGTTGCCGCTAGATAGGGGAGGGCGGGAGACATACTCCTGTTTACCTATATTAGACACCAGACGTCCCCGTCCTCCGTAACCTGTAACCCCGATGATAAATGTGTGATTGAAAAGTCTGACATCTTCATAACAGTTTTAATTCAAGCATGAATTCCATCGCTACAGTTTTTAACGCAGCTTAAAATGTTTATTCTATTTCAGGCATGGAAAAGTGCCGCGGTACCTGGTTTGCACAAGGTCTTAGCAAAAGAAGGCCAGGAAGTGCGCTTCGTAGAGACGAAATTCTTGTTTTCAACGTGAGCTTAAAGATATTCTCCATCACTGGCTTGCTCATTCTTAGCGTAGCATTACTTTATCTGTGCTTTCAAGATAAACCAGATTACACATTTTTTTGCTTCCTTTGCATTTCCATTGTACTTGAAATACTAGTGCTCGTATTCAGGTGAGTAAGCTTTAAAATATGATTATATTAAAGTAAGTCTTTGCATAAGATTATTCATTACAACAAAGTACTCTGGTATATTAACTTAGAAGCAAAATACTTTCTTAAAGAAACTGTTACACATCCAGGATTTCTAAGGATTTTCTTTGCGTGAAATCTGAAACATCAAGAACGCATTATTCAGTTATTAGCTTGGATGTACTTACTACTTACATTAGAAGAAAGCGCGTGGTAGAATGCAATTGTTATTTACCTTCTTCCACATTTACAAAGTGACTAGGGACGTAGTTCTTCAAATCCAGCTGATGATGGGATAGCGTCCATTACATTCTAGTTCCATTGCCATTACCAAATTAAAAATGTTTTGAAGAAGAAAACGTGCAAAAGCAGCTTCTTCCTCACCGGGGTCCACCAGTGACCGAACGGTAAAGAATTAGACATTGGAAAAAGATATAAACTTCATAAAACTCATCAAAAAACTCAAGAGGGTTTTTATGGAGATCTCTGATTTTCTTGTTGCTGGCGTTTTTGTATTGATTTGGAACAGACTTGAAATAAATAATGTTCTAATCTATTACTGTTGGCTTGACACTTTTATACTTTTTCTCATACCATTTATTAAACTCAGTTTCTCACGCCAGGAAACAAACCTCAAAAGTATGAGAAAAGGTTGTCGAAAAGATTCAAGCCATGCTCCGCTGTATATGACTTTTTTTGCTGAGGCAGAATAATAAATTGCTTCGGCATCGAGCTCCATCAGTGAATTACAGTTTCATTTCTATATTACTTTCACAACTCAGATTCAGTGTCAGGGTTTCTATTTTTTTTTTTTTTTTTTAATTGAAGAAACGTTTACAGCTCCTTTCTCAGAAGAAGGTTAAATCTCAAATTTTCATCCTTAAAATTTAACCTAACATTTTTCATGGTTAATTTAAAGATATAAATTAAAACTTTTGTTTATATTTTCATATAATTACTAAGCTGGTTACTTTTGATCGCTCGGCAATGTAGTAGTTGACAATATGGTAAAGCATCATTTGTTATTTTTTGTGCCTTTCTAATGAACAAGTACAGAAAATTTCTTTAAAAATGAAACTTAAAAATAAAATCTTTAAATGCAATTTGTAGTTACATTTTTAATAATTATAAACACTATAATTTTTCCTATTTTCTGTTTCATTTTAGTACCATTCCTTGTATGTGCAAAAGTCAACTGGAAGATGAACTGCTGCTGAACCACGAGCCAGGACTGGTCACGTATACGCAAGAAGTGTTTCAACCTGTAAATAATCATACTTTTAGCGTAAATGAGACTGAAGTTCATTACATGGATTATGAAACTTCTAAATATATGCAAGCTTGCCAGAAAACAGCAATTATGTATCCACCTATAATAAACTCTACTTTTAACGTTCTCTGATACACAACAGCAAAAATTAATTTAATCAAAAAAATCTGGGAAACTGCTCAGAAAGAAATTAATTTTTACGAGTTTTTTAATCATTTTGAGATCTCTAAGGGATTATAAGTAAATATTTATGAATGTCTATTTTATTTATGTTATTTACCCGAGTACACTTACAGAGCTTTGTCTTCTTTTCTGTTATGTCACTGGAGACATTATTAAATGTGAAGAATTTTAAAATTTATGAACTGGTACATCTGCTACATATAAACTGCATCCATATTCTCTTATCTAAATGGTTTTAATAAAAAAGAATTTTCTTGTCATTTTTCCCCTTTCATTTCATGTTACCTTATTATCATAGTTTTTTTTTTTTTTTTTTTTTTTTTTTCAAATATTGTCTTACTCACTTTCTCGTTAAAAACTATTTTTTCGCAAAAATTTCTTTTCTTTTTAAAATTGATCAGATCTTATAAACCATGAAAATACTTCAAAAAGTATTTTGTGCAATGTAAAGTGCTCTTTTGATCGTCAACTAACATTAAACACAACTTAGGATAATACATTTAAAATTATAAAATGTATGAATAAAGTCAATATTATTTCTAATTTCCTTATATCTGTAATGAAAATTGCAATAATTATGATACAAGCCCATTCCTTCAAAGTTAATGAAGACGGTCATGAAATTAAATCCTAAAAAGTAATGTTGACAATGTGCATGCTAAAAATTTTATACTTTTAGATAAAAAATATAAAAAATGATTATAACTTTAAGTAATAATCAGAAGTAATAAACACGTAACAAACAGTATTATTGTCTCAACACATTCTTAATGAGCCTCAGTTACTAGCTTCAGTCAATTCTCATTGCTTAATCTTCCAGTAGATTCTTCTTTTATATATATATATAGGAACTCGGGCATTAAAGCTGACAACGTAGACTCCGCTTCCTTTTATTCAATAAAGGATCAGGTAGCAGGACATTCTTTAACTGCTGGACATGAGGATGATCCAGCAGTTTTAGTCGATTAGGACAGGAATCGCCCATACACCTCAGGAATCGAAGGCACTGACTCTTTGAATAGCAGCATCAAATGTACCGTATTTAATCAGAAATAGAAATGAGAGGGAGCACTTTTACTCTCTTTCATTTACTTCTTTCACTTCTTAAACAGGTGAAAAGGCCACTTTGCTCATAGCCGTTAACGTTTACATCGTAGAACTTCATGAGGTGATTTATCAATATCTTGTAAAATAGGAATGCAGATTTCTAATATGCAGCTAAGCTCGTTTAAATTGTTTCGGTTTGATTCACGATAAAATAATTGAAAACTGGAGTATTAAATTACAAAAAAAAATTATTTTATAATATAAATTTTACCGTCATTTTATATTGCATGCAATATATCACATTTATATTGCATAATATTTATAGATACATGAACCATGAAAAATTCTAAGCAATTCTCGAAGATTTATCTTGAAATGTTTGATTTCTTTTTCGAACAATATAACGTTTGTCAGAAAATGGCTCTAATTGCCAGAAAATGTTAATGGAGTTAATATTAACTGACGATTTCTTTTGCTAATGAGTAGTTTTGTTTTTCAAAAGATTACAGTACTCTACTAGAAGAACTAATTGTCTAATAAACCGTATGTTAGCTTTTCTTAATAAACGTTACTATGTTTTTGGCTGTTGAATGAAGTCGGGTTTCTACTGTTTGCAGAAGAAAGCAAGCGCTGAGTTTTATAAAAATTCTTTTTGTCATTGACAGTGCCACCGAAATGTAGTATTTATTTCATTCAACATTAAACTACCGACGTCTGTCATTGAATCCAGTCAGTTAAAGTATCCATTCACCGTTGGTTTGCAAAATTTCGCTTTGCAAAATTCTGCGGCCTTCTGCTGATTCGAGTAAATGAAAGGATTTAATTGAATCATATTCATGGCAAATTATACGATGGATCTCCCAAATACTATGTCTATACTCTCAAAGTTTCACAACATTTGAAAATGACAAGGAAAACAAAAAAATCTCGATAAGTGAATGCTTCACGAACTCACTGATGGAAATAAAGTACGGAATTTGGAAGTGTTATTTTTCCGTACTGAAGAAGTAAAAAAGAAAGGTTCCTGCAACGAACTGTGGCTGTAGATGTGAAGTGGGTGTTCCTACGACGATGCTACATTTAGTCGCAGCGGTTGGATAAGAAAGATCTCAAAAACAACTTTGTATCTAAGAATATGTTGTTTACTGTATGGGTATCTTTGGAGTTGTTCATTACTAATTCCTTCCACAAAGTGAAACGATAAATGTAGTTTACAAGACGTGTGGCAAATTCATGATAAATTTAAGGCTGTAGCAACTAGTACTTGTAAGTGGACATAGAGTCAATGTGACCCATGAAGCAAATCAACATTGGAATGTAAACTTTTGTCTGGCTTTGCTCTTCTAACATTTCTCCAATAGATTACCATTTTTTCTGACACCTGAAACATTTTTTCCAAGAAATACGTTTCCAAAGTTTCATCAATTTCTCGGACAGAGGACTGCATCGCTTCCATAATACGGGGTTTTAGAAATACGGTAAAAATGACCTTACTACACGTTAGAACAATGCATTGATGCTGCTGGAGTTTCTTTGACTGAATAGATATCTTTCTCCTTTTTATTCTCTTATTTTTTCAGTCGTCCTTAAAATATGACCATTTCAACTGTAACTAACAGTGTGATTTTTTAAACTTCTGACGTAATTCGTAATTTTTTTTCAATTTCTTGACTAAAAGGGTCAAGATCGTCTTGACTACCTTACAGAATTATTTTTTACTTCATAAAAAGTAATTAACATTTTTTTAGAAAATTTTAAATTCAGCATCAACTCCCTTCTAAACGCATTTTGTATAATTAAAATTCTGGAAAGCTGTACTTGAATGAGATATCCAAATTTAGCCTTCCAAAAAACAAACACAGCTTTAAAAGCTACGAAGATCAAAATACTCCTCTCCAAAAGGTAAAAGAATAAAGAGGCTCCTTTTGGGAGCTAAAGTAACACCTTGTTTGTTTGTTGATTAGTCGAATATTTTTTGGAACTGGAGTTTTAAAGTTTACTTATCTTGTATCTGTAGTTCCCCCCCCCCTCGGGGTCGACGTAGAGAACTCTGCGAAGCTACTGGCTAGGATCTGTACCTAGACAGCCTCGGCCACGGGGGATAAAATTTATGAACTTGGTGGTTTGGAAGACCCAAGGAAAGGTCACTTATTGGCCGGCCTCGGGATCTGGCTTGTCCTAGCGAGTTCTAGTCCTGGCTCTAGTAGCCCAGGAATAGCATCCCCGGGTACGCTGGGTAATGTCCCGCTGCGACGGGCAGCCCGAGCGACTGGTAGGTATCAAATTAACGACCAGTGCCGTCTGGGAGATGTCCCGGGCGGTGCGCCTCTCTCTCTCTCTCTCTCTCTCTGAGGGGCCAGAGCGGAGGTTGAACCTCCGCGCCTTATTCTGAGGAGTGGAGAGACTTGTAGTGCGATTAAGTTCGCGGAGCAAGGAATGCCCAAAATTTGTTGTATCTGTAGTTCCTTCTCAGGTTAGTGTAAAGTTTAAATTATTTAACTTCGAATAACTTAGTTTTATAGAAAAGCTAATTATTTCTAATAAGCATGAGGTTATTCTCTAAAACTCGGAAGAAACATAACAGATGGAAACTAAAATCTTAAGCGGAGATGCTGGTTATGCTATAACCTACTCATTGAACTCATCGACAGCCACTTGGGCAATCACAACTACTACTGCAGTTTATCGGCTGGAAATTAGGCAATTCAAGTTTGTTGTTCCAGTTTCTGGACACCACTTAACCTCTGGACCACTTCTCGCAGACTTTCTGCCTGCTGCTTGTTCACTTTCGCCAGTATCAAGGCTAGAAAATAGCTTTCTATACCTTGTCGATCCAAAATATGAAAATTAACTTTAGTTTCACCTTCCGACCTAAGTTAATTAAATTAAACGAAATTAACTAACATAGTAAATCATAAAAGAAATCACAAGATTGTAACATAAAAATTAATGCAGTGAGCATCTTCGTATTGACTAATCACTCTGATGGAATTACATTCCTATTAGAATGAGTTACTGTTGTATGTCTTACTTGCTGAGCATTATCACTAGACATTTCAGGATCTAAATTTAAATCCTCTATAGCCTTGTTTTGCAGGCTTTACTACCATAACACCTTCTGTAATCTCCATAAAACTTAACAGAAATTCTAAGTCTAGGAATAGCAGAAATTTCAAATTACTAAGCAGAAATTCTGAGTCTGTATCCTTGCTAGACGGTTTAATCCATTAGTTCTTATGTAGATGTAATACAAGCGAGAGGCCAAAAAATAGTTTTTTATCTATGCTATCGATTAAAACAAAGTCACCCAATCTAATAATACTTTTCTTTTTGACTCCTTTGAATAAAATCCTAAGAATTCCCGATATTCTTGATAAAAGCTCCCCTGAAAAGTCTTCTGACAGAGGAATGAGCTAGTTGTCGCATAGCCCCTTTTTACATCTTCCGATTCAATATTCGGCTAAAATTCCATAAGCGGGGTCAGTTGGCGCCAAACTATTTTGGCCTTCAAAATTTGGCGAATTTTTTTCCGCGTCAATGAAAGCACTACAATGTGATTTTTAAACGTAAACAGAATAGCAACTTTTAAGTTTCGCAGTTGTGAACCGCCGTTATTTGATGTAAACAGAATAGTAAAATGAGATGATAAAATACTAGATGAGTAAAACAAAGTCCAACAGCTTTGCGAGTAAAAGCATAGTCTATATATGTAAATAATAGAATGAATAATTCTTGTAAATAATTAGTGAGTAAATAAATATATACACTTATCAGGTCAGAGCACTGCGAAGTGAGTTTGAAACGTGCACAGAATAGCAAATGTTTGTTTACAGAGGTGAACAGCGATTATTACGTGCAAGCAGAATAGTAAATGCAATTGATTAAATGATAAAACAACGTGCATCAGCTTTCTAAGTAAAAACAAGTCCTGTCTTTACTACTAAATCTCAATAAGTGACATTTATAAATGGGTGGGACTGAGCTTTTGACGTCACAATGTATTCTCTACCAGAAAATAGAAATAAGTACAATAAAATTGTTTATATTTCAAATTGCTATGATACAGTAACTGAATTCTACCAATTATTTTAACGGTAAACACGATAGCTACGTAATTAAAAATAAAAAACTAGCCACCATACATTAAAAAATCTCTTGAAACTTACTAATACATTCATACAAATCTTTATTTCCAAATTAACACAAAGATCCCCAATCAAAATCATCTCGTTCTTCAAAAATATCGCAATCATGCGAAACAACTTCTTTCGGCATAATATGTTCTATTCGTTCAGATTCCACAGTCGGAGAGCTAATCAGTTTCAATTTCAGTGGTACTCTTCCATATCCTGGATAAACTAATTTAACATCCTCCAAAAATTTAAATATTTTTTCTCCTTCCGAATTTAAATGACTCATCCGAACCCGCCAATAAAAAAATACAGCCATGAAACGATGTAAGGAATTCTATTTTAAAACATTTTTTTCAGTAATCTATTTTCAATCTCTAAATCTATCTGTCAATTTATCATCAGCAGAAATGAATTCCCCTTTTTATGATTTGTAGTTTTATGAATAGCATTACAAAAAAAGATTCTCCACTCCAGCATACTGCTTCGCCGAATCTGTACACACAACATTTGTCTCCTCGTGGCAATAATGTTTCCCATACGGCCGCAGATTCCTTTTACTCTTACCTTCTACTTCGAAAAACAAGCCTTCCTTATCTTCCTTACAATAGATACCAAACACAATAATTTTCATTCCTAGGCCGCGCTCATACTTCCTACGGCTAAGAAAAGTCTCATCCAAAAGAATTGTTTTTCCTTTACCTCCGAGTTTGTGGCTATCGTGAGACGCAGTAACTTTGCAGATTTCTCTGCAAAAGTCGAAGTAGTCGGTAACAGTTTCTGATGATATACTACTTTCATTCCTCTGTTTTCTCCATGCATTAATATTATTCAAAAGGCAATTTGGAACAGCTTCAGTATAGCTCACCTTCAAAGTTTGGCGAATTTGTTTTGGCGCCAAAGCACATGAAATACGTTGTTTTGAAAAATGGTTGCCATCCAGATTTTCGACGAAACTCCGTGTTTCAAAAATGGCAGCCATCTTGATTTCACCAGAAATTGTGGATAATAGAAATACATTTAAGACTATTATACACGATTTTAAAAGATAGAAATATTAAGGAATGAAATGAAAATGATTAAAGTTAAAAGGATGTAATTTTAAAAACAATGCCGGAAAATCTCACCTTTGCTTGGCCTTTCCAAAATGTAAGATACCTTTGCATGGTATCTTACAATTTTCACAAGATTTAACCTTCAATAATCCACAATCCATCAAAAAATCCTCTAAAAAGTTCATACTCTCTTGTTAATTCATACATAAAATATCTGTTTGAAATGCCTGGCTTTCCCAAACTTTTACGCTTGTTTGATAACTCCCACCTTAAATTGTCCTTTAAAATCTCTTGATACATAATTACAACATCACTAACAGCAGGTTTAGAGCAATCCATAACTAAATGCTAAATTCTGATCTTCAAAACAGTATTCTCCACAATATCTGAGCGTTAAACAATCACCGAAAATAGTATTACGAATTTTGTGTTTAAATAGTTAATTTCAATACAATTCTAATTAAAAAATGTTGTATTTCCCCGTGCAATGCAGCGCGAGGTAAATTTTAAGAGACTTTCTAAAAGTTCAAAAGAATAAAGACATCAAATTAATAAAAAAAAGAAGGGTGTTTTTTTTTTTTTTTTTTTTTTTTCAAACTTAGAATTTTTCCTGAGCTCTGAAAATTTTTTCCCAGCTGATCCTATTTCGTTTTTTGTCTCTCACTTTCAATTTTTCTCTTTTCTATAAAAGCACTCGGCGTTTCTGTTCAGAACAATGTGGGATGTTGAAAAGGCAACACGTCTCCCTCTCTCTCTACCCAAATCTGGAACCCATGATGTTCTTAAGAAGAATTTTTTGAGAATGTCTTACGATTTCTGAACTTTCGACAAAGCTGGATGTTTCTTTCTGTATTTCGAAGCTAGGGATGGATCCAAGAAGGCGATTCCAATGGAATGACTTGTGAATTTGGAACATGTCACCCGTTGAAGAAGATTTTGAGGGGGAACTATATCCTTTGAGTCGATCCTAGAACGCCCCGAGTGCCGACATCGTTCTAGGATAACAATGTTTTTCGAAATCTGTTCCCGCTTTCACGTACACAGAAATGGTTTTCATGAAAGGTGGGTCCTCTTTTCCATTCCCTTTTTAGTGAGTGAGTGAGTGAGTGAGAGGTTATGGCGCAAACCCAAGGATGATTATAACGCGCCAGACACGAGATGAGGTGATTACAATTGATGAAGTTAAAATTCAATAAATAAAAACAAGTAGACAAATGTACCAAATCCAGAGAATGAAGTCATATAAAAACAAGTTAAAAGCACACATTTAAAATTCAAGACACAATCTTCAAAACAAATTACATTAAGTAGTAAAAGCCAGTCTCTTTTAAATAATAAAATAAATTACAATTGACCTCTCTTCCTATTAAACGGTCGAGAGATAAGTCACAGCTATTAAAATACTTCTGGCGAAGACTATTAAAACATGGACACTCAATTAAAATATGACGAACAGATAAACAAACATTACAATTAAAACACACAGGCTCATTTTCGGCTTTGAGAAGATAGTTATGTGTCACTCTAGTGTGACCAATTCTGAGGCGACTCAAAAGAACTTCCTCTTTACGATTTCCAGCAAAATCCCAATGCTCAATTCTAGGCTTGACGTTCCATTCCCTTTTTAAATATTTGTTCAAAGTATTGTTTTTAAACATTTTCCAGTGAAACAGTGTATCATTTTTTGTTTGCCATGAATTTATTAAAAAAATATCAATGCGCAATTTTTATGGCTATGAATGCGACATGATTCCTATGTTTACTCACTATACGTTTTAGATGAGATCCTCTCTTAAACATGAATTTCGTATTATTAAGAGTTGAATTGATTTTCCCAGAGACATGATCCTTTTTAAAACGTGTGTGTATGTGTTGTAGGGTTAGTTTTCTCTCTTACGAGCTAGTTTGGATGTTCTCCACGGAATGTATTTTAGATATCTTCTCCACACTCTCGTGGTCGTTGAAATCTCGTGATCGCTCAAGCGAAAAGGGTTAATTTATTATTTCTGACTCAAGTGATTTCCGTTCGGCAGATCTAGATTTCCTCCGTTGAGAACGACGAGTCCAAAATCATTTCAAAGCTCCTTTGAAACCCATTCGCTTCTACAGCTACGAGGAAATTGGACAATGCTGATCTGAGGAGCAGAATGTCTGTATACATCACTTTGAGAGACCCCTTTCTAAAGGATCTCAGAGAAAAATGTGACACATTCTTGAAAAAAAAATTTAAAAACGTGTCGTCTTTCGGAAAGGATGAAGCAGGCTCATGTTGAGAGACGTGCGGAGGCTGGAAAATATTTTCTTTTTCTTAGAAAGTTAAAAAATGATAGAGTGGTACTTCTTTTTTACCACACAGAGTTGTAAAAGAGCTCTCTTCTCTAACTTTCAAAGTTGTCACGCGAACTCTGTCGACGACTCTTCTTGAATCTTTCAGGAATATCGTATCTGTTACCAGGAATCTGTTATCCAGGTTGGATGTACCTTCCGCAGTGCACGCCCTCTGAAAAGAAGCTCGGAATACTTTGACAAATCCTGTCGAGTGGATTCTGGACCCATTTTTAAAGGATCTCAGAGAAACGCCCGTGAAGAAAATACAAATGTGTCGTCTTTCGGAAAGGATGAAGCAGGCTCATTGTTGTGTAATTTGAAGAAAAAGGCTAGAGGGCGCTGTTGCTCGCTTAGTTGTGAGAGAATAAAGTTTGTTCATGTTGAAGGCGGCGGCCTAAGAATACGCTCTGTATATAGTAATTAAAATATTGTTAAAAATGAAAAAGTGTTAAAATTAGTGAACTCACTGAACCACCATCATCTGATTTGTAGATGCACAAAATTATTAGATGGTGCATCGGCGTAAGGAATTAAGGCTTTGTGAAGATTTTAGGTGTTCGATCCAAGTGTTTCGATTTCAATGGATATTTCATATTCAAGGGACAATGGAATTCCAAATAAAGGTAGGGAAATCTTAAATTAATTATTTAGTGATTATTTGTAGTACATTAGTAAGTATTTATTATTGCTGTCGTGGGTGTATTTAAATTAAATAAAATGGAAGAGAAGTTAGATAGATTGAAACGTAAACGTTCCACATTGAGATCGTCTGTTACTAGGTTAATTAAAGTGATTGAAGATAAATTAAAAATTGAAGGAGAGGAAAATTCGATTAAAGAATTACGAGAATTGTTTGAATTATTAACCGAAAAGAAAAATAATTTGAGGAAGCTTGATAATGAAATACAAGAGTTAATTGATGTTAACTTAATTGAAGAAGATTGTAGTACAAGCGAAGAATACAATGACAAATGTATAATTGCTTGTAGTCAAATTAAGCAGTTTCTAGGTGCGGTTACCGCAGTACCGCCAGCGAGGAATCCCCAAAGTTCTGATTTAAACCAGTCTAGTGGTAATGGAATTTTGCATGCAAGTTCCAGTTCTAGTAGGAGTAGTACGCTGAAATTACCAAAATTAATGATTGATAAATTTTGGGGAGACCCCAAACAATGGAATGAATTTTGGAATAGTTTCGAAAATTCGATACATAAAAATACAAAAATTTGTATACTTAAAAACATTCTTAGCGGGACAAGCTTCGAATGTTGTGTCAGGCTTTGAGTTAACAGAAAGTAATTATGATAGTTGTGTAGCATTACTAAAAGACAGATATGGTCGAAAAGACCTGATCATTAATTCATTCATGAATAAAATTCTCAATTTAGAAGCCGTTAAAAATTCTGCTAACGTAAAGGCTTTACGTAAATTATATGACGAATTAGAAGTTTCGATTCGTAATTTGGAAACTTTAGAAGTAACTTCTGGCTCATATGGACATTTATTAATTCCAATATTATTAAAATTAATTCCGGACGATTTAGTTTTGGAATTTAATCAGCAAAGAGGATCGAAAGATAAAGTTTAAGTTTCAGAATTAACACAAATTATTAAAACGGAAATAGAATGCAGGGAAGTTTCAAATCTAGTATTAAGCGAAAGGAAAAATCCTGTGCCTCCGCGAGTCGATCAATCAAAATATGAAACTAGAAAATATGTAAAAAATAAACCCACGGCTGCATTTCATACTGCAGTTAACCGAAAATGCATCTTTTGTGATAATTTGCACGAGTCATTTAAATGCGAAGTGAATGTTTCTGATAAATTAAAGAAACTAAGATCCGAAAACCGCTGCTTTTCTTGTTTTAAAAATTCCATACATCAGAAAGGTGCAGAAATAAAACTAAATGTAATAAATGTGGCGGTATGTATCACAATGAATCGATTTGTACTAATAAATCCCTTGTAAACAAAAATTCTAAAATTAAAATTTCCTTTATCATGTCGAAATGCAGAGTTGCACCTTTAAGAGCAATCACGCTTCCTCGTTTAGAGTTAATGGGAGCACTCATGGCTGCTCGAATGTATAAATATTTGAAAAAATTGTTTGGTGATTTAATTGAGGATGTTTATTTTTGGAGTGATTCCGAAATCGCCATTACTTGGATTAAAGGTTTGCCAAGTAATTGGAAACCATTTATCGCCAATCGTGTTACAGAAATACAGAGTATATGCAACAAAAAATTGTGGAACCACTGCGAAGGAAAACAAAATCCTTCCGATTTACTGACTCGAGGAATTAGTGCTCAGTCACTAGTTAAAAATGATCTGTGGTGGCATGGGCCACACTGGTTACGTTTTTCTACTGAAAACTTTCCGAAACAAAAGAAATTACAACCAAATTCAGAATCGTTGGAGTTAAGGAAAAGTATTATTCTGACTGTACCTGTGATTAACAATGAATCCCCAATTTTGCATATAGAAAAATCCAGTTCTTTAGGAAAATTACTTCGAATTACTGCCTATGTATTTAGATTTATTGGGAGGCTTCGGAAAAGGTCTACATGGAACGGACCTTTAAGTGCTTTTGAGATTAAAGCAGCTGAACATTATTGGGTAAAAATTACGCAACGAGAATCGTATCAATCGGAAATAATTAAGTTATCAAATAAAAAATCAATTCTCGATTCTTCCATCTACTCCCTTAATCCAAGGCTTGATGAGGAGGGAAATCTTCGGTTGAAAGGTCGCATTCAATTTGCAGACTGTCACGAGAATTTAAAACATCCTATTCTATTACCCTCAAAATGCAAGTTTACCGAGTTGATCATCATGGACTCGCATGAAAGGGTATTCCATGCTGGAGTTAATTCGACACTAACTCAGATCAGAGACAAATATTGGATCATTAAGGGAAGACAGCGTGTTAAGACTATCATCAGCAAATGTGTGATATGCAAACGATATAGTGCTCGTCCTGGGGTACAGGATATCGCTCCACTTCCTCCAGACAGAATCCAAGAGTCGCCTCCATTTGCTGTGACCGGGTTGGACTTCGCCGGTCCATTTTTTACGAAAGACAGGCAAGGTAAAGTTTACATGCTGTTGCTCACGTGTGCGGTCACTCGTGCCTTACATATAGAGATAGTAACTGATCTCAGCACTGAAAGTTTTTTGCTAGCTTTCCGAAGATTTTTAGCTCGCCGAGGACTGTGTACCACCGTGTACTCCGATAATGCCAAGACTTTTAAAAGAGCTGATAAAGAACTAAAACATATTTTTAAAACTTTGAGTGACTCATCTGTGAAAGAATTATTTTCTGCTAGAGGCATAAATTGGAAATTTATTATTGAGAGGGGTCCATGGTGGGGAGGGTTTTGGAAGCGTATGGTACGAACCATAAAATCCAGCTTGCGAAAAATTATTGGTCGATCATCCCTTACTGTGAAAGACCTTGAAACAGTGCTCATTGAAATCGAGGCAATGATTAATTGTAGACCAATTACCTACGTGTTTACCGATCCCAATGAACCTTCTCCACTAACACCCTCTCATTTTCTGGTTTGTAGACGATTGCTATCCCTGCCTGCTAATAAAATAACATCAAATAATTTGATTGGGTCAAGAAATTCAATTATTAAACGATATAAATACCATCAAGATATTTTAAATCATTTTTGGAAGCGTTGGAGATCAGAGTATCTTTTTAATCTGAGATCTGCCAATATTTGTCCTCCACGCTCTAACGCATCTCAGTTCAAAATCAACGATATTGTCTTGATTCATGACGACAAACATCCCAGAAATCTTTGGACAATAGGTAAAATTTTGGAATTAATGCCAGGCAGAGATGGTAAAATAAGATCTTGCATAATTAAAACACCTACTGGTACCTTAAAAAGGCCTATACAATTGTTATATAATATGGAACTTAACTAATGTTTGTATTTTGTATTTTTAGGTTTGATTCTCCTGACCTTGCTGATAGGTATCATTTAATGTTTTGTAAAATTTTATGTGCTTATAATTATGTATGCATGTTTGTTATATTTAACCATTTCTCCAGGATTTATTGTCGAAATATTAATTGAATATTCTAGAATATATTATTGAAAGATGAACTCTCCACAGAGTTCAGGAGGGGAGTGTTGTGTAATTTGAAGAAAAAGGCTAGAGGGCGCTGTTGCTCGCTTAGTTGTGAGAGAATAAAGTTTGTTCATGTTGAAGGCGGCGGCCTAAGAATACGCTCTGTATATAGTAATTAAAATATTGTTAAAAATGAAAAAGTGTTAAAATTAGTGAACTCACTGAACCACCTGTTACAGTTTATGTAGCTGGCCACGAGAGGGCGCAGCGTTTTTTACTTTTAGCTTGTTATATTTTTCTTACCGCATTGCGGATTTTTGAGATAGATGTAGTGGCAACCAGAAAAACATGATGAATGTTCTAATGTAAGCATACATTTCTTGTACATAGCTGTAAATAAAGCTTCTGTGTGATAAAAATGAAAAGGAATTCCAATCGTTCCTGTGGATATTCATTAAGAAAGGTAAGCAAAATTTCACTTATCGATGTTGTTAAATGTAAATAATAAGAATAAGAAAAAAGATCATAAGTTGCAACATGGTGCCGAAATTCCGAGATAACAGTGATCTTTAGATATATTGTGATTTAAGTATTTATTATTTTTCGATTAGTGATTGAATATTGATTATTAAGATGGATAAGTTAAAAGCACTAAAAAAGAAGCGAGGAATGTTAAGAGCATCAGTAACAAGACTGATAGCTAAAATGGAAAAGGAAATAGAATCGGATAATATTAAATTTGATTTATTAGAAGATGATTTATCCATCTTAAATGAAAAGGAAAACGATATACTAATATTGAACACTGAAATCGAATCTATCCTAACAGATGAAAAAGAGTACGAAACTGAAATACAGGATAGCTTGGAATATAAAAATAAAATTACCTTGTGTAAATCGAAGATCAGTAGAATATTTAGAAATAGAAAATGTGTTAAATTAAATGAGTTGCCCTCTAATTCTGCTACTATAGATACGGTAGAGAACACAAATACAAATGGCGCTAAACTTCCGAAACTAACCATAAATAAATTTAAAGGCGAAATATGTGAATTTCAAAGTTTTTGGGCTCAATACGAATCTGCTATACATAATAAGTCTGCTTTAAAGGATGTAGACAAATTTAATTACCTCACATCTTTACTAACGGACACAGCTTTAATGTCAATAAAGGGATTACCGTTAGTTGCCGAAAATTATGCTAAGGCAATAAATATTCTGAAAGAAAGGTTTGGTAGAAAGGACATTTTAATAAATGCACATAAGAATCGTCTGCTGAATTTAAAGCCAGTTAAAAAAATAGATGATATTAAAACATTACGTAACTTATATGATAGCTTAGAAATTGAAATTAGAAGCCTTGATTCCCTTAACGTTACTTCGAATTCTTACAGCTATTTGTTATGCCCACTGTTAATGAGGATACTTCCTAGCGAATTGGTTTTAGAGTTCAATAGATCTTTAACCCCTGACACAGAAACCACAGTGACTAACATTTTGGAATTTCTGAAGAAGGAAGTTGAAAGCAGAGAGCTTACGTTTTTCCAAACATCGCCAAACTATTCCGAGTTTAACATTAGAACCGAACAACATAAACGTCAATCGCGAGACCTTATTAAAAGTGAGAAATATCATACTGCCTTCAAAAGCAAACATTTTGTTCCAGCAGTTGCGTCGTTGAATACGAATACATCAACAGCCGATTGTATGTTTTGTGGAAAGATAGAAAATGAATCTTTGAAACATTCTACTTCAAATTGCGCAATTCCAATTGAGGAAAAAAGAAAAAAATTAAAATTGGCTAACAGATGCTATTTATGCTTTCGTAAGTCTCATACATCTGCCCGTTGCAACTCGAATATACGCTGTGATTTATGTTCATTAAGGCATAATACTATTTTACATGATAATAAATTTGAAAATAAACGGGAAAATAAAGGTGAGCTTAAAACAGACAAAGTGGTGGCGTCAATTTCGGAAAGAGATAACAAAAATAGGGTTTATTTACAAACTGCAAATGCAATAGCTTTAGGTCAGAATAGAAGAAAAAATGTAAGACTCATTTTCGATTCTGCCTCTCATAAATCTTTCATCCTGACAGAAGTATCAAAACAATTAAAATTAAGTGTTATGGGGGAAGAAAAACTTCAGATTTACACCTTCGGCTCTACTGAGCCTACAGTTAAAAGGCTAAAAAAGGTTAAGGTTATTCTTAAAGATATATGTGGACCTGGGAAAATAATAATTGAAGCTCTTGAAACTCCAGAAATTAATCAAGCTCTTATTGGTATACCAGGAAAGGAAATACTTAATTATTGTAAGGAAAATTCAATAAGACTTGCTGATGCTACAGATATAGGTGTCCATAACTCTCAAATATCAGTATTAATTGGTAATGATTATTACTGGAAAATAGTCACTGGAAAAGTTAAAAGATTATCAAAGGGTCTTGTTGCCTCTGAAACCTTATTTGGTTACACTATAAGCGGAACTGAAGCATTAAGTAATGTTTCTACACTTCATTCTGGAATTACGATAATGAATGTTGTTAAGAATACTTCACATGCACATGATTTGGAAATTAGTGCAGCTCTAAAAAGGCTATGGGATTTAGATGCAATTGGAATACATGACTATTCAGCAAATGAAAATGACACTGAAATTATTCGTAGATTTGAAGAAACTATTGAATATAAAAACAATCGTTATGAAGTTTCATTACCTTGGAAGGACAATATGAACAAAATAGGTAGTAATTATAACATCGCCTTAAACAGATGGAACAGTTTACTTAGAAGGTTTAAGAAAAATCCTGAAATTTATGACAAGTATTCGAGGGTAATTGAAGATTATCTAAATAAAGGAATAGCTGAAAAGGCTCCGAAGAATTCTGAAGAAAACATCTATTATTTGCCACACCATTGTGTAATCAGAGAAGATCACGATTCTACAAAATTAAGGGTCGTATTTGATGCTTCCTCGCATACTCATGACAGTCTATCTTTAAATGATTACTTACATTCAAGACCAAATTTAAACCCTGAATTATTAGATTTGCTAATTAAATTTCGTCAACACAAAATAGCATTTGCTGCAGATATCGAAGCTGCTTTTCTACAAATTCTGTTGAAGCCTGAGGACAGAAATGCAGTAAGATTTCTTTGGACTTCAAGGAAAAGGAGCAACCGACGATTTTAAGAATGACGCGTGTAATATTCGGAGCAACCTGTAGCCCCTTTTTACTAGCAGCAACTATAAAGCATCAAGCAAGAAAGTTGAGAACACAATATTCGAAGATCTGTCAGCTTCTTGAAGAAAATTTTTACGTAGATGATTTGATTCATGGTACAGATGATGAAGAAGAAGCTGCAGAAATTTATGAAGATGTGAAAAGAATTATGATGCTTGCTAGTTTCAATATGAAAAAGTGGAGGAGCAATAACGCCCAATTACATGCGATTTGGAATGCAGCTGAAAATACGAAGTTTAATGGAGACGGAATGAATAGCACTTTGGTATCACTGTGGTGGTATGGCCCACCTTGGCTTGTCAAAGATAACAACGTTTGGCCCAGATCTTCGAGAAATTTTAAGGAAGATGATAAAATAACAAATTCTGAGAAACGAAAAGGAAAGAAGCAAGAAATTTTAACAGCAAACTGTATTGTTGAAAACAGCGAACCTATCATTTCTATCGAGAACTTCACTGACATAAAAAAGGTATATAGAATAACATCTTATGTTTTCAGATTTATCAATAATTTGAAAAACCCAAAACTAAGAAGCATTGGACCTGTTAAGGCTGAAGAGATGAATGAAGCAGAGAATTTCTGGATCAAGAAAACTCAGGAAGAAAATTTTAGAGAAGAAATAAGGAAATTAAAGATGAAACAAAGCATACATAGCTCGAAAATATTTACATTAAATCCATTTGTAGACTCAAATGGAATACTCAGAGTAGGAGGAAGGCTTCAAAATGCTGGGTTAAGCTATAATCAAACACACCCAGCAATACTACCTGAGAAGTCTCATTTCACAGATCATATCATTAAAGATTGTCACGAAATGCAAGCACACGCTGGTGTAGCTGAAACATTAACTCAAATTAGGGGAAAATGTTGGATACTTAAGGGTCGACAGCGTGTAAAGAGTAATATTAACAAGTGTGTGATTTGCTACAGATTTAAAGCTAAGCCACTAAGTCAGGATATCGCTCCTTTACCAATCGAAAGAATAACAGAGGCAAATCCCTTCGAAGTTGTAGGACTTGATTTTGTTGGTCCTATGATTACAAAGGATGGAGAGCTGGAAACAGTTTTAATTGAAATTGAGGCGATATTGAATTCGCGTCCACTGACGTATGTTTATAGTGAAGTTGGAGAACCAGAACCGCTGACGCCAGGTCATTTTCTAGTTGGACGAAGACTGACATCCTGACCATCTGGCAAAATTCTTGAACCTGATTCAACTAAAGAAAATTTAACAAGGCGATATAAATACCGGCTAAGATTATTAGAAGAGTTTTGGAAAAGATGGAAAAGAGAATACTTACTTGAAATTAGAAACGTGAAACAAATTCAGAGAGGTAATGCCGTAACAGATCTTTTGAAAGGCTCTGTAGTTCTAGTACATGAAGAAAAATTACCAAGATTATTATGGAAGATGGGAGTTGTACAGGAGTGTCATCCAGGACGAGATGGGAAAATAAGGGCTTGCACTGTCCGTTTAGCTAATGGAACTCATCTTCGTCGTCCTGTGCAGTTATTGTACCCATTAGAAATGACTTGAACTCTTTGAACTGAATACAATGAACTTAAATTGCGAACACTGCATCTATGAACATTTAAACTTGTAGAACATTAAAAACATTTAGTGTTTAAGATAACTTCAGAATCCAATCCTTTCATGAACCAAGAGTTCATCGAGGGGGAAGATGTTACAGTTTATGTAGCTGGCCACGAGAGGGCGCAGCGTTTTTTACTTTTAGCTTGTTATATTTTTCTTACCGCATTGCGGATTTTTGAGATAGATGTAGTGGCAACCAGAAAAACATGATGAATGTTCTAATGTAAGCATACATTTCTTGTACATAGCTGTAAATAAAGCTTCTGTGTGATAAAAATGAAAAGGAATTCCAATCGTTCCTGTGGATATTCATCAAGAAAGGTAAGCAAAATTTCACTTATCGATGTTGTTAAATGTAAATAATAAGAATAAGAAAAAAGATCATAAGTAACAACACCACCATCATCTGATTTGTAGATGCACAAAATTATTAGACTCATGTTGAGAGATATTGCTGGAAAATATTTCTTTTTCTTAGAAAGTTGAAAAAATTGAGAGTAGTAAGTCTTGTTTCGAAAATGAGTAGAAGGGTCATTTTGAGACGAGCTGGAAAATATTTTCTGAGAGATTTGAAAAAAAATTTAAATATATATATATATATATATATATTATATATATTATATAATATATATTATAAATACTTTTTGTTCATTTTTATCATGTCTTCAGACATGATAAAAATGAACGACATCTCCCTTTTTCTTTGACACCTATCTCAACTTATCTCGTTCTATTTCTCAAATAGAGAACATTCCTTTCCTGAAAATCTAATTTCTTTAGAAACCTAAGACAACAGGTTAAGACATCCTTCGAACCAAAAGGAGAGTAGAATTCTTTAGAAATGGGTGAGGATGGGTAGCTTGAGATTCTTTAGAAATGGGTGAGGATGGGTAGCGTGAAGCGGGGGAAATCAGGATCAGCAGAACAAATATCACTTTGAGCAAATATTTAAAAAGGACATGTAAAAGAGGACCTACCTTTCGTGAAAAGCATTTCTGTGTAGACGAAAGCGGGAAGAGATCTCAAAAAACACTCTATCCTACAACGATGAAGTCATTCCACTGAAATCTTCTTCTTGGTTCCATCCATAGCTTTGACATACGAAAGAAACACCCAGCTCATTTAAAGTTCAGAAAGGGTAAGAGATTCTCAAAGAATTCTTCTTAAGAACATAATGGAACCCAGATTTTGGTAGAGAGAGAGACATATTGCCTCTTCGACAGCCCGCAGTGTTCTGAACAAAAATGTGGAATGCTTTTATAGAAAAGAGAAAAATTGAAAGTGAAAGTCAAAAAACGAAATGGGATCAGCTGTGAAAAAATTTTCAGAGCTCAGGGAAAAATTCTGAGCAAAAGAAAAAAAAAGCCTTCCTTTTCTTTATTAATTTGATGTCTTCACTCTTTTAACCTTGTAGAAAGTATAAAAGTGTAGACATCAAATTAATAAAGAAAAAAGGAAGTTTTTTTTTGTTTTTTTTTTTTAACTTTTACTGACTTGGAATTTTTTTCTCGGCTCTCAGAAATTTTTCCCAGCCGATCCCATTTCGCTTTTTGACTTTCACTTTCAATTCTTCACTTTTCTATAAAAGTATTTCACGTTTTTGTTCAGAACAGTGTGTGTTGTTGAATAGGCAACACGTCTCCCTCTCATTACCCAAATCTGGAACCCATGATGATCTTAAGAAGAATTCTTTAGGAATCTCTTACGATTTCTGAACCTTAGACAAGCTGGATGTTTCTTTTTATATTTCGAAGCTATAGATGGATCAAAGAAGAAGATTTCAATGGAATGACTTCATCGTTGTTGGATAGAGTGTTTTTTGAGATCTCTTCCCGCTTTCGTCTACACAGAAATGCTTTTCACGAAAGGTAGGTCCTCTTTTACATTTCCTTTTTAAATATTTGCTCAAAGTGATTTTTGTTCTGCTGATCCTGGTTTCCCCCGCTTCACGCTACCCATCCTCACCCATTTCTAAAGAATCTCAGAGAAAATTGAAATGGAGATCGCAAAAAAGAAATAGCCTCCACTGAACACAGCTCCAAGGACAGTGGATAGATTTTTTCGGTCCTTCCAGAGTTATCACCGGTGACCGGTAGGTTGTTCAGCCACATGGGTGTCGCGAAAAGGCATTCTTATCCTAGAACGATGTCGGCACTCGAGGCGTTTTAGTATAGCCTCAAAGGATATAGTTTCCCCCAAAAATTTTCAACAGGTAACATGTTCCAAATTCACAAGTCATTCCTTTGGAATCGCCTTCTTTGATCCATAAATAGCTTCGAAATATGAAAAGAAACATCCAGCTTGTCTAAAGTTCTGAAATCGTAAGAGATTCTTAAAGAATTCTTCTTAAGATCATCATGGGTTCCAGATTTTGGTAGAGAGAGGGAGACATGTTGCCTTTTCAACAGCCCACACTGTTCTGAACAAAAACGTGGAATGCTTTTATAGAAAAGAGAAAAATGGAAAGTGAAAGTCAAAAAACGAAATAGGATCAGCTGGGAAAAAATTTTCAAAGCTCAGGGAAAAATTCTGAGCAAAAGAAAAAAAAAGGCCTTCCTTTTTCTTTATTAATTTGATGTCTTTACTCTTTTGACCTTGTAGAAAGTCAAAAAGTGTAAACATCAAATTAATAAAGAAAAAAGGAAGGTTTTTTTTTTTTATTTTTTATTTTTTACTGACTTAGAATTTTTTTTCTCGGCTCACAGAAATATTTCCCAGCCGATCCGATTTCGTTTTTTCACTTTCACTTTCAATTCTCTTTTCTATAAAAGTATTCCGCGTTTCCCTTCAGAACTGTGTGAGCTGTTGAAAATGCAACACGTCTCTCTCTTTTCAACGTAGAAATTATTTCCTGAGCTCTGAGAATTTTTCCCCCGTCGACTCGATGAGTCAAACGATACCTATCCAAAGGGTTACTACAACGAATTCATAATTGAGTATTGAAATCACTCGAGCTTCAACTTGACATCAGTCTGTGCTGTGTATTCTACTTGGATACACACTTTTCCCTTCTAGAAAGAGCTCCTATGGAGGTAGTCCAACCTTTTACTCACAGCTCTTAGACATTTTTTTCCAACTGACTCGATCGACGAGACATCACCCGGTTTTTAAGAATGAACTCTCTGTGATCTATGAAAGTCTTTCCCGTTTTGTTTCCGTTGAGTCTGTGCTCTAGACCCTGAACAAAGTGTCCTTACTCTGGAAAGCGTGCACTATGTTGACATTTCATTTCATACCTGTGACGATTTATGGGTCCTATTCATTTCAAACGACACCGTGAGCTGGGAGAAAGTTTACAGCATCCGTGTTTGTCTACGGGTTGCCCACTCAGCACAATGGAGACCCAGTTGGATCGCTACCCGTGTTTTGTTTATTAGACATTATATAAAAAAATAAACTCTACTCTCCTTTTTGTTCGGAGGATGTCTTAACCTGTTGTCTTAAGTTTCTAAAGAAATTAGATTTTCAAGAAAGGAATGTTCTCTATTTGAGAAATCGAACGAGATAAGTTGAGATAGGTGTCAAAGAAAAAGGAAGATGTCGTTTATTTTTATCATGTTTGAAGACATGATAAAAATGAACAAAAAGTATTTATAATATATATTATATAATATATATATTTTTAATTTTTTTTTTCAAATCTCTCAGAAAATATTTTCCAGCTCGTCTCAAAATGACCCTTCTACTCATTTTCGAAACAAGACTTACTACTCTCAATTTTTTCAACTTTCTAAGAAAAAGAAATATTTTCCAGCAATATCTCTCAACATGAGCCTGCTTCATCCTTTCCGAAAGACGACACATTTGTATTTTCTTCACGGGCGTTTCTCTGAGATCCTTTAAAAATGGGTCCAGAATCCACTCGACAGGATTTGTCAAAGTATTCCGAGCTTCGTTTCAGAGGACGTGCAGTGCGGAAGGTACATCCAACCTGGATAACAGATTCCTGGTAACAGATACGATATTCCTGAAAGATTCAAGAAGAGTCGTCGACAGAGTTCGCGTGACAACTTTGAAAGTGAGAGAAGAGAGCTCTTTTACAACTCTGTGTGGTAAAAAAGAAGTACCACTCTATCATTTTTTAACTTTCTAAGAAAAAGAAAATATTTTCCAGCCTCCGCACGTCTCTCAACATGAGCCTGCTTCATCCTTTCCGAAAGACGACACGTTTTTAAATTTTTTTTTCAAGAATGTGTCACATTTTTCTCTGAGATCCTTTAGAAAGGGGTCTCTCAAAGTGATGTATACAGACATTCTGCTCCTCAGATCAGCATTGTCCAATTTCCTCGTAGCTGTAGAAGCGAATGGGTAGTTTTTCCGCGAATGGTTTTTTGTCCAATTTCCTCGTAGCTGTAGGAGCTTTAAAATAATTTTGGACTCGTCGCTCTCAACAGAGAAAATCTAGATCTCCTGAACGGAAATCACTTGAGTCAGAAATAAGAAATAAACCCTTTTCGCTTGAGCCATCACGAGATTTCAACGACCACGAGAGTGTGGAGAAGATATCTAAAATACATTCCGTGGAGAACATCCAATCTAGCTCGTAAGAGAGAAAACTAACCCTACAACACATACACACATTTTTAAAAAGGATCATGCCTCTGGGAAAATCATTTCAACTCTTAATAATACGAAATTCATGTTTAAGAGAGGATCTCATCTAAAACGTATAGTAAGTAAACATAAGAATCATGTCGGATCCATAGCCATAAAAATTGGGCAATGACATTTTTTAATAAATTCATGATTGTTAAACATAGAAAATGCCGTGGTTCGCAAAGCAAATATTTATTATTGAGATATGCAGAGATACACGCAGTTACATGCAAGCAGAAATAAGTAAGTACAAGCACTAGCAGAATAATACAAGCAACGATAAGAGGTTACAGAGGTCATATATATAACTTTATAACAGATCATGGTTTAATAAATCATAAACAAGACACAATAAATAACCAATCAAAAGTAACATATAGAATGGGATTAAGTTTCAGAATAACTCGAACCTGGCAGAAAGCTAATGAATGTATCGGACTTGACAGAAAGCTATACTTCCTTTTAACCAGTAAGAATGCGATTACAAATATCTCAACACTCCCCCTTAATCGCACATTATACAAAACATAAAAGAATTACACAATTATTAAACAGCTCAATGATAACAGTTCATAGAATTTTGTTTTGGACAAAGCCTTAGTTAACATATCTGCAATTTGTAAACCTGATTGTACATATTCAATTCTAATATTATTTGGTGCTACTTTGGTAGACAGTTGCACGGATTTTTGGCGATTTACCTTGGCACAATTGTTGGCGCGATTTTTACAAACGTCAGCCATCTTGAAAAACGCTGTTTTTACGCATAGTAAAGTATTCAAAACTTAAAAAAAAAATAAATATCGTTAAAAGTAATGGATTAATTTTTTGTTGAAAATGTCGCTTTTAAGATGGCAGCAAGGGTAAATAAATACATTTACTATGAGTATAAAATAGTAAAGTAAGGTTACTATTACTTTCATATAGCAAAGAGAATAAAAACACCGCTATAAAAACATTGTGCCAACGTTTAATTAGATTAAAATATTACTGAAATTGTATATCGAATTAAAAACCATCATACCAACATTTGAAAGAATTAGAATATTATTAAATTCAAATACTTTAAAATACGTTATATAGAATATAATTAACATTAAAACATATGGACAATAATTATCTCAGCAATTTTTGAAAATAGCGTATTAATTTTTTCAACAAAAAATTGAAGTATACAATTATAAAATAAAGGAAAAATATGTACTTACATTTTTTTAGTCATTTAACCTATTGCTTATTGATAAGTACCACAAAAAAAATCGAAATCATAATTTAAATAACATCTTTGAAGACATCTTTCAAGGAATTCGAAGATATGAATTAAATTTTAAAACGGCGCGGAAATGCACAAATTTTCAGTAACCAATCAGGGAGCTGATTATAGCTCGTTAATGCACAAATATTCTATAACCAATCAGAGAGCTTATTACATCACGCCTAGAATTAAAATTATTTAAAAATTCATACATAATAAAATCATTTTTTTAAAAAATGCAAAATTAAATTGTATTTTAATATTTAACAGCCATAAATAATGTTTAAAACATTAGATTAAATTTATACATATAAAAACCAATTACTTTTAAAGTAAGATGACGTCATTGGTTACATCATCCACAATATAAAATTTCATAAAATATGATAAACAATAAAATTTTTATTTCAAATAAAAATGCAAAATTAAATCGATTTTTAATATTTAGAAGCCATAAATAATATTTAAAACACGGAATTTATGCACAATAAAACACATTATTTTTTAAATAAAATGACAACAAAGTATCGGTTACCATAAATAACTTATCCATCAATGGGTTTACCATAAGTTGTATTACTCGCCAAAAGAAAAATCGCCAACAGATCGCCAAAATCCGTGCAACCGTCTACCAAAGTAGCACCTATTATTTTCCTTAACAATCTTACGAGTGAACTTTTATTATATATCTATATGTTTCAACCTACCTGAAAAGTTTTCATTAACAATACTTTTGATACATGACTGGTTATCCTCAAAAATATAAACCATTTTAACACTGGAAATTTCATTTACTACATTTTTTATCCATAAAACATATTGAATACCTTTACATAAAGCAATTATTTCAGCTTCTGTTGATGAAAGTGCAACACACTTTTGCTTGTTACAGCACCACATAATAGGACAATTTGAAAACATTATAAAGTAACCAGTAATTGATTTCCTATCTTGAGTATCTTCCCCCCAATCTGCATCTACGTACAAACACAAGTTTGCCCTTTGCAAATCACCCTTTTTGTATATCAATTTTAAATTTAAGGTGATTTTCAAGTACCTAAGAATTCTTTTTAGAGCACACCAGGCAACATCAGTAGGATGCTCCTGCAGTTGGCTTAAGCAATTTACTGCAAACACAATATCTGGCCTTGTGATATATGCTAAGTAAAGCAAAGATCCAATTAATTCTTTGTATGGGCCATGAAATGCATTTCCTTTCTGAAAATCAGCTGCTGTAGATTTTGGTTCAATGGGAGTTTGGGCTGTTTTACAATCAGACATTTTAAATTTATCAAGTAATTTTTCAATATATGGTTTCTGATCTAAATACAAACAATCAGACTCAAATTTCAGTCTAATACCCAAAACTTCTGAGACACTTTCAGATTTTGACATTTTAAATTCATTTGATAACAATGATATTATAATATTTGTTTCTTTTACATCCGAACCAGAAATTAATAAGTCATCTACATAAAGAGCCATAATTACTTTCTTACAATTTAAATTTCTGATGAAAATACATGGTTCAGAGTCCAATTGCTTAAAATATAATTTAATAACAAAATTAAGAAATTTCTGATACCATTGTCGAGGAGAATGTTTAAGACCATATAAACTCTTTTTAACTTTACATTTCTTACTACTCATATCATCATATCCTTTTGGCTGGTCCATGTAGATGGTTTCATCTAACTTACCGTTCAAGAAAGCTGTCTTGACATCTAAAGTAAAAGTTTGCAAACCTTCATTATTGATAATTACCAGAATTAAACGTAAAGAACACATACTAATCACTGGAGAAAACGTTTCTGTATAATCTACACCTTCCTTTTGCATAAAGCCACGAGCAACAAGCCTCACTAAGTTCCATCTCGTTTTTTACTAAGAACCCATTTGCAGGAAATAGTTCTTTTATCAGGGGGTAAACTTTGTAGATCCCAGACGTCGTTATCTTCCATAGATTTCATTTCCTCGTCCATAGCTCTTTTCCATGGTTCTTGTTCTACTTGTGGTAGATTTACAATATCTTCAAATGTCAGAGTGTCTTATGCAAACATTACTTGGTAAATCTCAGGATCAGGATACCTAACTGGCTGCTTCTTTTCTCTTGAAGATTTTCTTTGTTCCTCCTTCTTATTTGCAGGATTTAATTCGCCGTTATCAGTGTCTGAAATTGATTTGTCTTCATTTTTAATGTCATCATTGTCATTTTCACTCAAATCAGAACTATCGGAAATATATTTTTGATTTTCTACTTTCTTCTTTTCTTCATTAAATTTAACACTTCTGGAAACAATGATGCGTCTTGTTTCCGGAATCATTAAACGATATCCCATTGTGGAATAACCTACAAATATCATTCTGACAGATTTTTCATCTAGTTTCTTTCTTTGCGATGGTGGCACTAGAGTATAAGCATCACAGCCAAATACACGCATGTTCGTCAAATCAGGATTTTCACTATACTTCAGAAAATAAGGGACACGATTTTCAATGGAACTACTTGGGAGTCGATTATTTATGTAAGCAGCCGTACGTACTGCTTCACCCCAAAGGAATTTTGGTAATTTGGCCTCAAGTATCATTGCTCTAGCCTTTTCCAGTGCAGTTCTATTTGCTCGTTCAGCAACACCATTTAGAAAATAGTGTATAGGGAGGTGCAGGATCTATTTTTACACCTGCTCTTTTAGCAACTTCATGCAATTCTCCCCTGACATATTCTTTCGCATTGCCACAGCGCAGTTTTGTAACAGTTGGATTCAATTTAAAGAATAGCTTGAGTTCATCAGCAATGTCACTTTTTCTTTTGAGCAGTCTGATTTCCATAAATCTCGAATAATCATGAATTATAGTCATGAAATACTTTTCTCCATGGAGTGTTTGAGGTTCTATTGGACCACATATATCAGTGTGTATAGTTATAAGCGGTTTAGATTCTTTTATGCGAGAACCCTTTCCTATAGGCAAAGCACTTTGTTTGGCACGAACAAAAGGATTCTTTTACAGGAAGATTCATTAGTTTTAATTTTTGATCACAGCAGTGTCCTAATCTTCTGTGCCATAAATCATCATTCTTTAGTGCTAAAGCTGTAAATAAATTTGGTGAAAAATCACTAAAATATTGTCCGCATTTGTCGAAGTATCCAAATACAAAACGCTTGTTTTTGTGTTCAATATAAACTATTTCATTTTTAAAAATTACACTCAAACCTGCTGCTTCAATATTTTTGACAGAAATTAACTGTCCGTTTAATTTGGGAACGTAAAGAACATCTTTTAACATTATTTCAACACCATTCTTAGTTTCACCGCAAATATCACCAATTCCTTCCACTTCTAAAACCGCCGACTTAGACGCGCACTTAACAGTTCCAGTCTTATGCTTAATTGAGGTAAACCATTCCTTGTGAGAAGACATATGAGAAGTTGCACCAGAATCAATAATAAATTGATCATGCACAAGATTTCCAGCCATAAAAGATATTGCAGGGATGCATACTTATTACTATTTGAATTTGCCTGCTTTTTAGAATTACCAAAACATTCACCTTTAAAATGACCAGTTTTCCCACAGTTATGACAGACGCAGTTCTTTTTCCTACAAAATTTAACAGAATGTCCTTTTCTTTTACAATAAGTACAAAACAATTCCTTACGAGCACTAATGAAAACAGAGTTATCTGTATTTGGTTTAGAATACTTATTTTCATTTTTATAATCAAACATAAGATTCACAATCAATAAGTCTATTTGTAACAAAATCTAAACTCAAATTATTGCTTGGCTGATTCTCTAGAGATGCCTTAATATTTTCATATTCCTTTGGCAAAGACATTAAAATGTAAATAATAATATCAAAGTCACTTTGATATTATTATTTACATTTGAGCCAGAGATGCGTAGACTACTCACCAGGTTCATTATGCTGTCAATATGCTGTCTCATTGACACATCCTTGGATTTCCTTATGGTAGCTAGACGTTTACGCGTTAAAATTTGACTCACTGCACCTTTAGCGCTATACGTAGCTTGTAGTTTCTTCCATATTTTACATGCAGTGTCTTCACGTTGAAGAGAAGCAATAACATTATCACTCAGAAGCGCAAGTATAAATTGCATAAGCCTTTTTTGATTTCAAAACATCTGCAACTCTGTCCGCAACTGCTTCTGTTTCCAAAAATGTATCCAATTCCCTTGCCGTAAATACTGCTCGAACTCTTCGACACCAAACAGTAAAGTTATTAACACCGTCAAATGCTGCTACACCAAAAGCTTCCCTTTCACCTCCGGAAAAAGCCATCATTCACGAAACACCAAATCAAAATCACGCAAACGATAAATTATTACACTGAAGGTTCAATTTGAGAAAATGTCAGCGAATTCTAACTTTTGAAGGTACCACGCTCTGCTGTTAAACATAGAAAAATGCCGTGGTTCGCAAAGTAAATAATTATTACTGAGATATGCAGAGATACACGCAGTTACATGCAAGCAGAAATAAGTAAGTACAAGCACTAGCAGAATAATACAAACAACGATAAGAGGTTACAGAGGTCATATATATAACTTTATAACAGATCATGGTTTAACAAATCATAAACAAGACATAATAAATAACCAATCAAAAGTAACATACAGAATGGGATTAAGTTTCAGAATAACTCAGACCTGGGAGAAAGCTAATGAATGTATCGGACTTGACAGAGAGCTATACTTCCTTTTAACCAGTAAGAATGCGATTACAAATATCTCAACCATGACAAACAACTATTTCACTGTAAAATGTTTAAAAACAATACTTTGAACAAATATTTAAAAAGGGAATGGAAAAGAGTACCCACCTTCCATGAAAACCATTTCTGTGTAGGCGAAAGCGGGAACAGATTTCGAAAAACATTGTTATCCTAGAACGATGTCGGCACTCTGGGCGTTCTAGGATCGACTCAAAAGATATAGTTCCCCCTCAAAATCTTTAACGGGTGACATGTTCCAAATTCACAAGTCATTCCATTGGAATCGCCTTCTTGGATCCATCCAAAGCTTCGAAATACGAAAAGAAACATCCAGCTTGTCAAAAGTTCAGAAATCGTAAGAGATTCTCAAAGAATTCTTCTTAAGAACATCATGGGTTCCAGATTTGGGTAGAGAGAGAGGGAGATGTGTTGCCTTTTCAACAGCCCACACTGTTCTTAACAGAAACGCCGAATGCTTTTATAGAAAAGAGATTATTTTATAGAAAAGAGAAAAATTGAAAGTGAAAGTCGAAATAGGATCAGCTGGGAAAATTTTTCAGAGCTCAGGAACAATTCTGAGTTTGAAAAAAAAATCCTTCCTTTTTTTTATTAATCTGATGTCTCCACTCTTTTGACCTTTTAGGAAGTCAAAATATTGAAGACCTCAAATTAATAAAGAAAAGGGAAGGTTTTTTTTTTTTAACTGACTCAGAAATTTTTTTCTTGGCTCACTGAAATTTTTCACAGCCGATCCGATTTCGCTTTTTGACTTTCACTTTCAATTCTTCTCTTTTCTATAAAAGCATTCCACTTTTCTGTTCAGAACAGTGTGGGCTGTTGAAATGGCAACAAGTCATAGAAATTTGTTCCTGAGCTCTGAGAATTCCCCCCCCCTCGACTCGATGAGTCAAATGAGACCTATCAAAAGGGTTACTACAACGAATTCATACTTGTGTACTGAAATCACTCGAGTTTCGACTTGACATCAGTCTGTGCTAGAGTTTCTGGGAAGGTAGGCCATCCTTTTTCTCACAGCTCTTAGATATTTTTTTTTCAACTGACTGGATCGACGAGACTTTTGCCTATTTTTAAGCATTCACTCTCTGTGTTCTATGAAAGACTTTTCCGTTTCGTTTCTGCTGAGTCTGCGTTGTAGACCCCTCCACCTGGCTACAAGGGTTTTTATTCTAGAAAGTGTCCACTGTTCTTGACGTTTCATTTCATAGCTGGCACGATGGGTGGGTCACCTTTCTTCTAAACTGCACTGTGGAGGTTAAGATGGGAGAAAGTTTCGAGCCTACGTGTTTATGCATGAGCGAACCACGGGTCGTGAACAAAACAGGACCATTCGTAGTTCGTCCCTACGAAAAGCATCCCACATAGCACAAAAACATCCTTGGGATATCCCAAGGATGTTGCTCGCGGGATATGCGCACATCCTCAGGACATCCCGGAATATCCCGCGACTCCTAAACACCTCCTCCCGAGTGCTTAATGTCACATCCCGGGATATCCTCAGGACATCCTAACCAAGTCCCATCGACAGCGTGCGGGATGTTATTAGGATATGAACTCCTACTTACTACATCCTCAGGACATCCCGGGATATCCCACAAACCTCCCAAGCACACGCCATTATATCCTAAAAACATCCTATCTATGTCCCATCGACAGCATATGGGATGTTATTAGGATTTAAAGTCCTACTTACTACATCCTCAGGACATCCCGTAATATCCCAATTTCCTCCTAAACTCATCCTCCTGAGCGCTTAATGTCACATCCCAGTATATCCATAGGACATCCTATCTACGTCCCACCGACAGCGTATGGGATGTTATCAGGATTTGAAACACTAGTCACAATATCCCTTTAACCTCTTAAATACATATTCTCAACTGCTTAGTGTCACATCCCAGTATATATACAGAGGAAAATTCCAGTGAAAGTATGTGAAGGTGTGATAATCTAAAACCTACTTTTTTTTACACAGATAGTCTCAAATCGTTCTCCTATTACTATGGAAAAATCAGAAATGTTGAAAATATTTATACAACTTATTTTGTTTTTAAATCTGAATTTGTGAATATATTAAAACTGAGCAAGGAAATTAAAATGAATTATTAACACAATATATTAAAATTGAAAATTTTGCTTTTATTTTTAAGATATTAAAAATCTTTTGATCATTTTTAAACATCCAATAGCCCCCAAATTAAATTATTCATAATTAAATTATTTTACAAAATCAGTTAATTTGTATTAAAAATTGAATAATAAAATTACCCATTTAATAATCTTTACATAAATGAATCATCTTTCTTTAAAACATGTAAGGAATTTATAGTGTTTTGATGACACTGTTGGGAAATTGTTAAAAGGAATAAATTGTATTTTTAAAACTAAATAAATTCCTAGCCTCAGAATAAATAAATATGTTTTCGTAACATGAGAATGCTGCAGGCTATTTTATATATTTAATATTTAGTTGTAGAAATTTGACATTATGTTAACAATTCTTTATATCATTCAAAAGGTAACTCAAGAAGCTCTTCTAAAATTCTATCTTTCTGCTCACACAATTAAAAAAAAAAAAAAATCTGAAAGGCCTCAGATTTTAGCAGTCACTCAAAGAGGCTAAAAGTTTATGAATGCATAGATTATCAATACAGATGGGGCAGTGGAAATAGCAAAACATTTTATAAGATACTGACACCAGAAAGTTATAATGTGTCTTCTATATATTTGAAAAATGAAGAAATATATCATGTAATTATGTAGAAACATTAAAATGTTTTCAATTAGATATATCATGAATTAAATGCATTTTAAATCAATCAGATTAAAAATTAAAAAAAGCATTGTTAAGAACTGTGTGTAATGCTTTTAAATAGCTTGGCTTGTTAGTCAATAATATATTAGATTTTAAAGGTAAATATGTTAAATTTTGCCAAATGACAAGACTTGAATGAAAAGCGAAACAAGTTTACGACTGACGATATGAAGTCACATTTCAAAACTAATAGCCCTTTTAGATTAAAAAAAAAAAGTTCTGAAAATAATTTGCAATGGTTCATTGGTATTATTTTACGCAAAATTCAGTAAAATGAAATTTACCCGTTGAAATCAGCACCAAATTAAACTTTGTAAATTCTAGCGCATGTTAAAGGTTGTCTCATCCAGAATTTTATTACTAACCATTCATTTCAGAGCAAAATAAAACAGTAATTGCCATTTATATGACAATCAATATCAAAAATTTAAATCTGCATTTTACGCAACATAGAAAAACTTCAAAAGATCTACTGTTTACCATGCAATTAAGGCATTTTATTCTGCTATCAACTCTACCAATTATTAATTCCATTAAGTATATTCAGTTTACTCTTTCTGCTCAATATATGCAATGTAAAATTTTCCATAAATTTATTAATTCATTTTATTTTGAGGTGAGCTTTTATTCAACTCTCAATGTCAACGAGAATGTTTAGTTCATTTTTTATTCGGTCTCAAAAGAGAAATCAAAATACGTGGATTTATGTATGTGTATTTATGAATCAAAATACATGAGAAATCACAGTGAGAAAAGCACTGCTACCTTAAACTGTGATTATATATAACAAATGCAGTGAATTATAGTTAAAAAATAGTGAAAATATTTATATTTCTGAACTATTTCATATATAACATTTTCAGTTTTGCATATGTGGCAATTTAAGAACTTTTTTACGTATACCAATTTTTTGAAATATCTGCAAATTTTTGTATCTTCAAGGAAAGCTTATTCTTTCACCTTTAGTATATAAGTAATGGTAATTTACCAGATAAAATTACTTAATGGGGAATACAGAAAAATATCTAACCACTTACCTTTGTGACTTCATCTGCAAAGAGACTAAAAAAGTAGTTCAGCTAAATCTGCTATAATAAATATTTATAATAATGCTAAATTATGCAATATCTATTAATATGACAAATTTTTGTAAAGCTATTTATTTGGATGAAAAATAAACACGTTCAGAAATTTATGGCACTATATTATGATTAACAGAGGAAAAACACTTTTCAAAATTCAAAATAGTTTTTATTAATCCAATTTATCACATTTTATTTGAATTCATGAAAAACAATCTTATATCCATGTATTCTTACGTATATAAGAACTCTTGATAAATTGGATCTCTGTCATTACCTTTCACAGCATCTAAAATAAAAAAACACTCACAATTACTATATGTGAATATAATTCATAATTAAATTTAAACAAATGACTATTAGAATGCAAATTAAAGGAAGCATTTAAAATATTTTAACCTTTAGTACCTATAAACAGAGTAGCAATTATTTGATTTTTCGATTATAGTAAAATAAACATGGGGGATGCCTTTAAAAATTTTTTATGTCAGAAAATAAACTTAAGCCACCAGCTGAACATATGAGCAGTTTTATCAATCAGCCACTGGTAGGTAACCTGGATACTGAATCAACATATAAAGTTGCCAAGATAAAGCGAGAAACAAAATTATGATAATCACATCTTACCTATTCATAAAACTATTTTAAATTTAATGTGTAGGCAAGTCCAAAAAGAGTGAGAATGAATTTATTTTGCAACACAAAGTAAAGTCTTGCAGGAGCAAAAGAAACTTGTCTCATGAGATTGGCAAGTAAAAAATAATTAACTGCATCTGGTAACATTTATCTGACAACACATAAGTAATTGTTAGCTACGTGCAGAAAATAAAATCTGATCAGGGGCGTAGCTAGAGGGGGGCAAAGGGGGGCATCTGTCCCGGGTGCAGAATCCAAGGGGCGCCAAACTGATGTTAGAACATTTTAGAATTAAATGTTTTCCATCCTTGGCAAGCAGTAGGGGGTGCGAAATCTTCAGTTGTCCCTGAGCGCCGAAAACCCTAGCTATGACTCTGAATCTGATCATGTTAATGCAGTTTTAAACTTTTGAATTTAACCGCAGAAATTTACCAAAGAAGTACTTGTAAGAGTAGTAAATGAAGATGTGGCTAATCTTTACTGTATGGTACACCTTGGCTTCTGTCTGAAAAAAAATCGCAAAGTGGTATTGGTTGTTTGTGAAATGTGGAAGCTCATTGTGTCAAATAAGTTTTAACCCTAATGTTGATAATGTTGGCGACAGTAGCCTTTGGGGGGGGGGAAACTTTTTTGTCAATAAAAAGGAGTTATTTCTGCAAATATTGCCAACGTGCTGTGATAAATTTAGTTTTAAGCTACTTTTTTTTAATAGTAAACCTTTTGTATGGTCAAAGGTTTTTGGTTCTTACCATTCTTTTCAATTGCTGTGTTTGGTTGCACGGAAGTGGTATGGTCTTGTATTTTGAACATACTATTTATTATTTTGGTGTGGGTACCATCGTTTGAGTATGTCTGAGGTGACTAAGAGACGAAAAATTTAATTGAATTGCTTACCTGGAAGATGGTGGTGGGAAGCCTAAAAATATGCATGTGAAAAAAAGGTATGTTAAAAAAAATGACGTTTCATTTATTTTTTTGTCTCTGTGTGTTAATTTTTGTTAGAAGATTTGTTGTTTAATGTTTTTATGTTAGGAAATATGTATTTTTGGTCATTTATTCCTCTCTGTTTGTGTATTTTTGGTTGTCTGTGTGTTAAGACAGTGGCGAATTTTTTCTGGTTAACTATGATATTTTTAACTTTCTGATTTTCTTAAAGTGAAAATAGATCAATGTGTACATGGAGAAAGTTAAGGCAGTGCACAATGCCCAGTTTGTGCAGTTCTCTGTTTTAATGGGTCGATGTGTACATGGAATTGGTGCCGATCCTCTCAGGTGACGGTCTTGATATAAAAAAAAAGAAACTATTCACCAAGGGTTACAGTAGAATAAATTTCTACCATAATCACCATTTCAGTGGTTTAAACACTAGTGGAGCAGTATGCAGAGATGAAGATATAAAAAAAAAAAAAAGAAACGATTCACCAAGGGTTACAGTAGAGTAAACTTCTACCATAATCACCATTTCAGTGATTTAAACACTAGTGGAGCAGTATGCAGAGATGAAGATTTGAGTTTTGTTTACACAGCATGATGGTTTAGGCACTCCAGCCATTACAGTGAACAAAATTATAATAAACATAGCCACAATAATTGTCTATAAATATTGATGTATATACAGAATCCTTAATCGAAGGGAAAATCAGAAGACTGTGCATGCATTTTCCTTTAACTGAAACATGGATTTGACCATACAAATCTCAGTCTTACGGGACATGCCATACTATGCAGATAAACAGTAAAAAGTGCTTATGTTGTTTTTATTTGTTAGAGGTATGAAATAAATATACTTCTAGATTTTAATTTTTTCTTTTCTTGTTTTACATTTGGATTACCTATCAAAAAGTAAGGAATTTTGATATTATTACAATATCGGAGTTAAAATAACAATTATTGGACATGTTAAAGTAATGAAAATTTTAAATTAAAGTAACCCTTAATGTGGCATATTTTTGAATTAAACTCTATCGACATTAAAAACAACAAAACGTCCCTCTTTATTAAGGACTTTAATTAACTAATTTTAAATATAGAGCAATGAATGAATTTTTTCCCTTGCATGTTATAATAACTGAAACAAAATTACTCTGATACAGTCAAAATTCCTAAATGCAAGTACAGAAAATTTACTTTAGCAATTTAAAGAGATGAGACACACTGAACACATGAATAAATTTCTATCAAAGAAAAATTTATTAAATTTGGCTCGTTCCATAGTAAACTTTAACCATTAGATTACATTAATACACCATGTTATCAGTTTGAAAAGCAAGTCATATGCCAGATCCTGGATATAAAAGAAATGCACAAAATAATATACAGATTATTGAAAAATGATGTATACCAATGTTTATAGATATGATTAAATGTAACAGAAAATTTACTGTCACAACCACATTTTTAAGTGAAATGTATTATTTTAACATTTTACAATATTTAAGGTATGGCATTAAATGCAATTATGTGCCTGGATATAAGTTAGTAAATTAAAAATAATAATAATAATAATCAAAGAATGAATGTCATGAAAAATTTCAAAAACAAGCAGAATTTAATTTAGAAGACCTTTAGACACTTATGATAAATAAATTTGAGAATTCTTCACCCAAAATTAAATTATAATTAACTAAGACCAGTTTGACTGACCTTCTACAAAATCCTTCAGCTGCAATTTTTTCTAGCTTGAAAACCAAATTCTTCTCCACATGGTAAAAACTTCTTAACCAGTTGAAATTCCTGCAGAAAGTTTGATAACAAAGTAATAGAATTAATAGAATAGAAAAATTAACACAAAAGTATAGAACATCATTTAAACTTAACATTATTACAAATTTTGGTGCTTTCTGATTATCTGCAAAGCTGTGAAAATTGGCAAAATGGTTAGTTTATGGTTCATATCTACTGCTCTGTTCACAAGTAGTAATTCAAATAAGCACTTTATAAGAAACAAGAAATTTTAGGATGCACACACACAAAAATATATACATTGGGTCAATATTCACATATTTTTCATCCAATGGAATACTATTCAGAAATAAAGATTAAATATAAAGCATGTAAATACATGTGTGTGGTATGCACATTCATAGTTTGCTATTATCGTGTGCATACTCTTCCTGTTTTAGCATAAGTTGAAGCTGTGAGGGCAGATGATAAGAAAGTATCAGAATTTTTCATGTATAAGAAAAGATTGCCCTGACAATAGAATCTCAATCGTTTAGCACTGACATTTACATAGCGCATTAGAAATATATAGTAATATATGTATAATAAAAAGATAATTGCATATTATTAATTCATTTTTTTAAATGCCAAACTTTAACAATTTTTTCACATATAATTAAACAGAATTCTTTCACATGAACATCTAAAATCCATTCTTAACTAAATAAATAATAAAACCATGTAAATTTCTTATCAAGCCCATCATTTCCGAAATGTCTACTTCTGAAAGTTCCCAGCATTTCTCAATATATTATTAAATTACTAAACTAAGCATCAATGATCGTCATGTTCGCTAATGTGGCAATATCTTTCACACTTCTTTGTTACCACAAGTAACAAGTAGGCTTCAATAAATCTTTAACTGTTACATGCTACTTTTGTCTAAAATTTGTACAAATAATAAAATTAAATGAGCTCTTTATAATATGCTCAAAGAAATAATTTTGTATGAAAATTTGTATGTTATATATTGGCCTGATTAATGATTCAGGAAATAATTCGGGTCTTCAAAGTGCTTCCAATAATTCAAATTTCAGCTTGTGTCAAAATAAAATCTATAACACAAATATAAGCAAATTTCCTTATGAACAATGCATTTTAACATTATTGAATCACTGGCAATCACACAGTACTGATTGCTTCAATAAACATTACTGTAACTGTGTTATTTAAAAGACTGTAATGTTTTAATTATTTCCTTAATTAAAACATTACAGTCTTTTCCTCCTTCTAACACCAAAAGAAAACCCAGATAAGAAATATAAAAATATCAGTAAAAATAAATTATATTATTGAATGACACTTTACATTAATTACACTTATGCATATATTATTTTATTATAAATTATTTCAAAATCAAAGAAGAGAAGGGGGAGAAACTTTAATATTGACATTTCTAAAATGATATAAAAATTAATCATTTAGTACAGTTTGTTATTTCAGGCAAAAAGAATTCACTTTTCTGGATAGCATTTATATTTCCATCTCACTTTCAATGAAACATTAAGAGAAATGCATATAATTTAAACACCAGTTTATTTTATTTATCAGACAGATTATGTCAACTCAAAACCTATCAGTAAAATTTGGTAGTAATAATTCTGAATGTTAGGCAACTTGCAAGATTCAACAAAAATTATCAATACTTTTATTATAATGACAATACTACAGTAACATGAACATAAAATTAAACTGCATATAACTATAAAATAAGCCAGCATATAATAATGGTGCATTGGTTTCTAAAGCAATGGGCTCGATGAAAAAATACATGTATTATGGTAGCTATTCATATTCTTCAGCTTTCCTAATATTCTCATGTTCACTTTACATAACTAAAGTATCTAAAATACAGTAAAAATGCAAACAATATTTATGAGAAAATGTTAAAAGCAATCATAAGCATTTGATTGAATGACCATATTTTGTCTTCCTGCAAGTCGAATCTTAAAATGATATGCAGTTTGAAAAATGCTTAATCCTTTTATAAAATATTCAAAAAGATTAAAAAAAGGTAATGTTCTGTTATCAGGACCGGGTTCAGAATTGTATTTATGTATGCTTGTATATTTGTATGTTTGTGTGTCTACATATACACATCTATGCACATACTTACGAACACAGGTTCATACATTTCTGATTCTGGTCCCAATAACAGAACAGTACCACAAAAAAAACTTGAATTACAATTAATTAAGATAATTACAATTAATTAGATTAAGATAATGTTTCAACCATACATATTTTAGACAAAACAATGCAAACTCTTATTTTTATACAATTGTTCAAACTATTTAACATAAATTTATTGCTGCAATAAAATAATAAGCAATCTGATCACACATATTATTTTGAAACTGAATGCATAAACTCGACTAAAAAAAATTCAGTCATAAACATTTGGATAGCAGGGCAAATTAGATATTTGAAAAGACAGCCAGCCATTGAGATACACGTTGTTACGAAGAACACAGAAAATATATAAATCAAATATATTTTAAACAGTTCGTTCAGTTGCGGGCCTGCCTCTACCGGAGGCTGGGTGCATTATGAATAAAGACAAAAAAATTCTTAATAAATCATTCTTTATTTCCATGAAAACAGTATCACTCTTCCGAGATCAGCTTTATTGTTGCATCACCATTTTATCAGCTGCAATTCCCTTTTTTAACGTACAACCAGCACTAGAATTAGATTCCTCTGCACCCAGTTTCTTATCAGGAATTATGTTTCTATCATTGGACTGTATCTCCAAAGGCAATTTTCACTTTCCACAGTTTTTGCAACAACAGTTTTGGAAGCAATGTAGTTGGCGTTAATAAACCAATAGGATCAAAAATTGTCTGCACAATTGCCAAAATTGTCCTCTTTGTGATTTTCGTATCACAGGTCAATGTATCTGTGTCTGTGCAGCACCTCAGCGTATCATTATCCAAATTCCAAATTACCCCCCAAAACGGAAGTATCCCCTGAATGTTTGTCAACATTTGTACCAGCCACATTGCTTTCAAAACCGCGCAAGTTAAAACATCCATTTGACATGATTAATTTGGAATGTTCAATAAACGTAAACTGTTCATCAATACCAAAAACACTAGATAAACAATTATCCACATAAAATGACGATTTCAATTTTTGAGCAACTTCACTATATTGACGTGGACAGTTTTCTAATAGATGCATTATAGATGCGTTCAACAAGTAGGGGCTCGAAGAAACTCCAAACACAACTCTGCAATGCCTATAAATTAATTCCCTTCATTGCATGGGAAAAAAAAATCTGAGAAAATCTCTATCTTTAGATGCGACGGATAACATTAAAAAAGCCTTTTCAATATCGGCACTAATACCAATCAGATACATTCTAAAACGATCTATAATATCAGGTATTAATTCAATAAGATTTATTCCTTTACACAAACATTCGTTCAAAGAGAGTTTCCCTTTCTCAGATGCAGAAGCGTCAAAAACAGGACGAATTTTCGTGGTTTCACTTCCTAATTTGATTACAGGCCTATGCGGCAAATAATGACATTCATTATTCAATTCGTTTTCTGGTACGCGTTCAATAATATTCAACCTTTCCCATTCCTTGAACACATTTTGATAATCATCGAAAAATTTACTACATCTGAGTTTATAGATCATCTTTTGATACCTTTTCCAGGATAATTCTTTATTATCGGTTAAATGTGTCGTATCACATTTCCAAGGAAGTTCTACTTCATATCTTCCATCTGGAAGAATTTTCATTTTATTCTCAAATTCAGATAAATTAAAACTTTCATTCATTTTAACAGTTTCGTTTGGAGCGCATATTCCTATTTTTTCAAGTTCCCATAACTCATTCAGAGGAATTCTCCTGACATGCATTGAAAATGTTTTCAAAATATTATCCTTTTCACCCGAATTTCGTTTTCCAAATACCGTCCACCCAAGTTTCGTTTCGACAGCCGTTACCCCTAACTGTAATTCAATAGAATTTCCCGTCAATAATTTTCCTATAACATCTGCTCCGATTAAAAGGTTAATTTCAATTTCCTTTCGTAATGGATCAGAAAATTCGATTTCTTTTTCTTTTAATTCATTCAAAATCTCTTTATCTTTAACCTAAGGAATAAAACCGCAAATCTTTTTTTCCGATAATGCCTCAAAACTACATGCGAATGTTCCTTTTAAATTGCTGACCTCGACCGAAAACACTTCATGTTGTTTAGGTTTCGTTTCGTCCCTCCCCAAACAGTGCATGTATAACTGTCTCCTCCCGAAGTGGAGATGCTTTAAGCTGACTCATTATATTTTCACTAACGTAGCTACTTTGGCTTCCGCTATCAATTATGCAGCGAATAATTTTCTCGCGACCTTGACACCGAATTCTAACGCAAAGCGTTTGCAAAAATACAGTTTCGCTTCTGCCACAGTTAGAAAGAGAACTCTCTTTTGAAACATTTATCTGATCATTATTTTTTAGCTTTTGATTACACATTACATCAAAATGATTACAACTTTTGCAAATAGAACAACTTAACTTACCTTTGAAAGGACAAAATTTACTAATGTGACTCGCTCTTTTCAGACAAGAAAAACAAGCACCTTTTTTCAACAACAATTGTTGTTTTTCAGCTAAAGTCATTTTTTTTGCAGAGTAACATTTTTCACTAAAATGTTTCTTTTCACAAAAATTACAGTTCGGAACACTCTTACCTGAATTCTCAAGACTTACTAGAGCTGATGCTGTTACGGGATCATTTTGCTTTACCTGTTCGTGGTTAAAATCTTTCTTTCGATGGTTCTGTTGGGAAGCGAAACCAATTCTTGCGAGGAGAACCATCTCTTCCCCCTTAACTTCCTGTTTTAAGAAATTCATTAAATATTTCAAAGATCGATTCCCTTTAGTTTCAATGGAGTCGTGATTTCTGCTTCTTTCCCATGCCATCAGTACTTCTTCTGGTAAGCAACTTTCCACTAAGGGGGTTAAAAAATCCCCATATTTTTCTTGGGTTCTTCCCAAACTTTCCAACGCTCGCAATTTTCCTTCTAGTTCATCATACAGGGAGGGTAGATCCGTTTTTGCTCTTCCGGTTACAGCGTTCTTCATCACTAGGCTTAACAAGTCTCTCACATAGATTTGCACAAGTAAATCTTCGCGTCCAAAGCGCTCTCTTAGTTGTTCGATGGCTTTAGGATAATTAGCTGCCGTTGCCGGGAAGCTAAGGACTAGGCGTTCTGCTTTCGATTTGGGTTCCATGGCCTGCAATAGATACTGCATTTTATCTTCATCGGCGATACTTTTGTCATCGTGGATTTTCTGGAACTGACTCCAAAAAGTCAGGTAATCTTTAGCTTCACCACTGAATTTTTTAAGCTCAATTTTAGGCAATTTAAATTTCCTAGATTCGGAATTATTTGAAGGAGAGGAGGCTTGTATTTCCGCATCTATTTGAGCACACTGTTCTAGAAACTTATCTCGATAATTCTCCGCTTCTTGAAAATCATCACTAAATAATTTTTCTCCATCTTCAGTCTGTAGAATTTGCTGCGATAAAGCACTCTGGCATACGTCAAGTCTCTGGAATTTATCACAAAGTTGACACTTCAAAATCGAAAGTATTTTTAAATCTCTTACTTCTTTAGTTAATTCACTTTCGGTTTTTCTTGAGGTTTGCGTAAACGCAATTCTAAGTCCTTTTCTTTGGGCCTTTAAAGCGATCAAATCCATCTTCAAAGTATATTCAAAATCGAAATTCAATATCAAAAGTTCAGTCGGAAAATTCTAATTCAAAGCACCCGGTCCCGCCGAGGGTACCATTATGTTACGAAGAACACAGAAAATATATAAATCAAATATATTTAAAACAGTTCGTTCAGTTGCGGGCCTGCCTCTACCCGAGGCTGGGTGCATTATGAATAAAGACAAAAAAATTCTTAATAAATCATTCTTTATTTCCATCAAAACAGTATCACTCTTCCGAGATCAGCTTTCGTTCGTCCACACGCAAAACATTCGAAAAACTCAGCACGCAAGCTGACGCCACAAACAGCAGCGCCTCGCGCCGATTATTACTTCAGTTCATTTCACAACACACGTAATTCACGACAGAATGGTAACAATTCATAAAGCTGTGAAACATTTAACTGTCAAAATGACATAAATAACATAAATTCGAAAAGCAAAAAAAGTAAACATACAAGTATTGCAACTGAACTTACCATTCATGCAACAAAAAATATCCATACAAGTTAACCTCATGGCGCAGCCATTTTGGATTTCGTTTCAAATCAGACAGATGTTTACGGATTTGCGGAAGAATACGAGGAACTAGTAGTTTGCCGGATACAATGTGCAATGACGCGAAAGAATATAGTTCTGTAGAACTTCCTACATTATTCCGTAATAAACAGTACTATTTCCTAATTTTTTCTTTATCTAATTAATTAATTAATAGGGAAATAGTTAAGTAATGCCGAATTCATTTTTAATGAAATGTAAAATTTTGTATGTATGGGACGACCACCTTCCGTTTAATATTTCTGAGAATATAAACAAATTTTGGAATCTGAGAGTATCAGTAAATAAATATATAGAATATCGCCTCTCAAACGACCACTTCTGAAAGTGACCAATAGTTCTGAGATTATAAATAAATATTGATATTAAGCATTATTTCTATAAGACGACCATCTCTATATAAGACCAAAGTTTCTAGAATCTTGGATAGTCATCAGAGATGTATCTTTACTGCGAAATTATCGCACGACTGTAATTCAATATCAATAACAGATCGCGCGATTGAAAAACATTTTCTGTCCTGTAATTAGAGGAAAAATATTTTCCTTATGAGGTATTTCTCCCGCTTGCCTAGCGTGCCTTCGTGGTGTAATAGTTCTGCACGCTGGGCCGGTATTTCAGAGGTCCGTGGTTCGATTCACGGCGAAGGCGGTTGCTAATTTTTCATCTCTACGGCTTCCCAAAAAAATCCTAATGTCTCTACAGTGGCGCCCGAACTAAAAAGGTGTTGGAAGGGTGTGGGTATATCCACACCCAGGATTTAGTGATTGGATCCCCTTAAAAAAAAAGTCGGCCTTTAAGAAGAGAAGTAATATGAGGTATTTCTCCCGCTTTCCTAGCGTGTCTTCGGCCCACCAGCGGCCGAGCGGTAAAGTCGCTGAACCCTGGTAGTGCGATCCGAGGTTCGAATCCCGCAAACGGGCTGGCTGCATGGGTGTTTTCGTGGTTTTCCCCACGTGTAACGTGTATACGAGCCAGTTTTCCGTAGAAAGTCCTCCACGAAGATATCTTTCCCCTTAGTAGTGGTTCTGCACACTGGGCCGGTATTCCAGAGGTCCGTCCTTCGATTCCCGGCGAAGGCAGTTTCTAATTTTTCATGTTTCCTGCTTCCAAAAAAATACCTAATGTCTCTATACCCAAATTTAAAAAAAAAATTCGTTTCCGTAATTAAATATATCTATATCTAATTTTACCTATATTTATAGTAGGGTTTGTAATCTGTAAGTAATTATACATGTAATTTATACATTTTTTATAAAAAAAAAATATATGTTATTTAGAATTTTGCAAATATTCTAGAAAATGCTAATCCATTGAAAAAAACCTTTTCTATGACTAAATAAATTTTTAAAAACGTCAGATAAAATAGCAGTTAAAATTAATAACAAAATAACAAGAATAAATCCTCAATCATATCAATATTTTTAATGTACAGCATTTAGAAACAACTTAGTAAAATACATATGAAAAATAAAATAATGTACAAGTTTCAGATGTGCAATGTCAAAAAATTAAAACTGGTAAATTTGAGAACAAATATCCTCAAAATGTTTGACAACGAAAGTCCTCCGGACAATGCAGAATGAATGTCCTCAGGATGTGAAATTGGTGAACTCCTCAGGACATCTGAGAATCAACATCTTCAGGACATCCCGTCATATCCCGGGACATAGCGACTTAAATAAGACATCCTTAGGATGTTAAATTACGATCTCCTCAGGACATCTGAGAATCAACATCCTTAGGACATCCTAAGTATGTCCCGGGATATTGCGACTTAAATAGGACATCCTGAGTATTTTTTTTATGCTATGGGGGATAGAACAGAAATGGCTACCCGTGTTTTGTCTATTCGACATTATTAAAAATGATCTCTACTAAAATAGACCAGAACAAATTCTTTTCTTGGAATTCTATTCTTTAGAAAGGATGAGTGATAGTCTATTTTTAGAAAGTGTGAGACAACATTCCCAGACAAAAGGGGGGTAGTTAATTTTTATCATGTCTAGAAGACATGATAAAAATTAACAAAAATTATTTATAATATATATTATATAATAAATACAATATATATATTATATTTTTTTTCATCTCAGAATTTTTTTCTGAGCTCTGAGAATTTTTTTCCCAGCCGATTCCATTTCGTTTTTCGACTTTCAGTTTCAACTCTTCTCTTTTCTATAAAAGCATTCCACGTTTCTGTTCAGAACAGTGCGGGCTGTTGAAGAGGCAACGTGTCTCTCTCTCTACCCAAATCTGGAACTCTAGTCAAATGCTTGAACTCAGAATTATTTTCAGAGCTCTGAGAATTTTTTACACGTCAACTCGAGGATCCAAATGAGACATTGAAAGGGTTGCTAGAAGGAATTCACACTTATCTATTTAAACCCCTCGAGTTTCGACTTCCAATCTCGTAAGAGAGAAAGCTAACTGTCACTCACATACACGAACACACATGTTTTTAAAAGGATCATGCCTTTGGGAAAATCATTTCAACTCTGAATAGGAAATTCATGTGTAAGAGAGGGTCTCATCTAAAACGTAGAGTAAAACATATGAATCATGTCGGGTATCGATAGCCCTAAAACTAGGCATTGGAATTTTTTTATAGATTCATGACAACCGAAAATGATACAAGGTTTTACTTGAAAGTATTTAAACGAATCCTTTGAACACATACTTGAAAAAGAAATGGAAAAGAGGAACTACCTTTCGTGGAAAGTATTTCTGTTTCCACGAAAGCAGGAAGAGATCTCTAAAACCATTCTCATCCTAGAAAGATGTCAGCTCTCGGGGCTTTCCGGTATCCACTCCCATGAGCCATGGGTGACATGTTCCAAATTCATAAATTCTTCTATTGGAATTCCATTTCTTGGACAAAAGACTTTCAAAAATATTTAGCTTAAAACATCAGGGGATTGGGTAGAGAGAGAGACCTCTTCCACAGAGGATTTGAATGGAAACGTGGAATGTTTTCGTAGATACAATTCCATTGAAATCACTTTCTTGGACCAATGGCTTTGAAAAATAAACATCCAGCTTCTCTAAGTTTCACAAGTTGTAAGAAATTCTTAATGAATTCCTCTAAAGAACATCATGGGATGGGGTCAAGAGAGAGAGAGAAGTGTTGCCTCTTCCACAGCCCAAACGGATCTGAACTGAAACGAGGAATGCTTTTATATTTTTTATGCTTTTTGAAGTGGGAAATTGAAACTGAAAGTCAAAACCCAATCGAAAGTAAAAGCCCAACAGAATTCCAAAAGAATGAGTCATGGTCTATTTTTAGAAAGAGTGAGACAACATTCCCAGACAAAAAGGGAAGGGAGTTAATTTTTATCATGTCTAGAAAACATGATAAAAATTAACAAAAAGTGGTTTTTTTTTCCTCCACAACTCAGAATTTTTTTCTGAGCTCTGAAAATTTTTTCTCAGTTGACTTGATTCACAAAACCAGACATATTCAAATTGTTTCTATATAGAGGGTTCTCATCTATTAAAACCACTCGAGTTTCGGCTTTAGATCAGTGTGTGCTGTGCACTGGAGCTGAATACACGCTTCTTCCTCCTGGAAAGAGGTTTTGTGAAGGTGTGTGGAGATTGTTTTCAGCTCTCAGACATTTTTTTTTCCAGACGATTCGATCGATGAGACAACCCTTCTATTTTTTTTCAGACTGACCTTTCTGTTATCTTTGGAAGAATTTCTTGTTTCGCTTCGGTTAGTCTGTGCTGTGGACTCCCCACGTTTCGTTATTCGGGAAAGCGGCCACAGATTTGTGTGTGTGTGTGTTTCGTTTCATACTGGTCATGATGGGTTGGTTCAATGGATTTCAAATGACACCGTGGAAGTTGGAGAAAGATTGGGTCGATTCGAATGACGGCAAAGCACTTGAGGGCTATTTGCCCTCAAGAAATGCCTTCGTGGAGGACTTTTGAAATAAAACTGGCTCGTATTCACGTTACACATGGGGAAAAACCACGAAAATAACACCCATGCATCCAGCTTTTTTTTTCACAAAATATATCAGTATACGATTGAACAATCGTGATCCGTTTATCCTGACTGATGGAGTCAGTTGTGGATCACATGATCTTGCATTGTTGAAAGTCATTTGTTAAAATTTCACAAAATATATCAGTATACGAAATAATAGCATGTTTTCTATAAAAACGGCTATTTAGTAAAACATTTCTAGCCTTGAAAAGCAAAAACATTAGCAGGGGAAAATAATGTAACCCTACGTCAAAGTATTGAAAGGAAATAAGAACACATTTCTATAAAATGGGTGACTCAATAAATATTTCTAGTCTATGAAATACAAAAGCGTAAGAAAAAAATGTTCACATACAGTCGGTCACAAAAGTATTCGAACACCGGTACCCTATCAGAAAATGACAAGATGGCGTTTTTTTTTCTCTTTCTCTCTGTGTGTCGTGTTATTCACTCCTAGGTTTTCTTCCCCCCCCCATCTTGGAAAAAACTGGAAAAAATTGGTCACGATCTCTTTTTGAATGGGGAGATGCCATTTTGAGCAAAAGCTGACGACCCTATCTTGGAGAATGAACATGACCGCTCTACACACCCTTTCACTCTCTCTCTCTCTCTCTCTCTTTGAATTGGGAAGCCATTTTGGGAAAAAGCAGACGACCCTATCTTGGAGAATGGAAATGAACGCCTCTCCCTCTCTCTTTGAAATGGGAAGCCATTTTGGGACCCTCTATTCTTGGGGAGGGAGAAAACTGAACTCTGCACTTCGCTGTCTCTGAATGCGGAAAGCCATTTTGGGAAAAGCAGACCCTCTTCTTCTGATCTTGGAGAACTGGAAATGAACGCTCTACACGATCTCTCTTTGAATTCAGACGGTATTTTGGGACCTTCTAATGTTGGAAAACTGAAATGGACGCTCTACGCTTTTTCTCTCTCTCTCTCTTTGACATGAGTAGCCATTTTGGAGGATTCTCCACCACCATCCTAACCTTGGAAAACTGAAATGAACGCTCTACACCTTCTCTCTCTCTCTCTCTCTGAAATGGGTAGCCATTTGAAAACTCCCTAACTTTGGAAAAAAACAGAAATGAACGCTCTACACCATCTCTCTTTGAAAATGGGGAGTGTCATTTTGAGACCTCCCTCCCCTAAACTTGGAAAAAAAACTGAAATGAACGCTCTACACTTTCTCTCTTTGGACATGGGTAGCCCTTTGGGGACCCTCTCCTCTTGGTAGAAAAAAAGAACTGAAGTGAAGGCTCTGCACAATCTCTCTTGGAATGGGATCCATATTTCGGGAAACGTGGATCACCTCCTGCTGGAAAACTGAAGTGAACCACCAAGATTGGACTCTATATAATATTTTTTTTAATTGACATCATGACCCTCCTCCAATTTGTTATTAAAAAAATTGTTTTTTTTTTGTTTTGGTTTTTATCCCATTTCCGATATGATTTCAGAAATGCAATTCCATAACAGTTCAATTTCATTCGAGGTTAAATGATCTAAACAGTCTTTGACCCACCCATCCGTTTGATTATTTTCTTCTCCTTCCTGTTGCATCAAATTTTGTAAGTCCATATAATCATTCCATACGGGAAGGGCTGGATCCTCACAAGGCTGTCTTGAAACACTTGGAGTCTCTTTGGGATGAGTGGAGGGATCTAGGATGTCTGGACCCGGCTGCGATTCTACCTCCATGATTTCTGGACCCGTTGGAACTTGTTTACTCGGCTGAAATTCTACCTCTACGATTTCTGGACCCGTTGGAACTTGTGAACCCGGCTGTGATTCTGCCTCCATGATTTCTGGACCTGTTGGAACTTGTGGACCCGGCTGACATTCTACCTCTACGATGTCGGGACTTTTTGAAGCTTGTGGACCCGTCTGACATTCTACCTCTACGATGTCGGGACAGGTTAGAGAAGAAGAAGAAGAGGATACTGGAAGAGGTTCTGTCTGTGAGGAGTCCAAAAGAGGTTGCCTGTTTGAACAAGTCGGGGAAGAAGAAGAAGAAGAAGCTTCTGGATTCTGAAGCGGATCTTGCACGCCAGGTAGGTTCCGGTAAGTCGACCGTTTTTTAAGAGGTAATTTTTTTTCTTCCTCCTAATCTTCAATTGTGATGACTTCAATTTCATTCTGTTGCCGGGTCGATTTTGTTTCGGGCCATGACGGTTTGGTCCAGCTCCTCTTATCATCTAAGGAAGGGATGGGTAAAGGTGGCGGAGGGTTTTCTTCTTTTTCTTGAAACATCATCGGCGATTGGAAAGAAATCTCCTCTTTCAATTGTTTCCAAAGCGAGTACGAGCACCGATCGACGAGAAAGAGACTCTTCTGGGTTGTGACGATGAGATATTGCGTTTTCGGGGGAACGACATAGTTTTGAAAAGGTCTTAGAATATATTTCTTATATTTCATCCTGTCGCTGACTTTAAAACTTCTTTCCTTCAGATTGGGGGACGATGATTCGTAATAGGCGAGAGGAGCGGCTGTGGTCTGAACAATATGAACTTCGTCCTCAGCCGTCGTTCTCACTCCAAACGTAAAATATCGTTTCGTGAGAAAAATATTCTTCCACCGAAAACTCGTGCGCGGATCCGTATATCGCCGGTCTGTTTGAATGGGCCGTCTCAAAGCTCGATCCATCCGATTCCAAAAGAAGGGAGATTCCTCTTTCGTTTGTTGCGATTCGAATAAATTTCTGTATATATTCTGAACGAGCAGGTTGGAGGATTCGACATCTTGGTTGAAAGAAACGATCGCTTGATGAGGTGGTAAATGCGGAATAAATGTCGCACAATGACACGCCAAAAAATTTTCAAGTTGGAGATTTGCTTTAGCGTCTTCAAATCCTCCCCGTTCGAAATCCGTTGAGTTGGAAAAACGTCTAACAGCGACATGGCTCCCAATGGAAAAGAAATGATCTCGCCCAGTACTCTCGCCTTTTTATATATAGACGCACACAGACACACATAGAGGCTCTATGACGTCCGTTTTATTTGTTTTTTTTTTGTTTCTCTCTCTCTCTTCTTTCCAAGAAATCTTATCTCCATGACCTCTTTTTCTTTTCTTAAAAGATGAATGTGTGTGGGAATGAGGAAGTGAAAGTAATAATTTAATAAGCAAAAAATTATCCAACCATGACCTTCTTTTTTTTTTCAAAGTCACCCTTTCCAATGCAAGGACGTCCAGAGATAGAGGAAGCAGGGGGAGAGGAATAGGGAAAGGAAGTTCACACTCTCTTTCTCTCTATAAATAAAAGGGGAGAGCCCCAAAGTCGTATTTTTGTCCAAGTGGATCATGAGGAGGCATCCCCAGCTCACTACGTGTATTTATTTCAAATATAAATATGTTGATCTTTCCTTTTATATCATCCAAGGAGTCGTTTACCTGAAAGCCTCCGATTTTTCAAAATGTGCGGGTTATCATACCGTGGGGAGTTATCAAAAGATGCGGGACGAATTTTTATCCGACGAAAACGTGTTGATGGCTCGTGACATTCCACCTTTGGATGCACAAATTTTGTTAATGAAACGAGCCAAATATTTTTACACGTCCCACTTTCTAACCGTCTCGCAAATGAATAGGATTCCGTAGAAAGTCGAGGACGAGTTCCATGTTTTTTATTTCTTTTTCTTTCCAAGGTGACCTTTATTATTATTATTATTATTATTATTATGATGATGATGATGACGATGGATGTGTATTGAGATACGCACGATATTATTCAAAAACAAATATATATACGAATGTGACCTTTCCCAGAATTCATACGACCTGTCACGTGCAACCTTCTCTCTCTATATATAAAAGAGGAGACGGCGAGAGAAAGCTATCCATTTTTTCCTTCAGGACACACAGCGAGAGAGAGAGAGAGAGAATTTTGTTTTCTTTTTTTCCTCAATTGAAGAAGATGGACATTTTGAGTGCCAAACCTCTCAAAGATTCCTACATTGTTCTGGACATGGAATACTTTCACTGTTATGATCCAAAGACGAGATATATATCTTTCATCTTGAAAGAACTGGGCTACATCACTTGCGATTTAACCTTATGCGGATCCATGATTTTTCTCCCTCCTGTCCATTACGATGACTTATCGTCCCGCAATCAAGCTGTGTCAACCAGACTACAAATAACCGACACGGCCTGCAATGGACCGAGGGTCGTGTTTCCTACGAGCATCTTCCTACGATCCTGAAAATACTGACCTAAAATGTGGAGGTGATCTACGTCAATGGATAAGATAAAGCCGAATTTTTCAGCAAGCTCTGCCAGCGATCCGTTTACGAGTTTTACATCCCATGGAAAACCGAGTGGCGGAACAAGTCGAAATGCACGCGACACCAATATTTCCAAAAGATGATTCATTGTGCCGAGAACAAGGTGAGAAATTTTCGATACCATTTGATGGAGGGTAGTTACGTTTTCCGGAAATTACATTGTTACCCCTCCGAGAGCAAAGCTGTCGAAGACGAAGAGGAGGCGGAAGAATCTCCCCAGGAGAACTCGTGCGACGATGAGGAGGAGGAGGAGGAGGAGGATGAACTTTCTAATAATAATAATAAATGTCTAAGTTGGGATGCTTTAGAGACCCAAGAATATTGGTCTCAACACTTATCTCACCTAGACCTGAAATAGGATTCTCAAGTGTACTCTTTGTGGTCCTCTTCTAAAATTTGGTCTTGGAGAGAACCCTTGAATGTTCATGAATGAAATGGTATGTAAATCCCTAGAGAAAATAATAGAAAAAAAAAGTTCCTTTTTTTGTAATATGTTGATTTCTTTCCAATCCCATTTCTTTTCCATAACTCCAGCCCAATCGACGAGAAGAAGAAGAATTTTCCAAGTTACACAAGACGAATCTTCCAAGTTACACAAGACGTAGAAAGATTTCACAAGGATTTATAAATCACACGCTCCCACATGATATATGTATAAAGAGAAAAAGACCCTCTGTTCTCTAGCCAATACGTCAAGACTTCCCTAAACTAAGAGAGACCATGAGTACCGAGGAAACCTTAGCAGAGCAAGTGGAAAGACTTTCAAAGAGATTAGAAGAGTTAAGACGGGATAGATTTACAGTTCCGCCGACTAAATAGGAAACTATCATCGATTTCAACAAACCGCTGTACTTTCATCCCCTAGCCTAAGAATGAGACGAGTGGACTCGCCGTTGAACAGTTCCAATGAGAAACAAAATGTCACTTATTTGAATAGTCAATGTCAACACATGAATATTTCATAAGTATTTTTTTGTTTTTTTCCCTAAAGCGTAGGGAGATCGGATCAGTAGTTTTTCCGTTTTCATCGTCGAAAAAGATTGGGAGGAAAAATCTTTCTCAGCTCTCTCAGAAAAATTTTTCAGCCTTAAAAAAAAAAAAAAACTTTTTGTTAATTTTTATCATGTCTTAGACATGATAAAAATTAACTCTACCCCCCTTTTGTCTGGGAATGTTGTCTCACACTTTCTAAAAATAGACCATCACTCCTCCTTTCCTAAAGAATAGAATTCCAAGAATGGGATCTGGTCTATTTTTAGAAACGGTGAGACCCTATTCCCAGACAAAAGGCGGGTAGAGTTAATTTTTATCATGTCTAAAGTTCAGGGTCCATCCATCTTCTTATGTGAAATGGTGACCCTGACGAGATCGAGATAAACAAGTCCTGTGAGTTGTTTTGTAATCTTGACGCGATTTAAGAAAGACTTTTTATATTTTTTTTTTTTGAAATAGGCGGGGGGAGAGAGAAAATGTTCTCACGACCCTCAGATATCTTTTCATAAATATATTTTTTATCAAAGTGTTTCTTTCATTCCGATCTTTTTAAGAGGTTGGAATGACCCTGACATTTAGATGGGGTCGCGATCCCGACAGATGTCGCGCGAGTATAAAAATGTGTGTCCTCCGCTAGATTTCTTCAGAGAACACAAGAAGACGTGAACTGAGCTGGTAAGTCGCTTTGGTCCTATGAATATGGTTATCTATAAACTCGATTTGATTCTTTGTTTTTTTTAATAATCATAATAATCACAACTTCATTTAAAAAGACCTTTGAAACTTTGAAACTTCTTAACCCTTTGAAAAGAAAAATGTTTCTTTCAAGACGACGACTCTAAAACGTTTTATTGTTTTTTTTCCCTTTCTAGATCTTCCCTGTTATACATATATACCTTTTCGATTCTTTTTTTGCTCCTGTTTGTGGGAGACATCACCGTATTCATCGCCATGGCGTGTTCAGAAAACTTTATCGTGCTCGATCTAGAGAGTTTCCAGTCCTACAACCACAAGAAGGGTGAATTTACCTACGTTTTAAAAGAATTGGGCTATGCGACAAAAGATTTTTTGACCGTGGGATCGTTGACGTTTGCTCCTCCTCACCCCTTCCACCAACTGAGTGAAAAAAACCAAAAGACGAATGCCTGGCTGACAAGAAACCGGCACGGACTTCGTTGGAACGAGGGTCATATTCCCTACAACCATTTAGGACGCATTCTCCAATCGCTCACTCACAGCTTCTCCACGATTTATGTGGTGGGATGCCAGAAAGCTAAATTCTTTGCTAAAGCCTTGGATTATCAAAAACCCGTGACGGAAATTTATGTGCCAGATGGAATCATTTGGAAGTATCGGGAAAAATGTGCCCGACATCATCAAAGGAGGAAATATTTCCATTGTGCCGAAAACAAAGTGCGCAACTATCGATGGCATATTATGGAAGGAGATTTTCATATCAATCACGTCTATCCAGACGGAACGGAGAAAGAGGAGAGGATTCAGGAGGAAGCAGACAATCCTCTGCAAGCTTTTGATAAGGCCTACGATCAGTTAGAGAAGGATCCGTCCCCGAAAGCGTACGATATCCTCATCCAGAAATGGGATAATCTGTCCTGTTTCCAAGTGATGGAACATCCGGATGAGCATACGCCTTTCCACTTGATGGGCTCTTCTACTTCTTCTTTGACGTCAACTTCCTCCAATAACTCGAGGAAGACGGAGGGTTGGGGAGACATACCTGAAAATATTCCCCATTACGATCCAGCAGCCTGTTGAGACGAACCTTCCAAAGAATCTCATGAGACCCCCAAAATATCTTCAGAGGATCCAAAGACAAAATCCACTGAGTGTTGGGACGATGAACGGACGACTCATGCTCCAAAATCTACTAAGACTATGTCCACTGAGTGTTGGGACAATGAACAGACGACTCATGCTCCAAAATCTACTGAGACTATGTCCACTGAATGTTGGGACAATGAACTGACGACTCATGCTCCAAAATCTACTGAGACTATGTCCACTGAGTGTTGGGACGATGAAACCGAAAAGACGACAGAGAATTGGGATGACCGTTTTCAAAGGTATTTGAATTGATATATACATAAACTCAGGAGAAAAAAATAAAGAAACGATTTTTAGAAATAAGTAGGGAAAGGTTCTCCGCTTTCCCTATATTTATGGAAATGGACTGAGAAGAGAGAGAGAGACGAATCAGGAGACCAAAAAAAATGGGTCTTGGAAGGAATGAGTGCAAATGCATTCGATTCCTTCCGGGACCCATTTTTTTGGATCCCTCTCTCATCCAATCTTGGAAAAGAACTTTGCCCTATTTTTCTAGGTCCATTCAAAAAGAAATGAATCTATCCATAAATTTTCTTAAAAGAAAAAAAAAAAAAAAAAAAAAAAAAGATCCTTTACCTCTTGACGGTCCAAAGTCGAGAATCTTGGAAAAAGTTATCCACTCTCCATCCAGTCAAGCTTCTCTGTAGAAAATCTAGTAGGTCCATCTGCATTCTTGAACACCCGGCAGTTATTATTGGACGCGAAACGTCGAATGCTGAAATAGTGAACAGTGATCCCATTCTTAAAGAAACGGGGATGTTTAATTCATCCAGTCGAGTGCGGAAAAATTTCTGAGAGCCGGAGAAAAATTTCTCTAGCTGAAAAAAAAAAAAAAAAAAAATACCCCCTTTTAGTCTGAAAATTGATGTCTTCAATTTTTCGAAAATTGAAGACATCAATTTTCAAATTTTCAGACTAAAAAGGGGGGTAATTTATTTTTCAGAAACTTTTCCCAGCCGACTCGATGTTAATAAAACTTTACTGTTTGTTAAGAATGTTATTTAATGGATCGATTTCAACCTATCGAGTTTCGCTTGAGTTCCGGCCGTGCTGTGGGCCCAACTGGATACAAGTTTTCCCCTTTTGGAATAGAATTTCCGTCAAGGTAGGCTACTTTTCCTCTTTTTGCATTTTTCATGTCATTTCATTTGTATTACAATATACTGAATACGGGCGTTCGAACTGATTTCGAGGCTACTTCTATACAAATGGAGCTCGATCCAAGAAAGAAATGATGTCTTTTTTTTTATTTTGTGGACTGCCAATTTGTATTGGAATATACTGAAAACGGGTGTTTGAGTCGGTTTTCAGTATATTTCAATACAAATAGAGCTCGATCCAAGAAAGAAATGATGTCTTTTTTTATTTTGTGGACTGCCAATTTGTATTGGAATATACTGAAAACGGGTGTTTGAGTCGGTTTTCAGTATATTTCAATACAAATAGAGCTCGATCCAAGAAAGAAATGATGTCTTTTTTTTTATTTCGTGGACTGCCAATTTGTATTGGAATATACTGAAAACGGGTGTTTGAGTCGGTTTTCAGTATATTCCAATACAAGTGGAGCTCGATCCAAGAAAAAAATGATGTCTTTTTTTATTTTGTGGATTGCCAATTTTGTATTGGAATATACTGAAAACGGGTGTTTGAGTCGGTTTTCAGTATATTCCAATACAAGTGGAGCTCGATCCAAGAAAAAAATGATGTCTTTTTTTTTTATTTTGCGGATTGCCAATTTTGTATTGGAATATACTGAAAACGGGTGTTCACGTCGGTTTTCAGTATATTCCAATACAAGTGGAGCTCGATCCAAGAAAAAAATGATGTCTTTTTTTTTATTTTGTGGACAGCCAATTTTGTATTGGAATATACTGAAAACGGGCGTTCACGTCGGTCTTCAGTATATTCCAATACAAGTGGAGCTCGATCCAAGAAAAAAATGATGTCTTTTTTTTATTTTGTGGACAGCCAATTTTGTATTGGAATATACTGAAAACGGGCGTTCACGTTGGTTTTCAGTATATTTCAATACAAATGGAGCTCCATCCAAGAAAAAAATGATGTCTTTTTTTTTATGTTGTGGACAGCCAATTTTGTATTGGAGTATACTGAAAACAGGCGTTCGAGTCGGTTTTCAGTATATTCTAATACAAATGGAGCTCCATCCAAGAAAAAAATGATGTCTTCTTTTTTATGTTGTGGACAGCCAATTTTGTATTGGAGTATACTGAAAACGGGCGTTCGAGTCGGTTTTCAGTATATTCTAATACAAATGGAGCTCCATCCAAGAAAAAAATGATGTCTTTTTTTTATGTTGTGGACTGTCCTATTTTGTATTGGAATATACTGAAAATGGGCGTTCGAGTCGGTTTTCAGTATATTCTAATACAAATGGAGCTCCATCCAAGAAAAAAATGATGTCTTTTTTATGTTGTGGACAATCAATTTTGTATTGGAATATGCTGAAAACGGGCGTTCGAGTCCTTTTTCCGACTATTTCTATACACATTCCACTATATTAAAAGGACGTCATGGTTGAGACCAAATAGAGTCGTCCCCGGACGGAGTCGTCTCCGGACAAAGTCGTCCCGGGACAATTTTATACCGAATTTGTATAGAAATATACTTAAAATGGGCTTGGAGGGGGGGCGCTTTCTAATATATTCCTATATACATTCGGTTGCATTCAGAAACAAAAAGAATGTCTTTTTGAATGGACAGGATGACTATGGAAACCGTATCTCTCTCTCTCCCAAGATTGGATGAGAGAGTGCCTCCTATTTGTATTGCAATATACTGAAAACGGTCTTTCGAGTCAATTTCTAGACTATTTCTATACAAATGGAGCTCTATTTACGAAAAAAATCATGTCTTTTTTATTGTGTGGACAGCCCTATTTGTATTGCAATATACTGAAAACAGGCGTTCGAGTCGGTTTCTAAACTTTTCCTATACAAATTCCACCATCTATATAGAAATGATGTCATCGTTGAGTCCAAACAAAGTCGTCCCCGCACCATCTTGATGACCAGACATATTGCTTTTTCAACAGCCCGTATTATTCTGAACAAAAACGTGGATTACTTTTATAGAAAAGAGAAGAATTGAAAGTTAAAGTCAAAAAGCAAAATGGGATCGGCTGGGAAAAATTTCTGAGTGCCGAGAAAAAAATTCTGAGTCAGAAAAAAAAGAAAAAATATATAATATATATAATATATATTATATAATATATATTATAAATACTTTTTGTTAATTTTTATCATGTCTTCTAGACTTAAACGTCTTTTTATTTTTTTTATAATTTGTCTAGGAAATGTTGTCTCACCGTTTCTAAAAATAGACCAGAACCCAGTCTTTTCTTGGAATTCTATTCTTTAAAAGGATGAGTCATGTTCTATTTTTAGAAAGTGGGAGACAACATTCCCAGACAAAAGGGGGGGTGAGTTAATTTTTATCATGTCTAGAAGACATGATAAAAATTAACAAAAAGTTTTTTTTTTTTTTTTTTTTTTTTTTTTTTTTTTTACATCTCAGAATTTTTTTCTGAGCTCTGAGAAATTTTTCCTAGCCGATCCCATTTCGTTTTTCGACTTTCACTTTCAACTCTTCACTTTTCCTATCCACTGTCGTTGGAATTGTGTTCACTGGAGCCTATTTCTTTTTTTGCAATCTCGCTTTTAGTTTTCTCTGAGATTCTTTAGAAATGGCTATACAAATTTCACCATCTATATAGAGATGATGTCCAAACAAAGTCGTCCCCGGACCATCTTGATGACCGAATATGTATAGAAATAGTCTGAAAATGGGCTTGAGGGCCGGTTTCTGGACGATTCCTCTACAAATTCGGCCGCATCCAGAAAAACAAAAATACATAGTTTCTTTTTGGGTGGACAGGAGATGATAAATTTCTTTTCTCTCTCTCCCAAGATTGGAGGAGAGAGTGGCCCAAAAAAATGGGTCTCGGAAGGAATCGAATGCATTTTGAAATGCACTCATTCCTTCCAAGACCCATTTTTTTGGTCTCCTGATTCAACTCTCCAGTCTATGGAATAGGGAAAGCGGAGAACGTTTCCCCTTCTTTAAGCGACTACAGACCATATCGCATCATCATCATCATCACCATCATCCTCTTTCTGATACTTTTCAACGAAGGCTTGATGTCTCTGGATGATTTTGGGGAGATGATGGATCCCGAATTGAGTGATGAAAAAGAGAGGACTCTTTTTCCTTTCTTGTTCGTCTTGCACAGTCTCTCGGAGGGTGATATACGTTTCCCCGTCCTCCTCAATTTTCGTCAGAGGTCTCATGAATATTTTACACATCCAAGGGAAGAGCGACTTGTTATGCAGGGATTTCGAAGCGACGAAAGCCGCTTCATTCGAAGTGAGGACAATCTGGTTCGGTTGACACCATTCTTTGGAGTAGTTGTCCAAATCGCCTAGTCGAAGAAAATGGTGTCGATTAGGAAAAAAGACTTGGAGAACACTCGTCGTATGCGAGACGTTCGTAGGCAAGAGAGTCAAGATATCTTTGGCATTCCAGTACAGGAATCCTAGATCCACATACGCGTGCACGTAATAGTCATCGTTATATTCCAGTTTGAGCAGCATGGCTTTTGTGTTTCTTTTTTCGTTCTCAAGGTGAAACACTCGTCTGATATGAACAAGAGCTCGCTGGCGATCCGTTTATATAGACTCCTCAGAGAGAGAGAGAGAGAGGGAGAGGGGAGGAGGAACAAGGTTGATGAATTCTAAAATAAAAAGAAATGATAAAACATGAGTGTTTGTGAAGGTCATAGAGAGATGATTATAAAGTTGTTTTATTTTTTATTTTCTCAAAAGAAAAAACCAAAAGGGTCGCATTCCATACGACATGGCCTTTGAGAAGGTGAGGGGGTCGAAATGGGTGAAGATGGGTAGCGTGAAGCGGGGGACACCTGGATCAGGATTCCCGATTAGGGTAGAGAGGGAGGCGTGTTGCCTTTTATAGAAAAGAGAAGAGTTGAAAGTGAAAGTCGAAAAACGAAATGAGATAGGCTGGCAAAATATTTTCAGAGCTCAGAAAAAAATTCTGAGATGTAAAAAAAAAAAAAAAAAAAAAAAAAACTTTTTGTTAATTTTTATCATGTCTTCTAGACATGATAAAAATTAACTTATCCCTCTTTTGTCTGGGTATGTTGTCTCACCGTTTCTAAAAATAGATCAGAACCCAGACTTTTCTGGGAATTCTATTCTTTAAAAGGATGAGTCATGGTCTATTTTTAGAAAGTGGGAGACAACATTCCCAGACAAAAAGGGGGGTGAGTTAATTTTTATCATGTCTAGAAGACATGATAAAAGTTAACAAAAAGTTTTTTTTTTTTTTTTTTTTTTTTTTTTACATCTCAGAATTTTTTTCTGAGCTCTGAAAATATTTTGACAGCCGATCTCATTTCGTTTTTCGACTTTCACTTTCAACTCTTCACTTTTCTATAAAAGCATTCCACGTTTCTGTTCAGAACAGTGTCTCTCTCTACCCAAATCTGAAACCCTAGTCACGAGAGAATATGAGACTAGAAAAATAGTTTAGCTTATTGATCTAAAAAATGTCCCATGCTAGAACTCAGAATTATAATCAGAGCGGGGCTTTCCAGTATCCACTTCGAAGATTTTAGATTTGCCATGGGTGACATGTTCCCAAATTCATAAATTCTTCAATTATAGTCCCCTTCTTTGACAAATGGCTAAGAAATTCTTAAAGAATATCATGATAAAGATTTAGCTATCTATATATAACATTATGTTTTCTTTTCAAAAACAAAATCCAGTCTTGATCGAAATGGACTTTACACACAATTTATTGTATCCCCACCTTTCCAAGATTGGCTTGAAGAAGTGATAAAAAAATGGGTCTGGAAGGAAAAGAGTGCATTTCGAGAAAAGAAAAGAGGACCCTCTTTTTCTCGCAATGCACCCGTTTCCTTCCAGACCCATTTCTTTTGCCTCCGCAGAACTCTCTTTCTTTTCTCCTCCCTCACTCTCTTAAGAGGGATTGAAAGAAAGAGGCTAGATGGAAAAGTTTCTTTTTTTTTTCTTTCGAGAAGATAAAAAAAATTTGGAGGAGGAGCAAATTTTTTTTTGGGTGGTGGTGGTGGTTTCTTTTAGAAGGTGATAACTTTAGTTACATTTAAAGAGACCACCAGAGGATCCGTTTGAGTCTCGACGACCTTTTCTTGACGGGGGTCTGTCTGGCAATAAGCGCTGGCATATTGTTTAGGGTAAGTAGAAGAGTCCGTCATGCCTGGATGAGGCGGTATGTAGCGCACTCCCAGATTAAAGAGGGTGATGAAGGGAAATCTCTCCCCCGGATAGAGCAGTCGGTAAACGGGTTGATTGGGTACAACTCGAACCAGCGGCTGAGTTAAAATGCTATACACCCAGGCCAGAAGCTGATTATTTTTAGGATTCTTTTCGGCCAGATCTAAAATTTTTTCGCTGGAGAGGACATATCCCTCTTGAGAACTCCCGAGACTTTCGAGATCTTTTATTTTCCTGAAGATGTGGTGTTCGTCGAAAAACACGGAGAGAATGTCCCAGGTTCTTTTACTGGAAGTATGAATCAGAGGCAAAATGTCCGTAGCGTTCCAAAACAATCTTCCGTCATCCACATAACAGCGAATGCTCACAAACTCATAATATAAGACGCGGATCACCATCTTGAGTAGAAATATGGATACGCACAGCAGTCTTTCTCTCTGGGAAATAGAGCCTGTCTTCCACTCGCCTCTCTATATATACGAGAAGACCACGTGATGGGCGACGTGACGGTTGACTTATAGAAAAAAAAGATCAACTTTGTCTACATCTCTCTCTCTCTATAACCTTCTATTTTTTTTTCCTAAAGGACACCCCGTCACCTTTTCAAAAGTCATGGGATTGAGAGGAACGAAAGAAAAAAACAACCATCCTTTGTATACTACCTATGACCTTCTCCTAGAGACCCCTGTCATTTTCTTCTCGAGAGCTACGTGATGACAGCTTTTTTTTTATTCTAGAGTTTATCAACTTTGTAGACACATGACCCCGTCACCTTCTCAAAGGCCATGTCGTATGGAATGGCACCCTTTTGGTTTTTCCTTTTGAGAAAATAAAAAATAAAACAACTTTATAATCATCTCTCTATGACCTTCACAAACACTCATGTTTTATCATTTTTTTATTTTAGAATTCATCAACCTTGTTCCTCCTCCCCTCTCCCTCTCTCTCTCTCTCTCTCTGAGGAGTCTATATAAACGGATTGCCAGCGAGCTCTTGTTCATATCAGACGAGTGTTTCGCCTTGAGAACGGAAAAAAAACACAAAAGCCATGCTGCTCAAACTGGAATATTACGATGACTATTACGTGCACGCGTATGTGGATCTAGGATTCCTGTACTGGAATGCCAAAGATATCTTGACTCTCTTGCCTACGAACGTCTCGCATACGACGAGTGTTCTCCAAGTCTTTTTTCCTAATCGACACCATTTTCTTCGACTAGGCGATTTGGACAACTACTCCAAAGAATGGGGTCAACCGAACCAGATTGTCCTCACTTCGAATGAAGCGGCCTTCGTCGCTTCGAAATCCCTGCATAACAAGTCACTCTTCCCTTGGATGTGTAAAATATTCATGAGACCTCTGACGAAAATTGAGGAGGACGGGGAAACGTATATCACCCTCCGAGAGACTGTGCAAGACGAACAAGAAAGGAAAAAGAGTCCTCTCTTTTTCATCACTCAATTCGGGATCCATCATCTCCCCAAAATCATCCAGAGACATCAAGCCTTCGTTGAAAAGTATCAGAAAGAGGATGATGGTGATGATGATGATGATGCGATATGGTCTGTAGTCGCTTAAAGAAGGGGAAACGTTCTCCGCTTTCCCTATTCCATAGACTGGAGAGTTGAATCAGGAGACCAAAAAAATGGGTCTTGGAAGGAATGAGTGCATTTCAAAATGCATTCGATTCCTTCCGAGACCCATTTTTTTGGGGCCACTCTCTCCTGCAATCTTGGGAGAGAGAGAAAAGAAATTTATCATCTCCTGTCCACCCAAAAAGAAACTATGTATTTTTGTTTTTCTGGATGCGGCCGAATTTGTAGAGGAATCGTCCAGAAACCGGCCCTCAAGCCCATTTTCAGACTATTTCTATACATATTCGGTCATCAAGATGGTCCGGGGACGACTTTGTTTGGACATCATCTCTATATAGATGGTGAAATTTGTATAGCCATTTCTAAAGAATCTCAGAGAAAACTAAAAGCGAGATTGCAAAAAAAGAAATAGGCTCCAGTGAACACAATTCCAACGACAGTGGATAGGAAAAGTGAAGAGTTGAAAGTGAAAGTCGAAAAACGAAATGGGATCGGCTAGGAAAAATTTCTCAGAGCTCAGAAAAAAATTCTGAGATGTAAAAAAAAAAAAAAAAAAAAAAAAAAAAAAAACTTTTTGTTAATTTTTATCATGTCTTCTAGACATGATAAAAATTAACTCACCCCCCCCTTTTGTCTGGGAATGTTGTCTCCCACTTTCTAAAAATAGACCATGACTGATCCTTTTAAAGAATAGAATTCCAAGAAAAGACTGGGTTCTGGTCTATTTTTAGAAACGGTGAGACAACATACCCAGACAAAAGGGGGGTGAGTTAATTTCACTTTCAACTCTTCTCTTTTCTATAAAAGCATTCCACGTTTCTGTTCAGAACACTGTGGGCTGTTGAAAAGGCAACACGCCTCCCTCTCTACCCTAATCGGGAATCCTGATCCAGGTGTCCCCCGCTTCACGCTACCCATCTTCACCCATTTCTAAAGAATCTCAGAGAAAACTAAAAGCGAGATTGCGAAAAAAAGAAATAGCCTCCAGTGAACACAATTCCAACGACAGTGGATAGCTTTTTGGGGTCCTTCCAGATATATTACCGGTGACCGATAGGTTGTTCAGGGTCTACAGCACAGTCTCAATGTACCCCCTTTTGTCTGGGAATGTTGTCTCACCGTTTCTAAAAATAGACGAGAACCCATTCTTTTCTTGGAATTCTATTCTTTATAAAAGATGAGTCATGGTCTATTTTTAGAAACGGTGAGACAACATTTCCTAGACAAATTATAAAAAAAATAAAAAGACGTTTAAGTCTAGAAGACATGATAAAAATTAACAAAAAGTATTTATAATATATATTATATAATATATATATTATATATTTTTTCTTTTTGTTCTGACTCAGAATTTTTTTCTCGGCTCTCAGAAATTTTTCCCAGCCGATCCCATTTTGTTTTTTGACTTTCACTTTCAATTCTTCTCTTTTCTATAAAAGTATTCCACGTTTTTGTTCAGAATAATACGGGCTGATGAAAAGGCAATATGTCTGGTCATCAAGATGGTCCGGGGACGACTTTGTTTGGACTCAACGATGACATCATTTCTATATAGATGGTGGAATTTGTATAGGAAAAGTTTAGAAACCGACTCGAACGCCTGTTTTCAGTATATTGCAATACAAATAGGGCTGTCCACACAATAAAAAAGACATGATTTTTTTCGTAAATAGAGCTCCATTTGTATAGAAATAGTCTAGAAATTGACTCGAAAGACCGTTTTCAGTATATTGCAATACAAATAGGAGGCACTCTCTCATCCAATCTTGGGAGAGAGAGATCCGGTTTCCATAGTCATCCTGTCCATTCAAAAAGACATTCTTTTTGTTTCTGAATGCAACCGAATGTATACAGGAATATATTAGAAAGCGCCCCCCCTCCAAGCCCATTTTAAGTATATATCTATACAAATTCGGTATAAAATTGTCCGGGGACGACTTTGTCCGGAGACGACTCTGTCCGTGGACGACTCTGTTTGGTCTCAACCATGACGTCATTTTAATATAGTGGAATGTGTATAGAAATAGTCGGAAAAAGGACTCGAACGCCCGTTTTCAGCATATTCCAATACAAAATTGATTGTCCACAACATAAAAAAAGACATCATTTTTTTCTTGGATGGAGCTCCATTTGTATTAGAATATACTGAAAACCGACTCGAACGCCCGTTTTCAGTATACTCCAATATAAAATTGGCTGTCCACTACATAAAAAAAAGACATCATTTTTTTCTTGGATGGAGCTCCATTTGTATTAGAATATACTGAAAACCGACTCGAACGCCCGTTTTCAGTATACTCCAATACAAAATAGGACAGTCCACAACATAAAAAAAAGACATCATTTTTTTCTTGGATGGAGCTCCATTTGTATTAGAATATACTGAAAACCGACTCGAACGCCCGTTTTCAGTATACTCCAATACAAAATTGGCTGTCCACAACATAAAAAAAAAGACATCATTTTTTTCTTGGATCGAGCTCCACTTGTATTGGAATATACTGAAAACCGACGTGAACGCCCGTTTTCAGTATATTCCAATACAAAATTGGCTGTCCACAAAATAAAAAAAAAAGACATCATTTTTTTTCTTGGATCGAGCTCCACTTGTATTGGAATATACTGAAAACCGACGTGAACACCCGTTTTCAGTATATTCCAATACAAAATTGGCAATCCACAAAATAAAAAAAAAGACATCATTTTTTTCTTGGATCGAGCTCTATTTGTATTGAAATATACTGAAAACCGACTCAAACGCCCGTTTTCAGTATATTCCAATACAAATTGGCAGTCCACAAAATAAAAAAAAGACATCATTTCTTTCTTGGATCGAGCTCTATTTGTATTGAAATATACTGAAAACCGACTCAAACACCCGTTTTCAGTATATTCCAATACAAATTGGCAGTCCACAAAATAAAAAAAAGACATCATTTCTTTCTTGGATCGTGCTCTATTTGTATTGAAATATACTGAAAACCGACTCAAACACCCGTTTTCAGTATATTCCAATACAAATTGGCAGTCCACAAAATAAAAAAAAGACATCATTTCTTTCTTGGATCGAGCTCCATTTGTATAGAAATAGCCTCGAAATCAGTTGGAACGCCCGTATTCAGTATATTGTAATACAAATGAAATGACATGAAAAATGCAAAAAGAGGAAAAGTAGCCCACCTTCACGGAAATTCTATTCCAAAAGGGGAAAACTTGTATCCAGGTGGGCCCACAGCACGACCGGAACTCAAGCGAAACTCGATAGGTTGAAATCGATCCATTAAATAACATTCTTAACAAACAGTAAAGTTTTATTCACATCGAGTCGGCTGGGAAAAGTTTCTGAAAAATAAATTACCCCCCTTTTTAGTCTGAAAATTTGAAAATTGATGTCGTCAATTTTTGAAAAATTAAAGACATCAATTTTCAGTCTAAAAGGGGGGTATTTTTTTTTTTTTTTTTTTTTTTCAGCTAGAGAAATTTTTCTCCGGCTCTCAGAAATTTTTCCGCACTCGACTGGATGAATAAAACATCCCCGTTTCTTTAAGAATGGGATCACTGTTAACTATTTCAGCATTCGACGTTTCGCGTCCAATAATAACTGCCGGGTGTTCAAGAATGCAGATGCACCTACTAGATTTTCTACAGAGATGCTTGACTGGATGGAGAGTGGATGACTTTTTCCAAGATTCTCGACTTTGGACCGTCAAGAGGTAAAGGATCTTTTTGTTTTTTTTTTCTTTTAAGAAAATTTATGTATAGATTCATTTCTTTTTGAATGGACCTAGAAAAATATGACAAAGTTCTTTTCCAAGATTGGATGAGAGAGGGAGCGAAAAAAAATGGGTCTCGGAAGGAATCGAATGCATTTGCACTCATTCCTTCCAAGACCCATTTTTTTTGGTCTCCTGATTCGTCTCTCTCTCTCTTCCCAGTCCATTTCCATAAATATAGGGAAAGCGGAGAACCTTTCCCTACTTATTTCTAAAAATCTTTTCTTTATTTTTTTTCTCCTGAGTTTATGTATATATCAATTCAAATACTTTTGAAAACGGTCATCCCAATTCTCTGTCGTCTTTTCGGTTTCATCGCCCCAACACTCAGTGGACATAGTCTCAGTAGATTTTGGAGCATGAGTCGTCAGTTCATTGTCCCAACATTCAGTGGACATAGTCTCAGTAGATTTTGGAGCATGAGTCGTCTGTTCATTGTCCCAACACTCAGTGGACATAGTCTTAGTAGATTTTGGAGCATGAGTCGTCCGTTCATCGTCCCAACACTCAGTGGATTTTGTCTTTGGATCCTCTGAAGATATTTTGGGGGTCTCATGAAATTCTTTGGAAGGTTCGTCCCAACAGGCTGCTGGATCGTAATGGGGAATATTTTCAGGTATGTCTCCCCAACCCTCCGTCTTCCTCGAGTTATTGGAGGAAGTTGACGACAAAGAAGAAGTAGAAGAGCCCATCAAGTGGAAAGGCGTATGCTCATCCGGATGTTCCATCACTTGGAAACAGGACAGATTATCCCATTTCTGGATGAGGTTATCGTACGCTTTCGGGGACGGATCCTTCTCTAACTGATCGTAGGCCTTATCAAAAGCTTGCAGAGGATTGTCTGCTTCCTCCTGAATCCTCTCCTCTTTCTCCGTTCCGTCTGGATAGACGTGATTGATATGAAAATCTCCTTCCATAATATGCCATCGATAGTTGCGCACTTTGTTTTCGGCACAATGGAAATATTTCCTCCTTTGATGATGTCGGGCACATTTTTCCCGATACTTCCAAATGATTCCATCTGGCACATAAATTTCCGTCACGGGTTTTTGATAATCCAAGGCTTTAGCAAAGAATTTAGCTTTCTGGCATCCCACCACATAAATCGTGGAGAAGCTGTGAGTGAGCGATTGGAGAATGCGTCCTAAATGGTTGTAGGGAATATGACCCTCGTTCCAACGAAGTCCGTGCCGGTTTCTTGTCAGCCAGGCATTCGTCTTTTGGTTTTTTTCACTCAGTTGGTGGAAGGGGTGAGGAGGAGCAAACGTCAACGATCCCACGGTCAAAAAATCTTTTGTCGCATAGCCCAATTCTTTTAAAACGTAGGTAAATTCACCCTTCTTGTGGTTGTAGGACTGGAAACCCTCTAGATCGAGCACGATAAAGTTTTCTGAACACGCCATGGCGATGAATACGGTGATGTCTCCCACAAACAGGAGCAAAAAAAGAATCGAAAAGGTATATATGTATAACAGGGAAGATCTAGAAAGGGAAAAAAAAAACAATAAAACGTTTTAAGCCCCGTTCACATGCAACGCTCCTTCGCACAGCTGCCGTTAGCAAGGGGAGAAAAAGGAGACATGAAAGAGTTTCGTCTTTAGGACCCGTTCAGAAGACCACCGTCTTCCTTCCCCTTTACATCTAAGCCTCTGTGAACAATCACGTCTCCGAATTGGCAGATTTCTAATACTGTTTACACATTTTTAACGCTGTTTACTGTTGTTAAATTTGTAATCTGTACTTTCGCAACTGGTGCCTGAAATTTCGTAATGGTTCCTGAAAAATATATGCTTTTTAATTATTATTATTATTTTATAAGCTGTTATTTAGTTCACTCTTGGTGCTTGTCGCTATGGTTAAAAGATGGTTATGGATTTTTAAACTGCTCCCCGATAAGATATACAACTCAAAAACTTTGTACATACACTGCTTGTGGATGTGGTGTCACGTTTTTGAGTTTTAGAGGATTAGATTTTTTTTCAAATTGAACGACTTTCTGCAAATATTAACAAATAAACTGAGAATCTCAGAATATTACAGTTTGCACCATAACACACTGTGGAGGGGAAAAAAATTAAATGAAATTTTTAGCGTAATTTTTTTTTAAAATATTTTGGGAGAATTTTTGAAAATCGTTTATATTTTTAGACTTTTTCACTCCCATTAGTTTTAAAATTTCATATCTAAAAATATATCTGTTACAAACTTTCATCATTTTCACAGCTTATAAAACAAACTTTTCGCATTTAAAAAAAATGATAAAGGAAATTAATTGAATGATTTTTTTACTTTTTTGAAAGATATGCAAGGAAGCAGAATGGGAAATATTGGTTTTTCTTGGGCATTAATGCGAAACATCGGTTTCAAAGTAATAATCTCATTATACCACAATATTTTTATGACATTATTTATGCTATATAAGTTGTTATTGTTGCCAGCTGTTAGTTCAGCGCGAGATTGGAGATATTTCTGAGTTAACTTTCTCTTAAGATGCGTTTTGCATTCCGTTGTGTTTAACGTTCTTATTAGATTGAAGCATAACTACTGATTACACTTAGTGATATTCTAAACACTTGTACGAGTATTTCTGTGGAAAATTCCAGAACTTTGAACTTTGTTTATGTGATAAAATAAATTTAATTAAGCTATCATCGGATTTGAGTGCAATGACAATCATTTACGTACTATTATCAACCTATTACAAACCCGCACGCACGCAACAATATTATAATTAATTAATGTATTAAAATTGTTTTGAACGTGTTTTACAAAACAAAAACAGGTAAAGAAAAATTATGCTTGCGTTTTATGAGATTTTGCAATTTTTCTGGCCACATAAGGTTTTAAAAAAAGGTTTGTAATTTATGTTTATATTTATCAATTGAATAAATAGCACTAGGTTTGATTTATATACATATGTGTGTTCTGAAATTCAGTAATAAAATTTTAAAGATTTGAAATGATTAAATGTCTATTTAAACAGTTTGGTATTCTTTAAAGTGCAAATGCAAACTGAGAAACCTTTTGCATTTTTTTCAATAAATCCTTTTACAAGTCCTAAAACATATACAGGTAGGGACTAAATTTTTTATTATTTGTACTGCTTACTTAAAATTATATACTTTATAGAAGCAAGGATGGGTTTTTCAAAATACTGAAAGGAAAACTTATTTGAAATGAAAATGTGACTGAGATCATATTTGTTTTAAAGATTTTAGATAAAAGTGTATTTTTCCCCCTCAGAAACTAATTCATTAATTGCAAAATCATTCCCTGAAGTTATTAAGAGCACTCTAATAAATACAATAAAAAACCGGGGGGAGACATTGAAAATTGTAGGAGAAGAAAGACATTTTAATTGTAAAAGTTTGCTTTAAAAATTTAAATTAAAAAAAATACTAGCAAAAACGTTTTTTTTCAGCTTAAAATTATTTTGTCTCACAAAACCATTTAATAATATTCATAAAAAGTAGATGAAAATGCTTAAATTAAAAAAAAAATCATTCAAAAGGTACCGAGTCCCTTGTTGCGTTGAAGCCGATATTCACTTGTCTTAACTTTAGTTTTAATTTGAACGAACCTTGTCTGTATTTGTCTATAATTTCCGTATCTTGTACAGTTCTATCTAATTTTTGGGGGCATGCTATCACATCCCCAGACATCTATAGGCGCGATTGTTTCGCTGACAGTCCAGCGAGCAGTAACTAAAATTAAGTGAATCGCGCAGTATAGTACGGAAAATCTCCCCATTTGCCCTGCTCCCGAGATGTAAGGAACATTCAACCAAGTTCTACCTCCAATTCGGCGAGGCAGTTAATGCTTGTCCCATGTGAACGGGACACATTGGAAGAACCGGTTTTCGCTACCGGTCGAATCTGCTCTTGTGAACGGGGCTTTAAAGTCGTCGTCTTGAAAGAGACATTTTTCTTTTCAAAGGGTTAAGAAGTTTCAAAGTTTCAAAGGTCTTTTTAACTGAAGTTATGATTATTATGATTATTAAAAAAACAAAGAATCAAATCGAGTTTATAGATAACCATATTCATAGGACCAAAGGGACTTACCAGCTCAGTTCACGTCTTCTTCTGTTCTCTGAAGAAATCTCGCGGAGGACACACATTTTTATACTCGCGCGACATCTGTCGGGATCGCGACCCCATCTAAATGTCAGGGTCATTCCAACCTCTTAAAAGGATCGGAATGAAAGAAACACTTTGATAAAAAATATATTTATGAAAAGATATCTGAGGGTCGTGAGAACATTTTCTCTCTCCCCCCGCCTATTTCAAAAAAAAATAAAAAGTCTTTCTTGGATCGCGTCAAGATTACAAAACAACTCACAGGACTTGTTTATCTCGATCTCGTCAGGGTCACCATTTCACATAAGAAGATGGATGGATCCTGAACTTTAGACATGATAAAAATTAACTCTACTCGCCTTTTGTCTGGGAATAGGGTCTCACCGTTTCTAAAAATAGACCAGATCCCATTCTTGGAATTCTATTCTTTAGGAAAGGAGGAGTGATGGTCTATTTTTAGAAAGTGTGAGACAACATTCCCAGACAAAAGGGGGGTAGAGTTAATTTTTATCATGTCTAAGACATGATAAAAATTAACAAAAAGGTTTTTTTTTTTTTTTTTTTTTTTTTTTTAAGGCTGAAAAATTTTTCTGAGAGAGCTGAGAAAGATTTTTCCTCCCAATCTTTTTCGACGATGAAAACGGAAAAACTACTGATCCGATCTCCCTACGCTTTAGGGAAAAAAACAAAAAAATACTTATGAAATATTCATGTGTTGAAATTGACTATTCAAATAAGTGACATTTTGTTTCTCATTGGAACTGTTCAACGGCGAGTCCACTCGTCTCATTCTTTGGGGTAGGGGATGAAAGTACAGCGGTTTGTTGAAATCGATGATAGTTTCCTCTTTAGTCGGCGGAACTGTAAATCTATCTCGTCTTAACTCTTCTAATCTCTTTGAAAGTCTTTCCACTTGCTCTGCTAAGGTTTCCTCGGTACTCATGGTCTCTCTTAGTTTAGGGAAGTCTTGACGTATTGACTAGAGAACAGAGGGTCTTTTTCTCTTTATACATATATCATGTGGGAGCGTGTGATTTATAAATCCTTGTGAAATCTTTCTACGTCTTGTGTAACTTGGAAGATTCGTCTTGTGTAACTTGGAAAATTCTTCTTCTTCTCGTCGATTGGGCTGGAGTTATGGAAAAGAAATGGGATTGGAAAGAAATCAACATATTACAAAAAAAAGGAACTTTTTTTTCTATTTTTTTCTCTAGGGATTTACATACCATTTCATTCATGAACATTCAAGGGTTCTCTCCAAGACCAAATTTTAGAAGAGAACCACAAAGAGTACACTTGAGGATCCTCTTTCAGGTCTAGGTGAGATAAGGGTTGAGACCAATATTCTTGGGTCTCTAAAGCATCCCAACTTAGACATTTATTATTATTATTAGAAGGTTCATCCTCCTCCTCATCGTCGCACGAGTTCTCCTGGGGAGATTCTTCCGCCTCCTCTTCGTCTTCGACAGCTTTGCTCTCGGAGGGGTAACAATGTAATTTCCGGAAAACGTAACTACCCTCCATCAAATGGTATCGAAAATTTCTCACCTTGTTCTCGGCACAATGAATCATCTTTTGGAAATATTGGTGTCGCGTGCATTTCGACTTGTTCCGCCACTCGGTTTTCCCTGGGATGTAAAACTCGTAAAAGGATCGCTGGCAGAGCTTGCTGAAAATTCGGCTTTATCGTATCCATTGACGTAGATCACCTCCACATTTTCGGTCAGTATTTTCAGGATCGTAGGAAGATGCTCGTAGGAAAGACGACCCTCGGTCCATTGCAGGCCGTGTCGGTTATTTGTAGTCTGGTTGACCACAGCTTGATTGCGGGACGATAAGTCATCGTAATGGACAGGAGGGAGAAAAATCATGGATCCGCATAAGGTTAAATCGCAAGTGATGTAGCCCAGTTCTTTCAAGATGAAAGATATATCTCCCGTCTTTGGATCATAACAGTGAAAGTATTCCATGTCCAGAACAATGTAGGAATCTTTGAGAGGTTTGGCACTCAAAATGTCCATCTTCTTCAATTGAGGAAAAAAAGAAAACAATTCTCTCTCTCTCTCTCTCTCGCTGTGTGTCCTGAAGGAAAAAATGGATAGCGTTCTCTCGCCGTCTCCTTTTTTATATAGAGAGAGAGAAGGTTGCACGTGACAGGTCGTATGATTTCTGGGAAAGGTCACATTCGTATATATATTTGTTTTTGAATAATATCGTGCGTATCTCAATACACATCCATCATCATCATCATCATCATAATAATAATAATAATAATAATAATAAAGGTCACCTTGGAAAGAAAAAGAAATAAAAAACATGGAACTCGTGCTCGACTTTGAAGGTTTCTACGATTCTCAAGGAGCCTTTATTGTGAAAGAATTGGCTTACGTCACATTGGACGGTACTTCTCGAGGGGTATTTGTTTTTAAACCCCCGTTTGCATGGCAAATGCTCACCGAAAAAGAAAAACGAACCGCTGTGTGGGCGAGTGATTATTATCACGGCTTGTCGTGGTACGAAGGAGAAATTCCGTACAGTTATTTTCCATGGGTGTTAACGATGTTGACGGAACCTTTTTCCATGATTTGGGTGCGAGGAGAAATGAAACGGCGGTTTTTAGAAAAATGGTTGCAAAGATCCATTTATTGCATTTCGGGATCGACGCAAGAGATTCTCAAATACAATGGGATCGAACACATGAATTGTCCTAACCATACAAAAGGTTTTTTCCATTGCGCTCTACAAAAAGCGGTTCGGTATCATTATTATTTAAAGACACAGAGAAGAAATTCGCAAGGTCGATCCTGCACAATTCAATCTTGACAGAACTCATTAAAAAAAAATACATATATCATGTTACTTCTTCAACAGCACAGATGGTTCTGAAGCGAAACTTGGAATTTTGAAATAATAGATCAGGGAGAAATCATTCTTAATAAAATGGTAAAGTCTCGAATCGGCTGGGAGAAAAAAAAATTCTCAGAGCTGAGATAAAAATTCTCTAATGAAAAAAAAAAAAAAAAAACTTTTGGTTAATTTTTATCATGTCTTAGACATGATAAAAATTAATGACCCTCCCTTCTTGTCTGGGAAGGATGTCTCACCCTTTCTAAAAATAGACCATGACTCATCCTTTCGCTAATGGCAATCATTCCATGAATGAATCACGATTTGTTTTTCAAAAGAGTGAGACAACATTCCCAGACGAAAAGGGAAGGGGGGTCGTTAATTTTTATCATGTCTAAGACATGATAAAAATTAACAAAATTTTTTTTTTTTTGTTTGAGTTGGAGAATTTTTCACAGCTCTGAAAATTTTTTTCCAGCCGACTCGAGGCTTTACCATTTATATTTACGAATAGTCTTTGGATTATTTATTTATTTATTTTCTTTTAAAAAGAAAAATTCTGAGCTAGACCTATCTATTGGCTTAACATTCTGGTCATAGAAACAGTCTACAATCTCATTTTTTTTCGAGGCTAATGCACGGGTTCTCCAATCAAAAGGGTTACTATAAAGGGATTGGTTTGAATGCATTTATCTGCAAATGTTGTAGGATTCTGTTGTTGAGAAGGGGGTATATTTTTATTATTATTATGATGATGATGATGATTGTGGCAGATTCGTTTTCTACATGGAAGTCTAATCTCCTCCGAAGACCTTTTCTGGGGATCGTCGATAGATGGTTTTTCAATAGGAATCGTTTCCCTCGGATCCTCAAGAGATAGAGGGGGGGTCCTGTCTTGAGACATGAAGCGGTCTCTCCTCCTCCTCTTCGAGAAGTCTTGAGAAAGGAAGAGGATTTTCGGTTCCCTTATTCTCGAGGGTTCTTGACAAATTGAGAGGTCCCTCCTCTTCGAAAGAGAGAGACGTTTTGGTTCCCTTATCCTCGAGGGGTTTTGACAAATCGAGAGGTCCCTCATTTTCGAGGGGTCTTGATAAATGGAGAGGTTTTTCATCTTCGAGGGGGTTTGATAAAGGAAGAGGTCCCTCCTTCTCGAGGGGTCTTGAGAAAGGGAGAGGTTTTTCATCTTCGAGGAGGTTTGACAATGGGAGAGATCTCTCCTTCTCGAGGGGTCTCTCTTCCTCAAGGGGTCTTGAGAAAGGGAGAGGTTTTTCATCCTCGACGGGTTTTGATAAACGGAGAGGAATCTGAACAGGCTTCTCCTCATCCCCATCATTATCGAGGAGGATGAGGATAGGCTTTTGGAAAGGTTTTTTCTTTTCTTCTGAACAGGCTCCTCTTGATGCTCGGGGAGAGGGATGGGGTAGTTGTTCCACCATTCTATTTTTTCTTGCTCGAGGATTTTTTCAAAAGTTGTGGCCTCCTTAAGATGAGACGAAGGAGGAGAGTCCTCGAGAAGAATATAATAGGTATTCTTCCCAGTCTTCTCGATCGAGAGAGGTTCGTGCAGACATTTGTGCAACCATTCACTAAAATGAACAAGAATCCCTTTTGTCTTCTCAAGACGATCCATAATCCTATTCATGTGCGAGACGGTTAGAAAGTGGGACGTGTAAAAATATTTGGCTCGTTTCATTAACAAAATTTGTGCATCCAAAGGTGGAATGTCACGAGCCATCAACACGTTTTCGTCGGATAAAAATTCGTCCCGCATCTTTTGATAACTCCCCACGGTATGATAACCCGCACATTTTGAAAAATTGGAGGCTTTCAGGTAAACGACTCCTTGGATGATATAAAAGGAAAGATCAACATATTTATATTTGAAAGGAATACACGTAGTGAGCTGGGAATGCCTCCTCATGATCCACTTAGACAAAAATACGACTTTGGAGCTCTCCCCTTTTATTTATAGAGAGAACGAGAGTGTGAACTTCCCTTCCCTCCTCCTCTCCCCCTGCTTCCTCTATCTCTGGACGTCCTTGGATTGGAAAGGGTGACTTTGAAAAAAAAACAAGGTCATGGTTGGATAATTTTTTGTTTATTAAATTATTACTTTCACTTCCTGATTCCCACACACATTCATCTTTGAAGAACAGAAAAAGAGGTCATGCAGATAAGATTTCTTGGAAAGAAGAGAGAGAGAAACAAAAAAAACAAATAAAACGGACGTCATAGAGCCTCTATGTGTGTCTGTGTGTGTCTATATATAAAAAGGCGAGAGTACTGTGCGAGATCATTTCTTTTCCATTGGGAGCCATGTCGCTGTTAGACGTTTTTCCAACTCAACGGATTTCGAACGGGGAGGATTTGAAGACGCTAAAGCAAATCTCCAACTTGAAAGTTTTTTGGCGTGTTATTGTGCGACATTTATTCCGCATTTACCACCTCATCAAGCGATCGTTTCTTTCAACCAAGATGTCGAATCCTCCAACCTGCTCGTTCAGAATATATACAGAAATTTATTCGAATCGCAACAAACGAAAGAGGAATCTCCCTTCTCTTGGAATCGGATGGATCGAGCTTTGAGACGGCCCATTCAAACAGACCGGCGACATACGCGCACGAGTTTTCGGTGGAAGAATATTTTTCTCACGAAACGATATTTTACGTTTGGAGTGAGAACGACGGCTGAGGACGAAGTTCATATTGTTCAGACCACAGCCGCTCCTCTCGCCTATTACGAATCATCGTCCCCCAATCTGAAGGAAAGAAGTTTTAAAGTCAGCGACAGGATGAAATATAAGAAATATATTCTAAGACCTTTTCAAAACTATGTCGTTCCCCCGAAAACGCAATATCTCATCGTCACAACCCAGAAGGGTCTCTTTCTCGTCGATCGGTGCTCGTACTCGCTTTGGAAACAATTGAAAGAGGAGATTTCTTTCCAATCGCCGATGATGTTTCAAGAAAAAGAAGAAAACCCTCCGCCACCTTTACCCATCCCTTCCTTAGATGATAAGAGGAGCTGGACCAAACCGTCATGGCCCGAAACAAAATCAACCCGGCAACAGAATGAAATTGAAGTCATCACAATTGAAGATGAGGAGGAAGAAAAAAAATTACCTCTTAAAAAACGGTCGACTTACCGGAACCTACCTGGCGTGCAAGATCCGCTTCAGAATCCAGAAGCTTCTTCTTCTTCTTCTTCCCCGACTTGTTCAAACAGGCAACCTCTTTTGGACTCCTCACAGACAGAACCTCTTCCAGTATCCTCTTCTTCTTCTTCTCTAACCTGTCCCGACATCGTAGAGGTAGAATGTCAGACGGGTCCACAAGCTTCAAAAAGTCCCGACATCGTAGAGGTAGAATGTCAGCCGGGTCCAGAAGTTCCAACAGGTCCAGAAATCATGGAGGCAGAATCACAGCCGGGTTCACAAGTTCCAACGGGTCCAGAAATCGTAGAGGTAGAATTTCAGCCGGGTAAACAAGTTCCAACGGGTCCAGAAATCATGGAGGTAGAATCGCAGCCGGGTCCAGACATCCTAGATCCCTCCACTCATCCCAAAGAGACTCCAAGTGTTTCAAGACAGCCTTGTGAGGATCCAGCCTTTCCCGTATCAGGTTCAATGTTTCTTCTAACCTTCTTCGGAAACATACAATGACCTGACTAGGAACAGAGGGCTTACTAAAGCTATGTTCAGTAATTGTAGTAAGTAGACAGGATACAGACGACGGGTATACAAGACCCTTTATTTTTCTTTATATACAATGACTTCCGTACTTCGGAATACAATCACCCTCCACTCGGGGTCTAACGTAAAAGGTATAAAAATAAAACTAAACTCTAATTTAACTTTAGAATAAGATTGGCCTTATAATAACAGGAAGCGTATGTAGCACAGAGACTGTGAACACTACAATACGTTTAATTTATCAAGAGGATTAAAACCTCTGGCCTGTAAGGCAAATAGCAACTGCGTAACTTCTAAGGTAAGCGGCCTGCTTCGAACTCACTGCTTCCTCTCTCCTGCTTGGCAAAAAGGCCACACTTAAATACTTGGCGTTCGCCAGACAACTTTGCATAAAATCCTTCACGCTTATAATTCTGGCCGGAAGTAGAAAATAAGAAGTGATAGTAAAGATTTAAAATAAAATAAACGTTAGTAAAACTTAAGATCCTTACATACTTCCCGCCAGAGTTAATTTGTTTGAAACTGAGGTCTAAAACGACCTTGTTGAAAACTTTTAGCTCTAAAAACTAACGTGAGGCCAACCTTTTACAATCATAACTTAGCTAGAAACTAGAAAATTTAAAAGAAAGAAATTTGTTACAATAGCAGCTCCCGGGATATACAACAATCTTTTTTTTTTTTTTTTTTTTTTTTTTTTTTTTTTTTTTTTTATCTGTACTGCATCTAAACAGGAGCTTTATTCAATTCTGGTTCCTTCCAGAGATCTGGAAGGAAAACTAGTTTAATGAAATGTTACAGAATGACATTGCAATTAACATATAGAATATACTTCTCTTAACATTCTTATTTCATTCATGACTATTTTAATTATCTCTCCCCGTGCTCTCTGACATGTGTTGTAAAAGAACACCAACCACGAATGTGTTTCTGTCTACGTGTGCCACACTTCCTCCTACAATCAAAACACTAACGTATTAAAATTCAACATACGAGACCTCTTAACACACCCTAATTTCAACTCTAGACCCTGAGGTACTATTCTGAAAGTGGCTAACTCTAAAGTGTAGCGTCAGAGAGCCTAACTACATCATTCAACCTTTAACACATATTCACCATGATTTAATCTTTACAGTCACACGAATAACAAATTTTTAACATTACTTTCACTTTTACCATATCACGGTATTTCTTAACATTCAAAATAACAGTTCACATGTATACAAGAACATATCAACATGCCGTTAATTTTACACATTTGAAAACATACATTAGTAGTACATTGTTAACTTCTATTCTTTTCAAAGCAAGTGCCAATTCTTTCTACATTGAAATAATACTACATTTCAAAAAGTCTTTCAGACTAAAACTTCTTTCTTGCTAGAATGTTTTAAATAAAATTTATACAATAACTTTTTTTTACAATATTTAAGTTCTTACACAACGCTATTATACATCAACTTTAGTTTTACGCGCGAGTAATTGAAAAACATAATAAGAAAATCGGTCACAACTCATTTCTCGCCCTTTTGGCGATAAAGGTAGACCTCGCATGAGGTAAAACTTCTTGAAATCTGCCACTTGCAGTAAGAATGAAAGATTAACTTAAGTTTGTAAAGTAACATAAAATTTTACTTATCTTTGTAATCTTCAGACATCCTTTTCTGGGCCCAGTCTTTAAAGGTATAGCTGATAGTAGCTTGGTTGATCCTCCTTCTTGTACGGGCTCGCCCTTCAGTGCTTTCCTCTGGAAGCTTCCGTTTTTCACCAGTACGGCCACCCTTGAACACCTTCCTTTTGTGCTCTGCTTGTGGTCTTGGCCGTTTGAAGGCAGCTGGTCTTGGTGGAACCGGGAAACTTCTATCGTGATCCTGCTTGGACCTCGTTGTTGGCCGTTCAAATTTCTCTTGTACTTTTTCCTCCGCCGCTGATGGCCCTTCCGCAGTTCGGCGACTTTTGCTGCGGAGAGTTCTGTCGGATGAGTCAATCTTCCGTTTCACAGCCGGGTTATAGTTGCCGTCCTTTCTCCCGGTCCTTTCCACATACGTCGTTCTTCTCCCTTCTTCATTCTGGGGGTGTTCGTGCACTCTGTTTTCTGGACGGTGGAACGGCTTCTTTTTCTTTTTACCTTCAGTTTTTCCGCGGGGCAATTTTCTTTTCACTTGCTTCTGTCTCTCATTGGCTTGCCCTTGTACTTGTCGTTTTCCCACCTCTGGAACTTGTACCTGCGGTGTCTGCCGTACCGGATCCTGCAAAAGATCTGAAAAGATTTTCATTTTATTACGATCGAAGTAGGGTTTAATTTGATCAATATTTGCGGAACAGGTTTCACCATTTCTTGCCTTTAACACTACAACAGCGTGAGTTATTTTTTCTATAACATATGGTCCTTCAAAGCGTGGAAAAAAATTTGGCAGTTTTATCTTCTGGTGCTGAAGAAAGTGAATGCTTGATTTTTAAAACTTCATCCCCTACTTTATAAGTTACTCCCCGTCGTTTCAAGTCATAACACAATTTTTGTTTTCTTTGTGCTACTTCCGTATTCTTTTTTGCTTCTTTTATTAGTTTTTCTATATAACCCATTTTAAATTCTGGGGCTCTTTGTTGCACATAACATAGTTTATCTAACGGTGTTATAACCTTTCTGCCTAGAAATAACTCAGCAGGAGTTTTGCCCGTTGTATCAGGTTTTGCGGTCCTAAGGGCGAAAGCAAATTCATTGACATAGTTATCCCAGCTTTTATGAAAATTTTTAACATAACTACGGATAATTTTCACTATATTTCTGTTGACCCGTTCCGCTATATTTGATTGCGGCCGATACGGGACCATTTTTAAATGACGTATGCCCAGTTTTTGGCACATGTCTTCAAATATATTACTTACAAATTGAGGACCATTATCCGATATAACTTTTAGGGGCGCCCCGTATTTTAAAATATATTTATTTAAAATAGAATCAGTAACTAATTTCGCGGAGGCTCGTTTTAAGGGAACAATTTCGGTCCATTTACTAAAATGATCAACCATAACAAGGAGATAGCGACGTTTGTTTAACTGACTTTTTGGGAAAGGGCCCAATAAATCGATGCCGATTATTTCATTTGGAAATTCAGATTTAATACTATTTAGAAACCCGGCCGGGCGGAAATTAATATAATTAACGGCTTGACATGTTGGGCAGGACTGGACATACGCCCTTGTTAACTTTTGCAGTTCAGGAAAGTAGACTGCCTCGCGTACGCGTTGGATAGTTTTTCGAATACCAGCATGAGAAGCTAAAGGGCTGTCATGGAGCTCTTGCAGGATATTTAATCTAAGACTAGCTGGGATAACAGGTCGAAATTCGTTGTTGGAATTCGTAGTTTTTGTGTAGAATAATAGACCATCTATTAGTTCGTAATGGGCATCCTATTTCTTATCGCCACAATATCTTGGTGGCTAAAATTTTCAGGATCCTTCAAATACTCATAAATACTTCCAAACTCAGGATTCTTATCCAGTTCGGTTATTACAGTTTCTCGGGAATTTATTGTACACGCTGTCAGCATTGCAACTTTTACGGTATTACCCTGTTCGTCTAATTTAATTCGTGATAGGGCATCTGCTACGATATTTTCCTTTCCGGGGGTATGCTTGATTACCAGATTATATTCTTGCAGCTTGAGTGCCCATCTAATTAACCTTGGGGATAAATTTTTCCCTGAGTACAATCTAGTTACCGCCGCATGATCAGAATATACTGTTATCGGCGCCTTTCCAAAATAGACTCGGAACTTTTGCACTGCTAACAGAACTGCAAGTGCCTCTCTCTCGGTCGCGGAATAGTTTCTTTGTGTTTGATTTAAAGTTCGGCTAAAAAATGCCACGGGCTGCTGATTTTGCGAAAGTACCGCTCCTACCGCATAATCCGAAGCATCCGCTGAAATTTCTAAATTTTCATCCTTTTCAGGAAATTTCAACACAGGGGCTTGCGTTAATGCTTGTTTTAATTTTTCGAAAGCACTATTGGCTTCAGCCGTCCACGAGAATCTTGCCTTTTTCCTTTTTAATTTTAACAATGGCTCAGCGATAGCCGCAAAATCTTTTATAAAGGACCTATAATATGAACAAAGTCCTAGAAAAGAAGAGAGCTTCTTTGCCGTGTTTGGAGTCGGATACTTTTGTACAGCGATTATTTTTGATTCATCTGTCTCGATCCCTTCTTGCGATATTTTGTAACCTAAATATTTTAATTCAGGGGCTGCAAATTTGCTCTTTTCGACATTAACTTTTAGACCGGCCTCATTTAATAAAGAAAACACCTGTCTTAAATCCTGTATATGTTGGTCGAGATTATCACTAGTAATAATGATATCGTCTAAATAGATAAATGTGGACTTTCCAAGAACAGGTCTTAACACAATGTCCATGCATCGCTGAAATGTTGCTGGGGCGCCTGAAAGGCCAAACGGCATACGCAAAAATGCATAAGTGCCAGACTTGGTTATAAAAGCAGTCTTAGGCACGTCCTCAGGCCTCACCCCTATTTGAAAATAACCATTCGTTAAGTCTAAAGTCGTCATAAATTTGGTTGATTTTGTGTTCCTTAAAATTTCTTCTATGATCGGTAACGGATATACCGGATATTTCGTTATGGAATTTAATTTACGGTAATCAATAGCGAATCTCCACCTTTTTGGATGCTCCAAAGGATAATCATTATTTTTCTTACATAAAACCACCGGACTAGCATAACTACTTGAGATAGGCGTTATGATCTTTTTACGTAGCATATCGGTAATATGCCATTCTATAATTTTTTCCTTATTCTTATCATACCGGTATGGTTTTTGACGAACCGGCAATGCATCTCCGTTGTCAATACTATGGTTAGTAACCTGAGTAAATCCTGGAATATCACTAAATAAGGAAGCAAATTCACTTACCACTTGTCGGATTCTATCTTGCTCGTCATTAGGCAGGTGGTCAAGATTTAAACTTGGCGGTTCAACCTTTTCTACACGCACTGGTTTCATCGTCAGCTTAAGGGACGCTGCATTAAAATCCAGTGTAGCTTGTGCGTCTGAAAGAAAGTCTATTCCTAGGATTAAATTTGCTTGCAAATTCTTTACTATAAAAAACATCACCTTTACTTGTTCGTCCTTGATACGGATGTACAAAGGTACTTTACCTACGCACTTACATTGTTCTCCTTGCGCCGCTAATACTGTTGTATTATCCGCATTATATATGCGGTATTTGCGAAAATACTTTCTAAAAAAGACTTCTGCCACACAGGAACACTGCGCGCCGGTATCCAGGAGTGCGGTGGCCGGGATATTATTTACCAAGACTTCAATCTTCGGAAGAGTTAAATTTTTCACCATTACTGTATTTAACTTGTAGGAAGAGGGGTTTTCGTGGCCTTCAGATTTCCGCACCCTCTCGTCAGCAGAAATCCGTTTTAGTTTAAATTATTTTTCCTTTCGGTGCTTTCCTTCTTTCTCCACTGGCCTTGAGACTTTTTTCCTGGGTTGCTATTGAACTGTCGACGTTCGCCGGCTGTTTTTGAATGCTCGGGTTTCCTTGCCCACTGATTCGCTTTTTCTCCGTAGCCATGTGCTTGAGTTTGCTGTAGTCTTGGCGTACCAAATTGGTTTCGCTGTTGATATTGGCGTCTTCTTTCGACGTCCGCCGTTCTTCTACTTTCAAACTGCATTGCTAGCTCAAATAACTTTTCCAGTGTAGTCGGATTTCGTAATTCAATAAAGTCTTGCACTTGGGGTAGTAACCTCGGCAAAATCACTTGAATTATTTCAGGGTCCGGACGGTTTCCATACAAGAGATTGAAAACGTGAATTTTTCTTAAAATAAAGCTCGAGAGGTTTTCCATTCTTTGTTGATATATACTGAAAAGTTCTGTTTCTAATTTCGCACGATCCCTTACAACAGGGAAGGCTTTTAGTAGGGCAGTCTTGAAATTTTCGTAAGTATAGGTGGGACTTCCTGCTTGACCCAAGAGACTTCTGCCGATACATTTGAACCAGTTAAGCGCTTGGCCCCTCAAAGCGCTGGTAGCTAAGGTAACTTTTTGAAACTCGTGCACGGGGTAGAGCATGAAGTGGTCATCCAATTTTTCCAAAAAACTGGTTACCTGTGTGTTTCCATTAAACGTTGCTTCCGGTTTCATCGAAGCGCGCATGGTCTGGACGATGTACCCAAATCCTTCCAGAGCGGCAGCTGGTATTTCTGGATTCTGAGCCGTTTCTGCAGGCAGCACAGGTTCTTCTTGAAATTCGGCCATGGTTATTCTTCGTCGGGCGCCACTATCAGGTTCAATGTTTCTTCTAACCTTCTTCGGAAACATACAATGACCTGACTAGGAACAGAGAGCTTACTAAAGCTATGTTCACTAATTGTAGTAAGTAGACAGGATACAGACGAAGGGTATACAAGACCCTTTATTTTTCTTTATATACAATGACTTCCGTACTTCGGAATACAATGACCCTCCACTCGGGGTCTAACTTAAAAGGTATAAAAATAAAACTAAACTCTAATTTAACTTTAGAATAAGATTGGCCTTATAATAACAGGAAGCGTATGTAGCACAGAGACTGTGAACACTACAATACGTTTAATTTATCAAGAGGATTAAAACCTATGGCCTGGAAGGCAAATAGCAACTGCGTAACTTCTAAGGTAAGCGGCCTGCTTCGAACTCACTGCTTCCTTTCTCCTGCTTGGCAAAAAGGCCACACTTAAATACTTGGCGTTCGCCAGACAACTTTGCATAAAATCCTTCACGCTTATAATTCTGGCCGGAAGTAGAAAATAAGAAGTGATAGTAAAGATTTAAAATAAAATAAACGTTAGTAAAACTTAAGATCCTTACACACGTATGGAATGATTATATGGACTTACAAAATTTGATGCAACAGGAAGGAGAAGAAAATAATCATACGGATGGGTGGGTCAAAGACTGTTTAGATCATTTAACCTCGAATGAAATTGAACTGTTATGGAATTGCATTTCTGAAATCACATCGGAAATGGGATAAAAACCAAAAAAAAAAAAACAATTTTTTTTAATAACAAATTGGAGGAGGGTCATGATGTCAATTAAAAAAAATATTATATAGAGTCCAATCTTGGTGGTTCACTTCAGTTTTCCAGCAGGAGGTGATCCACGTTTCCCGAAATATGGATCCCATTCCAAGAGAGATTGTGTAGAGCCTTCACTTCAGTTCTTTTTTTCTACCAAGAGGAGAGGGTCCCCAAAGGGTTACCCATGTCCAAAGAGAGAAAGCGTAGAGCGTTCATTTCAGTTTCTTTTTCCAAGTTTAGGGGAGGGAGGTCTCAAAATGACACCCCCCATTTTCAAAGAGAGATGGTGTAGAGCGTTCATTTCTGTTTTTTTTCCAAAGTTAGGGAGTTTTCAAATGGCTACCCATTTCAGAGAGAGAGAGAGAAGGTGTAGAGCGTTCATTTCAGTTTTCCAAGGTTAGGATGGTGGTGGAGAATCCTCCAAAATGGCTACTCATGTCAAAGAGAGAGAGAGAGAGAGAGAGAGAAAGCGTAGAGCGTCCATTTCAGTTTTCCAACATTATAAGGTCCCAAAATACCGTCTGAATTCAAAGAGAAATCGTGTAGAGCGTTCATTTCCAGTTCTCCAAGATCAGAAGAAGAGGGTCTGCTTTTCCCAAAATGGCTTTCCGCATTCAGAGACAGCGAAGTGCAGAGTTCAGTTTTCTCCCTCCGCAAGAATAGAGGGTCCCAAAATGGCTTCCCATTTCAAAGAGAGAGGGAGAGGCGTTCATTTCCATTCTCCAAGATAGGGTCGTCTGCTTTTTCCCAAAATGGCTTCCCAATTCAAAGAGAGAGAGAGAGTAAAAGGGTGTGTAGAGCGGTCATGTTCATTCTCCAAGATAGGGTCGTCAGCTTTTGCTCAAAATGGCATCTCCCCATTCAAAAAGAGATCGTGACCAATTTTTTCCAGTTTTTTCCAAGATGGGGGGGAAGAAAACCTAGGATGGAATAACACGACACACAGAGAGAAAGGTCTTTCTCTCTGGGAAATAGAGTCTGTCTTCCACTCGCCTCTCTATATATACGAGAAGACCACGTGATGGGCGATGTGACGGTTGACTTATAGAAAAAAAAATCAACTTTGTCTACCTCTCTCTCTCTCTATAACCTTCTATTTTTTTTCCTAAAGGACACGCCGTCACCTTTTCAAAAGTCATGGGATTGACAGGAACGAAAGAAAAAAACAACCATCCTTTGTATACTACCTATGACCTTCTCCTAGAGACCCCTGTCATTTTCTTCTCGAGAGCTACGTGATGACAGCTTTTTTTTTTATTCTACAGTTTATCAACTTTGTAGACACATGACCCCGTCACCTTCTCAAAGGTTATGTCGTAGGGAATGGGACCCTTTTCTTTTTTTCTTTTGAGAAAATAAAAAATAAAACAACTTTATAACCATCTAGCTATGACCTTCACAAACACTCATGTTTTATCATTTTTTTTTATTTTAGAATTCATCAACCTTGTTCCTCCTCCCCTCTCCCTCTCTCTCTCTCTCTCTCTCTCTCTCTGAGGAGTCTATATAAACGGATCGCCAGCGAGCTCTTGTTCATATCAGACGAGTGTTTCGCCTTGAGAACGGAAAAAAAAACACAAAAGCCATGCTGCTCAAACTGGAATATAACGATGACTATTACGTGCACGCGTATGTGGATCTAGGATTCCTGTACTGGAATGCCAAAGATATCTTGACTCTCTTGCCTACGAACGTCTCGCATACGACGAGTGTTCTCCAAGTCTTTTTTCCTAATCGACACCATTTTCTTCGACTAGGCGATTTGGACAACTACTCCAAACAATGGGGTCAACCGAACCAGATTGTCCTCACTTCGAATGAAGCGGCCTTCGTCGCTTCGAAATCCCTGCATAACAAGTCGCTCTTCCCTTGGATGTGTAAAATATTCATGAGACCTCTGACGAAAATTGAGGAGGACGGGGAAACGTATATCACCCTCCGAGAGACTGCGCAAGACGAACAAGAAAGGAAAAAGAGTCCTCTCTTTTTCATCACTCAATTCGGGATCCATCATCTCCCCAAAATCATCCAGAGACATCAAGCCTTCGTTGAAAAGTATCAGAAAGAGGATGATGGTGATGATGATGATGATGATGATGATGCGATATGGTCTCCAGTCGCTTAAAGAAGGGGAAACGTTCTCCGCTTTCCCTATTCCATAGACTGGAGAGTTGAATCAGGAAACCAAAAAAACGGGTCTTGGAAGGAATGAGTGCATTTCAAAATGCATTCGATTCCTTCCGAGACCCATTTTTTTGGGCCACTCTCTCCTCCAATCTTGGGAGAGAGAGAAAAGAAATTTATCATCTCCTGTCCACCCAAAAAGAAACTATGTATTTTTGTTTTTCTGGATGCGGCCGAATTTGTAGAGGAATCGTCCAAAAACCGGCCCTCAAGCCCATTTTCAGACTATTTCTATACATATTCGGTCATCAAGATGGTCCGGGGACGACTTTGTTTGGACATCATCTCTATATAGATGGTGAAATTTGTATAGCCATTTCTAAAGAATCTCAGAGAAAACTAAAAGCGAGATTGCAAAAAAAGAAATAGCCTCCAGTGAACACAATTCCAACGACAGTGGATAGCTTTTTGGGGTCCTTCCAGATATATTACCGGTGACCGATAGGTTGTTCAGGGTCTACAGCATAGACTCAATGTACCCCCTTTTGTCTGGGAATGTTGTCTCACCGTTTCTAAAAATAGACCAGAACCCATTCTTTCTTGGAATTCTATTCTTTATAAAAGATGAGTCATGGTCTACTTTTAGAAACGGTGAGACAACATTTCCTAGAAAAATTATAAAAAAAATAAAAAGACGTTTAAGTCTAGAAGACATGATAAAAATTAACAAAAAGTATTTATAATATATATTATATAATATATATTATATAATATATATATTATATAATATATATATTATATATTTTTTCTTTTTTTTCTGACTCAGAATTTTTTTCTCGGCTCTCAGAAATTTTTCCCAGCCGATCCCATTTTGCTTTTTCACTTTCACTTTCAATTCTTCTCTTTGAAAAGGCAATATGTCTGGTCATCAAGATGGTCCGGGGACGACTTTGTTTGGACTCAACGATGACATCGTTTCTATATAGATGGTGGAATTTGTATAGGAAAAGTTTAGAAACCGACTCGAACGCCTGTTTTCAGTATATTGCAATACAAATAGGGCTGTCCACACAATAAAAAAGACATGATTTTTTTCGTAAATAGAGCTCCATTTGTATAGAAATAGTCTAGAAATTGACTCGAAATCCCGTTTTCAGTATATTGCAATACAAATAGGAGGCACTCTCTCATCCAAGCTTGGGAGAGAGAGATCCGGTTTCCATAGTCATCCTGTCCATTCAAAAAGACATTCTTTTTGTTTCTGAATGCAACCGAATGTATATAGGAATATATTAGAAAGCGGCCCCCCCTCCAAGCCCATTTTAAGTATATTTCTATACAAATTCGGTATAAAATTGTCCGGGGACGACTTTGTCCGGAGACGACTCTGTCCGGGGACGACTCTGTTTGGTCTCAACCATGACGTCATTTTAATATAGTGGAATGTGTATAGAAATAGTCGGAAAAAAGACTCGAACGCCCGTTTTCAGTATATTCCAATACAAAAATGATTGTCCACAACATAAAAAAAGACATCATTTTTTTCTTGGATGGAGCTCCATTTGTATTAGAATATACTGAAAACCGACTCGAACGCCCATTTTCAGTATATTCCAATACAAAATAGGACAGTCCACAACATAAAAAAAAGACATCATTTTTTTCTTGGATGGAGCTCCATTTGTATTAGAATATACTGAAAACCGACTCGAACGCCCGTTTTCAGTATACTCCAATACAAAATTGGCTGTCCACAACATAAAAAAAAGACATCATTTTTTTGTTGGATGGAGCTCTATTTGTATTGAAATATACTGAAAACCAACGTGAATGCCCGTTTTCAGTATATTCCAATACAAAATTGGCTGTCCACAAAATAAAAAAAAGACATCATTTTTTTCTTGGATCGAGCTCCACTTGTATTGGAATATACTGAAAACCGACGTGAACACCCGTTTTCAGTATATTCCAATACAAAATTGGCAATCCACAAAATAAAAAAAAGACATCATTTTTTTCTTGGATCTATCTCCACTTGTATTGGAATATACTGAAAACCGACTCAAACACCCGTTTTCAGTATATTCCAATACAAAATTGGCAATCCACAAAATAAAAAAAAGACATCATTTTTTTCTTGGATCGAGCTCCACTTGTATTGGAATATACTGAAAACCGACTCAAACACCCGTTTTCAGTATATTCCAATACAAATTGGCAGTTCACAAAATAAAAAAAAGACATCATTTTTTTCTTGGATCGAGCTCTATTTGTATTGAAATATACTGAAAACCGACTCAAACACCCGTTTTCAGTATATTCCAATACAAATTGGCAGTCCACAAAATAAAAAAGACATCATTTCTTTCTTGGATCGAGCTCTATTTGTATTGAAATATACTGAAAACCGATTCAAACACCCGTTTTCAGTATATTCCAATACAAATTGGCAGTCCACAAAATAAAAAAAAGACATCATTTCTTTCTTGGATCGAGCTCTATTTGTATTGAAATATACTGAAAACCGACTCAAACGCCCGTTTTCAGTATATTCCAATACAAATTGGCAGTCCACAAAATAAAAAAAAAGACATCATTTCTTTCTTGGATCGAGCTCTATTTGTATTGAAATATACTGAAAACCGACTCAAACACCCGTTTTCAGTATATTCCAATACAAATTGGCAGTCCACAAAATAAAATAAAGACATCCTTTCTTTCTTGGATCGAGCTCTATTTGTATTGAAATATACTGAAAACCGACTCAAACACCCGTTTTCAGTATATTCCAATACAAAATTGGCTGTCCACAAAATAAAAAAAAAGACATCATTTCTTTCTTGGATCGAGCTCTATTTGTATTGAAATATACTGAAAACCGACTAAAACATCCGTTTTCAGTATATTCCAATACAAATTGGCAGTCCACAAAATAAAAAAAAGACATCATTTCTTTCTTGGATCGAGCTCTATTTGTATTGAAATATACTGAAAATCGACTCAAACACCCGTTTTCAGTATATTCCAATACAAATTGGCAGTCCACAAAATAAAAAAAACACATCATTTCCTTCTTGGATCGAGCTCCATTTGTATAGAAATAGCCTAGAAATCAGTTCGAACGCCCGTATTCAGTATATTGTAATACAAATGAAATGACATGAAAAATGCAAAAAGAGGAAAAGTAGCCCACCTTGACGGAAATTCTATTCCAAAAGGAGAAAACTTGTATCCAGGTGGGCCCACAGCACGGCCGAACTCAAGCGAAACTCGATAGGTTGAAATCGATCCATTAAATAACATTCTTAACAAACAGTAAAGTTTTATTTACATCGAGTCGGCTGGGAAAAGTTTCTGAAAATTAAATTACCCCCCTTTTTAGTCTGAAAATTTGAAAATTGATGTCTTCAATTTTTGAAAAATTGAAGACATCAATTTTCAGACTAAAAGGGGGGTATTTTTTTTTTTTTTTTTTTTTTTCAGCTAGAGAAATTTTTCTCCGGCTCTCAGAAATTTTTCCGCTCTCGACTGGATGAATAAAACATCCCCGTTTCTTTAAGAATGGGATCACTGTTAACTATTTCAGCATTCGACGTTTCGCGTCCAATAATAACTACCGGGTGTTCAAGAATGCAGATGCACCTACTAGATTTTCTACAGAGAAGCTTGACTGGATGGAGAGTGGATGACTTTTTCCAAGATTCTCGACTTTGGACCGTCAAGAGGTAAAGGATCTTTTTGTTTTTTTTTTCTTTTAAGAAAATTTATGGATAGATTCATTTCTTTTTGAATGGACCTAGAAAAATAGGACAAAGTTCTTTTCCAAGATTGGATGAGAGAGGGACCCAAAAAAAATGGGTCTCGGAAGGAATCGAATGCATTTGCACTCATTCCTTCCAAGACCCATTTTTTTTGGTCTCCTGATTCGTCTCTCTCTCTCTTCTCAGTCCATTTCCATAAATATAGGGAAAGCGGAGAACCTTTCCCTACTTATTTCTAAAAATCGTTTCTTTATTTTTTTTCTCCTGAGTTTATATCAATTCAAATACTTTTGAGAACGGTCATCCCAATTCTCTGTCGTCTTTTCGGTTTCATCGTCCCAACACTCAGTGGACATAGTCTCAGTAGATTTTGGAGCATGAGTCGTCAGTTCATTGTCCCAACATTCAGTGGACATAGTCTCAGTAGATTTTGGAGCATGAGTCGTCTGTTCATTGTCCCAACACTCAGTGGACATAGTCTTAGTAGATTTTGGAGCATGAGTCGTCCGTTCATCGTCCCAACACTCAGTGGATTTTGTCTTTGGATCCTCTGAAGATATTTTGGGGGTCTCATGAGATTCTTTGGAAGGTTCGTCCCAACAGGCTGCTGGATCGTAATGGGGAATATTTTCAGGTATGTCTCCCCAACCCTCCGTCTTCCTCGAGTTATTGGAGGAAGTTGACGACAAAGAAGAAGTAGAAGAGCCCATCAAGTGGAAAGGCGTATGCTCATCCGGATGTTCCATCACTTGGAAACAGGACAGATTATCCCATTTCTGGATGAGGTTATCGTACGCTTTCGGGGACGGATCCTTCTCTAACTGATCGTAGGCCTTATGAAAAGCTTGCAGAGGATTGTCTGCTTCCTCCTGAATCCTCTCCTCTTTCTCCGTTCCGTCTGGATAGACGTGATTGATATGAAAATCTCCTTCCATAATATGCCATCGATAGTTGCGCACTTTGTTTTCGGCACAATGGAAATATTTCCTCCTTTGATGATGTCGGGCACATTTTTCCCGATACTTCCAAATGATTCCATCTGGCACATAAATTTCCGTCACGGGTTTTTGATAAATGATAAAAAAAAAAAAAATAAATGATAAAATGATGGTTGTAGGGAATATGACCCTCGTTCCAACGAAGTCCGTGCCGGTTTCTTGTCAGCCAGGCATTCGTCTTTTGGTTTTTTTCACTCAGTTGGTGGAAGGGGTGAGGAGGAGCAAACGTCAACGATCCCACGGTCAAAAAATCTTTTGTCGCATAGCCCAATTCTTTTAAAACGTAGGTAAATTCACCCTTCTTGTGGTTGTAGGACTGGAAACCCTCTAGATCGAGCACGATAAAGTTTTCTGAACACGCCATGGCGATGAATACGGTGATGTCTCCCACAAACAGGAGCAAAAAAGAATCGAAAAGGTGTATATGTATAACAGGGAAGATCTAGAAAGGGAAAAAAACAATAAAACGTTTTAGAGTCGTCGTCTTGAAAGAGACATTATTCTTTTCAAAGGGTTAAGAAGTTTCAAAGTTTCAAAGGTCTTTTTAAATGAAGTTATGATTATTAGGATTATTAAAAAAAACAAAGAATCAAATCGAGTTTATAGATAACCATATTCATAGGACCAAAGGGACTTACCAGCTCAGTTCACGTCTTCTTCTGTTCTCTGAAGAAATCTCGCGGAGGACACACATTTTTATACTCGCGCGACATCTGTCGGGATCGCGACCCCATCTAAATGTCAGGGTCATTCCAACCTCTTAAAAGGATCGGAATGAAAGAAACACTTTGATAAAAAATATATTTATGAAAAGATATCTGAGGGTCGTGAGAACATTTTCTCTCTCCCCCCGCCTATTTCAAAAAAAAATAAAAAGTCTTTCTTGGATCGCGTCAAGATTACAAAACAACTCTCAGGACTTGTTTATCTCGATCTCGTCAGGGTCACCATTTCACATAAGAAGATGGATGGACCCTGAACTTTAGACATGATAAAAATTAACTCTACCCGCCTTTTGTCTGGGAATAGGGTCTCACCGTTTCTAAAAATAGACCAGATCCCATTCTTGGAATTCTATTCTTTAGGAAAGGAGGAGTGATGGTCTATTTTTAGAAAGTGTGAGACAACATTCCCAGACAAAAGGGGGGTAGAGTTAATTTTTATCATGTCTGAGACATGATAAAAATTAACAAAAAGTTTTTTTCTTCTTTTTTTTTTTTTTTTTTTTTTTTAAGGCTGAAAAATTTTTCTGAGAGAGCTGAGAAAGATTTTTCCTCCCAATCTTTTTCGACGATGAAAAGGGAAAAAGTACTGATCTGATCTCCCTACGCTTTAGGGAAAAAAACAAAAAAATACTTATGAAATATTCATGTGTTGAAATTGGCTATTCAAATAAGTGACATTTTGTTTCTCATTGGAACTGTTCAACGGCGAGTCCACTCGTCTCATTCTTAGGCTAGGGGATGAAAGTACAGCGGTTTGTTGAAATCGATGATAGTTTCCTCTTTAGTCGGCGGAACTGTAAATCTATCTCGTCTTAACTCTTCTAATCTCTTTGAAAGTCTTTCCACTTGCTCTGCTAAGGTTTCCTCGGTACTCATGGTCTCTCTTAGTTTAGGGAAGTCTTGACGTATTGGCTAGAGAACAGAGGGTCTTTTTCTCTTTATACATATATCATGTGGGAGCGTGTGATTTATAAATCCTTGTGAAATCTTTCTATGTCTTGTGTAACTTGGAAGATTCGTCTTGTGTAACTTGGAAAATTCTTCTTCTTCTCGTCGATTGGGCTGGAGTTAGGGAAAGAAATGGGATTGGAAAGAAATCAACATATTACAAAAAAAAGGAACTTTTTTTTTTCTATTTTTTTCTCTAGGGATTTACATACCATTTCATTCATGAACATTCAAGGGTTCTCTCCAAGACCAAATTTTAGAAGAGGACCACAAAGAGTACACTTGGGAATCCTCTTTCAGGTCTAGGTGAGATAAGGGTTGAGACCAATATTCTTGGGTCTCTAAAGCATCCCAACTTAGACATTTATTATTATTATTAGAAAGTTCATCCTCCTCCTCCTCCTCCTCCTCATCGTCGCACGAGTTCTCCCGGGGAGATTCTTCCGCCTCCTCTTCGTCTTCGACAGCTTTGCTCTCGGAGGGGTAACAATGTAATTTCCGGAAAACGTAACTACCCTCCATCAAATGGTATCGAAAATTTCTCACCTTGTTCTCGGCACAATGAATCATCTTTTGGAAATATTGGTGTCGCGTGCATTTCGACTTGTTCCGCCACTCGGTTTTCCCTATGATGTAAAACTCGTAAACGGATCGCTGGCAGAGCTTGCTGAAAAATTCGGCTTTATCGTATCCATTGACGTAGATCACCTCCACATTTTCGGTCACTATTTTCAGGATCGTAGGAAGATGCTCGTAGGAAAGACGACCCTCGGTCCATTGCAGGCCGTTTCGGTTATTTGTAGTCTGGTTGACCACAGCTTGATTGCGGGACGATAAGTCATCGTAATGGACAGGAGGGAGAAAAATCATGGATCCGCATAAGGTTAAATCGCAAGTGATGTAGCCCAGTTCTTTCAAGATGAAACATATATCTCCCGTCTTTGGATCATAACAGTGAAGGTATTCCATGTCCAGAACAATGTAGGAATCTTTGAGAGGTTTGGCACTCAAAATGTCCATCTTCTTCAATTGAGGAAAAAAAGAAAACAAAATTCTCTCTCTCTCTCTCTCTCTCTCGCTGTGTGTCCTGAAGGAAAAAATGGATAGCGTTCTCTCGCCGTCTCCTCTTTTATATATAGAGAGAGAAGGTTGCACGTGACAGGTCGTATGAATTCTGGGAAAGGTCACATTCGTATATATATTTGTTTTTGAATAATATCGTGCGTATCTCAATACACATCCATCGTCATAATAATAATAATAATAATAATAATAATAATAATAAAGGTCACCTTGGAAAGAAAAAGAAATAAAAAACATGGAACTCGTGCTCGACTTTGAAGGTTTCTACGATTCTCAAGGAGCCTTTATTGTGAAAGAATTGGCTTACGTCACATTGGACGGTACTTCTCGAGGGGTATTTGTTTTTAAACCCCCGTTTCCATGGCAAATGCTCACCGAGAAAGAAAAACGAACCGCTGTGTGGGCGAGTGATTATTATCACGGCTTGTCGTGGTACGAAGGAGAAATTCCCTACAGTTATTTTCCATGAGTGTTAACGATGTTGACGGAACCTTTTTCCATGATTTGGGTGCGAGGAGAAATGAAACGGCGGTTTTTAGAAAAATGGTTGCAAAGATCCATTTATTGCATTTCGGGATCGACGCAAGAGATTCTCAAATACAATGGGATCGAACACATGAATTGTCCTAACCATACAAAAGGTTTTTTCCATTGCGCTCTACAAAAAGCGGTTCGGTATCATTATTATTTAAAGACACAGAGAAGAAATTCGCAAGGTCGATCCTGCACAATTCAATCTTGACAGAACTCATTAAAAAAATACATATATCATGTTACTTCTTCAACAGCACAGATGGTTCTGAAGCGAAACTTGGAATTTTGAAATAATAGATCAGGGAGAAATCATTCTTAATAAAATGGTAAAGTCTCGAATCGGCTGGGAGAAAAAAAAATTCTCAGAGCTGAGATAAAAATTCTCTAATGAAAAAAAAAAAAAAAAAACTTTTGGTTAATTTTTATCATGTCTTAGACATGATAAAAATTAATGACCCTCCCTTTTTGTCTGGGAAGGATGTCTCACCCTTTCTAAAAATAGACCATGACTCATCCTTTCGCTAATGGCAATCATTCCATGAATGAATCACGATTTGTTTTTCAAAAGAGTGAGACAACATTCCCAGACGAAAAGGGAAGGGGGGTCGTTACTTTTTATCATGTCTAAGACATGATAAAAATTAACAAAAAGTATTTTTTTTTTTTGAGTTGGAGAATTTTTCTCAGCTCTGAAAATTTTTTCCAGCCGACTCGAGACTTTTTATATTTACGAATAGTCTTTGGATTATTTATTTATTTATTTTCTTTTAAAAAGAAAAATTCTGAGCTAGACCTATCTATTGGCTTAACATTCTGGTCATAGAAACAGTCTACAATCTCATTTTTTTTCGAGGCTAATGCACGGGTTCTCCAATCAAAAGGGTTACTATAAAGGGATTGGTTTGAATGCATTTATCTGCAAATGTTGTAGGATTCTGTTGTTGAGAAGGGGGTATATTTTTATTATTATTATGATGATGATGATGATTGTGGCAGATTCGTTTTCTACATGGAAGTCTAATCTCCTCCGAAGACCTTTTCTGGGGTCGTCGATAGATGGTTTTTCAATAGGAATCGTTTCCCTCGGATCCTCAAGAGATAGAGGGGGGTCCTGTCTTGAGACATGAAGCGGTCTCTCCTCCTCCTCCTCGAGAAGTCTTGAGAAAGGGAGAGGATTTTCGGTTCCCTTATTCTCGAGGGTTCTTGACAAATTGAGAAGTCCCTCCTCTTCGAAAGAGAGAGAAGTTTTGGTTCCCTTATCCTCGAGGGGTTTTGACAAATGGAGAGGTCCCTCATTTTCGAGGGGTCTTGATAAATGGAGAGGTTTTTCATCTTCGAGGGGGTTTGATAAAGGAAGAGGTCCCTCCTTCTCGAGGGGTCTTGAGAAAGGGAGAGGTTTTTCATCTTCGAGGAGGTTTGACAATGGGAGAGATTTCTCCTTCTCGAGGGGTCTCTCTTCCTCAAGGGGTCTTGAGAAAGGGAGAGGTTTTTCATCCTCGACGGGTTTTGATAAACGGAGAGGAATCTGAACAGGCTTCTCCTCATCCCCATCATTATCGAGGAGGATGAGGATAGGCTTTTGGAAAGGTTTTTTTCTTTTTCTTCTGAACAGGCTCCTCTTGATGCTTGGGGAGAGGGATGGGGTAGTTGTTCCACCATTCTATTTTTTCTTGCTCGAGGATTTTTTCAAAAGTCGTGGCCTCCTTAAGATGAGACGAAGGAGGAGAGTCCTCGAGAAGAATATAATAGGTATTCTTTCCAGTCTTCTCGATCGAGAGAGGTTCGTGCAGACATTTGTGCAACCGTTCACTAAAATGAACAAGAATCCCTTTTGTCTTCTCAAGACGATCCATAATCCTATTCATTTGCGAGACGGTTTGAAAGTGGGACGTGTAGAAATATTTGGCTCGTTTCATTAACAAAATTTGTGCATCCAAAGGTGGAATGTCACGAGCCATCAACACGTTTTCTTCGGATAAAAATTCGTCCCGCATCTTTTGATAACTCCCCACGGTATGATAACCCGCACATTTTGAAAAATCGGAGTCTTTCAGGTAAACGACTCCTTGGATGATATAAAAGGAAAGATCAACATATTTATATTTGAAAGGAATACACGTAGTGAGCTGGGGATGCCTCCTCATGATCCACTTGGACAAAAATACGACTTTGGGGCTCTCCCCTTTTATTTATAGAGAAAAAGAGAGTGTGAACTTCCCTTCCCTCCTCCTCTCCCCCTGCTTCCTCTATCTCTGGACGTCCTTGGATTGGAAAGGGTGACTTTGAAAAAAAAAGAAGGTCATGGTTGGATAATTTTTTGTTTATTGAATTATTACTTTCACTTCCTCATTCCCACACACATTCATCTTTTAAGAAAAGAAAAAGCGGTCATGGAGATAAGATTTCTTGGAAAGAAGAGAGAGAGAGAAACAAAAAAAAACAAATAAAACGGACGTCATAGAGCCTCTATGTGTGTCTGTGTGTGTCTATATATAAAAAGGCGAGAGTACTGGGCGAGATCATTTCTTTTCCATTGGGAGCCATGTCGCTGTTAGACGTTTTTCCAACTCAACGGATTTCGAACGGGGAGGATTTGAAGACGCTAAAGCAAATCTCCAACTTGAAAATTTTTTTGGCGTGTCATTGTGCGACATTTATTCCGCATTTACCACCTCATCAAGCGATCGTTTCTTTCAACCAAGATGTCGAATCCTCCAACCTGCTCGTTCAGAATATATACAGAAATTTATTCGAATCGCAACAAACGAAAGAGGAATCTCCCTTCTCTTGGAATCGGATGGATCGAGCTTTGAGACGGCCCATTCAAACAGACCGGCGATATACGGATCCGCGCACGAGTTTTCGGTGGAAGAATATTTTTCTCACGAAACGATATTTTACGTTTGGAGTGAGAACGACGGCTGAGGACGAAGTTCATATTGTTCAGACCACAGCCGCTCCTCTCGCCTATTACGAATCATCGTCCCCCAATCTGAAGGAAAGAAGTTTTAAAGTCAGCGACAGGATGAAATATAAGAAATATATTCTAAGACCTTTTCAAAACTATGTCGTTCCCCCGAAAACGCAATATCTCATCGTCACAACCCAGAAGAGTCTCTTTCTCGTCGATCGGTGCTCGTACTCGCTTTGGAAACAATTGAAAGAGGAGATTTCTTTCCAATCGCCGATGATGTTTCAAGAAAAAGAAGAAAACCCTCCGCCACCTTTACCCATCCCTTCCTTAGATGATAAGAGGAGCTGGACCAATCCGTCATGGCCCGAAACAAAATCAACCCGGCAACAGAATGAAATTGAAGTCATCACAATTGAAGATGAGGTGGAAGAAAAAAAATTACCTCTTAAAAAACGGTCGACTTACCGGAACCTACCTGGCGTGCAAGATCCGCTTCAGAATCCAGAAGCTTCTTCTTCTTCTTCTTCCCCGACTTGTTCAAACATGCAACCTCTTTTGGACTCCTCACAGACAGAACCTCTTCCAGTATCCTCTTCTTCTTCTTCTCTAACCTGTCCCGACATCGTAGAGGTAGAATGTCAGACGGGTCCACAAGCTTCAAAAAGTCCCGACATCGTAGAAGTAGAATGTCAGCCGGGTCCACAAGTTCCAACAGGTCCAGAAATCATGGAGGCAGAATCACAACCGGGTTCACAAGTTCCAATGGGTCCAGAAATCGTAGAGGTAGAATTTCAGCCGGGTAAACAAGTTCCAACGGGTCCAGAAATCATGGAGGTAGAATCGCAGCCGGGTCCAGACATCCTAGATCCCTCCACTCATCCCAAAGAGACTCCAAGTGTTTCAAGACAGCCTTGTGAGGATCCAGCCCTTCCCGTATGGAATGATTATATGGACTTACAAAATTTGATGCAACAGGAAGGAGAAGAAAATAATCATATGGATGGGTGGGTCAAAGACTGTTTAGATCATTTAACCTCGAATGAAATTGAACTGTTATGGAATTGCATTTCTGAAATCACATCGGAAATGGGAGAAAAACCAAAACAAAAAAAACAATTTTTTTAATAACAAATTGGAGGAGGGTCATGATGTCAATTAAAAAAAATATTATATAGAGTCCAATCTTGGTGGTTCACTTCAGTTTTCCAGCATGAGGTGATCCACGTTTCCCGAAATATGGATCCCATTCCAAGAGAGATTGTGTAGAGCCTTCACTTCAGTTCTTTTTTTTCTACCAAGAGGAGAGGGTCCCCAAAGGGTTACCCATGTCCAAAGAGAGAAAGTGTAGAGCGTTCATTTCAGTTTTTTTTTCCAAGTTTAGGGGAGGGAGGTCTCAAAATGACACCCCCCATTTTCAAAGAGAGATGGTGTAGAGCGTTCATTTCTGTTTTTTTCCAAAGTTAGGGAGTTTTCAAATGGCTACCCATTTCAGAGAGAGAGAGAGAGAAGGTGTACAGCGTTCATTTCAGTTTTCCAAGGTTAGGATGGTGGTGGAGAATCCTCCAAAATGGCTACTCATGTCAAAGAGAGAGAGAGAGAGAGAAAAAGCGTAGAGCGTCCATTTCAGTTTTCCAACATTATAAGGTCCCAAAATACCGTCTGAATTCAAAGAGAAATCGTGTAGAGCGTTCATTTCCAGTTCTCCAAGATCAGAAGAAGAGGGTCTGCTTTTCCCAAAATGGCTTTCCGCATTCAGAGACAGCGAAGTGCAGAGTTCAGTTTTCTCCCTCCCCAAGAATAGAGGGTCCCAAAATGGCTTCCCATTTCAAAGAGAGAGGGAGAGGCGTTCATTTCCATTCTCCAAGGTAGGGTCGTCTGCTTTTTCCCAAAATGGCTTCCCAATTCAAAGAGAGAGAGAGTAAAAGGGTGTGTAGAGTGGTCATGTTCATTCTCCAAGATAGGTTCGTCAGCTTTTGCTCAAAATGGCATCTCCCCATTCAAAAAGAGATCGTGACCAATTTTTTCCAGTTTTTTCCAAGATGGGGGGGAAGAAAACCTAGGATGGAATAACACGACACACAGAGAGAAAGAGAAAAAAAACGCCATCTTGTCATTTTCTGATAGGGTACCGGTGTTCGAATACTTTTGTGACCGACTGTCTGATTATACTGGGGGAACCATAAAATCGGAAAAGCGATGGGTTTCACAGTTAACGAGGCCGAAGACAGACTGGGAAAGAGAGATCCTTTTTTTTTAGCTGAGAAGCAGATTGCCCTGGAAATCCGTGACTCTGACCATATAATTTCTCCATAGACTCTTTGAACGGTATTCAGGAGACATCCTCCATGAGGGAAAAAATATCTCCCCTTCCCCTTCTAAATCGACTGGAAAGAGAATGAAGTGGAAGAGATCCATCCACGAGAGATCATACTCTTGAACGTCAGACAAATATGAAGTCGAATAGCTTAAACAAAAAATGCTTGAAAAGTCATCGAGTCTCGAAAATCTAGGCCTCTCTCTCTCTGAAGGAAATGAGAAAATGGGAATCTGCGTTTTTCTTCCTAAACGGCTGACATTCATCTGAAGTGACACTCGAAATGCTTAAATAGATAAACAAGAGTCCATTCTTAAAAAAATGGCGCTGTGTCGTCAATTGGAGAATCGAGTCGGCTGGGAAAATATTTTGAGAGCCAGGAAAAAAATTTTCTAACTTTGAAAAAAAAAAAAAACTTTTTGATAATTTTTATTAATCATTTTTATCAATCATGTCTAAAGACATGATAAAAATTAACAAAAAGTTTTTTTTTTTTCAAAGTTAGAAAATTTTTTTCCTGGCTCTCAAAATATTTTCCCAGCCGACTCGATTCTCCATTGACAAGACAGCGCCATTTTTTTTAAGAATAAACTCTCGTTTATCTATTTAAGCATTCCCAGTTTGGCTTTAGATGAGTGTCAGCCGTTGAAGAAGAAGCATCCTGTCACTTGGGAGAGACATATTTTGAGGAGTCAACATGTTGTGTGGACCGTTGAGATCGATTTTTCTCTTCCCATTGTGTGGACATTGTTGAGCGTTTTGTGAAGCTTTGAAAGAATGGAGGGCTTTTGATGGAGAATATTTCTTTTTTTTGAATTTTTAAAAAAGATTTAAGATTGACATTTTATAACAGGTTTTACATGGAAAGAAGTTTTTTCTTCTAGTTTGACGACTTCTTTTTCTTGGGAGATGTTTCTATTGGAAAGATGGAAGGAAAGACGATTCCCACATTGAAGAAGGTTCATGAGAAACTCGTACGGATCTTGGTTCTCTTTTCGAGCCGATATATCATACGGAATCCGGGACATGTTTTGCAATAGCTCCAGTTCCTCCTCGTATTTTTGCTTGCTCGCCAATTTCATACGGGGACGAATCTGGTCCAGAATATACAATCCCTGGGGTTGAGTCACTCGAGAAAAAGCGACATATTGCTGAAATCGATTAAAAGGTCCGTGCATGTAAATTGCGATTGACGGAAAGGTGGCTCCTTGGGCTTTATGAGCCGTAATCGCTTCGGCTAACATCAAAGGAAACTGTTCGCGATAAAATGCGAGTCTTTTCGTCGAACAGGTGTCAATACGAATGGAGACGCGATCGATAGGAGCTAGACTATTGGAAAATTGCAGCCAGACACGCGTCACAACTCCGTCTTCGTCCTGGTCTGTTTGGTGTAGTGTTCCAATCGCTCCATTCATCCATCCTTTGGATCTGTCGAGCGTTTTAGTCAATTGATATCGCGCTCCTCTTTGTAAATGGAGGACGGATTCGAGATTCGCCATCTGAGATCGATGTAAATGTCGACTCCGTTTCATCATCCTCTTCCGCAATTTTTCGCTCTCGGAATAAATCACGTCTCGAGCCAGACACGAACAGTACGTCCCTCGGGATTGGAGACGTTTCATATTATATTTCTCTGCATCCTTGCTCGAAAAACAGAGAATAATAGCTTCGCGAGGAATTTCGTCGAAACTGCGAACGCGGGACTGAAAAAATGCCACATCGTCCGGTTCTAAAAAGTGATTTCTCGTTAAACGATCGAGTCTCTCCTCGTAATCCAGAGAGAATCGCATACATTCGACTAGTTCATAGTAGAGCGTGGATTGAGGCGTCCACCACCCTTCAGAATAAAAAATGGGCGTGTCGCGAATCGGTTGGACCTGCTGCAAATATCCGAATTTAATCATATGCACATTCCCAAACGGCTTATCCGGCACATGACACAATTGTCGAAGTTGCTGGTCGAGGCGCGAAAATAAATTGGATCCGATCGTGGAAACGTCATCCAAAATCACCATCCGTAAAGGAGCATACAGGGGTCTGTAATAGTCTAAAGTCTCTTGGGTCAGAGGTCGAACAAAAGTCCCGTTCATTTGAAGACGCAGGGCATGATGCAAAGTATCTCCCGTAATGTAGACCGCTCCTTGAGCACTGAGTGCGAGTTTGAGAACCGAGCACGCCTCGCTAAAAAGAGGCGTTCGAATCAGAGTTTGGTATAAAGCTTGGATCAGGAAAGATTTACCCGTTCCGGCAGATCCTTGCACAATAATATCCAGAGGAGGGGGACGTTTCGATTCAGGTAACGCGTAATAGGTGTACAAACGGACGAGAACGTAGATCAGGAAATTGTATTGCTCTTTATTACATTGTCGAATACATTTTTGATAGGCTTCTTCGGACCACATATCCTTATACTGCAAATTCGTATAGCTTTCCCACTGCTTGGGAGGAAGATGTTTCTTTCGCGGTCGGGAGTTCTTTTTAAGAACAGCATAACATTCCCTTTGAAGTATTCGTTCTCGCTCTCGATTAGCTGAATTGCTTCGCCAGCGTCGTTTCTGTTCACGCATTCTTTCCCTAAGACGTTCTCTACTGGATAGGCTCATCGTGACACCACTCAAAAAAGGTGAAGTGTGTGTATGAAAATCACTTCCTTTAATTTATATATATATACTTTTTGAGGAGAAGGGGGGTGTGTGAAATGACCTCGTCTCGAAACGAACCAATAGCACTTCGAGAAGACTTGGAACGAGATAGGTTTCTTAGAGAGAGAGAGAGAGGGACACAAAAAAATATATAAAAAATCAGAATGATTTATCCGTCGACCTCTGGGCTAAAAGTAAACAAACAAAATTTGAAAAGGTCAAGGTGAATTCACGGAATTCATCTTAGAAATCAGATAGGAAAAAAAAATGAGGGTACCTATGTTTCCTCTTCAACAACATAGACTCATCTAAAACGAAACTCGGAATGCTTACACAAATAAACAAGAATCCATTCTTAAATAAAAAATGGGGACGTCTTGTCGATCGAGTCGGCTGGAAAAAATTTCTGTAACTCTGAAAAAAAAAAACTTTTGGTTAATTTCTATCATGTCTTCTAGACATGATAAAAATTAATGAACCCCCTTTTTGTCTGGGAAGGATGTCTCACTCTTTCAAAAAATAGACCATCACTCACCCTTTCTAATAGCAACCATTCCAAGAATGAGTCATGGTTTGTTTTTTTCGAATGGGTGAGACATCCTTCCCAGACAAAAAGAGGGGACAGTTAATTTTTATTATGTCTATAAGACATGATAAAAATTAACCAAAAGTTTTTTTTTTTTTTTTTTTTTTTTTTTTTTTTTTTTTTTTAAATTCAGAAATTTTTTTCAGAGCTCTGAGAATTTTTTTTTCTAGCCGACTTCGCTCCACAAGACATGTCCGGATTCTTTCTGGAATGGACTCTATGATCTATTTAAACATTTCGAGTTCCGAGTTTCGCTTCAGTTGAGTGTGAGCCGTTCAAGAAGAAGAAACCATCCTGTGACTGGATAGAGAGAACTATTCCTTTTTCCATTCACCCATTGTGTTGAACCGTTCAAATATTTGCTTTTATTAATATTTTTTTTCCTAACCCACCCGTCTTTAAACAATGGAATAGTTTGAAAGGGTCAACCCATTTTATAGATATCAACCTCATACCCTCATCTCAACGGGTCTCGAGTGGGAGGAGGAAGGAGCAGGCGACGAGAAGTAAGCATGTCTGTTTATCGAGTAGACGCATCGGGGAAAGAACGATACCCGACCGACCCCCAACATTCTCATTACGAATTATACGTTACGGATCCTGAAGGAAATCCTATCTTGGCTCAAGACGAAAACGGTCATGAGTATTACGCGGTAGATTTAAACGGAAACCAATACATTTTAGCTCCTCGACGGTATGCCCGAACGGCTTTTGGACGAGAATACTACCCGAAATTTCAAAATGGGGACGAGTATTCGCTTTATACGTCTGTTTTATTCCCTTATGCCAAAGACGAATCGGGGCATGAAATGTATCCTAAAAGGGCGGATGGAGTCGAATATTGTTTAACGGCCGGCGATCGAATTCGTTATGCTCGCGATGCTTCGGGAAACGAATTTTATCCTCGAAGAGTGGATCAGCAAACGGAATACCTCTGTGAAGAAGTGGGGTATGCGAAAAGAGCGGACGGATCCGAAACGTATCCTAAGTTTTATATCTACAGTTCTGGTTAAGATCTCTCTCTCTATCGAAAGAGAAGAAAATAATAAAGAGTGTGTTACTGCAATGGAGCATTCTGACGCGGAACCTATTTCTTATTCCATTTGGTGTGTGAAATGCCGAGCCAAGACCGATACGGTCGACGTCCACTATCGCATGTCGAAAAATCGACGGCCGATGGTCACGGGAAAATGTCAGGCGTGTGGAACCAAGAAACAACAGTTTATTACAAATGCTTCCGTTCCACCTGGAATTCAGTTCCTGGATGAGGAAGAAGAAAAAGGAAAATGTTCCGAGTAAGAAGAAACAAGTATATTCAAATCAAAAATTGGAAAAAGATGGATCTTACTATTATATGCTCTCCTAAAGCGGGTGGTTCACCTTTACAGTTTGGCATACAGACGGATTCGCATAATCCGATTCCAAGACTCGTGAATTTTCCTCAACCGGCAAATCCACCCTTAGATACTTCTTCTTTGAATGAGTTTTCTAGCATTCTGAAAGAATATCTAAACATCGTGAGAGAATTGATTCTTCTCCTGCAACGAAATGTTGAAGAAAAGAGCTCTGAATGTGGAAGCAAGGACACGGATCCAAAGCCAAATTCGGAGGGTTAAAAGGGATAGGTGAAAATCCATTATTAAAAAAAAAACAATGGTCATGTCATGTCTTGTCGATCGAGTCAGCTAGAAAAAATTCTCTAGATGAGATTGAAAAAAAAAAAACTTTTGGTTAATTTTTATCATGTCTTACAGACATGATAAAAATTAACTCTCTCTTCTTTTTGTCTGGGAAGGATGTCTCACCCTTTCTAAAAATAGACCATCACTCACCCTTTCTCAAGGCAATTATTCCAAGAATGAGTCATGATCTATTTTTAGAAACGGTGAGACAACCTTCCTAGACAAAAAGGAGGGACAGTTAATTTTTATCATGTCTAGAAGACATAATAAAAATAAACCAAAAGTTTTTTTTTTTTTTCACTCAGAAAATTTTTTCCAGAGCTCTGAGAATTTTTTTTTCCCAGTCGACTCGATGATCCAAACAACAAGACATCCAAAATTGTTTCTAGAAGAAACTCTCGCTTCTCTATTTAAACCCCTCGCGTTTCCAACTTCAGATCCGTGTGTGCTGTGCACTCAACCTAGATACGCGCTTCTCCTCCCTCCTGGAAAGAGCCTCCTCCTTTCCGTTAACACTGCAAAATTTCTAAATCTCTCATCACTCGGAGCTTGGAAATCTGTCATCCAAAAAACATGACATAGCTCTGCTTTCAAGGAGTCGGTTTAGATTCGTCAGGATCATGGCTGATTTTCCATGACGGCTCTCCAACCGCAATATTAGAGTTTGAAAGGAATAAGGTAAAAAAGTTCGTCCTAGATATCCAACGAAACGTAAAAAGAGCGACGAGGATCTAAAAAAGCTACGACCCTTTCCAGAAGGGGAGGGAGCAATGGATATTCAGGTGAGTCCACAGCATGGACTGCACGAAAATGAAACGGCTTCCGCAGATAACAGAATGTTCGAGATGTCTGTCGTCGATCAAGTCAGCTGGTAAAATTTTCTAAGAGCTGAGAAAAATGTTCGCATACCTTCACAGAAATTCTTTCCAGGAGGGAGAAGTGTGTATCCAGGTCGAATTCACACCACAGACAGAACTGAAGTTGGAAACACGAGTGGTTTAAATAGAGAAGGGAGAGTTCCTTCTAGAAACAATTTGGATCTGTCTTGTTTGGATCATCGAGTCGCCTGGGAAAAAATTCTCAGAGCTTTGGAAAAAATTTCTGAGTGATGAAAAAAAAAAAAAAAAAAAACTTTTTGTTAATTTTTATCATGTCTTCTAGACATGATAAAAATTAACTCTCTCTTCTTTTTGTCTGGGAAGGATGTCTCACCGTTTCGAAAAACAAACCGTGACTCATTCTTGGAATAATTGCCATGAGAAGGATGAGTTTTGGTTTCGTTTTCGAAACGGTGAGACATCCTTCCTTGACAAAAAGAGGGGACAGTTAATTTTTATCATGTCTATAAGACATGATAAAAATTAACAAAAAGTTTTTTTTTTCATTACTCAGAAATTTTTTCCAGAGCTCTGAGAATTTTTTCTCCCCCCCCAACCAACTCAATGGACTAGACGATGAGTTTTTAAGAATGGACGTTTTGTTATTTATGCAGATATTCCGAGTTTCGCGTCAGGTAAATGCGCGCTCACCTTAGAGTGGATTCCCTTCAGACAGGTCTAGAGAGTGAATAACCCATCAAGAATTCTTCGACAGGTTTTTGGAAAAAGAAATCGTCAAGAAGTGAGTATTGATTTTGATATTTTCTTTTCAACCTTGGGTCAGTTTCTAGTACATTCCTATACTAATTCCATTGTATTTTAAAAAAAATAATGTCAGCACGGACTGATCTGACCCGAAACGCTTGCCCATCCAGTTGGCTGCTGGAGGGAGGAAAAAAAAAGAAATTTGTTGTGAAGGATATGTCAGTTTTTTTCTAAAAATAGATTTCTAAGAAAAGAATGAACCTTTGTTGGAAATCTATTTTTAGAAACATGTCTAGACAACATGTTGACAAGAAAAAAATTCTTTTTTTTTCCTCAGAGCGAAATGATTTTTTTCTTTCCACCCACTTTTCTTTCTTTGGGAGGAAGGAAGAACTTCCCTTCCCCCCGCCTTTTTTCCACTAGTATTTATATAGATCCGAGTTTTTCTGCCTACAGGGTTCATTCTCGTTCTTCCTTCTCAACCGAGCAAAACTAAAATGTCGACCGATGCCGTTGCAGTTCTACCTACCCTGGTGGAAATCACGCCCGTCTGTCATCTCGAGCGAGCTCATCAATGGGAACCTCTCTCCCGTTTCGAAGAATGGTTTCGGGACCCGGAGCGTATGGAACAAATCGTCCAAGAAACCATGTGCTATTTATCCTGTTACGATGGAAAAATCCTGCATTATTTTTCGTCCATCGAAGTTTTCAAGCACTTTGCTTTCCAATCGATGATGGAGGCAGGAACCTTTCGCTTACACGCTTATCTGCGATGGGAAAATGTGATCGCCTTCGATGCTGGAACCTTTTTAAAACTGTTTTACATTTCACCCGAGTGGGTTCATATTCTTCAAACCGGAGAAGCTTCTATCCGTCTTTATGGATGGGAAATGGAATCAGAAGCCGACGGGTATCGTATGATTCCCTATCGACTGCGAGCTCGCTCCGTGTACATTATTCACGGACCTCTTTACTACCAACTGCAATTTCATGACAAGACGGTGTTTGCCGTAGACGCCCTCTCCAGGAAGAAAGTGGAGCCTTTACGAGCGTTGCATCCTGAACAGCATTTTCAATTCCCTGCTCGCGAGGAAGAGAGGAGAAGGAAAAGATCCAGAAGGAGGAGACACTTAAAGAGGTACTAAAAAGAAGTCGGAAGGTAGAAGCATTTTTTTTTCATTAACGGAAAAAAAAACTGTGGATCATTCTTTGTATATTTCTTGGAAAAAAAAGAAAAGACTAATAGTCATAATAGAGGGAGTTAGGAGGGACCCTATCTATATATAGCTCTCTATATAAATCGGAAGCGTCAACAGGACGTCCACCGAAAACAATCTATCCTATCTTTCTCAGAGCAGAGTGGAAGAAAGGCCAAGATGCGTGGACTCATTGGAAGCAAAAATTCGAGTGGTTTAAATAGATAAGTGAGAAAAGATTTTGAGAGGTGTTGATGGAGCTGGCTGGGAAAAAAATTGGCAAAGCTCAGAGAAAAATTTCTGAATTGAAAAAAAAAAAAAAAAAAAACTTTTGGTTAATTTTTATCATGTCTTATAGACATGATAAAAATTAACTCTCTCTTTTTGTCTGGGAATGATGTCTCACCGTTTCGAAAAATAGACCATCACTCATCATCCTTTCTAAAATAATAGAATTTCAAGAATGGGATATGTTCTAATTTTCGAAACGGTGAGACATCATTCCCAGACAAAACGAAGAGAGTTAATTTTTATCATGTCTATAAGACATGATAAAAATTAACCAAAAGTTTTTTTTTTTTTTTTTAACTCAAAATTTTTTTCCACAGCGCTGAGAAATTTTTCCCAGTCGATTCACTCATCCAAACAAGACATCTAAAATTATTTCTAGAAGGAGCTCTTATTTTTTTCTATTTAAGGAACTCGAGTTTCGGCTTCCCATCAGTCTGTACTGTGCATTCAACCTGGATACCCATTTTTTGGAGTTAGGGGGGGGGGAAACTTTCGCAGTTTTTTTTCTGAAACTCTCTATGGATCAGAGAATCTCACACATATCCTCCTTCGTGGATCGAAATGGACTGACCGCCACATCTGTTTTAGATAATAGTTTTGAATTTTCCACCTCCTCCCCAAGATTGGACTATCTCAATATTTTTTTAAAAGAAAACAAAATTATTTTTTATGATTATTCTACAATTTTTAGTTTTCCCCCCGACTCTTTAAGAAGAATAAAAACATAAAGTACATTGAAACAGTTCCGATAAACTTTGAAACTGAAAGTCCATCACCTTGTTCTCCACGGGACTAAAATAAGTTTCTCCGGTCTGAGAATCTTCTTGGATTTGAAGAGGTTCTCTCATCACACTCTGAAGCCAGGTCGAAAAGAGGAGAGCGTCTGGACCCAAATCGTTGAGCAGTCTTTCCAGGGAATCGAAGGTGATAAAAGGAGTATGGCGGAGAATCCGGCTGGGGCGGTCCGACGTATCGATCCAGAGATCCGTCGTTAAGGATCGGTAAGGGCGAAAAGGGGCTCGAGAGATCCATTGCTGAAGGGTCCGTTGACCTTTCGGACTCATCCAAGTCCCTTGCTGGGAAAGGCAAGTGACGAGTTCCGATCCTCGAAAATAGAGCGTGCCCGACCCCAAGTAAAACGTGAGGGGAATTGTCTTGGCGAAACGGAAACGAATCGCGAGGGAAAAAGACTCTCGCCGTAACCACTCCATGGCATTTGGTTTTCTCTCTCTCTCTCCTGAGGACGAGATGGAGAAAAAAAGAAAAGACAACTTTTCTCTCGGTTTCTTTTATATATAGGAAGAGAGAGGGGGGGAGGGTTCTCCAAAAGACTCATGGGAAATTTCCTCTTCTTTTTCTTCTTCTTTTTGGGGTAGGTGGGAGGAACTCGCTTTTTTTTTTGGCGGAGAGAATGCGTCGGATGACATCCCGAGACATTTAAAAAAAAAGAATAGATAGGATGGATTCTTCAAATGGGAAATGCGGGGTGGTTAAGGGATCTTATTTTAAAGAATATTATTACCATTCTTCGAGGGTGAGACGTCTTACCATTAAGTCAGGTAATCCGAGATGATGAGCATTCCTTTTGACATGCCTCATATGTTTTCTAATAGTTATGTAACATAAATTTTCCAGGCTAAGAATACGTGGTTCAACAGCATAATTGAGTAACCGCATATTTTCCTCTTCCAATTTTCCATTTTTTCGCCAGTGTTCTAAAACGGTTTTGGGATCGCAACACCGGACATTTGCACCAGCAAGCAACAACATATCCACGATGAGTTTGCATCGTAATTGACAGGCATAGTGTAAAGGGGTAAAACCAAAAATATCATGTTTGTTCATGTCGCATCCAAGAAGAATCAGTTGCCGAACGATATTATCCATGGGGAACAAAATAGCGAAATGTAAAGCATTTCTTTTCGTTCCTCTGTGTTCATAAAAAACGGGTGGTTCCGCGTTTATTATTAATTTTGTGAATATCCATTGATGAAAACTGTTAGAAAAACTCATATTGAATTCAACTCTATTAAATTTACGCGTAGCTTCTTTGATAGATAGGTAGGAGATATCCTTAAATTCTTCACTGGAAGGGGTTCTTGAGAAGAGAGGGTAGAACCATGTTGGAGAGCACACACTCATTCTAAAAGGAAACACGGATTGAACTAAAGCGAAACTCGGAATGCTTAAATAGATCAGCGATAGTCCGTTCTTAAAAAATTTGATGGTTTTGTCCATCGAGTTGGCTGGGAAAAATTTCTGAAAGCCAAGAAAAAAATTTCTAAACCTTGAAAAAAAAAAAAAAAACTTTTGGTTAATTTTTATCATGTCTTCTAGACATGATAAAAATTAATTACTCCCTTTTTGTCTGAGAATGATGTCTCATCCTTTCGAATATGTTTCTAAAAATAAATTTCCAAGAAAGAAATGAGTCATGTTCTATTTTTAGAAGCATATCGAGACAACAGGTTAACATCATTTGAAAAAGAGGGTATAGTTAATTTTTATCATGTCTAAAGACATGATAAAAATTAACAAAAAGGTGTTTTTTTTTTTTTTTTTTTTTTTTTTTAAAGGTTAAAAATTTTTCTGAGAGAAATATTTTTCCCAACGACTTATCTTTTTTACTCCTACCTACTTTCATTCCCCCCTCTCCGTCTTTCTCTATATAAACGATTGCAGAAGGAATCGCGGCTCATTTTTTTAGCAGATAGGTCGAAAACAGATGGCTACGGGAGACTTAATCATGACGTGTGAAGACGATGATGAACCCTGTTTGGACTTGCAACCTTCTTCGCCTTTATATGAATGTGTTTCTTCGGAGAATGAGTATATCACGTCGTGGTCTGATATATCGCCAACTCCTTCTCCTCCACCTGTCCGCCGTAGGATCAAAAAGAAGAAACCTAATCCAATTCGTGATACTCCTTCTCTGAATTTCAATCCGCCGTTATCGCCCATTTCGTCTTCTTCCTCTCATTATTCAGAAATAATGACCAATCCTCTGCACCACACATGCGTTCTACAATCGAAGAAGATCTTCCCTCCTCATCTCATTCTACTTCTTCTACTAAAAAAAGAAATATCGAACTGAAATTCATCCGAGTGTCATAGGTGTGCTGGCCATCACGTCTGATGGATACACTCTGACAAACAGTGTCCGGTTTGCCTCTAGAGACATGAAAACGTATCGACCGCATACCAAATGGATTCAGCAATTGAATGAGGATCTGCGAAAACTTCATATTCAAAGACTGTATGTCGCGAATGAACATTGTCGAAAAAAATTTATCAATTGCTCCGTGTTGAATCTGTATGGACAGTAAGCTATAGACCTTCTCGTCGTCCACAGCAATGTGGGTATTGTGGAACGAAATATTGTCATCGATTTATGGCTATGATCGCCCTGCAACAAATAGTGAAATATGGTGTCAATAAATATATTCATTGAAGAACCAAATGAAGTGTCTTTTTTTTTATAGATGATGATTAGTATTTTGTCCAACCTCCTCTGTGTTCTATGACAGATGCAATTCGTCGAGGCATGGACGCGATTAATGTTTCAAAATAAGTTTCTTCCAAACTATAAAAAGCATCGCGGACCAAGTCCCATAATTCCAATCGGTTTCGAGCTACCCGACGTTCTAATTCCGCCCAAACATTTTCGACGGGATTCAAATCGGCTCCTTTAGGAGGCCAGTCATCGACCATAGGAATTTCATGTTCTCGAATCCATTGTGTGACGCGTAAACTCGTATGGATCGGAGAGAGATCGTGCATGAACAAGAGACGGTGTTCGGTGATCAAAGGGTTTAAAGAAACATCGGGAGGTTGACTATGATCGAGAAGCACCGGCTCTAAAATATTAGAGAGGTAATAGTCGGCATTTAAATGCTGGATCCCGATTCGACGGACTTGGTTGGGAAATTTTCCGCTCATGCACATCCAGACACTGAGATTAAAACGACCGGAACGTTGACGGCCTTCTAACGCAGAAGAAAAATAACGTTCGTCTTGATAACGCAGGACCTGTCGAGGCCGCCATACGCGAATAGGACCGTACCCGATCGAACTGAATACTTTCTCATCGGAAAATATAATCCGGGACCAATCGTCGACCGTCCATTCCGCACGCTGAGAAGCAAAGTCGTAGCGTCGTTGACGATGAATCTCCCGCAAATAATCTTTTCGGACGGGGATGCGCGACACTAATCCTTTTTCTTTTAATCTTCGACGAACCGTTTGAGCGGTGCAAGGCACTTGTAATCGACGACCAATATCCGTTGCGGGTAAAAAGGGATCACCCGTCGACATTTCAAAAATACGTTGATCCATTTCTTGGGTCGTGGCTCGAGGTCGGCCGGATTTGTGTTTGGTTTGATAGTTCTCCTCATTTTCCGAGGAGCGGGAGATCCAATATTGAACTGTGGAAGGAGCGACATTCAAGTGTCGAGCAATTTGACGAACCGTTTGCCCTCGTTCATAATACGAACGACGAATTTCCCGTCTTATTTCAATAGGTGTATACGGCATGATAAGAATAAGAATAATACAAGTAGGATCTTGGTTACCATGTTCCTTGATTTCATTTCAACGTGTCATGGTCCCGATAAAATCGTAGCAGGTGTCAATGGTCAATTGCAGTGCACGGAATGTGATCAAATTCAAGATGCGTATGCTTTTATTTTACAAGCATCCTTTCCTGATGACAGTGATCCGTTCTTATCGGCTCGTCTAGCTCGAGAATATGCGAATTGGACGGGAGATTTGAACGTACCCTGCACATTTCCTCTCATAGGGATTCCTGGTATTTTACCGATCCGTAATGTTTCCGTCACGTTACGTATTTTATTAAACGGGATTCGATTATTACAATGCGTGAATGCCCCTTTTCGATCCCAGGCCGAACCTTTTGAATCGTATGAATCGCTCGAACGGTTCATGATCGAATACATGGACGAATACGCCCAGCATATTGAAAAAATCGCCAATGAAGAGAATCACTCCCAAGTCGATAAAGCGGCTCTGCACGCTCTTTTCACCAACATGAAATCGCTCATGGAAAATGTCCATCAAGACGAGGACCAACCTTTTAATTTCTTAAGTTATTATCACAAAGTCCTAGCTCCCTACGTAAAAATATGTGACGGCGACGATGCTTCGTTTCTTCTACCTCCTACTTCCAAGGATGTTGAAAAGGATCCCGCTTATCAATTATGTTTGGAAATGAAAGCCTCGAATCAAATTCGGGATCGTTATTCTCCTTACACGACCCTATTTGATCTTGTACACGTCATGATTTATTGCAATTTATGCCGGAACGAACTCAACGTGGTGGCGAATTTCGTGTTTGAGTTTGGAGTTCGCATTTGTCGTCGCCCCTTCTTCTTCAAAGAATCGTTCTTGACCCAGCAATTGCGAAAACTGGTCACTTCTCAAATTACGTACCATCGGAATACAGAATTCTACTACCTCCTTCGAGAGATTCAACAAGGCGGCACGTGCGATGCCTTATCACTAGAATTTATTGAAAAAATGAGTCGAATCGAAACCTTTTTAGCGAAAGTGTTCCTAGGAAAAGCGGATGATCGAATAAAGCAGTTTGCGTTCAAACAAAATTTCCCCTACGTCCTGTTTGTTCCGAAAGAAGACGAAGAGATGACGAAAAAAGCCACCCAAATTGATGAGTACCTCGGATATCTTTTCGGGACCGGGTTTATTATTTCCAAGCTCAAAGGTAAAGGATTAGTGAAAGGTTCGATCGCGACGGGTAAGAAATTTTACCGTCTTGTACAGAAAGTGGCCTTGAAAATACGCGAATTTGAAAAATCCGACGAAGAAATTTTCTGGACGATGGAAATGGTGAAACTGTTCTTATGTTCCGACGGGTATATGGAAAAAGAATTGAGAATGTTACTCAATGTAGCGACGAAGGAATCTCAAGTTCCCTCTCGTCAAGAAATATGTCAAGGAGGAGGAGGAGGAAGAAGAAGAAACGAAGACGGCGAAGAGATGGATATGTCATAATCAAGTAAATCATTGGGAAAAATGGCAGACGCAGAGGAAGAAATCTGTGGAATTTGCCTGAAGGCCTTCAAAGAAACGAAACGCTATAAAGTCTACAATCTCGATTGTGAGCATTCCTTTCATATTAAATGTATAAAGAAATGGATTCGAGAGTATGGTAAAAAGAAATGCCCGACCTGTCGGACTCGTATCAGCCAGGATGATATGCTCTATTTCACCAGCGGAACATTGCAAATGGAACATTTAAGAATAGATTCGGATGAAGAGGAGGAGGAGGAAGAACCAGAGGTGGAAGAACCGCCAAGGCAACGACGAAGACGAAGACCCGAAGAAGAATTAGTCGATCTGGGAGGCCATGGTCTCATTTTTTCAGGGCCTAGTACCAGTCAGACGAGACCCAGAAGACAGAGAAGAGAAGATTTAGTGGGAGATTATGCTTATATGGATACACCTAGACAAAGTTCACCTACCTCAGATGATGAAGAACGGGAAGTCAATCCTTATTTTGGTCGACCGAATGCATTTTGGAGAGAAATGAGACGACAAAGACGAAGTAGAAGGAATTAGATGATTCTTACATTAAAAATAAATACAGTATGCAAAAATGGAAAAGTAAGACTCACGACTGGTGTATAATATTTTGTTATCAACAGATCCATCTCCTATACATCGTTATATCAACAAATCTATTTCCAAATGGAAAAGTAAAACCGACCGACTGTTGAAAAATATTTCTCAAAAAATTTGATAGTAAAAAAAAAAAAAAAAAAAAAAAAAAAACTTTTTGTTAATTTTTATCATGTCTTTTAGACATGATAAAAATTAACTGTACTTTCTTTTTTATTTTGAATGATGTCACCTTTTCTAAATATAGATTTCTAAGAATGAATCATGCTTTTCTTGGAAATTTATACTTAGAAACATGTCTAGACAACATGTTGACATCATTCCAAACAAAAAGGAGGTAGAGTTAATTTTTATCATGTCTAAAACATGATAAAAATTAACAAAAAGTTTTTTTTTTTTTTTTTTTTTTTTTTTATACCACATTAGATTTTTTTGAGAAATATTTTCCACCAGTCGGTCGGTTTTACTTTCTTTTTTTGGAGATGTTGATAACGATATATAAGTCGATATATAAGTTTCACTCACTGGGTTCTGATTCATTCGTTTTCGCCTTTGCTTTCACGAGATATCGAGACCGCTTCAGCATTTCGAAGGAAGCCCCTTTGATGTTATACTGTTTCTTCAATCGTCGCTTTAGATTAAATAAATACTGGTAATGATTTTTTCCAAATAGTTTGGATGGAGGAGCATTGAAAAGAAACTGGAATAACTTTATCTGATTTGGATCCTTATAGACTTCTAAAGATTTAGACGCAAACGCTTTTCGTTTCTCTGGATCATCGTTTAGATAGCCCAAGATGTGAATCATCCTCAATTCCGTTTCTAACAGTAATAAGACTATCAGCGACAGTTCATCTGTTTCATAATTGGAGAGACAGTGATTACGGATTTGATTCATCTGCTCTGCTGTAAAACGTTGGTGTTTTCGACGACGAGGTTTCTTGACCACCACCTCATCTGCAGAAGGTAAGAACCATTTTCGTCGAATAGCATTTAAAGCATTTGAAATATATTTCGCGGAACGTTGTTTTTGATCGATAAGATATTGGTGATATTCTTGAAGTGTTTCGGTATGATTTAGATCTTTATGCATTTGTAAACACCAAGTTTCATATTGATTTTCATAAATAGAGTAGACTAATTTACTAGTTTTTGAGGGAGACATGATGCTTCTTTTATTTTTGGTATAATGAAGAACTCTTACTTATTTATAATTTTTTTAATAGGTTTTTGAATCAAAAAAAAGTATTTATAATAAGAAGAAGAAACAGTAGAAACAAAATGGCCGAATGTTGTCCAATTTGCTTAGACGAACTCATTGCCGAAGATGTAGAAACCATTTCTACTTTAACGTGTCAACATCAGTTCCACACGAAATGTATTGACATTTGGAGAGAAAAAGCATTGACGTGTCCTGTCTGCCGAGAACCGTTTGAAGATGCCCTGCAGAAATTAATTTCTATGTTTCTCCCTTTGCGACGTTCTTTTTTATATGATGTAATTTACGATTATGAAAACCGCATCAGGTTTTCAGACGATGAGGCTGATTTAGATGATTTACTCATGTATGAATTATTGGGACCTTGGGAAACTTCTGAGGAGGAAGAGGAGGAGGAAACAGAATCAATCGAACCTGAGGAAGAAAACCAGAGTGAGGAAACTAATTGAGACTGGAAAAAGGAATCGAGACCATAGATGGGTTTGAGTAAATTAGCCGATGACGGATGTAGGGATCGGACTCGAACCGATGGAATGGATTGGGACTGATATTCATCCCATTTCTTTAATCCCATCCGAAGATTTAAAGCCAATGACTTTTTCATATATTCGGAAAGAAGGAATCGCCAGGTTTTGGGACGATACTTTCCAACAATCTCGAGAGCGTTTAACATGCTGAGATAGCATTCTTGAGCTGTACGACACAGTTTCAAATGAAAGACAACATCCATTTCATTCTCGACTTGCTTCCACCATCTCCCAGTTTGATATTTCCTTGGGTACAGCACTTCATTGTGTGGATATATTTCAGCCTCATCTTCGATCCACGGTTTCATGGTACTGGAAGGAAGGTCGTAGGGATCGCCTAAATGATAATTCAGTAACTGACAATTAGATAAATTGAGATGAAGATGGCTCGTGAAAACAATGAGACGATCGGCATAGGCTGGTTTGACCACCGAGTCTCCAAAATTCGGTTCGATCCAGATGAGAAGATCGCAATGCGTGCCGTCGCATTCGTAAGACGGATCTAACCCGCTGACGAACCAATCGTTGGAATCGTCGAGAAGAATATGAACCGTTTTATGATGTCGAACAAAAAGGGTTTCCAAATGATAGGATAAGAGGGAAGGATGTCTTCCTAAATTACCTAATACAACGGTCACGGGTGCGTCTTGACATTTCTTGAAAAGATCTTGAATGGAACCCATGCTGGTTGTTCCGCATACTTGATTCCCGAGACGAGTCAGAAAAGATCCCATGCTTCTTATTCTTTATTTTTTTTAACGCAGCTCGCATATATTCTTGATCTTTCTGGAATTCCGATTCAGGATAAGGTGGCTTTTGAAGATTGGCATTCACTTCATTATGAAATTGAAACCAGACGTGAGCAAAGTTTTCGCCTAAAAACCGTTCTTTATACGTTTTGAGTTTGGATAAGTAATGATACACACAAATCCCGCATCGGAGAGTTCGCTATAAAGATTCTGTCACAAAGTCTCTCCAAAGAGTTTTCGCGAGATGAATATCCTCGTCCTGCTCGTCCTGAACTGAAAACGCTTCGGCCATCCAATGTAAAAGCCGCCAGTAATAAGGACCAAAGACCAACGTGTTGTGGTAATTGATGTGATGAAAATAATCTTCGGCTGAAAAAGGTTGTGGGGATACGGAAATGCCGATCCGGGTCATCAAGTCTCGAATCGCCTGACTTTTCCCCTGGAGTAATTCAATCACCGCTTCGTCTAAAAAGAAAAAGTATTCGCTCTTCCATCGAATACGGTACAGGAGCGTTAAGACGCAGTACGTGGTCAATTTAAAGAGTTGAATCAAACTGTATTCGCCTACCCAAGCTCCAGGTCGTAGAAACGTCCGTCCCCATTTATCTTGGTTCATTAAATTGGCCATGAATAATAAATAGGTGACGACGACTTCATCTAATCGTTGTTAGGGCTCTTCTTCTCGGAAAGCGGTCGTAAAGTGTGTGACGTCACTACCCGGAGGAGGAGGTGGAGAAGAAGGGGTTTTGAAGTGTAAATGTTCATGAATTTTATGAGCCACGAACGGTGAAACACGAGCCTGGCTTTCTTGGAGTTCGTTCGAAACGATCGGTTCATCTTCTAAATAAGTTCGTTTTAAACGTTTAAAGGTTTGAGCATCCATTCTCTTTACTTAAACCACCATTGACGAAAACGGCAATACCAATCTCCCACGTCTTTATTTTGCACCAAACTGCCGAGCAATTCGCCGAAAGTTGTAAAAATCGTCAGCTTGCGGATGTATCCAAAAGCCAGAAAGAGAAAAATGAGTCCGTTGATGAGGAGGAAAAGGAGAAAGAACCAGCTTTGTGTTAAAATGAGACAAAACAGGATCACGAAGGACGTATACGCTCCAGCGACTAAAAGCGTTCCTAATGTTAAGGAATCCATTTGTTTTTTTTTCTTCTTCTTCTCTATTCTTGACCTAATGTCTCGTAATAAAGGGTCCGATACGTAATATTCTGGTAAGCATCATAAACGGGATGGTGGATAAAAAGAAATAATAAAATCCATAAGAGGATCGATACAATATTTTTGTTTTCTTTGTTCTGAGTCAGAAGAGAAGAGATAATAATAAAGTAACTCATATTAATTTTTTTAAAAATGGTTCGAAGGGATAAATCCAAATCTGATAAAGCGGAACGAAAATTGCTTCGAATGGAAGCAGCTCCTCCTAATCATGTAGGAGACCCAGTCGTTGACAACCCCCTTAACAATCACCCTCCAAGCAATCCATCTAACCATCCTTCTCCAATCCATGACAATCCTCCTAATAATGATAATGTAGGCAATATTCCCATGGACGTGGATGAGGAAATAATTCGTCGGCATAGGCGAGATCTCCTGAATTACGAAGAATACTACCCCGATCGAATGAAATCAGATAAGCGCTATGCCAAATTGGCTGACGGAAATGAGATTTATGCTAAGAATCGACAAGGAGATGAATTTTATATGCTGGATCCCGAAGGAAATATTGTGTTTGCAAAACAAATCTCTCCCATCACCGGTAAAATAACCCCTGTCTATGCCGTCGATCATCTGAACCGTTCTATTTTACCCGTCGACGCCCAAAACCGTCCCGTGTATGGATTTGATAGTGATGGGGAACCCATGTTTCCCATGGAAAACGGAAAAATGGTGTATCTGTTCTACGGAGGAAAAGAATGGTATCCGGAAAATCCTCAGACCAAAGAACAGATCTATGCTTTAGACGAGCACCATCGACCCTATTTTGCCAAAGACGAGCATCAAAAGCCTTACTATGCTCGAAAACTCGATGTCAATCAATTCCCCATCGAATATGCCCCTCTCGATTCCAACGGTCAACGGATCTATATTCCCTTAGAGAACAATAAATTCCAATACCCGTTTAATCTCGTCACAAAACGACCGCTGTTTGAACTCTCTCCGGATCAGGACGAAATGTATTTCCGAAACAATACGCTAGGCGAATATTATCCCGTCAACGAATTCAACGATGAAATTTACGCTCGAGATCGTTTGCACAATGAAATGCCGGCTAGGAACATCGATGGAACCCCTTATTACGCTAAGAGAGCGAGTGGGGACGAATACTATCCCAAGCGACTCAACGGTCTCGAAACGTATATTCGAATTGGAAATAGGGACGAACCGGCCTTAGATGCTTTAGGAGGAGGCATTTATGCGAAAGATGAAAACTTGGACGAATATTATTCGAGAATTTACCACGACGACAATGACGAATAAAGCAAAACGATTACCAAAGGATCTTCGATGGCAAAAGATGAGTATTATGCAGTCGACAATCTTGGAAATCAGCGATATAGAAAGGATCGAAGGGAATTTGAAACATATATTACCACTGACGATCCCAGTCTACTGTATGCCCTAGACAAATATAAAGTTCCCCATTATGCTAAAAAACCCGTGTATATCGGTGGAGAAAAAAAATTTGAGGAGTATTATGGAAAAATCAATAACTTGCCCGTCTTTCTAAAGTACCAGGGTCGAGAAATTTATGCCAAAGAGCATTCCGGGGCCGAAATGTATCCCAAAGATTTGTTTGGGAACGACATGATTGCTCGAGATGCCGACGGGCGGTATTATTATGCTAAAGATGAGACAGGAAATGAAAAATATCCCTTGTTCGCCGACGATACGGAACACAAGCCCGAATACATGTCTTACGCCCTCGATAAAAACGGTATTCCGTTCTATCCTATCAATTCTCAGGGTAAACCCATCTATCCTAAAAATGCTACAGGCGATGAATTTTATCAAATCCTTCACTCAGCAAGTCATCTCTAGAAGAGATACCGATCAGAACCAAGTGTATGCGCGGAAAGCGGGGATGGAGGCGAAATTTACCCGGATAGCGGTCAATTCGCCATGACGAGGCTGAAAGAATTCTTTTATGCTCATGATAAGAACGGGGTCATTATTTACCCGGTCGATCAACACGGCAACGAACGATATTTAGTGACGGACAAAGGATCGTACGATCAATTGATGAAAGATCCGGCCGTGAAACGATACGCCAAAGATGCAGACAATAATGAAATCTATCCGGAAATTATTCATGCCGATAAGCGCATTACCCAAAAACCTTTAGGAAACCGGTACGCTCAAAATAAATTGGGTGAATATTACTACCCGGTCGATCGATACAATAACGAGTACATTGTCCAGTTCAAGAAAGTGAGTGAGGAACAAATCTTTGCGAGTGGATACCCCATCACGTGTGATCAAATCATCATTGTTCCCAATTTAAATGACAAGCCCTGGACACCTGCGTTTATACGAGACCCTAGAATTGAACCCGAAAATTTGATAGGCTACTTGTACCGATCGCATTCGAAACCGATGGATTATTTGACCAATTTGAGATCTAAACGCGCTTCTCGACACGGGTTCCAACCCTATAAAGTTATATATAATAACTCGGAGGGTAAAGTGGTCGAGAAAGTGGAAAGCGGTCTTCCAGGACAGGAAGATCCAGTGGAAGAGGAAGAGAAAAAGAAGAAAAGAAAGAAGAAAATATATGCCAACCCGATATAAATATATGCAGTCTGACGAAAATAATCATCAATCCACCACCAACTGGACTAAAATCATTCTTTCTATGATAGGTATCTTGGCCATACTTGCGTTCCTAATCTGCATTAATATACTGTTTAAAAACTAAAGTCGTGAGAGAAAGAGAAATATCTGAAACAATCCATTCTTAAAAAGATTGGGATGTCTTGTCAATCCAGTCGGTTGGAAAAAATTTTTCAGAGCTAAAAAAAAAAAAAAAAAAAAAATTAACTATCTACTCTTTTTGTCTAGGAATGATGTCTCACCCTTTCGAAAATTAGACCATGACTCACCCTTTCTAAAAATAAAATTCCAAGAAATAAATGAGTCATGGTGTATTTTTAGAAACATGGTGAGACATGATTGAAAACAAAAGGGGATATTTAATTTTTATCATGTCTAGAAGACATGGGTTAATTTTTATCATGTCTGAAGACATGATAAAAATTAACAAAAAGTGTTTTTTTTTTTAATAGCTCTGAGAAATTTTTTCCAGCCGACTGGATTCACAAGTCATCACCATTTTTTTTAGGAATGAACTCTTCCTTATCTATTTAAGCATTTCGAGTTTCGCTTCAAATGTGTACGTGCTGTTGAAGAGGGACCCACCTAGATCCTAGTTGACTCATTCATGAAGAAGGAAAAAAAAAGTATTCTATAACGTGTTGGATAATGTTGGAGGTAAGTCTCTTTCTTTTTCATTTTTTTCTAAAGATTTATGAATGACAAACGGAAAGGTTTCTTTCTTGTACTCTTGAAGGCGATGAAAATAAAACAAAGCTTCTTGGAAAGCACAATATTTGGTCCGACCTATATGTTTCGGACAAAACGATGAATATTCATAGTTCATTGGTATGGGCGCGGTATGAAACGCCTCCTTGTTCTTGGAGACGAAATTGAAATAAATAGGACGGGCCAGTATCTGGTACAAAACATTATTTTTCCAATAATGAGGGCAGTAAATGTTTTTATATCCTGCCGTTAGAGCTACGAGAAACGGTTTTAATTGATCGTACGGCAAATGACCCTCATTCCATGAAAAGCCATGCGTTATATCCGCTAACGGTAAATGAACACTTGATACACTTTGTTTGGCGGAATAGGATAATTCAGACCACGGTATGGGTGGTTCCACGTAGATAATGCCTTGGGAACGATCATGGGTGATATAAGCCACTTCTTTAATAATATAGTCGGAAAAGTCATCATTATAAGAAAGATTAAGTTCTTTGGCGAGAGGATCACCATTCAATTCGAAACCTTCGAAATTGAGAACGATATAGGATTCCATGTTTTATTTTTATCGGTCATCTTGTTTCAGGAGAACATTGAATCTAAAATCCTCTACGGTTATCACATGAAAATCTCTCAATTTGCCTTTTAGATAGGTGGCTCCAACTAAGTGGATGGATTGAGTTCCATATTTTTTCTTTAATTGTTGGAAACAAATCCGCTCTGATACTTGTACTGCAATAGGTCCTAGACGTATCTTATCCTTGCGAGTGAACAGAGTTATATATTCTATACCCACTCGATGTTGACGAAACTTTTGTAGAAATTGTATTAAGGACCAAGATTGAAGACCCAAGATCGATTTTAAATCTCTTTCCAAATTAAACGTGGCAGTATGGGAAATAAGAACAATATATCGAAAGGAGGGACCTATTTGTCGATTGAACCGTTCGGTGATTCGCCATGGAAGAAAGGTTGAATGATTCTTTTTTTTTTTTTTTTTCAATTTAATTTAATTTTTTTTTTCTTCTTCTTCGGTTCGAAGGATTAAACAAGCATGGCAGAGTATTACGATATTTCTGTTTTGAAAACTATTCAATTACCGATTGATCGACTCATCCGATTCGTGATTGGGCAAAATCCTCAACTTGAAAACTATCAAGCGACGTACCGGTTTCTGAATTTATTTTTTGAGATTACGCCTCGACTCGTTCGAGATTTTCAATCACAGGCCGTTGCTCATATCCGTCACGTGTTAGATAATATGTCGCAATATGGACACCTATATCTTTTAATCGATCAGCAGCCCCTGTTTAATGCCCTGGAATGGAATGATGAAGAATTTATTTTATCGAATGAAGAAGTCTTAGACCCTATTCGCAAAAAGGGCCAGTCAGTTTTTTCCTAAAGATTCTGCTCATTACCATATCACTTGCATCTATCTCTTATATTTTTACGCACTACTCGCGAATCCGAAATATACTTGGATTACAATGGATTATTTAATGCACGGCAATAAATATCATCAATATTTATTAGCTAAACATGCTCATGAAGAAAAGTAAAAATAAAATCATTAGACGAAAAATTTATTTTTGAAAAGATAAAGCAATATAATGGAATTTTATCCGAATCGATATGGTAGTGAATATTACAAATATCGAAAAAAAGATCCAGTCTTTGTGAAAAGTGAATATGGTCATGAAAGGTATGCCATTCACTCCCAAAAGGGGGAAATCTATCCCGACAAAGGTGATCCTTTCGCTAAAACCCGAGACGGCCTTCCATATTATGCCAAAGATCGCAAAGGAAATGAAAAATATCCTCTACAACGTAAAAAATCCCTCGTTATTCAAATTCAAAACGAATTCGTTCTGGCCAAATACGCGGACGGAAAAGAACGATACCCGGTGGATTTTAGAGGGAACGAATATTATTTAGTGAAAAATGAAGAACCTTACGTCCTGAAAGATGCCCAAGGGGAAATCTACTTTGCTAAAACATGTAGTGGAAAAGTCCTCATTCCCTGGAATTATTTTGAACAGTACAAGTATCTTCTCTCAGAACATTATAAACGCACATGCGATGCTGCAGGAAACTGCGTTTATCAATCCACGGTACCCGTTGAAGAAATTCTTAAAAAGTTGTTTCCATGCCTCTGTTTGTGCTTAGCTGAAATACCTACAATGGCTTTTATTCTAGCAGCTACGTTAATGTCAATACCAGGACTGTAAGAACAACATTCTTATATATAGTCAGTGAGAAGAGAAAGAATGACTCGAAGCTGGCTGAGAAAATAATCTATTTAAAAAAAAAAAAAAAAATCCGCTTTTTCTTCCGAAATTGATGTCTTCAATTTTTCGAAAATTGAAGACATCAATTTTCAGACTAAAAGGGGGGTATTTTTTTTTTTTTTTTTTTTTTTTTTTTTTTTTTAAATCTTTAGAATTTTTTCTCAGCTGTTAGAAATTTTTCCAACCCGAGTCGATCGACCGGACATCACCCTTTTTTAAGAATGGACTCTCACTTATATATTTCAGCATTGCGAGTTTCACTTCACATGATTCTGTGTTTTTGAAGAAGAAACATCTTGAAATCTGGCTTTCTTCAGTCAACTTTTGTTTTTTCCAAGTCATTACACAATGAAATGTTGGGAACCTACCTCATGCATATGTAAAAAGGTTAGTAATTCTTGTCTTTTTTCAGATTTTTGATGATAACATTATCGTAATAAATAACTTGTCTTTTATGCTGAGGCAGATCAATGGGTTCATCGTCCACTTTTAAATGTTTCGTGGTTGAGTGTTCTCCCTCTTCGTCGTCATGCTTTCGTTTGAGAGACGAATTCAATTCGGCATTTTCAAACTGAAGGGGTTCTACTATATCCAAAGAAGAGGAAATATTATTTTCGGCTGAAAAGGAACTGAAATCCATTTCGGTCCGTTTCAAATGTCCAAATTCATCATTGAAACGCATAATGAGTTCCGTTTCGTGGATGGAGGTGTCGCGCATCGTTTTCAAAAATTGTCGAATGGCCGATTTCAGTTCGTTAAAGGTCATAACAGAACCGGGAATGATTTGTACATCGGCATACTGTTTGAATTGTGTAAAAATATCGGTCGAAGATAAAAATTCTTTTTTGAATTCTACTAATATTTCAGGTTCGGAACGGTAACGGATCATGCCGTCCTCCATGTTAATATTGTGGGCCAGATGCAGATAAATCATTAAAAAGAAACCTTTATAGGAATCTTCGACGATAGAATCTTTGGTTTCGAGTAAATATTGATCCTGCATCACTTGTTCTGAGGTGAGGGATGGAGCATTTTTCGTAAACACGGCGTCAAAAGGAATTGCTACCACGCGATCATTAAACGCCTCTGTGGCCGTATACACTGGGAAAGTATTGGTAGAAGCCATGAGTTTGGCACTGGGAATCGCTCCTACATTTTGCTCGTACAAATTCCGAAAACTGGTGGTCGAATTACCCGTGATTTCTTTCACGAGGTTTTCGTTTAATTTTCCCGACATTTCTTCAACAGTCACTACCCGACAACAAAATAACGAAGAGGCCAGTTCGGGTTGGGCTGATAGTCCTTGACCACTCGTCGTTTGTAAATTGACGGCTCGAATACCATGACTATAGCCTCCAAAGACCTTCGAGATCATTTGAAAGAATTTACTTTTTCCATTGCGCGTGTTGCCTTTCAAAATAAAAAATTTGCGACCGTAATTGGTCGCAATGAGAAGACTGGCCAGGACATCTAAAAGGTACATGAACAGATCGTATTCGAAACACGTATATTTACACATGTGCACATAAAAATGAAGCATGCTTTGAATGAGCGGGTTGGTTTCTAGTTTGTCATGAAACTCGCGCACTTTTTCCCGCAGCGTATCCAGTAAATCGTCCGTGAGGTCGAGAAAACAGCTTTTCAGGTATTGTAGAAAAAATTTCCGGTCGGTTAATAAACGATAGATGGCTATCAAATCCGGATCGTGACGAAATTGTATCAACTCGTGTCGACTAAAATTGATGCCCAGACGTCGATCCGATAGGTAAAATTCCGGAACCGTCCCTCCTACATGACCCGTCAAGAGATTCAGAACCCCATCGTGGGTTCGAATATGCCATTTATGTCGATCCATTTGAATGATTTTACGATCAATGTTGGTTCGACTCAGAATGGACGAGACTACATAATTAATATTGACCTGTTTCATAATGTCTGTGAAAGGACACATATTTTTAGTTTTATCGGCAAACTGATTCCGAGCATAGGCCTGAATGGAGGACCAGATGGCATTCGTCAGGTTTAGAATTTCTATCTGGTGGGGCACTTCTTGCCAGTACTCGTGGATATTATTCCACATATAGCGTTGAGGTTTCTTACAGGAATTGTGCATGGTAATGACGAGAATCGGAAAATATCGCTCTTGAATTCGATGAATTTGTTCCACGAGCTGATCTCCAGACACCAAATATAAAATAACGCCTTTCATGGTTTTGATAATAGCTTCCAGTTTATCTTTAAATTTGTAAATTTTAGGATTGAGATTCGAACCACAAAAGAGGATCGTGTCGAGAGTAAAATCTTGGGAAATGATATCTATAATTTTACTGTTGATTTTTTCCACAGAATCTATGAGTTCGTGAGATTCTAATATCGTACGCAAATGGGATGCGAGTGTATGGGAGGACATTCGTAAATGTTGACACAAGGCACAAAAGACAGGTAAAAAATAGTAACCTTGATTGTACTGCATAATCGTACGAAGGGGATTGGGATCGGAATGCAAACTAGGATTGTCTAACTTGAGCGCTTGATTCACCGTCTGGAATACATCGTTTTCGATGACGATAGAATTTTGACTTTCCCGGTACCATCGTTTTAGAGCCCGGTTATTCGATTCAAAGTCTGAAATCACAAACCCGTTAAACTTGATAAAGTAAAACGTTTTTAACCAATGATGACCTTCGGTTCCAAAATCCTTCCCTTTGTAAATATACATCGGGGTTTTTAGTTTATACACAAATGTAGCCACTTTTTCATCGTCGGGTCCAGCTTCCTCATCTTTGCTAATAAGCGTGGGATACGATACTCGATACAAAGGATCGTACAGTGTCACCACAGGCATCATATATTCATAAAGTTGTTTTTGAATATCCATTGGCTGGAGGTGGAGCAGTTTACGAAAAAAGGAATTGGTATTATCCTTGCGACGTTTAAATTTTGATTGAATGCCTAACAATCGCATGCTGAAAGCATTGGGATTGGTCAAATCTAAACGCCAGGTGGTTTGTTCGTCTACATAAATAATCAGCATGGGTTCGTATTTATTCGTATAGGGCTTGGAGGAATTCACAAGCGTCGCATTCGCTAAAACGTCCAACTGGAAAATAAATTCAGATGTTTCGTGATAGAACCGGGGTTGAAGTTGGCTGCAGAATTGAATATAATCATCATGAGCGATCGAGATTTCCGGCAAATGGACATGAATACCACCTCCTGGACGAACAGCCACAATAAAAGTAAAATGCTTAAGGGATAAAAAGTAAAATTTTAAGGTTGAGAGAATAACAGAATCTACATAATCGTAGAGCATAGATGAAGGAAGGGATGCATCGCATTCAGTTTTAATATCAATATCTAGGATAAGGGAATGATGGGTCGTCGAGCAAAGATCCATCGTTAAAAAAAGATTTTCGGCAGACGTTCGAGTATAAAATCGAGAAAATTGTGCGTAGTCTTTTCGGTTACAGTAAAAGATTCCTCCCGACATCTGGTAGAAAATGTAAGCATCGTTGGGCGCATCTCCAACCGAATTAATCCTTGTTAAATAATGGAGGCTCTGCGACATGATTATATATCTTTAACTTGATTAATATTTCTTAAAAAAATACAAGCAATGCTTTGTAAGTAAATATCCTATAAAATCTCCACGTGCTCCTCTAAAGAATAAATAAACTGAGCACTTTTACCTTCATAAAGTCTGTTCCTATATAATGTTGAATTCACGGCACAGAATGATTTAAAGTGAAATTCGTTTCGCACGTCTTAAATAGATAAACCAGAGTTCTTTCTAGCCAGAGCTCAGAAAAAATTCCAAAGTAGATATTTAAAAAAAAAAAAAAAACTTTTTGTTAATTTTTATCATGTCTTTAGACATGATAAAAATTAACTACCTTCCCCTTTTGTCTGGGAATGTTGTCTCACACTTTCGGAAAATAGAACATGACTCATCCTTTCTAAAAATAGAACTCCAATAAAAGAATGGGTCAAGGTATATTTTTTAGAGAGTGAGACATCCTTCCCTGACAAAAAGAGGGGACAGTTAATTTTTATCATGTCTAAAAGACATGATAAAAATTAACAAAATGTTTTTTTTTTTTTTTTTTTTTTTTTTTTTTTTAATATACATTTCAGATTATCTGAGAAATTTTTCCCAGCCACCTTTTACTTTTCTAGACATAAACGTCCTTGTTTATGTCCTTGAATGACGTCATCTCTCATGTTTATATAAAGCGTGTAAGTTGGCTCTGTAGACTTATTCCTTTCGAGGAAGAAGACGAGATAAAATAAGCTCTGTCATGGATAATGAAAAGTATTACAATGTTTCGGATTATGTGGAAGCGTATGGAAATGTTTATAGACAATATTATTTTATAGCTGTTCGTTTCAAACTACCCATCTTCCATGTCGATACTTTGAAACATTTTAGCCCGGGTCTCGTTCGAGCACCTTGCATTCTCGTGGTCAGTGAAAATCGACTCATTTTCCAAGGAGAAAATTTAGACAAAGACTATCCGTTTCCTCGTGGGTCTTTAGTCTTTTGCGTGCATGGAACAAAAGAGGATCCTCGTTGGATTAACGTCTCTAGAGATACGACCGATCAGTTTTTACAAAGTTTATTTCCCTCTCGAGATTTTATCAAGGTCTCCTATGAAACTAATACCTTATTTGTTTGTTCGACCATCAATCCGTTTTGCTTGTTCTGGAAAGTACTTCCTCGCAATATGGCTTTTCGCGCCTTAAGCGATCTGACGATGACCTACATAAAAAGAGAACCTTTCCAGTTAGAGCATTGCATGCGCCTCCGATTTTTCAAACGAAATACGCACGTCTGGGAATCGTGGTCCAACTGGTATCACTATTTACATCCCATGCTCATCCTCCACTTCATACATTTAACGGGACAAGCTGCGAGTGCTCAATTGGCTGCCAAACTTCATAAATTGTGGAAACGCTCCCTTCCACCTTACCTGCATACGGATTCTATTCCATCGGACTTTTATACTTGTGAAATTACTTTTGATGACACGAAATTAACCGGTGTTTGATTTGTCGTTTTGAATTTGTCTTTAGTGATGTATGTTTCGCCCATGATTGCGTCATTCCATCATGAAACGTTCCTCGACGTGAATCGTGAACAATGTAATTATTGGCTACCGTTTTACCGAAATAATGAATTATGGACCCGAGAAGGATTCAAAATATACGTTTCCCACTTTAGAAAGAATCGTCGCTACTTGAAAGAAGTCATGATTTGGTTATCGTCCCGCTCCGAAGAAAAATATCAATATATGTTGCTCGATTTGAACAAAGTAGCCTACCTTTTAATGATTTAAAAAAAGCAAAAAGAAAAGAATGTTACGAGAACTGGTTCGATGTCTTATTCAATACCAGTCCGATCCCACTTTTATATCTTTAAATGTTGTCGATGGTCTCAAACAAAATCTTCGAGACGACGTGATCGATGCTTTTCTCCTGAGTCGACCTTTACTCCATCTCTATCCTCAACTGTATAAAAAGAGTTCGAGCATCATCGATTTCTTGTTTCGCATTTCGGGCTTGCATTTGGAAGAGATTGTTCCGATGGAATCGCAGGACCTGGAAAACAAAATCGCTTCTTTGGAAACTCAATTGGAGGCAGATCGGAAAGCTTCTGAGAAACAAATCGAGACGCTCCAACAAGAGCACAGGAACGAAATGCGTTATTTTCTAGCGGAAAAAGAACAATATGTGAATACCGCTCGATTCGGAAAAGAGCATTCAGTCGTGGATTTGCAACGACAATTGGAACGCCTTACATGGGAGAAAGAAACCCTGCAGACTGAGTTGGAGCAGCTGAAACGGAATCACGAAACCTTACAAACTCAGTGGGAGCAATTGGAACGAGATCACGAAACCTTACAGACACAAATTCGAACGCATGAGTCTGAAAAAATACAATGGCAGAGGCAAATAGTAGAACAACAACAACAACAACAACAACAACAATTGAATAATAATAATAATATCGAGTTTCCAAACCGTTTGATGAACGAATGGCAAATGCTCCACCAACGCTACGAAACGGGACTTGAAGAATGGATGCAACGAACGGAAAGTTTAATCCGCCCTTTGCAAATGGCTTTACAAGAAACGATCGAGCAACTGAAACTTCCTCCTTCTTCTACGACTACGGTCATTGAAACTTTACCGCTCGAATCGCCTCCTTCTCAGCAGCTCATGATCGAGTCGTCGCGATCTAAATTAGAGCAATTACAAGAAACCCTCGACCAGTTTTTAACATCATATCAATCGGAACAAAAACAGCACGTCCAGCAATTGAACGAGGAACTGAAAGGACAATTGACCCTTTGTCAAAACGAAAAACGGATATTGGAAAAGCAGTTGGAGCAGGGTCAGAAAGAACGAACCGACCTCCTGCAAAAATGGAAAATCGAGTCCGAAACACATTTTCAGGAAGGTATTCAACGCGTTCTTGACATGCTGCAAAAGAAAAATCCTCATATCGAGACGATTCTTCGAGACGAAATGGCTAAGCAAATGAAGGAGTTCCACGAAACGCAGTTTATGACGTTTTTACAGACGATCCTTCCCCCCTCATTTTGGAAACCTTTAGGTGCGAACCAAGATTGGAAAACGTTTTTCTTCCAACAAATTCAAACGTATATCCAGTATTTACAAAATTGGCAAACCCAGCTTTTGAACCAATTAACACTTCTCGGGAATGCTTTAAATCAATCGCTAACGCCCGACAATTTAGCTCATACCATTCTTCACAGTCTCCCTTCTTCCTCTAAAAGCATGATGGAAGACACGACCCTCTTGCAACGATTGCACGATCTTCAACAATCGATTGAGAACCAGAACGAAGCGAAGGAGGTCCTACAACAAATCCAAGCTCAACTCCATCGGGATCGTAGCCAAGAACATAAAAAATTACAGCAGAGTTTAGAACATGAAAAACGGCAACGCGTCGCTTTGGAAAAGAAACTGGAGGTCCTGAAAACGAATTTGGTAACTCTGATACGGACTAAATGGAATGCGTATTTTGGGGCCACGGATCACGATCAGATTCTCTCGGAACTCGAAAAAGTATTCCATTTCAAAGAAAATCTAGAGAGGACCCTCGAAACGCAATTGGCGCAACTGAAAGGTCACTTTCCCGAAATACCGGTCGTTCAATTCGATAATTTGGCGTCGAGCATGATCGAATGGGCTCGACAGGTCGAGAATCACAACGATTGTGAAGTCGAGCTCCGTAAAACCAAAGAACAACTTTTCGAATTGAAACAGAAACTCGATCAAGTCGAAAGTAATTATACGAAATGTAATGAGTACCTTCTCTACGCCAAAACGAAATTGACCACGTTCCTAAAAACGATCCTTCAGAATGACCCTAGTGATCAGAGGGAAGATTGGCCGCAAGCCGTTGTCCATCAACTCCAAAACGTGATTCACGAGCATCGACAATTTCAAGATCTCGTTTATAAACAAATTGTCACGCTTCGAGCCCAGTTTCCGAACATACCGGATCCCATTGAAGAACTGGCGAATTCGGTGATTTTATATTTCGAGCAGGAACGAGACCTATACCGACGGCAGTTGGAGGAACGTCCTCACATTACCGAAGTGAAAGAACCCACTACTGTACCTGCCATTACGTATCCTACGGATCAAGTGGAGGAATTACAGCGGGAAGTGAAAGATTTACAAAACCAACTGGAAGTGTCTCGGTCTCGAAACCAAACTTTAGAAAACCAACTGGCTAAAGCTCTCGTAGCTCCGCAGGATGTAGAAATGTCCGATACTTCGAAATATAAACGAAAGCACGTATCGACGGTCGACGAAGACTATGTAAGAGGTCTGTCATTGGATTTACAAGAGGCCAAACACGCTTTAGATCGATGTCTGGACGAAAAAGCCCACTTGCAAAAGGAATTGGAACACATTAAAACCGAACCAACCCCTTCTCCCTCCGTATCGTCCGATTCCAAAATGCTCAGCGACCTGTTTTATCAATTATACGTGTCCTATTTTCGATTACGATTTGATGTCGTGTACGGAAAAACCGTTTTTTCGTTGGAGGAATATATTAGATCCGTGCTGAATAAATTGGATTTCGTGGATCGAAGCATTCGATCCAATATGACTGTGAAAGAATGGACCGATGTTTTATTGCAATACATCAAATGGGACGTACAAACTCTGACAGGAGGGTTAGATTGGCAGGGGTCGCATACAGCCTACATTAAAGATGAATTCTTAACCTATTGCATGAATCAAACGATTGAAATCATTGACCGTACGCGAAAGAATTGAGGAAACAGACCGAGATGTTTAGAAATCCATAAAATAATAATAAAGGGGAACTATGGAATATTCAGAGTTAATCGATCGTATTCTTGCGCACCCGATTTTAAAAGCGGGGATTGACGAAATCGTTGAAAATAACCCGAGAACGTTAAACCTCGTGAGCCGGGAATGGAAAAATATATTAGCCAACAATCCTCAGTTTCAAGATTTTCAAGCTAAAGCGATCCCGTTCCAGCATCCCGTAGAAAAAGGTTATATTCAGATTGAAAATATTAAAGATTTCAATCATCATTATAATATTCTCGTAGCGGGGTATTGGGTTCTCTGCGCTACTAATTATAAGAGGAATCTGAATGCCCATTCTTTCATATGTAAACTCTGTCCTCCTCTGGTGGACATTACCAAAGCCGTGGCCGCCGATCATTCCCAAATGCTGATTTCAGAACAATGTCGGTTCTTCATTGAAAAATGTAGACCTTCTCTCTGTAAATCGTGTCGGCAAATGAGTCAACGAAATGATCTGAATTCTCAGATGTCTCAAAATCAATGGTGTTTACGCAAAACCAAAGTGTTTGATGGAACGACCCTTTTAAACGTGTTTCAAGAAACCCTGGACCAAGAATTTGTGAATAACGATATGTTTATTGGTATTTTAAATATTAAAATTAATTCGCGGTACTTTTACGAAACGGACGCTTTGTATTGTAGAGTAGGAGACATTTGTAGAGATATGATTCTCTTTCAAGAAGATGCTCTGAATATGATCGAAAAACCCGTGTTTCAGTTAAATATTTTAGAACCTTCTTCGAGAAATATTATTAACGAAACCATTTCCACTACCTTCGATAAAGAGAAAATCAAAACTGAAAAGGTGGATCCAGACCAGGTTCCCATCAAAAGCAAGATCAATCCAGATCTGTGCAAACCATTCAAGAAAGAGAAGCCTAAGAAGGAGGCTGAGGATGTAAAAGGCAATGAGGATCCAGTCTATTTAGGTGAGGTTTCTGCCAGTTCTATGAAGAACAAGTTTAGTAAATTTGCGTATAAACCGTACGCTCTCAGGTCTCGTCGTGATCTGGATGATCTGTATTAAAAGTTAAAAAAAAAAAAAAAAAAACTTTTTGTTAATTTTTATCATGTCTAAAGACATGATAAAAATTAACTACCCTCCCCTTTTTGTCTGGGAATGTTGTCTCACTCTTTCGAAAAACAAACCGTAACTCATTCTTGGAATGATTGCCATTAGAAAGGATGAGTTATGGTCTATTTTTAGAAAGTGTGAGACAACATTCCCAGACAAAAAGAGAAGGGGGTTGTTAAAAAATTGTTATTTTTAACAATGTTGTTGGGGGTTTGAAGGGGGTTGTTAATTTTTTAACAACCCCCTTCTCTTTTTGTCTGGGAATGTTGTCTCACACTTTCTAAAAATAGACCTAACTCATCCTTTCTAATGGCAATCATTCCAAGAATGAGTTACGGTTTGTTTTTCGAAAGAGTGAGACAACATTCCCAGACAAAAAGGGGAGGGTAGTTAATTTTTATCATGTCTTTAGACATGATAAAAATTAACAAAAAGTTTTTTTTTTTTTTTTTTTTTTTAAGATTTCAAAAATTTTTTCCAGCCGACTCGATCAACAAGACCATTTTTTTTCAAGAATGTGTTCTCACTTATCTATTTAAGCCATTCAAGTTTCATTTCAGATCGTTTAATGCTGTGGTCTGTGTACAAGCTTCTACATGATGAAAACCGATTCTGTGTCAAGGTATATTACCATTTTGTTTTTTTTCCTTTTTACATAATAGAAATTTTTCTGTACTGACTTTTTAACCCCCCCAACCAAATCAATTTTTTTCTCCAAACCTTTTCGCATTTAGCAAGTTAGGAACCGCGTATCAGAAAACTGCATGGCATTTTTCATAATGAGATTATCGGGCAAATCCTTTCTCGTCAATTGTTTATTTAAAGCCGTTTCTTTGGGATACGTGATGCATTTGGATTGATAGAGATACGAAGATCCTGTTTCTTCTCCCATCACAACAATCGGTTCAGGGTGACAAATATCTTCTAACGTATAAAACCCAACCCCTTTCTTGTACGCGACATTCGAAATGACGGTTTCGGGAACGAGGTCTAAATTGGGTAGTTTATGAAAATCGAATAAACAATGCGCCAGCAGGAAATTGTAAAAAGGAGAGAATTCCGTTTTAGGGTCGACAAAGAGACCTCCATTCGCCATGTCGCATACCTTTATCTTGTCGAAGAGCGTCGCTACATTTGAATTATTAATATAGTGGTATAAACCGCAAAGACGTTGCTGAAGCGTGCTCTTGAAATGAACCATCCTTTCTTCTTGCATCTTCGTGGTATTGTTCACGCCTAAACCAATTTCGTTCGTGTTGCCAACACTTAAATTCCGTAGCAGTTCGTAATGGAAACGCCGATCAAACACATCCATGGCGTTATTGCGTTTCAAGTCGGTCGGGTCTTGAGAATACAGGTGGTTGATATAGTGCTCGATGCACGGGTTGAGTTTAAACGTGAGATCGTCCAACTGGACGTCGTGTAAATCGGGTCGGAAATGTTTATCCAGGAACTCGCGCGTCGGTAAAACGACAGTATTTTTCGGAAACGAGAAATTTTCCTTCACAATCAGGAAAGGTCCAACGACCTTGGTATGCGATTCCGATTCCATTCGATGATAATAAATTTGCAATCCATAAGGATTTCGAAGATGGTTCAGGCAGAGAATATTCCGAAACGCCGAAATATTGTCCGACCCACAAGGAATTTTTCGATTACTAAAAATACAATTGGATTCGTTCATTGTCTTGGTTTCTGAAAATCTGGCAAGGGTCAAGAGACATGCGATTTTTTAACAAGTCTGGAGGCAAAGTCGCTAAACAATTTAAACGATTCGACATTCCTGTCAAACGAGCAGGGGAGGTCGCTAAAGTCGTCGCGAAGAATAAACCCCTTCAAAAAGCTTTTGATAAAGTGTTTAGTAAGAAAGCTCTTCTGACCGCAGGAGGGGTGACGGCCGTCGCGCTCGGTTCTCAATATGTCAACCAATACATTCGGGACAATTCGGGCTGTTTTCTCTACAACGGAGGGGACATGGTTTGTAAACTTAAAGAATTGAGTTGTTGTCAACCCGAACCTGTTCACGGGATCGAATCGTGCACGGGATTTCCTATTCAGCAATGGAATGCGTGTGAAGGGTACGACAACGAGAAAGAGGATACGTGTTGTCGATTATGTGATTGTCAATATCACGATTGTACACCGACGCAAGAATTGAAATGCCGTCGACCCACGATCGGAGAAGCTTTAACGCATTTCAGTCAAGACGTGACGGGTTCCATCACGAGTGGTATTTTGGATGTTTTGGGTAATATACCGTACCTAAAACCAATCTTGTTGGGAATCGTTCTTGTCATCATCGGCCTTATTATTTGGAAATTCGTATAAGAAAAGATGGATATCGTTACACTTCAATCCTTAAAGACTCCTATCGATCACCTTCTTCATCATAAATATCGTCCTCGACTGAATACCGTGGTACCTCAATATATCAAATTTCATAAATTTCCGCCCTTCACGAGCCTCGTCACGCTCGAACTGGTGCGCGATCCAGAAGTACGGGAAGCGGTGCGAGACTATATTCAAACGCTGTTTCGAGAAAAAGAGAAATACGGCTATTTGTATTTTTTGAGTGAACAAAACCTCGTACTTCCATTTACAATTCAATGGAATACAGAATTGGTCGTGGATCCATTGAACTTTTTTACTATCATTACGGAAATAGATCAGATAGCCGACCAGTTCGCTCAACGGGGAGATATGACGTACGAAATAACTCGCGTTGAAATACTCTATTTTTTAGTGTTGATTGTGAATATTCAACTCAATTGGATCACGGTCGATTATTTGCTACGATGTAATCAGATGTATGATTACTTGATTGCTGCTCCTAATCGAATCTTGACCAATTCCGAAATGGAAAAGAATACAATATGATCTCCAAGTGACGAAATGCTTCTTCTTCAACCCTCCTGAGCGATCTGAAGTAAAACTTGAAATGTTTAAATAGATAAGCGAGAGTCCATTCTAGAAAGAATTTTGAGATGTCTTGCCAATCGAGTCGGCTAGGGAAAATTTCTGAGAGCCCAGAAAAATTTCTGTAGATGAAAAAAAAAAAAAAAACTTTTTGTTAATTTTTATCATGTCTTAAGACATGATAAAAATTAACTCTCTCTTCTTTTTGTCTGGGAAGGATGTCTCACCGTTTGAAAAAAACAAATCATAACTCATCCTTTCTCATGGCAATCATTGCAAGAATGAGTCACGGTTTGTTTTTCGAAACGGTGAGACATCCTTCCCAGCCAAAAAGAAGAGAGAGTTAATTTTTATCATGTCTTAAAGACATGATAAAAATTAACAAAAAGTTTTTTTTTTTTTTTTAATAGCTCTCAGAAATTTTTTCCAGCCGACTCGATTCACAAGACATTTCAAGATGACGTCATCGTTTCAAGAATTGTGTATATCAGTGGATAACTTTCGCACTTCTTGTGAGTTGAGTTCCTAGCTGAGCTAAGGGAATCACCATCTCTCAATCTACAGATATTTGCTTCGTTTTTTTTTCTCTTTACAACAGAACACATGGAGAGGAAACTGGTCGTTCCATAAATTCAATTCTTAACCGGACAATATCGAGAAATTTTCGAGCTTCCCGACTTAGGCGAATGACGATCGGGGACGATGAATTTCTTGGTACAATGATACCTTCTTCTTCTTCGGTTTCGACCGTTTCGGCCGAAAAGCATATTTTATGTCGAGCCAAAGTTAGAGCCAATTGAAAGAGTTTCAGATTGCCGTACCTGATTTCTGGATCCGTGGAACGATTCTGATGATAAAACTCCAGCCATGATTGAACCAGGTAAGGTAGATGAGCATAGGGTTTAGCAAGTGGAACTGGTTTTTCTTCTTCGATTTTGGTCAGACACCATAAATCATGAGGAATGGAAGCATATCGAACTCGGTGAAGCGCATGCTGACAATCGTATTCGTAACTCTCGAGAAACGTCAATTCGCTCACATCTGTGACGGGATGGAACAGACACGCCGTGTTTCTATTAGCAGGTTGTTTCGGATGAGATTCGAGCATGACATAACTTAAACATAAGAAAGCCTTTTTGTATTCAAACCCGATGACCGTCGAACAGAGTACGACCGGTTGGAGTGGATACGTGGTTTCTGGTTCGTAAAGAATAGGAATCCAGTGCACGGTCGTGGGGATGGCTTGATATTCCATGTACCGCTGATACGGTGATCGAACGTATAAAATCGTTTCCGGTTCAGAACCGTTGACGACGAGTCCAATGCATTTCCCGTTAGGATTCGATCGAGTAGCATTTTCGAACCCGATTTGAAACGGGTATTCGATCAAGAGTCCGACCTTCTCAAGCGAATTTCTCTGATCGTACGTATTCAAAATATCTTGGACAATATATTGAGGATGGTGCTGATACGTCCATTGTTTTTGAATGAGCGCCGTACTCTTATTGTACTCAATGGGAAACGGGATGGGTTTCTCAGGATTCACGGACGGTAAAAATTCAATAAAGGAAGACGAAAAAGCCGTTCGCGTTTTCAGAGGATCGTAATAAACGTCCGGTCGATCTTTCCATTCGTTGATGAAATTATGGACGAGGTCATTCTCGTGATGGACCTGGTTGGACAAAAAACAAAGACGATACCTTTTCCCTCCGTCATCTTCTGGTAAATGTAATCTGGGCCCGTTATCATCATCAAAGTAATGTCCTCCTGGATACGGTATATCCCATTCGTCTAAATATAGAATTATATGATTATTTTGGGAGCGGTACACGTTTTCGAACACGGGATTTTGTAAATACCGTTCGATCGTTTTAGGATCTTTCACAAAAAATGGTGTGGCGAAAAGTTTGAAAAGATTGTGGGAGGATTCCGATGAATTCGGGATCGTGGGGAAAATGACCCGTTCGTTTTCTAAAAGAAGGATCCATGATGCATTGCGTTGAAGAAAAACGGTACACGACAAGTCCGACATTTTACAATAGGCGGCTAGGGCGAGAACGAGTGATTTCTGACTCGGAACGACTTTATCGAAATGAACGAGTTTCCGAATCACAGAAGGTTGAAGCCGCATATGGGCTAAGGGAAAAAAAATCGTATCTTGAATCACATTGAATCCTCCTAAATGCAAGCCATGAAATTGGCTGTAAAGTGTAGCGTATTTATGAATATTCATTATCCTTTGTTTTTGAGAGGGTCGGATTAAAAAAAGAAGAAAATAGACATCTGAGAAAGTATCCGCAAGTGGAAAAGCTTACGATGAGCCGATTTTATAGTTGGCGTAGTATCCGAACTGACATTCGCTAAGGGGTCTAATAAAATCTAAAATCCATGGCTAGAGAATAGATGGGGAAAATCTTTTATGCTTCTGATAAAAACCGCTCGTTGTAAATCCAGAATCCATTGGTTAGAACAGATGCCGGGAAATGTATTTGGAATTCTAATAAACAGACCAAACTGCCTTGAGTATCTGCAAGTAAAAAATCTTACGATGAGTCAATTTTATAGTTGAAGTAGAATCTTGGATCCATTAAGGATATTGATAGAACTTGTATGTAATTAGAGAGAAAGGAATGAGCAAGATAAAATGAGTTATGAATCATTTCTCCGATCCGTTTTTGGATCTAATTATAAGACATTTATGCCTTTTATTCATACTATTCAGCTTTACTGTTTATTTGTCATTACATTAGTAATTTGTCTGACCATCTACATGATTTATGAAACACAGCAAGATAAATATTAGGAAAACTATGTTCCCCCTTCATGGTATTTGTTTTTCAGACATATATATTATGGATTAAGTTATTTCTTTATCAATAGCGTCAGATCCTGGCACCCATTCAAAAAATCATTAATAATAATTTAATATCATTAATAAAATTTTGAAACCTTCTAGTATAAACCTTTTTATCAAATTTTTAGTAAAATAAAAAAGATCCTAAAATCCTTACCTTTTAAATCTAGTGTGTCCCATAGGACAAACCGGTTTGTCCTATGGGACACACTACATTTAAAAGGTAAGGATTTTAGGATCTTTGTTATTTTACGGTCAAGGAAAATTTAAAAGTTTTATGGAATCCTTATATTTTTTTAATCAATTTACTTTTTAGGTACCAAAAAAGGATTAGATTAAAAAATATAAGACGAAGTGAAAAATAATAGATAATAATTAATAATGAAGGGTAGGAATCAAGATGGATACTGAGGAACCTACAACTTTATCTGAAAGGAAAAGAAAAAGAAAAGCATATTTGAAACATTATTGGTCACTGGAACGAGTAAAAGAAGCAAATCGATGGAGAAAACGAGAAAGGCGAAAAGATCCAAACGTTTGATTCAAAGAAAAAGAATACCAACGAATGAGACGATGGAAATGTTGGGATAACGCTCTTCCTAAACATAGACATAAGCCTGACAATACAGTATTCAAACAATGTCCGTCGATGGAGGAATGTCAAAATATTATTAAACGTATGAATATTTCGGAAGGAACACGAGCTAAGTATGAATTTTATTTTAATGAATTCTATGATTGGTATCAAAAACATGCTGACGGTATAAAATATCATTATAAAAGAGCACTAGAGATATATGAAAAGTATCTGACTGAGGAAAAGAGGAAATCGTATAATAAAATAAAAAATAAAATCGTGTTTTTATACCGTTTGCTCAGTGAAAAAAGGGAGCGCTCGAAACAAATTCATATTAAAAGATGTCAAGGTCCTCTTCTTACATTAAATGATCTCAAAAAACTTAGAAAAATAGTTATAGATCGCTATGAATATGAAGAGATGGCTTTATTTATTCTTGTCATTCTTGAAACTGACTTAAAAGCAAACGAAATTTTAAAACTTCTGAACGAAACAGATCTTCGACGACATTATGCAGAAAAGAAATTGGCATCGTCCAATATATGGGATCAACGTAATCGGTTTTTATATGAATTTTTGGCTTGGGTTATTGCCGGCCCACTTTTCCCTCGATCATTAGATGGTTGCTTAAGAAAATTAAAACGATTCTTTCGAAAGTATTTTCCGTATCGACCCTTTAATCCTTCCTATACCATCATTAAACGTTCCATGAAAATTGCAAAATATCGTAAATATATACGAGAAGAAGCTAAAAAAGAGATGAAATCAGTGTAACTAATGGGAATCAAGATGAATATTGAGGCATCTACAATTTTGTCTGAAAGGAAAAGGAAAAGAAAAGCGTATATGAAATGGTATTGGTCACAGGAAAAAGTAAAAGAAGCAAATCGATTGAGATCTCGAGAAAGGCGAAAAGATCCAAATGTTCGATTCAAAGAGCGGGAATACCAACGAATGAGACGATGGAAATGTTGGAATAGCGCTCTTCCTAAACAGAGACATAAACCTGATAATACAGTATTCAAAACATGTCCGTCAATGGAGGAATGTCAAAATATTATTAAACGTATGAATATTTCGGAAGGAACACGAATTAACTATGAACTTTATTTTGATGAATTCTATGAGTGGTATCGTAAGCATGGTGACGGTATACCAGATCATTATGCTGACGCCTTAAAAAAATATGAAAAATATCTAACTGAGGAAAAGAAGAAATCGCTTAATCAAGTAAAGAATAGACTTTGGTTTCTATATCGTTTGTTAAGTGTTAAAAAGGAGCGTCCGAAACAAACTAATACTAAAAGGTGTCAAAGTTCTCTTCTTACATTAGATGACCTCAAAAGACTTAGAAAAATAGTTATAGATCGCTACGAATATGAAGAAATGGCTTTATTCATTCTGGTCATTCTTGAAACCGAATTAAAAGCAAAAGAAATTTTAAAACTTTTGAACGAAACAGATCTTCGTCGACATTATGCAGAAAAGAAACTGGTGTCATCCAATGTATTGGACCAACGTAATCGGTTTTTGTATGAATTTCTAGCTTGGGTAATTGCCGGCCCACTTTTCCCTCGAAGATTAGATAGTTGCTCAAGAAAACTAAAACGATTCTTTCAAAAGTATTTTCCGAATCGATCCTTTTGTCCTTCCTTTACCATCATTAAACGTTCTATGAAAATTGCAGGTTATCGTAAATATATACAAGAAGAAGCTAAAAAGGAGATGGAATCAGTAACACAAGAGTCTATTCTTTAAAAAACTTTCAAAAAATATAGGGATCATTACTTTTATGGATTGAAAAAGATAACCAGATTGGATCTTCAAAAGCACTTCGTAATCTGAAGTAGAACTCAAAACACTTAGATAGGTTCCAAAAAATAGGATAATCATTTCTTTCTAGTAAAACAAAAAATAATTAAGAAGGAAAAATCTCTTACCTTTATTGAAGCATTTGTCGTAACGTAGAAGCTGCGTTGAAAGATGTTACCTCTTCAGCAATACAGACTGATCTGTAGGGAATGTCGGATTGTTTAAATAGATAAGTGAGAGTCTGGATAATTAAAAAACCACAAGGATCAAGTCGATCGAATTGGTAGGAAAAATTTTCTGTAAACTTAAAAAAAGTCCCCCTTTTCGTCTGAAATTGATGTCTTCAATTTTTCGAAATTGTGAGACATCATTTTCGGACAAAAAGGGGGGGGTAATTTCTAATTACACCCAATGTAAGATAGAGTCACGGTTTGTTTTTTCAAAAAATTTGAGACATTTTCAGACGATTTTTTTTTTCCAACTTACTCAATTGATTTGGTCCTTACATTTTTTAATGATCCAGTTCATTACGGATCCCGATAAAACCGAGCTATATTCCTATGCACACACTGAGGTTTTCCTTGAATCATAGCCTTTACTTGTGGAAATTGACACATGCATTCATGCTAATTGAACCCCCTATAGATAAATGTACCATTTTGACAAACGTCTTTCGCCAATTCTCCACAATCCGGTCCATTGTAAAAAGCTGGATCCGTACAGTAACACGACCACTGATAGAATCCATTTTTTTCGGTAAGAATAATCATACCCCCTTTTTCAGTTTGACACGGGTAAGGATTCAGTTTGGGCATACAGAGTCCTCGAACACATTGCATTTCTTCCCCGTTTGTGCAAAGAAAATCACATGTATCCACACACCAGACTTTTTCTCGTCGACAATCTTTAAGCGGTATAGATTCGTTCATGGGGATGGAATCCGATTCTATGACAGAAGTAGGAAAGAAAAATAGAAAGAGACCAAACATCATCAAGAATATATACATTTCAGCCATCTTTTTTTTTTCTTTGGACAAAAAACAAAGGATAAGGATATGGAAAGACGAGTTGATCAACACGAAGAACGTCGATCTTGTCTTCAAACGGCTCTTCAGTCTAAAATTAATACTTGGCGAGATGCTTGTACGGCATGCTTTAAAATCATGGATGATTGGGCCACGATCGATTTTAAAAAATTCCATTTCATATTTGAACGATGGGTCTCGATTCTCAATCGTATCTTGGAAAATCCAATTCGTCGATTGGACCGTTACGAAATGTCCATGTATTATTGTGAAGAGCCAGGAGGACCCAAAGAGGTTATTCAGTTATATATTAATGAAACCGAAACCGAGGAAGGAAAAATTCCCGTCTACGTTATTTTTAATCTTTTCGAGTTTATTAAAATTCATCGCAATTACTGCTTAAACTATTCCACTTCGAACAAGATGCTAGTAGATCAAAACAGGGGCACGATCAATATGAACACCTATTATGCTAATCAGGTCAATGTAGATCAAACTCGATTTTATCGTAATGAAACGACATGGCAATTATTATTCATTTTTACTTTACATGCCTTGGCTCATTTAGATGTGTTTGATTTATACGATCACGCTTACTATGATACACACCAGCACGTTCGAGATTCAGTTTTCTTCCGATTATATTTCTATGGACAAGTCATTTGGGGAATATAAAGCAAAAAAAAAAAAAAAATGTCTTATCCTTCCAAAGTTCCTATTGAGTATGTTCAAAAAGTGTTAGAAGAGAAATTAAATCGAAACGTGCGTCGTTCTGAATTGACAGGGACATGTTCGTTGGGGCACGTTTTATTCGACTTGTCTCATTTACAAAAATTTTTTCCCCGCTATAGTCCAGAAGAGTTTATAAAGTTTCGAGACGATAAATTTATAATCATTCCGGGAAATTACTGGTATGACGCTATGAGTGAAGAACCTCGTGTCCAAGACTATGTAAAACGTTTCTTAAACCGTAATAAAGTAGAAATAAATCCAAATATGCGGCGTCGATCTCAACGTCAACGTTCTAGAAGTCGATCGAGAAGTCGATCTCAAAGTCCAACGAGAGTCCGAACACGATCTCAAAGTCCAACAAGAGTCCGAAGTCGATCTCCAAGTCTAACAAGAGTCCGAAATCGATCCCGAAGTCGCTCTTCGAGTATAGATATACCCATTCGGCATTACTTGGCTCCTCTACCCAAAAAAAGAGGGAGAAAGAGAAAGTCTAAACTCAAAGCTCGTGTTGGCTACGATTAAAAGTTTATAAAAGCCCTCGAGACAAACGAATCGGGTCTGATTCTAAAACCGACTCGAGGAATGGATCGAGATTTAAATTTGCCGGGATCTATTTGTCGGGGTATTCGCCAAGTCTGTCGCTACAAGGATCCTCAAACGAAACGTTACATCAATTTTGTTCGTGACGGGAGTGAAGACGATGAGTACGTGCTGCAACTGGAATATTAACAAATGATGGGATTTTCTAACGGATTAAAAGCCAGCGGGACAAGAGCCTTCCAGTGATCCGAATAATATAAATTATAAGGATCGTAATCATATACATAAGACGGTAAAATGGCTTTATCGGTATGATTCTTCCAAGCATAATCATCTCGAAGGGACAATACCCACACAGCACAAAAACATCCTTGGGATATCCCAAGGATGTTGCTCGCGGGATATGCGCACATCCTCAGGACATCCCGCGAACCTCCTAAACACCTCCTCCCGAGTGCTTAATGTCACATCCCGGGATATCCTCAGGACATCCTAACCAAGTCCCATCGACAGCGTGCGGGATGTCGTTAGGATATGAACTCCTACTTACTACATCCTCAGGACATCCCACGAACCTCCTAAGCACATCCCATTATATCCTAAAAACATCCTATCTATGTCCCATCGACAGCATATGGGATGTTATTAGGATTTAAAGTCCTACTTACTACATCCTCAGGACATCCCAATTTCCTCCTAAAGTCATCCTCCTGGCGCTTAATGTCACATCCCAGTATATCCTTAGGACATCCTATCTACGTCCCACCGACAGCGTATGGGATGTTATCAGGATTTGAAACACTAGTTACAATATCCCTTTAACCTCTTAAATACATACTCTCAACTGCTTAGTGTCGCATCCCAGTATATATACAGAGGAAAATTCCAGTGAATAAAACTGAAAATTTTGCTTTTATTTTTAAGATATTAAAAATATTGAATAATAAAATTACCCATTTAATAATCTTTACATAAATGAATCATCTTTCTTTAAAACATGTAAGGAATTTAGTGTTTTGATGACACTGTTGGGAAATTGTTAAAAGGAATAAATTGTATTTTTAAAACTAAATAAATTCCTAGCCTCAGAATAAATAAATATGTTTTCGTAACATGAGAATGCTGCAGGCTTTTTTATATATTTAATATTTAGTTGTAGAAATTTGACATTATGTTAACAATTCTTTATATCATTCAAAAGGTAACTCAAGAAGCTCTTCTAAAATTCTATCTTTCTGCTCACACAATTAAAAAAAAAAAAAAATCTGAAAGGCCTCAGATTTTAGCAGTCACTCAAAGAGGCTAAAAGTTTATGAATGCATAGATTATCAATACAGATGGGGCAGTGGAAATAGCAAAACATTTTATAAGATACTGACACCAGAAAGTTATAATGTGTCTTCTATATATTTGAAAAATGAAGAAATATATCATGTAATTATGTAGAAACATTAAAATGTTTTCAATTAGATATATCATGAATTAAATGCATTTTAAATCAATCAGATTAAAAATTAAAAAAAGCATTGTTAAGAACTGTGTGTAATGCTTTTAAATAGCTTGGCTTGTTAGTCAATAATATATTAGATTTTAAAGGTAAATATGTTAAATTTTGCCAAATGACAAGACTTGAATGAAAAGCGAAACAAGTTTACGACTGACGATATGAAGTCACATTTCAAAACTAATAGCCCTTTTAGATTAAAAAAAAAAAGTTCTGAAAATAATTTGCAATGGTTCATTGGTATTATTTTACGCAAAATTCAGTAAAATGAAATTTACCCGTTGAAATCAGCACCAAATTAAACTTTGTAAATTCTAGCGCATGTTAAAGGTTGTCTCATCCAGAATTTTATTACTAACCATTCATTTCAGAGCAAAATAAAACAGTAATTGCCATTTATATGACAATATCAAAAATTTAAATCTGCATTTTACGCAACATAGAAAAACTTCAAAAGATCTACTGTTTACCATGCAATTAAGGCATTTTATTCTGCTATCAACTCTACCAATTATTAATTCCATTAAGTATATTCAGTTTACTCTTTCTGCTCAATATATGCAATGTAAAATTTTCCATAAATTTATTAATTCATTTTATTTTGAGGTGAGCTTTTATTCAACTCTCAATGTCAACGAGAATGTTTAGTTCATTTTTTATTCGGTCTCAAAAGAGAAATCAAAATACGTGGATTTATGTATGTGTATTTATGAATCAAAATACATGAGAAATCAGTGAGAAAAGCACTGCTACCTTAAACTGTGATTATATATAACAAATGCAGTGAATTATAGTTAAAAAATAGTGAAAATATTTATATTTCTGAACTATTTCATATATAACATTTTCAGTTTCGCATATGTGGCAATTTAAGAACTTTTTTACATATACCAATTTTTTTGAAATATCTGCAAATTTTTGTATCTTCAAGGAAAGCTTATTCTTTCACCTTTGGTATATAAGTAATGGTAATATACCAGATAAAATTACTTAATGGGGAATACAGCAAAATATCTAACCACTTACCTTTGTGACTTCATCTGCAAAGAGACTAAAAAAGTAGTTCAGCTAAATCTGCTATAATAAATATTTATAATAATGCTAAATTATGCAATATCTATTAATATGACAAATTTTTGTAAAGCTATTTATTTGGATGAAAAATAAACACATTCAGAAATTTATGGCACTATATTATGATTAACAGAGGAAAAACACTTTTCAAAATTCAAAATAGTTTTTATTAATCCAATTTATCACATTTTATTTGAAGTCATGAAAAACAATGTTATATCCATGTATTCTTATGTATATAAGAACTCTTGATAAATTGGATCTCTGTCATTGCCTTTCACAGCACCTAAAATAAAAAAACACTCACAATTACTACATGTGAATATAACTCATAATTAAATTTAAACAAATGACTATTAGAATGCAAATTAAAGGAAGCATTTAAAATATTTTAACATTTAGTACCTATAAACAGAGCAGCAATTATTTGATTTTTCGATTATAGGCCTTTAAAATTAATTTAAACATGGGGGATGCCTTTTAAAATTTTTTATGTCAGAAAATAAACTCAAACCACCAGCTGAACATATGAGCAGTTTTATCAATCAGCCACTCGTAGGTAACCTGGATACTGAATCAACATATAAAGTTGCCAAGATAAAGAGAGAAACAAAGTTATGATAATCACATCTTACCTATTCATAAAACTATTTTAAATTTAATGTGTAGGCAAGTCCAAAAAGAGTGAGAATGAATTTATTTTGCAACACAAAGTAAAGTCTTGCAGGAGCAAAAAAAACTTGTCTCATGAGATTGGCAAGTAAAAAATAATTAACTGCATCTGGTAACATTTATTTGAAAACACATAAGTAATTGTTAGCTACGTGCAGAAAATAAAATCTGATCAGGGGCGTAGCTAGAGGGGGGCAAGGGGGGGCATCTGTCCTCGGGTGCAGAATCCAAGGGGCGCCAAACTGATGTTAGAACATTTTAGAATTAAATGTTTTCCATCCTTGGCAAGCAGTAGGGGGCACGAAATCTTCAGTTGTCCCTGAGCGCTGAAAACCCTAGCTATGACTCTGAATCTGATCATGTTAATGCAATTTTAAACTTTTGAATTTAACCGCAGAAATTTACCAAAGAAGTACTTGTAACAGTAGTAAATGAAGATGTGGCTAATCTTTACTGTATGGTACACCTTGGTTTCTGTCTGAAAAAAAATCGCAAAGTGGTATTGGTTGTTTGTGAAATGTGGAAGCCCATTGCGTCAAATAAGTTTTTCGGTAACCCTAATGTTGATAATGTTGCCGAAAGTAGCCTTTGGGAAAAAAAAAACTTTTTTTTTTGTCAATAAAAAGGAGTTATTTCTGCAAATATTGCCAATGTGCTGTGATAAATTTAGTTTTGGGCTACTTTTTTTAATAGCAAACCTTTTGTACAGTCCCAGGTTTTTGGTTATTACCATTCTCTTCAATTGCTGTGTTTGGTTGCACGGAAGTGGTATGGTCTTGTATTTTGAACATGCTATTTATTATTTTGGTGTGGGTACCATCGTTTGAGTATGTCTGAGGTGACTAAGAGACGAAAAATTTAATTGAATTGCTTACCTGGAGGATGGTGGTGGGAAGCCTAAACATATGCATGTGAAAAAAAAGGTATGTTAAAAAAATGACGTTTCATTTATTTTTTTGTCTCTGTGTGTTAATTTTTGTTAGAAGATTTGTTGTTTAATGTTTTTATGTTAGGAAATATGTATTTTTGGTAACTTATTCCTCTCTGTTTGTGTATTTTTGGTTGTCTGTGTGTTAAGACAGTGGCGAATTTTTTCTGGTAACTATGATATTTTTAACTTTCTGATTTTCTTAATGTGAAAATAGATCAGTGTGTACATGGACAAAGTTAAGGCAGTGCACAATGCCCAGTTTGTGCAGTTCATTGTTTTAATAGGTCGATGTGTACATGGACACAGAGTTTGTGTATGTCTTTGACTTCTTATTTTGGTTTTGTGTAGCGGCCACGTTGAAATTGGTGCCGATCCTCTCAGGTGACAATCTTGATATAAAAAAAGGAAACGATTCACCAAGGGTTACAGTAGAGTAAATTTTTACCAAAGATGTTCTACCATAATCACCATTTCAGTGGTTTAAACACTAAACACTAGTGGAGCAGTATGCAGAGATGAAGATTTGAGTTTTGTTTACACAGTATGATGGTTTAGGCACTCCATCCATTACAGTGAACAAAATTATAATAAACATAGCCACAATAATTGTCTATAAATATTGATGTATAACACTGCATTAACTAATATATTTCTTATGCTAGTATATACAGAATCCTTAATCGAAGGGAAAATCAGAAGACTGTGCATGCATTTTCCTTTAACTGAAATATGGATTTGACCATACAAATCTCAGTCTTACGGGACATGCCACACTATGCAGATAGACAGTAAAAAGTGCTTGTGTTGTTTTTATTTGTTAGAGGTATGAAATAAATATACTTCTAGATTTTAATTTTTTCTTTTCTTGTTTTACATTTGGATTATTTATCAAAAAGTAAGAAATTTTGATATTATTACAATATCAGAGTTAAAATTACAATTATTGGACATGTTAAAGTAATGAAAATTTTAAATTAGGTTAAAAATTAACCCTTAATGTGGCATATTTTTGAATTAAACTCTATCGACATTTAAAACAACAAAACGTCCCTCTTTATTAAGGACTTTAATTAACTAATTTTAAATCCGGAGCTATGAATGGATTTTTTCCCTTGCATGTTATAATAACTGAAACAAAATTACTCTGATACAGTCAAAATTCCTAAATGCAAGTACAGAAAATTTACTTTAGCAATTTAAAGAGATGAGACACACTGAACACATGAATAAATTTCTATCAAAGAATAATTTATTAAATTTGGCCCGTTCCATAGTAAACTTTAACCATTAGATTACATTATTACACCATGTTATCAGTTTGAAAAGCAAGTCATATGCCAGATCTTGGATGTAAAAGAAATGCACAAAATAATGTACAGATTATTGAAAAATGATGTATACCAATGTTTATAGATATAATTAAATGTAACAGAAAATTTACTGTCACAACCACATTTTTAAGTGAAATGTATTATTTTAACATTATATACAATATTTAAGGTATGGCATTAAATGCAACATTATGTGCCTGAATATAAGTTAGTAAATTAAAAATAATAATAATAATAATCAAAGAACGAATGTCATGAAAAATTTCAAAAACAAGCAGAATTTAATTTAGAAGACCTTTAGACACTTATGATAAATAAATTTGAGAATTCTTCACCCAAAATTAATTTATAATTAACTAAAACCAGTTTGACTGACCTTCTACAAAATCCTTCAGCTGCAATTTTTTTTCTAGCTTGAAAACCAAATTCTTCTCCACATGGTAATAACATCTTAACCAGTTGAAATTCCTGCAGAAAGTTTGATAACACAGTAATAGAATTAATAGAATAGAAAAATTAACACAAAAGTATAGAACATCATTTAAACTTAACATTATTACAAATTTTGGTGCTTTCTGACTATCTGCAAAGCTGTGAAAATTGGCAAAATGGTTAGTTTATGGTTCATATCTACTGCTCTGTTCACAAGCAGTAATTCAAATAAGCACTTTATAAGAAACAAGAAATTTAAGGATGCACACACACAAAAATATACACATTGGGTCAATATTCACATATTTTTCATCCAATGGAATACTATTCAGAAATAAAGATTAAATATAAAGCATGTAAATACATGTGTGTGGTATGCATATTCATAGTTTGCTATTATCGTGTGCATACTCTTGCTGTTTTAGCATAAGTTGAAGCTGTGAGAGCAGATGATAAGAAAGTATCAGAATTTTTCATGTATAAGAAAAGATTGCCCTGACAATAGTATCTCAATTGTTTAGCACTGACATTTACATAGCGCATTAGAAATATATAGCAATATATGTATAATAAAAAGATAATTGCATATTATTAATTCATTTTTTTAAATGCCAAACTTTAACAATTCTTTCACATATAATTACACAGAAATTCTTTCACATGAACATCTAAAATCCATTCTTAACTAAAGAATAAATAATAAAACCATGTAAATTTCTTATCAAGCCCATCATTTTCCGAAATGTCTACTTCTGAAAGTTTCCAGCATTTCTCAATATATTATTAAATTACTAAACTAAGCATCAATGATCGTCATGTTCGCTAATGTGGCAATATCTTTCACACTTCTTTGTTACCACAAGTAACAAGTAGGCTTCAATAAATCTTTAACTGTTACATGCTACTTTTGTCTAAAATTTGTACAAATAATAAAATTAAATGAGCTCTTTATAATATGCTCAAAGAAATAATTTTGTATGAAAATTTGTATGTTATATATTGGCCTGATTAATGATTCAGGAAATAATTCAGGTTTTCAAAGTGCTTCCAATAATTCAAATTTCAGCTTGTGTCAAAATAAAATCTATAACACAAAGATAAGCAAATTTCCTTATGAACAATGCATTTTAACATTATTCAATCACTGGCAATCACACAGTACTGATTGCTTCAATAAACATTACTGTAACTGTGTTATTTAAAAGACTGTAATGTTTTAATTATTTCCTTAATTAAAACATTACAGTCTTTTCCTCCTTCTAACATCAAAAGAAAACCCAGATAAGAAATATAAAAATATCAGTAAAAATAAATTATATTATTGAATGACACTTTACATTAATTACACTTATGCATATATTATTTTATTATAAATTATTTCAAAATCAAAGAAGAGAAGGGGGAGAAACTTTAATATTGACATTTCTAAAATGATATAAACATTAATCATTTAGTACAGTTTGTTATTTCCTGCAAAAAGAATTCACTTTTCTGGATAGCATTTATATTTCCATCTCACTTTCAATGAAACATTAAGAGAAATGCATATAATTTAAACACCAGTTTATTTTATTTATCAGACAGATTATGTCAACTTGAAAAAACCTATCAGTAAAATTCGGTAGTAATAATTCTGAATGTTAGGTAACTTGCAAGATTCAACAAAAATTATAAATACTTTTATTATAATGACAATACCATAGTAACATGAACATAAAATTAAACTGCATATAACTATAAAATAAGCCAGCATATAATAATGGTGCATTGGTTTCTAAAACAATGGGCTCGATGAAAAAATACATGTATTATGGTAGCTATTCATATTCTTCAGCTTTCCTAATATTCTCACGTTCACTTTACATAACTAAAGTATCTAAAATACAATAAAAATGCAAACAATATTTATGAGAAAATGTTAAAAGCAATCATAAGCATTTGATTGAATGACCATATTTTGTCTTCCTGCAAGTCGAATCTTAAAATGATATGCAGTTTGAAAAATGCTTAATCCTTTTATAAAATATTCAAAAAAGATTAAAAAAAGGCACTGTTCTGTTATCATGACCGGGTTCAGAATTGTATTTATGTATGCTTGTATATTTGTATGTTTGTGTGTCTACATACACACATCTATGCACATACTTACGAACACAGGTTCATACATTTCCGATTCTGGTCCCAATAACAGAACAGTACCCCCCAAAAAACTTGAATTACAAACTAGATTAAGATAATGTTTCAACCATACATATTTTGGACAAAACAATGCAAACTCTTATTTTTATACAATTGTTCAAACTATTTAACATAAATTTATTGTTGCAATAAAATAACAAGCAATCTGATCACACATATTATTTTGAAACTGAATGCATAAACTAGACTAAAAAAATTCAGTCATAAACATTTGGATAGCAGGTCAAATTAGATATTTGAAAAGACAGCCAGCCATTGAGATACACGTAATTCACGACAGAATGGTAACAATTCATAAAGCTGTGAAACATTTAACTGTCAAAATGACATAAATAACATAAATTCGAAAAGCAAAAAAAGTAAACATACAAGTATTGCAACTGAACTTACCTTTCACGCAACAAAAAATATCCATACAAGTTAACCTCATGGCGCAGCCATTTTGGATTTCGTTTCAAATCAGACAGATGTTTACGGATTTGCGGAAGAATACGAGAAACTAGTAGTTTGCCGGATACAATGTGCAATGACGCGAAAGAATATAGTTCTGTAGAACTTCCTACATTATTCCGTAATAAACAGTACTATTTCCTAATTTTTGTCTTTATCTAATTAATTAATTAATAGGGAAATAGTTAAATAATGCCGAATTCATTTTTAATGAAATGTAAAATTTTGCATGTATGGGACGACCACCTTCCGTCCAATATTTCTGAGAATATAAACAAATTTTGGAATCTGAGAGTATCAGTAAATAAATATATAGAATATCGTCTCTCAAACGACCACTTCTGAAAGTGACCAATAGTTCTGAGATTATAAATAAATATTGATATTAAGCATAATTTCTATAAGACGACCATCTCTATATAAGACCAAAGTTTCTAGAATCTTGGATAGTCATCAGAGATGTATCTTTACTGCGAAATTATCGCACGACTGTAATTCAATATCAATAACGGATAGCGCGATTGAAAAACATTTTCTGTCCTGTAATTAGAGGGGAAAAAATTTCCTTATGAGGTATTTCTCCCGCTTTCATAGCGTGCCTTCGTGGTGTAATAGTTCTGCACGCTGGGCCGGTATTTCAGAGGTCCGTCCTTCGATTCCCGGCGAAGGCAGTTGCTAATTTTTCATGTTTCCTACTTCCAAAAAAATACCTAATGTCTCTATACCCAAATTTTAAAAAAAATTCGTTTCCGTAATTAAATATTTTTTATAAAAAAAAATATATGTTATTTAGAATTTTGCAAATATTCTAGAAAATGCTAATCCATTGAAAAAAATCTTTTCCATGACTAAATAAATTTTTAAAAACGTCAGAAAAAATAGCAGTTAAAATTAATAACAAAATAACAAGAATAAATCATCAATCATATCAATATTTTTAATGTACAGCATTTAGAAACAACTTAGTAAAATACATATGAAACATAAAATAATGTGCAAGTTTCAGATGTGCAATGTCCAAAAATTAAAACTGGTAAATTTAAGAACAAATATCCTCAAAATGTTTGACAACGAAAGTCCTCCGGACAATGCAGAATGAATGTCCTCAGGATGTGAAATTGGTGAACTCCTCAGGACATCTGAGAATCAACATCTTCAGGACATCCTGTCATATCCCGGGACATAGCGACTTAAATAAGACATCCTCAGGATGTTAAATTACGATCTCCTCAGGACATCTGAGAATCAACATCCTTAGGACATCCTAAGTATGTCCCGGGATATTGCGACTTAAATAGGACATTCTGAGGATGTTTTGTGCTATGGGGGTAATACTGATTTAGAAGTGCACGGTGACAATAAACCTTGAATCATGCGTGTTTCCAGTAAAAGAAATGAACGAGGTCCAAAATATTCGGGATCCATAATTTGATGAGTGATCTTGGCCGTTTTATAGTTATACACCCATAGTCGTATGGACTGGGGTAAATATCGAGTACTTTCGTCGTGAGTTAAGTTCAAAAATTCTCGAATGGCAGGAATGTTACTATTCAGATACATTATGAAATTATAAATTTGTTCTTCGAACATCTTGTATTTAAACATATCAAATTCAGCAAGATGGTGACTGGACAGTTTAACACGAAAACATTTTTCCGGATATTGATTTATATTAAAATCTTTAGGATCGATTTGTCGTCGAATAACCAATTTACTACTCTCGTCCGAAGTGATAAATTCCAGTTTATATGGATTGGGTTCTTCTAAATATCTTTGATTCAACTCGAAACATGGGGAGTCAAATCGTTTTACTTTCCCGTCTGATTTATAAACCTCTTTGTAATAAATATCCATGACCACATAACCCAATAAAATGGGATATTTTTTCTGTTTCAATAAATCGAGGACGAGTTGTTTATAATCCATCTTCTTGTTTATCTCGCAGAAAGCCACGTTCGAATGAGTTGACGAATAGGCTCATGGGGCATGAGTTCTTGAAAAGTATCTAAAACCTCGGCCAGACTGCGTTGTCGACTTTTACAAATCAGTTGATGCGTTACATCGTTGAAGACGACTTTCTCGGAGAGAATGCATTGACCGCGACATTTCTTCTTAAAATAATCCGGATGCATGAGTTTCACGTACCGAATAATGTCTCAAGTCGTTCGTCGTTTCAAGAACCGATGCCATTTCTTCTCGTTTAAAAATTCTCGATGATCGATGCGTTCTCTCTTTTCCACATTCAGAGCTCCAATATCCACGAGCACGGGATGATGGTCCGTGTACACAAAAGAACATAATTTTAAAACGGGAGCCATTCCTCCGAGTCGATAACAAATACTGCACAAGAAAACAATGAACGTGTAAAACGTTTCTGCTAAATATTCCGGTTGAAGAATGCGAGCACTATAAAGTCCAGGATTCATTTCAAAGAGACCTATTGTATATCCCGAACGTTCTCGGAAATGCGTTGCAAAAGGCAACACATACTCCGAATTCAATTGTCGATGAAGAAGGATCAAATCGAAAAAATGTTCGGGCAAGTCACAAGAGCTGCTGGCACTGTAAGATCTCCACTGCATCGAGTGGGAAGTAAACAGGCAGTGGAATCGTCTTTGATTGAAATTATTTAAAATGAGAAAACAGGCATAATCAAAATGCCAAGGACATTTGGAAGGAGCATAATAAACAATTTCTTTTACGTGTTCAATAATAGTATGAGTGGTGGATCGACTCATCTTCTTCTTTCTTTAAAAAAGAAAGATGGTGGTGGTCTGTGTCTTAGATATGGATGAGACGCTTGGATACTTTGAAGGAGAAACATTTGAAATTCGACCCAAAACCAATTTCCTGATCCAGTTTTTACGTCTTTGCAATATCGATATCATTTTGTGGAGTAAAGGTTCGGATGATTATGTCGAGCGAGTGATCAACAGTTCATTGCACAATATTGCACGATATGCGTATCGGATATTTGGCCGCACGCAATGTGAAAAGTCGTGCCGAAAGTATAATATTTCAAAATGTTCGGAACATATCAGAGTCTTGTACGATTACGACATTCTTTTAATTGGGGTCGATGATAACGTCAATGAAAATATGGACGAGCGCTATGATTTAAGAATTCACGTGAAGCCGTACAAGCAGATAGATCCCCGTGATCAAGAACTGTATAAAGTCGTGGAAAAAATTACCCAATTTTGTATAGATCATCAACGAGAGTTGTAGATGAAGCGAGATAGGGTTTTTGCTATGTCAGCTGGGAACCCCATTCCGTATAGAGAAGTGAGTACGAGAAAGTTATGTGTATATAGTTCTTGAAGCAATGACGTCATTTTTAAACAACCAATAGTAAGCCAGTTTTAAAAAATGATGATTGGGAAAAGGTCGGTTGAAAATCTGGCTGGAAAAAATATGTCAGGAAAATTTAAAACCATTAAAAAAAAAAAAAAAAACTTTTTGTTAATTTTTATCATGTCTTCTAGACATGATAAAAATTAATGACCCCCCTTTTTTGTTTTCAATGATGTCTCAGCATCATGTTTCTAAAATACACCATGACTCACCATTTCTAAAAATAAAATTCCAACAAAAGAATGAGCCATAGTTTATTTTTAGAAATGGTAAGACATCATTCAGAGACAAAAGGGTGGTAGTGTTAATTTTTATCATGTCTAAAGACATGATAAAAATTAACAAAAAGTTTTTTTTTTTTTTTTTTTTTTACTTTCCAGATATTTTTGTTCCAGCTCTCACAAATTTTTTTTTTTTCCACTCGACTTCATCAACCAAACAAGACATTGCAAAATTCCTTCTAGAATGAATTCTCGCTTATCTATTTAAGTCATCCCATTTTCGCTTCAAATCAGTTTGTGCTGCTAAAGAGGTAACATCTCCTAAGGCCAGTAGTCTAATAACCAAGATACTACATTCTACTTTGTTCGAAAAAAAGAAATCTATTGAGTAAGAATGGATTATTCGTTGATTATCAAGAATATTCTTTCTTCTCCCATCCTTGAGAAAGCTATCGACGAATTAAAAGAACGTCAAGGTGCTCTCAACTTAATATGTCCCAACTGGGAAGATGTTTTAAATCACGATCCGCTGTACGAGACACATTGTCAACAAAAAGTTCAATTTTCCAAAGGAACTCGAAAAGATACTGTTCACATCCGAAACATTATTGGTTTACAAAATTGCTATAATGTTCTCGTGGCTGGTTATTGGTATTTGAAACCGGGGGAGAATAATAAAACAGGAACTTCGTTCATGACTCGACTGTGTGCTCCTTTAACTAAAATTGGCGAAAGCATGAAAGAGAATCCGCAACACAAATTTGCGGAGAATTGTCGTTTTTTCATGGACCGGTGCGATCCCGCGTTCTGCTTTGCTTGTAAAGGAGCCCAAGATAAATTTCAAATTCATAGAAATATGTGCTGTATACGAAAGAGTCGGATCTTTAATGGAGAGGGTTTAAAAAATACTTTTCAGTGTTCGATTGAAAATATGTTTGGTACGACGACTTCTTTTCTAGGTATTCTAAACCTTCAAATTTCTAACCGGTACACTTTCGTAGAAAATTCGTACAAGATAGGAGGTTTAGTTCGCGAATTTATCTTATTTAAAGAATCTGTTCTGTTCTCGACCGATCTGGATATTGAAACTCCTCTTTCCCTCCCTGTAGTCGAAGAGATGGAAGAAGGGGAAGAGAAGTGTCCCGAAATTATCGGCATTCCCAATTACTTCAAACCCGTTACTCATTTTTAAATAAGAAGAAAGCATTTAGAAATGGATTTATGGAAAATCCATCGTCGACATTTATTATCCAAACGACGTTACCGATTTTTTGCCAAGATGGCTCAAAAAGAAATGGATCAACTTCCCTATCTCACCCCTCATAATATGTTTATTCATCGAGGTTTATCGGAATCGCTGTTGAGTAACAGTTTTGTGATTACCGATCATATGCTTTCCAGCATTATACACCGAAAAGATAATATTGATCCTCAGTACAGTCAATATTTGAACAAAATCGTTCCTTGCCGCAATTTTAATCAACCTCTCCTCCTTCAGTTAATAGCCACCTCGATCGCGGAAAAGGTGAAAACGGAACAGAAAGAATTACCGATGGACACAAGAGGACTTCCTAAAGACCCAATAGAGGATCCAAACGCTAGGAAAGTAAGTGTTATTAAGGGGGGTCCAGGAACCTCCACGGAGGATGCACTGAATCAAATGTTTGGCGTAAACAAGTAATTTAAAAAATAATGGACGACCCTGTCAAAATGGTGAAGGCTCAACGAAACGATATGGTCTACAGTGTTCGAAAGTATTTATTATCGATCCAGAATCTACAAACCAAATATAAATTTTTGCAATATTTTGAACAAATAGGGGCTCAACGAGATAATGCCGGTCTGGTGCATGAAGATCGAGGCGATAAAATAAAAGTTGTGAACCTCTATTGAAAAAAAGAAGATGACGCTTTGGATATTTCTTCTCGTCTTTTATCTTTACCTGATCATGATCTACCTGTTTCGAAACGAGTCACAAACGACTACAACCCCTCCTTGGCAATCCATTTCCTACCACCCTCCTCAGCGGACGACGCTTTATTCGACTTGCATTCACGCAACCGATTGTGACGACGATCAAATATGTTTTCGGGGTGAATGTCTTCCCAAACTCCTTCCCCATACCACTTGTTCTTCAGCTACGGGAGAGTGGGTTCTGGTGAATCAAAAAGGATTGAAATTCGCGACCTGTTTTTGTAAATACCCTCATCTCGTCACGCAAAAAGAACGCGGGGGGAATTGTGACGTAGACATTGCTTGCGGACCTCACGGCCGATTAGAAAGTTTAGACAAAGATCCTTTGAAAGAAGGTAAATGTGTTTGCGATTTTGGATACAAGTCGCTTTTGCAAGGTTTCGGGTGTGAAGAAATGACCGCTCACGAACGATTAGCGTTTTCGAAGGAAGAAGAAAAAAACAACGTATGGGATCCGACCGTATTTTTCGAAAAGTATCTCGCGTCTTTCCAAAAACCCGGTTACTTCCAGCAGCCCTGTTCCTTCGATGCTTTTACAGGTCAGCCTTTAAAACATACTTTTTATCATGCAGAATTTGGAAGTTGTGTGTGTGATCCGAGGTATGGGAATATCGGGGTGCGACTCGATCATCCCTATTATTTGAAAAATAACGATAAGGGCTATAATGCTTGCGCGAATATTTTTAAAAGCGAACCCGATTCCCCGATCCATCATGTGAAACTGTTTGCCTATTTCTACATGTTTGATTATTCGCCGGTCGCGTTCATCGAATTTGAAAATTTAGACCCGACTCAATTATCCTATCCTTTCAATTATTACGTGGTCCAATCCAAGAAACACCATCTACAAATCGAAGAAACGTGGCCTTTTGACTACATGCAATATGTTTTTAAGTACCCTCCCTTTACGGTGCATACGCGTCACTGCCACGAAGATCCTATTTTTCATGTCAAAACGTGCTACGAAACCATTATTCGACAAAACCAGCTCACACGTTGCCAGTTGATCGAGCAAGAACTGGATGGAAAATTAAGTCAACACGCGAACGCCTACACGCTCCTGTATCGATATCCCGTATGTCTTTTTTCAGAGGAGGATCGACGTGTTCCCGAAATTTATCAAGGCCATGTCGTTCTCAATCCTTTCCTTTTACTGTTGAAAGCCCTCCCAAACCTTCTTCGATCAAACGGTATTCAGATGAAACCGAATGAGGAAGGCATGTGGCACGTCACGTTTGCTCGAGCTCCTTATGTAGAAACATATGCGGCGACGTTAGATCCAGCCATCTTTCCCGATATTAAAGGAGAACCCACGAAAGCGTTGGAAAAAGGTCATTTATTTTAAAGAGAAAGAGAGAGAAAATCAAAATAAAAGAAAGGGAGACATATAATCAAAATAAAAATGAAACGCGCTCATGAAGAATCTGAAAAGGAAATGGACCATGAAGAGGGGGAGAAGGAGGAAGAAGAACCTACCCATAAACGAATTAAACAGTCGGACGTGTCTCTATTATTAGAGCTTCAAAATAAACACACGGATCCCTGTCAGCAAATGAATCGAGAATTGGAAACGGCTCGCGAAAAATATCTCGTTTCTTATCTACGGAAAGTCATTGAAAAACTGTCCATGAGTAAACATGTTCTAGATTCAACGACCGAAATTCCAGAAGGCTACGAAGGATTTTTAAAAATGTACAGTATCGCTAAAACATGCGTCCATTCGGAAATTCAGTTAAAAAAATTGATGGCGTTTAATTCCATCTTTGACATGTTGAATGGCGTGATCGGGAAAGTCATTCACGATAAATATATTGCTCCATATTTAACGAAACTCGTCACCGATCACGATTTGAATCGGGCTTTTGCCGTATTCCAAGAAACTCTGCAAGCAGACGATACGAACGTATCCACGGAACTCCATTGCGTTTCGTTTTTGATTCAAGACGAATTGTCAAAGAAGGAACCTCTCAAAGTCCCCAATCCTTTGTATAATCGTTTCACGCAGCAAATGTATGCCGTCAGTAAATACGTGACAAGTATATTAATGGCGATCGCAGCGAATCATGCAACTGCATCTACGCCTGACTTTGAAATGATTGGAACACCTAGAAAAGGAGAAAAATAACCAATGAAAAAAAAAGCTTAGGAATACGAAAGTCCATTAGTAACAAAACATGACAATGTCAGTTGGAAAAATTTTCTAAGAGCTGAAAAAAAGAAAAAAAAAAAAAAAACTTTTTGTTAATTTTTATCATGTCTTTAGACATGATAAAAATTAACTCTACCCCCTTTTTCTTTTTTGTTGTGAATGATGTCTCACACTTTCTAAAACTAGATTTCTAAGCAAAAGAATGAGTCATATTGTTCTTGGAAATTTATTTTAGAAACATGTTGACACCTGATTCAAACCAAAATAAGTGGTGAGGGGTGGTAAAGTTAATTTTTATCATGTCTAAAGACATGATAAAAATTAACAAAAAGTTTTTTTTTTTTTTTTTTTTTTTTTTTTTTTTTTATGGCCAGTTTGATGTGGACAAGAAGTTACCCTTTTTTAACCAGAATAAACTTTCACTTAACTATTTAAATCGTCAGTCAGTGCTGTGGCCTGGATCCAAGCTTATACTCCATCATAGGAAAAACCTTCTTATTTGGGTCCATATTCTTAAAAGAATTTCTTTTTTTGAATCTCTATTCTCCATTCGATAAACCACGCAACCAACACCAGAAACACGATCCATTGAAACTGAAATATATAGAAGAGTTTAGGAAAGAAATGAAATCCATGGAATATAGTTTCGGCCGCTTCATGGTACCGTAAACGCCGATCAAGGTTGACGAGCTGTTTAACCGGTTCAGGAGCGATTAATAATTGTCTGTCTTGATTCACCAGAATCACGGAATGAGCCCAATCCACCTCATTTAAAGAACCCACGTTGAATTTTTCTGCCGAGGGGTAATTGGGATAAACATGTTCCGTTACATATCGTAAATGCGCGTCTAAGAGTTGAGCTGTAAAAATAATATTTTTGGGATACGTCAATAACAATTGACTTCTTAGAAATTCTTCCTGATAAGCAATCCAAGCTGATGAACGATCAAGAATCGTTTCCATCATGATATTATTTCATCTACTCTGTTTTTTTCTTCTTTACCTATTCCAATGTTTCATGTACCGAAATTTACTCGTCTATTATTCGGGACAATCGATCCCTTTACATTTCAATCTTCTTCAATGGTATCGACAAGTCCATCAAGAAATCACATAATAAAGGAATCATTAGTGGATAAAACAATGTTTGGTTTTAATCTTCGTTCGACTCTCGCCATAACCATTTTAATATGTCTGGTGACAACACTGGTCATCATGGCCCTCATCGTATATCGTCTCTCCTACGGCAGTGTGGCTTTCGTTTACGATGCTGCTGATCCGAATAAAGTCACGACCAAAGGAACGACAGCGAGCGATTTCTGGGCCAACAATAAAATGTTGCTCATTGCTCCAACGGTTGTCAATGTGATCAATATACTAATGGTCGGTTTATTACTTTACGTGTAACCGAAAAGAGAATAAAGACTAGATTCAAAAATACATCACGATGGATACAAAGGCTATCATGGTAATTATCTTATTAGGAATTATATTTGTCTCGTTACTCAATTTCGGCTACCTGGCAACAGCTATTTACAGTGATGCGACACCCAAAACAGGAACCGAACATTTTAATCAACGCAACTGGATGTTTTACGGAAATATAATGTTACATATTATAGCTCTGATGCTAGGTGGAGGCATTTTTATGAAAAAGTAATGATTTAATTAAAAAAAAATATGACTAGACCTACCCAAGATGAATCCAAAATCTTTCAGAGAAATACTTTCATACATAACGATGAGTCACTCGTATTCATAAACACGTTCAAGGTGATGGACGGGCGTAACTTAAATCCAAGAAGAAATATACCAACAACTGCTTTTATTGACATCTTGCCCACTCAAGAAGGAAGAACAAGAATGATCAGAGTCAGCTAGAAAAATTTCCCAAGAGCTCTTGAAAAAAAAAAAAAAGAAAAAACTTTTTGTTAATTTTTATCATGTCTTCTAGACATGATAAAAATTCACTCTACCCTCCTTTTCGTTTTGAATGATGTCAACATGTTTCTAAAAATAGATCTCTAAGAATGAATCATACTTTTCTTGGAAATCTATTTTTAGACACATGTTGACATCATTCAAAACGAAAAGGAGGGTAGAGTTAATTTTTATCATGTCTAAAGACATGATAAAAATTAACAAAATTTTTTTTTTTTCTTTTTTTTTTTTTTACTACTAGAGAATATTTTTCTCAGCTCTCAGAAATTTTCCCAGCCAACTCGATTGACCAGACCACCATTTTTTTACAATAATGAACTTTCACTTATTTATTTAAACCATCCCAGCTTCACTTCAAATCAGTCTGTGCTATGACCTGAATACAAGCTTCTGTTCAGGTATGTTAATAATACTTTTTTTGTTTCTTTGGCTTTTCGCGTTTAGTTTATGTGATTCGTCTTTCGCTATAGAGATCCAATATTTTATAATGGCAATTTTGATTTAAGATGGTCACCATTTTCGCCATTTTCCGTAGCGCTTGATCTGCTCGAGTGTCCATGTTGCGTCTATCTTCATAAGACATATCTAAATACAGCTCATTGGCGTTCGGTTCAATATTTAGGTGATACACTTCATGATTGCGTTCTTTGTCCATGAGAAACTTGAACACATCAAATTCATTTGGCCGGCGATCTGATTTGAACGGTTTCAGGACTCTCGGACTGTAAAGTCGTTTCCCCTTCGGCTCAAAGACGAAACCCGGACAAGGTCCACCTTTTTGAGAACGAACTTCCACCTCGTCCGGTTCGACATCTTCTTCGACCTGTCGGCCATTGTCGGAACGATACTGTAATTTAAACCGTCGCCAATTGTCAATAAACGCGTCGAGAGTATCCTCCGATTCTGGAAAATATTGTCGGTAAAGCGTTTCGGCTTGAGTTTGTTCTTCGGGTAATAAATTGGCATACTCCACATATTCAGTGAACAATTTCCGGAAAATAGGATCTTTCTCACTTAAATAAGTGGCCATTTCATCCAACGTCATTTCGTATAACTGTTCGACAAAATTCATGATGGAAGTGCTTTTTTCTTCTTATTATTATTATTGAATTTTCAAAGCGGACATTATATCTTCCATTCTCTCACATTGATAGCGGTATTTTAAATATTTGAAAGATGTGATGGCCATGAGCGCTAGAAAAATGACGAGCGTTAAGACCGTGAAATGAAATTTAAAGTGAGTTTCTTCCTCATGCACAATCAACACGCAAATGGAATAGAGTAATCCGCCCGCTAAAGCAAAGATACCGAACGGTTCTAGCTTCGAAATATTCATGGGGATCCTAAAAGCGACTGGGCAACTCTCAAGTTAGTAAATACTTTATTCCAAAATTCTTCGTGAATAGCGAGCGAATTTTCTAAAGAGGCCTGGAACGTTTCGTACTGAGGCAGAGTTTGAGCAAACGATAAAATACAGTCTTTGGGATTCTGCATCGGCGTATGAACTAACCATTCGCGTAACCGGTTCCACGTCTCGGGCCAACATTGAATTTCTTGGTTGAACCGATCGGCAATCGAGGGACCGAACGTTTCATTCAAAAACCAAGAAATGCAAGCTACAGTTTGTTTCATAATCGTTTCTGAATCCATGGTTCCTTATTTTTAAATATTTTTTTTTCATTTATTTCAGAAAAAGAAAAAGAAGAGCAAAGAATGAATCATTTAGACGAATTGTTTCAGTACCTTCTCCAACACAAGAAAACAATTGTGTTTGGGAACCTGAGTCGATTACCCTATGTGATCAACGATTACATTTCCAAACATTTATCCCACCTCACCATTTTTGTCATTTGTCCCTTTTATACGTACCCGTCTTCCCCTCATGTGCGTGTAATTAAACCGGAAGAATTGAGCACGAACACGTGCGATTTATTATTCTACATTGAACCTTTTCCGCATGCCGTTTTACACCACGACATTAAAACGGCTCAACACCTCGTCATTTTAACGAGCCACATGATTTTTATCGATCGATACCATACGTGTTCCTATTTATCCTATTTTCATTTCCCGGGAAGTTTAGAAAGGTATATGGAAAAAACCAAACAGCTGATGGATTTGGAACAGACGTTCCTTTACAAAACGGATCTACCCGAAGTTAAAGAGTCCAAGAAAGCTCTTTCGATCGGTCCTAGTCCTACCCTGGATCGATGGATCAGTCCCGAGAATCCCGATCCGACTCCCTTAGAAAACATGTCATGGATTTTAATCGATCTCACGTCCTTCCGGAATACGTCGTCACTGTTATTTCATTTTTGGACAGCTTTTGATTACATGCTGAATCATATCGATCGCATTGAAGGCTGGCAATTGTGTTTTAAAACGTCCGCGGAAGCTCGTGCTTATAAGAAACTCGTTCAGAAATGGATCGATTATCTCTGTTGTAGGGAATTCCAGCACGGGAACGTGTTACAATTGAATGAAATTCTCTCCCTCACGCCTTTTTATCGAGCAGGGACGGTCGATCTTCCCATTATTTTAGAAAAGAAACGATTCGGACCTTTGGAATATATTCTTTGCACATCGGTTCAAGATGCGTATCGAGCTTCTATGCGATATAACTTAGATCCTGTCGTCGGATCCGTGTTTCGATTGAAATAAAGTCAGAATGAATGATCCTAACGAGGATGATGTTTCGAAGGAAATTCTACCTCTTGGAACACCCGAAGTTATTTATTATGACGATATTCTACCTTCACAAATTCAAAACCAAGTCGACCTTCCCGACGATTTCGAACTTCAATTTCCTCTCCACACGTATGCCAAATCCGATGTAACCACTAGCCCTTACATTATTCGACCGTCCGTTTCTCCTTCTTCTCGAAGTTCGAGTCCAAGTTCAAGAAGAAGTCCAAGAAAACGCAGTCCGAGTCCAAGAAGGAGCAGAAGTCCAAGTCTAAGCAGGAGCAGAAGTCCAAGTCCAAGAAGAAGAAAAAGTCAGAGAAATCGTAGTCGTAGTTTAGAAATACGTCATTCTAGAAAAAGAAGTCCTGTAAGAAGAAGTCGTTCGGCTTCCTTTTCATCGTCTGCATCTTCTTCTTCCTCTCCTTCCAATATCAATCGTAGAGGAACACAAAGACCCATTCGTAGAAGACCTATGAGAAAACGTCGAGGATACGTTCTTGGATCTCGAACCGTTCGTGTGGGTCCTAATCGATTGCTTCATAAATATGGTAACCATTCCATTACGTTTGTGACCGAAGGTGGGGCCCACATACGAAATAAGAAAATTCCCAATAAAGCTTGTCGATATCTATTAAGTCATTGCTCACGACGGCATCCAACAGCTCGAGATCGATTGCCACGACAAGCTCGTATTGTTTTGAGAAAGAAAAGAGCTTAAACACAACGAGTTGAAAAAGAAACAATATCCAAGCAATTCACAAAAGCCAAAAAACAATTCAACAAAATAATAAAGTTCACTTACCAAAATGTGTATATAATAGACTTTAACTGAAGATCTTTCGAGGCTGGTATCCAAAGCACAAACTGATCTGAAACCGAAACTCGAGTAATTTAAATAGTTAAGTGGAAATCCTTTTTCTGGTTTTATCGATCGAACTAACTGAGAAAAATTTCCAGAGCTGTATTAAAAAAAAAAAAAACTTTTTGTTAATTTTAATCATGTCTTCAGACATGATTAAAATTAACTATCCCCCTTTTGTTCAAATGATGTTAATCTGTTGTCTCAATATGTTTCTAAAAATAGAACATGACTCATTTCTTTCTTGGAAATTTATTTTTAGAAATATGTTCGAAAAGATGAGACATCATTCCCAGACAAAAAGAAGAGAGAGTTAATTTTTATCATGTCTAAAGACATGATAAAAATTAACAAAAAGTTTTTTTTTTTAGTCCAAAGGGGCATTGTCCCCGAAGGACTATTAGTTTCGTTTGGGCGTTTTTTTTTTTTTTTTTTAAGCTAAATTTTTTCCTACTACCCAACTTTTGCTTCTCCTTTCTACCTCCCCCCCTTTCGTTTCACAGTATATAAACAGCTGGAGCTGAGACGATTTTCTCATTTCATACTGAGGACAAGATGGATCAGGAAAACACTGTAACCCTGGAACCTTTGACATTAGCCTTGAAGGATCGTCTCAAGTACGTGTTGGATGAAGTCGTGCTGGAAGAATTTAATCAATCTAATTTGTTTACGACTAAAACCACCGTTCAGTTGAGAGTTTTAAAAAGAATAGCTAATATGATGATGTTTCCGTGGACCTTGATTCAAGATTTGAAACCTCTTGTACCCGTCCATCGATACTGTTTAAATACCATTTGGCGTTTATGGATGGATGTGCAACAGCAGTTGGTACAAAATAAAACCATCTCCACGCCAGATGAATGGAATATGATCGAGAAAGTTTTATCTAAAGACTATTCTAGATCGACCGATCTAATAAGACTTTCCAACATCTTATTCAAACGACAGGAAATACCTAAGATAGAAGTGTATAAATTATTTGCCGTAGACGGATTGCTGGGCGAGGATCTGCAAAAGTATGTTTTTAATCTACAGTACGGAGGAGATGAAAAAACACCTTTAAACGAACAAGAAGCTCTAGATTTTAAAGCAGTTCATGCTCGAATCGTCCGTTGTTTATATCACGAAGTTTGCAAACGATCGGAATCTCTTCTCTACGTGGATGTGATTCGACGTACTATAGAAGAAATAATAAACACTACACCTTCTACCAGTGATGAAGTAAGCGAATGGGGTGCATTGTATTTAAAGTATCTTGGAGAGGATCTATTTTCAAATATATTTTACGAAATTAAAGTCTGGAAGACGAAAGAATTGGAACAATACCAGGCGAAAAAGAATCAACAAGAAAATAATTCTCAAAAGAGAAAGAATGTGAGAGAGGATCCTAGAATCAAGAAGAAAAACAGAAATAATATGTCGGACCCTACTTTAGCTTCGAGTGATTATTTCGACCCTTCGATTGTCGATTTGCAACCTGTTCGTTATCCTTCTCCCAAGAGTCCACCTCCATCGGAAAAGGGGGAAGAAGATCCTATTTCTCCCGAGAGTCCACCTCCATCGGAAAGGGGAGGAGAAGATCCTGTAGAAGCTTCCTTCGAAAGACTAGAGTGTGAAGACGAAAATGTAGAAACTACAAGTAGTGAACAAGGCAAAATGAACCCCTAGAGACTCGGAACATTTTTTCCATGGCTCTTTAATGGAATATAAAGAGTGGACAGTCCAATAATACATTGAAGGTATGTGGGAGACTATATATATATTTTTTGGAATAGATTTAAATACTTTAGATGCACAAATATTAGACGAAATGAACTTGTTTTTGTCCTTTACAAGAAGAACTACTAACCATGATAAAATGTTTTTCGAATAGCATCCTTTCCAAAATATTTTTTCATCAGGTTCCATCCTCAACTGTAAAAACTGATTTTGACAAGATTTTATAGATAAGATAGTTCATTAAAAAAAATTTTTGAGAACTGGTTTTTATCGCTATTCCATACGCAACTGTAAAAACTAAAATTTATAGGATTTTATAGTTGAGACAATTTATTTTTTAATTTAAAAAAATTTTTTTTGGAACTGGTTTTTGTATATGTTCCATACGCAACTGTAAATACTGAATTAAATCTCATTTTATACTTGTTACTATATAAAAAAAAGAATCTTTTTATTTTTGTTGTTAAAAAAGCAACAACATCGAACATTTTTTTCAATATATAGGAACAAAGCCCTCCTTCAAGATGAAATGGGATTCGTTTCAAAATAGAAATGAATATACTGTCACTTCTTACGATCTCGATCACGCTATTCGGTATGCTCAAGAAGCGACTCAACTCTATATTTACGAACAAGCTCTTCAAAGTCGGAACGCTTTTATTTTTAAACATACCACCTTCCAAATAAGAAAAGCCGACTCCAAACGGGATTACTACATACCTAAAACCCTCAATCCGGAACAATGTCACGTCGTCGAAAAATTTGTTTTTACGCAAACGGGATGTGACATGATTGCCTGCTTCCCTTTCCAAGAAAATTTAGAATCGTGTTTCCCGGAAGATGAACCGCGATGGATTCGACTCGGAACGGGTTTCAGTTTAGCTTGCCAACCCGCCTGCGATCGTTTATATTCCAACACGCAGCAGAGTATGGACACGGAATATCGAAATGGAAAATGTGTAGCCGTAAATCTCACCAAGAAATTATTAGCTCTCTTGCCCGAACAAGTTTTCTTTCAATCGAATCATCCTTCTCTTCCTCGTCATCATGCCGGCCTCAATCTCGTCGAGGGTCATTTACGACTCAACCAGCCTTATTGTGAAGCGTACGGTCTTGTTTTCAACGGGTCTGATTGTGTGACGACGACGGGGCAAGATATTGGCGAATTTTTCTTGGGAAGCAGTATCTATCGATCTATTTCCACTCTGCAAAAAAATCATACGTTACCACCATATCCTCCTCATCTTCCCGACTTTGTACAAAACTGGCCCAAGAAACATGTGAAACGGTCCTTGGTTCATGAATTGGCGATTGATGTAGGGATCGATATTGGATTAGAAGCCGCGCAAAAAATCCTTGAAAAACGGATGCCTAAACTCTTAACCAAATTGAGTATGCAGTCTCTTCCCATTCAATCGGCCATCCTTCAAGCCGTCGTTCGGACCCAATTAAGTACGCTCGCAACACTTTCCAGAATCGCCGCGACAGGATTCTTGGTTACTTCCAATGTGCTGACGGGTATAAGTATTCTGTCCGCCGTACTCGATATATTGGATCCGTTTCATTTCAATAAAGTGCTGACCGCTCGAACTCTTTACGATATCGACTGGCGATTAGACGTTCAGTTTTATCAATCGGAAACGGACCATGTTCTAGAAATCACACCCGATCTTCTATGGGACGTGTTAGAAGAAGATGCGAGCGATCGATACCTCTTCTTTGCCGAGAAAGTGCAAGAATATTTAGATGCTATCCATAAAGTGCCCATGACCGATCGACCCCAAACGCGAATGTCATTTCTCCAAAAATCACGAACAGACGAAAGAACCCCGAAAAATTGGATTTATTTCACGATAATTGTTTATTTGTTAACAGGATTCACCTTCCTATTTCAACCCTACATGCATTACTTATGCGTGACCATCTTTTTTCTATTTGTGTTTTATTTTTATCATCATTCTAAATGAAAGCTGAAGATTTTTGGAGAGAAAAAAAACGAATGACTTGGAGGGGGAGTAACTAACCAGTGAATAAACTAAAAAATCAGTTAGTACTTACAAATTACAAGAAGATGTTTCTTCTTTCACAGCACAGAGTGATCTGAAGTGAAACTTGGAGTTTAAATAGATAAGCAAGAATCCCTTCCAGAAACAATTTTGACATGTCTGGTTTTGTGGATCAAGTCGGCTGGGGAAAAACTGTAAGAGCTGAAAAAAAAAAAAACTTTTGGTTAATTTTTATCATGTCTTTAGACATGATAAAAATTAACTACCTCCCCCTTTTGTCTGGGAATGTTGTCTCACACTTTCTAAAAATAGACCATCACTCCCTTCTAAAGAATATAATTCCAAGAATGAGTCCTGGTTTGTTTTTTCGAATGGGTGAGACATCCTTCCCAGACAAACAGAGGGGACAGTTAATTTTTATCATGTCTATAAGACATAATAAAAATTAACAAAGAGTTTTTTTTTTTTTTTTTTTTTTTTTTTTTTTTTTTTTTTCCAGCTGTGAGAAATTTTTTTCCAAGTTTCGTTTCAGATGAGTCCGTGCTGCGGATACTGTTTTCCTGAAGATCTTTCAATAATACCACTTTCTCGGATAAAATTCATCACCATTCGCTTTTTTAGCATAACTTAGATAGATATAGAGAAATTCCTCGTTTTTATGATCTTTCGGGTAATAGTCATTTCCATTTTCGTCTCGTGCATATCGGATGTAATTCGTCTCTGGCTTTTCCCGAATTCTATCCTGTATATAATATTCTTTTCCAATGCTGGATTTAGGATAAATCTCTCCTCCCTTCGCATTGACAGCATACGTTTTCACATTTACATCCAATGAATTTAACGGGTATTCTCCTCCATTGTTTAATTTAGGATAAAATTCGTCTCCGGAATTGGATTTGGCGTACCGACGAGGAAGCGCTATATATTCATGACCCCGATATTCCACAGCGTAATATTCATTTCCATGCTCGTCTTTGGCAAAAATAGGTCGATTGTCATTATCGAAATAATACAGCTCCTGTTTAGGTTTTTTAGGATCTTTTGGATATCGTTCTTTTCCAAATTCATCTATGGTGTAAACCGAAACCATGTTTTTTTCCTTTACCGATCTTGATATTTACATGAGTCACCTCCGATTATCCAGTTATCTTTTGATACATCTTTCGAATCCAGTCTTCAATCGATTGGCCCGTCGTTTTGAGATCTTCGGAATTATGAACGGTCAAATAAGCCATGTAAGCGGATAGACCAAACGTGAGGACTAATAAAAATAAAAAGATGAGCCGGTTCGTTAAGAGGGTGACTGCGACTAGGATGATGCTGATATAAACCGTAGAGTAAAACAATATGCCTTGACCTAAATAACGATCCATTTTTTTTCTACTTTATTCCATTTGAATCAACGAGTCGGCCGAGACCGGATAGTCATCGGTCGTGACGGGCTTTTCGGTCATTTCACCCGTGTACAACAACGTCATGTCAGGATCGGGGAGGGCTTTTAATTTTCGGTCTTCCCAGTAAGCTGAACGAGGATGCGTGACGAGAATTCTAAAAAACAATTTCATGTCGCGCTCGGTCCAAATTTCATAGACTGAGGTAAGGAGGGGGATATTTTCGGGATGCTGCGTCGCATCAAAAACAGCTTCTCGTCCATCTATTTTATATCGCGCTCCATGTTCCGGTATAATACGACTCAGCTCTTGAACTTCAAGTCGAAGGGTTAATCCAGCCGGTAAAATCCCTTCATAGGCTTCTTCTTTGGGTACGCATACGTGATACCCGTACGGAGTGGCTCGAATTCCTTCTGTGGAGGAAGAAGGACAAAAGACAAAAGGTTGACACCAATTACAAGTGGCGTATAATACGGAATCGGGAATAAATCGTCCCGATCGTATGCGATGGCCTTCACGACACGTTTCGGGAACACTATAAGTCGAAGCCTGTTTCACAAATCGCTGCGACCAAAATTTCAAACCTTGCCGTCGAACGCGTTTCTTTCGAATTTTTCCCTTTTCGAAAAGACACATGTGAGGAGAAGTGGGTAAATAAATAGCTGTTTCAATTGTTTGAGGAATGGGTACGGCGTGCAGTCGGGATGAGAACAAATATTATAGCCGGGAATATAAACTTCTTCGTTGGTATCGTCACAAGAGGTACGAGGTTCGTGATCAAGAGTCGTCCAGGGCCGAATCCAATTCGCAACGATCGATAAATGATCGAATTTAAACACATCGAGATGCCGATACTGAAATGCGCCGGGGATGCGCGGTCGACATTCATTTCCGTCAAAAAATGTTTGAGGAGGACACGTTTGAATTTCCCTCCGAGCGCAATCAAAATATCGATCGCTCGTATCGCCTATCGCGAGTTTCGACGATGACGACTTATCCTCACAAGCCCATTCAACCGTATATTGATCTGACACTCGATAGCCTGGTTCTAGAACCGTACGTTTTCGGGTTGGATCACACGTGTAAGCTACAGCTCGATCCAAGGATGGTGAAAATTGATAGGACGGGAGATGTTTCGTATACTCGTGAGCGGGAACGACAGTTTCTTTTGAGCTCGGTTGAACATTTTCACAGAAAAGAGGCGGTTGGCATGTTTGGGACGTTTCGTCGTACACCATCGGTAAATGGAATAAGGCATCGCCGGTCCATGTGTCCCAGGAAACAGGACAGGATATAGTGTCGCGAACCATTCCGTTTTCACAAATCGCGTAACCCGGAGAGTACAGAAAAGATCCTTTTTGGACGATGGGGAGAGGTCGTTGCGTATTATCCGGAAATCCGTCGCACAGATCAGACACGCATCGCCGATAATGTGTCTAATATTTTTCTCCGGGCGAACATCGAATCATTTTCGGTCGATGGCCACGACACTCGATATACGTCACCTCGTCAATCGGAAAATGTTGACCGTCTTCACAGTAAGATACGAAATGTTTTCGCGAAGTGCAAGCGTCGTAGTAGAAAAATGTCTTGGGCGGACAGGCGATTTGAATCGGTTGTTCGTTCTGGCATTCGTAATAAAAACGTCGATTGGTTGGATCGGGTAAAACCGATCCGTCATGCTGATCGATGCAGGGATTGACAGGAATGCAGGTAGAAGGAGAATGTTCTTCTTGACACATGAGCACGTCTAGAACACGACCGTGCCGACATCGATAATAATAATACATCATAGACTTTTCGCGGGGTACAAAACTCTGCGATCGTAATAAAAACAGGTAGAGGTTTTTCCCCGTTGCGGGGAGCTGAGTATCATCGGGCTGTCCAAAACATTCATCTTTTTTCCAAATCCGTCCTTCCGCGAAATAATATTCGAGTGGGAGAGGAAACGTCCATGTTTTTCCCGTGGAGGTGTGAAACGAAACCTCGTTGTCGTTTGAGGTCTCGATCTGATATTGGAAACGCGTCGTTGTCGTCCGAGGAGAAGAAGGAACTTTCGGGGACGGGACCGAAAAATTATAGAAATACAGTAGCAGTAGTATAAGCCCAAAACGAATAAAAGTATGACGAGCATCCAGCCTTTATTCATAAACGAGATGTGCCAATTATGGAAAGAGCAAAAAATTCCGAAAAAGGACGCAGCAGCGTGTTGTTCCAAACCGAATTATCGACATTTTTTAAAACAAGATCGTGCGTTGGATGAAATGCCGGCTCTGTATCGTGAATGTTTATCCTGTCAACAAAAAAGAAAGATCTTGGCGCGATAAAAAAGTAAGTCAGAATGGATTCGTATCGTCTAACCCGACGTTATTTTCGTCAATTGCAACGGCTTCACTTCCTCTCGCAAATGCGGCAACGCGATTGGTATCATCATATCGTCATCCAATACGTGATGGATGCCCAAAAAGAACGCCATTTCACACTTTTTCATCCGGCTATGGATACCCATACAGAAGAGTCGCTGGTTTTCTTTGGAAAACGTCGCTTATTTCTTACGTTTATGTTGAAACGGATCGTTCACCAAGGTTTGAATGCCGAACAACGGTTACAACCGAACGTGTTATTGCCTCTCAAATCGCTCGACGATCCCGTCTATGAAACACAACGCAAGGCTATTCAAAATATTTGGGAGGTCGATGCTCATTGGTATACTACGGAGAATAAAAACGATATTGCCGTGAAGAATACGGCTCCTTTCATCAAAACCGAACCTCAAGCTCTGTAATTTAAAATATCCATCGGATGGGTGAGATGATTCGGATACGGCACGATTTCAATCGTATGAGGCCATTTTAGCATGTATTTATAATGTAAAAGATCGTGCCGTCTCAGCGTATCGAGCCGGATAGCTGAAATATAGGTTTTTTCTTCGTTGGTTTTCTCGTACAAATAACAAATACCTTGATCGACGAACACGTAAACGTCTTGAGGAAACAGTTGCAGAAGCGACTTGTCCTTGGAAAGTGTCGAATCACAGTATAATGAGAACTCGTAGGGATTGGAACCGGTTCTAATTTATAAAGGAGGAAAGAAAGAAAAATGATACACCCGAGCGCGATCATTCTATGCATTGTATTTCTAGTGACTCTCTTGAATTTTTTTTATAAACCCGATCTCCGGATGCCTTCTATTCCTCCCTCATCATCATTAGCCTTACCAGAAATTTCAACCGAGACGTATTGCCCCTTCCAAATCTTTCAGTGTCCCGATAGCCATTACGATTGTTCTCAGCTCTGTGAAACAAATCCCACGTTTTACGAAAAACTCACTCTTTCTGATAAAACATGGAATCATCTCGAACCGGGTACTTATTGTAGTCCCCAAGGAATCCGGACCGCTTGTCTTTCTTCCTCGGAAATTCCTATTTTTTCGGCCTCGGGATGGCTCTGTGCTCCTCGTTCCTCTTTCACCCATCCCTGTCAACATCCAGAAGCCCGTGATCCTTCTCTCAATGTTTTAATAGATCGTCGAACCCAACAACCCGCTCAAGAAGTAGCCGATTATTACGAAACGTTAGAAGATGGATCGTTCCGATACCAATGTCAATGCCATTCTTTAGATCGACGAGGTAATCGAATGATTCAAACATCTCCGTGGGTCTGTTCTGTCGATTACTGCGTTCGAGATTTGTGGAACGTGCCCGGACTAGGATGGGACTCCGAACGACACGTCTGTGAATGTGGACCCTACGTGCATCGAGTTCTGGGCGATCTATCTTCCCCCTGTGTTTTGGAATATACACACATAGACGAAAAGCATAGGTTAACGGGAAAACGAGAATGTATGACCGACCAATCTGTTGAATTCCGACCGATTTATTGTCCAGAGAATCAGTCGGTGTTACGGTTCACAAAACGGGTCTTGCGAGGCAACACAGCGTACGATTATGTCATTGTACATGGAACAAGTGTTCCTAAAATTTCGAGAGGTCAAGAATGACATCTCATTTCAAACGAATCGAGAAACATTTTCAAACGGACCAAGAATTGAGTCGGTTTGAAAAGGAAGACGAAAGCCCCAAAGAGGAAGGATGGTCGAAGAGACAAACGTTCGCCATTCATTTACTACTGGTAACGGCGGGTCCTACGATTCTTTTTGCTTTACTGGGCAACGTATTGAAGATTCATTATTATGTCGTCTGTTTAATTCTATTATTTTACTTTGGAGCTCTGTCCTACTTGATACGATACCGATTTCAGTGGCTATTGCAAGCTTTTAAAGAAAGCCAGAAATATATTCGTTGAATATGGGACTTGAAGAGTGGATTATATAAAAAAACTTTGAAAAAAATGAAGAGGGAGAAGAGTAATAAAAAAGGAAGAAGCAATAATTTAACCATGGCGATGGATCCTGTACTTATTCATCTATCTCCCAAAAATTCTGAAGGTAAAGAGTTAGATTTGGAAATATGGATAAACCCCGATGATACGGATGACAAGATTATAGAAATACATCGTCATAATCGCAAAGACAAAACGAAAGAATTTGAACCCTGTTGTCAAAATCCTTTTTTAACTCCCGCTATCCTCCAACGTAGAGAAAATGAAAAGAATAAAACGATAGATAAAACATTAGAATTGACCAAAGAAGCCATCCACATGTTGAAAGAAGTCTTTTCGGGAAATGGAGAATTCAGTACAATGGAATTTGATGCATCGTCCACTGAGATAAGAGCTGATTTTAGACAGCTGACCAAAGAACCTGAAGTTGAGAAAGCAACAAGTTGTCAAGGTCGTAAACATAAGAAAAGAGTTAATAAAAAGAAATAATACATTTAAAAAGACCTCCCCATCCTTCTATGAATTTCTTGAACGAGACTGTTTTCACGAGAACTGTTTTCACGAGACTCAATCCACATCTTTGCTGGATCTAAAGAGAATCTTGAGAGAGACATGGCTTAAACTGTTTCCAGGAGAGTTGAAGTGCAGGCTTTTTCAACAGCACAGAGGGATCTGAATCAAAACTTGAAATGCTGAAATATATAGAAGAGAAATTCCATTCTTAAAAAAAAAACTGGGATGTCTTGTCAATCGAATCAGGTGGAAAAAATTCTAATGGCTTAAAAAAAAAAAAAAAAAAAAAAAACTTTTTGTTAATTTTTATCATGTCTTTAGACATGATAAAAATTAACTCTACCCTCCTTTTTGTTTTGAATGATGTCTCACCTTTCCTAAAAATAGATTTCTAAGAATGAATCATACTTTCCTTGAAGTCTATTGTTTACAAACATGTGTAGACAACATATTGACATCATTCAAAACGAAAAGGAGGGTAGAGTTAATTTTTATCATGTCTAAAAGACATGATAAAAATTAACAAAAAGTTTTTTTTTTTTTTTTTTTTTTTTTAGGCTAAAGAATTTTTTCTCCCAGCTCTCAAAAATATTTACGATGTCTCGATACCTCTACCTACTTTTATTTCCCCCCTCTCCCTCTCTTAGTATATAAATGGTTGAAAAAGAAATCGGAGTTCATTCTGTTTCGTAAAAAGATAGCGAACACATGGCAACGGATAACTTAGTCATTTCATGTGAAGAAGATCCCTTTGAGGATATTCCAGATACGGAACCCACTTTTTATGGACCATTTTCACCCGTATTTAGAGTACCGAAAAAGTCTTCTCCTTCTCCAACTTATTCTTTGGAAATACTGTCTTCTCCTCCCTCGTCATCCACTCATCAGCGCTCTAGAAAGAAGAAGTCCTCACAGACCAAGCTCCACCAAAAAATTGTTGGTGTGTTGGCTGTCACCTCTGATGGATATACTCTTACGAACTGCGTCCGGTTTATAGCCAGAGACCTGAAAACACATACGAAGGAATTTATTCGGCAATTGAATGTGGATCTGGAACGACTTCATATTGAAAAACTCTACGTGGCGAATGAACCCACTCGAGAAAATATTCATCAAAAGGTACATCTAAAGTTTTTATGGACTGTTATTTACAAACCTCAACATCGTCAGCCACAGCAATGTCCATCTTGTCGATCGAAATCTTGTCATCGATTTATGGCCATGCTAGCACTCCAACAATTAGTGAAATTTGCTGTTCATAAATGTATTCATTGAGTGGATAGGTAATCAAGGAATTTTTCTCTCTTTTTCCTTTTTTCAGATGATCCAGAGAAACAAATACTCTACTTCATATGGTTTTGTGGTAAAGGACAGGTGGTGATTCATCGAAAAATGCCATACTGTTTTCAAAATTATTTAATTCAGCTTTTAAAAAATAAACGTATCGAACCACCCTTCGATTTGGAAAAAATATCGGTGCTTCAAGATGAATTTGAAAACCATATTTATCCGACTCTCCATCCCAATTTACAAGACGATTATGATCGGTACAAGGCTAAATTAGCTTATGAAGATGAATGGGATTTCCCGCATGGACAAATGGATAAAAGACGCTTCAAGAAAGATGACGACCCTCGATTCAAATGGTTCAGAGTCGCGTATCAGGAATTTGAAGAAGAGTCCGGCTACCGATTCGCCTACCAACCCTCGGACGTGGCTCAGTATCCCTTAATCAAACTAGAATTTACGGGATTAGATCAATGCATTTATACACAATATTTTTTTATAGTCGAACATCCTAAACATTTACGCCGTAATACCTACTTTGATAATTATTCTCCTTTCCAATCTCAAGCTGCTTATAGAATGGCTCTCGAACGCAATATCGGGAGTATTGATGATCGGATGGTCTATCGGGGTTACTTAATTAAAATCGAAGAGGCTCTAAAGTATCTAACACGTCAACAGGAAATGAAAAAGGACGGGAAGGATCAAGTGTTGCTATATTTTTAGAAGGAGATAAATGGAATCCACCCGATTCTATTTGTTATTTAGAAAAGTAAAAAAAATGGAATAAGATCCCTTAGCCACCCCGCATTTCCCATTTGAAGAATCCATCCTATCTATTCTTTTTTTAAATGTCTAGGGATGTCATCCGACGCATTCTCTCCGCCAAAAAAAAAAGCGAGTTCCTCCCACCTACCCCAAAAAGAAGAAGAAAAAGAAGAGGAAATTTCCCATGAGTCTTTTGGAGAACCCTCCCCCCCTCTCTCTTCCTATATATAAAAGAAACCGAGAGAAAAGTTGTCTTTTCTTTTTTTCTCCATCTCGTCCTCAGGAGAGAGAGAGAGAAAACCAAATGCCATGGAGTGGTTACGGCGAGAGTCTTTTTCCCTCGCGATTCGTTTCCGTTTCGCCAAGACAATTCCCCTCACGTTTTACTTGGGGTCGGGCACGCTCTATTTTCGAGGATCGGAACTCGTCACTTGCCTTTCCCAGCAAGGGACTTGGATGAGTCCGAAAGGTCAACGGACCCTTCAGCAATGGATCTCTCGAGCCCCTTTTCGCCCTTACCGATCCTTAACGACGGATCTCTGGATCGATACGTCGGACCGCCCCAGCCGGATTCTCTGCCATACTCCTTTTATCACCTTCGATTCCCTGGAAAGACTGCTCAACGATTTGGGTCCAGACGCTCTCCTCTTTTCGACCTGCCTTCAGAGTGTGATGAGAGAACCTCTTCAAATCCAAGAAGAATCTCAGACCGGAGAAACTTATTTTAGTCCCGTGGAGAACAAGGTGATGGACTTTCAGTTTCAAAGTTTATCGGAACTGTTTCAATGTACTTTATGTTTTTATTCTTCTTAAAGAGTCGGGGGGGAAACTAAAAATTGTAGAATAATCATAAAAAATAATTTTGTTTTCTTTTAAAAAAAATATTGAGATAGTCCAATCTTGGGGAGGAGGTGGAAAATTCAAAACTATTATCTAAAACAGATGTGGCGGTCAGTCCATTTCGATCCACGAAGGAGGATATGTGTGAGATTCTCTGATCCATAGAGAGTTTCAGAAAAAAAACTGCGAAAGTTTCCCCCCCTATCTCCAAAAAATGGGTATCCAGGTTGAATGCACAGCACAGACTGATGGGAAGCTGAAACTCGAGTTCCTTAAATAGAAAAAAATAAGAGCTCCTTCTAGAAATAATTTTAGATGTCTTGTTTGGATGAGTGAATCGACTGGGAAAAATTTCTCAGCGCTGTGGAAAAAAATTTTGAGTTAAGAAAAAAAAAAAAACTTTTGGTTAATTTTTATCATGTCTTACAGACATGATAAAAATTAACTCTCTCTTCTTTTTGTCTGGGAATGATGTCTCACCGTTTCGAAAATTAGAACATATCCCATTCTTGAAATTCTATTATTTTAGAAAGGATGATGAGTGATGGTCTATTTTTCGAAACGGTGAGACATCATTCCCAGACAAAAAGAAGAGAGAGTTAATTTTTATCATGTCTATAAGACATGATAAAAATTAACCAAAAGTTTTTTTTTTTTTTTTTTTTTTTTTTTTCAATTCAGAAATTTTTCTCTGAGCTTTGCCAATTTTTTTCCCAGCCAGCTCTATCAACACCTCTCAAAATCTTTTCTCACTTATCTATTTAAACCACTCGAATTTTTGCTTCCAATGAGTCCACGCATCTTGGCCTTTCTTCCACTCTGCTCTGAGAAAGATAGGATAGATTGTTTTCGGTGGACGTCCTGTTGACGCTTCCGATTTATATAGAGAGCTATATATAGATAGGGTCCCTCCTAACTCCCTCTATTATGACTATTAGTCTTTTCTTTTTTTTCCAAGAAATATACAAAGAATGATCCACAGTTTTTTTTTCCGTTAATGAAAAAAAAAATGCTTCTACCTTCCGACTTCTTTTTAGTACCTCTTTAAGTGTCTCCTCCTTCTGGATCTTTTCCTTCTCCTCTCTTCCTCGCGAGCAGGGAATTGAAAATGCTGTTCAGGATGCAACGCTCGTAAAGGCTCCACTTTCTTCCTGGAGAGGGCGTCTACGGCAAACACCGTCTTGTCATGAAATTGCAGTTGGTAGTAAAGAGGTCCGTGAATAATGTACACGGAGCGAGCTCGCAGTCGATAGGGAATCATACGATACCCGTCGGCTTCTGATTCCATTTCCCATCCATAAAGACGGATAGAAGCTTCTCCGGTTTGAAGAATATGAACCCACTCGGGTGAAATGTAAAACAGTTTTAAAAAGGTTCCAGCATCGAAGGCGATCACATTTTCCCATCGCAGATAAGCGTGTAAGCGAAAGGTTCCTGCCTCCATCATCGATTGGAAAGCAAAGTGCTTGAAAACTTCGATGGACGAAAAATAATGCAGGATTTTTCCATCGTAACAGGATAAATAGCACATGGTTTCTTGGACGATTTGTTCCATACGCTCCGGGTCCCGAAACCATTCTTCGAAACGGGAGAGAGGTTCCCATTGATGAGCTCGCTCGAGATGACAGACGGGCGTGATTTCCACCAGGGTAGGTAGAACTGCAACGGCATCGGTCGACATTTTAGTTTTGCTCGGTTGAGAAGGAAGAACGAGAATGAACCCTGTAGGCAGAAAAACTCGGATCTATATAAATACTAGTGGAAAAAAGGCGGGGGGAAGGGAAGTTCTTCTTTCCTCCCAAAGAAAGAAAAGTGGGTGGAAAGAAAAAAATCATTTCGCTCTCAGGAAAAAAAAAGAATTTTTTTCTTGTCATCATGTCGTCTAGACATGTTTCTAAAAATAGATTTCCAACAAAGGTTCATTCTTTTCTTAGAAATCTATTTTTAGAAAAAAACTGACATATCCTTCACAACAAATTTCTTTTTTTTTCCTCCCTCCAGCAGCCAACTGGATGGGCAAGCGTTTCGGGTCAGATCAGTCCGTGCTGACATTATTTTTTTAAAATGCAATGGAATTAGTATAGGAATGTACTAGAAACTGACCCAAGGTTGAAAAGAAAATATCAAAATCAATACTCACTTCTTGACGATTTCTTTTTCCAAAAACCTGTCGAAGAATTCTTGATGGGTTATTCACTCTCTAGACCTGTCTGAAGGGAATCCACTCTAAGGTGAGCGCGCATTTACCTGACGCGAAACTCGGAATATCTGCATAAATAACAAAACGTCCATTCTTAAAAACTCATCGTCTAGTCCATTGAGTTGGTTGGGGGGGGAGAAAAAAATTCTCAGAGCTCTGGAAAAAATTTCTGAGTAATGAAAAAAAAAAACTTTTTGTTAATTTTTATTATGTCTTATAGACATGATAAAAATTAAATGTCCCCTCTTTTTGTCAAGGAAGGATGTCTCACCGTTTCGAAAACGAAACCAAAACTCATCCTTCTCATGGCAATTATTCCAAGAATGAGTCACGGTTTGTTTTTCGAAACGGTGAGACATCCTTCCCAGACAAAAAGAAGAGAGAGTTAATTTTTATCATGTCTAGAAGACATGATAAAAATTAACAAAAAGTTTTTTTTTTTATTTCATCACTCAGAAATTTTTTCCAAAGCTCTGAGAATTTTTTCCCGGCCGACTCGATGATCCAAACAAGACAGACTCAAATTGTTTCTAGAAGGAACTCTCCCTTCTCTATTTAAACCACTCGTGTTTCCAACTTCAGTTCAGTCTGTGGTGTGAATTCGACCTGGATACACACTTCTCCCTCCTGGAAAGAATTTCTGTGAAGGTATGCGAACATTTTTCTCAGCTCTTAGAAAATTTTACCAGCTGACTTGATCGACGACAGACATCTCGAACATTCTGTTATCTGCGGAAGCCGTTTCATTTTCGTGCAGTCCATGCTGTGGACTCACCTGAATATCCATTGCTCCCTCCCCTTCTGGAAAGGGTCGTAGCTTTTTTAGATCCTCGTCGCTCTTTTTACGTTTCGTTGGATATCTAGGACGAACTTTTTTACCTTATTCCTTTCAAACTCTAATATTGCGGTTGGAGAGCCGTCATGGAAAATCAGCCATGATCCTGACGAATCTAAACCGACTCCTTGAAAGCAGAGCTATGTCATGTTTTTTGGATGACAGATTTCCAAGCTCCGAGTGATGAGAGATTTAGAAATTTTGCAGTGTTAACGGAAAGGAGGAGGCTCTTTCCAGGAGGGAGGAGAAGCGCGTATCTAGGTTGAGTGCACAGCACACACGGATCTGAAGTTGGAAACGCGAGGGGTTTAAATAGAGAAGCGAGAGTTTCTTCTAGAAACAATTTTGGATGTCTTGTTGTTTGGATCATCGAGTCGACTGGGAAAAAAAATTCTCAGAGCTCTGGAAAAAATTTTCTGAGTGAAAAAAAAAAAAAAACTTTTGGTTTATTTTTATTATGTCTTCTAGACATGATAAAAATTAACTGTCCCTCCTTTTTGTCTAGGAAGGTAGTCTCACCGTTTCTAAAAATAGATCATGACTCATTCTTGGAATAATTGCCTTGAGAAAGGGTGAGTGATGGTCTATTTTTAGAAAGGGTAAGACATCCTTCCCAGACAAAAAGAAGAGAGAGTTAATTTTTATCATGTCTGTAAGACATGATAAAAATTAACCAAAAGTTTTTTTTTTCAATCTCATCTAGAGAATTTTTTCTAGCTGACTCGATCGACAAGACATGACATGACCATTGTTTTTTTTAATAATGGATTTTCACCTATCCCTTTTAACCCTCCGAATTTGGCTTTGGATCCGTGTCCTTGCTTCCACATTCAGAGCTCTTTTCTTCAACATTTCGTTGCAGGAGAAGAATCAATTCTCTCACGACGTTTAGATATTCTTTCAGAATGCTAGAAAACTCATTCAAAGAAGAAGTATCTAAGGGTGGAGTTGCCGGTTGAGGAAAATTCACGAGTCTTGGAATCGGATTATGCGAATCCGTCTGTATGCCAAACTGTAAAGGTGAACCACCCGCTTTAGGAGAGCATATAATAGTAAGATCCATCTTTTTCCAATTTTTGATTTGAATATACTTGTTTCTTCTTACTCGGAACATTTTCCTTTTTCTTCTTCCTCATCCAGGAACTGAATTCCAGGTGGAACGGAAGCATTTGTAATAAACTGTTGTTTCTTGGTTCCACACGCCTGACATTTTCCCGTGACCATCGGCCGTCGATTTTTCGACATGCGATAGTGGACGTCGACCGTATCGGTCTTGGCTCGGCATTTCACACACCAAATGGAATAAGAAATAGGTTCCGCGTCAGAATGCTCCATTGCAGTAACACACTCTTTATTATTTTCTTCTCTTTCGATAGAGAGAGAGATCTTAACCAGAACTGTAGATATAAAATTTAGGATACGTTTCGGATCCGTCCGCTCTTTTCGCATACCCCACTTCTTCACAGAGGTATTTCGTTTGCTGATCCGCTCTTCGAGGATAAAATTCGTTTCCCCAAGCATCGCGAGCATAACGAATTCGATCGCCGGCCGTTAAACAATATTCGACTCCATCCGCCTTTTTAGGATACATTTCATGCCCCGATTCGTCTTTGGCATAAGGGAATAAAACAGACGTATAAAGCGAATACTCGTCCCCATTTTAAAATTTCGGGTAGTATTCTCGTCCAAAAGCCGTTCGGGCATACCGTCGAGGAGCTAAAATGTATTGGTTTCCGTTTAAATCTACTGCGTAATACTCATGACCGTTTTCGTCTCGAGCCAAGATAGGATTTCCTTCAGGATCCGTAACGTATAATTCGTAATGAGGATGTTGGGGGTCGGTCGGGTATCGTTCTTTCCCCGATGCGTCTACTCGATAAACAGACATGCTTAGTTCTCGTCGCCTACTCCTTCCTCCTCCCACTCGAGACCCGTTGAGATGAGGGTATGAGGTTGATATCTATAAAATGGGTTGACCCTTTCAAACTATTCCATTGTTTAAAGACGGGTGGGTTAGGAAAAAAAAATATTAATAAAAGCAAATATTTGAACGGTTCAACACAATGGGTGAATGGAAAAAGGAATAGTTCTCTCTATCCAGTCACAGGATGGTTTCTTCTTCTTGAACGGCTCACACTCAACTGAAGCGAAACTCGGAACTCGAAATGTTTAAATAGATCATAGAGTCCATTCCAGAAAGAATCCGGAGATGTCTTGTCCAGCCAAGTCGGCTAGGAAAAAAAATTCTCAGAGCTCTGAAAAAAATTTCTGAGTTTAAAAAAAAAAAAAAAAAAAAAAACTTTTGGTTAATTTTTATCATGTCTTATAGACATAATAAAAATTAACTGTCCCCTCTTTTTGTCTGGGAAGGATGTCTCACCCATTCGAAAAAAACAAACCATGACTCATTCTTGGAATGGTTGCTATTAGAAAGGGTGAGTGATGGTCTATTTTTAGAAAGAGTGAGACATCCTTCCCAGACAAAAAGGGGGGTTCATTAATTTTTATCATGTCTAGAAGACATGATAAAAATTAACCAAAAGTTTTTTTTTTTTCAGAGTTACAGAAATTTTTTCCAGGCGACTCGATCGACAAGACGTCCCCATTTTTATTTAAGAATGCATTCTTGTTTATTTGTGTAAGCATTCCGAGTTTCGTTTCAGATGAGTCTATGTTGTTGAAGAGGAAACATGGGTACCCTCATTTTTTTTTTCCTATCTGATTTCTAAGATGAATTCAGTGAGTTCACCTTGACCTTTTCAAATTTTGTTTGTTTACTTTTAGCCCAGAGGTCGACGGATAAATCATTCTGATTTTTTATATATATTTTTTGTGTCCCTCTCTCTCTCTCTCTAAGAAACCTATCTCGTTCCAAGTCTTCTCGAAGTGATGTTGGTTCGTTTCGAGACGAGGTCATTTCACACACCCCCCCTCCTCCTCCTCAAAAAGTATATATATATAAATTAAAGGAAGTGATTTTCATACACACACTTCACCTTTTTTGAGTGGTGTCACGATGAGCCTATCCAGTAGAGAACGTCTTAGGGAAAGAATGCGTGAACAGAAACGACGCTGGCGAAGCAATTCAGCTAATCGAGAGCGAGAACGAATACTTCAAAGGGAACGTTATGCTGTTCTTAAAAAGAACTCCCGACCGCGAAAGAAACATCTTCCTCCCAAGCAGTGGGAAAGCTATACGAATTTGCAGTATAAGGATATGTGGTCCGAAGAAGCCTATCAAAAATGTATTCGACAATGTAATAAAGAGCAATACAATTTCCTGATCTACGTTCTCGTCCGTTTGTACACCTATTACGCGTTACCTGAATCGAAACGTCCCCCTCCTCTGGATATTATTGTGCAAGGATCTGCCGGAACGGGTAAATCTTTCCTGATCCAAGCTTTATACCAAACTCTGATTCGACCGCCTCTTTTTAGCGAGGCGTGCTCGGTTCTCAAACTCGCACTCAGTGCTCAAGGAGCGGTCTACATTACGGGAGATACTTTGCATCATGCCCTGCGTCTTCAAATGAACGGGACTTTTGTTCGACCTCTGACCCAAGAGACTTTAGACTATTACAGACCCCTGTATGCTCCTTTACGGATGGTGATTTTGGATGACGTTTCCACGATCGGATCCAATTTATTTTCGCGCCTCGACCAACAACTTCGACAAATGTGTCATGTGCCGGATAAGCCGTTTGGGAATGTGCATATGATTAAATTCGGAGATTTGCAGCAGCTCCAACCGGTTCGCGACACGCCCATTTTTTATTCTGAAGGGTGGTGGACGCCTCAATCCACGCTCTACTATGAACTAGTCGAATGTATGCGATTCTCTCTGGATTACGAGGAGAGACTCGATCGTTTAACGAGAAATCACTTTTTAGAACCGGACGATGTGGCATTTTTTCAGTCTCGCGTTCGCAGTTTCGACGAAATTCCTCGCGAAGCTATTATTCTCTGTTTTTCGAGCAAGGATGCAGAGAAATATAATATGAAACGTTTCCAATCCCGAGGGACGTACTGTTCGTGTCTGGCTCGAGACGTGATTTATTCCGAGAGCGAAAAATTGCGGAAGAGGATGATGAAACGGAGTCGACATTTACATCGATCTCAGATGGCGAATCTCGAATCCGTCCTCCATTTACAAAGAGGAGCGCAATATCAATTGACTAAAACGCTCGACAGATCCAAAGGATGGATGAATGGAGCGATTGGAACACTACACCAAATAGACCAGGACGAAGACGGAGTTGTGACGCGTGTCTGGCTGCAATTTTCCAATAGTCTAGCTCCTATCGATCGCGTCTCCATTCGTATTGACACCTGTTCGACGAAAAGACTCGCATTTTATCGCGAACAGTTTCCTTTGATGTTAGCCGAAGCGATTACGGCTCATAAAGCCCAAGGAGCCACCTTTCCGTCAATCGCAATTTACATGCACGGACCTTTTAATCGATTTCAGCAATATGTTGCTTTTTCTCGAGTGACTCAACCCCAGGGATTGTATATTCTGGACCAGTTTCGTCCCCGTATGAAATTGGCGAGCAAGCAAAAATACGAGGAGGAACTGGAGCGATTGCAAAACATGTCCCGGATTCCGTATGATATATCGGCTCGAAAAGAGAACCAAGATCCGTACCAGTTTCTCATGAACCTTCTTCAATGTGGGAATCGCCTTTCCTTCCATCTTTCCAATAGAAACATCTCCCAAGAAAAAGAAGTCGTCAAACTAGAAGAAAAAACTTCTTTCCGTGTAAAACCTGTTATAAAATGTCAATCTTAAATCTTTTTTAAAAATTCAATAAAAAGAAATATTCTCCATCAAAAGCCCTCCATTCTTTCAAAGCTTCACAAAACGCTCAACAATGTCCACACAATGGGAAGAGAAAAATCGATCTCAACGGTCCACACAACATGTTGACTCCTCAAAATATGTCTCTCCCAAGTGACAGGATGCTTCTTCTTCAACGGCTGACACTCATCTAAAGCCAAACTGGGAATGCTTAAATAGATAAACGAGAGTTTATTCTTAAAAAAAATGGCGCTGTCTTGTCAATGGAGAATCGAGTCGGCTGGGAAAATATTTTGAGAGCCAGGAAAAAAATTTTCTAACTTTGAAAAAAAAAAAACTTTTTGTTAATTTTTATCATGTCTTTAGACATGATTGATAAAAATGATTAATAAAAATTATCAAAAAGTTTTTTTTTTTTTCAAAGTTAGAAAATTTTTTTCCTGGCTCTCAAAATATTTTCCCAGCCGACTCGATTCTCCAATTGACGACACAGCGCCATTTTTTTAAGAATGGACTCTTGTTTATCTATTTAAGCATTTCGAGTGTCACTTCAGATGAATGTCAGCCGTTTAGGAAGAAAAACGCAGATTCCCATTTTCTCATTTCCTTCAGAGAGAGAGAGGCCTAGATCTTCGAGACTCGATGACTTTTCAAGCATTTTTTGTTTAAGCTATTCGACTTCATATTTGTCTGACGTTCAAGAGTATGATCTCTCGTGGATGGATCTCTTCCACCTCATTCTCTTTCCAGTCGATTTAGAAGGGGAAGGGGAGATTTTTTTTCCCTCATGGAGGATGTCTCCTGAATACCGTTCAAAGAGTCTATGGAGAAATTATATGGTCAGAGTCACGGATTTCCAGGGCAATCTGCTTCTCAGTTAAAAAAAAGGATCTCTCTTTCCCAGTCTGTCTTCGATTGCCTCGTTAACTGTGAAACCCATCGCTTTTCCGATTTTATGGTTCTCCCAGTATAATCAGACAGTCGGTCACAAAAGTATTCGAACACCGGTACCCTATCAGAAAATGACAAGATGGCGTTTTTTTTTCTCTTTCTCTCTGTGTGTCGTGTTATTCCATCCTAGGTTTTCTTCCCCCCCAATCTTGGAAAAAACTGGAAAAAATTGGTCACGATCTCTTTTTGAATGGGGAGATGCCATTTTGAGCAAAAGCTGACGACCCTATCTTGGAGAATGAACATGACCGCTCTACACACACTTTTACTCTCTCTCTCTCTCTCTCTCTTTGAATTGGGAAGCCATTTTAAGAAAAAGCAGACGACCCTATCTTGGAGAATGGAAATGAACGCCTCTCCCTCTCTCTTTGAAATGGGAAGCCATTTTGGGACCCTCTATTCTTGGGGAGGGAGAAAACTGAAGTCTGCACTTCGCTGTCTCTGAATGCGGAAAGCCATTTTGGGAAAAGCAGACCCTCTTCTTCTGATCTTGGAGAACTGGAAATGAACGCTCTACACGATCTCTCTTTGAATTCAGACGGTATTTTGGGACCTTCTAATGATGGAAAACTGAAATGGACGCTCTACGCGTTTTCTCTCTCTCTCTCTCTCTTTGACATGAGTAGCCATTTTGGAGGATTCTCCACCACCATCCTAACCTTGGAAAACTGAAATGAACGCTCTACACATTCTCTCTCTCTCTCTCTCTGAAATGGGTAGCCATTTGAAAACTCCTTAACTTTGGAAAAAAACAGAAATGAACGCTCTACACCATCTCTCTTTGAAAATGGGGAGTGTCATTTTGAGACCTCCCTCCCCTAAACTTGAAAAAAAACTGAAATGAACGCTCTACACTTTCTCTCTTTGGACATGGGTAGCCCTTTGGGGACCCTCTCCTCTTGGTAGAAAAAAAAGAACTGAAGTGAAGGTTCTACACAATCTCTCTTGGAATGGGATCCATATTTCGGGAAACGTGGATCACCTCCTGCTGGAAAACTGAAGTGAACCACCAAGATTGGACTCTATATAATATTTTTTTTAATTGACATCATGACCCTCCTCCAATTTGTTATTAAAAAAATTGTTTTTTTTTTTGTTTTGGTTTTTATCCCATTTCCGATGTGATTTCAGAAATGCAATTCCATAACAGTTCAATTTCATTCGAGGTTAAATGATCTAAACAGTCTTTGACCCACCCATCCGTTTGATTATTTTCTTCTCCTTCCTGTTGCATCAAATTTTGTAAGTCCATATAATCATTCCATACGGGAAGGGCTGGATCCTCACAAGGCTGTCTTGAAACACTTGGAGTCTCTTTGGGATGAGTGGAGGGATCTAGGATGTCTGGACCCGGCTGCGATTCTACCTCCATGATTTCTGGACCCGTTGGAACTTGTTTACCCGGCTGAAATTCTACCTCTACGATTTCTGGACCCGTTGGAACTTGTGAACCCGGCTGTGATTCTGCCTCCATGATTTCTGGACCTGTTGGAACTTGTGGACCCGGCTGACATTCTACCTCTACGATGTCGGGACTTTTTGAAGCTTGTGGACCCGTCTGACATTCTACCTCTACGATGTCGGGACAGGTTAGAGAAGAAGAAGAAGAGGATACTGGAAGAGGTTCTGTCTGTGAGGAGTCCAAAAGAGGTTGCCTGTTTGAACAAGTCGGGAAAGAAGAAGAAGAAGAAGCTTCTGGATTCTGAAGCGGATCTTGCACGCCAGGTAGGTTCCGGTAAGTCGACCGTTTTTTAAGAGGTAATTTTTTTTCTTCCTCCTCATCTTCAATTGTGATGACTTCAATTTCATTCTGTTGCCGGGTCGATTTTGTTTCGGGCCTTGACGGTTTGGTCCAGCTCCTCTTATCATCTAAGGAAGGAATGGGTAAAGGTGGCGGAGGGTTTTCTTCATTTTCTTGAAACATCATCGGCGATTGGAAAGAAATCTCCTCTTTCAATTGTTTCCAAAGCGAGTACGAGCACCGATCGACGAGAAAGAGACTCTTCTGGGTTGTGACGATGAGATATTGCGTTTTCGGGGGAACGACATAGTTTTGAAAAGTTCTTAGAATATATTTCTTATATTTCATCCTGTCGCTGACTTTAAAACTTCTTTCCTTCAGATTGGGGGACCATGATTCGTAATAGGCGAGAGGAGCGGCTGTGGTCTGAACAATATGAACTTCGTCCTCAGCCGTCGTTCTCACTCCAAACGTAAAATATCGTTTCGTGAGAAAAATATTCTTCCACCGAAAACTCGTGCGCGGATCCGTATATCGCCGGTCTGTTTGAATGGGCCGTCTCAAAGCTCGATCCATCCGATTCCAAGAGAAGGGAGATTCCTCTTTCGTTTGTTGCGATTCGAATAAATTTCTGTATATATTCTGAACGAGCAGGTTGGAGGATTCGACATCTTGGTTGAAAGAAACGATCGCTTGATGAGGTGGTAAATGCGGAATAAATGTCGCACAATGACACGCCAAAAAAATTTTCAAGTTGGAGATCTGCTTTAGCGTCTTCAAATCCTCCCCGTTCGAAATCCGTTGAGTTGGAAAAACGTCTAACAGCGACATGGCTCCCAATGGAAAAGAAATGATCTCGCCCAGTACTCTCGCCTTTTTATATATAGACACACACAGACACACATAGAGGCTCTATGACGTCAGTTTTATTTGTTTTTTTTTTGTTTCTCTCTCTCTTCTTTCCAAGATATCTTATCTCCATGACCTCTTTTTCTTTTCTTAAAAGATGAATGTGTGTGGGAATGAGGAAGTGAAAGTAATAATTTAATAAACAAAGAATTATCCAACCATGACCTTCTTTTTTTTTCAAAGTCACCCTTTCCAATCCAAGGACGTCCAGAGATAGAGGAAGCAGGGGGAGAGGAGGAGGGAAGGGAAGTTCACACTCTCTTTCTCTCTATAAATAAAAGGGGAGAGCCCCAAAGTCGTATTTTTGTCCAAGTGGATCATGAGGAGGCATTCCCAGCTCACTACGTGTATTCCTTTCAAATATAAATATAATGATCTTTCCTTTTATATCATCCAAGGAGTCGTTTACCTGAAAGCCTCCGATTTTTCAAAATGTGCGGGTTATCATACCGTGGGGAGTTATCAAAAGATGCGGGACGAATTTTTATCCGACGAAAACGTGTTGATGTCTCGTGACATTCCACCTTCGGATGCACAAATTTTGTTAATGAAACGAGCCAAATATTTTTACACGTCCCACTTTCAAACCGTCTCGCAAATGAATAGGATTATGGATCGTCTTGAGAAGACAAAAGGGATTCTTATTCATTTTAGTGAATGGTTGCACAAATGTCTGCACGAACCTGTCTCGATCGAGAAAACTGGGAAGAATACCTATTATATTCTTCTCGAGGACTCTCCTCCTTCGTCTCATCTTAAGGAGGCCACGACTTTTGAAAAAATCCTCGAGCAAGAAAAAATAGAATGCTGGAACAACTACCCCATCCCTCTCCCCGAGCATCAAGAGGAGCCTGTTCAGAAGAAAAAGAAAAAACCTTTCCAAAAGCCTATCCTCATCCTCCTCGATAATGATGGGGATGAGGAGAAGCCTGTTCAGATTCCTCTCCGTTTATCAAAACCCGTCGAGGATGAAAAACCTCTCCCTTTCTCAAGACCCCTTGAGGAAGAGAGACCCCTCGAGAAGGAGAAATCTCTCCCATTGTCAAACCTCCTCGAAGATGAAAAACCTCTCTCTTTCTCAAGACCCATCGAGAAGGAGGGACCTCTTCCTTTATCAAACCCCCTTTTGTCTGGGAATGTTGTCTCACACTTTCTAAAAATAGACCATCACTCCTCCTTTCCTAAAGAATAGAATTCCAAGAATGGGATCTGGTCTACTTTTAGAAACGCTGAGACCCTATTCCCAGACAAAAGGCGGGTAGAGTTAATTTTTATCATGTCTAAAGTTCAGGGTCCATCCATCTTCTTATGTGAAATGGTGACCCTGACGAGATCGAGATAAACAAGTCCTGTGAGTTGTTTTGTAATCTTGACGCGATCCAAGAAAGACTTTTTATTTTTTTTGAAATAGGCGGGGGGAGAGAGAAAATGTTCTCACGACCCTCAGATATCTTTTCATAAATATATTTTTTATCAAAGTGTTTCTTTCATTCCGATCCTTTTAAGAGGTTGGAATGACCCTGACATTTAGATGGGGTCGCGATCCCGACAGATGTCGCGCGAGTATAAAAATGTGTGTCCTCCGCGAGATTTCTTCAGAGAACAGAAGAAGACGTGAACTGAGCTGGTAAGTCCCTTTGGTCCTATGAATATGGTTATCTATAAACTCGATTTGATTCTTTGTTTTTTTAATAATCATAATAATCATAACTTCATTTAAAAAGACCTTTGAAACTTAGAAACTTCTTAACCCTTTGAAAAGAAAAATGTCTCTTTCAAGACGACGACTCTAAAACGTTTTATTGTTTTTTTTCCCTTCCTCGATCTTCCCTGTTATACATATATACCTTTTCGATTCTTTTTTTGCTCCTGTTTGTGGGAGACATCACCGTATTCATCGCCATGGCGTGTTCAGAAAACTTTATCGTGCTCGATCTAGAGGGTTTCCAGTCCTACAACCACAAGAAGGGTGAATTTACCTACGTTTTAAAAGAATTGGGCTATGCGACAAAAGATTTTTTGACCGTGGGATCGTTGACGTTTGCTCCTCCTCACCCCTTCCACCAACTGAGTGAAAAAAACCAAAAGACGAATGCCTGGCTGACAGGAAATCGGCACGGACTTCGTTGGAACAAGGGTCATATTCCCTACAACCATTTAGGACGCATTCTCCAATCGCTCACTTACAGCTTCTCCACGATTTATGTGGTGGGATGCCAGAAAGCTAAATTCTTTGCTAAAGCCTTGTATTATCAAAAACCCGTGACGGAAATTTATGTGCCAGATGGAATCATTTGGAAGTATCGGGGAAAATGTGCCCGACATCATCAAAGGAGGAAATATTTCCATTGTGCCGAAAACAAAGTGCGCAACTATCGATGGCATATTATGGAAGGAGATTTTCATATCAATCACGTCTATCCAGACGGAACGGAGAAAGAGGAGAGGATTCAGGAGGAAGCAGACAATCCTCTGCAAGCTTTTGATAAGGCCTACGATCAGTTAGAGAAGGATCCGTCCCCGAAAGCGTACGATAACCTCATCCAGAAATGGGATAATCTGTCCTGTTTCCAAGTGATGGAACATCCGGATGAGCATACGCCTTTCCACTTGATGGGCTCTTCTACTTCTTCTTTGTCGTCAACTTCCTCCAATAACTCGAGGAAGACGGAGGGTTGGGGAGACATACCTGAAAATATTCCCCATTACGATCCAGCAGCCTGTTGGGACGAACCTTCCAAAGAATTTCATGAGACCCCCAAAATATCTTCAGAGGATCCAAAGACAAAATCCACTGAGTGTTGGGACGATGAACGGACGACTCATGCTCCAAAATCTACTAAGACTATGTCCACTGAGTGTTGGGACAATGAACAGACGACTCATGCTCCAAAATCTACTGAGACTATGTCCACTGAATGTTGGGACAATGAACTGACGACTCATGCTCCAAAATCTACTGAGACTATGTCCACTGAGTGTTGGGACGATGAAACCGAAAAGACGACAGAGAATTGGGATGACCGTTCTCAAAAGTATTTGAATTGATATATACATAAACTCAGGAGAAAAAAAATAAAGAAAAGATTTTTAGAAATAAGTAGGGAAAGGTTCTCCGCTTTCCCTATATTTATGGAAATGGACTGAGAAGAGAGAGAGAGACGAATCAGGAGACCAAAAAAAATGGGTCTTGGAAGGAATGAGTGCAAATGCATTCGATTCCTTCCGAGACCCATTTTTTTTGGGTCCCTCTCTCATCCAATCTTGGAAAAGAACTTTGTCCTATTTTTCTAGGTCCATTCAAAAAGAAATGAATCTATCCATAAATTTTCTTAAAAGAAAAAAAAAACAAAAAGATCCTTTACCTCTTGACGGTCCAAAGTCGAGAATCTTGGAAAAAGTCATCCACTCTCCATCCAGTCAAGCTTCTCTGTAGAAAATCTAGTAGGTGCATCTGCATTCTTGAACACCCGGCAGTTATTATTGGACGCGAAACGTCGAATGCTGAAATAGTTAACAGTGATCCCATTCTTAAAGAAACGGGGATGTTTTATTCATCCAGTCGAGTGCGGAAAAATTTCTGAGAGCCGGAGAAAAATTTCTCTAGCTGAAAAAAAAAAAAAAAAAAAAAAACCACATTTTTAGTGTGAAAATTGATGTCTTCAATTTTTCAAAAATTGAAGACATCAATTTTCAAATTTTCAGACTAAAAAGGGGGGTAATTTAATTTTCAGAAACTTTTCCCAGCCGACTCGATGTGAATAAAACTTTACTGTTTGTTAAGAATGTTATTTAATGGATCGATTTCAACCTATCGAGTTTCGCTTGAGTTCCGGCCGTGCTGTGGGCCCACCTGGATACAAGTTTTCCCCTTTTGGAATAGAATTTCCGTCAAGGTAGGCTACTTTTCCTCTTTTTCCATTTTTCATGTCATTTCATTTGTATTACAATATACTGAATACGGGCGTTCGAACTGATTTCTAGGCTATTTCTATACAAATGGAGCTCGATCCAAGAAAGAAATGATGTCTTTTTTTTTATTTTGTGGACTGCCAATTTGTATTGGAATATACTGAAAACGGGTGTTTGAGTCGATTTTCAGTATATTTCAATACAAATAGAGCTCGATCCAAGAAAGAAATGATGTCTTTTTTTTATTTTGTGGACTGCCAATTTGTATTGGAATATACTGAAAACGGATGTTTTAGTCGGTTTTCAGTATATTTCAATACAAATAGAGCTCGATCCAAGAAAGAAATGATGTCTTTTTTTTATTTTGTGGACAGCCAATTTTGTATTGGAATATACGGAAAACGGGTCTTTGAGTCGGTTTTCAGTATATTTCAATACAAATAGAGCTCGAACCAAGAAAAAAATGATGTCTTTTTTTTATTTTGTGAACTGCCAATTTGTATTGGAATATACTGAAAACGGGTGTTTGAGTCGGTTTTCAGTATATTCCAATACAAGTAGAGCTCGATCCAAGAAAAAAATGTCTTTTTTTTTTTTTTTTTTTTTTTTTTTTTTTTTTTTTGTGGATTGCCAATTTTGTATTGGAATATACTGAAAACGGGTGTTTGAGTCGGTTTTCAGTATATTCCAATACAAGTGGAGCTCGATCCAAGAAAAAAATGATGTCTTTTTTTTATTTTGTGGATTGCCAATTTTGTATTGGAATATACTGAAAACGGGTGTTCACGTCGGTTTTCAGTATATTCCAATACAAGTGGAGCTCGATCCAAGAAAAAAATGATGTCTTTTTTTTATTTTGTGGACAGCCAATTTTGTATTGGAATATACTGAAAACGGGTGTTCACGTTGGTTTTCAGTATATTTCAATACAAATGGAGCTCCATCCAACAAAAAAATGATGTCTTTTTTTTTATGTTGTGGACAGCCAAATTTGTATTGGAGTATACTGAAAACGGGCGTTCGAGTCGTTTTTCAGTATATTCTAATACAAATGGAGCTCCATCCAAGAAAAAAATGATGTCTTTTTTTTTATGTTCTGGACAGCCAATTTTGTATTGGAGTATACTGAAAACGGGTGTTCGAGTCGGTTTTTAGTATATTCTAATACAAATGGAGCTCCATCCAAGAAAAAAATGATGTCTTTTTTTATGTTGTGGACAATCAATTTTGTATTGGAATATGCTGAAAACGGGCGTTCGAGTCCTTTTTCCCACTATTTCTATACACATTCCACTATATTAAAATGACGTCATGGTTGAGACCAAACAGAGTCGTCCCCGGACAGAGTCGTCTCCGGACAAAGTCGTCCTCGGACAATTTTATACCGAATTTGTGTAGAAATATACTTAAAATGGGCTTGCAGGGGGGGCGCTTTCTAATATATTCCTATATACATTCGGTTGCATTCAGAAACAAAAAGAATGTCTTTTTGAATGGACAGGATGACTATGGAAACCGGATCTCTCTCTCCCAAGATTGGATGAGAGAGTGCCTCCTATTTGTATTGAAATATACTGAAAACGGGCTTTCGAGTCAATTTCTAGACTATTTCTATACAAATGGAGCTCTATTTACGAAAAAAATGATGTCTTTTTTATTGTGTGGACAGCCCTATTTGTATTGCAATATACTGAAAACAGGCGTTCGAGTCGGTTTCTAAACTTTTCCTATACAAATTCCACCATCTATATAGAAATGATGTCATCGTTGAGTCCAAACATGTCGTCCCCGGACCATCTTGATGACCAGACATATTGCCTTTTCAACAGCCCGTATTATTCTGAACAAAAACGGGGAATACTTTTATAGAAAAGAGAAGAATTGAAAGTGAAAGTCAAAAAGCAAAATGGGATCGGCTGGGAAAAATTTCTGAGAGCCGAGAAAAAAATTCTGAGTCAGAAAAAAAAGAAAAAATATATAATATATATATTATATAATATATATATTATATAATATATATTATATAATATATATTATAAATACTTTTTGTTAATTTTTATCATGTCTTCTAGACTTAAACGTCTTTTTATTTTTTTTATAATTTGTCTAGGAAATGTTGTCTCACCGTTTCTAAAAATAGACCATGACTCATCTTTTATAAAGAATAGAATTCCAAGAAAAGAATGGGTTCTGGTCTATTTTTAGAAACGGTGAGACAACGTTCCCAGACAAAAGGGGGTACATTGAGTCTGTGCTCTAGACCCTGAACAACCTATCGGTCACCGGTAATATATCTGGAAGGACCCCAAAAATCTATCCACTGTCGTTGGAATTGTGTTCACTGGAGGCTATTTCTTTTTTTCGCAATCTCGCTTTTAGTTTTCTCTGAGATTCTTTAGAAATGGGTGAAGATGGGTAGCGTGAAGCGGGGGACACCTGGATCAGGATTCCCGATTAGGGTAGAGAGGGAGGCGTGTTGCCTTTTCAACAGCCCACAGTGTTCTGAACAGAAACGTGGAATGCTTTTATAGAAAAGAGAAGAGTTGAAAGTGAAATTAACTCACCCCCTTTTGTCTGGGTATGTTGTCTCACCATTTTTAAAAATAGACCAGAACCCAGTCTTTTCTTGGAATTCTATTCTTTAAAAGGATGAGTCATGGTCTATTTTTAGAAAGTGGGAGACAACATTCCCAGGCAAAAGGGGGGGTGAGTTAATTTTTATCATGTCTAGAAGACATGATAAAAATTAACAAAAAGTTTTTTTTTTTTTTTTTTTTTTACATCTCAGAATTTTTTTCTGAGCTCTGAGAAATTTTCCCTAACCGATCCCATTTCGTTTTTCGACTTTTCAACTCTTCACTTTTCCTATCCACTGTCGTTGGAATTGTGTTCACTGGAGGCTATTTCTTTTTTTGCAATCTCGCTTTTAGTTTTCTCTGAGATTCTTTAGAAATGGCTATACAAATTTCACCATCTATATAGAGATGATGTCCAAACAAAGTCGTCCCCGGACCATCTTGATGACCGAATATGTATAGAAATAGTCTGAAAATGGGCTTGAGGGCCGGTTTCTGGACGATTCCTCTACAAATTCGGCCGCATCCAGAAAAACAAAAATACATAGTTTCTTTTTGGGTGGACAGGAGATGATAAATTTCTTTTCTCTCTCTCCCAAGATTGGAGGAGAGAGTGGCCCAAAAAAATGGGTCTCGGAAGGAATCGAATGCATTTTGAAATGCACTCATTCCTTCCAAGACCCATTTTTTGGTCTCCTGATTCAACTCTCCAGTCTATGGAATAGGGAAAGCGGAGAACGTTTCCCCTTCTTTAAGCGACTGGAGACCATATCGCATCATCATCATCATCATCATCATCACCATCATCCTCTTTCGGATACTTTTCAACGAAGGCTTGATGTCTCTGGATGATTTTGGGGAGATGATGGATCCCGAATTGAGTGATGAAAAAGAGAGGACTCCTTTTCCTTTCTTGTTCGTCTTGCACAGTCTCTCGGAGGGTGATATACGTTTCCCCGTCCTCCTCAATTTTCGTCAGAGGTCTCATGAATATTTTACACATCCAAGGGAAGAGCGACTTGTTATGCAGGGATTTCGAAGCGACGAAGGCCGCTTCATTCGAAGTGAGGACAATCTGGTTCGGTTGACCCCATTGTTTGGAGTAGTTGTCCAAATCGCCTAGTCGAAGAAAATGGTGTCGATTAGGAAAAAAGACTTGGAGAACACTCGTCGTATGCGAGACGTTCGTAGGCAAGAGAGTCAAGATATCTTTGGCATTCCAGTACAGGAATCCTAGATCCACATACGCGTGCACGTAATAGTCATCGTTATATTCCAGTTTGAGCAGCATGGCTTTTGTGTTTTTTTTTTCCGTTCTCAAGGCGAAACACTCGTCTGATATGAACAAGAGCTCGCTGGCGATCCGTTTATATAGACTCCTCAGAGAGAGAGAGAGAGAGGGAGAGGGGAGGAGGAACAAGGTTGATGAATTCTAAAATAAAAAAAAAATGATAAAACATGAGTGTTTGTGAAGGTCATAGAGAGATGATTATAAAGTTGTTTTATTTTTTATTTTCTCAAAAGAAAAAACCAAAAGGGTCCCATTCCATACCACATAACCTTTGAGAAGGTGACGGGGTCATGTGTCTACAAAGTTGATAAACTCTAGAATAAAAAAAAAGCTGTCATCACGTAGCTCTCGAGAAGAAAATGACAGGGGTCTCTAGGAGAAGGTCATAGGTAGTATACAAAGGATGGTTGTTTTTTTCTTTCGTTCCTCTCAATCCCATGACTTTTGATAGTAAAAAAAATAGAAGGTTATATATAGAGAGAGAGGTAGACAAAGTTGATTTTTTTTCTATAAGTCAACCGTCACGTCGCCCATCACGTGGTCTTCTCGTATATATAGAGAGGCGAGTGGAAGACAGACTCTATTTCCCAGAGAGAAAGACTGCTGTGCGTATCCATATTTCTACTCAAGATGATGATCCGCGTCTTATATAATGAGTTTGTGAGCATTCGCTGTTATGTGGATGACGGAAGATTGTTTTGGAACGCTACGGACATTTTGCCTCTGATTCATACTTCCAGTAAAAGAACCTGGGACATTCTCTCCGTGTTTTTCGACGAACACCACGTCTTCAGGAAAATAAAAGATCTCGAAAGTCTCGGGAGTTCTCAAGAGGGATATGTCCTCTCCAGCGAAGAAATGTTAGATCTGGCCGAAAAGAATCCTAAAAATAATCAGCTTCTGGCCTGGGTGTATAGCATTTTAACTCAGCCGCTGGTTCTCGTTGTACCCAATCAACCCGTTTACCGACTGCTCTATCCGGGGGAGAGATTTCCCTTCATCACCCTCTTTAATCTGGGAGTGCGCTACATACCGCCTCATCCAGGCATGACGGACTCTTCTACTTACCCTAAACAATATGCCAGCGCTTATTGCCAGACAGACCCCCGTCAAGAAAAGGTCGTCGAGACTCAAACGGATCCTCTGGTGGTCTCTTTAAATGTCACTAAAGTTATCACCTTCTAAAATAAACCACCACCACCACCCAAAAAAAAATTATCTTCTCGAAAGAAAAAAAAAAAGAAACTTTTCCATCTAGCCTCTTTCTTTCAATCCCTCTTAAGAGAGAGAGGGAGGAGAAAAGAAAGAGAGTTCTGAGGAGGCAAAAGAAATGGGTGTGGAAGGAAACGGGTGCATTGCGAGAAAAAGAGGGTCCTCTTTTCTTTTCTCGAAATGCACTCTTTTCCTTCCAGACCCATTTTTTTGATCACTTCTTCGAGCCAATCTTGGAAAGGTGGGGATACAATAAATTGTGTGTAAAGTCCATTTCGATCAAGTCTGGATTTTGTTTTTGAAAAGAAAACATAATGTTATATATAGATAGCTAAATCTTTATCATGATATTCTTTAAGAATTTCTTAGCCATTTGTCAAAGAAGGGGACTATAATTGAAGAATTTATGAATTTGGGAACATGTCACTCATGGCAAATCTAAAATCTTGGAAGTGGATACTGGAAAGCCCCGCTCTGATTATAATTCTGAGTTCTAGCATGGGACATTTTTTAGATCAATAAGCTAAACTATTTTTCTAGTCTCATATTCTCTCGTGACTAGGGTTTCAGATTTGGGTAGAGAGAGACACTGTTCTGAACAGAAACGTGGAATGCTTTTATAGAAAAGTGAAGAGTTGAAAGTGAAAGTCGAAAAACGAAATGAGATCGGCTGTCAAAATATTTTCAGAGCTCAGAAAAAAATTCTGAGATGTAAAAAAAAAAAAAAAAAAAAAAAAACTTTTTGTTAACTTTTATCATGTCTTCTAGACATGATAAAAATTAACTCACCCCCCTTTTTGTCTGGGAATGTTGTCTCCCACTTTCTAAAAATAGACCATGACTCATCCTTTTAAAGAATAGAATTCCAAGAAAAGCCTGGGTTCTGGTCTATTTTTAGAAACGGTGAGACAACATACCCAGACAAAAGGGGGATGAGTTAATTTTTATCATGTCTGGAAGACATGATAAAAATTAACAAAAAGTTTTTTTTTTTTTTTTTTTTTTACATTTCAGAATTTTTTTCTGAGCTCTGAAAATATTTTGCCAGCCGATCTCATTTCGTTTTTCGACTTTCACTTTCAACTCTTCTCTTTTCTATAAAAGGCAACACGCCTCCCTCTCTACCCTAATCGGGAATCCTGATCCAGGTGTCCCCCGCTTCACGCTACCCATCTTCACCCATTTCGACCCCGTCACCTTCTCAAAGGTTATGTCATATGGAATGGGACCCTTTTGGTTTTTTCTTTTGAGAAAATAAAAAATAAAACAACTTTATAATCATCTCTCTATGACCTTCACAAACACTCATGTTTTATCATTTTTTTTATTTTAGAATTCATCAACCTTGTTCCTCCTCCCCTCTCCCTCTCTCTCTCTCTCTCTGAGGAGTCTATATAAACGGATCGCCAGCGAGCTCTTGTTCATATCAGACGAGTGTTTCGCCTTGAGAACGGAAAAAAAAACACAAAAGCCATGCTGCTCAAACTGGAATATAACGATGACTATTACGTGCACGCGTATGTGGATCTAGGATTCCTGTACTGGAATGCCAAAGATATCTTGACTCTCTTGCCTACGAACGTCTTGCATACGACGAGTGTTCTCCAAGTCTTTTTTCCTAATCGACACCATTTTCTTCGACTAGGCGATTTGGACAACTACTCCAAACAATGGGGTCAACCGAACCAGATTGTCCTCACTTCGAATGAAGCGGCCTTCGTCGCTTCGAAATCCCTGCATAACAAGTCGCTCTTCCCTTGGATGTGTAAAATATTCATGAGACCTCTGACGAAAATTGAGGAGGACGGGGAAACGTATATCACTCTCCGAGAGACTGTGCAAGACGAACAAGAAAGGAAAAAGAGTCTTCTCTTTTTCATTACTCAATTCGGGATCCATCATCTCCCCAAAATCATCCAGAGACATCAAGTCTTCGTTGAAAAGTATCAGAAAGAGGATGATGGTGATGATGATGATGATGATGATGATGATGCGATATGGTCTCCAGTCGCTTAAAGAAGGGGAAACGTTCTCCGCTTTCCCTATTCCATAGACTGGAGAGTTGAATCAGGAGACCAAAAAAATGGGTCTTGGAAGGAATGAGTGCATTTCAAAATGCATTCGATTCCTTCCGAGACCCATTTTTTGGGCCACTCTCTCCTCCAATCTTGGGAGAGAGAGAAAAGAAATTTATCATCTCCTGTCCACCCAAAAAGAAACTATGTATTTTTGTTTTTCTGGATGCGGCCGAATTTGTAGAGGAATCGTCCAGAAACCGGCCCTCAAGCCCATTTTCAGACTATTTCTATACATATTCGGTCATCAAGATGGTCCGGGGACGACTTTGTTTGGACATCATCTCTATATAGATGGTGAAATTTGTATAGCCATTTCTAAAGAATCTCAGAGAAAACTAAAAGCGAGATTGCAAAAAAAGAAATAGCCTCCAGTGAACACAATTCCAACGACAGTGGATAGGAAAAGTGAAGAGTTGAAAGTGAAAGTCGAAAAACGAAATGGGATCGGCTAGGAAAAATTTCTCAGAGCTCAGAAAAAAATTCTGAGATGTAAAAAAAAAAAAAAAAAAAAAAAACTTTTTGTTAATTTTTATCATGTCTTCTAGACATGATAAAAATTAACTCACCCCCCTTTTGTCTGGGAATGTTGTCTCCCACTTTCTAAAAATAGACCATGACTCATCCTTTTAAAGAATAGAATTCCAAGAAAAGACTGGGTTCTGGTCTATTTTTAGAAACGGTGAGACAACATACCCAGACAAAAGGGGGGTGAGTTAATTTCACTTTCAACTCTTCTCTTTTCTATAAAAGCATTCCACGTTTCTGTTCAGAACACTGTGGGCTGTTGAAAAGGCAACACGCCTCCCTCTCTACCCTAATCGGGAATCCTGATCCAGGTGTCCCCCGCTTCACGCTACCCATCTTCACCCATTTCTAAAAAATCTCAGAGAAAACTAAAAGCGAGATTGCGAAAAAAAGAAATAGCCTCCAGTGAACACAATTCCAACGACAGTGGATAGCTTTTTGGGGTCCTTCCAGATATATTACCGGTGACCGATAGGTTGTTCAGGGTCTAGAGCACAGACTCAATCTACCCCCTTTTGTCTGGGAACGTTGTCTCACCGTTTCTAAAAATAGACCAGAACCCATTCTTTTCTTGGAATTCTATTCTTTATAAAAAGATGAGTCATGGTCTATTTTTAGAAACGGTGAGACAACATTTCCTAGACAAATTATTAAAAAAAATAAAAAGACGTTTAAGTCTAGAAGACATGATAAAAATTAACAAAAAGTATTTATAATATATATTATATAATATATATTATATAATATATATATTATATAATATATATATTATATATTTTTTCTTTTTTTTCTGACTCAGAATTTTTTTCTCGGCTCTCAGAAATTTTTCCCAGCCGATCCCATTTTGCTTTTTGACTTTCACTTTCAATTCTTCTCTTTTCTATAAAAGTATTCCCCGTTTTTGTTCAGAATAATACGGGCTGTTGAAAAGGCAATATGTCTGGTCATCAAGATGGTCCGGGGACGACTTTGTTTGGACTCAACGATGACATCATTTCTATATAGATGGTGGAATTTGTATAGGAAAAGTTTAGAAACCGACTCGAACGCCTGTTTTCAGTATATTGCAATACAAATAGGGCTGTCCACACAATAAAAAAGACATCATTTTTTTCGTAAATAGAGCTCCATTTGTATAGAAATAGTCTAGAAATTGACTCGAAAGCCCGTTATCAGTATATTTCAATACAAATAGGAGGCACTCTCTCATCCAATCTTGGGAGAGAGAGATCCGGTTTCCATAGTCATCCTGTCCATTCAAAAAGACATTCTTTTTGTTTCTGAATGCAACCGAATGTATATAGGAATATATTAGAAAGCGCCCCCCCTGCAAGCCCATTTTAAGTATATTTCTACACAAATTCGGTATAAAATTGTCCGAGGACGACTTTGTCCGGAGACGACTCTGTCCGGGGACGACTCTGTTTGGTCTCAACCATGACGTCATTTTAATATAGTGGAATGTGTATAGAAATAGTGGGAAAAAGGACTCGAACGCCCGTTTTCAGCATATTCCAATACAAAATTGATTGTCCACAACATAAAAAAAGACATCATTTTTTTCTTGGATGGAGCTCCATTTGTATTAGAATATACTAAAAACCGACTCGAACACCCGTTTTCAGTATACTCCAATACAAAATTGGCTGTCCAGAACATAAAAAAAAAGACATCATTTTTTTCTTGGATGGAGCTCCATTTGTATTAGAATATACTGAAAAACGACTCGAACGCCCGTTTTCAGTATACTCCAATACAAATTTGGCTGTCCACAACATAAAAAAAAGACATCATTTTTTTGTTGGATCGAGCTCCATTTGTATAGAAATAGCTTAGAAATCAGTTCGAACGCCCGTATTCAGTATATTGTAATACAAATGAAATGACATGAAAAATGCAAAAAGAGGAAAAGTAGCCTACCTTGACGGAAATTCTATTCCAAAAGGGGAAAACTTGTATCCAGGTGGGCCCACAGCACGGCCGGAACTCAAGCGAAACTCGATAGGTTGAAATCGATCCATTAAATAACATTCTTAACAAACAGTAAAGTTTTATTCACATCGAGTCGGCTTCGAAAAGTTTCTGAAAAATAAATTACCCCCCTTTTTAGTCTGAAAATTTGAAAATTGATGTCTTCAATTTTTGAAAAATTGAAGACATCAATTTTCACACTAAAAAGGTGGTTTTTTTTTTTTTTTTTTTTTTTTTTTTTCAGCTAGAGAAATTTTTCTCCGGCTCTCAGAAATTTTTCCGCACTCGACTGGATGAATAAAACATCCCCGTTTCTTTAAGAATGGGATCACTGTTAACTATTTCAGCATTCGACGTTTCGCGTCCAATAATAACTGCCGGGTGTTCAAGAATGCAGATGCACCTACTAGATTTTCTACAGAGAAGCTTGACTGGATGGAGAGTGGATGACTTTTTCCAAGATTCTCGACTTTGGACCGTCAAGAGGTAAAGGATCTTTTTGTTTTTTTTTTTCTTTTAAGAAAATTTATGGATAGATTCATTTCTTTTTGAATGGACCTAGAAAAATAGGACAAAGTTCTTTTCCAAGATTGGATGAGAGAGGGACCCAAAAAAAATGGGTCTCGGAAGGAATCGAATGCATTTGCACTCATTCCTTCCAAGACCCATTTTTTTGGTCTCCTGATTCGTCTCTGTCTCTCTTCTCAGTCCATTTCCATAAATATAGGGAAAGCGGAGAACCTTTCCCTACTTATTTCTAAAAATCTTTTCTTTATTTTTTTTCTCCTGAGTTTATGTATATATCAATTCAAATACTTTTGAGAACGGTCATCCCAATTCTCTGTCGTCTTTTCGGTTTCATCGTCCCAACACTCAGTGGACATAGTCTCAGTAGATTTTGGAGCATGAGTCGTCAGTTCATTGTCCCAACATTCAGTGGACATAGTCTCAGTAGATTTTGGAGCATGAGTCGTCTGTTCATTGTCCCAACACTCAGTGGACATAGTCTTAGTAGATTTTGGAGCATGAGTCGTCCGTTCATCGTCCCAACACTCAGTGGATTTTGTCTTTGGATCCTCTGAAGATATTTTGGGGGTCTCATGAAATTCTTTGGAAGGTTCGTCCCAACAGGCTGCTGGATCGTAATGGGGAATATTTTCAGGTATGTCTCCCCAACCCTCCGTCTTCCTCGAGTTATTGGAGGAAGTTGACGACAAAGAAGAAGTAGAAGAGCCCATCAAGTGGAAAGGCGTATGCTCATCCGGATGTTCCATCACTTGGAAACAGGACAGATTATCCCATTTCTGGATGAGGTTATCGTACGCTTTCGGGGACGGATCCTTCTCTAACTGATCGTAGGCCTTATCAAAAGCTTGCAGAGGATTGTCTGCTTCCTCCTGAATCCTCTCCTCTTTCTCCGTTCCGTCTGGATAGACGTGATTGATATGAAAATCTCCTTCCATAATATGCCATCGATAGTTGCGCACTTTGTTATCGGCACAATGGAAATATTTCCTCCTTTGATGATGTCGGGCACATTTTTCCCGATACTTCCAAATGATTCCATCTGGCACATAAATTTCCGTCACGGGTTTTTGATAATACAAGGCTTTAGCAAAGAATTTAGCTTTCTGGCATCCCACCACATAAATCGTGGAGAAACTGTGAGTGAGCGATTGGAGAATGCGTCCTAAATGGTTGTAGGGAATATGACCCTTGTTCCAACGAAGTCCGCGCCGGTTTCTTGTCAGCCAGGCTTTCGTCTTTTGGTTTTTTTCACTCAGTTGGTGGAAGGGATGAGGAGGAGCAAACGTCAACGATCCCACGGTCAAAAAATCTTTTGTCGCATAGCCCAATTCTTTTAAAACGTAGGTAAATTCACCCTTCTTGTGGTTGTAGGACTGGAAACCCTCTAGATCGAGCACGATAAAGTTTTCTGAACACGCCATGGCGATGAATACGGTGATGTCTCCCACAAACAGGAGCAAAAAAAGAATCGAAAAGGTATATATGTATAACAGGGAAGATCGAGGAAGGGAAAAAAAACAATAAAACGTTTTAGAGTCGTCGTCTTGAAAGAGACATTTTTCTTTTCAAAGGGTTAAGAAGTTTCTAAGTTTCAAAGGTCTTTTTAAATGAAGTTATGATTATTATGATTATTAAAAAAAACAAAGAATCAAATCGAGTTTATAGATAACCATATTCATAGGACCAAAGGGACTTACCAGCTCAGTTCACGTCTTCTTCTGTTCTCTGAAGAAATCTCGCGGAGGACACACATTTTTATACTCGCGCGACATCTGTCGGGATCGCGACCCCATCTAAATGTCAGGGTCATTCCAACCTCTTAAAAGGATCGGAATGAAAGAAACACTTTGATAAAAAATATATTTATGAAAAGATATCTGAGGGTCGTGAGAACATTTTCTCTCTCCCCCCGCCTATTTCAAAAAAAAATAAAAAGTCTTTCTTGGATCGCGTCAAGATTACAAAACAACTCACAGGACTTGTTTATCTCGATCTCGTCAGGGTCACCATTTCACATAAGAAGATGGATGGACCCTGAACTTTAGACATGATAAAAATTAACTCTACCCGCCTTTTGTCTGGGAATAGGGTCTCACCGTTTCTAAAAATTCATAAAAATCCAGATCCCATTCTTGGAAATCTATTCTTTAGGAAAGGAGGAGTGATGGTCTATTTTTAGAAAGTGTGAGACAACATTCCCAGACAAAAGGGGGGTAGAGTTAATTTTTATCATGTCTGAGACATGATAAAAATTAACAAAAAGTTTTTTTCTTCTTTTTTTTTTTTTTTTTTTTTTTTTAAGGCTGAAAAATTTTTCTGAGAGAGCTGAGAAAGATTTTTCCTCCCAATCTTTTTCGACGATGAAAAGGGAAAAACTACTGATCCGATCTCCCTACGCTTTAGGGAAAAAAACAAAAAAATACTTATGAAATATTCATGTGTTGAAATCTTTTGGAAATATTGGTGTCGCGTGCATTTCGACTTGTTCCGCCACTCGGTTTTCCCTGGGATGTAAAACTCGTAAACGGATCGCTGGCAGAGCTTGCTGAAAAATTCGGCTTTATCGTATCCATTGACGTAGATCACCTCCACATTTTCGGTCAGTATTTTCAGGATCGTATTCAAATAAGTGACATTTTGTTTCTCATTGGAACTGTTCAACGGCGAGTCAACGGTCAACTGTTCAACGGTTTTCCCTGGGATGTAAAACTCGTAAACGGATCGCTGGCAGAGCTTGCTGAAAAATTCGGCTTTATCGTATCCATTGACGTAGATCACCTCCACATTTTCGGTCAGTATTTTCAGGATCGTATTCAAATAAGTGACATTTTGTTTCTCATTGGAACTGTTCAACGGCGAGTCCACTCGTCTCATTCTTTGGGGTAGGGGATGAAAGTACAGCGGTTTGTTGAAATCGATGATAGTTTCCTCTTTAGTCGGCGGAACTGTAAATCTATCCCGTCTTAACTCTTCTAATCTCTTTGAAAGTCTTTCCACTTGCTCTGCTAAGGTTTCCTCGGTACTCATGGTCTCTCTTAGTTTAGGGAAGTCTTGACGTATTGGCTAGAGAACAGAGGGTCTTTTTCTCTTTATACATATATCATGTGGGAGCGTGTGATTTATAAATCCTTGTGAAATCTTTCTACGTCTTGTGTAACTTGGAAGATTCGTCTTGTGTAACTTGGAAAGTTCTTCTTCTTCTCGTCGATTGGGCTGGAGTTATGGAAAAGAAATGGGATTGGAAAGAAATCAACATATTACAAAAAAAGGAACTTTTTTTTTCTATTTTTTTCTCTAGGGATTTACATACCATTTCATTCATGAACATTCAAGGGTTCTCTCCAAGACCAAATTTTAGAAGAGGACCACAAAGAGTACACTTGAGGATCCTCTTTCAGGTCTAGGTGAGATAAGGGTTGAGACCAATATTCTTGGGTCTCTAAAGCATCCCAACTTAGACATTTATTATTATTATTAGAAGGTTCATCCTCCTCCTCATCGTCGCACGAGTTCTCCTGGGGAGATTCTTCCGCCTCCTCTTCGTCTTCGACAGCTTTGCTCTCGGAGGGGTAACAATGTAATTTCCAGAAAACGTAACTACCCTCCATCAAATGGTATCGAAAATTTCTCACCTTGTTCTCGGCACAATGAATCATCTTTTGGAAATATTGGTGTCGCGTGCATTTCGACTTGTTCCGCCACTCGGTTTTCCCTGGGATGTAAAACTCGTAAACGGATCGCTGGCAGAGCTTGCTGAAAAATTCGGCTTTATCGTATCCATTGACGTAGATCACCTCCACATTTTCGGTCAGTATTTTCAGGATCGTAGGAAGATGCTCGTAGGAAAGACGACCCTCGGTCCATTGCAGGCCGTGTCGGTTATTTGTAGTCTGGTTGACCACAGCTTGATTGCGGGACGATAAGTCATCGTAATGGACAGGAGGGAGAAAAATCATGGATCCGCATAAGGTTAAATCGCAAGTGATGTAGCCCAGTTCTTTCAAGATGAAACATATATCTCCCGTCTTTGGATCATAACAGTGAAAGTATTCCATGTCCAGAACAATGTAGGAATCTTTGAGAGGTTTGGCACTCAAAATGTCCATCTTCTTCAATTGAGGAAAAAAAGAAAACAAAATTCTCTCTCTCTCTCTCTCTCTCGCTGTGTGTCCTGAAGGAAAAAATGGATAGCGTTCTCTCGCCGTCTCCTCTTTTATATATAGAGAGAGAAGGTTGCACGTGACAGGTCGTATGAATTCTGGGAAAGGTCACATTCGTATATATATTTGTTTTTGAATAATATCGTGCGTATCTCAATACACATCCATCATCATCATAATAATAATAATAATAATAATAATAATAATAATAATAAAGGTCACCTTGGAAAGAAAAAGAAATAAAAAACATGGAACTCGTGCTCGACTTTGAAGGTTTCTACGATTCTCAAGGAGCCTTTATTGTGAAAGAATTGGCTTACGTCACATTGGACGGTACTTCTAGAGGGGTATTTGTTTTTAAACCCCCGTTTCCATGGCAAATGCTCACCGAGAAAGAAAAACGAACCGCTGTGTGGGCGAGTGATTATTATCACGGCTTGTCGTGGTACGAAGGAGAAATTCCGTACAGTTATTTTCCATGGGTGTTAACGATGTTGACGGAACCTTTTTCCATAATTTGGGTCACATTCTGGTCATAGAAACAGTCTACAATCTCATTTTTTTTTCGAGGCTAATGCACGGGTTCTCCAATCAAAAGGGTTACTATAAAGGGATTGGTTTGAATGCATTTATCTGCAAATGTTGTAGGATTCTGTTGTTGAGAAGGGGGTATATTATTATTATTATTATTATGATGATGATGATTGTGGCAGATTCGTTTTCTACATGGAAGTCTAATCTCCTCCGAAGACCTTTTCTGGGGATCGTCGATAGATGGTTTTTCAATAGGAATCGTTTCCCTCGGATCCTCAAGAGATAGAGGGGGGTCCTGTCTTGAGACATGAAGCGGTCTCTCCTCCTCCTCCTCGAGAAGTCTCGAGAAAGGGAGAGGATTTTCGGTTCCCTTATTCTCGAGGGTTCTTGACAAATTGAGAGGTCCCTCCTCTTCGAAAGAGAGAGAAGTTTTGGTTCCCTTATCCTCGAGGGGTTTTGACAAATCGAGAGGTCCCTCATTTTCGAGGGGTCTTGATAAATGGAGAGGTTTTTCATCTTCGAGGGGGTTTGATAAAGGAAGAGGTCCCTCCTTCTCGAGGGGTCTTGAGAAAGAGAGAGGTTTTTCATCTTCGAGGAGGTTTGACAATGGGAGAGATCTCTCCTTCTCGAGGGGTCTCTCTTCCTCAAGGGGTCTTGAGAAAGGGAGAGGTTTTTCATCCTCGACGGGTTTTGATAAACGGAGAGGAATCTGAACAGGCTTCTCCTCATCCCCATCATTATCGAGGAGGATGAGGATAGGCTTTTGGAAAGGTTTTTTCTTTTTCTTCTGAACAGGCTCCTCTTGATGCTCGGGGAGAGGGATGGGGTAGTTGTTCCACCATTCTATTTTTTCTTGCTCGAGGATTTTTTCAAAAGTCGTGGCCTCCTTAAGATGAGACGAAGGAGGAGAGTCCTCGAGAAGAATATAATAGGTATTCTTCCCAGTCTTCTCGATCGAGAGAGGTTCGTGCAGACATTTGTGCAACCATTCACTAAAATGAACAAGAATCCCTTTTGTCTTCTCAAGACGATCCATAATCCTATTCATTTGCGAGATGGTTAGAAAGTGGGACGTGTAAAAATATTTGGCTCGTTTCATTAACAAAATTTGTGCATCCAAAGGTGGAATGTCACGAGCCATCAACACGTTTTCGTCGGATAAAAATTCGTCCCACATCTTTTGATAACTCCCCACGGTATGATAACCCGCACATTTTGAAAAATCGGAGGCTTTCAGGTAAACGACTCCTTGGATGATATAGAAGGAAAGATCAACATATTTATATTTGAAAGGAATACACGTAGTGAGCTGGGGATGCCTCCTCATGATCCACTTGGACAAAAATACGACTTTGGGGCTCTCCCCTTTTATTTATAGAGAGAAAGAGAGTGTGAACTTCCCTTCCCTCCTCCTCTCCCCCCTGCTTCCTCTATCTCTGGACGTCCTTGGATTGGAAAGGGTGACTTTGAAAAAAAAAGAAGGTCATGGTTGGATAATTTTTTGTTTATTAAATTATTACTTTCACTTCCTCATTCCCACACACATTCACCTTTTAAGAAAAGAAAAAGAGGTCATGGAGATAAGATTTCTTGGAAAGAAGAGAGAGAGAGAAACAAAAAAAACAAATAAAACGGACGTCATAGAGCCTCTATGTGTGTCTGTGTGTGTCTATATATAAAAAGGCGAGAGTACTGGGCGAGATCATTTCTTTTCCATTGGGAGCCATGTCGCTGTTAGACGTTTTTCCAACTCAACGGATTTCGAACGGGGAGGATTTGAAGACGCTAAAGCAAATCTCCAACTTGAAAATTTTTTTGGCGTGTCATTGTGCGACATTTATTCCGCATTTACCACCTCATCAAGCGATCGTTTCTTTCAACCAAGATGTCGAATCCTCCAACCTGCTCGTTCAGAATATATACAGAAATTTATTCGAATCGCAACAAACGAAAGAGGAATCTCCCTTCTCTTGGAATCGGATGGATCGAGCTTTGAGACGGCCCATTCAAACAGACCGGCGATATACGGATCCGCGCACGAGTTTTCGGTGGAAGAATATTTTTCTCACGAAACGATATTTTACGTTTGGAGTGAGAACGACGGCTGAGGACGAAGTTCATATTGTTCAGACCACAGCCGCTCCTCTCGCCTATTACGAATCATCGTCCCCCAATCTGAAGGAAAGAAGTTTTAAAGTCAGCGACAGGATGAAATATAAGAAATATATTCTAAGACCTTTTCAAAACTATGTCGTTCCCCCGAAAACGCAATATCTCATCGTCACAACCCAGAAGAGTCTCTTTCTCGTCGATCGGTGCTCGTACTCGCTTTGGAAACAATTGAAAGAGGAGATTTCTTTCCAATCGCCGATGATGTTTCAAGAAAAAGAAGAAAACCCTCCGCCACCTTTACCCATCCCTTCCTTAGATGATAAGAGGAGCTGGACCAAACCGTCATGGCCCGAAACAAAATCGACCCGGCAACAGAATGAAATTGAAGTCATCACAATTGAAGATGAGGAGGAAGAAAAAAAATTACCTCTTAAAAAACGGTCGACTTACCGGAACCTACCTGGCGTGCAAGATCCGCTTCAGAATCCAGAAGCTTCTTCTTCTTCTTCCCCGACTTGTTCAAACAGGCAACCTCTTTTGGACTCCTCACAGACAGAACCTCTTCCAGTAGCCTCTTCTTCTTCTTCTCTAACCTGTCCCGACATCGTAGAGGTAGAATGTCAGCCGGGTCCACAAGTTCCAACAGGTCCAGAAATCATGGAGGCAGAATCACAGCCGGGTTCACAAGTTCCAACGGGTCTAGAAATCGTAGAGGTAGAATTTCAGCCGGGTAAACAAGTTCCAACGGGTCCAGAAATCATGGAGGTAGAATCGCAGCCGAGTCCAGACATCCTAGATCCCTCCACTCATCCCAAAGAGACTCCAAGTGTTTCAAGACAGCCTTGTGAGGATCCAGCCCTTCCCGTATGGAATGATTATATGGACTTACAAAATTTGATGCAACAGGAAGGAGAAGAAAATAATCATACGGATGGGTGGGTCAAAGACTGTTTAGATCATTTAACCTCGAATGAAATTGAACTGTTATGGAATTGCATTTCTGAAATCACATCGGAAATGGGATAAAAACCAAAACAAAAAGAAAAATTTTTTTAATAACAAATTGGAGGAGGGTCATGATGTCAATTAAAAAAAATATTATATAAAGTCCAATCTTGGTGGTTCACTTCAGTTTTCCAGCAGGAGGTGATCCACGTTTCCCGAAATATGGATCCCATTCCAAGAGAGATTGTGTAGAGCCTTCACTTCAGTTCTTTTTTTTCTACCAAGAGGAGAGGGTCCCCAAAGGGCTACCCATGTCCAAAGAGAGAAAGTGTAGAGCGTTCATTTCAGTTTTTTTTTCCAAGTTTAGGGGAGGGAGGTCTCAAAATGACACTCCCCATTTTCAAAGAGAGATGGTGTAGAGCGTTCATTTCTGTTTTTTTCCAAAGTTAAGGAGTTTTCAAATGGCTACCCATTTCAGAGAGAGAGAGAGAGAGAGAAGGTGTAGAGCGTTCATTTCAGTTTTCCAAGGTTAGGATGGTGGTGGAGAATCCTCCAAAATGGCTACTCATGTCAAAGAGAGAGAGAGAGAAAACGCGTAGAGCGTCCATTTCAGTTTTCCAACATTAGAAGGTCCCAAAATACCGTCTGAATTCAAAGAGAGATCGTGTAGAGCGTTCATTTCCAGTTCTCCAAGATCAGAAGAAGAGGGTCTGCTTTTCCCAAAATGGCTTTCCGCATTCAGAGACAGCGAAGTGCAGACTGCAGTTTTCTCCCTCCCCAAGAATAGAGGGTCCCAAAATGGCTTCCCATTTCAAAGAGAGAGGGAGAGGCGTTCATTTCCATTCTCCAAGATAGGGTCGTCTGCTTTTTCCCAAAATGGCTTCCCAATTCAAAGAGAGAGAGAGAGAGAGAGTAAAAGGGTGTGTAGAGCGGTCATGTTCATTCTCCAAGATAGGGTCGTCAGCTTTTGCTCAAAATGGCATCTCCCCATTCAAAAAGAGATCGTGACCAATTTTTTCCAGTTTTTTCCAAGATGGGGGGGAAGAAAACCTAGGATGGAATAACACGACACACAGAGAGAAAGAGAAAAAAAAACGCCATCTTGTCATTTTCTGATAGGGTACCGGTGTTCGAATACTTTTGTGACCGACTGTACCTTCACAGAAGCTCTTTCCAGGAGAGCGAGAAGCGTGTATCCACGTTGAGTGCACAACCTAGACTGATCTGAAGCTGAAACGCGAGTGGTTCAAATAGATTACCGAGAGTTGCTTCGAGTGACTGGAAAAAATTCTCAGAGCTCTGGAAAAATTTTCCACGTTGTAGAAAAAAAAAACTTTCCTTTTTCTTTATTAATTTGATGTCTTCACTCTTTTGACTTTCTAAAAGGTCAAAAAGTGAAGACATCAAATTAATAAAGAAAAAGGAAGGATTTTTTTTTTTTTTCAACTCAAAATTTTTCCTGAGCTCTGAAAATTTTTTTCCAGTTGTGAGCATTTCGTTTTTTGACTTTCAGTTTCAATTCTTGGACCCATGATGTTCTTTTCTTGATGTTCTTGTAGTATATTGCTATACAAATTCACTCCTTTTCCCCAAAAAGATGTCCTTTTTTATTTTGTTTACCTTCAAATTTGTATAGCTATATACTGAAAACAGGCATTAAAGTCAGTTTGTAGTATATTCCTACACAAATTCACTCCCTTCCCCCCCCTAAAAAAAAGATGTCTTTTTTATTTTTTTTACCATCCAATTTGTATAGCTATATACTGAAAACAGGCATTAAAGTCCGTTTGTACTATATTCCTATACAAATTCCCTCCCTTTTCCCCCAAAAAAGATGTCTTTTTTTATTTTTTTTCCCTTCCAATTTGTATAGCTACATACTGAGAACAGGCGTTAAAGTCCGTATATTCCTATACATGGTCTATTTTTTAGGAACGGTGAGACAACATTCCCATACAAAAGGGGGGTAGAGTTAATTTTTATCATGTCTAGAAGACATGATAAAAATTAACAAAAAGTGTTTTTTTTTTTTTTTACAACTTAGAATTTTTTTCTGAGCTCTGAAAATTTTTTCCCAGTCGACAGCCAACAGAAATGTTTCCAGCCAACACGATTTACTTTCACTTTCAACTCTTTTCTATAAAAGTATTCCACGTTTTCTGTTCAGAACCGTGCGGGCTGTCCAAGCTGCAACATGCTTTTTCTCTCTCTACCTCCTCTGGACCTAGGATGTTCTTTCTCAAGAAGAGGAATTCTTTTAGTCAATCGCGAAGATGGATTTCATCCTGTGGGTCTTTGAGAAACAACACGCAGAAATAGAATTCAATACCCACGATCCTCCTTCATGGAATGCTGGAAGGCCACTCCTCTCGTGATGATGTGTGAGATGGTAAAAGGGGGGTGTTGAATGTGATATCCCTTCCGACAACACCGTAGAGGAGCGGTCCAATAGTTCCATGAGAAAATATCCCTTTAATCTTTTCAATAACATTATTGAGGACACTTTCCTTGTAAAAAAGAAAATAGGTATTGTTTTCTTTCATTTATGGAAACAATCATACCTTGGATGTTTAGAAGGAGAACCGTTTAAGAAAAAAAGATTAGCCCAATCTCACAACATCATCATTGGTTCTCATCCTATCCCAACAGCCCTGTGATCATTGTTTTTTTCAAAAGTCAGGCCAAAGTATTCCTTTTAAAACATTTTTTGTTTTTCCTGGGTGTGGGATTGCGTACAGAGAATGTATTTTCCACAACCCCCCCCCCCACGGATTAGAACAGAAATATATTACAATCATCACGCCATCATGGTTTTTGAAAGCGAAAAGAATTCCTCATGAAACAACATCTTTTCTTCCTGGTTGTAGGATGGGGTACAGATGTTCCATCGTCAACAAACCACACTGATCTGAACAGAAACGCGGAATATTTTTATAGATATAAGAAATGAACTGAAAGTGAAAGTAAAAAAGGAAATCGTATTGGTTGGAAACCTTTCTGGGCTGCCGAATGGGAAAAATATTCCAGAGGTCAGAAAAAAATTCTGAAAAAAAAAACCCTCTTTCTTTTTTCTAATGGAGAAACCCAAAGACCATGACTCATCCTTTCTAAAACATATAATTCCATGAATGAGTCATGGTCTATTTTTAGAATCGGTGAGACAACATTCCCAGACAAAAGGGGAGTAGAGTTAATTTTTATCATGTCTAGAAAACATGATAAAAATTAACATTTTTTTTTTTTTTACATCTCAGAATTTTTTTCTGAGCTTTGAAAATTTTTTCCCAGTCGACAGCCAAGAGAAAATTTTTCAGACTTTACTTTCACTTTCAACTCTTTTCTATAAAAGCATTCCACGTTTTCTGTTCAGAACCGTGAGGGCTCTCCATGGTGCAACACGCTTTTTCTCTCTCTACCTCATCTGGACCCAAGACCATCCTTCTAGAATGAACTTCTGGGAAGACAAGTTTCTTTCCACTTTTTGACGTTTCACAGAATAGAAATCATTCCTCCGTTTAGGGGAAAATGTTTCTCACACGTCGTCAACGGTATGGTTTGAGGTGAAAATTGAAAACCCGGTATGAAAAATCTCTTTAACTTCACTTTAGAAGAAGGTGTGAGATCGATAGATTCCGTGATGGGAAAATGTATGAAAAGATAGGGCCCCAAGTTTGGATTTCATCAGCAACCGCTTATCAGGTTCTAGCGAAATTGGGTGATACATCCATGGATCAGAATTTCCCATCCGTGATTTGGATGGATCAAGATTTCAACATAGTTTAAGAAAAATCCTTCAATCCTATTTGAAAAGAGTTGTCATGATATTGAAAAACATTTTCCCATCACGGAATCTATCGATCTCACACCTTCTTCTAAAGTGAAGTTAAAGAGATTTTTCATACCGGGTTTTCAATTTTCACCTCAAACCATACCGTTGACGACGTGTGAGAGACAAACCGTGACATAAATTTCAGTTTCCATGACAGCTAACTCACTTTGGTTTCAAAAAATGTATGAAAGACTTTATTTTAGATCCGTTTCAGCGATTGAGTGGGCTGGGAAAAAAAGCTCTTTCCATTACAGCTAACACTCTTGAGGTTTAAAAATGTATGAACGAATTCATTTTTAATCCATTTCAGCGATTGAGTGGGCTGGGGAACATTTTCTCAGAGCTCAGGGGGAAAAAAGGCGCTTTCCATGACAGCTAACACCCTTGAGGTTTAGAAATGTATGAACGAAGTCATTTTTAATCCATTTCAGCGATTGAGGGGGCTGGGAAACATTTTCTCAGAGCTCAGGGAATGTGCCTCTAGGTTGACTGCTCAGCACACACGGATGGGAAGTCGAAAATCGAGTGGCTTAAATAAATATACGAAATTTCGGTCATCGAGTGGACTAGGAAAAATTCTCAGAGCTCTGGAAATAATTCTGAGTTCAAGCATGGGACATTAGAACAGAAATATATTATTACAATCATCATGTCATCGTTGTTTTCGAAAGCCAAAAGAATTCCTCATAAGAGAACATCTTTTCTCCCTGGTTGCGGGATGGGGTAGAGATGCTACATCTTCAACAACCCACACTGATCTGAACAGAAACGCGGAATTTTTTTATAGATATAAGAAATGAACTGAAAGTGAAAGTAAAAATGAAATTGTATTGTCTGGAAATATTTCTTGGCTGTCGAAAGGGAAAAAAATTTCCAGAGCTGAGAAAAAATTCTGAGTTATGAAAAAAAACTCTTTCTTTTTTTCTATTAATTTGATGTCTACACTTTTTGGATTTTTTAGAAAGTCACCCGTTGACCTTTTAGAAAGTCAAAAAAGTGTAGACATCATATTAATAGAAAAAAAAAGAAAGAGGTTTTTTTTTTTTTTTTTTTTTTTTTTTTTTTTTTTTTTTTTTTTTCCCTAGTCGACAGCCAAGAAATTTTTCCAGCCAATAATACAATTTCGTTTTTAACTTTCACTTTCAACTCTTTTCTACAAAAGCATTCCGCGTTTCTGTTCAGAACCGTGTGGGCTCTCTAAGGTGCAACATGCTTTTTCTCTCTCTACCTCATCTGCACCTAGGATGTTTTTTCTTTCTCAAGAAGTGGAATTCTTTGGGAATACCTTACAATTTCTGAACCTTACATGAGCTAGATGTTTCTTATATTTCGAGGAGATTTCAATGGAATTATTTATAGATGTCACCTATTGCAGATGAGGAAAAAACACCTATCCTTTAAGTCCATACTGGATCGCTGGAGACATCTCACCCAGATAGGTCACGTTATGTTTTTTCCCACACCTAAATAAATTAGACATAAGCCATCCTTTTGTTTTCTCATCCAACAAAGATAGACACTGGAGACCCTTTTGGGTTTTCACTCTTCGCCAACCGAGACGGGCCGCAGCGACCCTTTGCGTTTTCTCTGAGCGCAAACCTGGATCGCGTGAGCAGCTATTTTGTTTTCCCATCTCAACCAGATAGGTCATGTTGTGTTTTTTTTTCATACATTTAGCCAAATTTGGACATGAGCAATCCCTTTGTTTTGTTTTTTCCATCGAGCCAAGATGGACTCTGGAGACCCTTTTGTTTCTCAACGGAAAAGTATCATGTTGTATTTTTTTTTCTACACCTAGCCAAATTTCACATGAGCCACCCTTTCGTTTTTTTTTTTTTTTTTTTTTTTCAATCGAACCAAGATGGACTCTGGAGACCCTTTTGTTTCTCAAAGTAAATTTTCTGAATGGGTGCCGGTGTTCGAATACTTTTGTGACCGACTGTACGAACGTGAAGGAAGAAAATAACGTAACAACCGGTATCAGAAAATAAAAACTCAACAATACCATAAATGGAAGGCAGTTTTCCTTAAAAGACTTCTATGAAGGTTTCTCTTCCCTTAGGCAGATAGATCTTGCGTGCTTTGTCATATTCAGACAAAAGGAGGGAAAAAAACAATCGACTGAACAAGCAGTGCAGAATTATACCGTATCTATTTTTATCAGATCATAGTAAACAAAGTCGAATTCATTTGGTGAACATCAGATTTCAAACTGATAATTTTAAATCTCTTAAGTATAGATATTTAATTTCATAAGATTTTTTTCTTGACCTTGGCTAAGGAATTATTATCAGTGAAAACTACATATTGCAAGCACAAATTATATAAAATATATTTTAAGTCTCTCTATATTATGAATAAATTTAAACTGTAATGTTTCATACATGTTTTCAAATGCTCAATAGGAAACGTGAAGAATCTTCTGAAAAAAAAAAAAAAAAAAAACAGAATTTTCCCTAGATCAACCAAAAGTAATAATCAAAGTAACGAAATTATTATGAAACCATTTTATTGCTGAAATTAAACATATGATTTGTTTGATGACAAAAAAAGGATAAAATATAAAATTTTCTTATAAAAAAATTGCAATATAATTTGTAAAATATCAAATACATATCTGATATTAGTTAATGTATTAGATACCTTTAACGGTTAATTAAGTATTAACTATTAATTATATATTAACTGTCATTATAACTGTAAACTAACTATTACTTACATATAACTGTTATTATATTAAGAGTTAATTGAATATTTAGTGATAAAACCAGGGCTTAATTTCTAAAATCAGAAGTCTCGGAGTTCTATGGACGGACGTCAGGAAGAAGGGAAAAAAGAAAAAAGAAAATTGTAGAGACATTAGGTATTTTTTGGAAGCAGGTAAGATGAAAAATTCCCAACGCCTTCACCGGGAATCGAAACGCGGACCTCTGGAATACATGCCCAGCATGCAGACCACAACACCACGAAGGCATGCCAAGAAGGCGGGAGAAATACCTTATATACTTCCCCTTTTAAAGGGCGACTGAGGTTTTTAGGGGACCCTATCGCCAAATGCTGGGTGAGGAGTGAGTGAGTGCACCGCTATGATGGCTTCCGACCACGGACATGAACCAAACGGAATTATATACCATCACGGCGGGGAAGACTCCAGAGTAACAAGGTTGAATATTATAAACTAATAACAGTTTTTACATATTGTTAACTGCAAGGCACTAAGCGTTATTCTGGTTATCTGCTTTAAGTTCTGAACATTTGAAACATTATAATATTATCCACGGTTGTTTCTGCTTAGGCAGTGTTCTGAGATTTTCTCTATTTTATCAAGGGCTATTCTGTTTTTGAGTGTGTTAGTCGTCCACATTGCCCAGGCACAGTCCGCTGCTTTCTTCAAGTGCCAGGTTCTTGTATGTACACAATGGAAGTAATAATGGTCCGTGTCGCCTTCCTCTCCGCATTCGCAGAAAGGAGTATCTCTAAGTCTGAATCTGTTCAGGTATACTGGGAATGGTCCATGACCTGTCAAGAACTGTGTTAGGCTAGCACAGTGGGTCTTTATTTCCATGTTAACTTTTGGCAGTAAGCGAAATGTCCTTCGTCCTACCTCTGCCTCTGTCCATCTACTTTGCCAATTTTGTAGCAGACTTGTCAAAGTTGTTCGCTTAATATGAGACCAAGGAAGTTTAGTTCGTCTTTCTAATATATCTGTGCAGTTGGCTGCCTGCTTGGCCAGTAGGTCAGCGGCTTCATTGCATTGAATCCCTGCGTGAGCGGGAACCCATTTTAAAGTGGGTCTTTGCGAAATAGGCATTGTCAGAAGCTGTTTCTGAATTCTGTATACCAATGGACTCCGGCTGTTTTGACTTGCAATAGCCGCCAGACTTGATGCCGAATCACTGAGTATGGAGAATTTCTCCTGTTGACATGTGTTCGCATATCTAATTGCAGCACTGATAGCTAGAAGCTCTGCTTGGTATACCGAGTTGTTCGAGCCTAATTTCCTTTTCCACTCGAATGTTACAACTCCATTTTCTAGTCTACAGAAGGCGCTGCCTGTGCCGTTCTCAGTTTTGGAGCCATCTGTGAAAAGGCTATTACTGTACCTCTGAATTGGTTGGTCGTTTATACTGATACCGTCAGAGAGATTAAAAGCTACTGGATGAAAGTTATTGCAGTTGTTTTGCTCCTCGTAGTCCGAGTGGGGATAACTATGACCCCAGAGTGTTGAAGTTTGACCCAGCCTGGTAACCCTTACGATAGCTGCCTCCCTTTCTACTATCAAATCTAGGGGAGGAATTCCTGCTAGTTGTTGTAGGGCTAGTGTTGACGTGGTACGGTAGGCCCTGCATACTTGAAGTAGCTGCTGTCTCTGAATAGAGAGCAGGGATCTTTTCATATGAGAGGTAAGTTACGCCCCCCCCAGATTGCTGCTCCATAAGTTATTACTCTTTCTGTAATGGTTCTATGCCAAATTTTTAGTAGCTTAGATGAGATACCCCATTTATGTGAAGTCATGCGTCTCATGTTGTTGCTTAGGATGCTAATTCGAGTCTTAAGATTCCTGACATGTGGCATCCAAGAAAGTCTGTTGTCGAGTAATAGCCCAAGATATTTCAATTGGGGAAAACATTTTACCGGTATCCCATGGAGTTTAATGCTTGGGTTGCGTCTTAGCTGCCTGCTGCGTCCTATGAGCAAAGCTTTAGTTTTCTCTGCCGAAATCTGAAGCTTATGTGCTCTGGCCCATTGGGAGAACAGATCAAGACAGTATTGAGATCTCATTTCGAGGTTACTCCTTCCTGCCACAACTAGCATAAAATCGTCCGCATAGGCTATGATTCGAGCGTATTCTACGCTCTCAAACTGACGAAATGCCGAGTTTGCCACTATATTCCACAGTGTTGGTCCAAGGCATGACCCCTGTGGGCATCCTCTAAAGACATTTTGACATAAATGCCGCTGTCTGATGTTACTTGTACACTTCGATCTTGAAGGTACGAGCGAAGGATGGTAATAATGGCTGTTGGGCACGCCATGTTGTGCAGCAAATTTATTACGTCTGGCCACCAAAGGGAGTCAAAGGCTCCCTTGATGTCAATGGCTATTGCCAGTGAGTTCAAATTGTTATCCTTGTTCTGTTTGATAGTGGCCATTAAGTCTTTTATGGCATGTTCAGTTGACTTGCCCATTCGGAATCCATATTGGTTGGGATGCAGGGCGTTGTTCCTTTGCAGGAAGAAGTCCAATCTGTAAAGAATTACTCTTTCCAATACCTTACCGAGCGCTGGCAGTAGACAGACTGGCCTGTAGGATGTAGGTTCTGCCGGAGTTTTGCTTGATTTTAGGAATAACGCCACTTCTGCCAACTTCATATTTTTAGGAAAGTACTCATGTTTCCAGCAAGCTGAAATGACCGCAAGGAATAGTTTTGGGAATTCCCGGTGTATTTCTCTAATGATGATATTATCAATTCCATCCGGACCTGAAGCTTTTTTGGGTGCCAGAGTACGTATGAAGTTATCCACTTCCATTTGCGTAGGAGGGAGTTCGTCTCTTCTGGTAACTTGGCGAAATTTCATACTGTAGGTTTTTCTCGCTTCCTCTTGCTCCTCTAAGAAATCCTCTTCATCATCATCAGGAAAAACTGCATTTATGATCTCACTGATTACTTCGATGTTGGATGAGGCAGTGCTATTCACCATAGGCGAAAGGGTCGTAGGACGAAACACCTTGTTACATGTTATCTTTTGAGTAGGTCCAAAGGCTTTAGTGACATTACTACAGTAAGTTCTCCATGAGATTAACTTGGCCTCTTTAATTTTTCTTTTATATAAAGCTCTGGCTTTATTGTATGTTATCATTTTGAGTTGCCGTAGATATGGATCTACCGTGGATTGTGCTTTTCTGCGAAGTGCTCGAACTCTGCTCCTCTCTCTGTTAAGCTCTGGTGACCACCAGGATATCGAGTGTTTTGCATTTACAGATTTCAAACGATATGCTTTGTGGGCGGCTTGCTCTATTTTTGTAACTAGTAAGTCGTACAGATTATCTAAGGAGTTTCTGTCCTGGCAGTTGTTGAAATCTTTGATAAATTTCTCTACATGCGCTCGAATGTGTTCCCGTAAAACTGAATGTCCTCCAAATGCCGTTTTGAATCTTTTCTTTATTATGTAGTCTATAGGAGTATCCAGCCTGTAAGTAACAATTTTGTGATCACTGAGTGACGGCAGGTCACTCACTGTCCAATCTTGTATGTACGGAGTTGTATTGGGAGTTGATATTGTTAGATCTGGCCACCCTCGAGCTCTAGATGTTTCAAAGGTAGGCGGTGAGTCCTGAGCGTTGATGACAATGAAATGCTTACTGTCCAAGAATTCGAGTACCGCAATTCCCCTTCGGTTCTCCGAGTCAGCACCCCATAGTTGACTGGTGGCGTTAAAGTCTCCTGCTATGATACAGTGTGATGCCCCAGTTAGAAGGTTAGAATTAAGTTCCTCTAATAGAGAGGTAATATCTTCGCTCGGGGGTAGATACACAGCAATAATATCAATGCTGCAATTACTAGTGTCTAGTCTGATGGAGACTGTATGCTCTGTGATTTTCATTAGGAGAGGGGAGAGAGGGCCACTGTAAATAACCGCAGCTAGCTGATTCTTTGAGAGAAACGTTCTGCTGTGTGTTGGAACACTAGGAATCACTCCGTTGTAAACGTATGGCTCTTGGAAGATTCCAACATTGGCAGCAGTATGTGTCATTACTTGCAGCGTATTTATGGTTGCTGCATAGCACTTCTGCAAGTTACACTGTAAAAATCGAAGACCTGCTATATGTTTGTTTAGTGTCATCTTGGTTTAGTTCTTTGCAGTGGTCCTTCTCAGACTCTCGAAATGGGCTCCATACACTGGGCAGGAACATGAAGTAGCTGGGTGATCTGTGCTGAAAGAGGTCCCCTTTTCAGAATTACTACTGCAGCAATTAGTGCAACTCACTTTTTCCGAGCTACACTCCTGCGTCGGGTGGCTGTTACCACACTTCGCGCAAACTGGAGCGTTTTTACAGTTCCTGCTATAGTGACCGAACTCCTGGCATCTGTAACAGCGTATGATCCTAATGTACGGACGGAGATGACAAGACTCAAAACCCACTAAAAGACGGCCTAGCTTAACTAGGTGTTCTGCTGGCTTAGGGTCTATGTCTATCACCCAGTTTTTCCTTCCGTTTTGCCCGGAACGGCTTGCTCGTATTTGAAAAGCACTGGGATTGAAATTGGGCAGTTGGTCTACAAGTGCTGCTGTTAGATCTTCTTTCCCTAGATTCTCAGGTACTCCAAAAATAATTACACTTTCCCTTCTTGGCTTGGGCTCCCGAAATTCAAGTGTCTCTAGTAGTGCTGGCCTGTCCTCGATTGCCTGTTTCAGGCGTAGCAGGTGAGCTTTTTCTCGACACCGGATGAGAAGCTCTCTGGACCTTGTCGGCCGAATCTGCACTAAAGTGATCCCTAGCTGGGAGGGTTTCAAATATGCCGAAAGTTGAGCTTTAATCCCTTCGGGTGTCCGTGTGGAGTTCTTTGACCTTAATAATAGAACGTGCTCCGATAGAACTGGAGAAGATCTTGAAGGTGGAGAAGTTTTCCGCTTCTTTCGTGTCACCTCAGTGAAGGAATATTCTTTTGTGGACTGTTCTTCTGGGGCTGAGGATTCCACTGCTTGATAAGACTCGGAATGTTGAGGATTCTCGTGAGATGGCTGTAAACTGTGTGCGAGTTGCTGTTGTTGCAGAGCCAAGACTTGTCCCTGTAGCTGGGCGAGATAAAGCTCATGTTCCGTTAACGTTATGCGAACGGTGTTCACAAAAGATGTAAATTGCTTTCTTTCAGAAGCGTTTAGTCTGCGAGATTCCTTTGCTTGTAAGATGAATAACTGGAGTTGGTTACAGATGTGGTTAACTGCTTCCAACCTGGAGTTAGGTGTCGATGTGCTAGCAGCACCTTCAACAGAAGGGGGAGAATGTTGAATATTATGCTCCGTGCCGGCTGGTGATGAGGGAGTATCCGAAGGCATAGTAAGTAAGAGAACACAATGAAGATGCTTTCAGAGCATAAAAAACGAATGATGAGATGAATGATGGATACACATGCACCTGCAATATTCCAGGAATACTCAGTTTACGCGATAGCAGTGTAAGGAAAGGTAGTGGAACACAATGAACACACTTCACGACGCTAAACTTGAATGAGGAGATGCACGATCATATCACATGCACTTGGGCTAGAGTACTAAGCATGTACCGTAGCAATAATAGATTAGATAGTTGCGAGAACACAATGTGTGCACTTTCACGGCACTAAAGTGGATGAGGTGATGTATAATGAAACCTCATAAGCTAATAGACTTTCTTGTATATTGAGTATGGGCTGTAGAACCTTAAGAGGAAAATATATATATATATATATATTTGTTTTATATAAAATGTGACGCACACACTTTAACCTTATATACTAAACAGTTCTAAGTAAGCACAGACTGATAATCACGCACACTATTACACAGCACTGAATAATAACAAAATGGCTATTAGAACACGATGCACACACTTTCTAGGACTAAACTCGAAGGAGAAGATGCGCAATCAAATCACATAAACTGACAGTAAAGTATGCACTATAGCACTATAAGATGAGATAACTGCAAAAACACTATACTTTCACAGCACTGAAAATTTGATTAGGAGATGAATGAAGATATCTCACAAATAAATTATCTTTCATAAATATTGAGTTTGCGCTGTAGCACTATGAAAGAAAAGATTAAAAAAAAAAGAAAAAGAAAGAGCAATAACGTATGCACACACTCACGGTAAGCACTGAATAAAAATTACGCGCTCTGTACACTGAAAAAAAAAAAAAAAAAAAAAAAAGATGAGTACTTGAGCACAATACACGCACTTTTCACTGCCCTAAGTAAGTACTGAATAATATTCACACGCACTATATCAAAGCACTGAATAATATGATTAATACTGGAGCTCTTCGTAGCATTAAACTTGAATGAGGAGATGTACAATCAAATCGCATACACTGCCGATAAAGTATGTACCGTACTGCGAGAACACGATGCACAAACTTCCGGTATTAATAATGAATAAGGAGATGTATGGTGAAATTTCAAAAATCTTCTTTACATATATTGAGTATGTGCAATAGCACTAGTTCGGACTGGGATATGTAAGAGGTAAATACTTCGTAAGCGTTAAAATCTCTTTCAAAATAAGCAATGCACACACTTTCACAGATATTAACTTGATGAGGAATTGCACTGTAGCACTAATTGAGGAAAATACTGCTTGAGCTGAATGCAAACACGCACTTGGCACGAATGATGTGTAGTACTAATAAAAAAAAATCAAATACACTGACAGTCGTAAGATGATTACTACTCTTATGTGGCCAAAGATGGCGGTTGACAATCTTTTTCCTTCTTGTTTTGAAGAAAAAAAATAAATAAAAGCGAATTTGGAAGGGATGGATTTAGAGTAGTATTCGATTACAAGCGCACCCCTGCGCTGCCTGTGTCCGAGACTGAGAGGAGGGGAGAATGCTAAAGTTCCTTTTTCTTATCAGCAGAAGGAAGGAGGGTCGGGTAACCGCGTTACTGTGTTAAAGTAACAACGGTCAGGAACACAAGCCAGAACAGTAATACTTAGAAAATTAATTAAATAATCAGTGAATAATGATGAAACTTACACTACTTAAGTCCTAGTGCTTTGCTGTAACTGCAGATACAAAAAAATCTCTTGTAAGGCTGAATATTCCGTTCACCGTGAAGCAAAATGTGGGAGCAAAATTCAAACGACCTCTTATCTCTGCGTATAGACGCGCTCTTCCTGGGTGAGGAGAATCATCATCCACAACTCTTTCAGTTCGGGTGCCACTATAGAGATATTAGATAATTTGGAAGCAGGAGTCATGAAAAATTAGCAACGCCTTCACCAGGAATCGAAACGCGGACCTCTGGAATACGCGTCCAGCATGCAAACCACCACACCACGAAGGCATACCAAGAAGGCGCGTGAAATACCTTATAAAATAACTAATAAAATAATAATATGTTAATTAAAGTAATTAAATAATTAAATCAAAATTCAATCCAACATAAAAATATAAATAAAAATTTAATAAATTATTAAACTCATTACAAATAATTAATAAAAGAAAAACAATATCAGACCTCGTCTTATTTGAGGCTCCGGATTGACTTAGAATTTAATTAAAAATTACGAAATAGCACAGCCAACCTCCGTCTGAAATTAAGCTCTCAATACACAGTAGAACTCCAAATATCCGAATCAATTGGGTCCTGACCCCATTCGGACAATTGGATTTTTTCCGAAGAAAGGGTCTACGTACACTTTAATTTATTACTATACGAACCGTATGCTGAAAAAGGGAAGAAAAAAATATTTTTAAAGGGGAAAAAAGGTCTTAATTAAAATGAAAAGGTAACATTTTTACGTACATGCTATATAGCGTCTGGCATATAGTAAGTCGTTTGACTGTCTTCATCCGTTTTCGGACAGCCAAGTCGCACATCTGCTTAAACAGTGAGAAGTTGCATATGGTCCCAATGGAGCTATCCACTTCAACGCAGTTTCAAGGCCGGCAAACGCTTCACTAACTGATGGTCCCGTGTCTGCTTCAATTTCGACATTAAGATCATGTTTCTTCTCTCACACATTCAATACGTTCATCATCATTTAGAATCTGAAACTCAGGTTCTGTCGAATCACATACCATCCATTCTACGGTATCCCCAGCGCTTCTGAACACCCAGGAATTTTCAAAAGAAGGTTCCTTAATTCCTCAAGCGACATGTCATCCTCATCTTCTAATGTCTCTTCTCTTTCCTTTTCTTGAGCTTTTCTTTTTTTTTTTTTTTTTTTTTTTTTTACTTTTTCTCCTTTTTCTCCTCTTCTTCAGTTGATTCTGAAAAATTCTGAAAGCTATTCAAATGATTAGCGATTCGGGTAGTTGGAGTTATACTGTACTGTAAATGAACTATTTCAAAAGTTGAGAAAAACAAAAAATTTTCTTTTCTAACATTGCAATGGAAAAAGGTAAAACGATTAAAAAGTCACTAGTGAGAATAGACAGAACGCTAGAAACAGTATTTAAGTATGGAAATTTTAACGGGAAACTGCAGTTTTTAAAACAAAGAGAAAAAGAGTCCAACGCTTTTTGCCCACAAGACGCTGCGGATATAAGTCTAGTCTTATATTTCCTGTATTCTTGCCACCCCCCGTATATGGTTTAAACGTCTGTAGGAGTTATGCAGTGGGGGCAGGGGGTACCACCCGCTGGACGTGCACGACTAAGGTAATCACTTTTAGTACGTTCGGAAAAGAGAACTTTTACCCGCTCTCATAAATTCATAGCTTTCTCTGGGTAATAAGTCTCTGACATGTGAGTGGGGGCTTTACTTTCCAAAAGCCTCATCTTCCATACAAGTATTTGCTCGGGATGTTTGGTAATGTCACTCGGATGCTGTCGTGTGTTATCCGCTTCAAGCGGCAATTCTTAACAAGTGTTTGCTCCTCAGAGAAAGACAGACTTTTGTTCAAAGTTAGAATCGACTTTTAAGGTATATTTTTTATTAAAATAAAATTTGTCTACTGAAACACTGTTTCCCTCAGTCTGCTGAAACTCAGTTTTTGGTCAGTATTTTTGTTCAATGCCGAAGCCCTTTTATTTAAAGCTCTTTTGCGTTCCAGACAGAATTACGATTTAATTCAAAAACTAAGAAATATCAGAGGTAAGCTTCAGTAGACTCCAGCACAATTTAAGTTTTAAATAACCCACAAGAATGCAATGCGTTTTGTGCATTGACATATATGAAGTTTTTCTGATTTTGACAAAAGACTAAAAATACAATGTTTGCATGATTTTTTTTGCTTCTAATTTAGATTAACAGGACAGCACTTTCAACTGAACTCCAACTTTGAATTCGAATTTAACGGAACTTCAACGCACCGCACCTCCCTACATGCGGCGATCAACACATCCACCTACAAGCGGCGATAAACTGGCCGAACATGCTTTGTAGGCCAATAAACTGGCCAAACATGCTGTTGGAGACGGCGGCTGCAGACAGACGATTACAGAACGGTTCGGCGAAGGTCAACAGAAGGAGCGCCGCATCTGATTGGTCTGTTTTTATTCTTCTTATTTTTTCTTTAACTGCGAACTAAGCGGGAAAATTCCCTTTTTTTCACTCAGTTATATGTATGCACTAGTTAGAGTAATGTAACGTTTTCAGCTTGTGTGAGATATCCATATTAAATCTTTATATTAATAATCCCTGCTGTGATTATTTAATTTGTAACCTGCACGTTGTAGCCCTGAAAGTTGCAACATAGTAAATTTGGCTTCCGCTACTTTTTGATGAAATATGGATATAATAGTTTTGAAAGCAAAACGAAAGTTGCTGAGAACAGCATTTACGGTATGCTGCAACGATATAGCTCATAAGATCGAAAACAAAAGTTTAGGAAGTGACGAAGTCAGTACGTTATTTCGGCAGATTCAAGACAAATTCATTGGAAACAAGAAGTTTCGAATTTTTTGCTGAGTGATGATACCCTTCAAGAAGAATATTCCGAAGATTTTTTGAAAGCAGTAGAATACCGTGACAAGTTCTGCTTGATCTGTTCGCTGTTAGAAAATGCAAAAAAAGGAAATTCGGTTACGGAAGGAACAACAACCGAGCAAAAAAGGAAATTCAAGCTTCCGAAACTTGAATTGAGTAAATTTAGTGGAGAACAGAAAGACTTTCTTGCTTTTTGGTCCCAGTTTGAAAAAAATCACAACGACCTCTCCATTGTCGATGAAGATAAATTTCAATATCTTTTACAATGTGTGGTAGCAGATTCTAAAGCGTCAAGACTCGTAACAAGTTTTCCGCCAACTAAAGAAAACTATTCAAAGGTGATCACACAACTTAAAGAACACTTCGGGAGAGATGAACTTTTGGTTCAGATTTATGTACGGGATCTACTTTCCATAGTAATGAAAAATGCTGCTGGTAGGATTAAAGTAGATTTAGCTGAACTTTATGATTTACTTGAGAGCAAGCTTATGGCACTGGACAGCCTCGGTAGAACTAAGGAAAAATTTGCAGAATTTTTAGAGCCACTTGTTGAGCCCTGTTTACCAGAGACTGTTCTTCGTGCGTGAGAAAGAAGCCGCTTGATGGAAGATACTGCGTCACAGCAAGATCGTGCGCGTTCGTTGGATAAACTTTTGTGCTTTCTTCGAAATGAAGTGCAAAGTGAGGAAATGATTAAGCTCGCTCGTACCGGGTTGGGAGCTCCACGTTCTGCACATTCGCGTCCCCATTGTGATGATCCGGGTTGCTCTACAGCTGCTTCCTTGGTAAATGCTCAAGACAATACAGGTAGGCGAAATTTACGTTGTATTTTTTGTGAGAAATTCTGCCGAATCTTTTTCTGCCCACAATTCTGCCGAATGTTTTTCTGCCCACAATTCTCCCGAATGTTTTTCTGCTCGCAAAATGTCTTTAGAAGAGAAACGAAAACTTTTGGTGCAAAAGCGTGCCTGTTTTCGCTGCCTACGAGTTGGACATAGTTCACGAGCATGCAAAAATAAAGTTAAATGTTTAACATGTGATAGATTTCACTATACCATTATGTGCTCAAATGGCGAACCTGTAAAGCCAAATGAAACTGACAGTACTGTTATTTCAAGTAATGCATTGTCTAATCAGTCAACTGTTAATGAAAATGTGTATTTGCAAACACTTGTTTTAAAAACAGTTTTTGAGGGTAGACAACTTACAGTTCGTGCGATTTTGGACAGTGGTTCTCAGAAATCTTATCTTTCAGAAAGGGTTATCGCGTTTTTGCAACTGCGTCCTAAATCGAAACAAGCCATTATACACGGTTTGTTTGGGGGGGAAGAAACAAGTCCTCATTCCCATTTAGTGTTTGATGTTAATTTAAGAAATTTTGAAGGCACTTATGACCATAACTTTGAAGTACTTTCTCAGAACAAAATATGTGAATGTGTTCCAAAAGTAGTTGATCCCAATACCCTAAAAGAAGTAAAAGAAAGAAATATTACCTTGTCTGATTTGCAAGCTAAGGAATATGACATTGAATTGCTTTTAGGAGCAGATGCCATGGGGGACATTATTACTGGCAGCTCTCTCAAACTGAACTCTGGTGTAACTGTAGTTTGGACTAAATTCGGATACACTGTGATTGCTAAGGTAAACAGCTTATCTAAAGAATCTACTTCAGCTACTATTCCAGCAATACTACAAAATAATTTGTGCAAGAATGTAGTTTCGTTGCGTTGTGCTAATATCAGCGTAATTGAACTCTGGAATTTAGATGCCATTGGCATAACAGATCCAACTGAAGATGTTAAACGTAAACTTGCTCACTCTGACACTCTTAAGCAATTTAAAGAGAATTTAAATGTTCTTCCTGATGGCCAATATGAATTGCCACTACCCTTTAAATCTGAAATTCTGTTATCTAACAATAAGTCTATTACTTTTAAAAGGCATCAAAGAATGTGTCAAAGAATTAATAAGGAAAATCAGTTAGATGACTATAAGGTAGTTTTTAAGCAATGGGAAGACCTAAAAATAATAGAAAAGGTTCCTGAAACTGAAATTGATAATTTGAGTTATTATTTGCCCCATAGACCTGTTATAAAGCATACTAGCCAGACAATGAAGGTAAGGCCGGTGTTCGACGCTTCAGCCCGAGAGAGAAATCAACCGTCCCTAAATGATTGTTTAAATAGAGGGCCGAACTTAATTTAACTCATACCGGATATATTTCACAGGTTTAGATTGTATTCTGTTGGTTTATCATCGGACATAGAAAAAGCATTTCTTCAGCTGAGTGTTATCCCAGAACACAGAGATTATTTGAAGTTTTTTCTTCCAACTCTTGAAGAACCTATGATTTACAGACACTGCAGAGTGGTGTTCGGCGCTTGCTCGTCTCCGTTCCAAATGTCTGCATCGATAGAGCATCTCTTGGATAATTCCCCTGTCGATTTTGACGATGTGACCCAAAAATTAAAGCATTCGTTTTATGTTGACAATTGTGTAACTGGGGTTCACGACTTCAAACAGCAAGAAAAATTTATAGTTAAGGCTACAGAAGTAATGGCTCGGGGATGTTTTAACCTGCGGAGTTGGGAAAGTAATGTTCCAGGTCATTGTATTTCCCGTAGTTCAGGTGTAACTTCTCTTCTTGGAATCTTATGGGATTTGGATAACGATACATTAAAATGTAATCTTAATTATTCAATGGATAATGAGATAAGTAAACGTAATATTTTGGCTATGGTACATAAAATTTTTGATCCGCAGAGTTTTTTGAGTCCAACTATCTTGTTACCTAAGTTACTATTACAGGAGGATTGGACTATTAAATTAAAATGGGATGATCCCTTGCCAGATAACATTCAGAAAACTTTTCAGAAGTGGCAGGATGAAATTAAATATCTTGAGAAAATTAGTATTCCACGATATGTAGAGATAAATGAGAATTCAGACCAGCATCTATTTGTTGATGCATGTAAGAGCTCCTATGGTGCATGTGTTTACATTAGAACTGTAACGCCCGTGGGAGTCAAAATTCGATTGATCAGAGCCGAATCCAGGGTAGCGCCGTTAAAATCTCTGACAATACCCCGGTTAGAATTGAGGGCCTATTGCATTGGCGCGAGGCTGGTTCACTCAGTATACGCCGTTTTAGACTTGCCTGATTTGAAAATTATTGCATGGAGTGATTCTATGGTAGCACTCTGGTGGATTAAGAACCGTGGTTATTGGTCAGTTTTCGTTGCGAATGGGATAAAAGAGATAAACAGTCTGATTCCTTCTCGGTGTTGGCGCCATGTTCCAGGTGATTTAAACCCGGCAGATATGCTTTCAGGAGGCTGGTGTGAGAGGCTAGTTCGTGTAGTAAAAGAACTGTTGAGAAGGACACTCGGTAACACGGTTCTTACAACCGAGGAGTTGTACTCAGCATTGTACAACTGCGAGTCAATAATTAACTCTCGGCGTCTTACCTATGTGTCGGATGATTCCGGATGATTTAATCCCACTTTCCCCAGCGATGTTTCTCATCGAGAATCTTAGCTTAGGTGTTCCCGATGTTGATTTCTGCGATTCGAAAGGTCTTCGAAAAAGGGCTAGATATCGACAAAAACCACTTAATGATTTAAGGCATAGATTTAGGAAAGAATATTTAGGCCTTCTGGTCCAAAATAAGAAGGATCCATCGTCAGAGCTACGGTTGGGTGAAATTGTCCTAATAGGAGATGACATCAGAAAACGGAGGCATTGGCCTTTAGCTAAGATCATTCGACTAATTCCTGGGAAAGATGGCAAGGTTAGAGATGTAGAACTAAAGACTCAAGCTGGTACGCTGCTTCGTCCCATTCAGCGAGTCTTTCCATTGGAAGTGCAGTTAACGGACAAACCCACTGATCCCATAAACGATAACTCTTTTACTAATCCTATTTCTTCTATTTCTAGTGATGAGCATTCAGATTTTAATGACTCTTCAAATGACTCTAGAAACATCCTGCAAGGTGCTAAAGTGTCAAGATTTGGACGTGTGATCAAGGTGCCTCAGAAATTGGATCTCTTCGACCAGGTACTGTATGTCTTTGAGCCAACCTGAAGTCGACTCAAAGAGGGGGAGAATGTTGGAGACGGCGGCTGCAGACAGACTATTACATAACGGTTCGGCGAAGGTCAACAGAAGGAGCGCCGCATCTGATTGGTCTATTTTTTATTATTCTTATTTTTTCTTTAACTGCGAACTAAGCGGGGAAATTCCCTTTTTTCACTCAGTTATATGTATGCACTATTTAGAGTAATGTAACATTTTCAGCTTGTGTAAGATATCCATATTAAATCTTTATATTAATAATCCCTGCTGTGATTATTTAATTTGTAACCTCCACGTTGTAGCCCTGAGAGTTGCAACACATGCTTTGTAGGAATCTGAGTTTTTGGCTTTACTCTCACAAGTTATTAAAATTACTTCACATCCTTTTATGAAATTACTTGTATAAATTTCGAAATCATTAAAATTAGTAGTCTTTTGACCATTTTTAGATTCATTGACAACCAATCGTTATGATAGCGTAAACTAAAATCTGTAGAATAGAACATTTTCTATAAGCATTGGGTATAAGCATCTTCTTCTTCTGGTGTATTCCAGTGAGGTAATATTCACTTAGAGCACCGCCCAGTCGGTATAGTGGTCAAGAAAGCTGAATGCGATACCGAAGGGCCTGGGTTCGAATCCCGGAGAAGGCATAGTTGTAATTGTCCGTCCCTTCATAGGAAAGGCGATGGTGGCCCACCTATTAGATGCCTCCTTACTAAAGAGATCACCACATACGGCCTTGTATAGATTAATGGACTGGGTTACATTTGTAATTGTTCACAATCTGCCATTGGGGAAAAAATATTCACTTAGAACTCACTATGTGGGATTTCTTCAATACGATCTATTTCATCGAGCCGATGACCGACTTTGGAAACACCTTTTATAGGTCATTCTAATCGCAAATATTCACTCTTTTAATGTTTCTAAGAACAAAACAGGGTATTTTTGTACTGCCAACATTTCTGTGGACAGGATAGTACTGAAATATTAAAAATTTCCACTAGTTCTAAAATTAAGTGTTGGTAATTTTTTCCCTTGCCCACATTTTTTGGAAATTTTTTAGAAAGACGATTTTTATTTGGCAACACTAGTATGCGGTGTGATTTTTTTTCTGATTCTTAAAGTAACTGTACCAACAGAAAGAGAAATATGGTGTCCTTCAGCAGTTTATTAACAGTTCGTAAAATTTTAGGATGTCAGGGTAAGTAATTTGTTGATATACATTACTTCATATTTAATATTTCTTTTGAAGTATTTTCTTCAAGAGAAGTTTGTATAATATACCGTAACTAACAAGAGCATTTCTATTGTGTACTTTAAAGTGTTATGATACTTTTTAGAGTATTTTCAAGCTTCTGCAAGATACAGTTATGCTACACTTCCCTTTTTTATAGCTCTGAAATATTGATATTCGATGTAGTAGTTTTCTAAATTATATTTTAAGTGGTTTTGTTTATTTATAGCATTGTGTAGGGCTAGTGCATCAATGTGCATTCATGTTTCAAATTTTCTGCCTTATATAATAAGAATTACTGTATATACCCGCATGTAAGTCGATACCGCGTATAAGTCGACCCCCCCACTTCGACATAAAAAATTCGTAGAAAATAAGAAACCCGCGTATAAGTCGACCCCCCACTTCCGAAATCGATCGAGAAACTTCCAAAATTTTTTTTAAAGTAGTACGTTTATTCAAAATCATCTGAGAAAAAAAAAGTAAATATACGATAAAAAATACCTTGGTAAATAAACAAAATCAAAATCCTTCAACGTCCGATTCATGGTCAGATTCGCCAAATATTTCATAGAACTCTTCTGTCGTCATTGGCTCGTCATCATACATATTTTCAGTCTCGAACTCTGTACTGTTACAATCACTACTAGAGCCTTTGTCGTCATTTTCACTTTCAAAAACAGCGTCATATTTCGTGCCATCTAGTTCATTGCTAATACAACATTTTTTAAATGATTTTATAATCATTTCAGAGGGTATTTCGTTCCTGGCATCTTTAACCCACTGAGCAATTTTTTTAAATTTTGACGTGTATGCCTGTTAACAAAAGTATTTCATGAATGAACAATAACTATTATAAAGACTTATACGTACGTAAAAACTATCTGCATTTCTCTTTTCTTGACGTGTTGGCGAAACTTTTTATTGCTCGATATTGATCGGTTGTTCGGGGGCTGAAAATTCTTTGGTTTAATCGAAACTTACTCTAGTTAAAGTATGAAACTCTGTGATTAGTTCGTCACATAATTTAAGTCATGAAATTACTTCAAGTAAGTGACTTATTTGATAAGTCGTCCAATTTGGGTGCTGGAAGAAAACAACTGCATTATATAAAGAAATTTTTGAACTTCCGATTCTTTTAATTTTTTATGGCCTCGCGTATAAGTCGACCCCCCCCCCCCACTTTGAAGTCTTTTTTTTTTTTTTTTTGTCCAAAATATCTCGACTTATATGCGGGTATATACGGTAACTTATAAAATATTGCTCCTTAAAAAAAGGACTTGGTATGCCAATTTGTTAATTAGGTAATGCAATAAAACGTATAAATGCTTAGCAAATTAACATGTGCTTTAGACCATTAGCCGGCACTGCACGTTATTTGTACGTGAGAGTACCTGTGCATTTCCTGATTTTATTGTTTCTTTATTTGAAGTGCTGCACAAAGTTTCTATATGTATTATTAAAATTATTTTATAAATGATATATACAATGCATCTTTTATATATATATAAAATTTAAAAGTTGTACCGCTTTTGGGTTTTCTTCCGCAAAGGATCCGTTGGGGCCTGTGTGTACAGTGGCTCCCAAAAGTGTTCGTACACATATGATTTTCATTGAAATAGGGCTCTATCCATTAATTAAAAGGAAATTTTCTGAATGAGATTTTAATAAGAAGATCTATAACCTATTTATAACAAAATTACATGAATTTTTGGTAAAAGTTTACAATTGGGTCCCTCTTGTTTTTTGGCAATTCTTTTTTGACGCCAAGATCGGCGCCAGGAGGACACAATTTCAAGTTGGCCGCTACACAAAACCAAAATAAAAAGTCAAAGAATTGCATAAACTCTGTGTCCATGTACACATCGATCTGTTTTCACTTAAAAAAAATCCTAGAATTGCACAAACTAGGCATTGCGCACTGTTTAAATTTGTCCATGTACACATCAATCTATTTTTATTTTTAAAAAAATCAGGAGGCTAAAGCAAAGTTACACTATCATGGTAACCAGAAATAAGATTTCATCGCCAAAATTTTACAAAAAATTGTTGCTAATCAAAGGGGCACCCAATTCTACACTAGAGCCGAATTTTTTTTTAAATATAGTGAAACTTTATTTTTAAGAAATTAATAATAAAAAAATGACAAACATTTTATCTCACAAAAGTCTTTGTACACTGAAATATTTTTGGATAAAATCAAAATTAGAATTATTGTTTGCTGCTTCTTTTTAATTTTTACATTGTGGGGGCATTTAAAAAATCGTTTGCTTTAATTTTTTATTGCTTACTTCATAATATTCTATTTATTATTGAAACATAGTCGCAGTCATAAAGAAGTTACAAACAGCATTCGAAAATTGATAATTTTTCACCATAGTAGTGGTAAATCGATTCGAAATATCGATAAATTAGTTAATTTATCCCATTCTACAGTGCAGTATGTAATAAAACACTTTAAAGAAGAAAATTGGATTGAAAACAAGGTAAGGAAAGGTCGACCGAGAAAGTTAACTAAACGTGATGAGAGATTTATTAGAAAATTTGTGAAAAACCCATGTTTGAGTGCTGTAAAAGTTTCTGCAGAATTTAATGCAAGGTTTTTTGCTTCAATTTCACCTTAAACTGTTCGACGGGTTCTCAGAGAAGCTGGATTACATGGGCGTTCTGCCCGTAAAAACATTTTTGTTAGTGAGAAAAACAGAAAGCTTAGGCTTTCATTCGCAAAATCAATGATAACTACACCGGAATTGTACTGGAATAATGTCCTATTTGCTGACGAAAGCAAATTTAACATTTTTGGTTCCGATGGTCGACTAACTGTATGGAGAAAAAAAATGAGGTACTTTATTATAAGAACTTAGTTGGAATGGTTAAGCATGGCGGTCAAGGTGTTCTTGTGAGGGGGGCATGACAGCATCAGGACTAGGTAATTTGGTATTTATTGATGGCATAATGGATCATTCTCTTTATTTAAATATTTTAAGAGACAAATTAAAATTATCAGCCCAAAATTTGGGTATAGGAAACAACTTTATTTTTAATCATGATAATGATCCTAAGTATACGGCTCTCAACGTTCGCCTGTAGTATGTCTATAATTGTCCACATGTTTTGAAAACACCACCTCAGTCGCCAGATTTAAACCCTGTAGGACACATATGGAAAGAGCTGGGGGTTAGAGTAGGAAAACACGACATCAAAACGAAAAGCGAACTCAAAGCATCCATGATGGAAGAATTGATGAACATTGATACAAAAGTTACAAAAAAAGAAAAAAAAAAAAACTAGTAAAATATATTCCCAGATGTTTAAAAGCTTTTGTGGATGCTAAAGGATATCCTACAAATATTAACGAAAAATGAAAATATTTACTAATATGTCAAGTGTGCGAAGACTTTTGTGATATAAAAAGTTTGTCATTTTTTTATTATTGGTTTCTTAAAAATAAAGTTTCGCTATATTTAAAAAATATTTCATGTAATTTTGTTACGAATAGATTATGGTGTAAAAGTATAGTTTAGGGTACCCCTTGGCGATTTTTGGCGGTACATGGATACCGATTTCGTGCAATTCTTTGACTCGTTATTTTGGCTTGCGAAGTGGCAATTTTTGCGTAAAAAAATCGACGCTACACAAAGCCAAAATAACAAGACAAACAATTGCACAAACTCGGTATCCATGTACACATCGACTTATTTTCACTTAAAAATGTCATTGCGCACTACTTTAACTTTATCCATGTACACGTCGACCTATTATCACTTAAAAAACATCCCAGAATTGCACAAACTTGCATTGCGCACTTCCTTTACTTTGTCCATGTACACAAAAATTTTCACTATATTTTCACTTGAAAAGTCAAAGGAGCACCAAATTCTACAATATAGGCAAACAAAAAATACATAATCTCAATAAAATACATTTTAAACCAAACAATAAAGTAACATAAAAAAGGAAAAACATGGTATACATTTAAGCACTACCAAAAGCAAATATGCACTTACCATGATTTTCGAGTTCGCTTCGTACACCCAGAGCTACGTAAAAATCAAAATATCAATCATACTCAAATGACTTTTTTCAAACCAGGTACTCTTTCTGATCGAACGCTTCACATAGTGACCATCTGAACCTTTCTTCCTACAAACCCATTCAAATCCATCTAAACGGTTTTTACGTTCGACTAGACGCATATCCCTTTCTACATACAGGACGCTTATAATGGCTACTAAGTAAACCTTCATTTACACACCTGTCAATCAAAGCTCTTTTCCCCTTCCGCTCCAAATCGTACAGAAGCTTCAAATTAATCTTACTACATTCGGCCATTCTACCGTCTAATGAATCAAACCAGCACACACCACAAAATCGCTTACAAAACATCCCATGATTCAAAATTTCCCAGAATCATGCTCCCAATTATGTCACAATAGGGTTTCCATAACATTCAACTACTCAGGCTACCATAAATTCAGAAAGTTTACTTTTAATTAATGGATAGAGCCTTATTTCAATGAAAATTGTAAGTGTACGAACACTTTTGGGTGCCACTGTATTTATTCGCCAACGGCTAATCGGCCATGATTTTAGCGATGTATAGTTAAGTTGCAAGATATTTATCATATGGAAGCCATGATTTTAGTGGTGTACAGTCAAGTTATAAGATATTTAGCATATAGAAGTAAAATAAATAGGTTAATAATGACATTTAACGGTATATAGTTAACTCAGAAGGATGCACGCTGTGTTATGTAACACAAGAATGCGCGTCACAATTAAATGACGTACAAATGAAACATTATTCCAGTTCAGTAAAATAATGCATTCTGTATTAATTACAACATTTATTATATAAAATAGCTTTAAAATAATGTTAATTTTAAAATTAATGACAAATAAATCTAAAGTACTTACGTTTTCTTCAAATGACTAGGAATCATTGATTTCTATGAGAAATTTATGTTTTTTATTTTTGAATGCCATTGTAATCTAAATTATGCAGAATTATTACATGGACAATGAGTTATATAAATTTTCAAATCAATTAGGCTCAAGAAGAATTAGATATTTTGTAGTTTATACATAAAGCTTCTGTCTCACAATGTTCTTGACATATATTTTTTTAACACTTCACACATACAGTTTTTGATTTTATGTCTTTTTTTCTTGAGCACATGTAACATCTCCAGTAACATAATTTTATTTTCTTTGTTTGCAAATCTTCAAGAGAATCTTCGTTGTATTCCTCCTGTTCCTGTTGTGATTTCAAATGAGGATCTAAAAGTGCAAAGGCCAAATCAGAAGTGCCTCCTATTCCTGAACTTCTCTGATGGAGTTTTAGTAGTTAAAGCAAGATCCTCAAATTTATGCCGGCAATATTTAATAGTGAAATAAATATGCCTATATGTCATCGGTTTGATATTCTGGACACAAAATAAGTACCACTCAATTCATCGACTATATCAACTGCTCCTTTTGTCATGTTATAAAACATAATTACTTCAGATTTCTTTAAATCTCCCATGCTTTCATCAGTATGGTCATCATTGGGCAAAGTTGACAAAAGGTTAACACATTTGTTTTATTCAGCCATATAAGAAAGTAGCATTATATCCTTTTGGAACCCCAAGAGAGTTGAATCAGCGCCGGATTTAGCATTTTTCTTAGGCGGGGCAAAAACTTAAAATTGCCGCCCTTACCCATCTTTCTTTAAGTTTCTGTAACAAATTTTAGTTTCTTTAAATAAACATAGAAATAGGTAGTTTTTGAGATAAAATGTAAAATCCATTTTATAGTAAGAAATTCTTTGTGCCATTTTTGTTCTAAAAGAAATATGCATAACAAATGGTTTAGTTTCTTTACTTATGGCAAAGCATAAGAGAGCTACCTGCCTAAGAGGGAAGATGTCTTCACTGAGGTCTTTCTAAGAGTAATTGGCTCATATGCAAGTTACGCATGAGCGAAACGGCCGAAACACCCATGCAGCCAGCTGATTCGCTTGATTCTAACCACCGACCGAACTACCAGTGTTCAGACTTTACATCTCAGCCTCTGGTGGCCAAATATACATACCAAAAGTTTAATAATTAAAAACCCGTGCGAACCCTCTTAATGCAGTTACTTCTCCAGTGCACTGAAATAATCAAATTTACATTTTCCCTAAAATGGGGATTTTTTCAATATTTGCAACAATACCTACTCACATTAATATATGATGTTAATAGAAAACGATTCAGTGCTAAATACTAAAATAGTTCATCACAGTACAAAAATGGAAATCAGACATTACTAAATAATAAAAAAATTCATTTAGACAAATATAAGCAATCAAAATCATAAAAACAACCTTGTATTTAGCGTAAGTATAATGAAACACTCAATCGATTTCGAGGGCAGCTAAAGGTCCCTCCTCATCAGGAGAAAGAAATACCTAGAAAGAAGAAAATAAAGGAGGAGTCTCAGAAACACGTGGTCCTTATCAGCACTGCACGTGGTTATAACTGGATTTTTAATCAAAGTTGCACTGGCCGCCTACTTTTACTGAGCCAGGCTATCTGATCAAGCATAAAGGACAAGAAAAATTAGCGAAGTTAAAATAGGGAGCGAGGGGCAAATGCACCTTCACGCTCAAAATCTGAACTTCAAATAATGGAAAGCAACCACTGAACGAATTTTTATACCCTCTGGTAGTACCAAACGCGAGGAGATAACGCCATCTATCGGCAAAAATAACTGAATTAGGATAGTAGAATTTTAAAGGCATTAGGAAGGACTGGATTGGACTTCAAATCATTAACTAAACCTGCTAAATCTTTGTGAATGTAAAAAGCCTCAAGAAAATCCAATTCACCTATTGAAGAAGCCTTTTGGATAATTTTTGCAGACCCAAAGTCAAAATTATGGTTACTATGATATGCTGTTGAAGACTTGTTAATTTCGCCTTTTCTGACATAAGATTCATGTTCCTTGATACGAAACTTCAACGCTCTTTTTGTTTGGCCAATATATCTTAAACCACACTGACACGATATACTATAAATTCCTCAAGAATTCAAGAAAGAAACGCAATCTTTTAGAATTGAAGGGTGAATTTTATTAATATGGGAGAAACCGACTTGAAAATTGAATTTCTGGAGAATCCGTGCAATTTTATAGCTAACAGAAGGATAAAATGGAAGCACGACAAGGTCATTAATATTATTTCTAACAGTGGAATGTCTTCTTTGATGGGAATCTGAAAATTTTTTAACGGCTTTATCAATAATCATGGGAGAAAATCCACGGTCAATCGCAACTGCTCTTAAATAATTAAGTTCATTGGTAAGCAAAGATTCAGAGGAACAAACTTTAAGTGCGCGGAATACATAATAGTAAAAAGAAGCCATTTTTTTGCTTAACAGGGTGGCATGACTTGGCATGGGGTGGTAAATAAACTGCAAAGGGTTTACGGTACACAGTGGTGCTAAAATCAGTTTCATTGCGGATTATAAGAATATCAAGGAAGGGGAGGGAATTGTTGGATTCAATTTCAAGAGTGAATTGGATGGCTGGATCAATTGAATTCATAATAGATAGAATCTTGGATAAATCCTCTTTATAATCGTCAAAAAGTGCGAAAGTGTCGTCAACATACCGAATCCAAAGATGAAAAGATAGTTTATCAAATAATTTCATCTCAAAATAGTGCAAATAAATGTCAGCAAGTACCAGACTGAGAGGATTACCATAACCAATCCTTCAACTTGACGAAAATATGCATTTTGGAAAACAAAGTGGGTTTGACTCAGAGAAACTTCAGTAAGCGAAACCAACTCATTAATTTCAGTATGTGTGAAGTGAAGTTCCTGAAGCCTAGTTTCAAGACAATTTAGTGCTCCTTTGACCGGAACATTAGTAAACAGTGATTTGATTTGACATCAAATGAAACCATAATGGAACAAAGTGGAGAAATATTTTAAAGTTTATCAATGACTTCAACAGAATTTTTTACAGAGTGAATAATGTTAGCAAGTAGAGGAGAAAATCTGGAAACTAAATATTTGGCCAAAGGATATGAAGCAGTACCTATGTTGGAAACAATTGGTCGAAAAGGAATACCGGTTTTTGGAAGAGCATAAAGCCTAGCGCAATTAAATTAGTAATAAGTGGAATAAGTGATTTTCTTCAACTGAGTTGGCAGAATGTGGGAAGATTTAATAGCACTTTTAACTTTCGTGAGGTCCGAAGTTGAAGGATCTTTAGGGATCGAGGAGTATGGGCCTTCATTTATCAGTTTAGAGACTCCAATAATATATGTGTGTTTGTCCATAACAACGATCTGTCCACCCTTATCAACTTTAGAGGTAATGATATTAGTATCAGAATGAATTTCACGTAAGATCTCACTTTCCTTTTTGCTAAGATTTGAACCCAAAGATTTGTTGTTAAAATTAACGTTATGTGTAATTAGGTGGCGGATTGTATCCTTCTGCGTTTCCGAAATTTTGGAGAATTTAAAGGCTTTCTCTATAAGGGCGATGATTTAAGGAATTGAAGGTTTAGATGTCTTTACCACCCCATGCCAAGTCATGCCACCCTGTTAAGCAAAAAATGGCTTCTTTTTACTATTATGTATTCCGCGCGCTTAAAGTTTGTTCCTCTGAATCTTTGCTTACCAATGAACTTAATTATTTGAGAGCAGTTGCGATTGACGGTGGATTTTCTCCCATGATTATTGATAAAGCCGTTAAAAAATTTTCAGATTCCCATCAAAGAAGACATTCCACTGTTAGAAATAATATTAATGACATTGTCGTGCTTCCATTTTATCCTTCTGTTAGCTATAAAATTGCACGGATTCTCCAGAAATTCAATTTTCAAGTCGGTTTCTCCCGTATTAATAAAATTCACCCTTCAATTCTAAAAGATTGCGTTTCTGTCTTGAATTCTTGAGGAATTTATAGTATATCGTGTCAGTGTGGTTTAAGATATATTGGCCAAACAAAAAGAGCGAGCATTGAAGTTTCATATCAAGGAACATGAATCTTATGTCAGAAAAGGCGAAATTAACAAGTCTTCAATAGCATATCATAGTAACCATAATTTTGACTTTGGGTCTGCAAAAATTATCCAAAAGGCTTCTTGCATAGGTGAATTGGATTTTCTTGAGACTTTTCACATTCACAAAGATTTAGCAGGTTTAGTTAATGATTTGAAGTCCAATCCAGTCCTTCCTAATGCCTTTAAAATTCTACTATCTTAATTCAGTTATTTTTGCGGGTAGATGGCGTTATCTCCTCGCGTTTGGTACTACCAGAGGGTATAAAAATTCGTTCAGTGGTTACTTTCCATTATTTGAAGTTCAGATTTTGAGCGTGAAGGTGCATTTGCCCCTCGCTCCCTATTTTAACTTCGCTAATTTTTCTTGTCCTTTATGCTTGATCAGATAGCCTGGCTCAGTAAAAGTAGGCGGCCAGTGCAACTCTGATTAAAAATCCAGTTATAACCACGTGCAGTGCTGATAAGGACCACGTGTTTCTGAGACTCCTTCTCCTTTATTTTCTTCTTTCTAGGTATTTCTTTCTCCTGATGAGGAGAGACCTTTAGCTGCCCTCGAAATCGATTGAGTGTTTCATTATACTTACGCTAAATACAAGCTTGTTTTTATGATTTTGATTGTCACATTAGCGTGTTTCTCTTCTAGTGTAAATATAAGCAAATTACAAATCACTAATAGTAATTGAATAATTTGGAACCAATTTCTTGAACTGACAATAACTTTAACCTAGCACGTTAAATATTCATTTCATAATAATGCCTTCATGTAGCCTACTCAAAAACTCTACTATTGTCCTCACAAAGTCCGATAACATAATAAATATTTACATATTCATGCAAAAGACTATTTTTGAACTGTAATAATCATTTTCTCTGAAATATGCAATTTTGCAATATTTCCAACAATAATTAGCCAGACCATGGAGGTAACAAAGAAAGGAGGAGCCAACCCCGTACTGTGAGGGAAGCACTGCTCCGAGGGCTTTGGTCTCCAGATCGAATGTTTTTTGTTTACATTCAGAACCTCCCTTGGCAGCGCACCAATAGTAATTCGACACACGATACTTCCATACAAATCGAAAAACGAGACACTTCCGCATAAAAGAAACATTCATTGTGTGATGGATAATAGCAATTTGTATAGTTATGCTCATACAAAATGTTAAGTTTAAAGATTTTAACAAAAGTTTACAGAATGAAATATACCTTATGGTACCTTTAAAATTATATATGTCTCTCAGTACACTTGATTATGCCCTTGTAAAAAAATTATCTTTAGTTACAAACAATACATAAGTTAGGAAAATAAATGAGCTGATTAATTATGTAACTAACTTTCATTAGCTATACATAACAACCATACGGGCTACTGCTGAAAGGAAAAGGTTAGTATTTGTACTTCTTTTCATAATTCTTATTTCAATAATAATTTTAAGTTCTTACCTAACGCTCTTAAAATATTACAGAATTAAAATTTTACTCTGCGAGCCTTTTGTTCTGAAAATAAATCTATGACAACATCATAATTAACTTGATGTGCTGTTTGATTTTCTGTTGCAAGACTTGGTAAACACTCCTGGCTCATTGATGATCTCAGATAGTTTTTAATAAGTTTTAATTTGCTAAAACTTTGCTTACAGCTTGTGGATGTAGTTGGAAGCATAGAGTAAATCTGCAGGGCAATACAAATATTGTGAAAGGCATCCTGAAAATCATAGGTGTAGATCTGTTGCAAGAGATAAAAAGCTCTAGCCTTTTTCATGTCAACGAATAACACTGGGACTTGTTCTTTAAAAACAGAAAGTTCCTGACAAAACTCAAATGCATTTAGAGATCTCGCTCATATTTTCGTGCAAGATCTGCTCCATTCTTTTGCAGTCCTTCAGTTGACATATTCAATATTTCACAACCAATGAGAAATGGAAATTTGAATTTAGTGTAATAGCCCTGTTTACCCTCGTTTTAATTTCTGATAAGATTCGATTAAATACAATTTTCATTGCTTTAGAAAGTAGCTGAACACGATGAAATGTTCGTGAGTCGTCCTCACACAATTCATCAAATTCCTTTTTGCGTTTTAGAATTTGTTTATTTGCCAGAATAGGTTCAACCTGTATTTTTTTCGGCTGCTGCTTTAAATTCTTCTATCCAATATTCCGTAAGAATTTCTCTCATTTTTTAAAAATTTTGGTTAGACCTTCCATTAATGCGACGAAACGCGCAAGAATAATATCTTCCATTTGAATTTCAGTATTTATTCGATTGATTTCTCGAAGAATATTAGCCCAAATTGTCAGGCTGATAATAAATTCAAAATTTTTTACAGCTTGTAACAGATGTCCTGCTTCGTACTTTGACAGATAATTAATTTTGAAATAGTAATATAGTACTTTGAAAGATAATTAATTTCTTTCAAGGATTTTATTACTTCTGATAAATTTGTTAGAAGGGCTTTGACAGCTACATATTTTGACAACCATCTTGTCTGGCTGCTTCCTTTTGAGTTGGTTTTTGGACATCTTTTTGTAATATCCCATCGAATAGTGAATCCGACAAAAAAAAGCTAAATATCTTCTGGATAATTCCAAAGAAGTTAACTGCTTCGGGGCAAGACGAGGCAGAAAGCACACAGACAAGATTCAAAGAGTGCGCCAAACATCACACATATTCGGCCAACTTATTCATTTCTGTAATCCTGGCTTGTACTCCAGGATCTAATATGGCCGGTAAGTACAGACCATGTTAGATCCATTATCCTCAAATTGACCACGACATTGTCAACATCCAAATCATCAAGTGCCAGTTTTTCCACAATCCGTTGAGAAATACATTCTCTTGTCTTTCCACCAATTTCTATGAAATCAATAATGCTCTCCTTTATTTCACACGTATCACCACATATTTTTTACGTATTGAATCACCTGGCTCATTTGTTCTGTATGCGACACATCCGGAATGCAATCGTACATTATTGTATAATATTTTGCTTCTTTAATATCATTTAAAATGTTATTGCGCACTATTTTCGTCATTACATCAGTAATTTCATTTTGAATTATAGTTGTTAAATATGATACTTGTCCGTTCTTTAGGTATTCTAACTGGTACTTAAGAGTTATGTTTGGCTAGAGCAGAGTCATTAAATTCAAAAAATTGCCTTGACTAGGCCGAGGACACTTTGTGAGCAGACTGCCAGGGGTTTCATCAGACCCGCGTAAAGAAAGACAGTTTGTTGAAAGATACAATACAGCATCCATACTCACTTGTAGGATCTTTTTCCCTTTTCCTTTCTCTGTGTGAGAATTTATTTTCTCTGTTTGGTCCTATCTTTTGCTCTGGTTCTATATTCTGCTCCTGAGAGTTTTTTTCCTAGATCCTCTCATGATTTCTTGCACCCTAAATAATATACAGTATAACTTGCCTTAAAAAAAAGCTAAAAGTTGACGTAATTATATTCTACAGTCTTAGGGCCGCATCGCGGAAGCGCATAACTAAATGGTTGCGACTCGCTAAATATGGTGAGGAATATTGGAAGCAGGCATATTGAAGAAAATGAGAGAACAAAAAACCCCTCCAAACTTTTTTATTTATCCAAAAATTTAGGGAAAAAGAAACCTAAAAAAATAGAAAAATAATAAATCCATTTTTAAAACCTAAGTTGCCAACTGGCTGCAAAAAATCAAAATGCCTTACTTCATTTCTGTTGTATATTCTCGACGTACATTAATTTGAATTATTTCATTGGTCCAAGGTTAATTTATAATGGGTGTTAGGAGAGTTACAATTTATAATGCTTCTCCATTTATTTCGCAAGAGGCATTCGCAAGGCGCCTCTATGCTATCTTTCTGTTTTTCATTTGAATATTCCCGCCAGAAGATAGGATAACAGAGGGACTCTAGGCAAAGAACTTGAAGGGAAATATATTTAGATTCTTTGTTTTAGGCGTCACTTACAGGGACCAAAGACCAAGCCGTTTACAGAGTACCTTTGTAATAAAATTGCATGTTGGGTTGGCAGAGAGACATGGTACTTTGACTTTTTCAGTGACGCCTGGAGTCAGTACCTCCTACATCTATTATTTTAAGTGTAAAATTATTTAAGAAAAGTTAAGATACATATTTGAAATTAGGAAATGCAGTCGATGAAGGGCAAATTGGATATACATATTTATTTATTTAAAACCGAATAATATAAGTCTTCTGCAAATGGGGGGGACTATGTTTCATTTTCTCTCGTCTTAAGGGAATAACAGCGATAAGTGGCTTCATGTGGCAACCATGCTGTCTGTAGATAAGGACGACTTTAGTGACGGAGTGTCAGCCATGCCGTGGCTTTGTATGTAAGAGGTACTGCTGGAGTCCCTCTATTTTCCTCTCTCCGATCTTATCTTTAGAGTCGTGTTCAGCTGTACTTACCTTACTTTTAAAACAGTTTGCTCCATTAAAATGTTTCGAGTAATTAGTTATAAATATTCTTAAAAGAGGTTTTAAACCTGGCTTTGAAACCACTAACGTTGCATCAAAATTTGACAACATTCCAAATACAATTCAGCGCCACTCTTGAATTTGCCGCCCTCAGAAGTTGCCGCCTGGGGCACAGATCCCGGCTTGCCCCCCCCCCCAGATCCGGGACTGAGTTGAATGCTGTTCTCTATTCTTATTCGACACAAATTCAGGTGGGTTAATCTTCTTATCCTTGCATATTGTTCCAATGATAGAAATTTTATTTTTCTGTAAGAAAATGGCCAATTCATAACTGGTATACCAACTGTTTGTAGTAACGTTTCTTCCAGAATTGTATAATGGAGTTAGGATGCACTTTGCTTTTTCACAAGAACTGTTGACTTTCTTGTATGGCCTATCTGGCTGCTGACCTGGGTAAACTTCCATGTTGAAAGTATAGAAGGTTCTAAAATCAACCACAGTAAATATCTTTATACCATATCTTGCAGGTTTCTTTAGGCATATACTACCGAAAGGAGCATCATTCTTGAAAAGGTTCTAGCTTTTCATCCAAAACTCGCGTATTCCCCTGCAAGATATAATTTCTGACATTTCTTGACAAAATTTTCAAACAAATATCTTAATAGAGCTAATTTATCAGTCTTTCTTCTGCCATCCTGTGTTCCGACATCATCAAATCGTAAGGCACGAAGAATAAAAAGAAAACACTTACAGTTCATTTGTTTTACGAAAAATATCCAATCCCGTTCCATTACCCATAATTCTGTAACATTTACATGGGAGGATTTGTGCAATCCAGCTATGTATAAGAATCTTATAAATGCAAGCAACTCTTCTTTCTCCATAGGTTTTGAGTCTCTTTTAAAATTTCCCGAAATATTTTTTACATAAATATTAGAGCATCTCACAATCATTTCAATCATTGTGTCATCAAATATTAGCTTCCATGCATCGATGGGGAAAGCCACATTTTAGATATATGCGTATTGCTAGGCAATTTTTTTATGATATTATGGGATGGGAAGTCATGCGTCTTTGAATTCGAAAGGGTTCTTTCTTCCATTTTATTATTTTATCTTTTCCTACAAAATAGTCAGTTTGATCACAAGGAATGTCTTTTGAAGAGTCATACTCTTTTTCTGACTCAGACTGATGATCACTAAATATATCTTCATTATATGAATCTTGTAAGAAAGTCCATCTCTGAAAAGATGTTTAGAAACTTATAAGAAATGATGTTCTGCAAATTTTCCTTAAAATTGACATAATTTAATGCTGTATACATTGCATTTCACCACCTCATCCCGTAATGACGAACTGCTAGCCAGCAGCAAAACAGGGCCCGAACAGACAAGAAATATTCTTTGTCTGAAAGTGAAACAGGTTGCTACCCCCTACAAACCAATTCGCCAGGTTACCAGCATTGAGCCTTTATCGCCATTTTTGGCAATAATTACATTTAAAGGATCCTTTGCGGAAGTGCTTTCCAGCTTTTTTTAAAGCAAGAATTATGTTTTGCATTAATATGTAATCGTATTAAAAAGTATAAGCTAAAGTTTAAGCTTATTATTGGTTTAAGAAAATTTGTTAAGTTCTTTATTTTTCAAAACGAAGGGCTACTTTGCATGGTTAAAAATAAACTTAAAAAATGTGATGTAATTTTTAAGTACTATTCTAGTAGCATTTTAAAATCCTTTTGGCATTAAATGCACTGATTTGTATATCATTCTATGACAGTTTTTCTCATTTTTATATAAAATACATTGCATATGTTCATACGAAGTATTTTATGCATGTTCAATAAGATATTGAACATACATACACTATATTCTACAAAATTGTGTGTTTGTTTCCCTCCCCCTTCATTCTGCCCTCATATTCTTTCTGTAAATGTTAGTTAAAACCAGGGCTGTGGAGTCGGAATTAGACAGATTTTTACATAAAAGAAGTCGGAGCTGGAGTGGCTAAAAGCACGTCGACTCCGACTCCAGTTTTTGTTGGACGGTTTGAATTTGAAATGAAATTAAAGTGAACTGAAAAAAAAAATTAATGACAAACTGAATTAGTATTTTTATTTATAGACTAATTTATGTTAATAAATAGTTCTTTTCCATTTTATTGACCTATTAATAAATCAATATAAGCGAGGAGTATGGATATGATATTTGCCATTATTGATTAAACTGATTCATTAAGTTTAGTTACAATGAGATCATAGGTAAATTTAGGTAAGCAGCAATAGCACTAAGAACACCCAAAATTCGTGCCATTTCTTAGGAAGCGAGGAGGAAAAAGTGCATTTTATTGATCAAGCTGTGCGATGGGGAATTACACTGCACAAAAAAAAGGGGAGACAGTTCTATATCTCCCTTTCTACTAGGCCGATTTGCGAAATTCAACTTGTGTTTTTCATCTCTTGAAAGCGCAACTTAGGATATGTATTAGATTTATATATAGCATTGTTCTAATATAGGTATTCTGACACTTTTTTTTTTTTTTTTTTTTTTTTTTTTTTTTTTTTCTGAAATGACATGCCAATTCTTTTCCATATTTTGGTTCTATGACTCAAATTATGTCAAATTGCCAAGTTTCATGAAAGTCGTGTGAGAAGTTTTTAAAAAATTAGCTCTCAAAATTTTAGCTCCTCAATGTTAATTGACTTTGATATATATTTATTAATATCTCTTTTTTTATTAAACTTACTTGATTCCTTCTTCCAGAATTCAAAATTTAGGCTTAATCCAAATGTAATGCTCATATTTTTTATGATTCCTTTTTTAAATTTCTATTTTTAAATATTTTTTATAAATTTTTCGAAATAATTTTTGTATTATAAGCTATAAAATGTTCGACATCATCTTAAAGTAGATGTATTTATTTCTAGGCATGCCTGTAAAAAATTAGAGTTTTTTAATTTAAAATTTTCTAAGATATACATGAATTTACATATTGGGACAGTTTTAAAATTCGGCATCTTTTTTGTGAGTGATAATAACACCAAATATGGCTTATGCACTTTGTTAAAATTATTTGAAAGTATGAAAGATGACTTTTTTCCACTTGTCTACAATGGAAGAAATCTGTTGTGTACACCACATGACTTCCTTGTACAGAATATTAAATTATATGCATTTTTTCTTGCATTTCATTTAAATTTATTGAATTGAATTAAATCCATTTCGTCAGTAGCGCATAATACACAATAGAATAAATAGAATATGTGGCAAGAATTAGATAATTCTTAAGATGATATAAATTTTGTGTATTCTGAGTTAATGAAAGAAATTTAATACTGTTAAGCAAACCTAGGGCCAGAATGTCGCTATGATAAACAAATATAGTGAATTTTAAAGAGTGCATTTATTCTATTGTGGTTTATGCGCTATCGACGAAGTAAATTTAATTCAAATCAATAAGTTTAAATGAAGTGCAAGAAAAAGTGGGTGTAAATTACCATTTCGTACAAGAAAGCACACATCAGACTTTTTATTAATGTGCTACCACTTAGTGCCAAATATGTTGGTGCAAAATCTAAGTAGATGGCAACCATAATGATGCATACATAAAGCGAAATTCAATTTGCGCTTTTATCTCTTGAAAGCGCAACTTAGGATATGTATTAATAACAAATAATATTTTTTTTTAAAATAGTAGTGTATCATATAATATGTATGATGTGCTCAGTGCCAAATTTGTGCAATTCTGTGAATTTTTTAAGTGAGAACAGCTGTGTACAGGTCATCCTCATGTGCACAGCAATTTATTTTTGTTTAAAAAAATTAGAGAATTGCATAAAATCGGCATCTTGTGCAGCCTTTGCATTGCAAAGCTATTTCATGCTGCTGTATAAACAAGCTGCCATATTTCGAAACTGAAGTAGCTGAGTTTGGGAATTATATACCTACCAGTTGCTGTGCTATGTTTAAACTAAACTATAAATATTTAATCTACAGAAAGAAAAAAATTGCACTGCTATAATGTTCTGTTGAAGGTAAAATTTCTGTAATAGAGAGAGCTGTGTTTAGTTTCATACACTCAGCTTTTTTGAGCTTTGTACCTAGTAGTTATAATTTGCAGTTTTTCTGTGAAGTATAAATTTATTCTGAATAATTTTCTGACTGTTTTAACAAGCAAATCATTTATTTGATTATGGATTTTCTCGTTCTTGCATTTTTTGGATGTGCTGAACTCCCTCCTGTTCCTATGTATCAATTCCTATTTCTTACCAAGGTTGCTATAATAAAAAATCTATATTATAGCAACCGTGGTACCAAGTTATTTTTGCAAAATGCCATATTCCTGGCATGCTTCTGTTTTATTTATTGGCTGACTTAGTGAATAATGTGATGCAAAATGCAACAAAAATTAATATAGTATAAACAAACATTGTTCATAGTGTAGGGAAAGGATTATTTAAAAACAAAAAATCTCACGATTGCAGATATGTACGTAATTGGTCTGAAGTTGATGTTGAAATAAAGATTATCTTGTGCATCTGATGCTTAACAGCTGTCAAATCATTTAAATAAATTATGAGTGATTCATTAATGATTAAATTACATTTGGTACTATTCTGTTTTGAGGGCCGTAAGAAAATTGCAGCGAAAATGTATGCGCAAAAGCGGCAAATCTAGCAAACGCTCCCATTATAAACAGCGCGCCAAATCTAGCCTATGCGTTGGTTTCAGATTGCGTAAGTTTATATAGTTCTATATTTTTTAAGACGCCATTGAAGTACTAGTTTAATTTTTAAATCCTTTTTTGATATCCTATATATTTAACAATTTGGGAATTGCCCATGACGAAAAGTCGGCAATAGAATTTTGGGTAAAGTGCAGAATCACCCACTGCTTGACGTAATTTTAAGAATTGCACGTACTCGGTATCCATGTGCACATCGACCTATTTTCACTTTAAAAAAAAATCCTAGAATTGCACAAAAATGGCACTGCACACACCCTTCACTTTATCTATGTACACATCGACCTATTTTCACTTAAAAAGTAAAAGAAAATTGAAAAAAATCCAATTGTTGTTACCCTTGTAAAAAGCAGCAAACAAATAAGTGAGCGATTCTGCACTTTACCGAGAATATTTTCAAAGAAAAGGCATCATTCAATATAGAAAATTACGTTTGAACAACCAACGAGATGAAATTATGCTTTAGCGATAAGTCGGTAGTGAAATAGCGATGCAGGCATCCATTCAGTTATGTTTAGCAATTTTTATATAAATTATAATAATGATCTTAAATAGTTATTTACTCTTATGCTTCCATTCAGTCACGTGTAACCTTTTTCATATAAATTATAATAATAACAAAGTATTATATGAAATTGACCTTTCATCTAAATTAAAACATCAATCTTAGATAGTTATTTACTATTATACTTCCTTTCTTGCCTCAATTATTAGGGTTGCCGCAATCCTTTTTGGCAGCATTGGCATCAACGATAATTTGGTAATTTTTTTACAGCCCTCGAAACCAAATAATACCTTACATTTAATTAGCGTAAGAATCATACAGTAGAAGGGATTGAATTTGATGTAACTGTGTCGCATACTCACATAAATAATCATAGGGAAAAAACAAGGGTAAAGATATATTTCAGGGCGTATATTCAATCGTACACATTTCCTGCATACAAACAGGATGCTTATAATGACTACTAAGTAAACCTTCATTTACACACCAGTCAATTAATACTTTTTTTCCCTTTCGTTCCAAATCGTACAGAAAGTTCACAGTAATGTCATCACATATAGCCATTTTATGGTGTGCAGTACAAAATAAGCAACATACTTCCTAACTCATATCCAACACAGAAATAAGCCCTTACAAATATTTTCTCATCAGTCAAATTCACCGCAATCACACAACCAGTCACGTCATAATAGGGTTTCCATAATGTGCAGCTACTCAGGTTACCATAAACGAAACAGTTTTATTGATAAATGAAGCAACATCTTGATGATAAGCCAAAAGGCACCCTAAAATCTAGACTAACTAAACTAAGTGCCTCTTCAGTTCAGTTCTTTTGCACAGCTAGAAAAGAATTCATCAAATGCTTCACTTCCGATCTGGTGGAATAGTGAGGTCGGTTTCGAAAGGCTGTCAACACGAGTATACTAACGATGTAATTGCTGCAATCCCCCCATGACGTAAATTCACATTATACAGAGGATGTAAGCCTGGGTTCATTCGTGTTCATCTTTTCCGTCAATGACATGAACGAAAAGCCAATATCTGATTGAGTTTGTATCATGTGTGATAATCTGCAAAAAACTTCTTGTTTACATTTTTCAGCATGCCGTCAGAACCACATAATGATGAGTTTTTATGTAAAGAGAATGAAATTGGCCATCCGTATTGTTTATGGCATCCTCAGTGACTTTTGTTTATGGCATCCTCAGTGACATCCTCAGTGACTCAGAGATTTCTGTTTAATCATTGTATTATACACTTTTACATGTTATTGCATTTATTTCATAATGTGTATACTCAGCATGATTTTTTATTAGGTTTAGGAGTAGGCCACTTTGTGCTCCAGACTGTTGTTGCAAAAAGTTCTGCAGCAGTAAGTAGAATTCATATTTACAAATTTCAGATTGAGTTTGGTGATTTGATTTCACTTTTTTGTAAAATATATATTTCAGAGTAAAAAAAAAGAAAAAAGAAAATCGTGAAATTTTGTGCACATGATTTATGCTGCAATCTTGAGTTTACTTTAAATAGGCTATATTAGGTTTGCTTAACAGGACTTTAGAACTTTTTTATATTTTAATGCCACATACAGTTAGGTATGTGACTTAACAAATCTGCATTCAGAAACTTCAGATGCATTTCAAAATATATATTATTTTGTAAAAATCTTAAATGCTGTGTATTAATTTCAATAATATAATACAGTACAAAGTCCGTAATCCGGACGTCCATTATCCGGAATGATCTATAATCCGGACCTCAAAGTCACAAACTTTTTTTTGTATGCTTTACGCATGCGCGTTTAATGTATAACAGACAGTATAAGCTAGGCTAAAATTATCTTTACTGATTCTAAGGCATTTCAGTTAATGTTGCAGACTGCGCTGTTCCTTAATCTTCTAATTGGATCTGGCTTATTATTTTTTGCAGACTGTTAGAGCAACTTTATAACAATTAAGCTTGAACTTTCGATTATGTCAAAAAGAATTTCTAATTCTGGAGCTGCCAAAGGATCTATAAAGTGAAAGCGTATTTCGATGTCCATCAAACAAAAAGTGGATGTGCTGCAAAAAATGGATAAAGGCATATCCGTCTCAAAATTATGCGAGGAGTATGACATTGGAAAGTCAACTGTATGTGACATAAGCAAAAAGAAAAAGGAACTTTTTGAATTTTGTGTGGATTCCGACACTCGACTTGCAATGAATAAAAGAAAAAGAGCTTGTCATGCTGAAAGTGACGATCATCACAAAGTGATGATTGAATGGGTGAGACAGCGTTGCAGCAAGGGCATGCTATGTACGGGTCCGATGCTAATGGCTCAAGCCAAAATATTTCATGAAGAAATGAACTTAAACACTGAGTGCACATATTCGACAGTTTGGTTAACCGAATTTAAAAATCGCCATAAGAAAATTAAAAATTTCTGGTGAAAAAGCTTCAGCTGGTACTGAAGCTGCTGAACAGTTTGCAGATGAATTCATTGAACTTTTTACTAAAAAGCTCTCAGATTTTATATTACGCCCAAATAGGCGTTTTTTCATTTACATACGCATAAACGTTTCAAGAGCATTTGGGCTAAAAATATTTAAAAACATCGTATCGTTAGAGTTTCTGATAGACATTCTCGCTTGCTAGAGATTAAAATGTTTTATTCTGTATGGTTTTGCTACTGCTTTATTTGAAATTGTTAAGTTTTTAATGAAAAATTTATTAAAATTTTACAAAATATGAAATAGACAATAAAATAAATTCTAACATAATTGCCAGTAAATTGTCTCTGGTTCTTCCTAGATTATAGTTAAATATATGTTGTATTAAAAATTTACTTCTTGAACTGAGATTTTAAATCTGTGTTTTCATAGATTTTGCTTTGTATAATACTTGGTAGTTATTTCATGGCATACTTTCCTTTTTTAATATTAAGTGCAATGTTAATGAATGCTCTAATTTTGTTTTTGCAGTGTCCTAATGCATTTGCTTCAAGCATCCTAAATATATCCATAAAGAGGCACCTTGCAACAGCTGCTGTTCCAGGAGCTAAAAAAGTATTTCAGCGAGACAAGCCTCATTGCAATATTGGAACAATTGGACATGTCGATCATGGCAAAACAACACTTACAGCTGCAATTACAAAAGGTTAGTCTGCAATTACAAAAACTGTAAATGGTATTTTGTGTTGAAACTTTGTTTTATTTAATTTGCATTTTATTAATTTATTACGAAAATTGAGTAACATTTTTCAGTGTAATGTTTTTTGTTTTTTTTTTTTTCGGTTACTATTTTTTGCATTAATTTCACTTGCTAAAGATGTTAAAGTAATAATCTTATCCTTTATATATTGTGATGATCCATAGCAATCTTACTGATGTAGCCAGAAAACTCATAAACCTTGAGTGCTTGCAATATTGAATTTGTAAATGAGAACTTAGTTGCATAATTTTTAGTTATTACGATTTTTAAATAAATTGAACATATATCTTTAAATTCAAAAGTAATCATTAAGTGATGTTTCAAATAGTACAGTAACTTTCAGAACTGAATAGAAATTGTACCCGTAACACGTAAAGAATGAGTTTCTTTTGGAATCAAGTCATTTAAACAATAAGTATATGACAAGGAAATTTTATTTGAAGTCTTTGAAACTTAATATAAAAAAAATTTATTTCAAAAGGCATCAGTGATATTTCAGTATACAGTCAAAGGTTTTTAATCCGGACTCGTCGGGACTTCGGCGATTCCGGATTATTGGTTTTTCCAGATTATAGATCATCAGTTTAAATCTGGTAAGATGGCATGCAGAAATTATAAAATTAAAAATATGAAACCGTACTATATGAAATAAAGAACAATTATGATCTCAAGGGTATCAAAATTTACAAAAAAAAAAAAAAAAAACTTTATATTTATTTGTTTACTTTATTAAACATTTGTTTCAACGCACGTATGCGTGAAGCATACATTACGCATAGTTGAAATTAGAAATTTGCAACCAGAAAACTATTTGATGTGTATTCGTGATTTTTATAATTACGAGGAATTTGATTTAAATCATATCAAAGATGGAGTACATGCAGATGAAAAACTACATTTAGTAAGGAATTATAAGCCGAATAAAATAAAAACATCTGCCCTGAAAAAAAGGATAGTGCTGACAGATCTGATGCAAAAGCAAAGTTTAAAGTTGTAAAATTAAACTTTTAGCAAAAGTAGCAATAGAAGCTTGTAAGGTTATGTACTGTGCAGACATTGAAGACAAAAGTTTTAAACTTAACCAATTTATTAACAATATATAAAAATAAAAACACAATGAATAAATTTAATCGATATCAGAAACTTAAAGAGTATAACATAATCATTATCAAAAAATACACTTAATTGATCATCCATTAACCCCAAGGGTTTTTCTTTTAAAGAATGTTACACTATTAAAGACACGGTAAATATTTTTACCTGATCTCCAAATACTGGCATTCAAGACGCGAAAAACATATCACTAAACAGAGAAACTACGCGGTTTTAATGAAATTTGCTTCACTATCAATAAGTCCATGCTTCGTGGTCAAGAAGGCACCTGGAAAATTAAATTAAATCCTTGAGAGCACTTAAACCGGCAAAATGCCGCTCACTGTAGTTACACGTGAGAAATCACAGCTTGGAAACTCATCGCCGCTAACTCTGGAAAAACACTTGTGTTGAAGATGCCGCCCACTGCAGTCGCTCACATCGTAGCCTCTTTTGAGAATCCAGGAAAAGTCATCTTGCACTGACTGGAACCACGGCACTTATCACTGGACTGCACGCATCGCAATATCGTCTTCCAGTGGGGGCTGGAAATGGCACACCACGGAGCAATAAAACAGAACCAGAAGGAATGAGCCAGAGCGACACGAGATACTTATACCTGAAGTGGACATGACGTCATCTGGCAACCAATGAGCTATCGGCACGACTCAGCTTTCCAGATGATGGAACATCAAGCTTCATTTTTGCATCTTGATTAGGCTGGAACAGTCCGTTCTTAATACAAACAGTGGCAGTGAAAAACGGTAGAAATAACTACTATATCCTTTTAAAATAAGAACTAAGCCTTATGTAAAAGTTAGAAATATTTCAAGGAGGAGAGATGATTCAGAAAAAGGGTTGCAATAGGTCATATTTTCCAACAAGATCAACTTCCAGTTCATTGCGTGCCGCGTAGTCCCCCCCCTCGGCAGCGTGAAATTGATAAACATATTTCGAAATGATTAGAGAATCAAAAGATATGCCTTTATCCATTTTTTGCAGCAATTCCACTTTTTGTTTGATGGACATCGAAACATGCTTTCGCTTTGTAGATGCTTTGGTAGCTCCAGAATCGGAAATTCTTTTTGACATAATCGAAAGTTCAAGCTTACTTTTATAAAATTGTTCTAACAGTCTGCAAAAAATAATAAGCCGGATCCTTAGCTTATACCGTCCGTTATACATTAAACGCGCATGCGTAAAGGTATTATGAGCAGAATGTTTGTAGCTTTGAGGTCCGGATAATGGACGTCCGGATTAGACTTTTGACTGTAAGTGCAGTGATACCTTGGTACATGTCCACTTTGAAATACATCCAACATTGTATACATTCTGTTTGGACATAATCATTTTTGTTTTGAATGTGGCTTGAGTTCAATGAGTTTTTACATCTGAGCACTATATTTGTTCACCTCTTCTAAGACTACAACTATCTATGAACATTAGTATGCCTGTCACTACTATTCAGTACACAACCCACACTATAACTCTAAATTTTTAAGTGTTTTTTGGTATTAACACAAACACTTTGGAGCAATTTAGAAATTTTGTACAGGTGAAAAGGTCAAAATTACATATTGGTTACAAGCTGGCGATTTTTTGTGACATGTAAAAAAAAAAAAAAAAAACTTTTTAAAACTATCGTAAATATTATCAACATATCAAAAGAAAATACACCTTTAAAATTTTTAATTATTAAATATGGATTATATGATACATTAAAAAAACGAAACGCTCAAATTTTTTTGTGAAATCCAGCTCTAATTTTTTAGCAGTGTTCTGTTTCCTATGTGTGCAGTGATTAGTTTTTACCTAAAAAATCAGAGAATTGTACAAACTTGGATTTGCACACTGGCTATATATAGCAATTTTGTGACAAAAGTACTATATTCTAGCAGAAATTTTACTGCATTTCTTCCTTTGCTAGCAAATTCCACAGGCAAATGTTTTAGAAGGGAGTTGAAGATAAAAAATGTAATAATTTGTCCCTAAAAACCACTGAAACGTAGAATACAACAAGAAAAATGCATACAAAAAAAGGCAGCTTTGCTTGATTGAAGGGAAGTTATGAGCATGGTTGCCTGCATAATGTTTATGCACATGGGGTTGCCATACTTTGGCACATTTGAAAATTTGATGTATAAAAATTTATATCTTGTAAACTAAGGTATTTTAAAACACATAAGTATCTGTTTTTCATGTAACTTCTTTGAAAATTCATTAACAATGAGTTTTGGAAAAGTCAAGTGATGAAAGAAGTTTTAGGATCCTCTTGGTGAAAGAAGAGATTGTTTAAATTAATAATTGCATGCCATATGTCAAGTATGATGGTGTCTAGGATTGTCAAAACCAAAGATAATATTAAATCAGCTTATGTTACAAATGGGGTGAAATCAAATTACCAAACAATAATTAGAGATATTTATAGCATGTTGAAAAAGTGCATTGTTGAAAAATAGTGAAAAACACATGTACAAGTAGTATCATGTGCACTGTTTCATTAATGTACTGTATGTATTTCACCCACTGCATTTGTATTTTAGTATTATACAGTGACATAATAATATTTTTATACGAGCAGGTTAATTATTTTTATAGTTCATTTGGTGTGTAAATATTGTTTTGTTAACAGGTTAATGACATATACCAAGGTAACACTGTATTACCTGTTCCAGTTTCAGCTCGCATAAACAGAATACCAACATAAAGAAAAAAATTTTAAGTGAACTTTACCGGCCTAAAAAATGTGTGCGGAATTTCATGAAATTATTCGTTTGTGATGTTTCTTTTTGAAAGCAACCTTTTTTTATTTATATGTAACATGCAAGTAAATTAAAAGTTTCAGGCAAATGTTTTGTACATATATTTTTGCAATAACTGTCTTAAATTTCAAATGATTTTCTCTGGCATACTTGTGAAACTAATTCTAGCAGTAATATGACATACCCCAAATAAAACAGCAGCTAGAGCACAGGGTATAAAACTTCCCAATTTGTGGTAAATTCTGGATTCTTTACCTCCATTTCTACAAACTTTCGAAGAACTAGATTTTGATATGTAATCAAGGCTTAGTGCAAACTGCTACAAAAGCTTAGTTGTATGAAATTCTTCACCATCCAGGGACTAGAACTCTTTTCTGTTGATCCTGTACAAATTGTATGGCAGGTTATGGTTTTGGAAACTGCAGATTTTCTGTCATTTAAGTTACAAATGGCAGAAATAATTACTGCATCTATCTGATTCTATTCCCCACTCTTGTCTTTGTATTAAATGTTATTAGTTTTTATATTAAATGTTAATAAAGGACAATTAAAGTAAGAAAACTTAATTTTTATGTTTATCTGACTTTAGCAGACTTTATTGTATTTATTTGATGTATATAATTGCTTACTAAACGGCTTTTATTATTTTGCTACAGATGTTCAGAATCTCATAAGTGCAAACTCTAGCAGGGGGTGCATTACAAATCCCTTTTTATATTCATAATCCCCCCACATTGTGTAATTTGGTTTTTAAGTATCTTATATTTAGAGAAGCATGTAATCTTAACCAAAGGGTTGGTAAAAGTGGAGTCTGAGATCTCAATAAAGCATATTCTTCCCTTAAACTAATGATAAAAAATAAAAATGCTATGTAATTAGAATTTCTAACCATTTAAAAAGTTTTAATTTTTATCTTTAGAACTGCGAGACGAGACTGTACAAGAATCAGTAACTTAAATCGGCTGTTGGATATGTCATTAGTAACTAATATTATCATCTTATGAAGTTATGGTGGTGTGGTGGTTATGTGCTTCTGTATATTCTTGAATTGACATGACTCCTTTTCTTTAAACATAACTTTTATTCACACACACCATAACTTTAAACACAACTGAAATAACAGAACGAATAACAAAATCTATTAAACTAATATTCAAACATCCTATGCTGCAGCTAAGGGCGAAGTGAGCGAGTTCACTGCCGCTCTAGCAGTTTTTTCATAAACCACATGACGTGGATTGGCTGCGCACGCAGTCGAACATTAGATTGCCACAGAGTATCCCCCCAGTGACACAGTCATGACACAAAAGGGGTTGCCTGTAAATTTCCAACTTAAGGTATGGACATTCAAATAACAGTTATACTTTAAAATTGTACGTACAAAAAGAAATACAAATATATAAATAGTAATAATACATTTACAATTCTGATTGGAATATATACCCATACAATGCATAACTTAGTTAAACAGAAGTAATGAAAAGTTAATAATTATTTTATATAACTCTCAATACGTATGCAAAAAAAAAATTATTCCAAGTATCTATACATTGTAGCATTTGCAGCAAACCACAAGAGAAAACTTTAATTATATTACAGTAATTAGATTTTTAGGAAAATGAACACGACGCCCACGTCGGGTAACTACTTGTTTTGGAAACATTTTTGAGTCTTTGCAGACTTCCTGTGAAAACTGAGGAATTACAGGTGAATTAATACATTCAGACAACATACATGCTGGTTTTAAATGATCGATTGTAACTGTAATCTTTTTGTTATTTACCTCAATAATAAAATTTTTATCCATTCATTTAACCACGGTATGAGGACCAGTGTAAGATGGAGTTAGAGGTGGTTTAACAGAATTGATACGCAGAAATACATGAGAACAGGTTTGAAGTGCTGGATGTACATAAATTGGTGATTGAATATGCCTAGAGGTTGGAATAGGTCTAACTGAATGCATGACTGATCGAAGTTGTGACACATAAGATTCAGTAGGCGATACAATGTTTGTAGCATTCAGCATATCTGACAGTAATCTTAGTACCGTAGACAAGTTCAGCGCAAGTGGCATTTATATCTTTCTTAATGGCAGATCTAATACCCAACAGAACAGTAGGCAGAATTTCAGTCCAGTTTGGGTTGTTATGAGCCATTGTTGAACTTTTAAGTTGCCTGTGAAATCTCTCAATCAGTCCATTGAACTGAGGATGATAAGCAGTAGTTCTAATGCGATGTGTACCCAAAATTTTCATTAAATCCTTAAATAAGTGAGATTCAAAATTTCGGCCTTGATCAGTTGTTATTGATACCGGGCAGCCAAATCTTGCTATCCAGTTATGCACTAACACTTTGCAAGTCGTCTGAGCTGACATGTCGACAGTAGGTATGACTTCTGGCCATTTGGTAAACCTGTCAATAATTGTCATGCAATAACGGTTACCTTCAGACGATGGAAGAGGACCTATTAAATCAATATGGATATGTGCTAATCTTGCATCAAGCAAGGAAAAGGTACCCAGTGGTGATTTCGTATGCCTATGAATTTTAGAACGTTGGCACTGTAGACATGATTGAACTGCAGTTTTAATAAATTTCTTCATATTAGGCCAAAAATAGCACTTGGTAATTAATTTTGTTGAAGTTGAAATACCAGCATGAGAAAGACAGTGAATCTTCTGAAATATTTTAAAGCGAAAAGATTCAGGTATGAACGGTCGAGGTATACCTGTGTCCATATTACAGTAAAGAGTAACATCTTCTAAACTCAAGTTTAAAAACTGGTGAAGATTGAGATAAGGAATTTTGAATTTCAGAGTCCTGAATTTGTGCTTCGGATAACTTTTTATAATCAATGTGTTGATTATCAGATACTGCATCGCATCTATTTCTACCTTATATAAGGCATCAGCAATGATATTGTCACGACCTTTGATGTATCGTATGTCAGTGGAACATTGGCCAATAAAATCAAGATAACGAAATTGTCGTGGAGAACACTTTTCGGGCTTCTGCTTAAAAGCATATATTAAGGGCTTTCGGTCAGTGTAGATTGTAAAGACACTGCCTTTAAGCATGTGCCGAAACTTCCTAATAGACAAATAAATTGCCAATAGTTCTCGATCATAAGTTGACCATTTCCTTTGACTTTTGCTGAGTTTAACGGATAGAAACACAATGGGTTCCCAAACTGAATTATGCAGTTGCATTAAATGAGCTACCAACCGCAATGTCCGATGCATCAGTACAAAGTTTCAAGGTCGCAACAGGACTTGGGTGTTTGAAAAGGGTTGTCTGAGCAATTTGCCTTTTTTGCATTTTTGAATGCTTTCTCGGCTTCGTCGTCCCATTCAAGAGGATATTCTTTTGTTTTGCTTGGTTGTGAAGGTTTTCTTTTATTAATGCGGCCTTCCAGTAACCTATTTAAGGGAGCTAAAACATGTGAAGCTCTTGGAACAAAACATCTGTAAAAATTAAATATGCCAAGAAATTTCCTTAACTTAGTTAATGTGTTTGGTTTAGAAAATTTTTGAATAGCTTCTACACTCTCGGGTAAAGGTTTTAAACCCTGTTCAGATACATGAAAATCCAAAAATTCCAAAGAAGTTAAACCAAAACTGCATTTAGATACATTAAGTCTTAATCCATAATTACTTAATCTTTCAAAAAGGGCTTTTAAGTGTATCAAATGCTCATTTTCGTCTTTTGACGCTATCAATATATCATCGACAAAAGCAAATACTCCTGGCAGCTCACGAGTTACTTCATCAATAAAGCGTTGAAAGGTTGCAGCTGCATTGCATAACCCAAATTGCATTCTTGTGCTCTCAAAAAGTCCAATAGGAGTGCAATAGCCCCATTTTATGGTTATCAGAGGGATTAATTGGAATTTGGTGATATGCTTTAACCAAATCTAATCGAGAAAATACCTTGGTTCCATGTAACTCCGCTGCAAAATCGCAAATATTGGGAATAGGATACTTATCCTTCACTGTCTGAGCGTTTAACCTCCGAAAATCTCCCACAGGTCTCAATTCATTTGTGCCTTTTTTTTGACACCATGGGAAGAAGAGAGGAGTAATTACTTTTGGAGGGTCGCATGTGACCTAAATTGATCATTTCCTGAATTTCATGCTTAGCAATTTTTAATCTATCTGGAGCTAATCTCTTTGGCTTACATGAAACAGGAGGACCAATGGTTTCAATGAAATGAATAGTATTATGCTTAACAGTCTCATTGAGATCAGGAAGCTTTGACAGTAAAGGATAGTTAGACAGTAATTTATCATAAATACAATTTGAAATAATTGTTTTAACAGAATATAAATGTGTGTTAATTACACTGCAGTTAATTTTAAAATGTGTTTTTAAATCAACAAGTTTTTTGTTCCTTAAATCAGGTAATAAATCAAAATAATGCAAGAAATCAGATCCAATAATATTTGTTGACACTTTACACACATAAAAAGTAAAATTAAAATTACGAAGAAGTCTAAGGTCAATACTTAACGCTTTTTGTCCATAAACTGGAATAGGGGTACCATTTGCTGCAGAAAACGTCATTATAGGTGTTTGACGTGCTTCCTGTCTGGTTGCTGAAAGAAGACTGACGTCTGAGCCAGTGTCGCACAAAAATATTCTATTCGATTTCCTGTCTCTAATGAAAAGGCGACGAGACTCAGAGGGTAAAGTGCATGTCACCACTACACTTGGTACATTTCCCTGGAATGTACATGGTGGAACACACTTTTTAGCTTTATCACTAAATTTATGATGATACCAACAATAGGAACAGTTCAAAGCAGCTTTAGCTGAAGGGCTTCGTTTCCTGTTATAGTGATTTTTTGTAACACTGAGTGATCATCGTAGAGACAAAACCTCGCTACGCAATTTGTACACTTCTTCCAGCAGGGAATCCAATTTAGAATTCTCAGAGGCATTGAGAGGTACACGAGAAGAAACTTCACTTACCTGAGCGGGTGTAACTTCCAATATTCTATCCGCTATACTGGCAGCTTTCGATGAATCGAGCTGCTCAACTGACGCTAGAATAGACTGAACATTTGGCGGCATCTGGTGCATGAATAATTCCAGTAACAAAGAGTCAGGCACGTTGTACTTTTCAGCCCGCCTAGTCATTACCCATAGAAGTTCTGATGGCTTTCTATCTCCAAGTTGCTCGCCGGTGAGTAATTTCCGTATTTCACTCATACTGCTTTCGCCACAGCATTCCGTAATAGCAGCTTTGAGGTCTTCATAAGAAGCATCTGTACGTTCCCGGAGAATGATATCTCTAACCAACGCAGCAATTTCCGGTGGCAAATGAGCGACGCAGTAGTTAAATTTTGTCTTTGAATCTGTAATAGGCTTCGGTACAGCTAAAGCAAAAGTTGCTTCACACATAGCAAACCCACAATGCCGGGTCAATCAGATTGTAAATTGGAATCTTGACGGCTGCAGTTTCCTCCATGTCAGCGGCTGAAGGGAAAAAAACACAAAAGTTCTGGAACCAAACTCTTGAATGAACAACCAGTATAAGCTTCGTGCGAGTAGGCGGATCGCCATTTTATGGTTGTAGACGCCGGGTTACCATATTATGGTGGCATGGTGGTCATGTACTTGGTGTATATTCTTGAATTGACATGACTCCTTTTCTTTAAACATAACTTTTATTCACACACACCATAACTTTAAACACAACTGAAATAACAGAACGAATAACAAAATCTACTAAACTAAAATTCAAACATCCTATGCTGCAGCTAAGGGCGAAGTGAGCGAGTTCACTGCTGCGCTAGCAGTTTTTACATAAATTACATGACGTGGATTGGCTGCGCACGTAGTCGAACATTAGATTGCCACAAAACTTATGCTGAAAAATATATACGGTCAAAAGTCGTTAATTCGGACACCCATAATCCGGAATGATCTATAATCCGGACCTCAAAGCTACAAACTTTCTGCGTGACGCATTCGCGTAAGACCTTTATGCGCAAAATACATTTACGAATGCGCGTTTAATCTATAACAGACAGTATAAGCTAAGCTAAAATTATCTAATTCAGTTAATATTGCAGATTGCTTTGTTCCTTAATATTCGAACTGGATCCGGCTTATTATTTTTTGCAGACTGTTAGAGCAATTTTATAAAAGTAAGCTTGAACTTTCGATTATGTCAAATGGAATTTCTGATATATATTTACTAATATAATATGCAAAGGATCTACAAAGGGAAAGTATGTTTCGAAGTCCATTAAACAAAAAGTGGAATTGCTACAAAAAATGGATAAAGGCATATCCTTTGTTTATCTAACCATTTCGAAATCTTTTTTATCAATTTCACGCTGCTCTGCGTGTATGTGGGGGAAACGTTGCGGTGTGCAATGAACTGGAAGTTGGAACTGGACGGTATAAGCTAAAATTATCTATTTCAGTTAATGTTGACAATTGCGTTGTTCCTTAATCTTCGAATTGGCTTATTATTTTTTGCAGACTGTAAGAGCAATTTTATAAAAGTAAACTTGAACTTTCGATTATGTCAAATAGAATTTCCGATGCTGGAGCTCCCAAAGGATCTACAAAACGAAAGTATGTTTCGATGTCCATCAGACAAAAAGTGGAATTGCCGCAAAAAATGGATAAAGACATGAAGAAGGTGACAGAGAGGTTAGTGAAAACGAAAAAATTTCGATTGACAAGTTAGCCGGTATTCTCGGCACTGCAATTACGGGACTTGAACGGCGGAACTTTGTAACTGAACAAGAAATTATGTCTGTTTATTGAATTAAAGAGAAAGTATTATCACATAAAACGAAGCAACTTTGTAACAACTTACTTTGTGTATGTATTTTATTCGGTGTTATTTAAGTACTTTTCTTTTAATGATTGTTTTCTCTTAATAGTGCTTGCTGAAAAGAAATTAGCTAAATTAAAAAAGTATGAAGATATTGACAATGCTCCAGAAGAACGTGCTCGTGGCATTACGATTAATGTAGCTCACATTGAATATACAACAGATAAAAGGCATTATGGGCACACTGATTGCCCTGGCCATGCTGATTATATAAAGGTAAGACAGATTATTTTTCAGTTTTATTTTGACCTTTATGCCCTTTAAATAATCCTTCAAAACATGTTTTCTAAATATAAAATTTCAGAAATTTTTATTAATAGTTATAAATACTGGAAAACAATAGAAATGCATCTGTTGTTTTCTTGCTTTTATCACATTTTGTTTTAATAAGCTTACTAAAAATTTCACAGTATTGTGTTGAACTTTGCCCATTTCTGAGTCATGTAATGCACTCTGTGACATTTCAGAAACATATTGTAATAGGATTTTAATAAAACTAAATATATTCATTACTAATCCCCCCCCCAAAAAGGTCTAGTACTTGAGTGGAAAATTATTTTTTGATGTTTTGAATGTAAAGAATGTGACAAATCCCCAAGCATTACACCCTTTGTAAAATGAGTAAATAACAAGAACTACGCTTACCAATATATTTAACATTGACCATTTTCACCAGACAATAACTATTCCCAAACAGTGTGATATCTTTCAAATTTCTTGATAAGCCAATTTAATTTTTGTAATGAATAGTTTAAGTTAACTGCTATTTATCTTTTTCTGAATAAGTTTTAAAAGGTTATTAAAATTTGGGCTCAGACCAGCTCCCTTTTGGGCCTGAGTTATTGAAGTAAATCCCCTTTTCATCACAAGTGACGATCTGGTCCAGAATTTTGTCCTTGCGTTGATATTCTAGCAGATTATTGCAGGCCCTCGCCTAACGTCTAGCTCCTTAGCAAGCTCTCAAGTAGTTGCATACTGATCTTCTTCCACAATTTCTCGCAGGCAGGCCTCATCAATATCAGTTGGCCAGCCAGAACGCTCTGCTTCTTGAATGTCTTTGTCCTTGTTTTTGAACTTCTGGTGCCAAACCTTCACACTCATATAATACAACATTAGTACCTAAAGCTGTATTCATAATTTGGTGGCATTCTGTAGTTGATTTTTTGCAATGGAACTGGAAGTAAGTGATAGTTCTAATCTGGTAGCATGATAGTTCCATTTCAGACACCTTATACTTAATGATAATGATATTTTTTTGAAAATTTCACAACACAATGTCCTAAAACAAGTCTCTTGCTTTCAAATGCCAAAAATCATTTAACAAAACACGATTAAGCACATCAACACGAACTGTTTGCTCAAACGATATTTGCGATGGTGGGAAACATTTATTAAAACTCAATAGTATGTTTCTTCTGGGAGAAAAAAGAAATTGCAAGTCTTGTTGACAACTTCCAGTACTAGGGAATTGTAAAATTAAATAAAAGAGAAATTGATTGTATATTGAAGTCAAATATTTCGAACAGAAAGAACTTCATCATTATTTGATGCCTGAAAGCTTTATTAAAATATTTTAGCACAGTTCTGTTATTTTGTAACTAATCTTCTTTTACCTTTCTATTCTGGTTTTCTGTAATTTGTGTATTTATTGAATTATTTTAATAATTGATTGCATATTTCCTTAAATATAATATGTAATTTTTTAAAATTCATGTTTTTAGAATATGATCACTGGAACATCCCAAATGGATGGTGCAATTTTAGTTGTTGCTGCAACTGATGGAGCTATGCCTCAAACTCGGGAACATTTAGTCCTTGCAAAACAGGTTTACTTTCTGTTTTCATTTTATTCTGTGCGGTAAAAAGTAAAACACATTAAAATTTGTATTTGATACAAGCTTAGTAATTTGCCCTTTCGTCTGTGGTTTCAGAATGTGAGAAAATTGGACTAAAGTATTTGTATGTTGTGTATGTGTTTTTAATAATTAGCAAATTTTAATTCTTATTAAATTTTGAAAAGCAAAGCAATCTGGCTTCAGCCAAATAGTCATTTGGCTTTGCGTATGTCAAAAGTAAATTTTAATTAAATTTTCAGAAGTAAAGCCTATTTCAAACAGAGTTGTTGTTTGATTGCTTTGTTTTTTAAGACTTTATCGAACATTTTAAAACTAAATTTTGAAACCGTTACATACCATCAAAAATTAGATTATTTTCTTTAAATCTGAATTTCTTTTGCTGTATTGTTAATTTATTTTTTTAAACAAACACAGAGCCAGTTATCTTTATCTTAATATTTACACCATGCAATAATGCTCAATCAAACAATACGAAATTCACATTTCATGTGCAGGAATGTTACCAATGCTAATATTTCTCTTCAAAACCTTACAAATGCTAAAATACAAAATCTCACGAGAAAAATGTTATTGAAAGAAAAATGTCAGACAATATGTTGTAAGTTATGATTTTTGGGATTATTCATCATAATTTAGGGATGTAATTTTTTCCAGGATATATTTTAAATACATTGCAAAATTATTTCAAATTAATAGTTCTTTCAAAAACCTCCTTAAAAGTAATTTCAGGTAATTTTTATTATCTTTATTAATATTAATAATAGTTTTAACTTAAACTTTCAACCACATTATTCTTTTCTTTTTAATTTTCTAATGTTTATTTTCAAATATGCCATTACTTAAAATAAAAATTTTAATCGCAGCACATTACTTCTTTTATTTCCTACCACTGAGCATTAATATTAACATTTAACTGAATAAAATTTAATCCGAGAGATGTAAGGCTAATCAAGTGGATGGAGAAAACTTGCTAGGATGAGATAGTCAGCACCAAAAAAGGAGCGTAGTATAAATATTTTAAGATGCTGCTGCTTGATGTGTTTGTTAAAGCTGAATGCTAAATTATTGACACAGTCTGAAGAGAGATATCATTGATCATTAATAAACAGCATGGCACTTAAATAAATAACTAGTGTATTTATGTATATTTGTGATATATTTACGGGAAGTTTTCTGTTTGAATAACTGCTTAACTGATTAGAAATTCATTTCTTTTTCTCATCAATTCATTTCTCTTTTAATTTGGTATCAAACTTAAAATATATACATGGCTTTTTATTTAGATTGGAATTGAACACATTGTTGTATTTATCAATAAAACTGACAGTGCAGACCAAGAAATGATAGAATTAGTAGAAATGGAACTTCGAGAACTTATGACAGAAATTGGTTACAATGGTGATGATATTCCTTTTGTTCATGGTTCTGCTCTATATGCTTTAGAGGTAAAATATTGGGTTTTTGAACTTTTTTTTTTTTTTTTTTTTTTTTAAGATTGTATTTGTAAGGAAAAAATTCTTAAATATATTGTCTGTCTAGGGAAAAGATCCTGAAAAAGGAGCAAATTCAATTTTAAAATTATTAGACACGATAGATGAGCACATACCAACACCTGTACGTGATTTAGATAAACCCTTCCTATTACCTATTGAACATGTCCATACCATAACAGGTAAATTTTCTTTTTCATCTTTTCATTGATTGAAACATAGATTTATATTAAAATAAGATTTGTTGTGTATATTGACTTTTTTAACTTTCTGTATTAATGCTTCATGTATTTATTATCTATATCATGTGTTGCATCCAGAGCAGTGATTCTCACCCGGTGGTACACTAAAAAACAAAGTGTTTTTAACTATTACATTCAAAAATTAAATACTCCACCATCCTGTTTAAGTTTTTTCTCTAACATTCGTAAATTTATTGAGCCTTTGTTCAAGCTCAATAGCTACTAATGGACTTAAGCAAAATAAACCGTTTTTATTTTCACAAATATTCTTTTAGCCATAGACACAACAAAATTTGTCATAAATGATGCTTTTAAAAGGAGTAACAGAAATAGATGTATTTAATAGGAAATGAAATTAAGTTCTATAAAAAGGTAATAGTTTCTCATTAATTTTTTTAGAGTGGATCGATTTACAGTACACTCCCGATTATCCACTCAATTGGGTGGCGCGGCCACCGCGGATAATTCGAAAAAAGCTAAAAACGGGTATAGCAAAAGAGAAAACAGTCATTCCAACTTTGAAAAATCATTTTATGTACAATAAAACATAAAATAAACAGCAGGAAATGTTTAACTAACGCTTAATATTTTAGTATATCACTCAAAACTAACCTAAAATGCATTTTGTTAATGAAAACAGAAAAGTGCTTTGTACTTATGAGAGGTGTCAAGGATACACAGAAAAATTAATACATATGTACTGTTTTAATACTGTAATGTATTATGTAATTATAAAAGCATAACTGTAAAACTACACCTTTTTGAAGCAATCAGTCATTTGTGTTTGCTTCTTGCTTTGGAAGCATTTTCTCTTGATCCGAGATTGCATTTTTTGTAGCAAATGTTTCTCGGCCAACTCCGTGTCGTCTTGTTCTTCCAAATAGCTCAGCAGTCCTTCGATTTGTAGCAAAGCCGCTTCATGAGTCTTGCATTCTCGTTCTGCTTTGTCAGTTCATATTCGTGTTTATTATAATTGTTATGCTTATATTATGAGCATATGTATGAATGTTTATAATAACATAGTTGCAGTAACTGCTGAAGTATAAGTAAACTTCCAAAAATGGTTGTGTTTTAACACAGATTAGCTTTCTAATTAATAATATTCGGAATGGCTTAAATAAAGGGAAAGTAATCGAATAGTCAAAATAATTTCATTTTTTTGGCCAATACATTATACAGTACGAAGGCTGGGAGGTTCTCCCCTTTCTCCGCAAAATCTCGAATGTTGAAACTGTTACAGTTCGCTGCAAAACAAGCAACGGACTTTTTTTTTTTTTTTTTTTTTTTTTTTTTTTTTTTTTTTTGGTCACTTTCCAAACTGGATTGAATAGGACTAAAAGTTCTGTGGTCTACCAACCCAAGCGAGGAATGATTCTATTCTGGAAATTTAATGCAGTCTGTTGAAAATTAGAATGAAAAACACCCCAGATATTTTGTAGAGATAATTAATTTTGATGTTTGTCCGAGATTTGTTTATGAACACTTAAAAAAGTTTTACTGTGCTTGCTAAGCAGAATATTTTTCTGTTCCGTTGGTTTGTTTTTATATGATGCACATATCAAAATGTCAAAAGCATTTATTTAGCGGAAAAATCTAAAGAACGGCTACAGTCTATCCCCCACCTCCGCTCCTCTTTTTCAAGTTACGCTCAACTGTCCGAATATTCGCCAATTTTCAAGTATGCGGGTAGTTAAGCTTTTACTGTTAAAGGATGACTGCATGAATCAAATTTCTGTCTTCTGATTTCAGAAATGTTCCTCTTTTTTACTTAAATTACTTTGCTTGCAATATCTGTTATGGGAAAACTGATATATGATGAAAATTTAGAAAATGTTCAGAATTTAGATTTAAATTAGTTAAATATCATTATGAGTGGAAAAATAAATTGTATTTATTATTAAGTTCCAAGCGAATAGAATAAATATGCCTTATTATTATTTATTTCCTCTATTTTGAACTGAAATTTCATCATTAAATTTATCATTTTTTTTTATATTTCTATTAAGAATTTGAAAAATAATCATTGTAAAATGTAGTAGTGGGATTAAAGTTTTTCAGTTTTTGTTTAGATGGTACGCATTAGTCAAAAGGTTGAGAACCGCTGATCCAGAGTATTTACATTGTTGCGTGCATATGGGTTCGTAAGATTGAATGCACAAGTCTGATAAAATATAAAATTTATTCTTATCACAATAATATATAACAAAGAATAAATAACAAAAATGTACGATTTTTCCTCAAAGACATTCATATAATATCACAATATCACACGATATAATTAATAGCTATATTTTAAACTCTTAAAACGTTAAATAGATCCAAAGTGCAGAGAAAGCTAATCTGATCAAAATTACATCAGCTAAGTAAACGACAACTGCTCACTAAAACAAATCAACTGAGCTGTTTCTCTTCAGCTTTTTAAAGCTTTTTAATCAGTCATGAGAAGCTTCTGGTAATTTCTCTTTTCGTCTCGAGATTTCTGGACAGCAGAAGAGTAGAATTATGAGATATCTGTTAAATATTAAATGTGCATGCTCCTATATTTTTACTTGGCTGGCATAGCTTTCTCTTAAAATAAGTCTCATGCTGCATTGCACGAAGGTATAAAACAATTTTAATTATAATTCTACTAAAAATAGCAAATTAAATACAAAATACATAAAACTTTGTATGTTATTCATTATTGGTTATAACGTTTAAATGTTAAGAAACTCTTTATGGTCTTTGGTATATGTGTGGGGTCCAAGTACAAAAAAAAATCCATATACACTCCTGTTATATTCAGCCTGAGCCTGTGAAGCTCCTAACTTATTATGTTAGCCATGCCTGTAGTAGAGGGGTGTGCATGATTGAATAAAACTGATTGTAGAGCCCAGTAGTTGGGAGAAAAAAAAAAAGAAAAAAAAAAAAAAAAAAATTTAAAATTTAATTCTGCAACTAGAAGAAAATGACTATTCAAGTAATGCCAAAGTTTCATGTATTTACTTCGCAGTTTATATTAGAAATAAATTTATATATAATATAAAAAATTAAGAGTTGATTGTGAATATATCAGCTGGAATATATGGTACAATGTGTGGTATAGTCGGAATTGTAAATTTTTTACTTTCTCAAATCCAGGAGTTCCAGATTTGAGAAACTGCATGTACACATAGTTATCATTATGTATAGTATGTAATGTGTCATTGTATCAACAGTTATTGTTTCATTGGTGCAGAAACTGCAAAAAGTATTAGGAGTGCTGTAATCATTTAATCCATTAAAAAAGATTAAATTTATTTTGAAAAGAAGCATGTATAGAATGGGTTGATTATATGCCAAAAATGCTATCATTAAAGAACTCTGTCTTCATCAAATTTAATTATATCTAGCCTGTTCTGCAATGTAAATTAAATGCTTTCATTGGTTTGATGAAATTAGCAGATAGTTTGCCAAATGTCATTTTAGAAGATGTAAGAACATTTACTCAAAGAATTCAGAAACTATCAAATAGATGATCACTTTTCTGTTACACAAACAAACAAAAACATTTGATGTTGTAAACTTTCGGCCTGAAGTATTGGGGCTAAAAGAAGGTAAAAAACAGCACTACCTAGTATTCCCAAACTTAATTAAATTTGTGTAAGCTTCCTTTCTTGAACCTACTGTTCAATGTGTATGTAATTTAATGGGTAATATTATACTAGAGTATAGAAAACCCTTAAACAGTAATTGCTTAGATGCTGTAAAGACTGAAATATTATTTTTTCTAAGCAAAAATTTTGGTTTAGAAAATTCCTCTTAGGGTTCTATTCACAAATCTGAGAATTTATTGAAAGCAGGACAGCTTGCCAAAATTCTTTATATTCCAGTAATCTATTAGTGATTGCTGAAATGGTTGAAATTATTAATGTATGGTGAAACTGGAAAAGAACATGCAAAAAATTTGATAATTGTAATTAAACCCTAATATGATTTTTTTGAAGTGGAGTACTGTTCAGTTCAGATGTGACAATATTAACCAGTTTTAGATGCATCAGTTAAGTTTTACACTTTGTTGTGAGGTAATCCCCCCCCCCTTTTTTTTTTTTTTTTTTCATATCAGATGTGAATCAAATGTAATCAGACGTGTTTTTTTGATCTCTTGAAGTCAAAGTGGGGTTTGACTGTACAATAATTGACTGCTAAATTTGTTGTTCTTGTCTGTTGAGTGTTGTAATCATTATTGTTTCAGCAATGTGCAGTCTGTCCATATAAATTCAGCTCTCTAATATTAAATATTGAGTTGCAACTTTTTTAAAAAAATAGAAAGCTGATGATTTAAAAAAATAGACATTACCATTACATACACATGAAAAAATAGAATGTGATGACAAATTTTATGAGATTTAATTCATTATTCTTGTATGTGAGTTTAATCTTTGAAAAGTCATAAAGCTGAAATAAAGTGGTAAATTTAATTAAATAAATTGCCAGGTGTTTTTAAGCTGCTGAAGTAAGTGCAAGGAATATTTATACTTTTTTTTTTTTTTTTTTTTTTTTTAGGCCGAGGTACAGTTGTAACTGGTCGTCTTGAACGGGGTGTAATAAAAAAGGGAATGAAGTGTGATATAGTTGGATATAAAAAGCATTTGGAAGCTGTAATAACAGGTATTTATGTTTATATTTTATAATAATCTAATATTAATGGGTATTAATATAGTACTTCATAATTTTCTAATTTTCATAAAAATTTCAAGTTATACTCAATACATGTTTATATAGTTCTTATGTTACATTGTATTAAACCTTTTTAGATTGCTTTGGGAAGACTTATTGGATTCACAGGAAAATGCATTCTTTTTCCCAGCATTGTTTTTATATCTGAGAAGTTACTTTGTGCTTGTTGGCTAGACACAAAAACACCTAAACTTTTTGTCTTTTTCTAGGGTGTATGCACGCTGTGTTATAGAGTACTGTTATTGCCATATCCACTTTTCTTATTCCTAAGACTATTGCACTAATAAAAGCTGTAAGTGTTTAAGATCTAAACCATAGCCATTCGCTGAAATGTTACTGTGTATGTACTTGATATGTGCTGTAATCTGCTGCTCTCCCATGAATACTAAATTTTCTTCCTTTATTATTATTATTATTATTAAACATGTACAGGAGTTGGACAAAAATATCTAAACACCTTAAAAAAAACATGTTTCTTTGCTTAATATGGTGTAGGAAACCCGTTGGCATCCAAAACAGCTTGCAGTCTTCTCGGAATGTATAAATACAGTTCCTGTATGTTTGCCAAGGGAATATTATACCATTCTTCCTGTAAAACGGTGGCAAGTTCAGATAACGATGTTGGCGGTGGATAACGAGAACGCACTTTCCGTTCCAATGTAGACCACAAAGGTTCGATAATATTCAAGTCTGGTGACTGTGGTGGCCAGGGGAGATGGGGCAACTCATCCTTGTGCTCAGAAAACCAGTCCTGGACAATGTGAGCTGTGTGAACAGGGGCTTTGTTGTCTTGGAAGACACCATCACCATCGGGGAACAAAGTTTGTACCATGGGATGAACTTGATCCGCCAAAATGTTCACATAAGTCTTGGCAGTCATGTGCCCTGACACAGTTATCATGGGGCTAGCAGAGAACCATGATATGGCTGCCCAAACCATAACAGAACCCCCGCCATGTTTCACTCTTGGCAACAAGCAGTCTGTATTATAGGCTTGAGATGGCGTTCTCCAGACGTAAACTCGGCCAGAAGTGGGAAACAATGTGAAAGAAGACTTGTCAGACCATATTACTCGCTTCCACTGCTCTATAGTCCAGGCTTTATGACTTAAACACCACCTTTTCCTGTTACGGGCATTAGCATCACTGATGAGTGGCTTCTCAATTGCAGCACGGCCAGCAATTCCCTGTTTATGAAGCTCCCTTCTAATTGTTTTGGTACTCACAGGGTTCGGTAACACAACATTCATTTCAGCAGTAACTTTTGCAGCTGTGGTCTTCTTATTTTTCGTCACAATTGCCCTTAATGATCGTCTGTCACGATCACTCAGGACACACTTTCGTCTGCGCTGTGATTTAGCAGATGATGTTTTCCCGCTTTTCAAATATGCGGAATAAATCTTCGATACAGTACCTCTTGAAACACTAAACACCTCGGCTACCTTGCTTAGGGAAGCACTTACCATACGTGCTCCAACAATTTGCCCACGTTCGAAGGTCTGTTAACTCTGACATAATGCAATGACAACCTTACATAACAGTACTCCGGCAACAACTGAACTGTTTAGCACATTTACGAAGTTGTATAGGTGGCGTCAGTAGTCAAAAACGCCAGTGCCACCTAAATATTTCATTAAAATCAATCTTTCTTTTCAAACATGCATTTCACAAAGTGTTTCCATATTTTTGTCCATCCACTGTATCTGCAAGAGGAGAAATGCACTTTTACTGCAGCAAGACATTTGATGTTTCCATGCTAACGTACTAAAAAAATCAATTCTGTCTCAGTTTATGCTGTTTCATGGCAAGATAAATTGAAAACATTCAGTTATTATAGCATAAGCCTTATCTCAGTTTGTGGCATAATGACATCTTTACATGATAGCAAAATTCTATTATGCCATTCCTGTAGCATTTTGCAGTGTGAGTATAATAGGTTTTGCAATTTTATTGGTGAAATTTCTGTATTTAGTATTACGAGCTATAGCTGAGAAAAAATTATTTCCCTGTAGTAATTAAATTTATTTATATTTGAAATTTTTTGCATGTAAAATTTTAAAAAATATACTATTATTATCATGCTCTTAGAGTTTAAGCATGTGAATTCTCGGCACTCATGAAATGTATTGTATTGAATTGTAGGCATTGAAATGTTTAAACAAACATTAGAAGAGGCCCAAGCTGGAGACCAATTAGGGGCATTGATAAGAGGAGTGAAAAGAGATGAAGTTCGTCGTGGCATGATGTTGGGCCAACCAGGTACTGTTAAAGCTCATGACTTCTGCGAGGCACAAGTAAGAATTTTTTCTCTGTAATATTTTAATGTGATAGCCTTTTTTTTATTATTATTATTATTTTGAGACTTTTATATTGTTATTAACTGTCACTAACCTATTCTTCCAGTTGTTGTTCTCACTCTCAGCCTTTAAGCTGATAAAGAATTTATTTGTGAGAAAACTGACAGGAATTTAATGAAAGCAAACAAATGAGGAATTTTTCCCTCTTGCCTTTTGAGGGATGTCTTCCCCCCCTCCAACAATATAATTTTATTCTTGTAAAACATATATGTAGTCTAGGGTTAAACACAAATGTGCATATAAAAATCAATTACCTTCTAAAAAATGTGTTTTTTATGAAATTTGTGCAGTATAGAGCACTGCAATTGTCATGTAAATGTTAAAATCACAGGACAGTTAACAAATTTTATTATGCATATTTTTAATGACATTTATACCAGATCGCAAGTTACAAGCAAAAGGCGGTACACCAGAAAGTCACCGTTGGTTGTACAGGTATAGTCCCAACGCACAAACTGAACAATAATTTCTGTCCAAATTTTTAGGGAGAACACCACAAGGGGTGGTCCAAGGGTCTCCTACCCTTCTGTTCCTACCTCCAACCTTTTGAGAGGATTTTCAACTGGCCAAGTATTTTGAGTGCCCCCTTACCACACAGACACTATTCTTCTTACAGATGTCCAAGGCTTCTCCAGGATTCAGGCCTGGACGCCTGCCTGTTCAACGCCACAAGAGTCTTCTTCAGTTTGCTGGCCACCAGATGTCTCTGATGGCTAAAACCAGCTTCAGTCAACACTACTTATTCTGCGAGTATGAAACTGGTTGAAAACGCAAGGAAAATGGTTGCCTCATCGTCAATTAGGCATGGGCTGTAGAAGTTGATCACAGCTCTGTATATGTTTTTGCAGTTAATTTTTTTTTTTTTTTTTTTTTTTTTTTTTTTTTTTTTTTTTAATATTTAAACGAAGAATATAGTGCAGATCTCTAAATCGACATCAAATTTATCAAAAACATGAGAATATGCATTTGCTTGCATATGCTGAGCTGAGTGAGTATTTGGAATGCTGAGCTGAGTGAGTATTTGGAACTCAGAAGATAGGAATGTACTGGAAAGGAAATACAGTCAAAAGTCGTTAATTTGGACACCCATAATCTGGAATGATCTATAATCCGAACCAAAAATCAAACTTTCTGCGCATGCGTCTAGTTGACGCATGCGCGTAAGACCTTTACGTCTGCGAATATGCTTGTGCGCATGCGCAAAATACGTTTACGAGTGCGCGTTTAATGTATAACGGACGGTATAAGCTAAGCTAAAGTTATCTAATTATCTATTTCAGTTAATGTTGCAGATTGCGTTGTTCCTTAATCTTCGAATTGGATCCGGCTTATTATTTTTTTCAGACTGTTAGAGCAATTTTATAAAAGTAAGCTTGAACTTTCGATTATGTCAAATAGAATTTCTGATATATATTTATTAATACATAAAGGATCTACAAAGCGAAAGTATATTTCGAAGTTCATTAAACAAAAAGTGGAATTGCTGCAAAAAACGGATAAAGGCATATCCTTTGTTAATCTTTAACGCCGCGGCGCGCAATGAATTGGAAGTTAATCCGTCAGCACTATCCTTATCTTAGGGATAGTGCTTAAAATAATGAATCTCTTTAAAGGACATAGTGAGCATATTTCACTATGTTCATGGAAATAAAATATGTCTTTCAAATTGATTCATTACTTATTACTAGTAAATTACTAAATGATTACAGTGAGAAAGGCACGAGTTTTAAAAATAGATAGTGATCATTTGACATGTAATAAATGAGGCTTACTAATAGTAATGCATTACAGAAATAGAAGTAGATTTCAAACTATGGTATTTGATTAAAATGATATCTGCCTACAAAATGTTTTTATATCTAATTTATTACTCTATAATTTATTTTTATGTACTAAGATTTTCTAGCAAGATGATACTACATTACTATGACTATTATTAATATATTAAATTGTAAAGTGTATTATAAGACTGAGGGTTTCTTCACGAAATAGTATTATTTAATCTATTTCTTTTTAAAAAAATAATTTTTATCTGCAAACTTAGCTGGTTGCGAATTTATATTTTACAAAAGTGCTGACTATCCCATACTTTGTAATAGGATTTGACAATCATATGCGCAGATAATATGTGAATTTATATATTGGTATTTTGCTATTCCTTTGCACAGCGAGAGAAAATTTTAGGAGAATTTTGCAATTATTTATTGGTTAGCTAATATTTTTGCTTTGAAAATAAAGTGGCTTAGTCTTTCTCCAATTGATAATTTCATAAAGATTAGTCAAGAAACCAAGTGGCCATGTAAATGAATAATCGTAAAAATATTGTTTTAATAAACATATTTCTCTGATAATAAATAATTCAATCGGGAACAGGATTTAACCATTCCCTTGTCGGAACTTGAACCACAGATCTTCCATTTGCCAGTTGAATATGTTAACCATTTACATGACAAGAGTGCGCATGGGGGAATTTAATAACTCTTTACATTTTTCCTACTTAAAGGATGACTGGGGAAAGCCATTAGCTTTCTTTGACCAAATTTGACTCGCATTTTAGTTCGAGTGCTATTGTTAAGTTCAATTTTGTGTCACATCCATAATGTGAAAAATCAATGGGCTTATGTCGGAATTAAAACCACAGATCTCCCATTTGCCAACTGGATAGGATAACTAACAATCTCTTATATTATAAGCTTAAATTCATTGGTATTCTTAGTTTGGTTATAAATGCATCAAATAATGCCAGATTAAAATAACTTAATAGCATATCTCCTAATTTTTGTACCATTTAATTAAGTTATACATAACTGTCATAATTTCAGGTATTTTCTGTTTTATTGTTTTTTGCTTGTGGATCATATCATTAGCAAATTAATTTTTTCTGCCAGTCAATCAGCCTACTGCTAGTGAAGTAGTTTCTCATGTTACATGGAAGGGTGGTCATTTTAAATTTTTGCTGTTTATTTTGAAATGCTATTTCCAGAATAAGTTCCAAACACTGCAATAGTATTGCAAATTTTTTCACAATTATTGTAAGCGCTGCTGATTGTGAAACGAATTTTCTAAATAAAAACCACTTACAAAGTACCTTAGAACAAAAACTGCTTATTTTGCATGTAAGAAATATTTAAAAGCTATAAATGTTTATGCATTTAAGAATCCTTTCTGCCATTATAGGAACTGGAGCAATGATATAGACTTCTATGATTGAGGGGGGAACTACAAAGTAATACAAAATTTTAAAATATTAGAATTAAAATTTTTCTTCAAAACCAAACATAAATTTATTTTCCTGTATTTTATTTTTTTAGTTATTTGTTTGTATATCAAGAAGGCTGGTAAATTCAAGGGCTGCTTCGAGTGGCAAATCTCGAATTTATCTCTAGCTATGCCAGTGACATGTTCACAGCGAAACAATGAGGAAACTCCCTCAAATGAATATTCCTAGAACTTAAGCTGCATGGTATAAACTACATCACTTGTCTGTACTATGATTGATCTAAAGCTTCTTAAAGACTTGTCCCCTCTCAATGAAATCAAATGGACCCAACCGCGTATCAACCGAGGACCAAAGAATGCTTTTCTCAGTAAAGTTGAAAGCGATAGACAATACCAGTTTGAGTCAATATTGTACGTGTTCTAGATCCAGTGATCATAGAATAGGTGTCCTGGGTTCATCAGTATGGCAGTCAGCATCGCAAACCACCATATTGGCTGGGCAGCAACTCCAAATGGCAACATGTACCTCAAAAAAAGTGCAGAAAATGTTTCATAGTAACTGCTGAATGAGCACTGCTTGGAAACGAACCAAGCTGTGTGGACAGCAGAAACAGCTCAGGAATATGTGATGTATGTCACTGGTTAGTGTCTTAGAAAATTAACAATTAGACGAGATTTCTGCATATCTTTCTTCAAGTTGCCCTGCAAACAAAGACTAGACCATTAAGGTCTTTAGACCTGGATGAATTTGGGTTGTTTGTAAGAGAAGCAACATGAAATGATGCTCCATTACGCTTAAATATTTCAAAATCAATTGCTTTTTTTCTTTCTAATTTAGAAAATAGTATGTTATTTATTAAGTTATCTAAAGCTGGCCTAGAATGTGTACGGTTTGAAAGCAGAACCATATATTTGGAAATTACAAGGTAAAATATTATCTAGGTGATTCATCTGTACTCAATTACTGTAACAAATTCTTTTAAAGAAAGTCTAATATACGCTTTGGTATCCTGTTGTGCTATTGTACATTGTTAATTGGTCAAAATACAAATTTTTAGCTCAGAAAGCTATTGATTTCATTTTGGCATTTTGCATTGGTTCATTGTGAAAGTCTAAATAAGTTTTCAAATTGTTGACACCAAATATTAGAGCTTTGCATTATATCTGGTTATAACGAAAGTCTTTCGCCATAAAACGTTCTTAATAAAGTTAAGAAAAAACATGAAAGCAGTACCTGTAGTGCAGGTAGTAATCACCACCCAAATCTATGATTTTTTCTGCCCACATTTTGGTAGTTTTTCAAAGCTTTTGACCCAGAAACTTGGTGGCTGCGAGTCCAAAAACAGATCAACCTCCTTTCGGACGACCTGTGAAGAACCTTACTGCAGAGGGTTTTACTTTTTCCCAGATATTCTTTGTGGATAATACCACAGTAGTCCCACCAGATGTAAAGCATGATCTTTTTGTTAGTCAAAGAGCACTTAGGCTCATCAGGTGCAGGGCAGTCCCTTGGCTTGTGTTGTTGAAGTGAATCACTTTTTAGTATTTCTCATGGCATTTTCACCAAAAGTGACAATCCAGTCCAGAATTTTGTTCTTGCATTTATATTCGAGCAGATTAGTGCAGGTCTGAACGTGTCTGTCCGTACCTGTTTCAGTCAGCTCATGCGCCACCAAGCACTTGAACTTGTATATCAAGTTTATGCAATGCATAGCACAATTAATGAACATGACACTAACATCTAACTCTTTAGCAAGCTCTTGAGTGGTTGCATATTGATCTTCTGCAAGTTCTTGCAGTATGGCATCATCAATATCAGTAGGTTCAGATCAGTCAGCTCTATGTTTCTTGAGTGTCATAGTCCATGTTTTTGAACTTTTGGTACCAAATCTTCACAGTGTCATATGATACAACATTAGCACCTAAAGCTGTACACATGATTTGTTGACATTATGTAGCTGATGATTTTCAACAGAATGAAGTAAATGATGATTCTAATCTTGTAGCGTGATAATTCCATTTCAGACACCTTGTACTTGATGATATATTTTACAAATTTCACAATACATTGTTCTAAAGCAAGTCTTTCTCTTTTAAATGCCACAAATCGTTTGACAAACTATGATTAAACATGCCAACGCGAACTGTTTGCATACGTGATACTTGCAGTGGCAGGAAACTTTTGTTAAAACCTGATATTTGAAGAAATTAAATAATGAAAAATCTGCATGAATGTATGTATGATTCTCGCATTGTGAAAGAACAACGGCACCTAGAGACATTAAATTCTGAACAACGTAGTTCTCCACTCGAATATGGGCATCTGGAAGCCCAACTATATGTAACTGAATTGCAGAATGGATGGGATGACCAGTTGTGAAAAGGAGGATTCACATCTGCCAAAATTTCTTACAGAAGATGTGTTTAGGTAGATATCTGAATCAAGCTTTTGTTAAGTACAGGCGTTTTCTGATATATTAGGAGGATTTAATATAAATTATTGCATCTTTCATCATGTTGGTCAAATGCTGATGTTCCAGTAGTAGTATTCTAAAATGCACTATGTTTCAAAGCATATGGGGGAAAAAATCCTCCTGTGCTAATATCGCAAGAAAAGTGTTTGCCACACAAGAAGGAAGATTGATTCCTACATCTAAAAGTTGGTTTGTGTTTTTAATTCATTTTCTCAAGGGATATGAGGCTGTGTAAGATTTAGAATGAACGGACACATCATTAGTCCAAATATTCTGTGCATAATAGCATTACAATCTGATAAATCTGAAACTGAATCCGTGAAAAGGTGAAAATACTTATTTAATTATTCAAGGCAATTTTTTTTAATTTAAATGATAAAATTTACTTTGAAAAAAGTTCATAATTATCCTTAAATGAAGTTCCTCTTTATAAATCCTTCTTCATAAGTATTAACGTCAAAATGTTTAATGCATGAGACCTCAGTGTTTTCTTAGGATAAAGGTTTAGTACTTTTATTGATACTAATAGATTCCTCAGTAAAATCTGCAGCTTTTACAAAAGCAGTGTGGTTAATGCACGATACCTGTGTGTTTTCTAAGGATACAAATTTAGAGTTTTATTGATATTAATAGGTTCTTCTGTAGAATTTGCAACTTTTACAAAATATTGGTTATCATTGTTAAATAAATTTACCAAACTAGTCATTAACCAAGGGCTGACTAAAGAGTGATTAGACAGTTATATGAAGACATTTGTAGAAAATGGTACAGTTGCAGTAATATACCCAAGTGTAAGTAATTCTGACTTGGGTGGAGGTACTTGCTTACATTTATTATATCCAAAAATAAGCTAATTAAGATATCTTCTGTTTGTACATATTGTTTTTTCATTTTCTCTTTTACATACTATTAATAAACCTTATCATATTTTTCAGTATGAGGTGAGATTAGATATGTTTTATTGCTGATGGTTGCACCATAAAACTACCAAATTTTAATGCATTTCCTGTAAGAAATATTAGTTTTCCTTCAAAATACTTTATTTTATTCCATGATTTTTCCCCCCTCCCTTCCTGAAAACCATGATTGGGATTAAGTTTTCCTGTCATGTTGCACAAAAAGACTGACCACCCATTATTTTTAAGTTATTATTGGAAGTAATTTTTAAAAGAAAAAAAAATCATTTTTTGTTTTAAATGCTTAATCTCATAAAAATAAGTTACCAATTTTAGCACTCATCAGTGTTAAACATCTTTTATTTTATCTTGAAGTAAACTCTTATGTAAATTTTTAAGCACTTCTTAAATTAAGTGTAAATTATTTTTTAAATAGGTTTTACTCCTTTTGTAAATTAAGCTCATGCATTGAACTTTAACATTCATTGTAGCAAAGTTTTTTAAATAGTCAGTTAATATTGTATTTGTAATATTAGGTTTACCTGATGACTAAGGCAGAAGGGGGACGTAAAATTCCTGTAGTGAAACATAACAGAGCTGTTGTTTTCTCTAAAACATGGGACTGTGTTGCCGAAATAGATATTGAAGGAAAAGAAATGCTTATGCCTGGCGAAGATTCTGTGTAAGTTTAATTTCATATTGCATGTAAGAATATAACTCAGATTTGATTAAATGATCCTATATTGTTTTAAGGCATTCAGTAATTAATTATGCCATTTGCTGCTTTTTTAAAGAAATCATTCCAGTGTGATGTGTAATGAAATATTTGTGAAAGAACATGCAAGTATTTTAGATAAATTTTAATAGAGGAATGCAAATAAGATTTCTCTGGTGAACATTGTAAGCTTGTTTTTATTTAAATGCATCCTTTATTTATATTTGTAATGAAACTGACCAACATGACTTTGACCTGAAGATTGTTTGCTCAAGGTTAATTACTTCTCTTCCTTTTGAGGCAGCATAATTTACAAACGTAGAAACCTTCCAATTTAATAACAATTCAAAAGAGGCAGATGCTATTTCTCCCCCTCCCCATAATATAACTGAACTGGCCCGGCAGGATAAACGTGCCTTTCACTTTTGGATACGTAATTGGAAAGAATTTTAATTTGTTGAACTATGATTGGTTCCTCTTCAAAATCAACAAGAGCATCAACTTAACCTGTGATACATGATATCATGAGTATTTTGTCAATCGTCGGAGGAATGTCAGTTCCATTTTGCATATCATTTCCCTTATCCTCCTTCAGTAAAAATCCATAAATGTGTTTCTAAATGAATATCGGGGTTTTAGCGCTTTGTAGTATTTATTATGTAAGACTTTAAATTATAATTAATACGTGAAATGAAAGAGCAGCTCAAACAATTATACCTGCAAGGTTACACGAGTTCAGTGTAAGCACCTTTTATCACATGGCACACATCAAGTGGATAGTTCAGTTCTTTCCAAGCATTGATTAGTGTTTGTGGAATTGTTGCAACAGCTGCCTCAATCCTGTTTCTTAGGTCGGATGAGTCAGGTGGTAGTGGAGGCACATACACACAATCCTTAATGAACTAACTCGCACTATCCGTTATGAAGTCAACACTTTCTTTACTAACCCTTAGTCGTCCTGTACTCTTTCCTTTGCAAAGGCAGCAGGTATTTTCAAACTGGTAATACCATCTACGGATGTTATCACTTGAAAGATCACATCTGAACTTAATCTGTAACACATGTTGCACAGTAACTACAGATTCGGTCCCTGCAAACTGTAGAACACAAAAAGGTTTTTGTTCACTAGTCACCATTTTTGCTACTATTGTATGCGCATGTTCTATTTCTGGCGCGTGCACATACCATCAAACAAAATTGTTTGAGTTGCTCTTTCATTTCATATATTAATTGTGATTTTAAGTTTTATGTGACAAACAAAGCGTTAAAAACCCCGATATTCATTTAGAAACAACCTTGTAGTTTTTGAGGGACTTTCTTGAAATTGCAGGGAATCTGTAAGAGTTGGAGTGTCCATATTATGCGGTTTGACATAATATCAATCAAACTGAGAAAACATTGACGTTTCTCATAAGAGAACATGAATCATTTGTTCGAAAATGAGAAATAAAGAAATTTTTATAGCTAATCATAGCAGGACAGTTAATCATATTTTGGATTTGCAAAAATTATTTGTAAAGCTTCTTCATTTAATGGACTTGATTTCTTTAAACCCTTTTACATTAACAATAATTTTTCTTCCTTTGTTAATGGCTTTAATTTTCCAATTTAGTTCTTCCCAGTGCTTCCAAAATTCTAATAGCTGAACTTTTTCTTGTTTCATTCTATTTTCCCTGACAGATCACACTACATTCATTTTTGCTCCGCTCCATTGATTACTTTCCGTATAAAACAGTTTTGCGTTTCCCACTGCTCAAATTTTCTTTCCCCTTACTGAAACCAAAGATTTTCCCCCCTTAACTAAAAACCACTTAGCCGACATGTCAGTTTAGACAAAGATTTAGCCAAAGCCATGTCTACCATAGTATATGAATCTGTTTCAACAAAAAAGTAGTCCATACTTAGTCTACAAGAGAGCTTGATGAGGAGGTGTATGGGCAAGTACCATATTTTCTACCTTTATTTAATGCTAAAAAAAGTACATGATATTGTATAAAAAGATTTATATAATTGTTAAAATATACACAGTGCATCATATATTATTAGCAAAATTTGATGTTCCATATTTTTGTGAATTATAAAAGTGTGAAATAATTGAAAAATTCTTCTTAATTACTTATTGTGTTTATATACTTTCTTTGTAATCTTTTGCCTATTTTGTCAATATAAACTTGTTTTTTAAAATGAATTTATATGTATATATAATAGTAGGTAATAAAAATTAATACAGTAGAACCTTGATTATCTGAGTTTTGGTTGGCCAAGGTTCCATGTTACCTGAATCCATTGCAATAAATTTTAAAAAAGTTGTTAAAATAGCCTTGCTCAAAAGGTAAACAATCTGTAGACTTAGGTTTGAGCAGTAGTTCAAACCATAGAGTTAAGAACCTGATCTTACTATGTTTGAGTTCGGCAGCCTTGATTCTTTTGTTCTTCAGTGAAAAATCCATTAATTTTAATTTTTTGCACCACCTCAGCTGGTTAGTGGACATACCTGGGCTGTTTTTACACCTTAATCTTTACACCTCTTAATCAGTCTTTGGAACAAGAATTTTAGGTAACCTAAAGCAAAACTATTAGCTGTTAGAAGATCTAGAATATAACAAAATAGTTGTTGAAAGCAAAGAGGCAATAACGAATGAAGATGTTATGATCAGATGTGAGATGATGAACAATATGAGCTGTCTGATGAGGCCACTGTAAACATGAGAATTATTCAAACCAAGGTCAGTCACAGAGTTGGCTTGAATGTGATCAAAAAGGCAATGCTGTTTGTTGAACAGCAAGACGAACACATCACCAAACAACATTACTTCTAGGCAATACAGTAGGAAGAAAATGAAGCAACACAATGAAATAAAAGGCTGTTACTGATTTTTTTTTAATGTGTTATATGTTAAATATTCTATACAGTACCTCATTTGTATTACAGGTAGAGTGTTTTCAAGTTTATAGTACATTCCATATTTAGTTCTATATGTGCATCTGTACATTTGAACATACATATGTATAATATTGTATACATGCATGGATCCATGTATGCAAGTAAATTCCCTATAGTATGTGCAATAAGGCAATAGCATTAAAATTTTCTTTGTATCAATCTGTGTTACCCAACCTAGCCCCGGTCTACATTAGCTCAGATAATTGGCAAAGTTGAGAATTTGCAACTGTCAAAACCAAAATTGATTAAATGCTTAGTTTCTTTAAGTTTCTTCTGTCCACAAGCAAATGGCAAACCGTATTGCTCTGTTATCTGTACCTGTATCAGATTCCTTTAAATAATAAAAATTTCTGTGCTTTTTTTATTACAAATGCTTCATTTATATGCAAATATTGAGGAATTTAATATTTTCACCAGTACGTGGCATCCATGCAACTTCTTTGTGTTTTATTCTCAATCTGTATCAAGTATATTGAGCAATTTGTCTTGCATTTAACAACATACTTAACCCTTTCGTGGGCCATTTATTTCGCTTTTGATTTTCTCCCCTTTTTTTATGTTTTATCAACTAAACAATAGCATTTAAGGAAATATATTTTATTTTGCCAAATTTTTTGTTTACATTTAAATTCTAGGGGTGGGAAGTATACTTCCCACGGGACCTTTTATGGTCATAGAGAAAATTCAATTTAAAGGCGATTATTTGCCGTGAAAAGATGAAAAACATATTGCAATGCACAAGGGTACATTACATACTGCACACATATATCGGGTCCTCTTTTCTTGGGCCTTTGTGCTACATTTTCTACATCGTCTATAGTTGGAAACCATCTTTGGCATATGATTTCCCACATTGGCTAAGTATATATCATCCGGAGCTGCACACCTTTTTGCTTGGAAGCTAGCAGGACGGTATTTCCTTTTTCGAGGAATATCCGTCTATTAGTTGACGAGCTAATGCGATATGGAATGTTAGCTGGTCTAAATTTCTGTTTCTCTTGTTTACTTGCCACAGTATAAAACTATTTACGATGCCAAGATCAATAAGAAAATCAAAAATACGATGCCACCATTCTACAGATCTTCCTCCTATTTGGTATCTTTCTTTTCTTTGATCGAAACAATCAACCCCTCCCATGATATCATTATATACCGCAACAGCTTTAGGACAAGGTACTTCTGTTTTAGTACCGTCCTTTTGTGTACGATTTACAGATGTAATAATCGTTGAATTGTGTGCAGTAGTCAACAGTGTAACAGCCTTTTTGTACATCCACTTTATTGCAGCAACACCTTCCTTAGTTAGGAACATTGATTCTCCTCTTTGTAATTTGTTATTAGCCTTCAGCATTGGTGGAAGATCCTTCCTTTGCGGCCTCACAGTCCCCAAAGAAAACAGCCACTTATAAGTAGACTTTTTGCAAGTCTAAAAGATGTCAAAGAATTATCATAGACTATAAGATGACCTGTCTGTTTCACATCTTCCGTTAGTTCAGTTTGTTTCCCCTAAACTCCATATTTTATCCTTATTATCAGAAGTTTCTTTTCCACAGTAAATTTCAAATTTTTGAATATATCCAGTTTTAGAGTCTGCTAAACACCACACCTTGTAACCTCTTTTTATAGGCTTCATTGGCATATACTGCTTCAATGAAGTTCTCCATTTGAAAGCTATCATACATTCATCTATTCATAATGTTGACGAAGGTTCGGAGACTTGACTTTAGGTATGGAATCGTTGAGATGTGAGAGGATTGGTCTGACTTTATCATGCCCAAGTTGCCCACATGGACTTGTGCTGTTATCGTTTACATGTAAAGTCTTAGTATTTTTTTTTTTTAACCTCTTTGCGATTATTATTCTTGCTACTGATTGAACATTGAGAATAGGGTCTGTTCCCCAATAGTTTTTCAGCTCAGACAATTGATGTATGCCCATGAGTATATGCATACCTACCCATGCTTTCAATTCTTCTGATGTGATTTCTTTCCAGTTCAAGATAATGTCTTTTGTGGTATGACCCAATCTCTTCCTTTTCTTAGGCTGCTTTGCATATTAGTTTTGACAACAATATTCTGTAAAATTTCCTCGGTAAAAATCATGCCAAAATAATCCTTTTCTTTCTCAGTAGAATTGAATGATATTTTCAAATGTATTTTAAAAAATATTCCAGTTTTTCCAACATACCTATTGCACGTGGCTTTTATACACGATGCAATAGCATTTTCACTTTTCACCCATTATTTATTATTCAATATTAGATAGTTACTGCAGAAATATGCAAAATAAGAGAACGTTATTATAATAAAAACAGTGTTTTACTTACATATGTAGCAGAATCGTATAGCAATGCAAATGTCAAATCAAAACAGGTGTCTCAGTGGAACAGATCTCACACAATGCATTCGAACTTTCAAAACACGTGTGGCAATTCTGTTTTCAATCGATTGAACACAGATGGCAGCACAATACTGGAGTTAATTAAGAGTTCCCAACATTTTAATACCAAAGCCAATATATTATAGTGTGTTTTACGCTTTCCACAGGTGTTTTTCCCAGGATCATGTAGGTGGGAAGTAATCTTCCCACGGCCCACGAAAGGGTTAAAGTTTCTAATAAAAAATTTTGCTACTATCGGAGAAGTTCATAATTTAAATGAAATTTATTGGTATCTTTTCTGCCTGAAAAGGTTATACGTACTCCTGTATTAAAAAAGTATTTCTTTTAGTAGAGAACAAAGTGTGAAACAAAACTGATAAATCACCATTTTTCTGCTATTTTGGTTTGTTTTGTTGTTGTTTTTCTGTTTTCTTTTAAATAAATGCATATACCTATGTAAAAATAGATGCAATTGCTTTTTCAGGATAACATTGAAGTTCATTAAACCAATGGTAATTGAATCAGGCCAGAGATTTACTCTGAGAGATGGTACTACCACTTTTGGAACAGGAGTTTTCACAAAAATTAATCCTGATTTAAATGAGTTAGAAAGGGACAAATTATTAAAAGGCCGTAAGAAGGAGAAAAGAGCAGCAGCTCAAGAAGAACTGAAGAAACTTATGAATTGATTTTTATAAGTTATCCACATAGCATTTACCTAGTTATTAATGTATTGTTAATGTAACAGAAAATTAGTCATAAAAAGTTTTAATTGAAGTCATTTTTATTTGTGTACAAAATTGAATATTTTTACACAAACTTGTGATTCTCGTTAAGACACCCCCTTCCAAAAGCAAAAACACAAGTAGAAGTATTACGTGTTAAATAGTGATAAAGCAACTAAAGTGCCTGAGATCTAGATTTTTTTTTTTCTATTAAAATAGTATTAAGCAAAGTAAGGTAATGGGGTGCTATTCATTAACTACTTATTTTTTATTTTATTTTCCCCTTATTTGCAAGTACACATTGTGGTGGAAGTGTCTGCTGTAGTCGATATTTAATTCTTCGGATTGTGAATATCATCATTAATTGTGCTAGTTACCTAAACCAGAAATGGAAGTTTTCTCCCTAAACCATGAATTTCTTGCTTTGACGGGTAAGAACTGCTCGGCTTTACATCATAACAAACAACATGCAACAAAAAGCAGTTAGGTTTGGTTAAAATTGCATGATTTAAAGGAGTTGAAAATTTAAAATTTAAGCCTCACATTAGCACAATAACATCAATAAAAAATGTTTCATTATTTACATTTGTTAAATGTTATAATGTTTTATATATTAATAAGCATATTTTTAAATATAATAAATTTTTGTGTATCATTCTAGTGCATTATTAAAGCTAAAATTAAAGAAAAATTTCAAATTAAAGTTTTGTTTATTTAAAATATAATGCTTAAAATATTTTTAAGGTGATTGAGACTGTTGCTTCAAATAATAAAGGATAATAAAGGTGATTATTCATAGCTCTAAATAATAATTGATTATGTATACTGAGATGATTCTTTTAAAATTTAAAATTTTTTACAGTGGTGTGAGGAATATGTGCTACTGTAATATTAAATCATATTTCATCTACAGGCTACTAGTAATGAAGTAGATAAAGCAACTAAATTCTTCTAGTTTTAGCCTAGATTTTCAGTCAATGGATTTACCCTGAAGTATTTGTCAGTATTACAAGATTTAAATCTCTGTCATACTGGATTTTTTTTTTTTTTTTTTTTTTTTTTTTAAGTAAAAATGTTACTTTGAGAACTCTTAAACAAAATTTTGAAATATTTTCTTTTTTCACAATGGAAATTTGAGGGACATAGCTAACATATCATTGTAAAAAACATCCTAGACATTCAAGATTATATATATGTGCAGCTGTATATAATATAACTATTTATGTAATCTTGTAATTTTTGAAAGCTTTAATACCTCAAGTAATTTAATTGTGAGCAGGGTTTTGTATTAATTTACTAATTTGGGCATAAAGTCCATTTTCTCTCTCTTTACCATTCCCCCATAACATCAGAATAAAAACTTAAATTGTGTATTTTTTATTGAAATATATCACATAATTATGTTTGCCATATGAAAAATATATTTACCTTTTTACTATTGTGCTGGAACTGTGAATCGAGTCAATTATTCAAAAATATTTTGGTATGCATTATTTTTTTAATACTCTTATAAATTCAAGTTTGCAAATACTATTAAACGCATATTAGTAGTGATCACACAGTGTTTTAAAATAGATCCCAATATGTTAACTGATGCAACTTTTGTGAAATTTTCAAAACTAGATTTAAGGGATCAACATTTTGTATGTTACCGAACATTATCATAGTTTGCCAGGCTGCAAACAGGTTGGTTAAGTTTAGTATCTGCAGAGAAAGCAGCAAAAAGCCTAGTGCCTTGCATGAATGTTTGTTACTGATTTTCTGTAACCATGTAGTTTCTTTGATTCTTACATTGTTTTATCATTTATGAAAATGTTGTATATTTTCTTAAGCATTTGTTATTAATGCTTACATAGTAATAAATTCATACTAAAATTAAATAAAAGAATGTTTTGACTGTTATATTGGTTCTAAACTACATGCTGTTTGATACGCTGAAGTGCCGAAAGAATGTAAAAGGTAGGCCTATGCAGAATAAATAACACTATCAATACACGTCATTGGTTACCCCTATGCAGAAAAAGGTGAAAAGCATCTATGGTAGTTCTTAAAGTCGTTTATGCTTTTTCATGATTTAAATAGCTTTTAATGTTTAAATTAAATTTTGTTTAATGTTTCAAGAATTTCTGAGATGGGTCATAGTATTCCAGAGATAGAGGCCAAGTTAAGATTTTCATATAACACCAGTATACTCTAACTGCGATGATTCTGGCAAAGTTTTGAATTAACGACACAAATGCATTCGTTAAAAGATTAGATGTATAGTGAGCAAAAAAAATTGGAAACTGTTATATATTTTCCGTTTTACCGGGCCGATAAATGAATTTCGACTTTCTCTTTTTTTGTCTCAAAAGCACGACTTAGGACGTGTATAAGATTTATACAGGGTGTACCGTAAATGCTGTGACAAACTTCTAAGGGAGGTGGGTTCATAAGGATTAAGAATTGCATAGGAACCTATACCCAGAAATGTCAGGGGTAAGTGGTAGCAGAAGTAGAAGATGGGAAAGGAAACGAGAGATTAATTTTAAATACAGATGCTAGAAATTTGCACCATCAAAATGCCAAACGTGCCTGACACCGATGGACCATTGATTGCCAAAAGTTTAAACACACCGGGAGTTTCTTTGATTGTAGCAGCTGTGCAGGCGAGTTTTGCCACGAGATCCATTTCATACACGACACTTTTGATGACTCCCCACAAAATGAAATCAAGGCTTGATAAATCTGGTGAGCATAGGGGCCAGGGAACCGGTCCACCATGCCCAATCCATCGATGTGGAAATGATCTGTTCAGATGGCAACAAACATCCAGTCCAAAATGAGCAGGCGCCCTATTATGTTGGAACCACATATTGCATCTCGCATTTGGTGGAACTTTGTCAAGCAAGCCAGGAAGAACTTGCTCCAGAAGGATCAGATAATTCACAACATTCAACCTGGATGGTAAAAGATACAGCCCGACCAAGCCCGCCTGCACATTGGCTTTGAGGCGTTGTGGTGGTGCTGCACACTGTAGGGGTTTTCTTGAGCTCACAAATGCTGATTGTGGAGAGCACACCATCCCTAGTGAAAATGGAAAGTGGCGTCATCCATAAACAGCACATAATCTGGGCACGAGCACTTTCTTGAAGAAACCACTGTGCGAAACGCACACGTTCAGAATAGTCATCGGGGAGCAGTAACTGAACCTTTGGAGACGAAAGACTCAGCGTTCAAGACACGCTGGACACTGGTACGAGACATTCTTAATTGGGAGGCAATGGTACATGTGATGGTCCTTGGCTTACTCTCCACCGTATGCAACATATTTTCTTCCCTAATGACGGAGCGAGTCGATCGTTGCCTAACCTCACTTTTCCTGCTACTTCTTAATGTCCCGTAGCCACACAGATTTTTATGCAGATGTGTGAACAAACTGTGGTGGGGTTCATGTCTGTCGGAGAAGCTTCTCGGTAAATACGTGGAGCGGCTCGTCCGTTACCCTCAGCCATTCCATACATGTCTGCGAGCTCTCCATTCATATAGAATTCCATGCTCCTTGTATGGTGCCTACTGCGTTTAATGAGGCAATCCTCACTTTCCACTAGCACTCTCCTCTAGAGCACCCACTGGCGGCATACAGTGGCATTTCTGGGCATGGTTTCCTATGCAATTCTTAATCCTTATGATGTGCCCTACCTGCCTTAAAAGTTTGTCGCAACATTTACATTACACCCTGTATATATTCTAATAACGTATATTTTGTTATAAAATTAACTTTTCAAAAACTCCTTTCTTTTTTTTTTTTTTTTTTTTAAATTCTGCAGCATTAATGGAATAAAGGACATAATTAATAAATAAATAATAAATCGATTTTTAAATTTATTTCTTTTATAGTTCAAAATTTAGGTTAATTCAAATAAAATTCATGCATTTTTTCTGATATTTTCTTATAAAATTTCATTTAAAAATTATTTTGCGATATTGCTATTGCACTAAATTTTATGGTTTATGTGCGAAGAACATGATATTTAATAAATAAAGGTACCACACCAAACGTCAAAAAAAAAAACACCCCTATGGGCATAATGTAAAATATGAAAGCTTTCAGATTGTTAGCCCAGAAGAGCTATTAATTTTGTTTTGGATATTTTACGTTGAAAACTTTATATATCGCTTTACTTTTAAATTGTTCCCACCAACCATTATTGCCCTGTGTTATATATTTAAAGAAATTAAGTAGTGAAGAAGCTGCATAAATGTATGTATGTTTCTAGCATTGTGATAAAACAACGGTACCTACAGCCATCAAATTTTGAATAATGTAATCTTCCACCGAATATGGGCATCTGGAAGCCCAAATTTGGAATTTGAAATTTACTTATTGATTTCATATTTTCTAACACTTCAATGAATTTTTTATTAAAAAACTCAACAATTTCAAAACAAGTAGTGGCAAAACTGTACAAAAAAAAATTATCTCCAGTGCTCGAAACTGTGTATCGGAAATTTTAAAGATATGCTCATTTTAAAATTACTATTTTGCGATATTGCTGTTGAATTGAATGTTTTAAGTACAAAGAACATTTAATAAATAAAGGTAATACACAAAAGGTTAAAAAGTCTCTTTGGAACTCTGCAAGCCTTTTCTTTAATTACCTATCTTAAATGCGTTAGAACAAGAAATTGCATCAATATAAACTGCTTGTTCTGCGTTGAAATGCAGTTCACTAGATTTTTTTATTTTTTAAATTTTTAGCCCAGAAGGGCTATTATTTTCGTTTTGCCATTTTGCACAGATTCAACTTTCTGCATTAATTCACATTTCAAACTGTTTCCACCAACTATTACAGCCCTGTATTATATTTAAATTAATTGAATAATAAAGAATGTATGTATGTCATTGTGATAAAACAATGGTACCTAGAGCCATCAAATTTTGAATAACGTAATCCTCCAGCAAATATGGGCATCTGGAAGCCCTAATTTGGAATTTGTTCTATTATCTGTTTCACATTTTGTCAGACATTAAAGAATTTTTATTTATTAAGAAATTCAACAATTTCAATGCGAGGAATGGCAACGGTGTACGGCCCAAAAATAAAATCATCTTTTATCTCCAGCGTGCGAATATCGGATGTTTTGAAGACATGCTGTTTTTAAGTATTTTGTGATATTGCTGTTGAATAGAATTTTAAGTACGAAGAACATGATATTTAATAAATAAAGGTAACACACAAAACGTTAAAAAACGCCCATTTGGGCATAATATAAAATCTGAAAGCTTTCAGAATTAAAAAGATACTATTATTATTATTGTTTTTTCTTCTGAAATTGTTTCTGTTGGGATTGTTTTTATGCTTTTTTGTTTTGTTTTTAGCCCAAAAGGGCTGTTAGTCTGGAAAGGACATTTTGCATAGGTTCACTATAAATGTCCGTTTTACTATTCAAATGTTTGACACCTAATATTATCGCCTTGCACTACATTTAAAGAAATTAAATAATGAAGAATCTGCATGAATGTATGTATGTTTCTGGCATTGTGGAAAGTCACGCCTATAGCCATCAAATTTTAAATAAAGTAGTCCTGCACCCGAATATGGGCGCATAGAAGCCCAAATTGTAGATTTCGAATTTTTTTTAACATTCTGATTACTTAATTGCCAAGTTGTGAATATGCATTAAAATTTCGATTACTTGATGTTTAGTTAGTCAAAATATTTGACGGAATGATTGTCTGACCTAGGACATCGAAATGATCGTATATCAATATCGAAACAAGCTGTTCAAAATTGATACCAAATCAAAAAGTCAAATTTTAGTATTCATTGAGGGGCATGTTCTTTCAATTTTTCTCATTAAAATTTGACTACGTTTGGAATAGATTCTTTGCTTTTTTCCGTAAAAGCGAAAATTCTCTCTGCACGGTATACGTATATCGCAGCGCAGTGTTTCAAATTAAGTATTTAACAAAATAAAATATTTAAAGCTTTAATAATTCGACAGTTTAGGTCATAGCGCATTTTTTTAATTAAAATTTGTGAAATACAGGATGTCTTTGAATTCATGTGCTGAACTTTATAGGTAGGTACAGGGTATCCCACAAAGGACCCCCGTTTTAAAAATTAAATAACTCGAAAGCAAAGATTGATAGAAGGATGAAACAAAAGGTATGTTTACTGGGAAAGCTGTAAAAGTCTGACAGAAGTTTTACATTTAGTTACAGAAGTTGCCAATAGGAGGCGCTGTAGCCGAAAAAAAAACACTTTTGTTAAAAAGGTAACAAACGTGTCCTCTGTAAGCCATCGTTGCAATCACATCACAATCTTTTCAAAATGTCCGCGTTTCACACACCTCCCGTAGTGTGTCAACAGAAATGGATTCACATGCCTCACAGATCGACTCTTCAAGCTCATCCAGTGTTGCAGGCTTCTGGAAGACAGTGTCCTTCAAGGTGCCTCACAAAAAGTAGTCACAAGAGGTAAGATCAGGTGAATATGGAGGCCAATCCAAGCCTGTTCCAGTAAATTTCGAATATCCCAAAGCAATAACTCTATTCCCGAAGTATTCCTCAAGAAACTGAAACACCAGTGCGGTGTGGTCAGCCCTATCTTACATGAACCATGAAGTGCCTGGTCGATCCTGCATAGCTAACAGTGGGGCGACAAATTACTCCCAATACTTCTTCTTCCTCTTCTTCTTGAAGCTTGGCTTCCCTTTGGCGCCCTTTGCTTCAACTCAAAATAAAGTTATTTACAAGTTAAGCCACAAGGACGCATTCCCTCCAATTCAGGGGGAAATGTCGGTCCGAAAATCAAACTCGTACACTAAAAGTGCTTAAGAATTCTTTAAGATGTATTTGATGACAAATTTGCCTAAAAAATAATATCTCCAATGTTATTACAATGATTTAAAAGATCAGCTAAGAGGTCAATATTGCTGATTTTTATTTTCTTGAGCATAATGTTTCTGGCGCTATCGTACTTTGTGCAGTGAATAACTGCATGTTCAATGCTGTAAATCGTATAACATGAGTCACAAAATGGCGAATTCGCTCTACGATACCTGTACAACAGTTGAGTCGTGTCCAACATTTGCAATCTTCTTTTACTGATTACAACTTCCATTTTTCTATCGATGTTTAAACCCTTACTCCACTTACAGTGAACATTACAGTAGCTGAATCTGCGGCCGGTGTAAGAAGTCCGCCAGCTGTCGACTTGCTCTTTCTTAATAGTATTCTCGATGAACCTACACGCATCCTCTGCTGAAATATCCCCCAAGTTATTCATATTTTTCTTTTCGCAACTTTATCCACTCTTTCATTAAACCCTATACCCTTATGGCCAGGAACCCAGATGACTGTGAGGTGATGGAAAGACTTAATCCGCTCAAAGAGCTTAAGAATGAGAAAGTTGCATCTCCTATGAACACGTAGCAATCTTATCGTGAGGATTCAGTATCTCAAGGAGCTTACAAATGGCCCAAGCCTCAGCTGAAAAGATGGAGTTTCATTGTCAATGCGCTGACTGACAATTGCCGTGGTACGATCTACAGCCACAATGCCAACTCCTGTGTCGGATTTGGAAGCGTCTGTAGCGTAGATTTTAAACCCTTGATTCACGTAATCATTAATAATGGAACGGAAAAATTGCTGTATCTCCACATCCGAAAGATTTTATTCTGGAACTCATACTCATTAGTTTTGAAACTACACTTAACTTCTTCAGAAAAATCTAGTTCATTGTTAAAAGTTATGCACTTACTGAAATCTAGTTCGAGATTGCTTAGCTTACCTTTAACACACTGGCTAATGGGCTTACGTATTTTGCACCACTTGTACTTGCATCTTTGCAAGCAATTTTACAGATTTTCCGCAATGGGAGAGGCTGCTGACTGAGCGATATTCTTTATTAGGAACTTCATTGCGGTGATGCATCTTCTTGTATCTAAGGCAAAGACCCCTGCTTCGACATAACAACGGGAGAGGAGTGCTGATAGGCGCCCCTATAGCCAGTCTTAAAGCGTTATAAACTATTTTGAGCTTTTTCTTGTTTTGTTGAGAGGTAGACAAAAGGAGACAGCTGCCATAGTCTGTTCTTCCTCTTATTGTAGCATCTGCAATATTAACGAGATCCACTTTTCTGGCATCCCACCTGGGGCTCGCGATAAATTTAAAAGCATTCAGAATTCTTTCCAGTTTCGTACTATTTTATTAACATGGACGTTCCAGCTCAATTTACTATCAAACCACATGCCCAGAATTTTAATGTGATCTTCTGTAGGGATGCTAACACCATCAAGCTTCAATAGATTCTCTTCACTACTCCTTGTCCCGCCGAAAATAATCGTTTTACTTTTCTCTGGGAAAATGCATAAGTTCCACTCTTTAGCCCATCTATGAACTTTGAACAGCGCACTACCTTGGAGGGCGAGACATCTGCACTGTAGAGGAATATGTCGTCCGCATACACGAAGCAGTCGACATCAGCCGGGATAATTTCATAGATATCGTGCATGAAAATTGTGAAGAAAATAGGAGACAAAATGCAGCCCTGAGGGACTCCGCTGATAATTTCATAGCTTCTTGAAAGAACCCCTCTCCACTTTACTCTAATAGTTCTCAGGTTTAAGAAATTGGCAATCCACAGGATACTATTCCCTTTAACTCCGAATTGCATGATTTTATAGAGCAGGCTATCATGCCAAACTGAATCAAATGCAGCTCTGAGATCAAGAGCTACCAGTTGAACAACTTTCCTTTGCTTCCTGTGGTGCAGGATACTACTGAACAATTTATTAAGCAAGACCAGGGAACTTCTGTTTGGAATAAAGCCGTAATGCATGTTTGAGAGTCTTTTACTTTGCTGGATCCTCAGAAGTAATCTATTGAGAATCATCCTTTCCATTACTTTGGCAAGAATTTGCGTTAAAGAAATTGGTCTGTAGCTAGAAACCAGCGCACTGTCGCCCCCAGGTTTCAAAAACGGGATAGCAATAGCTTCTTTCCAATTCTTAGGGATTAGACCCAAATTCCATGACTTGTTGCAGGCCTCAAGGAGTGCTTGCTTGCAATCATCAGCTAAAACTGTGATAGCATATCTTGTAAGGTCATCTTGTCCCGGAGCTGAGTTTTTGAGGCTCCTGATAGCTTTATCGAGCTCAAAACCTGAAAAGGGGTTATTAAAACAGCTACTCTTTTCGTCACTAAAATCCAGGGGAAGGAACTTTTGAATAGTACTTAGCAAATACTACACTTTGCTCTTCAGGTGACCAAGCATGGCCATTCTGGGACTATAAGATATTGTTAGAGAACTGGACCTGACTTTTGTTATTTTGAATATTTTTAACTATCCTAAATAAATTGCCATCCTTTCTGGTATGACTACAATTTTTTTCCCAATAAAACCTTCTCTTGATATTAATGACCCTCTTAAGGTAAGCATTCCATTTCTTGTAAGAGATCCAGTATCCCCTTGAAAGATGAGCTTTAGCGAGTCTAAGACATTTCCTTTTCTGGCCAAGAATGAAGTTACATTCTGTGTCTCACCACGGGCTGTTTTTGCGATTAATCGCAATTTTTTTGAGGTTCTCCATTTTCGTGGCGCTCAAGATGCGGTTGAATTTTTCCAGGTTCCTTTCTTCTGGGTGCAAAGCCCTGAATCTGTTACTGCTTTCTGTAGCGAACGATTATTCTCTGGTTGCCAGCAACAGAGGCGTTGTTATCATTTGCGAACTTAATTTTTATAGGGTAGTGGTCACTGCTAAAGGGATCAGGAGAAACTTCCCATTTCAATTGACCATAAAGCTCGGCAGAGCACAAAGCGATGTCAATGCAGGATTCAATTCCTCCGGAACTTACATGAGTGGGCTTCCCTGTATTTAGAATGCAAATGTTGTTGTTGTTACACCACTCCAAAAGCACTCTACCCCCTGCTGACAGCCTGCTTGACCCCTAAGCCGGGTTGTGACAGTTGAAGTCTCCTAAAATAATAAACTTGCCGGTAAACGTAGCCAGAACTTATCCCACTCTTTCACGCTGAAAGTGGCCATTGGGAAGGTAGACATTGATCACTGAAATATCGGAACTATTTGCTCGGAGATCTACTCTCATAATTTCCCCTCCCGCTAAATCATAACTGCTATCTTGTACAAATAAGCTTGCCTATTGTTTCTTGATGGCAATCATTAGACTCCCGCCTTGGTAGGAGCTTAATCTATCTTTGCGAAAAATAACTTTATCGGGTAAGCAAAAATCGTCTAAATTAGAAAGCCAGGTCTCCTGAATAATTAACACGTCGCAGAAGAATTCTTTCCTGCTAATGATAAAGTTTCTTTTGTTGGAGATACTTCTTGCATTACATGAACAAAACGTAGGTCGCATCGAACTAGATGAGAAAAAGAAGCAAGCAGAGAAGCAAGAAAAAAAAAAAAAAAACTTATTTTATGAATAAAATCCCGGTTTCTAACCTTGGTCAGACTTTTTTGGTTTGCTCATGTCAAACTTGCTTTGAATGCAGGCTTCCCTTGTTATAGGTTCTGATTTAGAATGGGGCTTCTTGCCCTTACTTCTTACTACTTCTACTTCCATAATATGGTCATCCAAGTCCAGGTCACTGTCAGACTCAAGAGCTCTTTTCCCAATATGCTTATCTCTAGTGCATTCTGATATCCTGCTCAACTTTGTATCGAGCTTGTTGAACATGCTTTCATATTTTTGATCCAATCCTGCTAAGATTTTTTCGAAGTAGTCAGCCTGCTGTTTTAACGCACTTTCAAAAGACCCTTGCAACGCAGCTATTATTGGAGTCATGACTTTCAGGAAATCTTCCTTTGCAGAAGTAGACATCTGAGTTCCTGCCACCTTCGCATAAGACTTTTTGTTTGCTACAGCCTGCCTTGCTTCTACTACGGGAACATGATGGTCAGCACTATATTTGAGAATATTGCCCTCTTCGATTTATTTGTGACAGTTTTTCGAGGATGCTTCATGTGAGTTGCTGCACAATGCGCACTTGATCTGCTCACTTTAGCACTGTGGCCTAGTGTGATTTTCGCTACATTTGCTGCATCTGACTAATCCTCTGCAGCTTTTAATCCCGTGACCAAACCTCAGAAATTGAGGACATTGCCTTGGATTATCGTAGAACCTTGTGATCCTATGTCTTCTCAGCCATATTTTTACATATTCTGGCAAGTGGTGTCCTGCAATCGTAACGAGTACTCTTTCTGAAGGTTTCTTATTACTGTCTGAACTTTTCGCTAAAAATCTTCTTAAATTTAATACTTCAATCTCGTTATTATGATTCAACTCATTAGCTAGCTCTGAGAGCTCGACTTCTACTGGAATGGATGATAGAAGAAATTTGCTTGTCAGTTCAGACATGGCAAGCATCGGGGAGACCTTTACATTATGCAATTCAGATATGTTTAAAAGTTGCCATGCACATTCAGCCACCGAGGTATTTATTAGAAGCCTTCCATCTCTTATAATTTTAATGAAATCAATATTTTTAACTAAAGCCACTTTGCTAGATATTTCATCTTTCAAAATTTTAGGATTGTTTGCGTTTATATTCTTCACTATACCTTTAAGAAAAACTGTGTAATTTCTTAGTCCTCTTTCATGACAAATTTTTAATAAACACTCTGACGATATGGGCGGTTTGTACTGACAGTCCACATCAGAGCTCCATTCCATTTCTCTTCATTACACTCAAAATGAAAAGGAAAATTCTCCTAACTGAATTTTCAACGAAAAAACCAAACCAGGAGAACAAGACACTCTGTTTTTAGATTTACTTAAAGCACAAATTAAACACCACAATACGGGAAGAAAACCCGCACTTTAACACGTAGCACTTCGCCGAAGTAAACAAACGCGAGTCGAAGAATTCACCACCTACTCAGTACTGACTGCAGCCCCCAATACTTCAACATAACGGTCAGAAGTGATCGTTTCTCCCAAAAAGAAGGGGACAACAACCTTTGCTGGATGCTGCAACCCAAACAGTAACTTTCGGTACTGTTTGGGTACCAAAAGTTACAATACAATTGTTACAATACAAAGTTACAAACAATAGTTTTGCTTTACAAAAATGGGGGTTTTCAGCACCCCAAAAATCGCCAATTTTGTTTATTCACGATACCATTCAGGTGAAAATGTGCTTCATCTCTGAGCCATATGCAGCCAACATCGAATCCGCCATCATCAATCATTGTGAGCATTTCTTTCGTGAAGTCTTCTCTCTGTTCCACTGCTCGAACGGGAATGGTTTGGTGACATTGGATCTTGAACGGAAACATCTGTAGCCTGTTTCTCAGTATTCTGTGTATGCTGGATTGCCTTAAGGCGGATTCTTCTGCAAGTCTTCGGATTTTGCTGAATGAGTGTGGAAACTGTCGCGACATTTTTAGGAGCAACTACAGAGTGCCTGGGACCAACATTCCCCACTAAAGGCCTGTTCACACGAGTACGCTCACGACATAGTTGACGCAACTTTTTTGACGCTGGCGTAAATTCGCTTATGCTTATGCTTATGCTTTACGTTCACTACAATCATCAACGCCTTAGAGTTTAAACCTGATCATTCTAACTAGCCATACGGCCATTCACGGTTGTAGAAAAAATTTAGGGCGCTATCATGCCACTCACCCGAAGGCGAAAATAAGAGTCTGAGAGATCAGGCAATCACAGCTTTAAGGTGGCGTACACTAACATAATAAAATTTCAAATGAGTCATGAAAATCATCTTGAGTCCTGACTGAAGAACATAAAACTGCTTAGTGAGAGATTCGAGATAATAATATCTAATTCTTGAGAATTCATTGTATGAGTATCACGTGACCGGTACTAGCCAATAAGGTTGGATCCACAGTGGTAGCCATGTTGAGTTCAATTATTTACACTTTGTACAAATAACACTAAAAGTCTTTGCTTGTCCAGGCACTACGTCCATATTCTTAGTGGTAAACACAAACATGAAATAAGTCTTGGTTAAATACTAGGATTAAATGCTTGATTAAATACTTGAATAAAATGAGATAAAGGATAAAACTATATACATATTTACAGCAACCACTTTACATTATGGTGAATTGACCTAGGTCGTTTCACGACGCTTTCCACAGTGCGATCATAGTTCGTAAGTTCTCTCAAAGTATTGACTGGCGAATTCTCCATTTTCTCAAAAAAGTTGTGAGCATCCATTAGGATCTGCTCCTGTTTTGGTTTAATTTTTAAATTTTCATAAATGATCGTATTTCTAACATACCAAGGCGCGTTAACCATCGCTCTTAGTATTTTATTTTGCAGGAGGTTAACTTTCCTTCGTTCAGTCTTTAACGCCGTGGCCCAGGCCGGAGCTGCATAAAGCAAAATTGGTCTAATAAGTGCTAAATAGAGATTACGTTTAATTTTTAAGGCTGAGTTAAATGTCCGTCCTATGAGATTATAGAGAGACATGTAAGCTCTATTTGCTTTGGTAACTTGGTTAATTACATGGTCTTTAAAGCTAAGTCATTCATCAAGAATCACTTCGAGATATTTAGCGGACGAAGAGACTGGGATGATATCATTTCCAATTTTTATGTCACTATTTGTTCTCTCATTTTTCCTGTAACGACGAAAGTGAACAATACTGCATTTTGAGGTATTAATTGTTACCTTCTAGAGCTGAAACCAGGCGGCGACACCGTTCACGTAGAGTTGGAGGTAGTTTAGAGCTAACTGCGGGCTTCTTGATTGCTACAAAATCACAGTGTCATCTGCATACTTTAGTGTTTTAGACCCTAATGGATTAGGTAAGTCATTTAAAATTTTTTAAAAAGCTTTGGTGCGATAACTGAGCCTTGCGGGACCCCACTTTGTATTATTTTCTTCTGTGACAGAGTATCTCCAACGGGAACTTGAAAAGTTCTTCTCTTCAGATAAGAAATCATGAGCTTCACAAAACTGATGGGGAACATGCAATTATTGATTTTATAGATCAGGCCGTCGTACCAGACTGTGTCGAAGGCTTTCTCCAGGTCTAGGAAACACGCCGCAACTCCTGTCTTGTGGAAAAAAGCTCTGGAAATAAATTCTACAACATTAAGTACTTGGTGGGTCGTGCTGTTTTCTGAAGCCGAACTGCGCTGGGTCGATCAGATCAAGGCGTTCTAGGTGACTTGTCATTCTTCAGTTAAGAGCTCTTTCGAATACTTTGCCAATCGCCGGTAAAAGGCTGATGGGACGATAACTGGTAGCTTCCGATGGGTTTTTCCCCGGTTTTAAGATCGTAATAATTATAGAGTGTTTCCACTGAGAGGGGAAGTAGCAGTTTCTTATGCACGCATTAAAAATGTTAGCAAGTAATACGAAATATTTGTGGGGAAGGGCTTTCAAGGCTCGATTGTTTATTCCATCAAAACCTCTGGCTTTCCTGATGTTAAGTCTTTTGATGATGTACTAAATTTCACCTGGTAAAACAAATTTAATAAAATCTTGGTTATCTCTGCCTTTGATGCTATTAATTTCATTGTTGATCTCCTCTTCGTGTTGTGGGTCGGTCGTAGAATTTGGTCGAAAAGTCTCCTCCTGTATCAGCGAAGACATTTGCAATGTCAGCTTCGGAGTGGTGGGTCAAGCCCATGTGATTTACAGTGCGATATGATTCATCTTTTCTTTCCGCATAGCATTAGCAATTTTCCAAACTGTGTTTGTATCAGCGCCTATGTTATCCAATAAATCTTCCCAACTGCTTGATTTAAAATCATTAATATCATTAGAAATTTTTCTGCTTAAATAATTAATTTGCCTTTTTAAGGTAGGGTCTTGAGTGATATTATGCCTTTTCCTTAATCTATTCCTTTCTTTTATAGTATTTAGGATATCATCTGGGAGTTTTCGAGTGTAGGATTTCTTGCATTCATAAGACGAACTTTTGATAGCATTTTGAATTTTTAAGGTGAGAGAGTAGATTTCGCTTTCAATTTCACCACAGTTTTTAAGTAGGGGATTGCAGGGCAGATTGTTCATATGTTCCGTGAAACGATTCCAGTTAACTTTTTCCAGTTATTATTCCAGTTAGCGAGTTTTTGGCGGAGTAGGGTAGAACCCATAAAAATCAAAGATCACGGGAAAATGATCAGAAGAAAGCTCGTCCAGAACTTCTAAATATGGGGTTTGGGTAATTCCTTTGAACAAAGCAATATCCAGGATGTCTCCCTTATTCCTCCAATAATGAGTATACTTATTAGGTGCAACAAGCTTAATATTTCTTGCGTTTAAATAATTTAAAAGTAGTCTTCCATTTCTGTTATTTCTTCTGGCTCCCCAGGAGCAATCTTTCGCGTTCAGGTCACCGGCCAGGATCGTCGGAAAATTCAAAGACGTAAGAATATCTAAGTCTTGCAGATTAATATCTATCGGGGGGGTTATAAGCCGCTATAATTAGAAGATTTTCATTTGAGGTGCTATTTACAAGTATTGCGGTATATTCTATCCTAGCAGTACTCTGCAAATTTATTGTTATGCTTTATATGATTTTTTATAAGAATTGCAGTCCCTCGTCCTCTGCATCGGAGTGTATTATTTCTAATAATACGATAGCCATGAATTTTAAACTTCTCACTAGGTCGTAGATGCGTTTCACTTACTAACATGACATCAACATCGTGATTAGTCAGGAGCTCAGTTAATTCAAGTTTTTGCCTGAAAACGCCATTAGCGTTAAAAAATGCCATTCTGAGATAAGAATGAATTATATCGATATTATTATTCGCTTTCGTATGGGCGTTAAAATTCATAGTTTAAATTGGTAAAATATTCAGTGGCTTCCATGCCGATTTCAATTTTAGTCATCAATGACCTGGAGGTTTTGAACCTTGTAAAAAGTTCTTTTGCTTTAGATAATTGGGTCTTAATCCAGTCACAAAAGTTAGCTTCGCTATTAACCCAGCTCGATTTATTGGTGTTCTCTGTACTTTTTCCTGTCGGAAGGGCAGGGAAATCTTTCTTATTTAAGCTAAATTTTCCTTTTTGCTCGGCCGCATTGGGGGGAATTTCAGCTTTCCTAATTGTTGGGTATTTCTCGCAAACCTTATAGGACGATACATGGGAACCATCGCAGAAGGCACAGCGTGCTGGTAGTTTTTCCTTCGGATCTTTGCAAGCATACGTTTCATGGGGGCCTGCACATTTTAAGCATCTGACAGCGTAGTTACATAGTTCTCTCGTATGGCCGTAACGCTGGCACCTGTGGCATTGCACAGGGCCAGATTTTTTCTTATGGGGTCTTACAAGAATATTCAATCCTCTCAATTTTTCTAGCTTCCATACTTTCTTTTCTGCTTCATTTTTCTTAGTTTCTACAAGGAATAGGGGCAATTTAACGACTTGACCTTCTCTGTAACTAGTAATTTGCCTGACTTTGCTAACAGGGATTTCGAGTTCTTTTAATTCTTGTTCGATTTCTTCTGGTTTTGTAGTGCGAGGTAATCTTTTGATTACAATTATCGGCTTTTTAGAGTTAGCTTGAAAGGTATGAAAAGGCACACCGTCTTTCTGAAACATGTCCGTTATTGCACGGTAATCATCTGAAGTTTTTGCACGAATCGTTAGTGTGTCTCCTGTCGTTCCGCCTTTATAATTTTTTATATTTAGGGTATCCTCAATTCTTGCTTTTAATTTTCCCCAGTCTCCTGCAAATTCACAGAGTACGATGGGGGGAATATGCGTGGGTGTCATTTTGGGGGTTAAGAATTCTCCCTCTTCTGTGCTATCCATTTTTATCATCGTCAGGTAATTCAGCAAATTTGTTTTTCTGCGGTGGTTCGGCTATTTCACTTTCCGAACGCGTTCTTTTTAGCGTGTTTTTTGGGGAAATAAAACCCTCATCATCAATTACTTTTTCTTTTTAGTCTTAGAATTAACTCGTTTAATTTTAACATTTTCCTGATTCGGATCTTTCATTATGCTAGTACTTTCCTGATTTTTGGCTTTAAGCTGAGAGTCATTAAGTTTGATAGTTATCTCATGAGTTTTCTCAGTAACCTGCGGAGCTTTTAAACCTGAAGTTATTAGCTGCTCGCGTTCTTTAACAAGATCGTACAGTTGGCTAACTTCTGCCGGCGATAAATTCTTTCCGCCTATTTCTCCTAAACACTTTTTCAATTCCTCTTCCTCCATAATTTTAATAAGCTCTTATTCTACACTAAGGTGCTGGCTGCATCCTGATAGAATAGAAACATGACTTACCAATGCAGGGGAAAATATAATGTTGGATGTAGCACGTGGCTACGTTCAATAACACGTTGTCAGACCGGATCTGGTGGCAGGAGCAATCGCTTTCACGTTGACCTTCGCGCACCGCGTCTTCCCTCCGAATCGATGATCAAGTGGCGAACAGCTAGAAACTCAAAGACAGAGCTAAAATTGGACGGCTTATAAAGGTTCCCCGTTTTAAAAATTAAATAACTCGAAAGCAAAGATTGACAGGAGGATGAAACAAAAGGTATGTTTACTGGGAAAGCTGTAAAAATATGACACAGAAGTTTTACATTTAGTTACAGAAGTTGCCAATAGGAGGCGCTGTAGCTGAAAAAAAACCACTTTTGTTAAAAAGGTAACAAACGTGTCCTCTGTAAGCCATCGTTGCAATCACATCACAATCTTTTCAAAATGTCCGCGTTTCACACACCTCCCGTAGTGTGTCAACAGAAATGGATGCACATGCCTCACAGATCGACTCTTCAAGCTCGTCCAGTGTTGCAGGCTTCTTCTGGAAGAAAGTGTCCTTCAAGGTGCCACACAAAAAGTAGTCACAAGGGGTAAGATCAAGTGAATATGGAGGCCAATCCAAGCCTGTTCCAGTAAATTTCGAATATCTCAAAGCAATAACTCTATCCCCGAAGTACTCAAAAACCTGAAACACCAGTGCGGTGTGGTCAGCCCCATCTTACATGAACCATGAAGTGCCTGGTCGATCCTGCATTTAGTTACAGAAGTTAACAGTGGGGCGACAAATTACTCCCAATACTTCAACATAACGGTCAGAAATGATCGTTTCTCCCAAAAAGAAGGGGACAACAACCTTTGCTGGATGCTGCAACCCAAATAGTAACTTTTGGGGAATGTAATAGTTTTGCTTTACAAAAACGGGGGTTTTCAGCACCCCAAAAATCGCCAATTTTGTTTATTCATGATACCATTCAGGTGAAAATGTGCTACATCTCTGAGCCAACATCGAATCCGCCATCATCAATCATTGTGAGCATTTCTTTCGCGAAGTCTTCTCTCTGTTCCACTGCTCGAACGGGAATGGTTTGGTGACATTGGATCTTGAACGGAAACATCTGTAGCCTGTTTCTCAGTATTCTGTGCATGCTGGATTGCCTTAAGGCGGATTCTGCTGCAAGTCTTCGGATTTTGCTGAATAAGTGTGGAAACTTTCGCAACATTTTTAGGAGCAACTACAGAGTGCCTGGGACCAACATTCCCCATTAAAGGCCCGTCCACACGAGTACTCTCGCGACGTAGTTGACGTTAGAAATATCATAACTGTATAATAATCAGCATTGTTCACGCCATCTTCAGATTTCTCAAACCGTATATATTTGTATAAATTTAAAATTCTCATTAAAGGGGAAAACTGTATATTTATAAAGCAATGATCCGACTAGTATATCCATATGCTTTACCTGTTTATAACACCGTAAGCATTAGGAATCTAAATAAATTACAGTTTATACGAAATCAAAGTTTCTGCCTTAGAAAATTCTCCTTAATTATTATAAATATTGGCTATATCATGTGTAATAAAAATCTCTATAAATATACCAATATTAAATAGACCAAAAACTAACTTCAGCAATATAACAACTTCTAAAATAAAGCAGTTGACTGTGAAAGAGTATTCAATAAAATACAATTACAAAATTTTGGAGGAAAGTAACAACTTGTGTCATACAGCAATCATTTATTGAAGTTTAATTAAATTGTCTTTGCAGTGACTTCTACTTGTTACATTCTTATACCAAACACTGCTATCACAGATAGTTGAGTGGTCAGTGCGCTGCTTTGCAGATGGAAAGGTGGCGAGTTCGGACCTACTGTACGTAAATAATATATAATTCAGTTAGCTTTTTCTCATTTTGAAACGTGTTTCTTAATATTTAATCATAAATCATTACATTCTTATTTTACCTATTATTATTATTATTGTTTTCATTTATTATTTTATTCATTATTATTATTATTGTTTTTAATTTAGTTTAAAAATGTGCATTGCAAATAAAAACCCTTATGTAATAATATATCTGCGTCTTTTTATCCTCTTTATCGTATCAGCTATAAATTCTCTCGTTATTTTTACTTTATTGCATATTTTATCATGCACATAATTTCTCATAAACTGTCCAAAGTTTGAACCTCATTCTAAATTCAAAAATAAATAAAAAGAAAAACAAAAGACCAAGGAAGGGGGAGTTAAAAAAATATGAAGTTGGTTTTATTATATGGTGGATGGTGTATATAAAGAGAATTAAGTAATTTTATTCTCTTTATATACTGTATTCCAAACCAATTTTATAAATCTTAATTTTCATACAATATAGAATCTGCAAGTCTGTCAAACTGGTCGATACTCATCCTGAAGTAATTAAAAAACAAGTAATATACCAAAAAAAAAAAAAAAAAAAAAAAAAAAGTCAATTCCTACTTAGGTCCACAAAGAAAAATTTTAAAAATACAAAAATAAATAAATAAATAAAAATACAAACAGAATTTTTTTTAATTAAAAATTTAATATGTGAAAAAGCTGTATTAACATCAAGTGTCATCCACTACAAGTTTAAAAAATTGTATTTGAACTTGATGAAGAAAAAGTATTTTATTAACGACTGAAAATTTGAATAAGATATACGGAAAGTGTGAGCTAATAGTAGAAATTTAATAATTCCGGATATTCATTTCGCAAACGAGGCAATAAAGAAAAAAAAATCTTTTTGAACAGGTCGCTCTAAATAAATCTTTCGGAACCTTTCCCGTCATTTTTTTTTGCGGTTTTGCGTCTGCTTAATGAAGTAAAGTTTCAGCTATCAAAAAATCATCTGATTCGGGCAACTTGCCGCAAACATATAGAAACTCAGCGAAGTAACAAAATACAGCTCCGTTGACGCTATATTAAAGCGTCACGTGATTTTTGCACAAAATAATTCTATTGGTTAAACGCACTCTTCGCAAGCGTACTCGTTTGGACGCTTTTACGCTGGTAACGTAAAAGCGCGTTCGTCAGCTACGTTTCGAGCGTACTCGTGTGGATGGGCCTTTTTCATACACGTCCTTTCACGTCCTCAGACTGATCACTCTTTATAGCAGTGTTTCGCAACCTTTTTTGTGCTATGTCCCACCTAATCCTCTCTAAAATTTTTAAGCTCCCCTAGCATATACATAATTTTTAATATTTAAAAATTGAAATATTCACGAAAGAAATTTGAATGATAGCTTTTAGGAAGAAATGACTACGAAATTTTATGAGCAAACACAGTAAGTGAACTTTCAAAATCAAGAAAACTCTCATTTCAGTGAAAGTTTTTATTTTAAGTATTAGTAATTTTTATTATTTAAATTTAGCGAGGTCCTTGCGCTTGATACTTGCTGCAAAGAAGTTTTATGTCAGGTTCCAATTTAGATAACCTGAGTCTCAAGTCACCCCGTTTCATTATATACAACCGATTTTTTTTTTTTTTTAACAGCAAATTATTTATGGCACTAAACCCGCATACAGCAAAATATGAAGATGGAAACGGTAACAATAGTTCTCTTGCAAATTTTGTTGCATTTGGATATCTGATTCTGGTTTCCTCACAAAGCTATGTCATCGCTCCTTTTATATTAAATAAAGTTTTAATCACTCTTCATTTTGCATTTCTGCGAGTTCTTCTTTTACTGCATATTTAAAATATCAGCCAAATCCACTAGAATTGGCTGCATCATCCAAGTTGGAAAATCAATTTGTTTTAAGTTACAAAATCTTTTAAATCAGCCGATAAAATTTTCATATGATCGATAATAACAAGTATAGCGGTAGTCACGTCCCAATTTTGGAGCCAATGAGACTTTTCAAAATTTTTGTGCTAAATAGTATATGCCTGACATAATTCAACAAAGATAAGGAAACCAAATATTTTCCTTTTGCATCATAAGTTTTATTTGCTCCTTGAAGTGGTTTATTTAATATATTTAATTTTTCAAAGATATTGGCTAAATAACTCACAATTGCCTTGTTATCATTCGTTAACGGATTTTTCATTTCAGGTTTGTCGCTTAAAAATTAACTAAGAGTATCAAATAGTTCCATAAATCTTTCCAAGCAATTCCCTTTCGACAGCCTTCTTACTTCAGTGTGAAGTACAAGTCTCATATAGTCTTCATTTTGTTCTTCATAAAATAACTTGAAAAGACGTTCACATTTGGCCCTAGCTTTAATAGCATTGATACACTTTATAACTGAATTTAGTACTTCGTTTAGAACAGGCGCATTGTTTCTAGCTACCAGGTTTTCTCTGTGAATAACACAATGTACAAGAACCATTTCTGGATTCTCATCTTTATCAATTTTAAACAACCCTTTTTCTTATTCCGTGCATTATATTATTTTTCAACCATCATATTAGGAGCACCATCTGCAGTACAAGATGTATTATATTATATTTTTTATTGGTATATTTTTTATATCTAAGTAATTTTTAGCTTACTATAAATATCTTTGGAGATAGTGGTGCTTTCTAATGATTTACAGAACATTTCTTCGGCAAAATCCCCTTTATGAATATAGTATCTTACATATGTTACAAGTACGGCCTCACTGTCTCTCAAAGTTGGTTCATCCATTTGCACCGAAAATTTTCTTGTTTTCAGCTTTTTAGCAAGTTGTATTTCAATACCCTCACTCATTTAATCTTTCTTCTGCAAACAGTATTGTTATTTAGTGGCATAGCTTTAACGTCTTTGTCATCTTTTTCTAGAACAGTTTTAAATGCTGATATTGATGGTTTGATTAAATTCTTCCCTATAGTACGGCTTTTCCCAGATTAAGCGATGAGTAATGAAATTTGATAAATAGCCTCAAGAGCACGATTAACAGTTGCATTATGAGCAGTAAATAGCCACTTTAATATTACTCTTTTTTCAAAAATGTTCTTTAAAGTGTGAAAATAATTCGGATCTGAATTAATATCAGCATTATGTTTCGCCTTAATTATGATCTGAAATTAAAGTCGTGACATAAATTAAGTTCGTTAAAATGTTAACGAAAGTTGCAATTGGCAACGTATGTTGCCTAGTAAATAAAACACTGATTCAGTACAATTTTGCTGGCTTTTGCCAAATAATTCTCCAACAACATTGTTGTTTTCTGTCCTTGTCAAAGAGTACGACTTCTGTCGCAGTCCCATCAGACATGCATCTGATGCGCCGGGGATACAATATTTCCCTGTATAGACGAACTGGTACAGGCGCCGCAGCCGTCCAGAGACTACTTGTTCAGAGATACATCTTTTGCATAGATGGGCCTTTAAAGGGCATGGTCCCTTCGAAAACTTGCGCTATAAGCATGAACTGCCCAGCTGGTATAGTGGTTAGTGACGTAAACCGCTGAGTGGCTTCAGAAACCAAGTATGTTTTTCCATATTAATGCAGAATTAATTATCAAGTCAGCAGGTGTCAATCTCTGTCTGCCAGACGACAGCCCCGAGGGCAAGCGAACAGATCAGGTGGCATTTATTAAACCAAGTAAGCACAGATTAAAATTTATGCACAGAATAAAACCTGAATAAGACTTAACATCATAAAAATGTGAGAATACTAAATATACATCATAACCTATGCATATTCTGCGTAATATGCACACATGAATAATGCCCATAAATTGTGAAAATTAACTGCTCACTGAATTCGGTTTCAGTGACACTTTGGAAAAAAAACCTTGTCCTGTTGTGGCCCGGTCGCATTGCTCTTGCCATTTAGAGGCTTATTTTTAAGAGTCTGCTTCTTCAACATAACAATCGACTTTGTTGGAAGTTCACTTAGTGATGGAAGTTCGCAGCTTCTTCGACAGCAGTGTCCGCTTGTAATTCTCGTATGAGCAGTAATCCGACTAAGAATGTGGGTTTGTGAGACTGGCGTTCGTAACAGGATACCTCAAAAGCTCTGTAATATAGGATTCCAGGAATTGACCCTAGTTATTGCTACTAGTATCGACACAGAATCCGTGTAAATGTGCTTGACACGGAAGGGCGTTTTCTCGCAGACTACAGTACCGTTGTGTCCAAGGCTTAATTTCTCAAATCAGAAGTGCCGGAACTCCTACGGAAGACTGTCAGGAAGAACGGAAAATATAAATAAAATAACTAAGAGAAAAAAGTCTGAAAACCTTCAGATTTTATATTGCGTTCAAACGGGCATTCTTTTCATTTACAGACAGATACAAGTTTCGAGAGCATTTGGGCTAACGCCACATTGCGCTAAAAATATTTAAAAACATCATATCTTTAGAATTTCTGATAGACAGTCTCGCGCGCTGGAGATAAAAATTTTTTATTCCTACATTGTTGCCACTGCTTGCTTTGAAATTGTTGAGTTTTTATTTAATAAAAAATTCATTAAAGTTTTACAAAATATGAAATAGATAATAAAACAAATTCCAAATTCGGGCTTCCAGGTCACCATGTTCGGGTAGAGGACTATGTTATTCAAAATTTAATAACTCTATGTACCGTTGTTTTTTAATAGTGCAAGAAACATACAGATTCTTCATTATTTAGTTTCTTTAAATATAATACAGGGTTGTAATATTTGGTGGCAACGATTTGAAAAGTGTTTCGGGCATTTAAAGTGATTCGACATAGCCCATTTGGGCTCAAAATAAAATGATTAATAATTGAAATAATTAAATAACTAAATTAAAATTCAATAAAATACTAAGACATAAATGAAAATTTAATAAGTTATTAAATTCATGATAAATAATAAATAAAGAAATAAAATATCGGGCCTCATCTTATTTGGAGGTCCGGTTGGACTTAAATTTAATTCAGAAAACTAAACAGTAGTTTAGCAGGTGTCCGACTGAATTTCGGCCCTGAATTAGGCCCTGGAACTATTTCAAGGCATAAGAGAAATGAAACCATTCTTTTTCCAGAACACCAATGGAACAATGCAAAACAATTAAAGTGTCACTAATGAGAATAGAGAGAAATCTAAAAACTATACGAGATTACAGAAAAATATTTTAGTGAAAAGTGTAGCTTCGAAACAAAGAAGAGTCCTGTGCTTTCTGACCGCGATGCCCAGCTCATATAATTCTAGTTATCAAGCAGATGGTAACTGGGTAAAAAAATTTCTCCCGAATTTGATCCAGTAACAAGATGAGAACAAACGCAAAGTCTGCACAAGTAACAATTTTTGTTCCCCATATTTGGTTACATAGTTCAAGTCTATAGGAGCTCTGCAGTCATGCACTAGCGCTGGACATGCATGACGAAGGTAATCGCTTTTAGCACTTTCGGGGGGGGACGTTTTACCCAGGGCCATCGGCTGCCCGTGTACTTTCCTAAGATTGCCGCCCCAAAATTTATAAAAAAAAAAAAAAAAATGTTCAGTGATTAATAAATTTTTATTTCATACTAAGTATTTACATTTGACAAATTGTAAAAAAAGTGCTTACGTATGACAAGTGTACTTAAAATGAATTTAATAAATTTAAAATATTTAGTCGTTGTATCGCGAAATTCCGGCAGCCCCTGATTTTTGCCCCCGCGTACTTTTACGCGCTGCACCCCGCTAGGATCGGCCCTGATTTTACCCTCTTTGATGAATTTATTGCACTACCTGGAGAACAAGCCTCTGACATGTCGATGGGGAATTTCCTTTTTAAAAGTCTTAACACCTCCATCCGTTTTTTCACGAGAGAAAGACAGGTATGCATTCGGAAGTTATAATTTATTTTATCGCATATTTATTTTTAAAATAAAATTTGCCTTCTAAAACTGCGTTTCATTTAGATAAAGGTACAATGCGCGGGGGGAAAAAAGGGGGGGACAGTTCTATTTCTCCCGTTCTACTGGGCCGATTGAAAAAATTCAAATTGCGTTTTTCATACCTCGAAAAACCAACTTAGGATATATATTAGATTTATATATAGCGCTGTTCTAACATAGGTATTTTAACACAAAATCGGAGTTTTTCTGAAATAATATACCAATTTTTTTCCATATTTCGATTCTACAATTTAAGTTCATTCCAAATAAAAGTCACCCATTTTTTGTTTTTTATTTTAAAATAATTTTTATCAATTTTTCAAAAAACATTTTGAATTATAATCGATAAAATTTTTACCATCATCTTAAAAGTAGACGTATTTCTAAGCATACCTGCAAAAAATCACATTTCATAATTCAAAATTTCCAAAGATATACGTGAATTTATAACATTGGCGCGTTTCGAAATTTGACATATTTGTTGAAAGCGCTAAAAACATCAAATGACACTTTGTTAAAATTATTAGACACTTTGTTAAAATTATTAGATCTGGAAGTAGGAACGATGTGACTTTTTTGCCCTCATGCACAATGTAAAAAGATAGAAACGAGGTGTCTTTTTTTCCGCTCCGCCATAATGAAAGGAAAGGAAAATTGGTTGCCATATATTAAGAAGTTCGCCAAGTGAATTATTCTTGGCGCAAACTGAAAAAAATTGCGCCAAGATAAATTTTTGAATTTCTCAATGAATTTCGCACCAAATTTTACAAAGTTTCATATTCAGGCATAATTTGAGTCGTAGAATCGACATATGTAAAACCATTGGTATGCTATTTCAGAAAAAGTCCGATTTTGTGTCAAAATACCTATGTTACAATAGTGCTATATATAAATCTAATACATATCCTAAATCGCGCTTTCGAGACATGAAAAACGCAATTTGAATTTGTCAATCGGCCCAGTAGAACGAGAGATATAGAAGTATCTCTCTCTCTCTCTCTCTTTTTTTTTTTTTTTTTTCCCCGCAGTGTACATAACTGCTCCGGTGCGGTCCGGCTAGAATTATGATTTACTACAGAAACTGAGAAATACCGGAGCGAAGCTCCGTCGCAATTTAAGCTCTGATTCTGGCCGGGTTCGAATTCGAGAAGGAATGGATGTTTGTAAGCATATAGTGTCACTGCCACTATTATGGATTTGGGCAGCTGTTTTACTGCATAATTTGAATGATGCGTAAGGAATTAAAGACTTGCAGACAGATTGTGCCGTAGAAGCATCAGATAATTTTATTACTGGACGAATAATTCTTAGGACACATATTCTCCTTCATATTTATTGAAATATTATTGAATATTTTTTGAAATCTACATTTAAACAATAACAATGGACGAAGCTGAGAGACGTGCGAGGTCTGTTAGCAAGAGTAAGGCAAAGCAGAAAAAAGAATGCGCATTTTAGAAGTGTTATGTATGGAGTCAAAATTTCAGGTCTCGAAGAAGTGATTGGCTATTGGAACAGTAAATGGTTGAAAACCGAACTCCGAATCTTTCGATTGCTACCCGAATAGGCTTTCCAATTAGATCACAAAAGCCCGCGATACAGAAGAAGAGACTTTCATACATACTGATAAACACAGACAAAGAAACAATAAAATTAAGTCCATCTCTCCTGAATATCTATTCATTAAGGTGAAAGAATTCATTCATTAACTAGATGCTTCGATAGGCAAATGATGACTCTGTAGAGATATCAGGTTTTTTTTTCGGAACCACAAAACATGAGAAGTCAATTGCGCTCTCTCTCAGGGACTCGAACCACATACCTTTCAGTGTTAGCTGGACATGTGCTACCATACGGATGAATGCGGTAGTTCGTTAGATTCCTCTCAACGTAAAGGGGAACATGGGGGAGGCATGAGATTCAGTCGATGAAATCTGTGTTACAACAAATTATCGCTTAAATTTCAGTGCCACTATAGAAACATTGGGGTTTTCGAAACAGGAAATAAGAAGACTCAACTATGCCCTTGCTAGAATTTAAACCACGAATCTCCTATCTGCTAGACCAGGGTTTCTTAAACCTTTTTCAGTCGCGCCCCCTTTTTATCACTGAGATTTTTTCGCAACCCCCAGGAGCCCGTAATATTTACAAAGATTTTGTAGTACCCCATAAGTATTGCGCAAATCCGACACACGCGTGAGTGAAACTGTTAATTTTTTCACTTGTACTGTAATATACTATTGCAGTTTTAGATCATTCATTTTAATTTCTAATTTTAAAACATAGATCAATGTGAAAATTTTAAATGAGTAACAGACGAAATGACAGCGTGCCGTGCAAACAAATTTAAATTTAAACAAATTTAAATTTTAACAAACATGTATATACGTAAAAAAGCAAATTTCAAGTTAAAATAATTAAAAAATGTGCAAACATATAAAGGATTTAATTTATGAACTAATCTACAATCATTTAAATTCAGATAGCATAAGTAAATCAAGTGCAAAACCAAGCCATGAAAATAAATTCACCAATTTATAAAATTATTCTAAAAAAATTGTTTTTTAAAAATGCATAAGTGAATGACTGTTGAGCAGGCAGGAGACAGACTTATCAAGGGGAAGTTGCCTCCAAACCTAACTCTCCAATCATTCAATTCGTGTTTCGTCATTCATGCAGGCAAGGGTAAAAGTTAAAACACATGAAGTAAAGAGTGAAGAATGTCCAAAAAGAAATACCAATAAAATGGTACCTTTAGAAATTAGAGTTCTAAAAGGGAAATACCAATGAAGTCTTTTGAGAAATAAGCAATGTAAAGTCAAGTATTAAATTAAACTTTTTTTTCAAAAATTAATTTTTCAGAAAAATTAATTCAGAAACCAATGCATTTTAGAAACCTTTGTCTACAGAAACCTCCCGACACGAATATGCATATCAATAAAAAGAAACTAAAAAGGAACTAGACATAATTTATATAAACCAATCAGAAACAAAAAGAACTAATTCATAATTTTTTAAAAAACAAATATATACTTAAAAATATAATTTCATATCTAGAAAATACTTAAATACTACATAAAAAATATTTTAAAAATACTTAAAGCAAGTAAATAGTAAGTTTAAATTCTAACTTACCTACTACTCGTATAATAGCGTTGGGGTCTGCAAAAGTTTTTCCAAACTGATGTAAGTGTGTTCTTCAAATTATATAGATGGCGCTTATGTAAGTATACGCACTCTGTTACTATATATATATATATATATATTATTCTTTATATACATATATATATATACTTTTGATGCGGCCGATTGCTTCCAAAAAGGGAGATGCACATCTGCATGTTATAGAAGTCTCACATACAAAATTTCAATGTTCTGAGGCTATTCGTTTTTGAGTTATGCGAGATACATACATATATACGTACGTACGTAGAGACGCTACGAAAATAATCTCTTCTGAATCCATTTTAAATCAGTTTTATAATTCGTTTGAAATGGGGAAAAGAGCCTTTTATACTCGGAATATTTCATGATTACAATACTTCTTTTACTTCGTACAAGGAAGTGAAAAGCCTGAAGTAAATATTGAAACAGTTCTTAATAACGTTACCGTTGCAAAAATCTTTTAAAAACTGTGGGAAAATACATATTTACAGAAAAAAGAAGAACTGTCAGAAATTTCTGGGTTAAAATTCCATGAATGGTAAAGAGAAAAGGCAGTTTGACGAAAACATCAACTGGCAACAATTTGACAAGAATACTGATATCAATGTTTTCTATATAATGTTAAGCTTTTAGCAAAAATAAAAGAAAAATATCTGCGTATTATCATATAGAATTTACATTTAAATTTAATGAAGCGATGCAGTCATTATTCGAGAAGAGCAACATCCCAGACTTTCAACTATGAAATGATGCACTTTTTCATGAATATCCAAAACTAATTAATCAAAAGTTTGATTTTTACTGGTTAAAAAAAAAAAAAAAAAGGTCTTCCTCCCAGGATTATCGATAATGTTGTACTCTTCTTTAAGTGCCTTGTATGCACATGTATATCTCTTTCTTGCATTTTATAAATGTCGTCTGCTCAGCCGGGGTTGCCCAGAGTACGGAGTTACGACGTACATATGGTCATCATAACTCTGTTCAAAGGAAAATTCTTTGCAAATGCGGTTAATGGAGAAATATTCATGGAGGCCTGTTAACGACGAATGGGAATGTGCAAAATCGAAGCGTTGCCTTTTGTTAACAACAGGAAGATTTACAAGAAACCGCCCAGACGGTATAGTGAGTAGGGGAGGTAAACCGCTGAGTTGGCTTCGGACCCAGGTATCCATGCAGAATTGGTTACCAACTCTGCGGGAGTCAACCACTAGCTACCAGGCCGCAGCTCTGGGCAACCCCGGCTGAGCAGACGACATTTATAAAATGCAAGAAAGAGATATACATGTGCATACAAGGCACTTAAAGAAGAGTACAACAATGTACAAAGAAATATATACATGTGCATACAAGGCACTTGAAGAAGAGTACAATCATAATATATGTATATACATATAAATACCAACTCATATACAGATATATACACACTTACGTACATAAATATCCCGAAACAAATAAAAGTATATATACTCTCACTCATATTGATATATACATCGATACATATACGTTATCATGATAGTTAAAGTTTACAAGAAGCATGCCACTGAGGTACGCGTGATCCTTAGTATAAATTAGATACCATAAATAAAAGATATAAACACGTACAGATACATTACAGCATTCAGATACAGTACGAACTTTATGTATGAGAACCTGACATAGCATAAATACAAAATTACATATTGAACATACATATCACATGCTCTCTGTTGCTTACATATTGAACTAGCTTATATAGATTTTTATGACTACTATCTTCCAGCGTCAGAAGAGTAATTGCTAGTACAGTAGTCAATTATTGTTTTTAGTTTCCGCTGGACAACTCAATGCGGTAGCGAAGGGCCCGGATTCGAATCTGGGAGATGACATGGATGTTTGTAAATGTATACAGCCCGTTCGGCATGGGGCACTCTAAATATGCGCCCAGGATATGCTCCTCTCGAGAGGTTGCTAATAGGAGAAGAGGGGTGGGAGACCCTCGGACCCGTCCCATTGAGGTGCTCTTCATCAAAATTGGCGGGGGGGGTGAGAACTGAGTGAAGTCACTAATATGGTGCTTAAAGCTCTTACCAATGATAGGCACAATCTTGCACTTCTTGCCACGATGAATTTCATGGACTTGTTCTGATGTTGCTGTCAGACAAATGAGGTAAGTCACAACAACACAATACTACACAGATTTACAAGGAAAGGTAGCTTAGCTTAAAAATAATATTCATACTTTTTTTTCCCCCTGAAATAAGGCGAGGAAAGAAATAATTCGAAATTCAAAAGCAAAATTTCATGAAAAACTTTCATCATTTGCTATTTGTAAGGCTCTGAATCGCATTCTATGCAAAAATATAGAACTTTAGGCGTTTTTGCCTTCCAACTTTAGACTTCTTACTTTCGAATTTTTAGACATGAATAATGAACCGAAGTCCCTTAGAATATCTTTCTGTAGGAGCCCCCTCTTCAGATAAATAAAACTCATATGGCTTGCATTAATTAATCAGATATTCTCGAGAAAATTGTCTAAGATAAGCAGATTTTTCAAAAATTGTCTCAAGAATATCTTGTTTTCCAAAATTCTACTAAAACGAAGTCGAATATCTAATCATTTCCACGCAATATGGGGGAGGAGGAGGAGAAGGAACAGCAATGATGTGTTACTGGTTGGAAAAAGACTAGAACAATTTGGAAATTTGGGATTTTTTTTCTTTTTGCTGGAAAAAAATTAAAATGTTCTCGTCTGCTTCTTTAAATAGTTCTGATAAAAAAAATTCTGAAATCTTTCAGATTTTATATTTTATTCAAAGGGGCGTTTTTTAAATTTTTTGTGCGTTACCTTTGTTTATCAAATACCATGTTCTTTGCACTTAAAATTCAATTCAAAGGCGATATCACAAAATAATTTAAAAAGAGCATATCTTTAGAATTAATTAATGGGTTCTTCGAAATCTGAGCATTTGAACTGTAGTGGTAGTAAGCAGAATATATTCTTATACTTAAAAGGGTAATTGATAGCAAGTAGAATATATTCATTGGTTAATGGCTAACAAGGTAGAATAGTACTAAGTACTGTAGAGTCATTAGGTTATTTTGAATGCAGGGTATGTGAAAAATGTGCAATGCTCTCGCCGCGACTCGAACGTGGATCTCTAAAATACGCGCTGAATGTGCTGCCGTTACATCACGAAGGCTTGCGGAAAGGAGGGAGAAAATACCTTATATACACCCCCTTTTAAAGGGCGACTGGGGATTAAGGGATCCAGTTGCCAAATCCTAGTGATGAAGAATCATCATCCACCACCTTTTCAGTTCGGGCGCCACTGTAGAGACATTATTATTTATTTATTTATTTTGAAGCAGGAGATATAAAACTGTGTGATGCCCTTGCCAAGACTCGAAATTGGACCTCTCGAATACGCGCCGAGTGTGCTACCGTTACACCATGAAGGCACGCGAAAAAGAGGGAGAAAATACCTTATAGTACTAGCATAAGACAAGAATAGACAATGAATAAACTTTGCGTTCATATACAATCTTTCCTCTTAATTTTTTCACAAATTTTGAAAATTTTGATCCATAGATGTAGTGGTGAACCACGTAATGCATGCACAATACTTTTGGCAATGCATTTTTTAAATGGGCGATAAGCACTCTGTACCTACCAACCATGGATAGCCTTCACTAACACAAGCCAAGCCATTAACTTACCAACTGGATTACTTTTTTCTCTAAAATAAAATTGCATTAAATATTGTTTCACCTTTAGTACCTGTTTTGAAGAATCTTGTAAAAATCATTTTCGCTTGTTTAAACTTTTACTCACCAAAATTCTAGGATTAATTAGGATTTGATTGACATAGTTGCTCTGAAACAGCACCAAAAATATATTTAGATTTAAGTATTTCAGAAGCACCTGTTTTCGTTTACTGAGCACTTTAAAGGCACTTCCTTTATTTTGCAGCGACTTATATTGTTACTGTCACTTAACATTTCAAATGTTTGCTAAGCAATTTAAAAAAGAAATACCTTGACAATTCAAGATCAAAATTTTTATGTAACCTTCCTGTGACTGATTTCGTTTATTTCTCATTTCAATGCTCGCAGTCACTTTAGTGGAATATGAGTAAAATCAAAATTAATTTAAGTATTTTTTAAACATATTCATACCTAAGAAAATTAGTATTTCTTAAAATGCATTTTATTCGTTTAAAAACAATAACGCTTTGTTGGGGAATGAGTTGGATATCATACTTAATTACCCAAAAAAAGTGATTTACATAAAAATCCTTTTTTTTTTTTTTTTTTCCATTAGAAATCCAGCAGGAATCTAGGAATGATTTAATTATTATTTCATAAAGAATAGTAATCAGTAATTCTGAGAATAGTGATTTTCGATTTATTTTTATTAAATTCCTAATCCGCTAAGAACTAAAGACTAATTAATAATCCAGTTGGAGTAATTAAGGAAACTAGAATTCCTAAACTAATAAGGCTTCCTAAAATAATAATTTTTTCAAACAAACCTTTGAGAAGTGAAACAATTTAATAAATACAACATTTTGTTATTTAACAATTTAATAAATGCAACATTTTATTATTTAACAATTTAATAAATACAACATTTTATTGTGAAAGGAATGATATTCTTAAGAGTAAATTTTAGTCTGAACAAACATGTTCAGACTGAAATTCACTCTTAAGAATCTCATTCCTTTCTTTCATCTAGTGAAACTCTTACAACCGTTAACGTGCATTGTAAAAATTACTTTCTTAAAAAGAAAAAAAATCTGAAGGAAACAAACAAGAAAATCTAGAAAAGTAGATAATACTGCTACACATTTCCAGTACAGCGAAATAGAAACAAATTTTGAAAGAATATACAAGAAATCAGTTCAAGTTGCTTCATACAGAATACTAACAAGCACTCGTATTTTTGCGTAGGAGTTACTTTTAAGATAGAAACTACTTATTTTTATGAGTATTTAGTATTTTAGATAAGTATCTTGTTCCCTAAAAGGAATTGTTAATGAGCGAAAAATTCTACCCTAACGCACGCGCATAAAATGAAAATTTCTGAAGAAAACAGGTTTAAGCTTTCCCAGAGCGATACCGCGCCAAATGTGGCTCGGATGACGGTTACCGTATAAGATCATTACGAACAGATGCGCATTTTCTCAAAGAGGCTAGACGGAGGGCAATACCAGTCCGGAGCGGATACAAACATCGTCTCCGTATGAAGTCTCACCATCCGCAATCCCCATCGAAGCCATGCTGCTTCTGCTTCTAGTGGGGACGGTATTATGCCGGCCGGCTGACGGCTTTCTTAAGACCTTTAGCCGGGGACCTCTTCTGGATGAGGACCCCTGCTATGACGATGGGGGCAAACCCCATCGTTGCATTCCAGATTTTGTCAATGCTGCCTTTGGTAAGGTAGTGGAGACTACTAGTTCTTGTGGTGATCCGCCAATGAAATATTGCCGGATGGACAGTGAGTCCGGCAGTGTTAAATGTCACGTGTGCGATGCTTCCAGTCCTCACTCGGCAGAGTACTTGACAGATTTGCACAATCCGAGTAATGTCACTTGCTGGACATCCAAACCTAACCTCACAGAAGTGGTCAATCTGACCCTCAGTTTGGGGAAGAAATATGAGCTCACATATATCAGCCTACAATTCTGTGGGCTTAAACCCGATTCAATGGCAATCTATAAAAGCATGAACTATGGTGAAACATGGTTGCCATTTCAGTTCTATTCAACTCAGTGCCGCAAAATTTTTGGCAGGGTACCCAATGTCCCCTTAACTAGATCTAATGAGCAAGAACCGCTTTGTGCTGACGCTCGGTCCAGTATTGAACCGGCCACAGGTGGCCGAGTGGCCTTCAGCACTCTAGAAGGCAGGCCTTCTGCTTATGATTTTGATAATAGTCCAGTGTTACAGGACTGGATAACAGCAACTGACATTCGCATAGTACTGGTTCGAATAAAGCCTTGGACTCTAGGGGGCAGTGCTTCCAATGAAACAGAGTTAAATTTTTATAGCATGTCTGATTTAGCAATTGGAGGCCGTTGCAAATGTAATGGCCATGCGTCTCGTTGTATTACAGACACTGACGGCTCACTAATTTGTGACTGCAAGCACAACACTGCAGGAAAAGACTGCGAAAAATGCAAACCTTTTCATTTTGACCGCCCGTGGAGTAGGGCCACTGCGCACAATGTCCACGAATGCGTGGGTGAGTACTGATCAAGTTTTTAAATTATTGTTAAATACTGATGTAAGAAAAATGAGATTTTACAGTTACAGATATTTATTTACTTTTAGGCAAGCCTTTATAGAAATTTCTAGGGTTTTTTTTTTTTTTTTCTCTGGTGTGTTTTTATTTCTGATCAATAGATATTACAGATTTATAGCATTTGTGGAAAAGTTCAGGGAAAAGTATCTAAACTTTTAAATTTAGGCTGTGTGTTTCTCCATGCAACACAATATTGCTACAAAGGTCGACAGCTTAAATCTTCGATTTTAAGATTTTAAGACATGATTTGCTTAGAATAAAAGTCATAGTTTAAAGTTGAGTAATTTTTTATGAAATGAATGCAAAACCTTTTGTTGGTTATGTTATAAAATTTATGAAATGAATACAAAGCCTTTTGTTATGTTATAAAATTAATCGCGTTATTATGAAATTACTTTCAGAAATATATTTTTTTTACTAATTTATATCCTATAAATTTTTTGGTATCCTACAAATTTGATATTTGGTATTCTGTAAAAACTAAAACTATTTCTAATCCAGAATAATTAGCAGTATTCATAAATACATTTATTTTGTATCATTTGCTTTCCTAAAATTTCTACTACTGCTTGCAAATTGCAGTTACGGATATCCACAGTTAACTCTTAATATATATACTAGTTTATATTACTAGTATATATATTAACAGTTAACTGCAGATATACTATAATACCTACAGTTAACTATTAATATATTTCATCTATTTCGTTATAGGAAGTTTTACAGAAATGCCACAGGTACAGTTTTAGTGTCATTTCTTAGTCCTTGTATTATACACAAACGGGCTGTGCTAATGTAGCCGAATTATTTTTTTAAATGCCTAAATGTATCTAAGATCAATTCAAGATCTGTCCATGCAGATAGCTAAAGTGAAATTTTAAAATAAAAAAATGGATTTTTAGTATTTAACATATTGCCCATTTCGCAATACAGTTGCATATTTGATTAATAAAATATAGAACATGTTCTCTACATAGGACGTAAAGTTATTGAAGGGCAGGAAGCTTTTTTTAAAAGAAGTAATGAAGCTAAAAAAAATAAAACTTTTTTTTATTATTAATGGAATACTATAAAGATGTGTTTCTTCATTGAATATTAAACATAATTTGCATAAATATTTCCTATATAATTAATTTTTACTAATAAAAAATAAAGAATATTAAGTAAGTAGATAAAATTTTGCATTCTAGCTATGGAAACAAACACAACTGCTTTTATACATTGTTATGTCCTCATGTCCCCTAAAGAGATTTGTCGCATTAGGCTACTTGGAACTCTGTAGAGAAATTCTGGTAACGTTGTGGACACATTAAATTTTTTTTTTTAAATTTTCGAAACGTTTTAATATTTTAATAAGATTTTGAATGTTTGAGTTCAGTTCACTTTTTTTAATTATGTATAATTTTTACCCAAGAATGTAGTTAAGTGACGAATTTATAAAACTTAATCTACAACTGGGATTAGCTTTGTGATAGCACAGGGAAAAAAATCGGTTATAGTATATCTTACGTTTAAATGATTTTTTTTTTTTTAAATCTTAGGAGGATAATGTACAACTGTAAGTTACAGCTGTAACTGTAAATAGGCTCTGAAAAATATATTATAATCTTTAAAAAAATGAAGTGATGTATTGCCGAACAAAATGAAAGTTAATGTGTATAATCAGCTAAAATACGGACTAAATAAGGGGTTTATTGTAGTATTAGGCAAATAAATAATTTTATAAGACATCTGTTTTAAATAAAGCTCTATCGACTTCATATTAGTTCTTTATAAGACAAAGCCGCTAATGCTGTCAGCTCTAAAAGGGGAATGCCTTTGTGGAGAACTGTCGAAGGACTCTGGCTCGTATTTATATGGAGAAAACCAAGCACACAAGATGCCTGGGCTTGAACCCAAACGAGTCAAATTACCAGTTTTCAGCGGTGTTAACACTCGTCTACTGGTGGGGCTGTCCACTTCAAGGTAAAAGTACCATCAGTTTCCATTCTCCAAAAACAAATCACTTCCTTTCATAGCATTTTTTTTTCACTGAAGAAAAGGATTTGTCCTCGAAGGATTTCGATTTATTTAATTTATTCTTCCTAGAAGGAATTCGATTTATTTTTATTCAAAATCAAACTTTGTGCATTTTTTCTTATTAGTTCTAAAACTCGGAAATTTTGTACAAAGATTCTTATTATATTACTATGTTATCTACGTAGTGGTTCGCTTGCTAATTGTATTACATGTATGTAACTTTGTAGTTTAAATTTAACAAACGTAGTTTGATTCGTTTGCCTTCCTGTTAGTAAATCTTCTTCTAAAAGGCTATTTCATTATAATCTTTTCATACAAAAAGACAGTCTCACTGGAGGCGTAATGTAATGTTTTTGTATCTACAATATTCTAGTAAAATATTTTCACTTAAACCACAGCGCTTGTTTCTGTTTATTTAGTAAAAAAACAATTTTAAATTTCTTTTTGATAATTATAAATTTTAATTAGGCAAGATTTTGATTAACCAAAACTAAGTAGGTGAAGTTTCAAATGTACGTAAAAATTTTCAAGTACATTTTTAACTACAGTGTCTGATAGAGATTTGCGGCGTAGATACAAAGACGAGAATTTATAAATTATTCATTCTGTTAGAAAACTTTTTAAATTTTAATACACTCGATTTTTGCTTCTTAATTCCATATTACGTAGATACCATTCATACACGAGGAAAATTATTTATATAAAATGAAATCATGTCAAAAACTTCAGAGGAAAGGAGGAAGAAGTAATTTATAAAAACAACATTATATCTGATGTAAAATTTTAAAACCGTTGCGTTAAAATAGGCATTTGTAAAAACCTCTTCAGCCTTCAATAAAAGCTACAGAAGCCGGAAGAGTGTAAATATCCCCATAATGTACCACAGCTACTTCCAACCTCAGGTCGCGACCCAAATTTGGGTGATGGAAGACTTAAAAATATGATCTCAGACGTAATTCATATTACATGATACTTCAAAATTAATTATGAGTGATAACTGCATTCCTCATATCCCCCCTTTCCTTTTTCCAGTCTTCAATCGTGAGCTAATGATGCTGGATGAAATAAAGTGTGCTTTCTAAAAGCACTTACCGTCACTGGCACTGTGCAGTCAAAAAATCCTGTTGTGAAGTGCAAGAAATTTGAGCAACCTTATTTGATATTCAAAAATTGCAGAGAAAGTTAAGCGTAATTCAATTCTTAAAATGAATAATGGAAGTCAAAAGAAACGTATAAGTATTTTTGTTAGGCTTATAATTTAGTACTGGAATACAAAATGCCTAGTAACAATAAATGGAATAGAATAAAGTAACATTTTTTTTTTCATCTCCAGCATTCGTTTGTTAAACAGTACATAGAGATCTTGTTTCTTGTTCTGAGGAAAAGAAATACATTTTCCGTGTGATTATATCGACCTTTTGGGGGATAAAACTCCAAATAATGTGAAGAGCTATATCGTTGTAAGATTTCAATTTATTCACCGATGAAGCCACACCAAATTGTATACATTATTCTTGTGTCCTCCTGTAGTTACGTTTGCCATTTCATCTTCGGTGCGAACATAGATTGTGAAGATACGAATGAGCAATATAATGATGATCATGAAACTTTTCGCGCTGTTCCGTACCGGTTGTTCTGAGTCATTGCAACAAAACTGTCTGAGTTTAGTAAAACCCTACTATTGGTTCTCAACTTTTTTTGCCTCTTGCATCCATTTCATTATTGCTAGAAGATCATTCCCCTCTCTTTTCCAAAACTTAAAAAATATATGTACATTTACTTAAATTTAGAATATTTTAAAAAATTTTATAAAATAAACAAGAAAAAATATAGAAAATGTTGATAAATACCAAAAATTTAATAAAAGTAGTTTTTTTTCTAATTCATAAACTAAATACCTGGCAGGTAGATAAAAAAGTGACCGCATTCTGTCCCCCCCCCCGAAACTATAAACTACGCCAAGAGGGTAATTCCCTCTCCCTAGTTGAGAATCTCTGCTATAGCTGCCATCGTTCTTGTTATTCTCCAGCTACGATTCTTTGCTTTTGTCAAACATTTTACAGTTCTGATTTGTTTGCTGTTTAGTCTTTGCACTGATACAACTTTCTTTACTAATGATATAAGGAATTACATTTTATTCTCTCTTCCTACTAATTTGGGTCAAACCATTAGCATTGGCCTTAGCAATGATATTCATGAGTAAAAAACCTTGGAGTCTTTCAAAAAGTCACAATATTTCATCTTTTCAAGTATCAATCTGCGAATGACTTTTTTAGGATGATACAAAACAAAAGTCACGAGAAGGGTTTATAAGACCCTTTTGTTTTTGAGCATAAAGGAGAATGACCCAACTTGGGTTTACACAAGACAACACTTCTGGCTTAACTAAAATGAGTAATGAACTAAAATCAAATGTTGTAAGATTAGCCTAACGGCTCACAGGATAAAATAACGCGCAGGAAAGCTCTGGTTTGTAGAAAAGAGGTGAGACAAGCTTAATGTCTAGAAACACTCAACGCCACAGAATCAAATCGCTATTAGTCACGCTAACAACATGATCTCAAGTAGGCAGAACACGCTCTGAAGTGAGCTTGCGAAACACTTCGCGTTCCCTCGTATGTGGCTTTCAGTACCACATTTCCAACGCATTAGACCCAGTTTGTTCTCACGCCTATTCCGTATCAAAGCATTGACTTGTCTGGATAAATCATCTAAACGAGCGATCGCTTGATCCACTGGCTCGTGGACTTGAGCAGTTTTGACTGGGTCTTAGGATGTTTTCTAAACACACGCGGAACAATTATCTGAATGAAATTATATACACCAAGGCTGTAAAATAGCCACTGTTTAAATTAAAGAGTTATTCTTATCTCTTTCTTTAAAATTAACAAAGTTAAAAAATAAAGTGTTCAACAACACGTTCTAAACTGTTCTAACTTAGAGAAGAAATAGTAGTGCCAAATCTGGTAAGCAAGGTCTCTGATTTTTTTTTTTGGGGGGGGGGTGTTAGAAGTTGCTTTGCAATAACAGAATTGCGTAACGGAGCATTGTCATACAGCAAATACTACTTGAGTTTTTTCTGACTGAATGGGCTGCATTCCCTTCAGAAATCTTTCCATTATATCTTTATAAAATATAGAAATCACCGACTGTCCTTCAGTATAAAATGCTTTCTTGCATTAAAAGCAACCATCAATTTGGCAAAATATCAAGTAGGAATAAAGGTCAACATATATAGCGACTCTGCCTCAAGTTTGGAGTCCATCTGAGGGCACAAGGCAAGGAGTCCTTTGGTGCAAGATATTTAGAAAATTCTTCTAAGTATCCCACCAGATGACAGACCTATCCTGATCTGGGTTCAGCTCATGTGGGTATTATAGGAAACGAAACGGCGGATGTGCTTACGAAATCGGCAGCCAATCACTCCAGTAGACTGGAAAACGCAGTAAGTGTTCCGCAGTCCTATTTAAAAAAAACCACGCTCAATAGCCTTTTACAAGAATGACAGAAAAAATGGGAAAGGGAAAGCACAGGGAGGAGAACCTACAAGTTCTTTCCGAAAGTTACATGCTCAATTAATACATACAGCGGAGCACAAACTCAATTCTACACTGGCCATGGTCTTTTCCCAAATTATCTTAAGAGATTCGGCAAACGAGCCTCAAAATTGTGTGAATGTGGTGCGGATCACTTCCTCTTCAACTGCCCACAAACCGATAAACTGCATTTAAAAATGCCAAGCAGTGAATACTGGCCTCAATGGGCGGATAATACCTGCGGAAACAAGCAGACGAAAACTAAAATAGAGGAGGTGATCAGGCTATGCTCAGCAAGGTACTAAAAAATTCTCCCCCTCACTTGGGAATTGTATTTTCGAGCATAATTTTAATAGCAATTCAAAATACTACAACAACTGAAAACCAACACTAGAAAAATAGTTCACCCCGTAGAATAGTAACAGGACTGTAAGAGCAAAACTATTGTAATATAAGCATATTACTATCCAGTTTGTATGTACTTCATAAAAATAATATTGTAAAGCAGTTTAAATGATATTGAAAATCCAGTCAATGTGTAAATGAATTACAAGTTTACTTTGATTATCTCAGTAAAAGTATTGTAAATAGGAATTCAGATAATGTTTAAATGTACACCAATATGGTCATTTTGCTATAAAGTTACTGTAGTCATTGTGAATCTTCTCCTACCCAAGCAGAGCGAGCGTGATCATTTTATTTTGGGATCAAGTTTGGATCAAATCATTTGCTCAACTGTCGAATCAAGACAACAGATGATTAGTAAAAGTAAACGATTAACTGTACAGAAAATGCTGTCAGTAAGGATATGACGTGTTATGTCATTTTTGGCAAAATCAAATTGGGATAGCTTAGTAATAAATGTTGTCAGTTAAAATTTGGCGAGTGCGCTATATAATCTGTTAAAAATATTATTTCTAAAACTCAAGCAAATGCGATTAACTTTTTAACTGACCTCGGAGGTTGATATAACTGTAGAATCTCGATCTTCCGAAATAAGCGGGATCAGAATGCGTTAAGATAATCGATTTTTCACATTAAAAATAATTATTTCAGATTAATCAGTATTTTTCTAACATAACGTCATTTCTTTTAAGTTGTAGAGTTATTAGAAATTTTCGATGTCAGGAAATTGAAGAAATCCGCAATGCCTTCGTCGGGATTCGAACACCGTACTTTCTGAATGCGTGTCGAGTGTGCTCCAGTTATACCATGAAGACATACAGAAAGGAAGAAAAAAATGCCTTATAAATTAAACAGAAAATTATTTTCTTTTATTATGTATTTTATTATTTTCAGCAAAAAAGCAGCAATTTTTGAAACAACTGATAATTAAGAAAGAACTGGTAGTTCTAACTAAGTGAAAAACTCGATGATTTTGCGTTTCAGTGACATAGTTGAGAATACTATACTTGCAAAAGCAAAAGTTCATTTTTTAACTATGCCAAATTTTGTAGCAAACAGAATAAATGAAATATTTTTTAAATAAGATGGGCGGAGGCAGGCAGAATAAATGAAAAGAATAAACAGAATGATTACCGGAAGACTAAGAAGCCTGAGAACTAAATTATCGAAAACTAAAAAAAAAAAAAAAAAAAAAATAAGAACTCTGGACATTTGAGATTTCATTTTGAATTTATCAATTAGCGAAAGGATTAAGTTCAAAACATCTGCAAGGAAGAAAAATAAAATGTGACTTGGTAAAGGAAACAATTATGAAAACGCAAGATATTATTTAAATATTTTATCGCATTAGTTATTCATATAGTTAAAATTAAAGACGAAACACTGAACTTTCATAATTGTAAAGAGCACATTCAGATAATTTTTCCTTACATAACTTTGACATCGCACTAGAAATAAACATGTGTTCGTAACATATTATATGCAGTTTATTTTGTATGTGTAAATGCATGCAGACAATTTGCTTAAAAATTATATATTTTAACTTATTTAATGCGGTTTGAAATTTTTTGGGGGGTGAAGAGTTATAGAACTTCATATTTTAATAATTAATATTTAAAAAAACAGCAAGGAATTTAAAATAGTATGCTAAATCACTGCAGAGCTAGTTTGCAGAGCGGTATAAATTTTATGACAAATCATATTCAAACAAAATGTTACAATACAAGAAACTTAATTTACTCAATACTCAATACAATTAATTTAATTTACTCAATATTACAAGAAACTTAATTTACTCAATACTCAATACAATTTATTTAATTTACTCAATATTCAACTTAATTTACTCAATACATTTCACTACTACCTGAGTTTTACTAGATGAATGTAACTTATGTATGGCTTTATTAGTTTATTTTTGTAAGGCTAAATGAAAATATTACCGTATTTTTACTTCTAGACAATGCAATTTTTTACTCCGGGTTTCTTACCAAAATTAGGGGAAACCTAAATTCGAAATGATGAATAATATTAAAATAATCTATTTTAAAGCATGTTTCGGAAATGGAAACAGCTCAGAAATCTGCTGCGCCGTAGACATTTGACGCCTTGTCACGGAATTAAGTCTTGCAATGAAATTTCTTGCCCAGATTTAACTTAAATCCACCTTAAATTCACTTTCGGGGATTTTTGATACTTGAGAAATTCTTTGGCCTTTGAACTGAAACATTTCAACAGACACACAAAATCCATTTGCCTGAATTTTACCGACATTTTTATGAGTGGCTTCCTTCGAGGCTGGGATACTTTGACGTTCTTTTCGTGAAACTACGCTGATTTTTATTGTATTCCTCAAATAGCGTCCTACTTTAAAATTACAGTCGCACGTCCCCTCTTTCCCCTCGGCTACATCAAGCTTCCTTCCTGCAGCTCGATTTCCATTTCCATGAGCATAATGCACTGCTTGCAGCTGAAACTTCGCTGTGTAACTCATTCTCATTCGACCCATGTTTAACACGCAATGAGCAGGCACTACGCTGAACACTGGTAGTTCGGGCCTTTGTTCGAATCCCGACGAACTGGCTGGCTGCATGGGCGTTTTCGTGGCTTTTCCCATGTGTAGCGTGTATACGACCCAGTTTCCTTAAGAATCCTTCACGAAGGCATCCCTTAGGCAGATAACTCTCGAATGCTTTGCCATAATCAAATAAAACAAATCCTTTATTTTTGTTTGGAATTAGTTGCTTTATTATGTTACCACATTTTCAGTCTCTCTGCTCTCAACTCTTGGTAAGGACTTTTCATTTTTTTTCCAATTTTGTGTTTTCAAAAATGAGATGCGACTCCTAATTACGTATTTGAAGTTTTCTTTTAAGTGTAGATTTTGAATTATACAACATATTTTTTCTTTTATTTCGATTTTTTAATAATTCATAAGGGACGATTACGAAAGCAGGGAAAAATAACTTAACGATGTAATATTTTACTTAAGAAAATATACACCACTATACATTTAAGCTAAATATTTATTGGATGGGTTTTTATTAAACGCTGATTTTTCTTTTATACTGTTCTCTCTTTCTCTTTGGAACTGTCCATTAGTCGTAATCACTGCTGAATTCCATCTTTCATGCTATCATAGTTTAATATCTTGACGGAACCTTGCATTTTGCTCATTGCTAACGGCATTCAAATTTTAGAAGGGAAAATTTACATGCCCCCCCGATTGGCAGAAAATTAAATAAGTTATACCTCTCCTTCCTCTCCGCATGCCTTCGGTGGAACTGGAAACATACTCGACGCGTATTCGACAGGTCTAAGGTTCGATTCCCGGTGACGGCAATGTACATTTTTCACGTTCCAGGATCAATATAACATAATGACACAACATCTCTTTGTCTCAAACTGTGATTACGAGCGGGCCGAATGTACAGTCTAAAATTCAGATATGTAATTTAATATGTAAGATATGTATTTCAAATATGTAAATTTTGAAAAGATATTCTGTTTACAATACATGACTACAGTATCTTCTAATGCAGTCCTTTAAGAAAACTCATTTTTTAAAAAACTTTTAGTAAAAGTGTATATACAGTGCGGGTAACAAGATAATTTAGAATTTCCTGAGCATACATTGTTTGTGTTGTTTTAACCTAGACAATTTAATGTCTTACAGAACAATCTTTGAAATAATTCTGAGTTGTTGTCCTAAATAGAAAAGTACTTGAGAAAACCTCCGTGGATTTTAGTTTCCACATGTAGCTGAAGTGTAATACTTGGATTACAAGAGGCATATACGTACTCTTATAAATATATGGAATGAATTATCTAATATTCCACTATATGGCAGATTGCTCTTAAGCAGCTACATAATAAGAACAGAAAAATAGAGAATTTCTTTCTTTCAGCAAACCTATAATGAATACCACTGATAAATGTCAAAATTACGAATTACGAGGTTTCAAGCTACTTTGTCTCAGATAAAACTCGAAAAGTCTTTAAGCTATGAAATTGCTTACTTCAGGCTCAGCATATTTATACCAATAAAGTCCGCTTCCTATTGTTGCAAAAAATAGTAAAAATGTGTTATTGCACTTTTATTTATAAAAAGAAAATTTCCACTTTACCAGATTGAAACTGTAGGATAATTATTTGAAAGTAATCGGGTATTATGATTTAGATCTTAACTACAACTTTTACTTTCCGTTTCCTCAGCAAAAGTGAATTCGATTAGAGATTATTCAATCTGAGGTTTATGTATTGTAAGAGAGATCGTGTATCTGCCTCTCGTGGCCATGTTACTTTAATTCTGCTATCTCTGATAATTTTGTAATTATTCGGCTTCCCGTTATTTGCTGCCAACATTTAAAACTGATACGCCCATTAGAGTTTTTGAGCCAACTTAGATTTAAACACGGTTGAGTTGTCTTTAACTACTAGTCTTAGTTTTAAATTTGACTTTGTTTTGTTATTTTAATTACTTCGCCACAAGATGATATGAGCCCAAGAAGTAGATTTATGTTCAAGTTTGCGTTTAAGTAAAAAGGTTATTTTATAAAACCTTTGTAAGATTTTGTAGTTAATTTCAGACGCAGTGATAACATCTGTTAGGATTTGTAACTAGTTTATGTTTCCAAAGCAAACCAAACTCTATGAAATATATAAACTTCTGTAAAACGTACGTATGCATTTCTGTATGAACAAATTCTTCTGTAAAAAGTATTTTATCATAGGGAAACAAAATATTAATGTGTTGTAAAAGAATAGGTATAGAAATATCTTGTTATGGAATACATTACCATAACATTTCCATTACAATAAGTAACAACCAGCTTTCTAGGTAAGCTTTTTTATTCAAAGGAATGAGTTTCCATCTCAAATTGACATTGGGACTTCAAACACTTGCGAAATTGTTCACCTGTGTCGATAATTAACTGTGAATAATGGAAAAGAGGTTTCCTTATGTTAATGATTCTTTTCAGAAGTAGGAAAAGAAAACAACGGCTTGTTTAAAATTAATTGTCTATGAATTATGAATGAACTAGTAATAACAATAGTTATGTTTTACATTCTTCGGAATACTTTTTATTATGTTTCTCTATGACATCATACTCACAAAAACGTCTTACAAATTAATATGATTATGGATAGAAGAGGCACATGCTAGTTTAAACTAAAAGGAACTTGAGATTTATATATAGTGATGCTATTTTTTTGTTAAAAGAATCAAGAGCTATATATATCCATATATAGGATTTCTATATATGGAACATATCTAAGAAATTTACCAGGGCTAAAGAAAGAGAGCCCTGTAAAGTTACCAGATGTCCGGCATTGGTCCAGACTGTCTTCGGTTCTCAATTAAATTCCGGATTGTGTCTTGAATGAAAAGAAAAAAAAATCAGGAATCAGGAATAAAATTGAAAAAATTACTGATTTACAAACGGAAGATATGAAGGAAGAATCTAACGAAAACTTAATAATGTTTTTAACAGAATACAGGGATTTTTGTATAAATTCGGATAATTTTCAAATTGTTGGTGAATAATGTATTTACAAATCTATTGACTGGCTGTAAAATATACGCAACCCAGTTTTCAATATACTGTTGTTAGAACTTCTAATAGTTTTATTCAAACTCATTTTTTTCATAGCGGCTTTAGTTAATCTTGCATAATCATAGAGCGTAAATCTTAGGCGTTATTACATTCGAATTAATTTTTCATAAAATGTTCTGGATTATCTTTCCTAAAATATGTAGCCCTTTATAAACCCCATTTTTTAAAGAGCAAATTTTTGTAAGAATATTTTTGCTTTGGGCGTTCTTTGGATTATATTTTGATTGAATAATTTTGTGTCTTGAAAGAGAGAAATATTTGAAAAATTTTCAGAAATTCTTACAATTTTCTGGGCTCAAGTTTTGCCTAATTTTAATATTTTGGGTCAATACGAATGCATTTTCAACGCCCTTTTGGCCTGTTTCAGTGCTATCTTTCTCAAGAAATAATGTACAGAATTTCAAAGAAGTTATCGCAAGGAAATGCCATTGCAACTCTTCCGGTTTTGCCGTAGACTCCATGTTTTTGCGACACATCTCCCGGTCCCTTGGTGGATAGTAAATCTGTCGATTTTTAATTTTTAGCCTTTACTAAGTAAAATGTTTTTCAAAATTAAATTTATTGAATTAAAGAAACTTAAATTCCATTCCCCATCCCTACTGATTTTCTGCATAACGTTTTTTTTTTTTTTTTTTTTTTTTTTTTTTTTTTTTTATTTAATCTGAACTGTCTTAATCTTCTGAAAGTATGTGCAGAATTTTTATGAAGATCTAACATATGTTTAAGCATTTAATATTTTTTTATTTTGCTTTACATCAATCAGTACATGATACATTTCTAAATTTATCTTTCCAATCGTACATACAATGTTAATTTTATTTTTATCGTGTTTCAAAGTATTTTGAAAAATTAAGTTTCCTTTTCTTACTCAGAATTTTCTCAGTAAAATTAGCCAAGAAACATACAATTTAGGATATCTAATTAAATAAATATTAATATATTTTACTTCAGAATTACATTATAAATAGTTGAATAACCTGACTTATTAACTTAAAGCTAATTTAAACAAGTTTAGAGTTCTGCGCAGCACAGACACCTTCCATAAACTATTATATTTTTATTAAAACTACCTTCATAAATTATCTTGGGATCAGGTTTTCTTTCCTTTTATTTCCCATTTGCTCAAAAAAATAATCCAAGCGATCTTTAAACGGCCTTCAAACAATCATAAATATGTCGATAAATGAAAGGGGTTTAATTATATATCATATTCGTTCAACAGTAATAATAAAAACCAATTCATCGTAAATTTTAGCATCACTAATCGCAGAAATATGTTTGCATGCTGCTTACTGGAATATTTATGATTTCCCACAAAATTAGCTCTTTGCCTGATAGAATATTCATGAGTAACTGAAAATTATATCGATGATATACGAGTGAAGGTCGATTTTGGGATATTTCTTCCATGCTCTTAACTTACATGGCGCCGTATCTTTATCACTTTTAGGCAAATATTATTTTCCATTGATTATTCTGTAAATAATTACTGTCAAAGGAAAACGTAAATTATCATTTAATATTAAAAATGAATTATCTGGTAATTAAGATTAATTGCTAACTAAAGAATACTGACACTAAGATTTACATAAAAGGAATATGAAACGAATTCTGTGTCTGCCATTGAAAGGTATGTGGCTCAGCTCACTAAATTCTTACGTATTAATGGAAGTAAAGTTCACTTGCTACTTTTATTTGAATATGGAGTATTTCTGATCATTTCAGTCCTAACTGTTACATTCTTTTAATATAACAACATTTTAAATAACTTATATAGATACATTAGGTATTTTTGGAGCACGAGAGATGAAAAATTAGCAGCTGCCTTCGCCGGGAATCGAACCACGGACCTCTGAAATACCTGCTCAGTGTGCTGACCACTGATGCGTTAGGAAGGCGGGAGAAATACCTTATAAGCTTACATAATTGGAAGTTTTAGAATTTTCATTTTTATGTTCATTATACAATAAGTAAATTTTTCTAATCCCAGTTGGGGATAAGTTAAGCTTTCTCCACATGTTTACATTCTATAAAACGGTATTCTAAAAGGGATCCATTTAAAATTCTTCAGCTGATTAAATTTTAGTGTTCATTTTCCCAGAACGAATGCAGCTAGAATAGAAATCCAGAAATTCCTTTTGATAGACTTCAAGTTTTACTTTAAATGTATATCTAGAAAGTCTGTTTAATTAGATTATTTAATTACTAAATATATTCCTTGTCTCACAAAATTAAAATACGAGACTATTCTGAATGATCCAAAACACCCGTCTTCAACCCTTAGAACTTCACGGACCACTACAGATAAAATTTTATATTTGACGGACCACTAATATGAGTTACAAAACATACGTATATTTATACAATAATATATTATATTATATTATATATTGTATTATATATTGTGTTTGTACAAAAATATATTATATTATGGGATTATGTACAATAATAATCAACAAACTACGCAATTTCATTCATACTGAAAAATTACATGAAAAGAAAAAAAATCTTACCGTCTTGTACAGAAAGCTTCACATTTCCATATCACTGAAAAGGAACTTCCCGAAATGTAAGAACAAATCGGCAAACGCAAAGTAATATCAATAAACTGATAATGTTATACCACGAATTTTTAATTATTGTAAACATAATAATCATCGCTTACTCAGCAATATCGCGAACGATCAGCAGTCAGACAAAAAAAAAAAAAAAAAAAAACGGAAATTTCCAGTGATGCAATTATAAACAAGAATGCGGATGAACCATCTGCATTCTTGTTTATAATTCCATCAAGTTCCATAAAATCCCATGAAGTTGCCTATTGACACGGAGAAAAACTGTGTTATTAACGACTACAATAGCATATGTTTGTAATTCAAAAAGGAAGAGAATTCCATTTCGCGCTAATATTGATAACAACAGAATATCTATGGATGCCAACTCTTACTTTCAAATGTTGCTAGTTGTAAAAGTAGCTAAAATGTCGCTAAATTCAGAAGGAATTTCGCTAAAAGTAGTAGCTAAAATTTTTAAAAAAATGTATAATCCTTATTACATAATAGGTATTGATTCGAAATTCGGTTGCCAGACTTTTTTCTATCGAACGTTGTTTTGCAGTAATAGGCGCTTTATTTTTCATAAAAATTCCAGTATTTTTTACGTCTTAGCTATTATAATTAGCTGTCATTATTTCAATATAAATTCTATTTGATTTTTCTTTATTATTTTATCTCTATTAACCTCCTTTTTAGAGTCTTATAATAATCGTTTAGCATTTTGGTTTGCGTAAAGTTTACATAACCCCCAAAATAATAAATAGTTTATATAAACCCCAAACCTGTTTCCTTTATATAAAGTTTCATCTCGCAGACATCATAATGGAAATGTTCTTCGGTTTGTCATTTATGGTTCTTACGTTTTGAAAGAGAAATTAATATTGAAATTTAGAAAATTATTACTAGCGATATATTACTTGCTAGTGATTATGGATTTTTAAAAATACTGCATTTACGTTGCACGAGAAATTTGCTACCACTTTCTAAAAGACTGCCATATATGAGATTCAGCCTTATTCAGCGGATCTACAAATTTAGAAGTACATATTCAAATCTCTAAGGGAGGGCTAACAAGCGATGTTTTTGTAAATTTTGGCTAATTTTGTTGAACTTTGTGTCTCAAAACGAAAATTTCATTTTCTAGCCTCATATTCATATTTCTTTGTAAAGCATTTCTGTTAGAATAAATTAGTGTCACTTTTGTATAAAGAAACTCGGCAGCATGAAAAACAAACGAGATTTTCAAACAATATATATTGACGTGAGAGGATTGTACCTATATTTTGATGCAGAAGTCTTAAAAAGATTTTGTGCCTTGCATTGTACTTGAGCTTCATTCTTTTTCAGCCATGTTACGTTCTTTTTTGGACCATACTGATAATATTGCCCAATAGGTAAGCCTGAAGATATTTACAATTTATAAATGAGTTTCTTGTAATTTCCTTTTTTTACAGTCACTTCAATTTAAATATTCGCAACTTTTATTTGTGTTCTATCTGAGTTAAACAAACTCTCTGACTTGTTAAATAAAGATTTCATAGTTATTCTAACTTACGATTCTTTTATAAAACTGTACTAAACAGAAGATAGTGTACTTCCTTAACTGTGTTAAATATACGACATATCAATGAAATTAAACCTAGTTTAATGTAAAGAGGTGGCAAGTACTATTCTTACTTTAAAATACTAAGGAATCAAGAACTAAATTTTAACCCTTGGAATTAATATCTCCCTATCAGACGAGTTTTTTAATATAATATTTCTCTTTCTCACTATTACCCCACTCACATACATAAAATTAAACAAACATCGTTTTGTACATCCATGTTGTAGTCCAAGGAATAAAATTATTATATTCGGGTTTTCACATACATGAGTTTTTCCAATGTTTCCGTGTTGCTGATAAAAAATTAAGTGCTTTTGCTTGTTTCAGTGATAAACTTAATAAAAATGGCAGTGATTGGCATTCTTTCTCTTTAAAAAGAGGTCTATATTTGAGCTTATTTTCAGGAGAAGTATATGAAAATCATCCAGTCTTCGGGATTTATAGTTGTGCCTTAAAATTGAAAGGGATAAATAATCCTTGCAATATACGTAATAGGTTTTTCAGGAAAATAAAAGTGTTTTCATATTAATTCTTACACCGGTCGTCAAAACTGAGCAAATATAACAAATCTCGTTTCCTTTAATCTCAGCTAGACGCTTTTATAAAATAAAGTCGGCAAAGAAAATCATTTAAGCTCGACCTTAATTCGAGAATGAGAATGATAACCAAACTGACTTCTAACATGCAGTAACAGCACTCAGGGAAAATTCTTTTGCAAAAAAGGGAGTGCTTGATAAAAGAGTTCTAAGTTCAGTCTCGAAATAAGCATTACAGAACAGTGAGTAAGAATCGCTGTTTTATATTAAAATTAAAACAGAATGAAACATTTATTTCTGATTTTTCAGATCCAAACATAGTATTAGAGAAGGGAGAAACTTAATATTTCTACCGGGTGAAACATATTATCAACAAACTGAAATTTACTTTTTTAAATTAGATATATTTACTCGTATACATTAAACTAAAAAATGCTTTGTTATCGTGATAGTCGTTTTCAGATATTAAAATCATTAAGTGTAATCTGAAGATTTTATTTTGCAGTCAAAAACTTCGAAGAGTGTACCATCAGTTTAAAAAAATAGGAAAATATTATCAATTTGAAAGCTATAAAAATAATAAAACTTTAAAAAATTGTTCTCACATCGTGATTCCAGTTTAATGCCTGAAGATTTTTTTAAAATTGAATGATTAGCGTACTAACTAGTTTAAAAAATAATCTCTAAGAAATTCTTGATGTGGAACATAATTTATGTACTGTTATGGATATAGTAAATTATGTATCATAAATGTTGTATATATTGTAATATATGTACTCAAGACCGGATTTAGATTTGACGAAATCCAGTTATTGAGTCGTTTTTTTTATATATATATATATATATATATATATATATATATATATATATATATATATATAGGATATGCTACAATTTTTCGGAGGCCCCCAAGATAGTTGAGGCCCTAAGCTATAGTTTGTTCTGCTTATACGTAAATACGGCACTGTGTTTACTATAATAAATTATGTGCTGTTACATAATGAGCTGCTAAAAATAGCATAACGAAAGGGGAAGGATACTTCTGTAATATTATTTAATTTTAATTGGCTCCTTATGGAGATTTAGTCTTTTATTTAATAAAGGTAGAAACTAATTATTCAATACGTGGCTGTGCATTTATTTAATTTGATCGCTTGCTGGCGAGGTTTGCAGCAAATATTTTCTTCAAAAGATAAGACTTTGTATTTAACTTCTTAGAAGTGCTTATTAAAATAACATAATAGTATAATTTTTAACGCATTTTATCATTAACTGCATATTTGTCATATTTAGTTAAACCACACTTAGACGACTTAGGCAGGTTGTCGTTTTAAAGAGAGCGTAGGATTACCAGCGATATTCAGTGCCGTTTTTTACTTATAATACGAGAAATACTGGCTGATTCCATTCGGGATTGCTGCACAGATGTCACTGCAACTGCTCCGATGCTTTCCTTATGTATATATTTCTATATTAAAAATAGTCAGAGAAAATGTTTGCAGGCTATGTTTGGAATATAAGAATTTATTACCTAGTAATCTTCGAAGTAACATACGCATATTTCAGCGCTCCTGAAAGAGCTAGAAAAATGTTTGTTTTGGTAGGTTTCGAGCAGAATGATGAGGCATTTTGGATAGGCTGAAATGTATATAAATGTTGACCCTGGAAAATTATGTAGATAAGAGACAAATTGAGATCAGAGAATGAGAAATGTAGAAAAATAATAAGAAGAATAAGAAGGTTGTGTGACAAGATAACGAAATATTCCTGATTAAAGAATTTCAAACTTTCTGATAGGTCTTTTGCTACATCGCACTAAATGGTCAAAAGCTGCAATAACTTCGGTAGAGTCGACTCAATCAAACGCTAATTCCCAGAACTGATTTCTTTCATCTCTAGTTTTGAGATTCTCTAAAACCTCCTTTTTACACAGAACTAAGAATAAAATTCGAAATGTTAGAAAATGATAAAAAATTAAACTCACTTTTAAGCATGGGAGGATAAACATTCTTTGCTTTCTTAAAATGGGAATCGAACTTTCTTGACAGGCTTCCAATAAGATGAGCTCCGATCTTTTTTGGCGAATCAGACATTCGTTCGCTCAGTATTGTGAATCAATTCGTGAACGAATAGCACATCTCTGCTCCGGGCATACTTCCAACAAGAGCTCTCTGTGAACTGTAGATGAGCCACCACCCCTTTCCTGCAGTCAATTATTCATTCTCTTAATAATGTAAATATGTTCTTTAAATCAATTCCAGTGTGAATCTTTCAACCCTAATCAGTTATACTATAGATATTCCTCGCTTTTGGGGTATTCACTTTACTTTAACTTACTTTACTCGCTTTCATTATTTTTTCATCTGCAAGCTTGAATTTCAGCTACAATATCCTCGGGAGTACTTATCTCGAAAATGATAACATTGGCGTCAACAGATACATAATTTTCAGAATTTTCTCGTCTCATTTCCAAATTTTCCAAGACGTCTATTTCTTCTTTCTCAGTGATTTGCCCCTCCTGAGAAATGTCCAGTCCATCCTTACCGAAGCAATTGGTAATGCATGTTGATGTAATGTTTTCCTATGCATTTTTCATTAAACGTGTCACTTCGAGTACGTTTGCATTAGCATTTGAGGTTGTTCCAGTTTCTAGAAACATCAAAACCAAGTGCTTACACGAAATCTGATTTAAAACTTCTGATGATCCTTTGGTCTGTAAGCTGGATAACACTTGTAGAATTCGGTGGTAAAAATTAAATCGTGATCACTTCTCAAGATAAAAAAAAAAAAAAAAGGCTGCCGTCACGTGTTCGCAGAATTTATGACTCATCACTAACTTTTAGTTAACTTCTGAATGTTAAAGAAATTAAGAAATTTTTCCAAGAAACGATTAGCTGAGCTGGAGAAGGGGAAGTCAATCGAAAATTTATGAATCACAAAAATATTGCTTGTTAAAAGGTTATAACCAGGGTTTTCTCGTTAATAGTGAGTCATGCTCCCACTATACCAACCAAGTATTTTCGATTTCTTCCTTAAGTCCGGGTTCTCGTTAAATCAGGGCTCGTTATAAGCAAGCTGTATTGTATATCCATTTACTGTCATAGAACTAGCTATGTCCATTTTTCCGGGCTCCTGGGTTCAGACCCTATAAGTGCATTTACATCTGGAATTTCTTCCAATTGGCTGATAGTAAATTATAATGTATAACAGAAAACGTCTTTGCTGACTGTTATTTTGAGCAATAAGTTAAAAATAATAAGAGAATGATGAATAAATCAATCTTAGCAAAAACATAAAGCATAAACCACTTGTAAGATCAAGTTTATTCAATGAACGACTTATTTTTATAGTGTATTGTTTTATTGTTGTTTTTAAGTTCTATCATCAAGTAAGTAAATCCCCATTTTTTGTAGCCACCCAAGATGTAACGAATTTCACTTCGCAGTGCCAAAACAAATCGAAGAACTCGAACCAGCAAGTAGAACTCTAAAAATGTGGCAATGGCGCCTTGAGCAAGCTCGAATTAATAAATGAGACACATTTAGCGACCATCTCTATTCCGGTCAGAGGGTCGTGTGGGTGGGAAATGCCTGGGGCCAGCGACCCATCTTCATTATCTGATGTTGTAGAAGAGCATCGTTCTGCTGCCAAAGCACTCTTTTTTTTTTTTTTCTTCTTCTTTTTTTTTTTTTCTTTTTTTCTTTTTTTTTTTTTTTTTTCTTTTTTTAAAGATGTCCTTCATGCTTTTAGATTTCTTTTAGTTAGAACAAGGTTTGTGAATTAAAATTAGTATTTTCTTTGTTTTCGAATTTTAGTCGTTAGAAGCCTCTTCCCTCCCCCCCCCCAATCCCAGTTCTTTTTTGAGTAAGAATTAATGGGCAATTCTGCTGTTTTTAACCTTCAACAGGTACGGTGAAAACTTCAAGTCCTTCAAGTTATATGGTCAAGTCCGCTAGATCCTTATTTAAAATTATATATATATATATTTTAAATACTTTTCATACATGTAATTAATTATTTTTAAAAGTGATAAATAATTGTGTTTTAAAATAAAATGCGCTAGACAATTTTACCCAGAAAGATAGAAGTCTGAAGATATGCTGATATTTTTGAAGTAAAACAAAGAAAAAAGTCATTTCGTAAAACTAGCATTCTGGGATCTGTACTTAAAAGAGAAAGAAAAATTTAAAAAAAAAAAAAAAAAAAAACATTTTAAGGCTAGAGTTTATTGTATAATTAAAATTATATGAAAATCAATGCATATACAATTAACCTTTTAACTGTCATGCCCGAGATCACTGGTGTTCGAAAATGTCACGCCCGAGTATTACTCGGGGTAATTTTTTTTTTTTTTTTTGAGTGCATCATATTGTTATACCCGAATATATATCGGGAGACGTTTATTTCGGCTTCATGGCTTTGTCAAACCCGACTGTATCTCGGGAAAAGTTAATGTGCGCTCAGTTCAATAGATGACAGCACTTTAGTGAAGATTTCAAAGGTTAGAGGTTATAAGTTCTTTGGTTCAAAGTGCATGGGATCTTTTTGTTGTAAAATGGCGTCCAGTTCTTTGAAACGTTATATAGATGATTTAGATTCTTCAACCGAAGATGAAGGATGTGTGTTTGATGAGCAGTATTCATGATACTTCCATGGTCAGCCTCAAAAATAAAAAAATGGAGATATACTCAAGCCGAAGATTGTTTCTAATTATAGTCTAACTATGGGTGGTGTAGATCGCTGTGATCAGGAAATATCCTTTCATCCAACAATCCGAAAATGTCAGAAAAAATATTATAAAAAGATATTTTTATATTTACTAGACAAGGTACTCTGGAACTCTATAAAATATTGCTCATATTTGCTCTATAAAAATGTCATTGGGAAACGTATTACATTTTTAGAATTTCAAATCCAAGTTGTAGAACAGCTTTTACATAAATATGATGATACAGCTTCTGGACAAAAGAATGTTGGCAGACCATCTACAATAGATAACCCTGCCCGTCTTACTGAACGACATTTTATATCCCATATTCCTCCTACTCCTGCGAAACGTGAGCCTACAAGACAGTGCAAAGTGTGTTGTTCGAAAAAGGATAAAAATGGGGAAAGATAAGGAAGGAATCACGATTCTGGTGTAGTGATTGTGGAGTTGGTTTGTGCTTGGAAAAGTGTTTCCAGTTGTACCACACAAGACTGAATTACTGAACTACTAATAGGTATTCACTTATATTTATTTATGTTTTAGAAAATAATTAATTTTTTTCATTTTTAGAAAATAATGCTCCACTAGAAGCGAACTTTACAACTGCCATGTTGAGTGGCAGCCGCCTCAAGCAAATATGCAGTGGCTACAAAACTTTAAAAATTTTACCCATGTACTTCAAAATATCAATTTTTAACTACAATCAATTTTTAACAAGTATATTTTATTTTGTACTAAACATTTTATTTTTGCAATAAAAAAATCTGACAATTTGTGTACCCAAATCATCAAAATAATTTGACAGTTAAAGGGTTAAAGTCATCACATGTGCACAAAGAAAAAGATACCTGCAAAATTTAAGCTAACAACAAACTACTTTAAGACGTTTAATTTATTGAAACAAAAGAGCATTTTATACATGAAATTAGGCAACCAGTTTCTTGTCTTTGATTTTAAATTAGGAAATAAATAGGACATCACGTTAAAGCAGCAAAATTAATTACAATTTTTTTTTTCTTCTTATGTTCCAAACGCGAAGCAAAAAAAAAAAAATAAATAAATAAAAAATAAATAAATAAATAAATAAATAAATAATAATAATAATAATAATAATAATAATAATAAATAAATAAATAAATAAATAAATAAATAAATAAATAAAAGGTCATGCCATTATTTGCTATTTATAGACTCTTTTGACTTAATAAATGCTAATTTATTCGTTGGAGTCCTTTGCGTGAACTTAAGTGTGAAATACAATAAGAATTGCTCAGCTATCAAATGTAAGTTTTTTCACTTTAGTAAGAAGCAGAAGTAATTTCTATCACAGACAGCGCAATAGATTAAATTTCTGTCATGATCCAGACAACTTGGGGCTCTAAAGGTAGGATTAATTTGTGGGCTTTGGCATTCGTGGCATTGTCTTGGACCTTTTAGGTGTAGCCGGTAAACCAGTTACTGATCTCTTATAATATTGAGGATTAGTGCTGGACGAACTTAACGGCCATCATTTCAAAATTTAAAAGTGAATTTGTGGAAGAAGTTTGACGCAGTATCTCTTAGTTTAAAGACAAGTAATTAACGCTGTCGATGTCGCTGATAACCTTTTCTTAATTTCTGCAGAAACTTCGCGAAACGTATGGAGTTAAAGCTTCTTCGTTGCATAAAAATGTTATAGTTTATTTTATATTTTAAAGTATGGATTCAAAGTTTACAAACTGCTCTCGATTGTGAATAATCAGCATACAGTTATCTGGAGATTTGTATCTCTTTAACCAGTGGTCTCAAACTGATGGCCTGCGTGCCGTATGCTGCCCCAAAGCAATTTTTATGTGCCCCATGAATACATTTCAGTACATTTCTTACAAACACATGCTTTCAAAGATTTCAAGATTTTAATTATTTGAAGTCCTTTACATTATTTCCATTGCCATTAAAAACGAATATCAATAACGCACTAAAAATTTATAACTGGAGCAAATTAACTTAAAATGTTATATTAATTTCGTGAAAGAGACTGGGTTGTTCTTATTTATTCTGAAGTTTTGTTTCACTTGGAAAGTTTTCTTAATTTGTTTATTTTTACTTTAAATCAATGCAAGTTATTTAACGATTAATTAAACATAATAGAATTATTTTAAATAAATGTTAGTATGAAAATTTAATATTTAAATGTCAGTATATTGGAATTCCAAACTGTAAAAATTAAAAATGTCTCGCAGGTACCAAACTTAAGATTTCACGTAGGAAATAAATATTAATTTGAATTTTCCCACTCTGCAATATTATTATTATTATTTAAGTATGTTTTGATAAGTACTCAAAGCAAAATTTCAAATTTATTTAATTTTTTTAATTTTATTAATAAATATTTTCCATTTTGTTCAAAAAAATTTGCCCTTTAGCTGTTTTCAAATTGTGCATTCGGTTTTTAATGCAGATGTAGACCATCTACTCTAACAGAAGAAATGTACTACCACTAATAGACGGAAGCAAATTCTTTAAATTGCTTAGTTCTTTTATACTAGTAAAAATCAGTACTATTTATTCAGTCAGTCAGAAATGTTAAATTTCAAAGCTAATTTTGACGCATTAGTTAAAATGAAATATTGCACATGTGTAGCATTTTGAAAAAAATTCTACCTACGTAAATAAAGGTTACATATGTGCTGTGGATTGGGTAGATCTATTTCGAGATGTCAGGAGGACGAACGAATTAAAAAGGTTGATTAATTCGAGTTAAATAATTTTTTTAAATTAGTAAATTAGTTATGTAGAAAAATTGCAACCGCAACCTATTCATGTAACCGCCAATTTGAGTTTAATGTCATAGAAATAAAGCATTGACTTGAAGCTATCTCAAATTCAGTTACGTATGCTTAATCTCGAAAACGAGCTATTCAAGAAAGCCTTAATCTGCTAATGTAGATATTACTGCTATTCCAAAATAATTCATTGACATAAGGTTCAAATTTTGAAATTCGACGTAAAGCATGAAAAATTTATTAATCTCTAGAAAACTAAACTTTTGAATGTGAATAAATTCTTCTTATACGATAGTTTTCTTATTAAGCTTGAGTTTACAATGTACTGATATCGGTAAGTCTGAAGTGAGTGTTTTATTTATTTTTTAATGTAAAATTCCAGAAATTTCAAGAAGGAATCTCAAGAATCTGGTAAAATCTCAAGAAGGTCTTCAAATGACGGTACTGGCATTTATACTATATTTATCCGTTTATAAGGCGGGGTTGACTAGGAAATTGACAAGAAAAAGTTTTTCATACCGATTGTATTGGTTATAAATCTAGGCATATTTCTAGAATTACATAAAATATAAATGAAGAAAATAAAAATAAGTTATAAATAAATAAAATAAGTTGGTCAGCGACTGCCAAGACATCCTCACAGTGGACCTTTAGCATAAAGATGGTGGTACTTTTTTATGAGTATATCTATCTGCCTTAAATCAGACAATTCATTCTACACTGCCGGCACCTTTCTTGAAAAGGCAATGCAGTACAAAAAGGGTTTAAGACTGCTTTCTTATTAGTTATTAAAGAAATAAATAAAACAAAATCCCAACAGTCTCAAGCGAAATGACTTTATTTTTGTAATATTGCGGGTAACTTTATGTTGCCACACATGACATTCTCGAGATAAAGGAAACCTGTCCAAGGAAAGTCGTTTTGTTGCTTTTTTTTTTTTTTTTTTTTTTTTTTTTTTTTTTTTGTCCTAAATTTATTTATTTGCTCTTTTATTAATATACCAGATGACCAAGGAATTAAAATAATTAAAATAAAGAGTTGCAGACTTTAAAATGACTTAAATTTAAGTCATTTTAAGGTCTGCAGCTCTTCATTTTAATTATTATTTATATGACGTTAAGAGGATGGATTAAGTATTTAAGGGTTTAAGGATTACCGAATATGTGTCATTAGGCAGTAAAGTTATTTGATGAGACTAGTGTGTTTCATACTTTATAGTCTTCTGAAATGCATTTATTTTATGAAGCAAATCAAGATCTTTAAAGCAGATTCACTTTCATAGTGAAAATTACAAATATAAGGATGGGAAAAAGTCCAACGAAACCGAGATGTTTAAATTTTTTTTTGGGGGGGGGGGGATCATTGAAAACGCCTAATTCATTGTGCGATAAAAGTAGCAGCGTATTTTACGCAGTTCTTTAACTTTATTAGCTTACAGCGTATATTATTGATTTTCAAGTTAATCTGTTCTGGTTTCGATTTTATTGATATCTTAGTTTTAGTATCTCAAGATAAAACTTATATTAACCCTAGAGGGTAGAGAAGTTGGCTAGCACATTAGAACATAAATTAAAGATGCTATACAACATCTAGGCGGCAATATTGCTAAGAAGCTGGATAAATGCTCTAGCTGCGTAATGCCCAAGAAACTGGATACGAAATGGTCCAAGAAACCGAACTTTGCTGTTAAAAACAAAGAAAATCTGAAAGCTGTCAGATTTTATATTACGCCCAAAAGGGCGTTTTTTTAACCTTTTGTGTAAAACCTTTATTTATTAACTATCATGCAAACACATAAAAATCAATTTAAGAGCAATATCACAAAACATATGTGGGATGGCATCGTTCATTATAATCGGATGACGCGACAAGCTGTGAGAATAAATCTTTTACTTTTCCGATGATAGAAGGCAGACAATTCCGCCATTAAGACGATGACGCGATTCAAAGATGTTTGCTTAAAATACGATTCCTTTGTAAATAATCTCATCTGTTTCCTTCTACGTATGTAATTACCTTGTAGTTTGTAGCAACTATTCATGTTTCATTAAATATTCAAGTTATTTATAAATCGGACTAGTTTATTAGCCCCTAGACAGCCACATCGGAAGTAAGTTTACAAACATCATATTCCTAGACAGTAAATACCGATTCTACACATATAAAAACATCATATCTTAAGAATTTCCGATACACAGTCTCGCGCGCTGGAGATAATTTTTTTTTCGTACATTTTTGTCATTGTTAGCTTTGAAATCGTTGAGTTTGTTAATCAAAAATTCGTTAAAGTTTACAAAATTTCAAATACATAATAAAACAAATTCGAAATTGGGGCTTCCAAGTGCCCATGTTCGATTGGAGGACTACGTTATTCAAAATGTGATGGCTCTAGGTACCGTTGTTTTTTCACAATGCGAAAAACATTCATGCAGATTCTTCATTCTTTGAATATAATAAACGGCGATAAGAATTGGTGGCAACAGTTTGAAAAGTGAACCAACGCAGAAAGTGAAACGACACAAAATGACTAATAGCCTAATGGCCTTTTAATATTAAATAATATTAGCCGTTTGGGTCTAACGCCCCTTTGGACTAATAACTAGGAAAGAAAGCCCTAAAATGCACTTAAAGTTTACATTCTAGAATTTTTAATCCTAAAAAATTTCAAATTTTCAAAAACTAAACAAATTTCAAATGTATTCATCTTTTAATACCGAAAGAGAAATTAAAGTACCTCATTTATGTACCTCTAGTCAAATATGATAACCATACCTAGTTTACGGAATTTAAAGGCAGAAATAGCGTCTTATGGATTTCCTTCCTTACTTTTCTCCGGTTACGATTCTGAGTCGTGCGTTTCACATATTGATTGGCTGAGATACTTCCTTAAAAACGTGTGTTTTTGTCCCATATTAAGTATATTGTTATTATTGCAACAATAACAATATACTTACTAGCATACGATGCCTTTATAGTTGGATCGAGATCGTCGTGTTTTGGTTTTTGCATTAAATTCGTGAACTCAGCTATTTATATAATCTAAGCTCTTAAGATTACTTTTGATATTAACAGCATCTTTGAAAGATTTTATGTTTTATAATTCCATGAAACAGGAAGCCATTGCAGAACACTGCAGTTAAAGTTTTCTGTTTGAAAGGAAACAAACGATAATTTTCACGCATCCGTATTACTCATGCGTGTCATTCATCGAAAACAAAACCGTATGAATCCCATCTAAATGTCATTATGCCCAGAGAAAATGATGTCATCGAAAAGTATGTCCAATCACAAGTACGGATTTCTCCCAGTGCACGTGGCGCTGTATAGAATGCTTATATGCGCCCGGGTTCGAATCTCGGAAACGGCATGGGTGTTTGTAAATGTACAGTATCTGTGCGGCATAAGGGCACTCTAAATATCCTTTTCTCGAAAATATCCTCTCCTCTGGAGAGGCTGTGGTAGGAGAAGAGGGAATGGGAAACTCTTGAACCCCGTCCCCCTCCCCCGGGAGTTCTCTCTTCCTTAATTGGAGGCGGAACTGAGCTAAAATCGGGCTGTTACCTATATGTTGGTTAAGGCTCTTGCTAAAGACAGGCGCATTTGATTCCTTGCTACGGTGAATGTGGTGGCCTTGTGCTAACCGTTATCAGACAAATGAGATTGGTAACAACAATAATTTTGTTATGGGAGGTGTTGTGCTGATTTCGTGGATGATTTTCTAAGTAAAATTGGCTGGTTACTCTGCACTCAGAAGACAGAAATGAGATAAGGAGTGATATGTTAGGACATAAGTTAATGGATGTTCATTAACAAACGAAATTAATCATAGGTTTAACTTTTTCTTGCCATTTTAAGAATTATTTTGAGGTATTAAGGATTAAATTGATATTGTCAAGTAGTTTCCTGTTGTTGTTTCGTTAGGATAGCAACGTAAACTGACATCATTGCAGTGACTTTGGTTTTGTAAAAAATTTTTCAAGTATCTGGAAGAATAAAACCAATGATTACAAAGTTCCTTTTCGGAACTGATTTGTAAGTAATATATTTGGTTGATATTTTCAAAATTTTCCAGTAACATGTACTGGTGAGTAAAAGGATAATAAATATAATCATCGATTTTATGACACCTTCATATCACTCTGTTAGCCATTTACTGTATTAAAAAATGCGAGAGAAAGATATTAAATTTTAGTAACTGGCTGAAATCGATTTTAAATTGTTATTAATTATAAATGAAAAATCATTATACATTTTGAAATGCCTGGAAGTCAAATTATGTTTCCGTTACTCAAAAAGTAAAAATTTCTTCATTTATAAAAGAGTAATTGCTTAGATTAAGATACTTTAATTAATTTTATAGAAGTGCTTTATTCATGAGCTTAACAAGTAAACTTGATTAGTGCTTTTTAATAGCATTTTTCAAAACGTTATTTTATGCATTGATTGAGTATGACTGCATAATGTATCGATAATAAAATGTCTAACCCTAGTATTTATGTGCACTATCTCTATATCAGAAATAAAATTTGGTATAGAGATAGATTATAGAACTTTATGGTAACATACAGATTACGATCTGTCATGTATGTTTTTTTTTAATATTCAAACGGTATCGTTTTTTCCAAATGGAAACGTATTATTTAATGCTTTGATAATTTTGATATAGGGATTTTGTAATTACTTATTATACCAAAAATTTTAAGAAATTATTATAATAACTGATTTGTTAAATAAATTATTAAAAAGATTACCTCATGATAAGAAAAATTGTTTAGGGCATTCATATTATTTCATGTTAATTGGTAGTGAAAAGTTAAAGCTGGAGAAAATTTTTCTTAAAGGATAATTAAAGTTTGAAAAATGCAGCAATGGGTAATTAAAGTTGAGAAATGTGTGAACTGGAAAAACAAACAAAAGCTATTAATCGCCCTTTGCTTAATGTTTCAAACAGAACATTTCAGGGGGTCAGTATTTAAAACATTACACAGATTACCAACTCCCGTGTGTATGTTTTTTTAATATTGAAACGGTATTTTTTTTTCAAATGGTAATATATTTTTTAATACTTTGATAATTTTTTGGAGGATGCCATATTTCATCCACAAAAGAAATTCACAGATAAATTCGTCATGAAACTTTGAAAATCGAATATTTTCAGATCGAATTTTATTTAAAAGTAAAAATTCGATTCTAGATACTATGCAATATGAGTTTCAAATATTGTACATTATTTTAATATAATGGTACAATCCCTTTTGAAGATTTTAATCCAAAAGTTAAAGAAAATGTGTCTAAACAAAATCTTAGTGTGTACAAATCTACTCCATATAATGCCAGTATACACGTAGGCGGAACTTCGCAAAAGTGATAAAAATATAGGATAATATTTTGATATATCATTTCTCAACTTTCTTCTCATGATGTCTAATTCGTAATTTGACACCAAGGATATCTTGGACATCTTGTCCCGTATCGGAAAAACACTGAATACCTAGTTGGTATTCCACCATCTGCACTCCCCCTCTTCAATCGTCTGTCTCGTGTTTCCCAAAAATCGCTTCCAGGCACAATGTGTCTGTCTTGCTGAAGAATTCCAGCTGACAGCACTACGAGATGGAGGAACATTTCTTTGTCTTATCTAGCAGAATCGCTAGAATATAGGTTATAGGATGAGATGCAATGTGTGTACTGTGATTATAAAGAAGATCAAACTCGTTATTCGAGATAAAACACAGGATCTGATGTATGTGATGTGAAGTAACACGAATTTCTATAGACATAGTATCAATCCGTGGGTGTGTTACGAGTTATGAGGTCTGTCACAGGTAATTCTGTGATGATAATATTTAAAATGATGAAATTTGTGAATGATTTATTTTAAAAGCTTCGTATGAAAGAATTTTGCTATGGAGTATTTCTATACTTAATCTATACTTAATACTATCTATACATATTTCTGTACTTAATCTATACTTAATACTATCTATACATATTTCTATACTTAATACAAATCACTGAAACCAAATTTGAGACAAAGTTACTGATGTTTATAATTGCATAATAAAAAGAAGTAATTTATGTGGATTAAAATTTGCAGAGGGTTCATTAAAATCTTATTTATGCTATTACTTGGTAGCTTTTTTAGTCCAAGTGAGCTTTCTCCCTGAAGGACTATTGTTTTCGTTTTGCGATTTTGCGTTGAATCACTACAAATGTCCGTTTCACTTTTCAAACTGTTGCTACCAAATGTTAGAGTTCTGCATTATATTTGAAGAAATTAAATAATGAAAAATCTGCATAAATGTATGTATATTTCTCGCATTGTGATAAAACAACGGTACATAGAGCCATCGAATTTTGAATGACTTAATCCTCCTACGAATATGAGCATGTGGAAGACCAAATTTGAATTTTGTAAATTGTTTTATAATCGATTTCATATTTTCTAAAACTTTAACTAATTTTTGAGTAAGAAACCTAACGATTTAAAAGCGAGCAATGGCAACACTCTTTGGGGGGGGGAGACCTTTTTATCTGCAGCGCGCGGAACTGTGTATCGGAAATTCTAAAGATAGGCTCATTTTAAAATTATTTTGCGACATTGCTATTAAACTGAATTTTATGGTTTAAGTGCAAAGAACATTATATTATAAGTAAAGGTAACACACAAAATGTTTAAAAAAAACGCCCCTTTGGACGTAATTTAAAATCTGAAACCTTTCAGATTTTATTTATTTATTTATTTATTTATTTTTTAATTGTACATTTAAAGTGTTTAAAGAACAGATTTGCTGAAAACTGAAAGTAGCTTCATTAAAAAGTCAGGATTAAAATACCTAGAAAATGCCGCAAGAATACTTGAAAGCAACCTATCCTTATTTTCAGAAACACATTGCAAAAAAGAAAAAAAAATTAATGAATAATTTTTGAACCGAAATTGTTTATATAATATGAAAATTTACATGATGTTATATACACATTTTCGATTCAAAAATTGTTTATTAATTTTTTTTTCTTTTTGCAATGTGTTTCTGAAAATACGAATAGGTTGCCTTCAATTAATATTTTCAGGACTTTTTCTAGGTATTTTAATTCTAACTTTTTAAGATCCTTTTATAAAATTCAGCAGCACTAGGCGCTAATTTTGAACTTGTTAGTTCATTCGTAATTTTTGTAAAATGCACTATTGACAACTTTATTAATATGTATATATACACAAATCTATATAGAAAAGCTTTAAAATCTTTAATTCTTGCTCCCCTTTTTAGTTCCTTTGACGAAGTAATGGAGGTATTTTAATCACGAAAAATTTGGGTATCATATTTCAGCGGAAATATACATTTTTGATCGTACCCGATTCTTTTTTTTTTTTAGTCCAAATGGGATTTGTCCCTGAAGGACTATTGTTTTCGTTTTGCAATTTTGCGTTTAATCACTATAAATGTCGCTTTCACTTTTCAAACTGTCGCCACCAAATGTTAGAGCCCTGCAGTATATTTGAAGAACTTAAATAATGAAAAATCTGCATAAATGTATGTATATTTCTCGCACTGTGATAAAACAACGGTTCATAGAGCCATCGAAGTTTGAATGACTTAATCCTTCTACGAATACGGGCATGGGAAAGACCAAATTTGAAATTTGGAATTTGTTTTATGATCGATTTCAGAATTTGTAATACTTCAACGAATTTTTGATTAAAAAACTAAACGATTTCAAAGCGAGCAATGGCAAAACTGTACGAAAAAAAAAATTTATCTCCAGTGCGCGAGACTCTCTGTATCGGAAATTCTAAAGATATGCTCATTTTAAAATTAATTTGTGATAATGCTGTTGAACTGAATTTTATAGTTTGAATACGTAGAACATGATATTTAATAAATAAAGGTAACACACAAAACGTTAAAGAAAGGCCCTTTGGACGTAATTTAAAATTTTAATTTTATTTATTTATTTATTTATTTATTTTTTTGCATGGTTTTTGTACGTATTGGATAGAATAAAACACACTCGTTGATTCAAAACGGTTTCTAAAATGAAATTAAAAATGTATTCAAGGGGGATTTTTTGGCGACGTACGTAAGTATATACCTCGGATAACTCAAAAACGATTTAGGCGTAGAACTTTGACATTTTGAGTACAGGAGTGCTATAACATAGAAGAAGAATTAGCTTGTAGTCGTCGTAGCTGAGGGTGATACAAATGAAAGAAATGAAGATCATAAAACATGAACTTGAAGAATTTCCAGTCTTTATTTTCACACATATCCAATTAATCTGGCAGACACATATTCAATCATAATTAAATATGATAAATTTCCATGTGCATTGCTTCTTAAAATTAAGACGCAGGCAGCTTAGACGGGGAAGCAAAGCGAGGAGTTATTGGCAAGTTGGGAAGCCAAGTAAAGAGTGCAGTTTATTTCCGAGCGGTTTATACAAAGTACATATAGAAAGTACTTTAAGCTATGATTAGTTAATTTGAGGTTTTTTTATATAATCATCGAAGATTCTCGAATTAAGATAAGAAGAAGAATAGAATCGGAAGATAAGAAGAAGAAGAAGAACACAATTCCAGTGTGCAGTTTACAAACATTTATGAATAAAGAAACTGAGATCACTGAGCCGAGTAACAGAGTGGATATATATATAAATATATTTATATACGTTTGGTGCGGCCGATTGCAACCAAAATACGAGGTGCACATCTACATGTTATAGCAATCTACATATATACAAAATTTCAACGTTCTGAGGCTACTCGTTTTTGAGAAGCCTCAGAATGTTGAAAGTTATGCGAGATACATACGTATATACGTTCGTACAGACGCCACGAAAAATTCTCTTCAGAATTCGTTTTAAAGCAGTTTTATAATTTTTTTGGAGGAAAAGAGTCTTTTATTCTGTCCTTACGTACAGATATCACGCAAAAACATCGTTAAATTGCATTCGATAGCGGTCAAAATGGATATTTTCGTTGAAATATGCTGCCTGAAACTTTTCGCGATTACAATACTTCCTTTTTACTTCGTACAAGAAAGCAAAAATACATAAACATTTATTTAACTTTAGATGATTATTTTTAATGCGTTTTATAATTAAGCAAGAAAAATATTTATAAATACAAAAATTTTATTAATAGTAGTTTTTTATATTCATAAACTAAAACTAAATATTTAACAGGCAAATACAAAGCTGACCTCATCCCACCTGAAAGTTGCCCCTTTTGAGCCTCTGAATTAACCGTATCCTCATAAGGCGTATTTGCTCTACGGAATGCAGACATTGGATTATATCTCTCTACGTTGGTGATGTCCTTATATTCATGTCTGCTCCCATCTATCTGTGAACTGTGATAATAAAGTTGCGGCCAACAAGGACAGAGCAAACTTATACATTTATAGCTGTAATGATTACCTTAACTGATAATACTACTTTTATACAGGACAAAAAAAGAGGTTACAAATTTCTTATCAGAGCTCTTCTAGGTAAGCATATTTTCTCTCTACAAAAACTTTCTTACTTATTGCCTATTATAGCGTTACAAATTATTAATTTAATATTTAAGTCAATAAAAAATTAAAATAAAAACTTGAAAGTTACCTATTAAAGCAAATGTGAATTACAAACATGAAAAGAAGCATAGTAGTTAATGTTAATAGTCTTTCTATTAAACCATTATTAAAACGAAAATTAGAGATTATAAAACTACGTAATTTGATTACTTTATTGATATATTTTATGAGCTGAAACTTTTTATGAGTACCTGACAGAAAGTGAATATAATTGTTTTTAACAAAACCACTGAATGATCAATATGTAATCACTTTTTGAATAAGAACTTTTAATCTCTGAAGTAATCCTGTGTCAACAGAAGCCTTTGAACGAAATTTATGAACTGCAGCGCAGCTATACTTTTATGCAGCGAAATGGCACTAATTATGGGCTTGTTGCATTTTGCAGAGTTTGCTGCAATCTATCTAGATTTCTGTATTTTTCTGCCGGAATGGCTGATTCTTACAAGTACAAAATGTTGAAAGCAAAAAGATAATTTTTACGCTAACATTTTGCAACTGTCGGATACTGATATCGTGTGTAAATCCAAAGTCAGTCCTAAAACGTGTAGAATTTTAACTGTACCTTCAGAAACACTTGACATGACTACAAAAAATAAATAAATAAAAAGTATCGGAAATTAAACACTGAAAAATACTCACATGGAAGAAATCTTTTTGTCTTCCAACAAACCGCTACGATTTTCATAGACATCTGGTAAAAATCAGTATTTCACTTCCTTTTATTGTTTACAAACTGATCCTTTCCTAATGAATAAAGAAGTTTTGCTTTGGCAATTTCCCAAATTGGCGAATGTAACTTAAGCATATGCATTATATTTTGTAGAATTTCTGCTATAAGAACATCTGAAATGTTGCCAAAACCGTTTTAGGACTTTGTTTTATCAAAAGTAAGAATTTAAAGAAGGCAGAGAATGCATTGAAGATGAACTACGTTCTAGTATACCATTCGCTTCAGCTTATGAGAAATACGACGATGAAATAAGAGATTTCGTGTTAGCGATCATCAGGTGTAATGATTACTTTCCCCTCCTGTTTCCTCTGTAAAACTTCTCGCAACGATCTGTGTACTGCGAGCTTATAAGTGCACGTTCGCAAACAGAAATCTCAAGCAACTGTAAACTATGTGCAAATTATGAACAACACGCGCAAACAGCTAACTATTTGCGACTATACGCGTGTGCAAACTGTTACCTATCTGAAATACGCAACTTTGACAACCTTATGTGCAAACGCTTGTGTAATCTACGGCTTACGAACTCCTAGCACAGAGCTCAACGTACTGTGCACCGCATGCCAGTTGAAGTCATTATCCTAGCAGCTTAGCTTAACACTTAATTATATTTTTCTACATGTTTTGATTCTTGCTTTTGCCTTTTTTTATTTATTTATTTATTCTGTAACACTTTTGTTTCCTTGCCATATCTGCTCAGTCAAAGTCTCTCCAAATTTGTAAAACAAAACACGCGCGCCCTTGTTTGGCCATGTACAACCTTTTTCATGTCTCAATAAACTCCCGACGCAGCTTCTTGGGGCTCCAGGGAGTTGTTGCCGCTAGATAGGGTAGGGCGTGGGACATACGCCTGCTTACCTATGTTAGACACCAGGCATCTCCATCCTCCGTAACCTGTAACCTGCCTGTGTGAAAGTTAATGAATGCGTTTGAATTATTCTGTACAGTACGCAGACTATTGTGATGAAGTGTCTATGTTTAGCTTATAGAAATTTCCTTAATCTCATAAAAGTTAATAAGTCCAAAACCCCTAGCGGAGGTGGAGCGAGTTATCTCTATGTCTGAAAGTAATTACAGAAAGTCAGATTAAATGTTTAAATAAACCTTTTTATTTAAACAGAACTTAGAACATAAATATGTTCTCTTGTGCTAACCAAATTATCGAAGTGATGCAACTAAATTACAGCCAAATTCAAAAACGTAGACTAGTAGTCAAAGACTACACAAATTAAATCTAAGTTGGCTCGGTAATTCTACCCGTGCAACAAAGCTCAAATGTCGGCAGCAATAACACAAAGCCGAATAATTTACAAATTATCAAAGCTGGCTGGGGCTAACGCACATGCAGGCCAGAAACACTCTTTGTCTCACAATTAAAAAAAAATCTGTTTAAATACTGCTAAACTAATTTACATTCTGGTGAGGATAGGAAAAGAGAAGGGTGAAATTATAAAATACTGGTTAATTTAAATAATAATAACCGCATAAGCTGTAAATGTCTGTCAAATTCCTCACATATTTTTGTGGAATCGTCATGTTTTTTGGATCGTATCTATAGTTTAATATGTAAAGAGTACAAATGAGATTAAAATGAGATACATAAAAATATTTTGTCAGAAACACAATTAAGGCACAAATTTATCTCGTTTATATTGTTAGATGTTTGACTGTACCTTAATAAGACGCTTTAGTGAAGTTTTGAAGTTTAATGATTATCTTTGGTGGCATTTATTTTGTAAATAGCAGTAGTAATGCTGCTTGATGATTTCGTGTCTTACAGCAATAATCTGGGATTCTTTTGCAGCACAAATAGGGTACATTCGAGAAAGCAAAATGTGACGCATACGTTACTCCACATGAAGAGTGACAGATAACTGAAAGGGACCGTTAATCAAGTAATAGATAATGGAGACTTTACTGTACTTGTATGTGACAAGAGGAGAATGGCTATCATCAATCAATTTTCTTTACCTGTGTCATCCCTGTCTCCGAATTTCATCTCTTTTTGATATTTCTTTCGCGTATTTTGGAGCATGCAGTTTGAAAATGGACAATGTCATACTATTCTGTGCACTCGAAAATAGTTCTTCTGAGGTAAAATTTTAATTGGCAGTCACTGTTCATTTTATAATGAAAATTAAGAAATTATGATTTTAACATGGTAAGAGAAAATATTATACAGGTTGAGAAAAAAATGTATGCCTAATAAGATTAATTTTCGTCATGTTTGCAGACTACTTTGAAAAATATAGAATCCCGTATTTTTAGTCGAAAAGTGACGTTAGTTACGAATGGGATATTGGCAGGGGCGTAGCTAGAGTTTCCATATTCCTGGCTTGCTTTTAAAATTCTTAATCTACTCAGACCCCTGTTCGAATGCTTTTAGATTTACCGTAAGACAAAGAATAAAACAACGCTACCAAAAAAAGATATTTTTCATAAAATTGAATTTAACTTCTGCATAGTTAGTTCTCCCATAAACATACCTGAAAAAATATTGTATTAAATTCCATTTCAAAGGATAAGGAAATCTTCAAAAAATTGGATAATAAAGCAGAAATCAGTTTATTTTATTTATACTGAAGATTGTCGATTTATACAGAATTTTCAAAATAAAGGTTAAAGTAATTACTTTTAGTTTTCGCCATCGAAATACAAGTCGGAAGGAAACCTTGAATGCTCTTACCATATCTAATAAATGCATACAAATTTTCGCATTTGTATTCAATTCAATTCAATTTTTACACCAGAGACAAATGAAATAAACACATTCATATTTAAGCATTATAATAGAACTACAAACTACTAACTACAAATTCACTGAAATTACGATGTTAGCAATTAAGATATATCAAACGCAGCCATATGGTCACAAAGATAATTAATTCAAGGAAAGAGAATCGAAAATGGAAATTTTACATTTTGAAAGTTTATGCATTTTAAAAGACAGCCAACAGAATTTTTCATCTGTTAGAGTGATATAATCTGAAAGTTGTTGACAGTGTTTGTTATTCTTAAAATAAAATATTTATTTTATTTCTAAAACTATAAATATTATTAACGTATATTAAGACATATATTCCTTAAATTTTCACTATCGATTTGCTATTACATTAGTATATTATACACGTCTATAGTATAAAAATTATATTTTTGCAAAAATATTATTCAAACAGAAATATTTTTACATTAAATATAAAATCCGGGCCCTAGACTTAAAAAAGTAAAGAAACTTCTTAAAATACCTCAAAATAAAACAATTTGTAAAGCAATTTTTCAAAAGGGATTCGGTATGAATTTCATAAAATGTGCATATTAAATGGATAAAGAAGCTAAAAGTTCTGAATTTTTTCGAGTTTAATTATTTTTCTTTCCCTCTATTTGGATTTACCAAAAGTGAATGATAAGTTACTCCAATGAATCAGATAAAATATGTCAAGATAAAATTATATATTCCGCACACAACCCATTTTGCATTTTGCTTTTTTTCATTTTTTTATTTAGGATATATACCCATTATTCATTATTTGAAAATAGTTTTAGATTTAAAGGCACAATTGCCAATTAAAAAAGTGTTTAAAAGAAACGTTTCATAGTTTACTTGTAAGGGCGTTACAGGAAATTTTTTCTTATTATTAATATATTCAGAATTCATTTCATGACGTAAAGAATACAAAAGAAGAATTTTTTAATACTAATGTATTCAGAATGCAAATCATAAGTGAAAAAGCCATCTGAGTGACCCATTTTATTCTTTTCTTTTAGTATTAGGACTTATTTTCTTTAGCACGTACTTTTCTGAATTACACATGATACGCCATGGAAGCATTATAAAGTATACGAACTTGTTAAAATTAATTCTAAATTAACAAAGTACAGTAAAACACCCGTATACAGATTTCCAGCATCACAGACCATTTGGATGTTTTTTTCCTTTCAAATTTTATATCAACAAAATTGCACAATCTGTTAAAGAAACAAACCAATTTGATTTCGGGGTAAAATAAACAAAACGTACTCTTTTCGACGAAATTAAATAACATTTATTACTGGAGAATAAGCCAATTCGCTGAAGAATGAGTGATTTGAGCCTGGATAGTTCAGTCGACGGACTGCTTTAGCTACAGTGCTGAGATAACCATGTATTTATACTTTTTTCAACATAATTTTAAGCAGAACTGAGGAAGGTATTTGTAATTTATATATATAAGCGAAATACCACAGACTCATCACGAGAGTTCCGAAACTATACATCCGATGATTGGCTTCAAATTTTGCATAGCTACTCATTCCACGATGTAGACGCGCACTAAGAACGGATTTTACGTAAATTCTTCCCAAAACGGATTTTTTATTACACAATAGAAGTTCGTCATACATTTGGTTTTCTGTAGCAATTCTGTAGCAATCTTGCTTTTAAACAAGAAAAAAAGAGATGAGGACTTTGGCGACCGCCGTTTCCTCCAGTCCGTGAGGATTTAGTTTTCAAATCCAAGTTAGAATTTTCTTTTGTTGTTGCCAAAACTAGATATGAAATAAAATGTTGCCAATGAATGCATTTTGCTTTAAAATTATTAAATTGGTAAATAACTTGCATCTATCCAATGAATACAAACAATATTTAAATGATAAGGTGAATAATAACATTTATATTTAACTGTTATCATAAGTTTCATGAAAATAAATGTTATTATTAAGAGAAATAAATTATTGTGATGAAAAATAAAAATGTTGTTGTTATTTATAAAAATTGCCATATATAAAAATGAAGAACAAATAATTATAATTGATTAAAAAGTTTGATAACAAAGATAATAACATTTATTTTCATGAAACATGTGATAGCAGTTAAACATATATAAACCTTAGTTTTATGTCGACAATATTTCGTGGTGTAGGCCTACCGGGGATCCCACCACGTTAAATAAGGGGGACGCTTCCCGATACACAGTACCTCATGGGTGATATGGAATTCTGTGTATGACAGATTCGCTGACTAGCACTATATTTCCCAACTTTAAATTAAAAAAAAATTACATTAATTATCATTTCGAAATTAGACATTTCGTCTATATAAGAAGTCTAGGTTCACATTCAAATAGATAGTGTGCCCAGCAAAGCGGGCGGGTATCAGCTAGTATTATTATAAAAAGCATATTCTGTAAAAATAAAGACATGCTAAAAACTACTAGATATATCGCACAGTATTATCCTGCACACTTAATACTTAACACAGTGGTTATACAAAGTTAATTGCTTATACAAGTATAAACCTATTTAAATTACGATAGCTTTTAAAATGTTGCATATAATGCTATATTTGCATATAATTATAAATTAAAATCACACTGTAGTTATACATTTTACATTTGCTATGCTAGAATATTGCGTTCACTTTAGATGTTGTTGACACCTGTATTGAGAATGTATTAGGTATATACGGCTGACTGGATGCTATTCTTCCACTTGGCAGCAAACAGCCTGATGTCGTTTCGGTGTACACATTAATTCTACCAAGTGTGTAATTGTTTTCACTCGTGTTTCGAGCTCACGCATGCGAATTTACTGGCGTATGTTTTCTAAGCAGGAGTGTGAAAATTAAACAAATAAAAATTTTATTGTATCAATTTAGCTGAAACATTAATAGGGTTCTATAGATAAATAATAGAATTAAACGTTGCAATTATTTAATTTCCGTACTCTATGTTTCAATTAAAACAAAATAATATTTTTTTTTTTTTTTTTTTTTTTTTTTTTTTTTAAGGGCAAAAGAGCGTTTTTTAAAGAGCAAAGGAGCCCAGAAGGGCTATCAGCTTCGAAACGGCCTTTTGTGTTATTTCACCATAAAGGTCTGTTTCACTTTTTCAAATTGTTGCCACCAAATATTAACTCCCTGTATTATATTTAAAGAAATTAAATAATGAAGAATGTATGTATGTTTCTCGCACTGTGAAAAAACGACGGTACCCAGAGCCATCAAATTTGGAGTAACGTAATCCTCCTCCCGAACATGGGCACCTGGACGCCCGAATTTCGAATTTGTTTTATTATCTAGTTCATATTTTGTTAATAAACTGAACGATTTCAATGCGAACAGTGGCAACACCGTACGGAAAATAAAATTTTTATCTCTAGCGCGCGAGACTATCTATCGGAAATTCTAAAGATATGTTGTTTTTAAATATTTTGTGATATTTCTGCTGAATTTAATTTTGTATGGTTAAAGTGCGAAGAACATGATATTTAATACGAGTAAATAAAGAAGTAAAGGTAACACACAAAATGTTAAAAAAAAGCCCCTTTGAGCATATATATATATTAAGAATAATATAGATTGCTGACCCTGGACTGATAGATAGTTATCACGTCTTTCTGCAATCAGTAACGAATGCATTATTATCTCGTAATTTGAGAAACAGACCATTATCAGGTCACTAGTTATAAAAATTGTATAAAATTTAGAATAAACGTTTTCACCTGCTTATATCCAAATTGTATATTATTTATAAGACTAAATTAATCAAAACTTAATCAGGATCTATCATAATTGAAACTAGTCAAATAGAGCCACATTTAATTGTTCTCAATAAAATGCAGGAGTCAAATGTTTTAGTTCTTAATCACTATCTCCCGAAGTTAAAGAAATATGAGTTCCCACCAGCGGCCGAGCGGTAAAGTCGCTGAATACTGGTAGTTCGGTCCGAGGTTCGAATCTCGCGAACGGGCTGGCTGCATGGGCGTTTTCGTGGTTTTGCCCATGTGTAACGTGTATACGAGCCAGTTCTCTTAGAAAGTCCTCCACGAAGGCATCCCTCCCCTTAGGCAGATAGCCTTAGTGTGCGTTGCCATAATTAAATAAACCAAACCAACTATAAATATAGAGCCAAGTAACTTCATAATTATTATTCTGGCTTCAAAAACGCCTTTTATAATCATATTTGTAGTAGTATAAATATTTATAAGAAAGTAAAGTAATGTTATAATTTCGCAGAAATTTGTTTTTAATTAAAACATTTTTAAAACTTTACACCAATGGTATGTATAATTGCCTTTATGGAGCAGGAGATAAACACATTCTAGTTTAATATTAATGTGATTATTATCGCCTCTATGTCAAGAGCCTAGTACCTTTTCTAAATGTTAGTGTGATTACGTATGCTTTTATTCAGTTTTAAAAACTGAAAATGTCTTATTGCAAGGAATTACTGCATTCCTACGTGCTCTGGGGATGAAAGTGGTTAACACATCCCAGATATCGCATGGAAGATTCATGTTTCGAATCCCGACGAGGGTACAATTGATATTTTATGTATCTTCGCACCGAAAAGCTTAGAAGGCTGCGCAACATTCATTCGCACACATTAGTTTTTATTGATAAATCTAAGTCTTCATAATTAATATCAGTGATCTCCCGGTGTAGATTAATTGGGGTGCGAATGAACCGAACCTTGTCTTAGCACGTAATTTTTAATATCTTCGTCTGGATTACGACCATGAAGGAGGAAGGGGTCTTGGGTACTTTTTAACGCAAATTCCTGACAGTCCTTTTCGGAGGAATTCAGGAAAATGGGAGAGAAGCGTAGTAGGTCTGGTGTAGAAGATGCAACACAGAATTATACCGAATATCCAAAGAGTCAGATGTTGTTCATTACATTAAAACAGGCCGCCTGCCGCCTCGGTTGTCTGGGCATGTTATCCATATGAACGACAATAACATACTAAAAGAAATGTTTCGCATAGCTCAGGTAACACAGAAGAAGACCTCGATGGATAGATGCTGTAGAGAAGGATTGTTTAGTCCTGAAAACTGAGAATTGGAGGAGTTTGGCTGCTTATAGAGGTGGCTGGAGACGTCTAGTTCAGTAGGCCTAGGCATCTCCAGCCTGGACTCCCCTTCCTGGGCTCTCGCGCCATGGATTATGATGAGTCTTTAATATATAAACATTGTCAAATCGTCCTTTAAACACGGATTCCTAAATTGGAAAAGTAAATTAAGAATACAACCATTAATCTTCTCTTTTTCATTAGCTTCTATTGAAATTCAATTGTAATATAAACAAAAACATTGTATTTCAAATGCTGCTGAATTAATTTGCATAATAAAATAAATTTACATGCAATTTATTTATATCCGAAATAAAAATTCTATAAAATTCAGAATAAAAATGTATTTACTTAAAAATATTGATATACTATTGATAGTATTTTTGCGTTAATTATAATATGGCTTATTCCTTTTTCTTATGTTTTTTCTCCCTTAAATTGTTGCTGTTATCTGTTGTGTTGTGTTTTTTTAACAATGAATTTGTGTTAAATAGTGACACTGTCTCTGTTATTATTCGGTTAGTTGTGATTATGGTTAATAGTTGGAACTAGGTTTTGATTAAACTGGGTTTTCTTGAAGCTATAAGACTAAAACAACTAATTACCTCGTAGCTAAAACAGTCAGAAATACAACTCAATAAAAACCAAATATAGCTTATTTCCCCAAAATTTGATAATTATAAACTGAAGATAAACTACAATAACAGAACTAAGAAGTTACACCTGGGAGGTCACAAATATTTAACATAAAATTCCTAATGCTTAAAATCAGCCTTGTTGAAAACTACGGGCAAGCAACTATCTTAAACCACAGCTGAAGTCAGGCCTAGCTCAGAAATGCTATAAAGTATTTCTCTAGCCTTTTTCGCGTGCCTTCGTGGTGTAGTAAGTAGTCTACACGCTGAGCGCGTATTCCAGAGGTCCATGGTTCGATTCTCGCCGAAGGCGTTGCTCATTTTTCATGACTCCTGCTTCCAAAAAATACCTAATGTCTCTACAGTGGCGCCCGAACTAAAAGGGGGGGTGGATGATCATTCTCCACACCCAGGATTTGACGATTGGGTCTCCTAAAACCCAGTCAGTCGCCCTTTAAAAGGGGGAGTATGTAAAGTATTCCTCCCGCCTTCTTAGCCTGCTTTCGTGGTGTAGTGGTCTGCACGCTGGGTGGGTATTTCAGAGGTCCGCGGTTCGATTCCCGGCGAAGGCGTTGCTCATTTTTCATCTTGCCTGCATCCAAAAATACCTAATGTCTCTAAAGTGAAGATAAAAGTTGCAAAATTAATATGGCAGATGAATCTGCAAACGGCTCAGAAATCCACAACTATTGCTGCCCGCCTAACTGACACTTATTCTCAACCTTTTCTCTAGTCCTGCCATTTGGTCCTGTCTAGTTAACCAATCAAATCCAGAATACTGATGGTAAATTTAAATACATTAATTTTATTTAAGTGTTTTCCACGTAAATCCCACTGCTTATCCACACATGGCTCTCGCATCTTGCAATGGAATAGAGGGGACGCTTCCGGGAACTTCAAAATACTCTATATTCTTAATTAATTTATTTCAATACTATGACTTCTTAATTGATTTATTTTACACTATCGGACATTCGAGAAGTTCTTTTGACGATTCACTTCTTATTATGGTCGTTCCCAAAATTAAGGAAAATTTGATCTCTAATCTGTACTAAAGTCTCCTTTGATAAGATAATTAATGTATTCATTATTCTCGTAGAAGTTCCTGAATAGTTTTCCATATGTTAAGCATCTTTTTATCATAATTTATCTACCTCATTGTTATTACACGCTAATCTACATCCCCCGCTTTTTCTGCTACTCATTTTTAAATTATGAATGGCTATGAGAAGAACATACTCCCATTATTTTTCTCAAAAAGTAAACATTCTTACCAACCAGATTTTTGCATACTTGAGGGGGTGCAGTCTTACTTCGATGTTGGTGCTCAAAGTAATTTTATTTTTCAGATTACTTCTCAAAAGCATTCGACATACAACTTTCAATTAAATAACTTTAGATGCAATATATGAGAGAGAAAAGCTTTCATTGAAATTTAAATATATTTATGTTGGTTATGCAGAAAAATTGTATGCAAACTGAAAAAAAAAAACTGACCTTAGCTTTTTCTTCGAAACGCAAATTTATTTTGCCAAATAATAAAAAATAAAAAAAAAATAAAAAATGCTCCTCGTAAGAAGAGGATATCCTTTAATCAGTCTCTAATAAAAGGCGTAGAATTCTTCTATAAAACAGCTATAATTACAAATAACGAATTTTGCTTTTAAGTTTCGATGCATGACCAATAACAAAAGTAAATCTTTTTTTAATAATATGACTTTGAATCTCGATGCTATCAAATATATTTTGTAAAATAGTTTTTCACTTATGCAGTTTGACACCGCATATATATTACTATTCTTCTGATAAATTTTTCAACCATTTTCAAAACTTTTTAATTTGTTATAGAACTTTTTAACTCTTTGAATAGATGCATCTTTTTATTTCTGATTTAAAATAATGCATTTCTTCTCAGAGAGCACTTTGAATCTCAATGCTTTGCTAAATACCAATTAACCCAACGACAAAACAATACAATCCTTACAATAAATAAACCGCAACCGCAAATAGAATCACACCTTTTCCATTTGCTGTCTTTCTAAATATCAATTACTGTGGTTAAGTCGTTTTCCCAGCGCTATTCATCTACCGTCTCCCATCCGCAAATCTTATCCGCGATGCATTTCTCCCGCTTCTTTTGGCGATCATTTTGGCGACACACTTAAATCCTAGCAACCCACAACAGACATGTGTCAATAATACGGCGCCGGAGTCTTATTTTATGGAGATATCTAGCTAGGAATTGTGGGTAATGATGTCAGAGAATTTTATTCGGTTTGGGGGGTTTCGTACAGGGGGCACATCCCCCTCTTCTATTTCACTAAGACAAGCGTGTGAATTTATTATTCGCTGATTATTAAAGCGGAAGGTTCGGTAAAAAATGATAGCATCCTTCCTTCATGTGAATTAACATCATCAGATTTGACCCGGAGGTACGGATGTGAAAACGTAAGAGAGTGGAGATTTTTGTTTCTTTTGTTTGGTGATTGGCTGAAGGTAAAAGAATAATGAAAGAACATATTAAAGAAAGGGGAAATAAATGGGTAGACGCAGTCTGAAATCTGTAACGTTTTGCAGTATAGATATCTATATATAAATCTAAAGAAAATATGAAAACAAGGTTTGAAAGAGGTTGACTAAAATGATGACAAATCATTCTATCGATTGAAGCTTAAAGTGCGTTAGAACTTCAAATATCCAAACTAAGTGGACCGCAGCTCATTGGGATGTTCGAAAAATTAGAATAATAGGAATACTTTTTTCTGAAGGCAAAATGCGTTGTTTACTATGCTGCCTAATGAGGGAAGCTTCGTCTTTGGCTTATTTTTCTCCATATGACAAAGACTAGAATTTTTCTAACAAAAAGTAGCTAGCATTCATGTTACGCATACGTAAACCACATAAATCTAGTGCCGATACCCAATTAATTGAGATTTGTGTCCCTGTCGAACTACCAGAACTCGGCGTCTTATCTTCTCTGCGACAGGAGAGCTCATACGTTGGAAGACAAAAATTCCTTATAGTGAGGAGATTTTATTTAACGTAACTACGTTTCTTAAATATGTTTTTAAGAATGTAACAGTTGTTAAGGGCAAGTTATTGTAGTTTTATAAATAAAGCAATAATAATAATAATAATTGAAAAACACAGCAATAAGCTTATATATAATGCGTAGTTATTTTTTTAATGCTTTTCAACTACTGTGGTACAACAGAATCCCATTTATCTGAACTAAAGTGGATGGAGGCATTAAGATGAAAAAAATATTTTTTCGTATAATCTAGGAAAACTATTTTTTTGCATTTTAAGGCCGGAATAAATATGTGTGTAAATATGGTTAAAAAATAAAATCTATTATATTTCTTCCGCTATTAGACGCATTCTTTAATTTCAGTACCTCCGACAGGGGGAAAAAAAAAAAGAAAAAACTCGAAAAAATAATTAAAACAGTGCAGTAAAGTACATCTAGAAAACATTTTAAATAATAGACTTATGAAAATAAATATAGATTTATGAAAACTAGTAGTATATTTATTTGAATTAGTAATTTGGAAAATACTAAGTAGTTCGGAATAATTACGTATTTGTATGACGAAACAATCTGCAATTCGTATATACGTATTCGTATAATTGTGACAAAACAGCCCGTTTATAACAACGTTTATATGAGAGTTTATATGAAGGTTTATATGAAGGTATGCAAGAGATATTTTGCTTAAGGGAAAAGTTGCCTTCAAGAGAAACTGGCTTGTATCCGCATTGCACATAGGAAAGGCCACGTAAACGCTCATGCAGGCAGCCCGTTTCTCTGGAATAGAACTGACATCGGGCTCACCAGTGGCCGAGCGGTAAAGTCGCTCAACACTAGTAGTTCTGCCTAGCTTCTTTTCCAGGCGAATGGCACAGCTGCATGGGCGTTTTCCTGATGTATAACGTGTATAACCTTCTAAATCTTTATTTACTGTCTGTACTTACGGATCAGCATTTTCTAATAGTGTTTGTACTTACTTAATACCAAAGTCTCGTAGACTTAATTAGTAGACTTAGTCATATAGACGTAGTTAGTTTAGCTCATACTTTTCTGTTTCTCTACTTCACAATGGAGCAGAAAATTGCTTGGAGTCTGTGTTTCTTCACACTCCAGTTTAATACCTCATAGGCATCAGAAAGTGGTGTCTCCGAGTTCCAATTTCTGGGTTTGGTAGTACATCAAAACAGTAAAATCGAGTTTTCGTTTTAATGAAAAATATTAACCTTTTCGCAGAAATGATACTAAAATTAAATTATAAAGTTCCGAACTTTATTGAGTTAAAATAGCACGAAAACAGACAAGTATTTTTCTTCTCGCTAATAAAAATAATATTAACTTTTGTTACTTAGCGAAAATAATTTTATCGTTTAAATAAAATATTAAAAAAAAAGAAAGAAAGAAAAGAACGAAGATATAGGGGAGGGGAGGACATATAGAGACAGACGACTGTAATCAACAATCATTAAGTTCATTGCAAGTTTTTTATTACTACTTATTAGGTTTTTAATTGTCCATGTATATATGTGATAGAATAGTTAAAGAGAAATTCTGTACCTGAGCTATATAATACATGCATTGGAAACGCCTTTTGTTACTTTGTACAGACATTAGGTTATTTCGAAGCTGCAGAGATGAAAAACGAGCAACGCCTTAGCCGGGACTCGAACCACGGACCTCTCGAATATGCGTCGAGCGTGCTGACCACTACACCACGAAGGCATGCTAAGAAGGCAAGAGAAATACCTTATATACTTCCCCTTTTTAAAGGGAGACTGGGGATTAGAGGACCCAGTCGCCAAATCCTGCCCAAATCATCCACAATCTTTTTTAGTTCAAGCGTCACTGTAGAGACATTAGGAAATTTTTGAAGCAGAAGGGATGAAAAATGAGCAACGCCTTCGACGGGACTCGAACCACGGGATTATTATTGTTAATTTTTATTACGGGTTACTGGCTTTTATATTATATTATATTGCTAGTTGTAGGATGACAGCATGAACTTACACAATCGAAGAGTGCCTTAAGAAATGTATAAATTTATATTTCATCTTTTAATACTGAAAAATCATTGAAATGTTGAGTTGCCTATCTTTCTGAAATATGTGCACATTTAAGGAGAAAGCTGTATTTTTAATTCTCCTGTGTATCTAAGTACCTAGAAGAAAGCGTATTTTAACGAAACTATAAATCAGTTCTTCTCAGTATTAAGTGAGTATTTTTCGAACCTTGTTATTAATTAATTAAAATGCATAGGGTTTGGTTACGCATTTCAGAATTAACATATTTTAAAGTTACGTTAAGTTATTTGAATATGGCAAATAACATAAAGGGCTAGCTGCCTAAGTAGAGGGAAGCTTTCGTGGGGAACTTTATAAGAGAAATTGACTCGTATTCACGTTACATGTGGAAAAATCCACGAAAATCAAGAATGCAACTCGTTGTCTGGACTCAACCCGTGCCGAACTCCCAGTATTCAGTGGTCTTAATCGGCTCGCATTGGAGGTGCCATATTTTAAGGAATATAATCAAGTGATAAATCCAAAACACTTTTAGTTTAAATTCCGTTGTAACGAAGAAAATAATAGAACTGATGTGGTTAGGTCTGTATGAAACAGAGAGGTCAAAAGATGCTAACACCGTCAGATCGCTCATCGTAAATAATGGGAATTGTGACAAACGAGTACTAAGAGAGATGCATGGATGAGCTAAGACGAATGAAATATAATCGCTGTATGAAAGGAAAATTAATAGTCTGTTTGCAAAACGTAGCAATTTTCCGAGAAAGTGTTCAAGCTTCAGAAACAGAATTTGCTTAAAGCTCAATTTTAACGTATGACTACTTTATTTTGTATTGTTACGTTAGCTGTTTCATAGTGTTTATGACTTTCAGGCACATAATTTTATAACTCATCAAATTATGTTTAACTAAAATATATTTTTTGAGCAAGAATTTTAAAATATCTGAGCTCAATATAAAATAAATAATTATGCACAGTTATCGAAATCTTGTGTTGTATTAAATCATTTTCTTTTTTAATTTTCTTACAAACCGTTGTAAGATTGTAGACTTCGGGGAGGATCTTCTAATTCTAAATGAGTATTAAAATCTCGTAAACAGTTTTTAGCACTTTATTTTAACTTTGTGTACTTTGCTTTAAATCCTTGGGTAGAAAATATATACTGCTTATTACTATTAATTAGTAAACCGCAAATTATTGATTATGAAATGTTTTTAGATAAATTACTTATTTTAACTTTTAAAAAATTAATATATTTTTCTAAAATTTGATTTAAATTTACACCAGAATTAGTACAGTTTTGCCCATCCCAACGATTTTAGCTGTTTTTTTAACACCTGTAAGGTGTTTATAGGTACTTAGGTTTCGTGTCCTAGCAAAAATAAAAAGTTTTGCCAGTTAACAGAAACATTTGTTGTAAGCCTTGTGTGTAAGAGACCCATAAAAAAAATATATATATATATATATAACTACGCTTGAATAGTTAAGTCTTTTTGTGCTGTTACTCATTTGGAATTTATATAAAAGTCCGGAATGAATAAGACCGCTGAGTTCTGGTACTTCGCACTGGATTCAACTCACTTTGAATAAACTAGCTACATCAGCAGTTTCATGGCGTACTTCAAGTTTAACATGAATACTTACTAAGGTAATCCTCCCCAAAGACATTCCTCTCTTTAGACAGCTAGCCTGAGAATGCGTTGGCATTACAGAATTTAATTCAACCTGAATCGTTTCGGTTATAAGGTTTTATGTTCGAGGAAATAATTGTTAAGCAAATACCTTAGCTTAAAATTGTTTCAGCATTATCCACATACCAAACTCAGATTGAAACTGACTGCAAAGTTTTTGATTTTTTGTGTAATTTTAAATTTTTGAAATTCACTTTTTTAACATTTTGGAAATTCAATGGTACACTATTCGAAATCTTAGACTGCAATCTATAGTTTTCAGACTACATTCATTTAAGACTTTTTACGGGCAAATTCAAAACTGTACGAAAGACGAATTACGAAATATTACGTAATTTTTTTTGTCCTTTTTAGCTCGAAGGAGCGTTAGCTGAGAAGGGCTATCAATTTCGTTTTGGCATTTTACGTTGATTCAATATGAATGTCGGTTCACTTTTCAAATTGTTGCCACCAAATATTAAAGCCCTGTGTTATATTTAAAGAAATTAAATAATGAAGAATCTGCATAAATGTGTGTATGTTTCTTGCGTTGTGATAAAAGAACGATACCTAGACCCATCAAATTTCGAATAACGTACGTTTCCACCCGAATATGGCCAACTGGAAGCCCACATTTGAAATTTGTTTTATTTATTTCATATTTTGTAAAACTTGACGATTTTTTTATTAAGAAACTCGACGATTCCAAAGCGAGAAATAGGAACACTGCACGAAAAAAAAATTATCTCCAACGACGCGAGACTGTGTATTGGAAATTCTAAAGACATGCTCATTTTTAAATTATTTTGCGATATTGCTGTTGAACGGAATTTTATGGTTTAAGTGTGAAGAACATGATATTTAATAAATAGAGGTAACACAGAAAACGTTAAAAAAACGCCTCTTTGCGCGTAATGTAGAATTTAAAAGCTTTCATATATATATATATATATTTTTAATAAAGATGTAATAGTATTTACCTCAATATGGAAGATGTGCTGAAAGCATATGTTGCCTGACAGTAATATCTCTACTCTCACACAGCTAAATAAACAATCATAAATCAGTCCCCGCACAAATTGTTATTTTGCCATTGCTTTTAATACTCTTCCGAACCCCTAAGGGCTTCCCCTCCCCCAACTTTGGCGCACGCTTGTGCGCGTGAATGCAACGATGTGAAATATGTCTGGTATACCGCAGATTTCTGGGAAGGTAAAATAAAACATAATGAAACAAGAACAGAACGAGAAATTTTTTGCCCCCTTTTTTCTGTGGTATATCTAAATTTAGCGTTATCTCTGAGGTAGCTAAAGAGCGATGTCTATCTCTTAAAGATAGAAGATGTTATCTCCACAGAACTGCAGTTACACTTAAAAATAGGGTTGTCTGAGGATCTGTGTTTGTGACTGGTTACAACGCGGTATGTGTAGGACTCATTCATTTCTTTTCTTTTTTTTTTTTTTTTTTAATCTTGTCACTTGCAAAAAACATTATATCAGTGTGTTCGAGAGTTTAAGCGTGGAGAAAGTTATTTATTTGGTTACTTACATTTCCTGGTGGTTTTCGTTTTCTTTTCTTTTGCAGTTAAGCTTAGGAAGAACTTGTTTAAGAAGAGAAGAAAGCCTCCTTGATGATGCTGTTTGTCTTTTCGAAATCCTAATCATGTTTTCGCGCTGTTTTAAGGATCTTACTTTAAAGCCACAAAACTGTTTTAGTGAAACATGGCGAAGTAGGTTCAGTGTTGCTATTCTACAGTAGCCGGATTGAGCTAATGGTTTACTTTATCGTATTATTGAATTATTCCATCATCACGTTGGGGTAATGATGGGAAATAATAGATAACTGGCTTGTACTGCTAGAATGGTTTAGTATATTTAGACGCATTTAAAAAATATATTCTTCAGCTTCTACGTAATAACTCATTTAATTCAGTTACTGAATAGAACTGAATATAATATATGAATTTAAATTGCTCAATGAAAATATAATGTATTGACAAACCCTCATATATGAGATGACCTTGCATCTTTGAAGGTTGTTTTTCCGAAGAAAAAAGGCCAAAAATCAAACGAATTTGTAATAAATACATAATATACGAAGTTAGAAACGCATTTTGTTAATTTAATACTGTAATTTAATTTATTTCAATTAGATACTCATTTATAAATGAAATAAAACTAAACTATTAAAAGAAATTCATTTATTGACTTCGCATTTATTGACATTTAAATCGCTCAGTTTGTAAAGAAATTACGTATCGATTAAATTCGAAAGATAAATTAAAGATTTTACTTTTTGCCAAATGGCAGAGTACTAGTTATGCATGAGGCGCCTGATAGATAAACATCTCTCGTTTCGTCCGATAGAAGTAATCTCCAAGGCGAATGAGTAATATGTTTACGGTAGCTTAACATAATAACATAATGGCCCAAAATTTTTAAGAAAACTGTGCTAAGGACTTTTCTATATCAAAAGCATTTACCTATAAGAAAACCGTTTATGCATAAGTCATTAGTAAAAATGTTACTCGCTCTACTTGCTTTTATGTAGTCAACGCTACCTATAACGACCATGCGTTATATTCTCTATTCTATTGCGACGACTGACACAAAATTTTAACATTTTATGAGTGTATATCAAATCCATTTGTGTTATGATGCTCGCTCATTACATCGTCCATTTACTATGGGACGCGATGGGTCGTTATAACGAGAGTCATCTGTAATTTTACACCTCTGACCGGCCAGGGTTTCCGCTGAAAAAGTGAAAATTTCCCAAAACTACTATGAGAGAAAATTATTTTCTTGATTTTAATGTTAAAATTCTCCTGGTATTTTATACCTGGATTTGTGTACTTTTAATATATTACCTTAGTTTCTTTGATATATTTTAATATGCACGTATATATACGTTCTTAGAGATGTCACAAAAATTATTCTAGGCCGTACACATACGGCCTTGCCGGTTAGAGGATTTTAAAGGTGTCATTCATCAAGAATTCGATTCAGGAAATGAAATTATCACCTGACTCTATTATTCACAGACAATGAAGCATTCATGGCAAAGAATTATTAGAATTATTCCAGAATGCGGAGAGTATTTGAGTTGACACTTTTTGCATTATAGTTCATTTCACAAAACCAAGGTATGCTCAAATTTTTGTGCCACATCCCTTCCAAAAATGTTTGTATAATTCAACATCCATCCTTGAGCCGATTTAGCACCATGCATCTAAGTTCTATTCTTCAAAAGGGAAACAGCGAAAGGAAACTTTACCCCTTAACAGTACAAGGCCAGACCTAATGCCTCAGATTTTAGATGGTTCGAATATCATTTCGTAATTTCTCATAATTAGGGTTGTTTTCGTCTTAAAAGCAAAGAACGAATCCTGTTCTTAGGGCTCCAAATTTTCAGAATCATGTCCTGGCAACGATAAGCGTCAGTCCTAAAAATCCGTTTTCAGAAATCTGTCTCAACTTGCCTAGTCTTGTACTGATGCAAAAGAAACATACTTTGAATAACAAATTTGGTATTTTGCACATATGTGTGACATTCTTTGTTTTGTTTAGAAAAGTTGCGTTCACCTTTAGATGCATACGTAATTGTGTTTTAAATGTAACACTGCCCAAGAAAGACTTGTATGGTTTCTAATGGGCAATTTCAAGAAATAAATCTCTTTACATTACGTTCAGTATGGTAAACTGAAAATTTAAGATAATTATTTTAAAATACTTGGTGACATTCTGGAGATTCACGAACTGTGAAACATAATTTAATTCATTAATGAAAGAATATATATTAAGTGGATGAGTGGGGCGCAAAAAGTTGTATATTTTTCTCCTTCATATTAAATATATTTTTTGTCTGCTGAATCATCGTAAAATATAACATAACAAACAGTCTGTGTAATCACAATTGTAATCGAATTTGGTTGTATATTTTCGGTTAATACTTTCAAAAAAGTATAATCGAGAAAAGTGAAATATATATAAAAAGAGATTCGTAATAGTTCTGAAAAAGATAAGAAAAAGTTTGTGTAACTTAAAAGAGGTTATTTCTGATTAAATTTTTAGTATTTTCTGTTCTTTTCTTTTCTGACGAAGTATCTTACTTCGAGAAGCATGGTTTCGCGGATGAATTTTGAAGGGAAGATGATTCGAATTGAACAATATAATAATAAATTGCAAAAACACCTCCATCCCTTCTGTGGCATTCGAATTCCGATCAGCTGCAAGTATTGAATATTTTTGTACACCGAGCTGCCTGGCTATTCTTAACTATTATAAAATCTAAATCTAAACAAAATCTCTTCCCTTTTCCCCCTTTTTTATCCCTTAATTTTACAACATTAGAGGTATTTTGGGAAGTAAAATAAATGTGGTTTACAGTGTTGCATGTCGTGCTGGTTATTAGTTATTTTTAAACTGAGATTATTCCCTCTGTCTCTTTCTGGTTTGAAGAAAAAAATTATTAATGTTTACATAGTTGCAGTGTATACATGTATAGATGAACAAAGAACATTGCCAAAACCTGAAGGACAGGAACATCTGGTCCATATGAATCAAGACGGAAAGAAACCGACATTATTCAGTGCTTAAATTATGGACTGGAAATAATTGCTTTCCTGGCATATTTATCTCTCAAACGTATGTCAAAGTATAAATTCTTATTCTGAACTGTATTCCATCTAAGAGACTACAATTCTAGAAATATTTATATTTTTAACCTACTCGTTATCCTTATATCAAATAATAAATCTGCGTTCTAAAAGAATAAACTGTGTAGGAATAAATACAGGTTAAGCTTTACTTTTTCCTCATCTTTATTACTGGTTAATAAAAAATCCATAAAGAGTAGGGAAGATATTCACGGAAATACGGTACTGCAGATCTGTAATGCTACAAATATTACAAAACAACAGGACAGGGGTGAAATTTAGGATTCTTTATCATTACACTAAAACAATATCCATGCCTCATTTTAACTGTATTCGAAAACTTTTTCCGAAGAAATAGATGTTTCACCTTTATTATAATTGTTGTGTGTGCATTAGATTTACGGTAATTGATCAAAGACTAGAAAAAATTTTCCTAAGAGCCGATAAAATTAAATTTTATTAAAGATTATTTAGAGATTATTGCTATGAAATTTTATCTTATAGGATTGTGCTGGTTATGAAGGGAAGCTTTTTTTCTGGGCTTTTTGGCTCATTATAAATTTGGATTTGTAATAAATTTCACCTCCAAAATGTTTTCTTAGAAATAAATGATAAAAAATGAGTAGCATTATAAGTAAAATCGAATACCTGTTGCCATAACGTCTACTATACGAAAACCTCCAGCTTCAGTATCAAATTGTAGACCAAAATTGAAAACAGTATAGAAACTGCTGCACCATGTGATAATAAGCTGTAGGAATGCAGAATAGATGGCGTGAAAGAGATTAGGACCGATTTAAATTATAGAGAAAGTAAAATTAATGCCTGATTAAAAATGTTTCGATGCAAATAATTCTATATTTTAAATGATGATGAGTTCATATTATTTGCACGGATAAATAAGAATCGGCAAAAATGAAAACCATTGGTACAATAATATTTCAAGCCCATCAGATACTTCTTACAATAATTAAATACCCCCTAATATTTTAGAGTAGGATATGTTTAGAAGCATCTGTGAAGTTTTTGTATCTGCAAAAAGACATTCACCAAATTAAAGTTTTTTGGAAAAAAAGTTCAAAGTATTATTAACTAATCCTCCGATTTTTTATATAAATATTATGTATTTTAAAGTTAGAACATGGCATCTGTATTGAGTGATTCTGGAGGTTGATACCTCAGATAAATACACCAGGACGACAGACTGTCTTTAAACATTTCTTGGCTTCTACCGCGGGATTATATACTTCATCCTCTTCAGCAAAGAGGGATTGTAAATTTCCCAGCAACTATTAAAAATAAGAAATATATCCAAAGATATTGAATATATCCAAGCAATTATTTGGCTTCTTTTCTTTCAGGTAAAAGTCTTATCTGTTGTTATTAAAACTCACTCTTTAATGTTGAATAAAATTAAAACTCAGAAAAATTTTCAGTTTTAAAAGCTCTGAAGACTGTTTTTGCATTTTTTATGAATGTAAAATTGCATAAGCATAGAAATATAGAAACATTAAAAATGCATACTGCTATTTGAACCCCCTTCTACCCCCAGAAGGAAATTTATAAATAGATAAACTTATAGGCTAGACCTTACTTAAAAACTTTTGCAGCCTTCAGAATAAAAATGCAAGCAATAGTATAAGTAGACTTACAAATTTTGATATCGATCTAATATAGGCGTTGAAAACGTATTTCTTTTTAGACGCTGATAATCTAAAGCAAAAGTTGTTAAGAACGTCTAAATAAAAAGAAAGTGTTAAATTGTTAACTTAACACTGCATTCATAAAAGCACTTCATAATTTCGAAGGTACATGAAACATTTTATAAATCCTCAATTGGCACCAACGTCTGCTTATGGAGGATAAGATTTTATTCCTAAATGAAAGGAATAACATCCTTTTGAAGTCTTAATAAATAAATGAAGATTTAAAAGGCATTTTTAGGAAGTTTAGAGCATTAAAATCTATTAGGAAGGAAAATGTATCTTTTCTTTTCTTTTTTTAAAAACGTAATATTAAATTTTCTAAGTACGAAAGGAAGTCTCGAAATGACAACTATAAGAATTGATGACATTTTTAATTTCTAACACTTTCCTTCTGACTGGTAATGGACCCTATTATCTCTATTAATGTGCGTTGAATTACACCCTTAGATTTTCATCGTATTTGTAATTAATACAAGACAATGAGCTGGACGTCTCTTTATTCGTTAAAATATTTGAAAAGCTTCAATATGATGTTAAATAAGTTCTTATTCTTAATATTCTTCATCCATCCGTTTGCGCCTGTATAGAGGGCTTAACATTCTTCTTGTGACACGTTAAGGGAAAGTCAACGATAAATCTTTCTATCAGTCGTTGACTATCTTCAAGGAAATTAAGAGATTTAAAGAAGATCGGAACACATTAAGCATCTTCAGCTTTTTCCAATTTAATTTCGATGTACCTATTTTATTAAAAATTTGTCTAAAAGCTGTTTTATTAATATTTTAATTTTGGTTATTTTAGTTGATGGATATTATTTGAAATTTGTCAAGATATATTGTATACTTTTCCTACTTTTTCCTTTCACCATTTAGCCGTAAGTAGTAACGAGCAGATAGATCACTGTTTTCACAGTGCGTAAAAAAAAGTATTGAACAGGGCTTATTTACTAAGTACGAGTATTCGAATATTTATAATTCAACAATTTTTAATTTGAGTACTTGAATTTTGAATTCGTATGTGATTGATTAACTGACAAACTGCAATTACTTTTCAACTGTTAAATAATTTAATTGAGAATTCTATGTAATAAATGCATAACAGTTAATTATCCTAGGATTCATTTGTGAAGTTGTTACTTAAACTAACCAATTATTTAAAACTTCGTCTTTTAAATGTACTGGAAAAATGCCTAAAGCGAACACCAAACGTTAAATTTAAAAACTGCACAGAATTTTACTCTGCAGAAAAATTTTATATAAAAAAGCACAAATTTCAATAAAAATGTTTTATATATAAAAACAAATTGCAATGAAATAAGCAATATTCCTTAATACAAATATTAATTAGCCTAATAAATAAATTAACCAACTTCCCGTTGCCTTATCTCAACAAACGTCCAGTATCCAAGAGAAACATTAAATTCAAAAACTGCACGGACTTAATCGACCTCATTTTTCCAAGTGGCAACAGTGCTGATTTTCAACAATCAGCAGTCCAGTATACAACTGAATGAAAAACTGTTGCCAAAACTACATTTCTAAAAGAATGAAACTATTCAAAATGATGCGATTTTATCAAAAAAATTTTAAAAAATGTATATATATGATTCGAATTTTGAAAAAATCGCTTCGAGGTGCACTGGCTCTTGTCTAGATGCACTTACGTACCAAATTTCGTAGCCCTGGGTCTGTTAGCTTACGCGCAGCACGAACGAAAGACACACACAGACAAACTCTTTCTTTTATTTATATGTAGAAATTTCAGCCTTTACTATAACTTCTCGTTTTCGTTCCCTCACCAGAATGTTAATGTGTTAGATAGTTATAAAACTATTGTTTTTGGTTTAAAAGAGAAATCGTGTTTTGGCCTGCGCGTGCGCGTTGCGTTCAGTTACTACTAACTCTGATAAGTTGTAATTATTCGGCTCTGCGTTATATCTCCGCTGACACTTGAATTTGACTCTGATGTTCCAGTTAGAATTACTGAACCAACTTAGAGTATATTTATGTTTTAATTCGAAAATGGCTATTCTGTTAAGTTACATCACCATGAGCTGTATTTGATATTGTAAGCCCAAGAAAGTGCATTTAGGTTCTTAATTCTGTTTAAATCAAAAAGTTTATTTAAAAAAATTGTCCAAGACTTTGTGGTTACGTCTGACCTAGCGATAATTCGTTTATCGGAAAAATAAAAATGAATGCATAATTTTCTTAGTATTTATATGACATAAATTGACTAAGTTATTATAATATGCTTGAAAGGAATGCTGTACATATATTTATTTCCATCCAAATAGATACTTTCTGATTTAGCATAATACAGTACAAATAAACTGTTAAAGATCTTTGACCTAAAATAAAATTCTGTCTGTAAAACAAAAGTAGCAGTAATTAGGACGTTTTATAGATTTTTGATTTATTAATTAGAAGAATGCCAGACATTAAGACTCTGTCGATCATATTTGTTTTTTCGTAGATGCATAATAAATCCTAATCATTTATTGCTAGATTTACCACTGAATCGTCTGATATAAAGATGCAACCAGTCTTATTACTTCCTTGTACGAAGTAAAAAGGAAGTATTGTAATCGCGAAAAGTTTCAGGCAGCATATTTCAACGAAAATATCCATTTTGACCGCTATCGAATGCAATTTAACGATGTTTTTGCGTGATATCTGCACGTAAGGACAGAATAAAATACTCTTTTCCTTCAAAAAAATTATAAAACTGCTTTAAAATTAATTCTGAAGAGAATTTTTCGTGGCGTCTGTACGAACGTATGTACGTACGTATCTTGCATAACTCAAAAACGAGTAGCCTCAGAACGTTGAAATTTTGTATATAGGACTGCTATAACATGTAGATGTGCACCTCGTGTTTTGGTTGCAATCGGCCCCACCAAACGTATATAAATATATTTATACATATATATCCACTTTGTTACCCGGCTCAGTAATCTCATTTTCTTTACTCTTATATGTTTGTAAATTGTACATTTTTTGCTTTAAAAATGATTAAATTATGTTGTTTTTATCTTCCGGTTAAGGATTTTATGCCTTTAGTAAATCTGTGTGCAATATTTTTAGAATTATCAGCAATTTTAAAGTTGTTTAATTGTCGCTAAGCCTGTTTTTAATGGCGGCCATTGATGTTTACATTTGAAACAGGAGACTAGTGGATTTGTTGCCAATCTAGAGAAATTTAGCTTCGCAACAACAAAGATAACGCCTTCATTTATTATTGCCAATTAAATCATGCTTAATTCTTTCTGGAATTTTTTCGAGGAAATAAGTGTTTGAGATTTGCTTCGTAATTTTTAATATAGATATTTTGAGTTTTTATGTATTTTTGTCTTCTCGCGAAGTGAGAACTAAATTAATTAAATGAGAAATACTCAGTCGTCTGTGAAAAACTGTTTCTTTTTTGTTTTGTTTGCTTAATTTCTTTTATACATCATTCTAGCTTTTTTATAGTATTTGAATAGAACATGTGGCATCGATTAGATAATTCTATTCTTTAAATGATATAAATTTTGTGTATTATGAGTTATAATATGAACGAAATATATACGTTAACTGTTATATAATTATTGGATTATATAACAGTTAGTTTCCATTATATAATTATTATATAAGTAAACTGTTATATAATTAGTAATACTGTTAAGTGAATTTAGCGCCAGAGTGTCGCTATGGTAAACAAATACTAGAGTGAATTTTAAAGAATGCATTTATTCTATTGTGGTTTATGCGCTGTTGGCGAAGTAGATTTAATTCAGTCCAATAAGTTTAAATGAAATGCAAGAAAAAATGCGTATAATTTAATATTCCAATACAAGGAAGTCATGTGGTGTACACATCAGATTTTTTTAGATATTAACTAGCCCAAAAGGGTTATTAGTCTCCAAAGATGATTTTGCTTTGTTTCGCTTTAATGTGGATGTTTCATTTTTCAGTTGAGTCTACTGCCATTCGGAAAAATGTAAGATATTATTCTTTCGTATTTAATCTATCTATTATTAGTAACATATTAAACTATTTAAAAGCAATAGACCCATATCTTAATACCTTTTTGTACTTTTTAGTCGTATAGAGTCTTACCTTCTTTGGTAACATAAATTAGATGAGAATTCTGGAAGACCAACTTCTCACTATGTGTTGAAAATTACAACAGAGACTTGGGAATAGTGTAAAAGACCCTTTTATTGAAATCAGTAGATTAACAGAAGGCAGGGCTTGTGCTTGCGGAACCAACTAGCATTTATGGTGTAAATCAAAAGTAACGAACTGAGCTGAAGTAAGTAATTTGTAAATTAGCACAAAGAATAAATAGCCCAAAGAGCACACGGAAGGAATGCGCGCTAAATGGCCCAGACTTAATATCCACGTGACAAACCTAACGTCAAGAGTTGCGCAACGCCGCAGATAAACTGTTATCAAGAGATTCAACTAGTAACGGAACACATTTTGAAATCTCCCTTTAAATGTATCTCTTTCTAACTCATTTGAATATGCGCGAACTAGAAATCAGCAAAATGGCAGGGAAGTGGAAAGCGAGAAAGACAGTAAAGATAATTAATATAAAATAACGGGTTAATAAAACTAAATAAATCATTTTTTTAAATACACAGGAAATATATAATCTTCCCATGTTAGTCCAAATTCATATTCATCTAATGCCATATAAAATGTTCCGCTATTTCACCTAGGGCATTTCTATTGATAATCCCTACTCATAAACCATATTAAACTTTAAAAGAGTCCTTTTGAGCGATTGATATCTGAACTCTTTCAAATTTTGCTTTATTATTTGATTCAGAATAGAAATTCAGATTCATAATTCAGAAATAGTTACTATTTTTATGTAGTGCCGTATAAATTGGCAAAATCTGTTATTTTAAATGAGTGCGACATAACATTTTAGTTATTCGACGTCCATATTATCCCGAAATATGGACTAAATTCTATTCTCTAGATCTCTAAAAAATGGATTCTGTTGCATTTCCTATCGGAATATTTGATTTAAAATTTGTTGCATTTTATTCATTTTTTTATGAATATAAAAGTTAAAATATTACTTTTAAAAAAGAAGAAAGTGATAAACAGTGGCTAAAAGTTGTTATTACCTGTTGAAAAAGTAGGAATTTTCGAAAATCAAAACATACAATAATATATTTGCTATTATCTTTCGAGTTAAAGGTGTGCGTTTTAGAAGTACAGTTTATATAGCAGTATCAGTTTAATTGGGCCTCAGATATGAAAATTGCTTTTACATTTCCAAAAGAAAAGATTGTAAAGCGATAAAAAATGTTGATTCGATCGAGCGGAAGTTTCGAAGAAGAATGAATCTAACAGCAATAATAATCGAATGCAGTACATCGGTTTCTGAAATAAGATGCAGTGCGAAGAAATATTCAAGAAAGCAGAAATAAAAGTGGTGATTTTCAACTCGTTCAGTGTCCATAAACTTGTTTCGCGTCGAGAGTGAGTCCTCTGCCCCAGCTAAGCAAATCTTGCAAAGGATAGCTTTACTTATGTTGTATTTATAAGCAGATTTACGAAAACCGTGGCTACATCAGCTCACTCTCAGTAATTTACTCATGAATTTACCGACGCTCTATCTAGCATCATCTAGCAGTTAAGCTAAGATTTATCACTCTGGGACGTGAAAAGACCGTCAGTTTATTTACAAAAGTGTTAGCACTTCTTGATATGCTCCGAATGAACTTTGTAAATTCCTGTATGTAAAACAGGTGTTACAGAAGAGTGCACAAGTAAACTTCTCGATTGACTGTTCCAAGGTTTATGATACCGGTTTAAGATATGAATCGAATAAGACAGACTTCTATGCTATGGTAATTTTAGTTAGGAGATAGACACTTTTATTCAAAATGCTCGGAGTTTTCATTTCTAAAAATTAGTCGCGTAAAAAAAAAAAAAAAAAAAAAAAAAAATTAAACCTAAAAATACTTTTAACAGTTGAATTAATGAAAAAAGTCCACCTAACATGAAATTAACCGATGCGATTAAATTACACAATCGCTAATTAAAAGTAACTGAACCCTGTAACTAAAAGTTTCGAGGACATTGCTAAATAATCTGCACATGTAAAATTTCGATTGCAATTTAGGAAATTTATTTTAAATCATAAATAATCAATGATAAATACACGTGTTCCAGTCACAGATTCAAGTTTCTGCTTATAGAATTTTGCTAAATTTCGAAATGTTTTACCTGATTAAATTGAGTTTTTGTACTTCCTTCAAACTCGACATTTTACCTTTTTTTCCCCACAAAAGGAGCTTTTAAATACGTAATTTTGACATTTTTTATGGACAAAGCACTGTTATATCAGTCTCATTCCTTTTACTAAAACATCTTTAATATAACCTGATATTTATTAATTCGAACAGAACAGAACTGTGGAACAGTTTACTGATTAAAAGTTTTCTATCCATATAAACTTATAAGGTATTTCTCCCGTCTTCTTAGCCTGCCTTCATGGTGTAATGGCCAGCACACTCGGCGCGAGAGGTCTGAAGTTCGAATCCCGGCGAGGGCATTGCTCATTTTTTCTGCTTTCAAAAAAATTCTAATGTCTCTACAACCTGCACGAAAATTTAGTTTTTGTATAATGTTTACTGAAAGTGATGAAAATTGGCAAGGTCTAAAAATTTTTCACTGAGTAAAAGGTGCTTTAAGTATGTAAGTTTGACGTTTTTTTATGGACAAAATACACTGTTTGAGCGGCTTTCTTTCTCCTACTAAAAGATCTTTAACATAGCCCGCTATTTGTTTAATCGAACCTAACAGAAATAAGGAACACTTTATTGATTAAAACTGTTACTATCCATTTAACTTCTACAAAAGTTTAATTTTTCTATATAATTTTTACTGAAAGTGATGAAAATTTCCAAGGTCTTGTAGGTAATTTTGACATTTTTTATGGATAAAGTATACTGTTGGATCGGTTTTCTTTCTCTTACTAAAACATCTTCAATATATCCTGCTATTTGTTAATTTGAGTTAAACAGAACTGTGGAACAATTTATTGATTAAAACTTTTTCCATATAACCTGAATTGTCGTATAATTTTTATTGAAAGAGATGAAAATTGCCAAGATTGAAAAAGTCTTCACTGAGTAAAAGGTAATTTACGTATGTTATTTTGATACTTTTTTTTGCGCAAAGTGCTGTTAGATCGATTTTCTTTCTCTTATTAAAACATCTTTATATCCTGCTGCTTTTTTAATTCGAACTAAATAGTATGGAACAAATTACTGATTAAAACTTTTTCTGACCATATACTCTGTAAGAAAATTTAATTTTCGTGTAATTTTTACTGAAAGTGATCAAAATTGCCTGGGTCTAAATAATTTTTTTTTTTTTTTTTTTTTTCGGAGGGCGGTTGGAAGAGCGATCATATAATTCTACGACCATTTAGTCATGCATTCTTTATTTTAATAAAACGAAGTGATCATTTGAAATTGTTGATCGGAAGTCAATATTTGGTCAAACTGCACGTCATTTTAGTCAATACAGTGAATTTGTGTGCATCTGAATTTGTGTGCGTCATAAAAGAAAGGACCTTAAGCTGAGAGTACATTCCAAAGAAACGAAAAGTTTAATAAAATATCTAGTTTTGGTAGCATTTCTATAAATTATAATAATAATTTGTATTTTAGAGTTCATTTTTAATCGAGAAATATTTTGTTATACAACACACGTAAAGAATTAAATTTTAAAGTGTCAGAAAATATGATTTATGTTTTCTGATTGATATACGTTCTCTAATATTATGCCCTGACGCATCCACCTCTCAATTTTTATTTCCGCGTTTTAAAATGGTGTGCTTTCGTTTTAGGTATATTTTTTCAGAAATATTAAAAATGAAAATGAAATTATTACTCAATTAATATGCGAAATCCTTCTGAAAAGCATTTTGTTCGCTAGAAGTAATTTGCCTTTCAAACGCTTTATGTAGCGCTTTAGTGTTGCCATCCAGTACAAATTAATTAAAATTTCCACCCCAAATTTCTTGTTTTCGCATGCGTTATTCTGATAGTCTGTTTCTTTCCGATAAAATCACAGTACAATGAAACAGGTGATTTTTTAACATTACAGATCACTGTCAATGACAATATTGCTGATTGTGATGAAAGAAATATGCTCTAGAAACAAAGAAGTTAACAAAGCTGAATGGCGATAGATTTTATTACATTCATGTTTGAATTTTTTTTTTTTTTTTTTTTTTTAATATGAGTCCAGATAAACAAATGTAGACCTAAGAAGGTTTTTAGTTTTAATTATTTTTTTACTTCGTCTTTCCTCGCCCTTTTATATTGAAATTAAGCTTCTTATTTTATATTATCGATCAATATTTATTAGCTGTATATATAGGTTGAAATAAATAATGAAGTTCTTGATATATAAATCAACAGTTATTTATTAATTTTTTTTTGGACAATTTCCTGGTCAAATATAAATATCTATCATTTCATTTGAGGGAATATTTCATTTAAGGTTGTCTGCAGGCGATCTAATGGGGAAGGGGGAAATGCCTAGTTTCGTCTTGAATAATTAAACCTTTTCTTTCTGAAATACGCAGAAAATCCTATAAGATATTTCTCCCGCCTTCCTAGCGTGCCTTGGTGGTGTAGTAGTTCTGCATGCTGGGCTGGTATTCCAGAGGTCCGTGGTGCGATTCCCGGTGAAGGAGTTGCTCATTTTTCATTTGCCTGCTTCCAAAAAATCCTAATGTCTCTACAGTGGGGCCCGAACTAAAAGGGTGTTGGATGATGATTTCTCCTCACCGAGGATTTGTCGATTGGGTTCCCTAAAAGCCCCAGTCGCCCTTTAAAAAGGGGAGTATATAATGTATATCTCCCGCTTTCCTAGCATGCCTTCGTGGTGTAGTGGTTCTGCACGCTGGGCCGGTATTCCAGAGGTACGTGGTTCGATTCCCGGCGAAGGCGTTTGCTCATTTTTCATCTCTCTGACTTTTCCAATTAACGTAATGTCTCTACAAGCCTTTACGTGGCGGGCTTTATGATCGAATAATAATAGCAAAATTTTTCCCTACCGTATTATTATTTTGAACAGCTTCGTTTTTTAAATTTTTTTTATTGTTATATTCGGTATCTTTAATTTCTAGAAATTAATTCTTAAAATGATAAACCTGTCATGAATGTTGAACTTAATATTGTTGTAAGTGTTTAATAAGCATCTGAATATGAAAATAAGTATCCCCCTTCCAAAGGAAGTTCTTGGAATACTGTAACTTGATTAATGGCTTAAAACTATTATATTTTCTTCTCAAGTTTTTAATTTGGAAGTATTACATATTCATCCACCTGTGCAGTACACTTTAGACAAGAGTATCATATTCTGATATTCAAAAAAAGTTCTTTCAGGATGCGTCATCTTGAAATCATTATTCGTTATTTTTTAGTTTTAAATTTTCTTTTTGAAACTTCTTCGCATACTTTCGTCAGGGTCTAGTATTACAGAGATCGTAATCAGCAGCAAATATGAAGAAGCAAAACTACCTCAGACAGGATATTTCAGAGAGATACCAGCTATTTTTAATCATTCGCCCCGGGGTGGTCGATTGTTTGGGCGTTTGCGCATGATTGTTCGACAGCGAATCCAACGCTTATAGCAGGGGCTGGTCAACTATTTTGTCACGCGTAAATTGCTCCGGCATCCCCAATCCAGGCATTCATAGCTACCCGCGTCGGTAACCAACGGAAAACATCCCCAATTCTTGCTCAGAGGTAGATAGATCCCCATCCCGAAGAAAAAAAAAGACCGACTTCATGCTGTGCAGCTTTACCTGGACCGAAACAAAAAAGAAGGGATGTGAGAGAGGAGGTGGAAGAACGTACGTTCATGCGGTTCTTAGGCGTGGCACATCGTAAATCACCCCGTAAAGCCAAGGGGGGCGGAGACAGGGAGAAAAATAAGAGGGGGTGAGAAAGAAGGCGCCAAATTTCCCCGACTTGCGCAGCGAGACGTCTTGACATGAAGTTTCGGTTATGCTTTTTTCTATCCCCCCATAGTCGTCCTTTCTTTTTCACCGCTATGATATTAAAATGCTTATGGAAAGGGCCTGGCAGTTAGGAATGTTGTATATTTTTATAGATTTTTTCTTAATAATTTTGTGAAAGATTTCTTGGAGTTTTTCCCCAAGAAAAGAAAAGGGTAAAGCATTAAACTGGGCGGAATATTCAGTGTGTGTAATGGCTCGGGAAAAAGATTTTTAAACAGAGATACTGAAGGAAAATCCGGTATAATACGAGGCTTAAAAATCCATACACCCTCCCGAACAACTTCTTCTAAAGAAGCCTTTGATGCGGATACGATCTTTTGCGGTAAATGCTTTTGTTTACCACTCTTAAGATTAAAAAAATATGTATGTGATTATTATTGTTATTTGTTATCTCTTTTCCTGGCTAATGTGAAGATTATTCTAAGAGTTTCGGGAATTCTTCGAAACTCTCAAACTATAATTATGAATATTAATCATTTTAATGAAAAGAGATCGGAGATCTGCTACTTTTCTATGCCAGTGATCCGTCATAAGGTGTTTTAAAAGCATTTATGAGATTTAACTCCACAACATAAGAAGAAGTTCGTGAATGGGCATTAACTTCCTTAGTTCAAAGCAGGTTTATTACCATTATTTTTTTTTTACTTCAACCACCTTCACATCTTAAGCATTATATTTCCGTTTGCCATTAACACATTCTATACACAGAGCCGTAGCTAGGATTTTCAGTGCCAGGGGACAGATGGAGATTTTGCGTACCCATTCTATGGGCCAAGAATGGAAAACCTTTCATTCTTAATTTTGTAACATCAATTTGGCGCCCTCTGGATGATGCGCCCGGGGACAGTTGTCCCCCCTTGCCCCACCCTAACTACGGTACAGTCAGTGCAGATCGTCTATGAGGCCTAGTATCGGAGTTTCACCTAGTTTCGGAGTTCTAGATTGGTCAGGTTAGGTTACTTGGGTATGGCAAAACACACGAGACTATCTGCCTAGAATTGTCTACGCGAAACTGACTCATATTCATATTATACATGGGGAGAGGCACGAAAAATAATCATGCAGTTAACCCCTTTGCCTGGGTTCGAGCCCGAATCTATCTGCCAGTATTCAAGGGTTTTTAATCATCAGCCTTCCTGGATTGATAAAGCAAGCATTTGTGCTTGTATTGAAAAATACTTGCTTTTGGTTTTGAATTGTTTCGTTATGATAATCAATTATTCTTTTATTGACGGATACTTCTTGCGATATTGTGTTACATAATCATAACATAAATTACATTTGTTTCTTAATTGGTCAGCAGACCTCCAATTTAGTTGACAAAATTGGCTGTTAACTCTTTCTTCTTTAGTCCTTTTTTTAAACCAATTACCGTACTTCTTCCTCTTACATCTACTGATGACGTAAACTGTTAAGCTAAACACTTGTTTTCATGTATGGAACAGGGCCAGTTGGGCGCTAATGTTGTTTCTCGAAATGGAAGAATGCTTTTATTACCGTGGCTATAACGTTCATTGTGATAGCGAAACTTTAAATTGGCCTAGATACCGTAAGAAAGCTGAAAATATTAATTGTGTTTGTGAAGTCTGAGCGGCTATGAAGTATGTAAATACAAGAGACATAATTTTATCAATTAAATCAATTGTTTCTTTCTTATTCTGAAAAACTTCTCATTATTACACGATGGCTACCAAAATTTTCTGATCGCATGTAAATTTAAAATACCCGATAAAACACCGAACACAAATAAAATTATAATTTTTCAGTCAACTTTAATCATACTTGTTCAGGCAAAAAATTTTTCATCATCTGGTAAAAATGGCATATGAGTTCTTAGATTCCATTATTTCGCGAGATCGAAAACTATTTTATATATTCCCAAAATATCATTGAAAAAAACTTTGCAATTGATAGATTTCATTTGCTTAGAAATTTCGCAATCAAATGAAAAATATCAAATGACAAAAATATTGTTGCGTGCGTAAGGGTTCGTAATAAATTGAATGCACAATCCGATGAAAAGGGAATGAAATGTATTCTTATCACACAAATAGACAAAAAATGCTTAAATTTCCTTAGAGATATTCGTACAATATCCCAATATATCAAAGTAGCTATCTTTTAAACTACTAAAACGTTCAACAGAACTTAATTCAAAACAGAGAAAGGTAATCTGATTTCACGGCGAATTCGCTATAGTCATTAACAGCAATAAGTAAACAACTGAATTAAGTACTAATTCAGAAGTCAAACAACAAAAATCAGCGTTATATTTCCAAATTTTCACAGGACTAGTTTCGATGGTTTTACCGAACCACCATCTTCAGCTGCAAAACCGCAAATGAACCAGATAGGAAATAATGATTAGATAAGATAAGAAAGCCTGGACAAGAATAAGCAAGTGGCGCCATCTGTTGGTGAAACCAGAACTAAAACATAATTTCTTTAAAGGCCGAAGGCAAATTTGGATTGGAATTAGGATCGTTAACTAGAATAGAAAGATTTTTATGAATGTGAAATGCCTCTAGAAAATCCAGTTCTCCAATGGAAGATGTTTTTTGAATAATTTTGGCAGCAGAAAAACTGAAAGTGTGGTTTTCGGACCAACAATGTTGAGCAACAGAAGACTTCTGTGTTTCCTTTTTTCTAACATATGCCTCATGTTCCTTGACGCGAAATTTTAAGGCTCTCTTAGTTTGGCCAATGTAAATTAAACCACACTGGCAAGGAATCCTATAAATACCCCAGGAATTCATATCCGGAATGGGGTCCTTGAGTATGGAACTCGGAATTTTATTGATGGGAGAATAAACAACCCGAAAGTTAAATTTCTGCAAAATATGTGCAACTTTATAGCTAATTGATGGAAAGAAGGGAATGACAACAGAATTTTTATAATCTCCTAAAACAAGAGTGTGCCTTTTAGTGTGTTGAGATGAGAATTTTTTAACTGCTTGATTAATAATGTTGGGTGGAAAGCCCCTGTCAATAGCTATTGCATTTAAATAATTTAGTTCTTCATCAAGGTCTAGTTTGGAGGAGCAAACTTGAAGAGCACGGAAAACATAGGAATAAAATGAAGCTAACTTTTGTTTAGTCGGATGGCATGATTTAAAGTGTGGTGGAAGACAAACCGATGAAGGTTTACGGTAAACCGTAGTACTGAAGTTGGATGTGTTACGTGTGACCAGAATGTCGAGAAACGGAAGAGAATTGCAAATCTCAAGTTCAAAAGTGAACTGAATAGCAGGATCAATAGAATTCATTTTTGAAAGAACTTTATTTAAATCATCTTTATTACCTTCAAACAGAGTAAAAGTATCGTCTACGTAGCGGAACCATGCCGGGAAGTTTAAAGTTTCAAACAATTTTGATTCATAATAATGCATGTAGATATCAGCCAGGATGGGACTGAGGGGGCTTCCCATGGCTAATCCCTCAGTTTGCTTGTAATATTTATTTTGGAAAACAAAATGTGATTGTTTCAAACAGAGTTGAGTGAGAGAAATTAGCTCATCAATTTCGATGCAAGAGAAATGAAATTCGCGAAGTCTGGTTTCTAGACACCTTAATGCACCCTCCACTGGGACATTGGTGAATAATGATTTTACATCAAAAGAAACCATGAGTAAATTACTAGGAGAAATTTTTTAACCTTTTTTACAAACTCTATTGAATTTTTTATGGTGTAAATGTTATTGTCTAATAGAGTTGAAAATCTAGAAACTAAATATTTAGCTAATGGATACGAGGCAGTACCTAAATTTGATACAATAGGACGGAAAGGAATACCACTTTTATGAATTTTGGGAAGAGCATATAATCTGGCACAATTCGCAACAGATGGGATAAGTGAATGTTTTAAGTTGCCTAAAATGATTTGCGAAGATTTGATCGCAGTTTTTATTTTTGACAAGTCCGAAGGTGAAGGATCTTTAGGGATCGGATTATATGGTCCTTCGTTTAAGAGTTTAGTGACACCATCGATGTAAGTGTTCCTATCCATGACGACTATCTGGCCACCTTTGTCGGCCTTTGAAATAATAATATCCGGGTTAGAATGAATTTCACGCAATGTAGCTCTTTCTCTCGCAGTTAGATTTGGTTTCAAAGGTTTATTATTGAATTTCACATTATGAGCGATAAGATGCCTAATCATTTCTTTCTGTGAATCTGAAACTTTACTGAACTTGAAAGCTTTTTCGATAGGAGCCAAAATCTTTGGAATCGAGGGTTTACAGGTTTGTGAGAAGTTAAAATTATATTTTAGAATTCTCTCTTGTTCTTCTGAAAGACTAACATTAGAAATATTAACTATTGGCTTGATGTTTACAATGGGAAGATTTTTTGAACTACTTGAACTGGAAGATTGTAAAAGAAGTTTTTCGAATTTAACTGCAAGGGTGTTTTTATGACGGTTAACTGCATTCTCCGTTCTAGACCAAGACTTTTGTTCAAGGGCAGTGAATTTTGGATATGATTTAGCGAGTTCCAGATGAAGCTTATAGAGTTCACGTTCAATTTTGGACAATTGTTGACGTGTATCCCTTATAACGGACCGAAGTAAGGCAAGCTTGCAATTTAACAGAATTCTTGAAACGCGACTAGAAGGTTTTTGATTAGATTTGATTTGAATAAAATTGGGGATCAATTTTTTACATTTACATTTAAGTAAAAAGTCAAGATGATTCAGGAATTTTTGCCGTTTCAGGCGTAATTTAGTGAAACGATTAACGGATGAAGGCATGATAAACAATATAGAAAATCAAACTGAATGAACTAAATAATAATAAAGCACACACAAAGCAGAAGAAAAATCCCTCACTGAAATTTAATAGAAAACAAAACGTTTGTAAGCAAAATGCATGAAATCAGACAAGCAAAGCAAAATATCCAAATATACAAAATATAAACATAACTTGAAAATTGCAAAAAAGTACTTACCGAAACTCACGCAATCACAAAATGGCGGCCACACGACGTGCAAAAAAGAAAGCAAAAAATAAGCCTGTTTGGGACTTCTATAATTAAGACACAATAACACTTGAACTTGAGACTTGCAATTCTCTTCCGTTTCTCCACATTCTGGTCACACGTAACACATCCAACTTCAGTACTACGGTTTACCGTAAACCTTCATCGGTTTGCCTTCCACCACACTTTAAATCATGTCATCCGACTAAACAAAAGTTAGCTTCATTTTATTCCTATGTTTTCCGTGCTCTTCAAGTTTGCTCCTCCAAACTAGACCTTGATGAAGAACTAAATTATTTAAAAGCAATAGCTATTGACAGGGGCTTTCCACCCAACATTATTAATCAAGCAGTTAAAAAATTCTCATCTCAACACACTAAAAGGCACACTCTTGTTTTAGGAGATTATAAAAATTCTGTTGTCATTCCCTTCTTTCCATCAATTAGCTATAAAGTTGCACATATTTTGCAGAAATTTAACTTTCGGGTTGTTTATTCTCCCATCAATAAAATTCCGAGTTCCATACTCAAGGACCCCATTCCGGATATGAATTCCTGGGGTATTTATAGGATTCCTTGCCAGTGTGGTTTAATTTACATTGGCCAAACTAAGAGAGCCTTAAAATTTCGCGTCAAGGAACATGAGGCATATGTTAGAAAAAAGGAAACACAGAAGTCTTCTGTTGCTCAACATTGTTGGTCCGAAAACCACACTTTCAGTTTTTCTGCTGCCAAAATTATTCAAAAAACATCTTCCATTGGAGAACTGGATTTTCTAGAGGCATTTCACATTCATAAAAATCTTTCTATTCTAGTTAACGATCCTAATTCCAATCCAAATTTGCCTTCGGCCTTTAAAGAAATTATGTTTTAGTTCTGGTTTCACCAACAGATGGCGCCACTTGCTTATTCTTGTCCAGGCTTTCTTACTTATCTAATCATTATTTCCTATCTGGTTCATTTGCGGTTTTGCAGCTGAAGATGGTGGTTCGGTAAAACCATCGAAACTAGTCCTGTGAAAATTTGGAAATGTAACGCTGATTTTTGTTGTTTGACTTCTGAATTAGTATTTATTCGGCGTGTTATTGTGTCTTAACTGAATTAAGATGTTTTCCTCCAGCTTTTATAAGCTTTTTAAACATCCACGAGAAACTTCTCGTATTTTCTCAATTTTTCTGGATATTAAAAAAGTATAATTTATTAAAATGTTAGATGCGCGTGCTCCTGTATTTAATTTTTCCGGCGTAGCTTTCTCTTCAAGTAAGTCTCGCGCTGTATTGCATGGGAATATAAAACAATTTTAATAACAATTCTATTAAAAATAGCAAACTAAATAAATACAAAATCCGTAACAATATCTTAATATTTCTATGTAAATATGATTAGAAACTATCTAATACTATAAGAACCTGACCTGACATCCAGAATGTCCAGAAATGAGGAAGAATATCAACACCTTTTGGAATATCAGTATATTTATATGTAAATGTATAAGATATTTCTCCCACTTCCCTAGCGTGTCTTCGTGGTGTAGTTGTCAGCACACTGAGCCGGTATTTCAGAGGTCCGTAGTTCGATTCCCGGCGAAGGCGGTTGCTAATTTTTCATGTCTCCGGCTTCCAAAAATTCTAATGTCTCTACAAATGGATTAAATGAATTTCCTAGAAAATTCTCGAGGAATTGCCTACTTTCACAAAAGATAATTTTGAGCATCAGAGAATTTTCAGTTCAAAAATATACTCTTTCTGGAATTATAAATAATTCACAAGCGTTGCAGTGCTGTTTCTAAGTATTTATAGGATAAAAGGGCGCTATTTTCATTTTCTCCTTATTAATAACGTCACTTCAGCGATTTGAACACACGAAATAAGATAAGTCAGATATCTTATTTTTTCAACGCGATATAATAATTTAATATACTCATCTAATATACGTAATCAGCTGTATGCAACTAAAATTGAATTAAAATTTACATCTTATCCCAGAATAAAGTTGCTGAACGTCAACTGTGCATGTTTTGACCAAAGAAAAGCAAAAGTTATCCGATGAATATATATAATGGGAAAGTTTTTAGTTTACAAAATACAGTATATTGAATACTACTAACAAGAGGATGCGGATGCTAGTTGTCTCAGCATTATCTTGTCCCTGAGTATTCTGTAACAAAATCCGGCATCTGTTAACCATCCAAGTCACTCTTCGCGAAATTCTGGCAGTACGTTTAAAGACATTATTCACATTCTCAAGATTCTGCAGGGAGTCGCGCGGGACGATGTAATAGAGGAGGTTGATGGCTTGTTCGAACTCCAGGATGCAGCTCCGAAACGTGCGTAAGGATTGATTGTTTGTGTGTCCTTCACCCTTCTGTTGATTGCAATATCGTTCCACCGCATGGTGCACCCTAGGCAACGCTCTTCTTGATAAGAGGGCTAAACTGAAGAGTCATTAATTTTTTTTTAATCGCAGCAGAAACATGAAATTCAACATTGCTCTTTCCCAGAATTTGAAATCAGGACCGCTTGGTAGCTATTTTGAAATGTTTGCTATAGCACCACGAAGGCGGGATGTAGGAAAGGAGAAAATTTCGTACATTCTGCCCCATGTAAAGGGCGACTAGGGAGACGGGAACACAGTCGCCAAATATAGGTGGTGACGAATAATCATCCATCAGTGAAACTGCCTTTTATTTATAACAGATACATAAGTGCAGAAAATCTACAAAGGCCATCGCCGTCGATAGAATCAGATTGGTACTTCTTAAAATGGGTTATGGAGCATTTCTAACTATTATCACAAACTGTAATTATGATGCGAACCCATTATGTCATTGAAGTCTAGCTTCTAAAACAATGTTTTAGAAGCTAGACTTCAAAGCATTTTGCATTTAAGCTTGTGTGCATTTAAACTCAGGTGCGGGACAACAGTGAAGTAATTGAGATATTTGCTTCAGGAGGACATCTAGAAGAGATGCCAAACTGCTCATGAACATTACAAAATATTTTTTTAAATTATAATTCCATAAAATGAAATTATAATTACATAAATTTATGAAATTGCCTTCTTTTATATACTCAGCATTTGTAGTACAAAATCTTTTTTATATAACAGTTGTTCCTGAATCTTAAAGATTTTAAGTTTTTTTTTTTTTTTTTTTTTTTTTTTTTTTCCCCATAGACAGCTTTATTTACGCTGGTAGTTCATCACAGGAGTTATTTCCAGCGTTCCTCAAGAAAAGGACTTACTTTTCTAAATACATATTTGAATTAATCCGTAACTCGGTTAATCTCCCTGATGCCCTATCGGTTAGTCGAGAATTGATTGTATACATTACTGCGCTTAGCATTTAACGTTGAAAGGTGTGCTGTTTGCTCATTATAGGTCCACAAACGGTATTATGGAAATGCTGAAACTTCTGAAGTACGTACGAAGGAAATGCTTGCTGTAAAATACCCTTGTAAAAATAATAATCCGTTTCATAAAACAGTTTGAATTTATTTAAAATTTTCGTGTTTGCAATCAAATAATAAGCACAAACTGCGGACGAATACAAATTAGTTCATCTCAAATTATCAACGCTTTAAAAAAGGAAGGTATAAAGTGAATAAACATCGTGATAAAAAGAGTTTCCTTTATATTCAGTTGCTATCCAATATACCTGCATAATAGTTTTTTACAGGAAGAAGAAATATTATTTTCAGAACCTTACTTTATCTTCTCTTGATAACGTAAGGTTCTGAAAATAATCATACAGCTTTTACCATTTTGTATTTTTTACTACTATGCATTTTTATTTTAATTAATTATAATTATTCTATGAATTTTTAACACCAATTTTCTGTTTAAAGAGCCATTATTTTTAACGTAAAATATAAATGTAAAAAGTATATATACATATATATATTTTAGCTATTAGTTTTAATTTTAGCTTAATAATTACGTAAAAATCTTAGCAGCAGTTTGCTCAGTTTTCTTTGTCCTATTACATAATTTTTTACTTAATTATTTGCATATATATAGTAATAGCGTATATAAATTAAATAAATTTTAAAATTTATTACTATTAAAGAAGTTTTAAAGTTTTTCATTATATATATATTACGAGTATTTTCGTTACATAATGAATATCACTGCGGCAGTTAAAAGAATGTCTTTAAATTTCAGATTCGAAAACAACAGAAAATATTAACTATTTTCGATATATTTTTTCTGCTGAAGGCAAATAGAAACGAAAATTAATGCTTTCGTGCCGTTATACCATTGCGAAAGAGAACGGGTGCCAGTGAAGTATGAAGTAGTCAGCATATACCGTGCCCACAAAAGCTCTTACCCGGCCTTATTTTTTTTCCCAACCGTTGGTCGTAGACATATCCTTTCAATTACAAAAGTGCTTTAAATGGCGCAAAAATCCATGCTTTCGTATTTTAAAATTTCAATAAATAAATTTTGCATAAAATACCAAATCTAATCTTTCATGCTTTTATCCAGTACCTAGGAAAATTTTGCTCTTTTAATAAAAAATCAAACACAAAAAGTTTTGACTACCAAACAACAAAAATTCACCGAACTATTTGATATAAAATTCGGGAGTCATATTCAGGGGCCGTGCGCAAATTGGAGAGCGAAATGTTTGCATTTGTACTTAAATAAAAATAAAATACCGTCCGATGAAAATAAGAACTTCTACGGAAAGAGATGACCTTGATATTAATTCTTTTATTTAAGAACACCCAGCAGGTTATAAAATTACACTCTCAAAATGGGTATGTCTCCCTAAAAAGCGCTAAACCAATTTTACTTAGATCTTTTTGAAGATAGGGTATCTTTATGCCACTAATTGCTTTGAGATTATTATATCCCATCCTCCCTCCCCCTCTAAGTTAGAAATTGAAGTTACGCAGCATGTCTTTTTTATATATTTTTTAGATTTATTATATACTTTATCAAAGATGGTAATTTGCCAGCTAAAACTGGAGAAGCTATTTAAAAGGCTGATAGTTATATCTTTTTGAGAAATTCTGTGGTTTCTCAGAAATACTTGAAATTGGCGTTTTTGTGGTTTTAGGAGCAGTTTGTGGGAGGGACAAACAGAATGAGACTGTTCGAAAACTCAAAAACGTTTAATTGGAAATATTAATACTCATGTTCTCTTGTCTTTCCCTATATTTTGATGGAATTCTAGCATTAGAAAACTAGAAATTTTCATGCTCATTGTAGTTAGTTCTTTATTAGATCATTCAGCTGGAAGGTACTGCCAGTGGTTTAACAATGATATATGCAAGTAGAATTTTAGTAGTCCGATTCGTCGATAAATTTAATATATACTCAAAGCAAGTGGGCTGAAGTTCTTCAGAACAAGAACGAACAATTTGGTAAACACGTAAGTGTAAAAATTAATTTTATGTCACTTGCAGAAACTTAAATAAATGTGGAATATACTGTAAACAGGAGATTAAAAACAACTGCTAGTTTATACTATTAAATGTTTTTAACCTCCTTTTTACTTTTTACCATTTTATAAAAAAGTTTGATTTTCTTTTATTAATATATTAATAAAAAGATTAATTAATTAATATATTAATATATTAATATATTAATATATTAATAAAAAGAACACCAAGCGCTTTTATTCCAAGCGGTCGTATTATTACGTGCCTTTTGATAGTTCGCCGGCTAGTTTAAGATTACGGGACAACTACATTAGAATTGTGTTAGCTTCGACTAAATCTCTTAGTTAGATATAGTTAGTTCTTATTTTCTTACTTTTGAGTTTAAGCCCAAGTGGAAGTTTTGCTCTCTACCCGAAGAAAGGGGCCGACTGTTAATGTTATTTTGAGTGAATAAAGGGTAATTAAACCTTCTTGCGTTTACGCTTTCTGATCTTTGAACTGTGCGATTATTCGTTTAACAGTTCACTAGGGTTCTCAACACTTAATTTAACAAAATAAAAGTCAGGAGCTCCATAGTACTGTTACGTAAAGTAACACATGTAACGGTTCAAGCATTTTGGAAGCACACATTTCTAATGGCAGCAATAAGAAAAGCACAAAATAACATTAATTTTGTTAAAGATTTAAAAGATTGATTACATAGTTATATCAAAGCATACAAGGGCTACCTTCTCAGAAAGAAAAATTCGGAAAGGACATTGCAAGAGAAACTCGCTTGTATTTAAATCATGCATGGAGGGGATACTGAAAATACCCTCGGAGCTAATTAGTTATAAATGAAGGCATTTAGAACCAGGATGCAACTACTAGGTTGTCTTGCTTCATTCAATATACTAATTTTGAACATATGAAGTGACACTGCAGCTCTGAGAAGTTTTGTCTGTGAATGGTTGTTAATAACAATGTCTGTAGAATACGTGAATGAGTGACTATGACGGTACGATTATGTATAATTCAAGCACATTCAGCATTCATTTAAACCGTAATAACGATTTTTGTATCGATCTTTTGTAAAATTTTAAGCTTATAAAACTAAACCTTCACTTATTTTGCTCTTATTAGATGAAAAATATATTTTAACGTCTTTTAAAACTGAAGCAGCCCAAAAAAACTTAATTTGGGGGTACTGAGTACTGTGTTATTTATCTTTCTAATAATGTTATTTATGAAAAAATTTCGAAATAGGTTCATGATGATGTTAAGCATAAGTTGATCTGCAAGTAACTTGATCTAACTAATCCATTTCACCGATTAGATTGGGTTGAAACTAGTACGTTCAGCGATTTTGCTCAATCAGCTATTTGTAAACAGCTGTTGAAAATCTAAATTTGAATGCCTTTGTTTCTATTGACGCTAATCCAAATATAAATGTTACGGAAGGTCTTTTAAAAAATATTATGTATGTCTTCAAACGGCGATGAGATGAGAGGTTTTTCAGGGGAATCAGAACCAATCAACAAAGAAATGCTTTACCACCAGCTCATCTACTAATTCATTCTCTCTTTTCTCAGTGTTTCTTTATCGGGTAAAAGTTCATAACTCAAATGTGATTTATGGACGTGAACTTCAGTTCTCTGTATCATATTCAAGTAATCATATCAAAGCAGGAACATAGAATAGGATCTCTGAAACGCGGTTGAAATCTTCCACGTGAAGTTTCCTTGTTTCGAACACTAGCGAACTGAAAAAGATAAAAAAATGAAGATATATGTCTCGTATCAGAATTAGAATTAAATATCATAAATTACAGCAGTTATACATTTTTGAAATCCAAAATATTTCTCAACCCGGAAGTGTCTGGATCAGTAGATTGAATTCCCATAGATCTGGAAGCTTGCGGTTTTGCAAAGGATCTTACCAAAATTTCAGAGTTTTATGCCTATTGATAATAACAAATTAAGGAAATTCCGTCATTTTAATTTTTTAATAATGTGCTCAGGATGTGTAAGAAATGTGCTGTTTGCAGCTGACATTTCCAATTCGAATTAAAGAGGAGCAGCCGTTCTTGATACCTTATGGAAAATGTTTTCTGCGTTTGATACATTTACACATCATTTTTACAATACAGTTACGTATCTGTATTAAAGTAATTGGTTTCTTTTTTTAAAAACTGGTATACGAGCAGCTACGTCATTCCACTGTTCATGAACACTGTACATGAAAATAATCTGTTGCACAGAGATTTAACAGTTCACTAATCTTTAATATATAAAGTTTTGTGTTAATTAATCCAATTATTTTTTACTGTGCCTTTACTTTCACTTTTGCTTTCGTCAATTCCCATTCAAATGCAAATCAATTAAAGTATAAATAAGTACAGAAATCTTGAGCTTGGAAGAAAGCTTTCGACAGCCTTTACTCTATTACTTTTCTCTGCTGCTTTATCTGAATCGGTTTAGCTTCGGCAAGCCGCGTTTACTTGGAGTACTTATGCGAATACCTAGACGCAGCCCAGATTTACTAAATGTGTTTAATTAGTATTTCATATTCAATTTGATTTCAGTTCAGCGTTGCCCGCAAATAGCGGAGGTTTGTTCTTGTTATACGAAGTTTGTGTAATCGTGAGGTTGGCATGTTATTAAATAAATAGTTTTTTTTTTTAAACCTTAATTTTGACTTGTGACTTTCTTTAGTTGGAAAGTAAACGGGAAGATATGATGATTCTACAAGTAGATCTGATGGTTCTACTAGTAGACCGGCATTTTAAATTAGTTTCGAACTAACTAATTTACTGATGTCACTTATTTTATTACTAAAAAATTAGTATAAAATATTTATAAATTTATAATTTTTTATATTTAAAAAGCGAAACAGTGCAGAAAAGTTAGAAGGGTCTGGTTCTTGGGTTCATTGTTTCAATGCTATTTTTCCTCTTTACTTTATTTCCTAACTGAATCAAAAGGCTCTCCTGGTGTCACAACGATTAACTCTATCAGTTAAACTATTAAAGATATACGATTATGTTCTAGATTTATAATCTATATATAAATATGTATGTGTGATGATGTGGACAGGCACAGGAATGTCAAAGCTGGATGATATAATTACACCAGAGTCCGGAGATTGTTGCGGCTGAGTGTAAGGCGGCATCTAATGACGACAAAGAAGAAGTTACCTGTTTTGATTCCACATCTTTATTCAATTAAAATGGCAGATCATTTTTCTTTTAGATGAAATTATCCAAATTACATATCCAATAATGATTTAAATTAAAATAAGGTTAAATTTAGGATTTTGATGTCATAACTATTCCAACGAAGGGAAGAGGAGTGGACAGAGTAGCGTAGAGACTTGTAGCAGCGATAGTAGGAAGCAGTATGACTAAAAAATGGCGCGTACTCGGTATTTATACTAGCGGTTATATAAAATGCCAGAATGTTTTCGAAAGTATTGGTCTAGGGGAAAATTCTAAAATTGCGGAAATTTAATGATAGGTTGCCTCTTCGCGCAGAGCAAAGCCATCGTATTTTTTATATTTTACATATATATAAATTTCTATGTATATAAAAAGTAAACTATTAACTTTAATTTGCAATCGCCTGTAAATTATTTTTATCTTACGAAGAAATTCGGATCTTCGTCTTTTTCCTATCATTTCAATCTTTAGACTCCTAACGTAAAAAATCAGTCAAGTTTTCAACTCAAAACTTTGGAAAGATTAGTTTTTTTTTTTTTTTTTTTATATCTGTTAAAAAACTTTATTGAGGAAAAAAAAAACACTGTTGAAGTTTTAACGAGCCCGGATTACCAGTGTCACTTTGTCGTGGCCCTGCGTGTCACTCTTAATTTTCTGGAAAGAATTTAACGGTTCATCCATAGGCCTTGAAAAATAATCCTTTCCACTCGAGACTTGCTTAATTTTAAAAGTTTCTGGAAAGACATAAACAGTGTCAGTTGTTACTAAAATGTTTTCTGTAAGTTGTACTGAGAAAACGAGTTTAAAGATCCAAAACTTTTAATTAGGCATTTCATGTACTAATTTCCATTTACATCTTTTTAATAAATGTAGGAATATTTTTAAAAGTTAAGCAAAATTGTTTTTTTCTCTAATAAATTTTTTATGAAATACAGATTAGAAATTTTACTTCAATGCAAAAGAAATTAATATTAATCGACACTTGTTTTCCAGTTTCTTCTTTTTTATTTTTATTGTTATAGGAAAGATTCGGAAACATTTTAGGAGTCATATTCAAGAAAATTTATTTTTCATTCCATCTCTAAAAATATCGTATGATGCAAAAAAATAGACTGCTAACTGTGCTCCGAAGTGCGGTGAATAAACTGAAAGAAAAAGTAATTCACAGAGGCACTTTAAACAGAGATAGTTATAAAGTAAACGATAAATTGCATCCAAAATAGGCGTAATTTAGAGGCATTTCTTCGCACCTTTGTCTGCATAGCCTTGGGAAACTTACAAATAAACTCTTTTTAAAGGGATCTTTTCACAAGCTATTTTCTACACATTTTCTGTACTCTCTGTTACTAATGTACACTTTAATACAACTACTCTTTCTTGATAAAGGAGGGGGGCAGGCTGAAAACCCATATTGCAGTAAGCATTTTGTACACTTTACAGTAACCCACTTTGAGAAGCCTTTGTAATGGCTTCTCAGAGTGCCGTTTTCTATACCTTCTAAGTTAGTAAAAGTGAAATTGCTATAGAAATACAGTCGAAAATCGTTAATCCGGACTCGTCGGATTCCGGATTATAGATCATCAGTTTGTAAGGATCTTAAGTTTTACTAACGTTTATTTTATTTTAAATCTTTACTATCACTTCTTATTTCTACTTCCGGCCAGAATTATAAGCGTGAAGGTTTTTATGCAAAGTTTGTCTGGCGAACGCCAAGTATTTAAGTTGTGGCCTTTTGCCAAGCGAGAGAGAGGAAGCAGTGAGTTCGAAGCAGGCCGCTTACCTTAGAAGTTACGCAGTTGCTTGTTGCCTTCCAGGCCAGAGGTTTTAATCCTCTTGATAACTTTTAAACGTATTGTAGTGTTCTCAGTTATCTGTACTACATACGCCTTCCTGTTAATATAAGGCCAATCTTCCACGTTTATGATTCTAAAGTTAAATTAGAGTTTAGTTTTATTTTTATACTTTTACGTTAGACCCCGAGTAGCGGGTCGGTGTATTCCGAAGTACGGAAGTTATTGTATATAGAGAAAAATAAAGGGTTTTGTATAACCCTTCGTCTGTATCCTGTCTACTTACCACAATTAGTGAACATAGCTTTAGTAAGTTCTCTGTTCCGAGTCAGGTCCTTGTATGTTCCCGAAGAAGGTAAGAAGGAACAATTGAACCTGATAAGTTAAATCCAGTAAGATGGCATGCAGAAATTATAAAATTAAAAATATGAAACCGTAATTTATGAAATAAAGAACAATTATGATCTAAAGGGTATCGAAATTTACAAAAAAAAAAAAAAAAAAAAAAAAAAAGCTTAATATTTATTTGTTTACTTTATTAAACATTTCTTTCAATGTAAGTTGTTTAAGTTGCTTCCTTTTATGTGATAATACTTTCTCTTTAATTCTATAAACACACATAATTTCTTCTTCAGTTACAAAGTTCCGCTGTTCAAGTCCTATAATTGCTGTGTCAAGGATACGGACTAATTTGTCAATCGACATTTTTTCGTTTTCAATAACCTCTGTGTCACTTTCTTCTTTATCGGAAGCGAATTATAATGACGAGGAATTTGATTTAAATCATATCAAAGACGGAGTACATCGAGATGAAATACTACATTTAGTAAGGAATTATAAGCCAAATAAAATAAAAAGATCTGCCCTAAGATAAGGATAGTGCTGACAGATTAACTTCCAATTCATTGCGCGCCGCGGCGTTCCCCTCCCCCCCCCCCGCGTCGCAGAGCAGCATGAAATTGATAATCGGAATGGTTAGAGAAACGAAGGATATGCTTTTATCCATTTTTTGCAGCAATTCCACTTTTTGTTGAATGGACTTCGAAACATACTTTCGCTTTGTAGATCCTTTACATATTAGTAAATATATATCAGAAATTCTATTTGACATAATCGAAAGTTCAAGCTTACTTTTATAAAATTGCTCTAACAGTCTGCAAAAAATAATAAGCCGGATCCAATTCGAAGATTAAGGAACAACTCAATCTGCAACGTTAACTGAATTAGATCATTTTAATTTAGCTTATACCGTCCGTTATACATTAAACGCGAAAGCGTAAACGTATTATTCGCATGCGCACACGCATATTCGCAGCCGTAAAGGTCTTACGCGCATGCGTCAACGCGACGCATGCACAGAAAGTTTGTAGCTTTGAGGTCGGCTTATAGATCATTCCGGATTATGGGTGTCCGAATTAACGACATTTGACTGTATTTATCTGTTTCGTTTTTAATCTAAGATCAAACAATTTATGTTAATGTTCAAAAAGAGTACCTCAGGATGTGGAACATTTGATTTTCTGATGGCTCACATTTGATGGCCCTAGATTATGCTTGCAGAACGATTTGAAAATGTTAGGAGTGATATACTTGGTCAGTGTACTTATCTTTTTTCATGAAGTCCAGACTGCTGTTTTCTGCTTTTGTTCGTTTTATTTATGCATTTAACTTTCAATGTTTTAGTTAACTTACTTCTGTAAGCCCCGTGTTGTACATCTGTGGTGCATGGGGAGTCTGTGTCTTTTCAAAAAAAAAAAAAAAAAAAAAAAAAATATATATATATATATATATATATATATATAAGGTTTCAGATTTTAAATTAATTTAAAACGCCCCTAAAGGAGGGTTTTTTTTAACGTTTTGTGTGTTACCTTTATTTATTGATTATAATGTTCTTTGCACTTAAACCAAAAAATTTAGTTCAACAGCAATGTCGCAAAATAATTTTAAAATGAGCGTATCTTCAGAATTTCCGGTACACAGTTCCGTTCGCTGGAGATAAAAAGTCCCCCCCCCTATAGAGTGTTGCCATTGCTCGCTTTTAAATCATTGAGTTAGTTAATCCCAAATTGGCTAAAGGTTTACAAAAAATGATATCGATAATTAAAACAAATTCCAAATTTCAAATTTGGGCTTTCAGATGCCCATGTTCGTAGTAGGATTACGTCATTCAAAATTGGATGGCTTTAGTTACCGTTGTTTTATCACAGTGCGAGAAACATACATACATTTATGCAGATTCTTCATTGTTTAATTTCTTGAAATATAATACAGGGCGATAGTATTTAGTAGCAACGATTTGAAAAGTGATTCGCCGTTTATAGTGATTTAACGCGAAATCGCAAATCGAAAACAATAGTCCTTCGTTGACAAAGCTCCTTTGGACTATAAAAAAATAATAAATAAATTTTAAATAAATGGGGGGGGGGAATAGTTTTTTCTTTTGCCAAAAATTTTTTACAGCTTTATAGCCCTTTTCTATACTTCCAAGATATCTTCGAGGTATAGAAAATAGCCCTTTACAGATATGAAACTAAGTTATAGAAAACAGCCGTTTACTATACTTCCAAGACATTTAGGTTAGTAAGAGTAAAATTGCTATAGAAATGTTTTCAAACATTAGGAGGGAGAAAAGTAGTTTTCTTTTTTACCAAAAATTCTTTACAGCTTTATTATCCTATGCACTGAGACAGCTCATGGAATTTTTCTATGCCAGGGAAGGGCCGAGATACAACAAGCGACCGCACAATAAGCGATGAAATCCCAAAATTTACGAGTGAGAAGGCACTTCCCAAAGAGACGACCAACTGCTATATTTTCCTTTCGCACTCAATATGAAATATCTCATACTTAAGAAGAGGCGGGGAGAACCGCGAGAGGAAACCGAGTCTACCTATGCTTACTCCCGGATCATACAGCCGCGTGTGTACACTAAAATAAATAAAAGGTCATAGGTTTGGTGTCTACCTGCGAAGAATGCGAACTCTAACCCCCGTTCGCACCTCACCCAGACATTATAAAGGACCCCCCGCCTTTCTCGCTGTGGGAAAGTGGAACTGTCTACAAGCGAACATCGCCCAAACTCCAGTGGAGAAAAATATTTTCTTTGCAATGGGTACAGATAACTCACCGGTATTGTCTCTCTTACTTTCTTTGCCGATTTTCTCTCTTCCGTTGCTTGTGAATGCTTTGGCCAAAGGTGTTCGTAATTATGGCCCTTTTTTTATTATTATTATTATTATTTCAGTATAATTCTTCTTTTTCAACGTTTCTTATTTTTCTTTCTACTAATAAAAACAAATTCTGTATACAGCTTCGCCGTTCTATTACTTATAAAAAAGTAGAAGCAGGGAAATAATAATTAGAGATTATGATGAAAAAACGTTCAGTGAAGTTTTGAAATACTTCGACAGGGTAGGGTTTATACAGTGCTGAAGTGAAAATTTAAAAGTGAAATGGCTATAGTCAATGAATTTGATGAATTTTGTAACATAAATGATCCTCTGCATTATACATACATAATCATATATAACTCTAGAGATTTTAGGATTTTTTTTTTCTTTTTTGGAAGCAGGAGAGATGAAAAATGAGCAACGCCTTCGCCGGGCATAGAACCCCGGACCTCTGGAATACGCGCCCAGCGTGTAGACCACCACACCACGAAGGCGTGCTAAGAAGGCGGGAAAAATACCTTATATAACATAAAGACTTAATTAATAAAATTATAATTCCATGTCAAGGGTTAGATCGGTGATTAATCAAGAATCGATGATTATAGATTTCAGCGTAGGTATAACGGTTTATTTATTTATTATTGTATAAAGATTGCCACCCACTACTGTAGAATAGACTCGTACTATGTTCAGTGCATATTCAAAAACGTTCTGAACATTTACATAATTGTATGAAGACATCTAAAATGTACATTTCCTACGAAATCGCCCCAAACTTTTATAATTACTTGACTTACCCTGTGTATGTAAAAAAGAAGTAATATTGTATTTCTTTAAAATAAAAGCTCACATTTCTATGAATAGTATAAATTCAAAAAAGATAAATCAGACTGTGAGTCGTGTAATTTTATTAATTAATCAAAGCAGTAATTAAGAAAATAACTAAAATAATCAATATCTTGTTATCAAGTGTTTTGCTGCCTTGTTAAGTGCATCTTTCATTTACGTATTTAATAGAAGAATAGTTCGTATTAACCTCACTGCAACGAAGTGTGTTCAAACAATATGTAACAGAGTAGTCTTTTAATATATTTTTCCCTCCTTTTTATACCTTCATGGTAAAATTGGAAGCATACTCGACGCGTATTCGAGAGGTCTAAGGTTCGAGTCTCGGCGAGGGCATTGCACATTTTTCACGTTTCTTGCTTCAAAAAATAATAATAATAATCACTCTATAAGTGGCACCCGAACTAAAAGGTAAGGAAAGATAATTCGTCACCACCAGGATTTGGCGACTGAGTCCTGTAATACCCAGTCGCCTTTAAAAGGGGGAGTATATAAGGCATTTTCTCCCTCCTTTCCGCATGCCTTCGAAGTGGAATTGGAAGCGTACTCGGCGCGTATTCGAGATGTCCATGGTTCGAGTCCCGGCGAGGGCGTTTCACATTTTTCATCTCTTCTGCTTCAAAAAAAACTTAATGACGCTACAGTCTTACGTACAGTCATATTTGAGCATTTGAGTATGAATGTACTATTGTGACAATGACACAAAATTCTCTGTCAATTGTTAGTAAGAGCTTCTCTTGTCTTCAGGCATTTGTAAGCCTTTGTTATTTACTACTGAAAAATACAATAGAAATAACAATACGATACAATATTCATAAATAGAGTAACAAAAACGATATTAAAAAGCGAATTAGAAGCTTACAATACAATGACGATATTAAAAGGTATAATAACAATACAATAATGATATTACTATAACGGTATTGAAAAGCCCATACAGTAACGATATTAAAAGGCCAATTAGAAGTTGATAAAAAATTTGAATAATTTTGCCACATCCATTCAGTGGTAGATAATCGGAATAAAAATTACTTAATGATAATAAGAAATTTCAATAGTAAAGAAAAGATTGATTTATGTCTATTATATTAATAAATGTATATTATCATGTGTAAATTATCAATTTATTGTTTCTGTATTTTAATCATTAATTTCACGCTTAAAATATAATTTTACATTTAAACTACATACGGTACGTCTATTAGGGAAGTAACTGACGAAATATTTGAATGTTTAGAAATAATGCTCAGAAAAGAAGTTGGGGAGCCTCTGAGATGCAATAAAATTATTATTAAAGTCACTGAAAATTTGCATACCGAAGCTAAAAGGAAATAATTTTCAAATAAAAATAAAAGAGAATTGTTTCTATAAATATTTTCTGCAAATGCAGCTTGTTCTCGTAATCTTACAATCTTTCAATGATTAATTTTGTTAAAACACTCCACATCTATCTGCTAAAGAGAAGGACACCTTGGTGAAACTTTTTCTCAAGATTTTATTACAACTGAAGTTAAAAATCTCATAAAATATCACATTGTATCTTATGTAAATAATAATCGTTAAATAACGTAAAATAATTTAGAGGCTGTATGGAAGGTAGGGATAAAAATATCAGAATTAATATTTTATATTTAATCAGAATTTGTTTTTATATTAGCTAATAACCCGTCCAAACATTTTTAAATGTTTATTGAACTAAATGTATTTAATAAGTGCATTTAGTTCATTGATTATTATACATTTTTCAGTACACTCTTTCAGTCAGTGAAACGTTTTATTGCAATAATTATTAAGGATTTGTTGATTAGTAAGCGACTAATTTAAGAGTTATTTTTTAATCAGTGGGCATTATATTTATTTAATTTCATTCTTTGACCACTAAAACAAGAGAAAAAATTCTGAAAGGTTTCAGATTTTAAATTACGTCCAAAGGGGCGGGTTTTTTTTTTTTTTTTTTTTTTTTTTTACATTTTGTGTGCTATCTTTATTTATTAAATATCATTTTTTTCGCATTTAAACCATAAAATTCAGTTCAAGAGCAATATCGTAAAATAATTTTAAAATGAGAATGTCTTTAGAATTTCTGATACACAGTGTCCTGCGCTGGAAATAAAATTGTTTTTTTCTGTACAACGTTGGCATTGCTCGCTTTGAAATCCCTGAGTTTTTTAATCAAAAATTCATTGAAGTTTTATAAAATATGAAATCGATAATAAAACAAATTTCAAATTTGGGCTTTCAGATTCCCATATTCACAGGAGGATTACGTTATTCAAAATTTAATGGTTCTAGGTAACGTTATTTTATCACAATGCGAGAAACATCCATATATTTATGCAGATTCTTCATTATTTAGCGTATTCGGCGCGTATTCTTTATATATAATACAGGGCGACAATATTTGGTGGCAACTATTTTAAAAGTGAAACAACGCTTGTAGTGAATCAACGCAAAATGCCAAAACGATATTAATAGTCCTTCTGGGCAAATTGCCCCATTGGACTAACAATTATTAAAATAAAGTAAAAAAACGCAATGGTAATTAAAAAATGTATGTAATATTTCTAAACGTTTTTATAACAGGTATAATCGGTATAACAGACGAGACTTAGGTGTTATCAACATTTTTCGGGCAAGCAAAACCTTTTGATGTGTTTTAGAATATATGAAATTAATTTGTACGTTTTAATTAACGTATACATTGTTTTTAATTTTCCTTCAGAAATGTAACAGTGAACATTTTGTAGATTTCTCCCAGCCAAGCTGCTTTTGTTACTTCTGTGCTTAGTCTATACGTTTGAGACATTACTATGACAATCATATCTCAAAGAACTTCCGTTCTGTTATCAGTCAGAAACGGCACTACCTAAACATGCTACCTGTTATCTGAACGCGTCATATTTCAACAAATGGAATGTATTTTGGAAGAGAAGTATGTCTATTATGCACTTTTCCACGGCTTTACTAGAGTTCTTAGTCCTAATAGCAATACAGTATAACAAACAGAAGTAATAACATTGTTACATACTACAAAGGGTAGCGTAATATTTCACATAAAATCGGAATAAAACTTTTTATTATGCACTATTATTTTTCGAAGATTCAGTTTCTAAACTGACTAGTTTACACGCAAACAACGCACATGAAAGTGCGCACAAATAACGTAATTTAACTATTATTTAACTTCGATAATAATTTAATTTGATAACAACAGATTGTTTTAATCCATAAGTAAGACTTACTGGCGATTTTTTTTAAATTCCCCTCCCCCACGTTAGCATAGAAATTTAAAAAAAAAAAAAAAAAAAAAAAAAAAGAGAGAGAGAGAAAGAGAAGAAAAACGAAAAAGAAAAGTATACGCATTTCGTTTTTTAAAGGGATTTTATTGCTTTATTTTAGTCGAAATACAAATGATCAAATCCATTTATATAACTAAAAAGACAATTCCATTAATTCAAACAAGCTAATTCTTCTTCTTCTTATTATTATTTAACTTCACTAGTAAAATTATTTGGCGTTTTGTTTTCCGAGAATAAAACTATTACTTCGCTTTTTAATTGCATGATTTTTGTTGAAATAAAAATACAATAAATTACAAAAAAGAATTAATTTACTAATTTACATCACAGAATTTAACCTGCAGAAAAAAAGACATGTAAAATCACAGTGCACTCAAATATGAGCACATGTAAACTGGCTTGTAAAATCAGAGTTAATCATATGTGATTACTGTGAAATTACACTTTGTAAGAATCTCACATTGATTTGTGAATCTGTTATCAAGTTTTGTTTGTATTTTAAGATTTAAAAGCCTGCGGAAAGAAAAGCAATCCAGCTTTTCGAATTGTTCGAATAACTGGATGGGCTATGCTCGCAGTCTGTCTGGATGTTTAGAATTCTCCTGTATTTGCAAGAACATTTATTTCTCTTACATTCTGCTATTTTTAAGCACGTGTAACAGATTTCAATTTATTTTGCGTTCCTTGTTTTAAAATTCTTGTGCTTTAAAATAAATTAAATATTTTTAGTCGACTTTTATTCTTTTACTTATTTACTTTTTAAGAATGGTTGGCAACAATCAGAAAAGTTACTTTGAAATCCGAGAACTCGATATCTTAGGTGCCGTAGTTCCAAGAAAACTATAAAACATCGCCAGATAAGTGTCTAGTAATTTGTCTAGGTGTTTCAGGATTCTTTGAGAAAAACACCTTTTTCTTTTCTTTGTTTCCGTTTGACATGCGATTTGTAATTACGTTTGTCAGCATGCCTGAGTACTGTTTTCTCTGCATTGTTGACTTTTGTCAAATGTTCCAACCGACGAAGTCTTCTTTAAAAACCACGCATCACTGTTTCGTTTTTTTTTAACCGTATTAAAGTTTTTTTTTTTTTTTTTTTTTTTTTTTTTGGGTCTATAGGGTATAAAAAAAAAATTCTATTTTGTTTTTATTTTCTTTCTCAACAAATCACTGTAAAATGGATATGAGTATATTTGTTCGAATTTTTTAATTTTTACGTAACAACAATTCAGACACGAAACAGAATCTTATGTTTGTTGTTGTGACTTACCTCACTTGTCTGACTGTAACATCACAACAAACCTACGAAATTCATCGTGGCATGGAGTTGCGCCTGTCGTTGGCAAGAGCCTTGAGCACCATACAGTTAACAATATGACTTTGCTCCGTCCCCAATTTTGATGCAGAGCACCCCGGGGGGGGTACGGGTTCAAGGGTCTCCCATCCCTCTTCTCCTACCACGACCTCTCGAGAGGACTTTCAGCTCGCCGTATATTTAGAGTTCCGCACAGACACTATACATTTATAAACGTCTGTGCATTCTCCGTGATTCGAACCCGAACCCTTCGGTACGGCAATCAGCGTCGGTAACCACTGGTCTTTAGGGGCTGGGCGGCACAGAATCTTATTCATAGCATATATGAATTCGTAATATTCTTGATATTCAATTATATCATTCATGAATTTTTAATATTCTTGACATAGAATTATATCCAATATTAATTCTTATTAGGTTAAAGCTCTTTAATGGATTTTAGTTGAATTAAAGCTTTAAAAACATAGTTAAAATAAAATTTAAATGGATTTAAGATTAAATCATTTTAGCTCCAAGGCATTTTTTAACTAATATTGAAATCTCACGAATCATTGTAAAATGTTATGATATCCGTGAAAAAAAAAATTCAAAATAAGCAATAAAATTCCAGAATGCAATGAAATTCGTCATAGCAACCACTCGCCAGTGGCCAAGCGGTAAAAGTGCTGGACACTGGTAGTTCGACCAGGGTTCAAACTCCGGCGAACGGCCTGGTTGTAGGAATTTTCGGGGTTTTTCCTATGTATAGCATAAATATGGGCTTGTTTCCGTATGAAAGCCCTCCACTAAGGCAACCCTTCCTTTAAGCAGATAGGCCTCGAAGTCTTTGCCATAATTCAAATCATTTAACCTAATCTAATATAGTTATTAAAGAGATCTCTCACGAGCGTGTAGCTATTGGTAACTAGCTATGAAAGTGATCAGTTTCAGAGAACGTAATTGAAATCCTAAAGAACTAGGCAGCAAAGATGTAATAAATTTTCAAGAATTAGCTGGACTTTCTACTACTTTAAAAGCTTGTCAGTAAAAATTTGAAATAATGTGTGGGATTTGTTTTTATTTACTTATTGTTTTACTAGCTTAATATTGTTAGCTTTTAATGCAAGTAATGCAATCTTCATTTAATAATGGTACTGAAAATGTGGTCTAAGTCGAAAACTTAGATGGCTTAAACGGCATACAACATACTTAGACGGCTTACAACATACTTAGACGACATACGACATAAAAATCAAATTCACGTGGAACTGCGTTGGCCGTTTTAAGACAACCATCGCAGTTCCATGTCGTGCATAAAAACTGAATGCATTGCATTGCAACAACATCAATTTGGCAAATTTCAGTTTCCCACATAATGTGATTTTAAACTTATGTATAAAGTTAGGTAGCATGCAATTGACGTACTGTACAGGGAGAAGTATGAAGCTAGGTTTGGAAACCAAATCTCGATATTAAACGGTGCGGGTATCATTTAAAGAACATTCCTACTAATCTTCATGGTGTATGGCAGAGGTGGCCATAGCACGGATCGCACGCCGCGTGCAGCTCTAGCAGGCGAGTGGTGCGGCTCTTGCGCAAACAAAATTATATGCATATAAACTAACATTTCTCAATGTACTTCATTTCAAACCAGTTTTACTACTTTTAAAATGATGTAAATATGGATTTGTGGCTTTTGGTAAATATAGTTGTGGCTCTCGAACATTCCTGAATTCCAACACGCGGCTCTTAATGACATGAAGTTTGGCCACCTCTGGTGTATGGTATAACTTCGTCCTTTTGAAACAGAAATCTGGGATCAGGGATATCGCTATGTTTCTCTTCATTATACAGAATTCCATGCATGGCTGCTAGACTTCATTAATTGCAATAGAAACCGCGTATGTAACGCAATTTTAGAACATTAATATGTCTTAGTTAGTCGCAATACAATTATCTTCTTATTTCCAATAGTGCTAGAATATATTTACATTCCATTCCCATGTAGCATTGTCATGAAAACCATCAGGTTTTCTCATCCTGTATTTGAAAATAAACTTTGCTTTCACCTGGTGATGAACTCGGAATCGTTGGAATGGCGGATCCATGGGCTACATGTTGCACTCGATGAGTAATGGGAAGAATGTCTTTAATTCCTTGTGACTTATCAGTAGGTAATATGCCACTTTTAAACTCTTTAACCATAGCAATAAAATTTCCATAACATTATATGCCGAGGTTTTGTTGGGAATATCCGTTTGAACTGATCTGATTCTGCAGGTAATGAATGCTAAAAGTGCCCTAAATTAATTTATATTTTTTATTTTTATATCTACCGGCGTAAACTCCGAAGCCGCCTTCTCTTTTGATCAAACCCTCGGCACTATAAAACTGGGCACTATGCCCTTTCTTACCTGACTCCAGTGAATTAGAATTTCCTTAATTTTATTCATAAATGATATATAATAAACTGAATATTCTCCATATTATAACTTATATGCTTGCCTGCATGGAAACATCGTAAAAGCTTTTTTCCTAAATACTTAAGCACTGTCTGTGAATGTCAAGACCATGGATGGTTTAAGAAATTTCGAAACGGGAATTTTTATTTTGCGGATGTACCTCAAAGAGGATTATCAAGGGAGGTAGATAACAATGAGCTGAAAAGTGCTGCTGGAATCAAATCCACGTATCATCGGTAGAGAAATACCGTAATGTGCAGTCTTCACTGTATACAGGCCTACTTCAATCTATCATTTGAACCGAAAATGATTGTTTTCTCAAATTATTGTTTGTTTCTTCATGAACTCATGGTTTAAAACTTTCAACAATATAAATATATTTCCCTTTTTTAATCACAAGAAACGAAATTGAACATTTAAGTCGCATTACGATTGTAGATAGGAAATAGGTTTTTCATGATAGAGTGCAAGTCTAAAAACACTAATCAATGTTTATTCATAAATAACTGAATAGCATTTGTGTCCATTTTTTCAATTGTGTTGATGAGTTAGATTACTTACTACAGTAAAACACTTGAAAGCTGTTAGCTTACAAAGAAATGCTTCCAGGGTAAATTTCCAAAAAAACCCATCTTAATCATATTTTGTATTTGAAAGCAAAGAATATATAAGCACAGCTAGCTCGTTCAGTCACCATGAAGCAAACCCGGAAAAAATTACCATCTTGCAGTCTTAATCACTTGACAACTGGCAAACCACTTATTGTTGTTGAGAAAGTTTAGTTGTCTATTTTACATTGCAGTTTTTCTTTCCATTTACAAACTAAGTTACAATGAACTAAAAAATGTAAGAAATCAATTCGGAATTTAATGAAATCAAATTGTGCGGTTCCACACGACTGTAAATTCCTTGAACCGTGAAAACATTCAGACGACTTATCGTTCCGTCGCAATTGCTAAGTACGGGATTTTTTTTTTTTTTTTTTTTAATTTTATAGAACTGGTTTTTATTCTTTAATGAAGTTTATGTTTTGGGTATTTGTGGTGAATTGAATGCTGTCAACTTGAATTGGGGCTTGTGAAGTAAATCTATTTTATAGAGTTTTAGGAGCGATTTTTTTTTCTGTATATTTAGTTTTTTGAATAAATTATAAGGTTTAGGCTATATTAATATAGTTTTAGAGTATAGTGTTTTGAAAGCATTAAGTAAGAATTGTTAGTTTAAAATCAATAATTGTAAGAATTAATCATTTTAAGTAGCATAAAGATTTTGTAGTTTAAAAAAATAATAATGTAAATTTTGTCAGTTTAAGATCTAATGAATAAAATATAACGGGAAACATAATGGAGAAAAGAATTAAAGGGTTTTTCATCTTATATTTATTTATATAATATATCGAAACCGAGGAAATATTCCTCGAACTCAAAGTTTCATGATTGTAATTATAATTAAAGTAAATAAAGATAATAAAATTCAGATGACCAAAAATAGAAGAAAGGCTTAAAAGTAATTTTTTCTTACCTGTAGTACTTTCGTCCTTTCTTCCATTTCGGCTATTTCTTCATAGGTTGACTGTGGCATCTTCGTTTTCATCAACACTTTCGAAATATTTATTTCTTAAGTTTCTAATGTCCATTTGAATACTTAGAAGGGATCTCTACTTTATTTGAATTTCGTTTTTATTCACACTTTTATCATATTCCTTTACTACGTTTTTTAACCTAGTTAGTCTGGCTTTTAACGCTGTTTTAAATTCGATCCAATGCCGGCATTTTTTTCTCCTCTCCGGCTTAAGGGCCAATATACTATATTTTTGTAATTCTAAATTCGTGGACTGTATAAAAGTAGAACAAACAACTTTATTAACGGTAATTTCTACATTCAGTACTAAGATCTAAAGGTTAAATGAATAAAAGATAATGGAAAGTAGAATGGAGAAAAGAATTAAAGAGAGAAAATATTTTTCATCTTATTTATTAGAATATTATATGGAAATTGAGGAAATGTTCCTCGAACTCAAAGTATAGTGACTGTAATTATAATTAAAGTAAATAAAGAGGATAAAATTTAAATGACAAAATTAAGTGGCAAAAATCAGAAGAAGGCTTAAATTCATTTACTCATGAATCTCATCTAACTTCCGGGAATTTTACAACAAATGTTCAAGTTAAATTAAAAATTTAAAAAAATAAAAAGCTTTTACTAAGCTTTGTCTCAGCCATTAATTTTTCACAAAGTAATTATCTGAAAGTCAAGTGCCAGAAAAATTAACGGTGGTACAAAAAATTAAGTCTTTTACTTCAATCCTACTTTAGTCGCAGTGAGAAGTAACTCTATTACTTTTCCCTGCGACTGAAATGCATAAATGGACTTTAGCTTAGCTAAATTATTACGGTTTGCCGTAATTGCCAATGGCTATCTCTCGAACTAAACCTTTCGCTTAAATGTATTAACGAGTTTCCATCTTGGTGGGAGACGACGAAAATAGAAGTAAAAAAGATAAAGTTAAGGTAACTGATTAATTAACACAAAGCGCTATAAATTTATTCAGAAAGCTACGAAATAAAAAGCATTGTCAGGCTAATTCTACATGATAACCATTAAAAGTGTATTTTATGCTTGGCTGGCCAAATACTTATGATTACATCTGACACTAACTCAGCAATCAGAATCCTGCTGTTTCCAAATTTTAAGAGATATAGATAGAAAGAACAGGCGACTGCGATTAATCTGTCTCTTCAGAATTCTTTATTATCGATAGGTCTTCTACGCAGCCGGTATTGTTCAAAGTAATATATTTAGTGAGGAACTGTGTACAGAGAAAACGGCTTTTGTCAGTTATAGCAAAGTATAAATGTCAATAAAAGCTGTTGCCATCTAAAAGTATAAAATATATTTAAAAATGCTTATTGTTATTAAATGCAAGGAGGTTAGAACAGATGGAGTAAGCATGAGGTCGCAAAAGTGAAGGCAAGGATATGTCAGCAAAATGACATCACAGCTTATGATAGCCGCCGTACGGTGTACGGATAAGACTACGAAAACATACTGTTAAATAAAATTTCACTGCCTTTGAGAGCAAAAATTAATATTTGCAAGGTCAGAAAACTGTCTTTAAGCATAATATGCGTAAAATATCATTGAAACTTTCACTGGTCTTTTAGATTTTACCACGTATAATTACCGTTTACACATTTTTATATATATCTAGATTTTATTAAATTTGAAAAAGATATTTTCAATCCTTGTGATTTTTTTGTATACTAAGTAAAAAATCATCTATAGTAGTTATTAAAATTAGACCGAGAGTCTTATAAGCATTCAATAATGAATAGCTAACATAGAATGGATAATAGCTAACATAGGTGAACAGCACCGCATAGAATGTAAACAAAACCAACCTCTGAAGTATTTCTATTGCAGTGGGCACGTTATCAGTTGTTACAGTTTATGTAGCTGGCCACGAGAGGGCGCAGCGTTTTTTACTTTTAGCTTGTTATATTTTTCTTAGCACATTGCGGATTTTTGAGATAGATGTAGTGGCAACCAGAAAAACATGATGAATGTTCTAATGTAAACATACATTTCTTGTACATAGCTTTAAATAAAGCTTCTGTGTGATAAAAATGAAAAGGAATTCCAATCGTTCCTGTGGATATTCATTAAGAAAGGTAAGCAAAATTTCACTTATCGATGTTGTTAAATGTAAATAATAAGAATAAGAAAAAAGATCATAAGTTGCAACATGGTGCCGAAATTCCGAGATAACAGTGATCTTTAGATATATTGTGATTTAAGTATTTATTATTGTTCGATTAGTGATTGAATATTGATTATTAAGATGGATAAGTTAAAAGCACTAAAAAAGAAGCGAGGAATGTTAAGAGCATCAGTAACAAGACTGATAGCTAAAATGGAAAAGGAAATAGAATCAGATAATATTAAATTTGATTTATTAGAAGATGATTTATCCATCTTAAATGAAAATGAAAACGATATACTAATATTGAACACTGAAATCGAATCTATCCTAACAGATGAAAAAGAGTACGAAACTGAAATACAGGATAGCTTGGAATATAAAAATAAAATTACCTTGTGTAAATCGAAGATCAGTAGAATATTTAGAAATAGAAAATGTGTTAAATTAAATGAGTTGCCCTCTAATTCTGCTACTATAGATACGGTAGAGAACACAAATACAAATGGCGCTAAACTTCCGAAACTAACCATAAATAAATTTAAAGGCGAAATATGTGAATTTCAAAGTTTTTGGGCTCAATACGAATCTGCTATACATAATAACTCTGCTTTAAAGGATGTAGACAAATTTAATTACCTCACATCTTTACTAACGGACACAGCTTTAATGTCAATAAAGGGATTACCGTTAGTTGCCGAAAATTATGCTAAGGCAATAAATATTCTGAAAGAAAGGTTTGGTAGAAAGGACATTTTAATAAATGCACATATGAATCGTCTGCTGAATTTAAAGCCAGTTAAAAAAATAGATGATATTAAAACATTACGTAACTTATATGATAGCTTAGAAATTGAAATTAGAAGCCTTGATTCCCTTAACGTTACTTCGAATTCTTACAGCTATTTGTTATGCCCACTGTTAATGAGGATACTTCCTAGCGAATTGGTTTTAGAGTTCAATCGATCTTTAACCCCTGACACAGAAACCACAGTGACTAACATTTTGGAATTTCTGAAGAAGGAAGTTGAAAGCAGAGAGCGTACGTTTTTCCAAACATCGCCAAACTATTCCGAGTTTAACATTAGAACCGAACAACATAAGCATCAATCGCGAGACCTTATTAAAAGTGAGAAATATCATACTGCCTTCAAAAGCAAACATTTTGTTCCAGCAGTTGCGTCGTTGAATACGAATACATCAACAGCCGATTGTATATTTTGTGGAAAGATAGAAAATGAATCTTTGAAACATTCTACTTCAAATTGCGCAATTCCAATTGAGGAAAGAAGAAACAAATTAAAATTGGCTAACAGATGCTATTTATGCTTTCGTAAGTCTCATACATCTGCCCGTTGCAGCTCGAATATACGCTGTGATTTATGTTCATTAAGGCATAATACTATTTTACATGATAATAAATTTGAAAATAAACGGGAAAATAAAGGTGAGCTTAAAACAGGCAAAGTGGTGGCGTCAATTTCGGAAAGAGATAACAAAAATAGGGTTTATTTACAAACTGCAAATGCAATAGCTTTAGGTCAGAATAGAAGAAAAAATGTAAGACTCATTTTCGATTCTGCCTCTCATAAATCTTTCATCCTGACAGAAGTATCAAAACAATTAAAATTAAGTGTTGTGGGGGAAGAAGAACTTCAGATTTACACCTTCGGCTCTACTGAGCCTACAGTTAAAAGGCTAAAAAAGGTTAAGGTTATTCTTAAAGATATATGTGGACCTCGGAAAATAATAATTGAAGCTCTTGAAACTCCAGAAATTAATCAAGCTCTTATTGGTATACCAGGAAAGGAAATACTTAATTATTGTAAGGAAAATTCGATAAGACTTGCTGATGCTACAGATATAGGTGTCCATAACTCTCAAATATCAGTATTAATTGGTAATGATTATTACTGGAAAATAGTCACTGGAAAAGTTAAAAGATTATCAAAGGGTCTTGTTGCCTCTGAAACCTTATTTGGTTACACTATAAGCGGAACTGAAGCATTAAGTAATGTTTCTACACTTCATTCTGGAATTACGATAATGAATGTTGTTGAGAATACTTCACATGCACATGATTTAGAAATTAGTGCAGCTCTAAAAAGGCTATGGGATTTAGATGCAATTGGAATACATGACTATTCAGCAAATGAAAATGACACTGAAATTATGCGTAGATTTGAAGAAACTATTGAATATAAAACCAATCGTTATGAAGTTTCATTACCTTGGAAGGACAATAGGAACAAAATGGGTAGTAATTTTAACATCGCCTTAAACAGATGGAACAGCTTACTTAGAAGGTTTAAGAAAAATCCTGAAATTTATGACAAGTATTCAAGGGTAATTGAAGATTATGTAAATAAAGGAATAGCTGAAAAAGCTCCGAAGAATTCTGAAGAAAACATCTATTATTTGCCACACCATTGTGTAATCAGAGAAGATCACGATTCTACGAAATTAAGGGTCGTATTTGATGCTTCCTCGCATAGTCATGACAGTCTATCTTTAAATGATTGCTTAAATTCAGGACCAAATTTAAACCCTGAATTATTAGATTTGCTAATTAAATTTCGTCAACACAAAATAGCATTTGCTGCAGATATCGAAGCTGCTTTTCTACAAATTCTGTTGAAGCCTGAGGACAGAAATGCAGTAAGATTTCTTTGGACTTCAAAGGAAAAGGAGCAACCGACGATTTTAAGAATGACGCGTGTAATATTCGGAGCAACCTGTAGCCCCTTTTTACTAGCAGCAACTATAAAGCATCACGCAAGAAAGTTGAAAACACAATATTCGAAGATCTGTCAGCTTCTTGAAGAAAATTTTTACGTAGATGATTTGATTCATGGTACAGATGATGATGAAGAAACTGCAGAAATTTATGAAGATGTGAAAAGAATTATGATGCTTGCTAGTTTCAATATGAGAAAGTGGAGGAGCAATAACGCCCAATTACATGCGATTTGGAATGCAGCTGAAAATACGAAGTTTAATGGAGACGGAATGAATAGCACTTTGTTAGAATATATTTGGAATCATGAAGCAGATAAACTGAAATTTCGAATCAAAGATGAATTACTCAAGGATCCGGCTGAGGAAATAACAAAACGGAAGATTCTTCAAGTTGCGGGCGAACTATACGATCCTATCGGTTTCATATCTCCCTTTGTTGTTGCAGCTAAAATGATGATGCAAGAATGTTGGCAAAGAGGTCCACTTGATCAAGAATTGCAGAATCGATTTAAAACCTGGTATAATGAAATTCCTAAATTAAAAAATGTTGAAATTCCAAGACATTATTTCAACAATCTGTCAAAAGGAAATCTGTCGAATATTGAATTGCACTGTTTTACAGATAGTAGCCAAAAGGGATATGGTGCCGTTGTATATTTGAGATACAATGAAAATGAGTTAACAAAAACATCATTTATGTCCAAAGCAAGAATTGCTCCCATAAAAAGGGTTACGTTACCTCGACTGGAGCTTTTAGGAGCAGTCATAGGAGCTCGACTCATCACATACATCCGACATGCGTTGAAAAACATAGAAATGAAGATTTATATGTGATAATGCAGATTCAGAAATTGTATTACATTGGGTCAAGGCTGATCCGACAAAATGGAAACAATTTATACGAAATAGGTGTCTAGAAATCCAAGAGAAAACTGATCCAGATTGGTGGAATTATTGTCCCAGCCATGAGAATCCTTCGGACTTATAGACGAGAGGACAGAAGGTAGAAACCCTTTCAAAAAAGGAACTGTGGTGGTATGGCCCACATTGGCTTGTCAAAGATAACAACGTTTGGCCCAGATCTTCGAGAAATTTTAAGGAAGATGATAAAATAACAAATTCTGAGAAACGAAAAGGAAAGAAGCAAGAAATTTTAACAGCAAACTGTATTGTTGAAAATATCATTCCTATCGAGAACTTTAGTGACATAAAAAAGGTATATAGAATAACATCTTATGTTTTCAGATTTATCAATAATTTGAAAAACCCAAAACTAAGAAGCATTGGACCTGAAGAGATGAATGAAGCAGAGAATTTCTGGATCAAGAAAACTCAGAAGAAAATTTTAGAGAAGAAATAAGGAAATTAAAGATGAAACAAAGCATACATAGTTCGAAAATATTTACATTAAATCCATTTGTAGACTCAAATGGAATACTCAGAGTAGGAGGAAGGCTTCAAAATGCTGAGTTAAGCTATAATCAAACATAACCAGCAATACTACCTGAGAAATCTCATTTCACACATCATATCATTAAAGATTGTCACGAAACGCAAGCACACGCTGGTGTAGCTGAAACTTTAACTCAAATCAAGGAAAAATTTTGGATACTTAAGGGTCGACAGCGTGTAAAGAGTAATATTAATAAGTGTGTGATTTGCTACAGATTTAAAGCTAAGCCACTAAGTCAGGATATCGCTCCTTTACCAATCGAAAGAATAACAGAGGCAAATCCCTTCGAAGTTGTAGGACTTGATTTTGCTGGTCCTATGAGTACAAAGGATGAAGAGCTGGAAACAGTTTTAATTGAAATTGAGGCGATATTGAATTCGCGTCCACTGACGTATGTTTATAGTGAAGTTGGAGAACCAGAACCGCTGACGCCAGCTCATTTTCTAGTTGGACGAAGACTGACATCCTTACCATCTGGCAAAATTCTTGAACCTGATTCAACTAAAGAAAATTTAACGAGGCGATATAAATACCGGCTAAGGTTATTAGATGAGTTTTGGAAAAAATGGAAAAGAGAATACTTACTTGAAATTAGAAACGTAAAACAAATTTAGAGAGGTAATGCCGTAACAGATCTTTTGAAAGGCTCTGTAGTTCTAGTACATGAAGAAAAATTACCAAGATTATTATGGAAGATGGGAGTTGTACAGGAGTGTCATCCAGGACGAGATGGGAAAATAAGGGCTTGTGCTGTCCGTTTAGCTAATGGAACTCATCTTCGTCGTCCTGTGCAGTTACTGTACCCATTAGAAATGACTTGAACTCTTTGAACTGAATACAATGAACTTAAATTGCGAACACTGCATCTATGAACATTTAAACTTGTAGAACATTAAAAACATTTAGTGTTTAAGATAACTTCAGAATCCAATCCTTTGATGAACCAAGAGTTCATCGAGGGGGAGGATGTTACAGTTTATGTAGCTGGCCACGAGAGGGCGCAGCGTTTTTTACTTTTAGCTTGTTATATTTTTCTTACCGCATTGCGGATTTTTGAGATAGATGTAGTGGCAACCAGAAAACCATGATGAATGTTCTAATGTAAGCATACATTTCTTGTACATAGCTGTAAATAAAGCTTTTGTGTGATAAAAATGAAAAGGAATTCCAAGCGTTCCTGTGGATATTCATTAAGAAAGGTAAGCAAAATTTCACTTATCAATGTTGTTAAATGTAAATAATAAGAATAAGAAAAAAGATCATAAGTTGCAACATCAGTCGTGACGTTTCGCAGCTTCATTTTCATTGCACGGGACATACGGTGGAGACTTACTCCATTTATTCTATTCTCCTTGATTAAATGCAATACTTTTTGCATTGAAAAAAAAGAATGCATTGTTGTTATTTTAAAGAAATTAAAAAGTTTTTCCTTGCGGACTGAGGCTGGGAGCTTCTTATTTTGCTGTATATGATCGTCCCGAATAAATAAGAACACTACTACTTTCAGGAATTAAAAAAAAAAAAAAAAAAATTAGTTACAATCATCTGCAAGCTGTCAGTACAAAATTCAAATATGCAGCATAAGTAATTTTTAGGAAAGATTCCAGAATTTAGAACAGCACATTTTTCAATAATAGAATTCGCAAAGATTCTGATAAGCTAATATCGATCAGCAGCAATGTATTCACACATTGCGCAGCACGGCGGCAGATATTTCTTTTACGTGTCAGCGCATTGAATAGGAGTACCATTTTGATTGATTGTTAACAACAATTTTATCTATCTCATGCTTTTTATTTAATTTCCCCACACCTCCTTTTAGGGGCCTTTTCCACCTCTTCCCAATGAGCTCATAATTGAATCTTCGCAATATTTCTTGGAATGTGTTTTGTAGTGGTTGGCGAGTTTCTGTTAAAATGAAAAATAAGAAAACAAAATAATATTTTGTTGGAGCTGGCACATCAGTAAAGAATCATACTTTCTGAATGTGATTTGAAAAATTGCATTGGAATTTATTTAATGGTAGAAAACATATTCAAAGAATGAAAATTGCAGCTTGTGTTGCTATAATAATCGGGGGAAAAAGTGAATGTTGTTACAATCTAATGTTACTTTTCAGCTAGGGCTGAGTGACACAAGAGTAAACAGAGCATATGTCCGGCGCCCATACTTTCAACAGATCTCCAAATCTTAATATAACATATAAAATAAGTAAAATTTTAATATTATTATCACCGTGCACTCTCATTGGCGACTGATATCGTTTAGTGAAACTTCGATCTGTTAACTGACCCTAACTCACGCAAACAATTTCTGGTATTGTCTGACCAGCACTATTGAAGCTCATGATATTATGAGAATATGAGGGTCTTTATATTATTATACGAGTATACCTATGCTTGACTGTTAAATCATAAATAATTGTATTATTTTATTATTGTATCTGAATTTTAATTAATTAAAAAATTTTATAATAAAATTTGTAAGACTCATTAAGTTCTTTTTTTTTTTTTTACCCGAGGAAAAATTCGACTGTGTTTTAACATATGTAAGCTTACTTTTTACACAATATCTAATGAATTGAAACAATGAAAAGAAAAATATGGAATGGCAAAAATTATTTTTTATTTAAATAACTGTAAATAGAAAAATAGTAAAATATCAGGTTACGTCATTAAATATTTAATGCAGTTGGCATCAGGGATACCTGCTGCATTGAAACAAATCGCAGAAGAAAGGTCTAAACTAAGCTGTTTACCCCGGGGCTTATAGGACTATGTGTTTGTTTGTGTGTGTGTGTGTGTGTGTGTGCATATATAAATGTAAATCACAATTATAACTTTAATTTGCAATATCCCTTAACTCTCCATTTAAATTTTGCTATTATCCCTTTCCTTTCTAAAAATAGTAATTGTTTGCAATAAATCGCTCTAAACTGCTTCATTTCAAAGTTAATCCATGGAATATAGTTCTTTTGTAATGCTAATGACGCAGATACTTACCTAACGCTTCAGCCAACAAAAATTTTAAGTTTGAAACCGAAACTTAGAATTAACCAATAGGAATAAAACAAAATTTTAAAATATTTCTAAATTGCGCCATTTCGAAATTAATCCCCATCATATGATCCTTCCATAATGTTACTGATGCAGGCACTTATAAAAACGCTTCGCCCAATAATAATTTTTGAAGCGAAAATATTACCCAATCCAGATAAATCAAACCGAAACTAACTCATTCTGATAACCTAACTATTTTTTCTGTCTCTAACTTTCCTTTTGAACTCATCGCACTTGCTCTCTGCTGTTCTGTCTATTTCTGCTGCTTTCTTCAAATAGATCGTAACTCCTCTGCCCATAGCACAATATGCAACCCCTCGCACACAAATACACGCACATAATACACAAAATTTGCCAATTTGTGTGTTGCCACACATATGTTTAGCGAAATAAAAATGAATATTTAATCTTCCTCGGCTGTCCACTTGCTGATCAGTACGGATCACACATCTACGAAATGCAACATCTTTTACATCATTTTACCGAATTTAAATTAGCAACAGCCTCTTAATGCTTAGTTTAAATGTCTAATGTGGTAGTTCCCCTCTCTGTTCTAAAAATAGTAATCTTTTTCTGCACTGCGTCATTTCGAGACTAATCTATGTCATATGACTCTTACAAAACGCTGGTGATATAAAGAATCTAAAACTGACACAGCCAATTATAATTTTACAACAGTATTAATTATCCAATCAAATGCTCTGAGAACCGAACTAACTCATTCTGAATTAAGATTTCGTCCTAATCCTGAACACAACTTACTTGCTTTCTGCACTTCAGCCTAGCTGGACTGCTGCTTGCTGCTTTCTTCTTATCTTAAAAAGCTATCAAAAATATGAAAGTTTTAAAACAGGCACGAGTAGTGTGCTAAGCTGTTTGTGTCCACAACTTGCTTTTAAAATAAAGATGAATATTTAATCTGCCTCGGCTAACCAGTTTTCTCTTAATTAAAAAGAATGGATCAAAATTCTGTTTAATCAATGTTTCTCCAACATCATTACTTCTAAGTTTCCTAAATTTGCTTTCGTTACGTATATATTGTTAACATTTTCGAAATAACAAGATATTCGAATTTTCGAGTTAACAGGAAAATCCTGTTTTATAGAGGTCGCTCGATCGATTGTCTACTGTAATTCCCTGTTTTCCTTGAAATTTCCTTAACTTTAGTCATTTCATCATGCCATAACTATTTTAAAAACATGATGATCCTTCCTTTCCTTTAGAAGAAATTTGGGGAAATCTATATCACTCTAAATCAAATTTTCTATCATTCGCATCAATTGTTTCTTCACGTTTCTGGCAGATAAAATCTTTTTTCATCACGAGCGAAAAATCACGACTATCAATCCCAGTTCTTAGCCCATTTTTACAGCCACAGATTACATTTTTCCACATAATATGTGCAATAAAATTTCAATTATACGTTGAACTTACTGTGCTCAACATTTGGAATGCCCCAGAAAACAAAAAGAGATATAAAACAGTAAGAATTACGGAATCATGAATGTGAGCACATTTCAGTTTGCAGGGCCACAAAAGATTACCGTAAAAAATACATACTACAAAAAGCTTTCATAAATCAAAATCTTAGTTCTGTTCCGGTATGGACTGGTAAACAAGTACACCACAATACTAAGAAGTGAAAGAGAGATACTGTCAAAGCTTTTTTTAGACCTGGTAACGGAAGTTAAGTCTGTATTCCAAGCTAAATGGGATTATTAATGAAAACAGCATTATTTTGTTTGTTTTCCTAATAGAAAAGGAAAAGTGAATAAATTGCCCACACTTAAGCAATTTTACATTTTTTCGGGGCAGGGGCAAACTTGTAATCAGATTATAGTTTAACACCTGAAAGCTGACATGAATGACGCTGCAGGCTGAAATACATGACGCTGCAGGCTGAAATACGTGAGTTGATTTTTATAAAAAAGATTTTATTTTAATAGAAAGAATTGTCTTTTTGTATTGTTTGATTTGTAAGCTTTAAAAACCGCACTCGCATATATCTTGCAAAACTGTACTTGTGTATAATTTATAAACTTTGAAAACTGTATTCATGTATAATGTGTAAGAGCTAAAACAGCAGAAGTGAATATTTTATAATTATAGCATGTTATTTATAAAGAAATTGTACCAGTTCTGAATGCAGCAAAGGGAACTTTGCTGAAACATAAACCTGAGATATGTCAATTAAACAGTTTCCCTGTTTTCTTAAATACAATAAATAGTACCTATTGTTGTCTTGTAAATAACCAAATTTTTACTGTTAAGCAAAATTAAAACTACTTTCGCAATGGTAAGTTGGTCCAAAAATGAGTTCAACCTTTGAAAAGTGTCTTTTACGAATGGTTATTTTTTTTCCTCACCTACGAGTATTCCAAAGTCTGCTTGTGATATTCTTGTTTTTAATAGTAGATCAGACAAAATCAATTAATTTTTATTTAACATATATAGAGAAATTTTATTTAACATAATTGCAATCTGTTGCGATATTTCGGATAGATACATAAGTATCAACAAGTAGATTTGACATGAATGAATCAATGGGCTGAATTTTTCGAAAATCAGAAAATCTAATTTCGAAATTATTTTTAAACTTCTTTCAGATTTTCAGAGTATTTAATAGTTTCAATTTTTTTATATTCCTAGATGTAGTTCTCCAAATTTGTAATGTGACAAAAATTACATTCCTTTATAATTAAAAATTAATTTCAGAAGTTACAAAATTTAAAAAACTTATTCATTATTATTTAAAAGTTATATTCTTTTCATTTATACAAAATATTACATATTTCCTCCCAAAAAATTTAATATTCATTTATATGCGTTTATATTTCGTTTAACTCAATAAGAGTCGTCTTTGGCATGAAGTTTAAGATTTGATTTCTTCGTTGTGGTTCTTTTGTCTGCAGATAAATTAGATAAAGTGATACGATGACTAATTCCTTCATAAGTTTCGTTTCTGGATTCCAAAAATTGTTTTATTTCCGGAAGAAGCTCTAAAAATTATTATAGGACTTTTCCTTTACTAAGCTAATTTCCGAAAATAAGAAAATCCCATACTCATTACCTCAGTGAGTATTTTGAACAATCTATTTTAAAGTGGTCTGGCACTAATAGCATTTAAAGTTTTTCGAACTATTTTCGTCACGTATTCATAATGTAAAATATTTGTACATAATGTGTACATCATGATGATGTAGTTGCAGTTAAAAATGTGTAGAAAATCAACATTATTCTAACGTTATGTGATGAAATCGACCAGCATAACCAACCATGGCGGGTGCGCCGTCTGTCGTTGTGAACACAAGTTTTCGAAGCAGATTAACTTCAGTTACATGGTTTCTAATAAATTGGTATATGTCCACTCCGCGTATATTGCCTTTTAATGGCCAAATTGACAGCATATCTTCCTTTACTGAGCAATCGTTAGAGACCACCCTTATCAAAATATTTACTTGAACTACATTTCTGATATCTGTTGATTCATCATCACACAGTAAACTTAAGAAAACACATTTTGGTAGACCATCTTTTACCTGATCTCTGACGTTTTCAGACACAGCTTCTATTCTGAGAGAGATGGAATTTTCTAGATAATTGGACATCTTGAATAGCTGACATAATTTCATTCGTATTTTTAGCTTCTTGAAATGAAACCTCCAAAGCAGTAAACATTGCGTCTTTAATTGTGTTGCCATTTTCAAAACTTTTTTTTTTTTTTTTTTGGAATTGCAAGTATATGTGCAACCGTAAATGGCGCAATCCAACCTTCATGTTATTTGCCGACTTGGTAAACACTAATGATTGAGGAATGTGCTTTTTAATTCTTTCACTGTATATTTTCTTAGATTGCAGTTAGTACAATTGTTTTATGAACTGTTTATAAAATATCGTTCTATGTTGCGTTTTTTAAGAAACTGTTAAAGATAAATCAAATAAGTGTATTTGTTTTAAAATTAATGAAAAATTATTTCTCTTCCCATTCAGCGTTAAAATCATAATTGTAGCTACGTTTGTCCTAGCATGATGACTTGATTGGAGTAACTACAAAATCATTAATATCTATTAAAACTAATAATTAACATTACGTAGAAGAAGCGAATACGTTTTATACCTGTCACGCAGAACAAATATACTCATCAGTATCAGCGAACGCAAACGCAACCTTCACTCAGTCTGAAGCAACCCACCATGATGTCAGTGATGATGCGTGGAATATTAAGAGTAACATCGCACGCAACGTCTAGTGTAAAATAACGTGTCGGCTCAAAACTCTCTGGCTGATTGTGCCTTTGAATGTGTGGTGTAACTGGAATTATACTTTTCCTTTCCCTTCTTGGCACTTGATTTTACATGACTGAGAAGGGACCAAATGTGCCATGTGAGCCCCGTCGCGAGAGTTACGTGTGCCTCAAGAGCTACGGGCTGGGCATCCCTGATATAAGCAGTATCACCTGATTTAAGATGTTAAAAGACTTACCTACACCAACGGTCATCAACCCTTAGAACTTCACGGACCACTACATATATAATTTTATATTTGGCCGACCATTATTATGAATTAAAAAAAAAACTTGAATGAGACCTTAATAACAACATATTAATATGAAAAATGAATTTTTAAATTTCCAATACATGTAATACTAATTTTCATTTCTTAATATAATTTCCGAAACATTCAGCAGCATGCCTTTATGGAAATTCAGGCTACACCCCTGATTATGAGTAACAATTAAAACGCTGTTAACATCTCACTGATACACATACGAGGCGTATTCAAAAACTAAGTACCGTTTTGGAAAAAAAAAAAAAAAAGTAAAACAATTTTTTCGAATCCAATTTTATTTTTTACATGAAAATACATGTCTTAAACTATTTTTCAACATAGTTTCCGCCAATGATCAAACACTTGTCATAGCGGGTGACCAGTTTTTGTATACCATCGTCAAAGAAACTTCCCGCCAGTTTCGATAACCACGACTCCACAGCATTTTTCGTGTCATCGTCAGATCCAAAGCGCTTGCCACCAAGCTCGCGCTTCATGTGCAGGAACAAGTCATAGTCGGACGGCGCCAAGTCCGGGCTGTACGGCGGGTGATCGAACTGCTCCCAGTGAAACTGTCGAATTAACGATTGAGTGACACCAGCAGTATGGGGCCGAGCATTGTCATGGAGCAACACAATTCCTTTATTGAGCATTCCTCTTCGTTTGTTTTGAATGGCACGCCTTAGTTTTGTTAAAGTCTCACAATATCGTGCCGCATTAATGGTTTCACCTCTGGGAAGAAATTCAGTAAGCAAAACGCCTTTCCTATCCCAGAAGACAGTGCACATGATTTTTTGTGATGACATTGTCACTTTGAACTTTTGTTTTTTCGGAGAATGAGTGTGTCTCCATCGATTGTTGTTTCGATTCTGGAGTGAAATGACACACCCAAGTTTCATCACCTGTCACAATTTGGTTTAAAACGTTTTCTCCCTCATCACTGTACCGCGTGAGAAATGCCAGGCCACTACCAAGTCGCTTTGTTTTGTGAACATCAGTGAGCATTTTTGGAACCCATCGGGAACACAGTTTGCGATAATTCAAGCGGTCAGACACAATTTCGAACAAAACAGTACGTGAAATTTGTGGAAATGCCTCTGAAAGAGTTGTCATTGTGAAGCGTCTGTTCTCATGAATTGCTTCATCAACTTTCCTTACCAAATCATCGGTGACAACAGAAGGCCGACCACTCCGAGCCTCGGCGTGGACATTTGTTCGACCTGCATTAAACATTCTTACCCACTTTCTCACCATTCCATCACTTATCGCGTATTCACCGTAAATTTCTGTCACTTGACGATAAATTTCGGCCGGTTTAACATTCCTCGAGTTCAAAAATTTAATCACGGCACGAATCTCACAGTCAGCGGGAGAACTAATTGTCTTAAACATTTTGAATGTGCACAGCAAACTGAAAACACAACATAGAGCAACCAAAATGGCGACAATTGAAAGTCAGTGAACAAGAAAGACTAGTGCGCATGCGCGGGACGCCTACCACAGCGCCACGACGGCGCTAGAATGAAACGGTACTTAGTTTCCGAATACGCTACATATTTCGTTCACATTGAAAAATTATATGAAAAATACAAAAAATCTTACCTTCTTGTGCAGAAAGCTTCACATTTCCGTATTACTGAAAAGGAACTTCACGAAAAGCAAGAACAAATCGTCAAACGCAAAGCAATATCAATAAACTGAAAGTGTTATGCCACCAATTTTTAATTATTGTAAACATAATAATCATCGCTTACTCAGCAATGGCGCCATCGATCAACAGTTAGGCAAAACAAAAACGGAAACTTCCAGTGATGCAATTATAAAGAAGAGTGCAGATGGTTCTCATAAAAATCCATCGAGTTGCCTAGACATGAAGAAAAATTGTATTATTAACGACTACAATAGCATACGTTTGTAATTCAAAAGAAAAGAGAATTCCAATTCGCGCTGTTATTGATAACAACAGCATATCCATGGATGTCAACTCTCACTTTCAAATGTCGCTAGATACACTTTCAAAAATAGCTAAAAAGTCGCTGAATTCAGAAGGAATTTCGCTAAAAGTAATAGCTAAAATTAAATTTAAAAATGAAGTACAATCCATATTCCATAATAGGGTTTGTCACTCGTCATTTTTTAAACTGAATCTTTATAAAAATATAAATAATGTCCCAATTTTTTTGCGGACCATCAAAACGTTTTCACGGACCACCGGTTGGCGACCGCTGATCTAGACAATGGGCTTATAAGGATCTCACAAGCAGTCATAAGTGCATCTAGTCTGCATACTCATAAGTATTCATAAGTACTGTTAGTCTATATAGAAATGAACTCACAAGTACAGCCAGTCGGTATACCTTACTTATAAAATAATTATAGTAATGCCACTTTAACTAAAGACCAAAAATCAGAATAAACACGAAGTAATCACATGCATTGTATTCTATTGCACTTGTAGGCACTGTACTCTGCTGTGCTTATGTTAAATTGCTAAAGTTCACGCCGGGAAATAATGTTATGAATCTTACTTCACGGCACCAATGTTATATAGAAAGTTTCGACACCAAGGTTAAATAGCTTTACTTCAAGGTACCATGTTATATCTGAAATTCCTATATGTTAAATGTTAAATATGAAACTACTTGCCGTGAAAAGGTTTCTACTTCCTCTTAGGGGGGAAAAACTAAACTCTTAAGAATTTGCCAACTAACAAAATTTTAGTGATCGTATAGTGAAATGTGTACCGCATTTTTGCGTTGTGAAAAAAATGCACCCCGGGACCGCGCCGTGAGAGGATCGAAAACATAAGAAAAACATATACAAGAAATATAGGAAAAAACATACTAAATATATAAAGAAAACATACTGTAAGAGGTTCCAGATTAAATATCAGTTTATTCAATTACATCACAATAAGAAAAATCTTAACCTCATCTGAGAGTCTTTTCATTTAAATTCATAAAAAAAACTTAAGGTTTGTCTGGTAATTTAAAAGAAAGGAAAGGGAAACAATTTAAGGCCTGAGAGTTAAATTTTAGATTCGACGTTGTTTTTACTGCTAAGGACGTTTTTGAAAAACTTGCCTAAAGTTCAAACACACCAAAAAAATAAAACTTATCTTGAGAGGACATCTTGAAGTGGAGGACTCGTATCTTATCAAGCGTTGATGTCGGCCGGGCTCATCTTGACACTGGTTCTAATTGTCAAAAAGGTAGGCGCCAATTCCCACTGTAGAACAGAAACAGGAGCACTGCTGCCCAGGACGGCTATCCGCTTGGTCCTGAAAGTCCTATGTCAACACGCAGGTAACTCGTTCAAATTTCGCCTCTTTACCAGCACGCCGTAAGGAAGAGGGTTTTCAGCTTCAGGTCAGAAACGTTTTTCCTAGGCAATTACGGCTCGCCTGTTCTTACTCATCCCAAGAGCAAGCTTCACGAGTAACGTCCCAAGTAAGTTTCACCCGCCAGTCAGTAAGAGAGAGAATCCAACTCGAATTTCCTTCAAGCCAGTTTTCAAGAGCAACGTCCACTAGTCCAGCAAGCCCGAAAGTCAGCGAGTCCAAGAGTGAGTGCCTAAGCGAGTCAAGAGTGAGTGCGTAAGAGAGTCGCCTCTTAACCCAAAACGCGGCCGGGGAGCATATTTGCCGCTCCCCGCCGGAAAACATCTCTCGTAGTCAATTACATTTATCTCCTTCAAGCCCGTAAGTCCAGCAAGCCCGAAAATCAGCGAGTCAGTCAGAGAGTCAGAGAGAGTCAAAGTGTGAATCCAACTCGAATTTCCTTCATCTCCTTCACAAACGCGGGCTCCCACTATGGCTTCACTTATCGCCCCCTTAATTATGGCAAAATCTTCGTTTTCAACCCCTGAATGCGAAAATAAGGGTGATCGCGCATGCGCGCCTTTCTTCACTTAGCCAACAACCGGACCCTCAATCGCCAAAAACCTGAATGACTTACATTGAAAGACAAGTAGCAACCTTTGACCTTTCTGTCACGTACCTTCCTCTCTTAAGGTCAACTAACAATGAAAATTCTTTCTCGAACATTCTAAAGGACAAAACGCGCGAAATCATGACTTGGCGAAAATTGCCTCCCTTTCCCTGCTTCTTTCACAATGAATAAAAGTTTGTACAAGATTTGCAAATAAAAGAAAATAAATAATATTCATTTAAACTAAATAATATTTCCAGAAGCATCTGTTTTTCCCCAAAATTAAAGCCTTAAAATAAATAATTCAGAATCAAAATAAAATTTAAATTTCCATAAATCAGAAAATCATTCACATAGTTTTTATAACGCTATCAGACAAATTCTCTACATAACACTTAAAGAGGCAAAAGAATCGAAAAATTAGCATAAGGAATAAAATTTTAATAATTTTTTTTTCTCTGTGGAATTGATTCGAGTGTTTCAACAATTTTCTTTCTGCTTGTTTTATTTTTAGTTTCATAGTTTTTAGTTTTCCTAGTGCTTTTTCAAATTCTTTTCCCGCTACAGAAACAGATGCCTCTTTCTCTTTGGTAAATATGTAAATAAGTAAAAAAGGAAAACAGTTCCCTGAAATTCGTTTATGTGTTATATATTTGTAATAATAAATTTTGATGCTGAACGAAAGATGATGATTTTTTCTTGAATAATAGACAAGCTCATGGATTTTTCCAGATCATTTTTACATAAGTAGAATTTGTAGAATGAAAATATAAAGGAATCCAATCGCCGCTGCAAGCACACCTGTTGTTCAAGTTCTTGCTTATTAAGACCAAAATAGTAATGGATAAATAATAGAAGAATAATAGAGAAAATCGACTAAATGTATGTTAGCTGAGCAAACGCAGACTTGAAACGAAGGTTTTGTTAATGATGTTACTTTAATTCTCAATACAGGGACTTAATACTTTTAAATGATTTGATTTCAAAGTTGGGCAAAACACTTTAGTTTCATTTTTGAAGGAAAGAATTTATCAAAAATTTAAATTAGAATTTTATCTTGCATATGTATATATACAATAAAAGACAAGTATTTATTCACATTCTTGTAAAATAAATATTGTAGAATGTTAAAGACAAACAAATTTCGGAAAAAAAATTACAATTTTATATTTTTAGCCTTGTAAAATAAATACTGTGAAATGTGAAAGACAAAAAAACTTCGGAAAAAAATCACAATTTTATATTTTTAAATATAATAAGATTCTTTGGAATTAAACAAAGAAAACTACATGTATATACAATAACTACATCATCAAATAGAATATTTTGTTCCGAATGTTAAGTGAAAAACTAGAAACTATTTCCCTCAGCACAAAAATCAGTCAATTAAAAAAAATATTATTCTTTTATAATTTAAAAAATTTTGTAATAAATATTTTTATGAGGCCTGAAGATAAATTTAAAGACATACTTACATTACTGAAAGAACTTATTACGATTATTGTGATACTTTTATTATTAAAAGAAATACTTGCACAAAAGTGAAAAAAAATATATACTGTTTGGTCAGTTATTCATGATTTAATTCCAGTCCCCGTTTAAACATTTTTAACATTTTACTTTCAAGTTACTCCAAAACATCTTTCAAAATATAACTTACTAGTATGGATTCACTTTTTTAAAATAATCCTACTATAATTAAACTTAGAAGATAATATAATCAATCAATCAATATTTTTTGGTAAATAAATTATTATTAACTTACTTTGCAGCAATTGCGCAAGTAGTAGTAACTTGTTTTCGCACTTAGTGAATTTAAGATCATACAACATACTCGTATATACGTCATAATAAAAGCAAAGGAAAAACGGAACACTGTAGATGCGTAGTTATCCTATATTGAAGAGGAAGTAATCTGATTGCGTCGTAAGCTAATGTGTTGACTTCGTAAATAAAACTTGGCAGTAGAAGCGATTTTAATTCCATTTTTATTTCCAATTGATATTTGTGGCCACAATCACCTTGGCACTCTAGTTATGCCTATTCAAGAACATTACATTTTTGATATAATTGAGAAGGAAAGCAAGCCAGCGAAATTACATCTTAGCAGAGTAGAGGGCAAAAGCTGAAGTGCTTAGTTATGAAAGATGGAAGCACGCGAAGAGAAAAGTTTTGGTTTACAATTCGGTGACTGGTTGTTAAGAGGCATCTGGTATTAACGGTTACGTAAGATCGCATGATTAATTTGAATGACGCAATGCAGATAAGTTATTACGATTTTAGAATAGAGAGGAAGAATTAATGTTTATAGTTATATTATAATTCTGATTCATACATTTTTATCTTACATATTCCCCCCTTCAAAAAGAAAAAGGCGTAGCGACAGAGAAGCCTTTTTAAAGAGAGAGTTAAAGCACTAGCAAATAAAAAACAAACATAAATCATAAAATTTTGATTCTATAAAAGTATAACTTATAAATATCAATTTTTTTTAAATAAATTTTTAATTTTTAGAGTCCTATTGCATTTTTCAGCTTTTCAGTCCAAAAGTCTTTTTGTTTGAGAGTTCACATAATCATAATTCTTCAGGGAAGGTTCTTGTTATTAGAGAATATCACAAAATAAACTTTACTTATAATTAAATGTAATGCACATAAATATTTATGATATTAATTTTCATATTGATAAATTATATTTTAATACCATATAATAATAGGAGTAAGCTTCAGAAATCATGGTTTCACCGTTATCATTTTTCATTTACAATTCCTGATTTTACCAAACTGGAAGCCTCGCAATGCTTCTTAACAAACATATCCATCAATAGGGCTGTCCTCTTGAGCTAACCAGTGTTTTCTCTGCACTAGTGGCCCAGGGTGCCTAGACAGTTACTTAAAAAGACCTCCGTTCCTTGCATTAAGGTAACTGGCCTTTGAGAACTGCACTAATACATTCCATAATAAAAAATATAATAATAATAATATAAAAAATTTACACACACTCATAAAATGAGAGCCTCCAACATTATCTTGCATGAATAGGGTAAAAGGAACAACTGTACAGAGGTAATTACAGGCCTCTGTTGAAGGAACCAGTACACCCTCATCATACTATACTTAACACACAATAACCCATAAATTTTAACACGCATTTACCATAATTTCATATTACGTATCTGTAATAATTTCACTTATTTTTTACATCCATTCAATTTTTAGAATAATTATAAAATTCGTATTCAAAATTCTCAACAAAATTTCAAAAACATAAAAACTTATCTTAATATCCTTCCCTATGAATAATTTAAATAGCTTAAAATTCGTTACTTAATTTGCTCACACATAATTATGAAAAATTAGAAAAATTAATGAACAAGAATTTCAGATTTTCTCAAAACAAATTGCAGAAATTTTAACCAATGTTGAAATGAAAACTATAGAATTCTCAGCACATCTGAGCTAGGTTCACACGAATGTAATAATTTTTGAGCTGTTGAAAAAGCGGAAGTGCAAATAATTTTCTGTCGCACATACTTGCAAACACTAACTCAGATCGACCTTGAACCCGCTGTAATACTTAATTCCTAAACGGTAATTCACTGATGATTTCCTTTTCACTAGGCATTCGAACTTCTCAATTTATCGAGATAGTACTTTCAATCTGTAAACACTACGCGTGATTATTTTTTTGAAGCACTTGCAAAACACGACAGCAGAAGAATGATCTGTTATTTTTTAAACACTGAAAAAACAAATTTGATGATTTACTTCTTTCACATTATCTTGGATTTATCACAAAGCGATGATTTGAAGAGCTGAATTAAATTTTCCATTGAGGTTTCAGGCTGCAGGAAACTATCCTTACCGGCTTTATTGTCATATTAAAGCACAAAGGAAAAGACGGAGCACTGTCGACTTAATTGTAATAATAAAAGCAAAGGAAATTTTTTTTAAAAATTGATCTTTATAAATTATACTTTACAGAACAAAAATTTGATGACTTATGTTTTTTTTTTTTTTTTTTAACATTTGCTAGTGCTTTAACTCTTTCTCTTTAAAAAGGCTTCTCTGTCGCTACGCCTTTTTCTTTTTGAAGGGGGGAATATGTAAGATAAAATTATATGAATCAGAATTATAATATAACTAAAAACATTAATTCTTCCTCTCTATTCTAAAATCGTAGTAACTTCTCTGCATTGCGTCATTTCTAGATCACTCTATGGCCCGCGCAACTCTGATGACGTAATAATTAAGAACTGAAACTGTCCTTGTAAACCAAAACTTTTCTCTTCGCGTGCCTCCATCTTGCATAACTACGCACTTCAGCTTTTGCTCGCTATTGTGCTAAAATGTGATTTCGCTGGCTTGCTTTCTATCCCAACAATATCAAAAATGTAAATCTTCTGTGGAAAGGCACGACTAGAGTGCCAAGTGATTGTGGCCACAAATATCAATTGGAAATAAAAATGGAATTAAAACTGCTTCGACTGCCAAGTTCTTTAGATATTACCAAGTTAGCATTACTAGCATACTACGCAATCAAAATCTTCTTCAATATGGGTCTCATCACGCATCTACAGTGTTCCGTCTTTCCTTGTGCTTTTATCTCATCACGCATCGACACTGCTCCGGGTTTTCCTTGCGCTTTTAATATTACACACACACATATATATATATATAAATTTAACAGAAAAATTTGTGAAAAATATTCATAGAAAAATGTAATTCTTTCACCCGAACTGCCTTAGATGACAATAATTACACTAACCATAAATGGTTACAAAAACTACTTAACGATTTGAAACAGCGAAGAAATTGAATGAATAATGTCTCTTATGTTTTCCTTACTGTGCCTGAAAGATGTGTTACAGATGTGGAAGATCATAGTCAGATAAATAATGATTAAACACTTGATGAAAATTTAATGATGATGAAACCCTGGTTGAAACTGATGAACTCTGAATGAAAAAACTGGATGAAAAAATTATTTGTTCACAGTTATCTGCCGCGGAGCGTTGTCAAAATTTCTGCTGTATGAACGGAAACAAAATACGAATTTAGATTTAAATTCTAAGTGCCTCTATATTGAATTACTTACATTTTATATATTTTACTAAGAAATTTTAAATAATCCGTTGATTGATATGCTGACCATCGGACCCTTAAGCTAGCCATGAGTTGCCATGATACCTTCAAAAATTTGGAGACTTTTTTATTTGCAGTTATTCTCAATGTTCTGAAGTCTTGCTAATAGCGCAGAACAAATGCAAGTTATGGAAGTGATAAAGTATCAGAGCAACTTTCCTAAGTTCAGTCTAGTTCATGTGATTTGATTTTTGTTCCTTGAGATACCTAGCTCATAATCGCGCAGATGGTTTTAATGAAGTCTGTATTTTCTAAAATTCTTTTCAGAATTTAATTTTCTTTTTAGAACTTTATATTAATTTTTTTATAAACACATGTAGCTTCCTACGATATTACCTATGACAGTGCAGAAAAAGTATTTTTTAAAATATCAGTGAGATGTCTGACCTTTGTTGACCATTTTTTTCAGCAGCATCCTCTGTGAAATTCAAAAAGCTATTGCCTTTGATCCAAGGTAAAAATAAATCATTTGTTACGAAATGTACAGGCGCGGTAAGATGGCTTCCCCGCAAAGCAGCTTTAGGGTTGCCATAAAATGGCAAGGAAAGGCAAAGTTGCCATATTTGGTGAGAAATCGCCCATTCGGCGACATTTGGCGACAAAATTGGCGATATCCCATGGACGGATGGAGAACCTTCTGGAACGAATTCTTACCGGTTTAGCCCAGAATGTTCTCGAGCACAAGCCGAAAGCTATATAAACCCTGCTGGTTTCCACAGTCAGTTAGTGTGTGTGCCTCGTCTAGAGAGCTGATACTCAGTCACTGAGCGAGTGTCTCGAAATCTAGCACCGAGTTGGTCGTCGAGGGCATCGAGAGAGTCTTTTAGTGCGTAGCGAATTAGTGCATCGTCGAGTTTTGTCTTAGACTGTGCTGAGTCAAGAGCTATACTCTTGTGTATCGTCGAGTGCATCGCGTGGAGAGTCTCGAGAGTACGCGGAGTTCCGAAAACGATTAAGCAGAGTCGGGAGCTGTACTCGGGTGCTTTGCAGTGAAGCTGTCTCCACCGTGATAGCCTGATAACCTGAAGGCTGTGTCGCTGATCGTGTCAGCGTGTTTATAGTAGTTCTACGACTGTAAAACGTGATTTTGGAGCTGTCCTGATTAATATTGGCTAAATAAAGTGTGTTTTGATACTTCATCAAGTGTCGTCGTTATTCACTCCAAATTTACGAACCCCGTACGAATGTGAAGGAAGAAAATAGCGTAGCAACTGGTGTCAGAAGAATAAAAAAACGTAACACATTGTATAACGCAAATTCTCTTCAGTTAGCTAATTATGACGAGTTAAGGTGTGAATATTTTGTGTAAGTCTTGAACAACTTTGAGTGTCCTCAACGGCTGATAGTAAATTATAAAAATATTGTTTTATTCTCTGTAGAATTCCTCACTCATATTTGCACTAAAATGAACGTTGAGGAACCTTGTTAACTGTTAAGCGACTTATCCCTGAGTTCAAATAACAGAAGTTGTAGACTCAGGAAGGATTAACTACGCTTTATTTCACTCAAAATAAGATGAACAGATGGCCCTTTTTTCGGGCTTACGCAAAGCCTCCACTCGGGCTTAAACTCAAAATAAGAAATAACTAAAAGAGACTTAGCCGAAGCTAACACAAATCTAACGTAGTTGGCCCTTAATTTAAACTATCCGGCGAATATCAAAAAGCACATAATATATGGCCGAGCGTAACAGCTTCCAGAGAGATGTAGCCCGAAGGCAAAACACGCGCTCCTCAGGATTCCTAGCTCACTCTCTAAGTAAATTGAACCATCCTTAAATACTACTTCTAACTCATTTGCATTCAAAGCGATTCTCAAAACTCATTCTGGTAGGGAGTTGTAAGAGGAAACAAGAATCGATATAAAGTACACTGCTCAAAACAATTAAAGGATATTGCGGTTTTAGGTGGATCTTGTGGTGGGAAACTTTTTAGCTGATTGATACATGGTCGACAGACGTAGTAGGTTATATGAGAGTAAATTACACATGTTTGGCAGAAAAAAATGCATTTTATTGCGCATTTGTGTACAAAAGAAAAAAAAAACACAATTTGTGCATATGAGAAAAAAAAGAATAAAAAAAGTTGTTTTCTTCAAAGGAAATCATTTTTAGTAGGGGGTAGGGTTTCCACGGACGGCCAGCAACGTTGAACACCTTTGAGGCATGGAGTCATTGAGGCTATTAATCACGAGTTGGGGTATTCTGTCCCACTCTTGCAGAAGAGCTCTTTCCAGTTCTTGGAGAGTTTGTGGGGGTGGTTGGCGGCCAGCAACTTGTCTTCCTAGAACGTCCCAAACGTGCTCTATTGGATTCATGTCTGGAGAACACGCTGGCCATTCCATTCGTACGATTCCGTCCTCGAAAAGGAAATCCTCCACCAGGCTAGCACGATGTGGCCTGCAGTTATCGTCCATTAAAATGAAGTCATCTCCGATTGCTGCAGCGTAAGGGACTACAATAGGTCTGAGGATCTCATCCCTATATCGGCGACCAGTCAGAGGTCCATCTCGAATGATGTAGAGGTCTGTGCGCCCGTCAATGGAGATGCCACCATACACCAACACTCCCCCACCGTCAAATCTGACACTTTCGTGCACGAACGCAGGATTATTCCTACTGCCACGGTCCCTCCAGTTGAAAATACGCCTATTATCAGGATGAACAGAAAAACGGGACTCGTGAGAAAAGAGAACATTGCTCCATTCATTTATCCTCCAGTTCACATGCTCTGTTGCCCAAACCCTGCGTTCGCGACGATGCCTTGATGTTAGTCTAACACATACCATCGGTCGGCGAGCATACAGACCTACATTATGGAGCCGAGCCGGTTTCGGACAGTCTTAGTTGAAACCGTGGTTCCAGTAGCCGAACGGAGGTGTTGTTGGAGAAGAGTATCATTCATATTTCGGTGTCTCCGAGCCGTTAACACTAAATAACGATCTTCATTGGGCGTTGTTGCCCGTTTATGACCTTGCCCTGGTCTTCGGCCTGCACTTCCAGTTTCCAAAAAACGGTTCCAGATCCTGGAAATCACACTTTGTGACACTCCAATGGCTTGCGCTACTTCGGCTTGAGTTTGGCCCCTTTCTAACCTACCAACAACTCTCCAAGCTTCTGAATCGGTTAAATGACTTCGCTGAGACATCGTACTCATCGAAACAAAGCAGTCACTGAATGCCGATCATCCTTGTCTTCATTGTCTTTTATTCAGTTGAAAGTCAAATTTCATTCGCTGCCGCTGAAGCGACGTTTTTAACGTCGAACTCAAAATTAGCATACTCCACAGTTTGAAAATCAGAAAAATTTGCATTTGTGATTCTCTTCTTCCATTTTGGGCAAAAAAAAATTTCGCTTATATCTTTATTTTATATAAAACTTACAATATCCTTTAATTGTTTTGAGCAGTTTATATTGAAATTCAAATAAGTGTTATAAAATTAAAATATACTTTACATCTCATTTTTGATATCTCCTACGTATTGTATATATTTATAACTTCGTGGATTGCATAAAGTTCGAAAAGGGAGCATAAGGCCTTGGTACTTTGACGAAAGTAATTGCGAATTCACCAAAATGAAAAATTTCAAGAGATGTGGTTTCTAAGACTATTTGATGGAATTCCTTTTCGGATGAAAAAAAACTGACTTTCGAGGAGAAAATTAACAATTTTTTTATGCAAATATAATCTAATGCACGTAATAACCATCATGTTCGACCACGGATCTGCTAAGTTTCCCTTTTGAGAAAAATATGTTTAATTTTTTAAAAAAAAGTCGATGCGTTCTGCATAATAACTCTTTTTAATGAAACTCAGAGGGCACATCGCTGTTTCTTAACTTAGCATAAGAAATCAGGAAAAAAAAAAAAAAACTGAAATTCTGTAAGAAAAGATTCATTGATTTAATATGAAAAGCAAATCCATGTTTTGGCTGTAAAGCTAGCGATTTTATTCTCTTATGTTCAAATGACTCCAATAGAGGAAATATTTTTTAGGTCAGTAATGCTAATATATTGCATCATTTTCCTCGCAAGTTTATGTGTATGCTCAAAATTGAATATTAATGCTCTTTTAGAATATCGTTAGCTCAGAGGCAACCAGGAATCTGTATGTAAAAAGTTTCTTAATTCCATTTTTTTTTTTTTTTTTTAATTTAAGGAAACAAAAGGTCGCGTAAAAGCATTGAACTTAAATGAAATGTTTCCAGTTTTATTAAGAAATATATTTATTTTTTTCTCGGGAAAAAGGGATATTTTTCCAAGATAAATTTACCAGATACTAGTATTATAATTTTTTAAATAAAATATTCGAACTATTCGTAACTATACATCTGCAATGTTTTTAAAAAGTTTATCATAAATAGTTGATGAAGCATTTCAAATGAAATAACGATTTGAAATCTTAATCAATATTTTTAAATACTTTCTCCCTCCTTCCAGTATGCCTAATGAAACATCAACTACGGATATTTGCTTCCGTATTTATTTCACGCTGAATATTTTAAATGCTCTTATTTTAACCTTTGCTGTTTGGATCGACTTGTGGTACTTTCCTTAAAAAGTTCTTCACGAAGGCATTCTTTTCCGTAGGCAGATAGCTCTCGCTTGCTTTGTCATAACTAATTAAACATTTAAACTTATAGTGTCGAGTGACTAAAGCTACGAAAGAATAGTTCTTAACTCTAAGTCCTCCTCCTCTCGACGTCTTCGAAACGGTACACCGTCATTTAGCTGTCCGGCAACTTATGCAAGTCGACCACGGTTCGAAAAGCTGAACCTTAATAAAAGTGCCCGCACCTTGTAGAAGCATTAGGATTTTTTTTTTTTTTTTTTTTTTTTTTTTTTTTTTTTTTTAAGCAAGAGAGATTGAAAAATGTGCAACGACTTCGCCGGGAATCGAACCTCGGACCTCTGGAATACGCGCCCAGCGTGTAAACCACCACCACACGAAGGCATGCCAAGAAGGCGGAAGAAATACCTTATAACCTTAGAATCTGATTTCCAGATTAGATTCTCCAGAGTAGATCTGATTTGTAAAAGAAAAAAGAATAATACTGATCTGCATAAGGATGCGGACGCCTTCATAAAAGTTTCTGTCTTTTTGAATAGTGGCTGGCTTGCATAAGGTGATGGTATTATGAGGAAGTACCCTTACGAAACAGTCTCTTGTTTCCGGCAGCCTGAACGTGTTGGCTGAACAGAGTTTTCATATTTTTCTTCATGTATAAGTACAATGTAATAAGAACCAACTTCTTTTATAAAATCCTCTACGAACGTATCTCTTCCTATAGGCAGGTTATTATAGTTTTTTTCTTGATGATTCAGTAATCCGGTAAAGTCTCGGGTAACACAAATATGAACTATTTTTAGCTCAAGCCTAAAAGCAAGTTTTCTACAAATCAAACAGCCATCATATGCTTTTCCATAACAAGCATGTCATCTAACTTGTGGAAAATGTCATTTATCTACAAAAGATAAGCATGCCTAGAACGATGCCAAATTATTCAGACACAGGTCTGGCGTCGGAGCTGGTGCAACCGGGAGGCAGAATTTAGAAACTTTCAAAATTTAGAAAGAAAACGGATGGCAACTTTATAAAGTTGTAGAATTTGTAGCGGGCGGCGAAAATCCTAGAGCCGGCTCTGCTCAGACATAACTTTGAAATTGCTGTTGCAAGTCAATGTGATATATTACGTTATGAATATCCAATACAATTATATTTTAGTATCGTGTTTATTCTAACTCATTTTATTGAAAGTCTGTCAAGTATATATCCTAAAATAACACCATAGCACTGAAAATTACTTTAAACTTTAATTATTGACACGATCTTCTACGCTCTGAGTAACAAAATAGCAGACGCAGGTTTGTTTCCAAAATTAAGAATCTGAAATCTGAAAACATGTATCCTAATATTTTTCTTCATTAAATTTACGTTCTAAGGCAAAAATGCATTCATAAAGAAAATACAAAAGTCAAAAATTATACTTTGAGTCGTACTCTAGAAGAGAATCTGTATTCAGAAACTCTGAATTCTTCAGCTTTTAGATTGTTAACTACTTTTTCAATTGATTATTATATATTTTAAATTCTAAGTGAGGAAGCACCTCAAGTAACAGAAATGAACAGTAAAACAAAATCTTTTTAATAAATTTTGGGCTGGATCCGTCAATAATAAAAACATCTAGTGGTCTATGTTGTAGATTAAAGAAGTTACATTTTGTAGGCATTTTAAAGCATTTTTAAACGATATGCGTATATTTTGAATTATGTTGGGTGTTATATTTTTAGATATAATGTTTTTGTAATTTTGAACTTTGATACAATACAGAGTAATTAATTATTAGAACCGAAATAAACTCTCCTTGAGTTTTCTTAGAATTTATTTAATACAACAAATTAACTATAATTAACTGTATCTTGTATTTAATAATATAAAGAATTTGCATCATCTAGAATTAATTTTTTTTACATGAAAATTTCACTAAAATTTGTTTCTATAAGCTTTAATTGAAATAAAAGAAAATATGAAGAATTGTAATCTAAGGCGGGGGGGGGACTAAATAAAAATAGATTTAATTTATCTTTAGTTAAAGGCAAAGGCTAAAAGATATTATTCAACTAATTGGACGAATGATAACGATACCTCTCAGAAAATCAATGGCAGGTGCTAAATGCAATTCCAGCATGCAGAATTTCAAGCTAGTTTCCATGCGTAGTTTTTTATAGACAGCTATTTTTCATGCTAAAGTATTTTTCCCATTCAAACTGAATGTACCAACCTTTCAAAATTCCCAGCTTTTGAGCCTCCAGTTTCATATTTGACGGGCAATTTGCTGAAAATAGAAAATGTTTCATTTTTTTAGCAAAAGAGAGATATTGTGGTTGAACTACCGATATACAACGGTCTTAAACACTTAGCCACTGATGAGGTCTTTTCTTAGTTGAAATATCTATAAAAATTCTATACGCGATAAAATTCTTAATGGAGTCACTACGTGAAAACCAACGCTGGATACTTTATCTTCACTGAGTATAGGAGAAGATTCATTATGCAAAAATTAGCTTTATTAGCCTGGTTCAAGACTCTGCAGTTAGAAAAATTGAAAAGTAGGAGAAAACATTTCATATACAAAGAGGAAAATCGTTGTGAAGATTCAGTCTTGAAGTAGAAAACTGTGGTACCGTTATAACGGAGTGGAATGCATTTTTCAATGGTTTTCGATATTTTGCGCACAAACTACTTAGTATATACTGTATTTTTAAATTAAATTTGATATTTTATTTATATTGAATTAAAGCACGTGTATAACAGATCCGTTTATCTTGTGTGTTCTTGCCATTAGAATAAATTCTAGCTGAATAAGATCTAAATTTGCAGTCGATATTATAAAAGCGCGTTATTAAATACGCATGATTTAGAAATATGTTGAATATGTTGAATATGAATATGTGTTGAATATGTCATTTAAAATGTAAATGACGTATGTGGATTTCTTAATAACATTTTGCATTTTGTTCCATGAGTGGCGTAAATAAATCTATAAATAAAGTAGGTTTCTAATACTTCTAGAACAGCTCGACTGCGAAAGTTTTTACTCTGTCTATTCTGTATAATATAGTTTGAATTTAAAATAAATTTAATAGTAATCTGAGTCTGTAAAGTATTGCAAAAAATTGCCAATCAGTTAGTTAAAAGCATCAGTATTCCTCCAACTAATTTATCGGTTCCATTGATACATGCGTACTGAGCTTTTGTTGAAAAATATTCAACATGTATGATTTATCAGTATACAATCATTTCTGTATAAACAAAAACATTCTTTTGATTATATTATGCTACTTACATAACAAGTTTATGCCAGGAAAAATAAAATACTGTACAATAACATTATTTTTAATGCATGCAAATTACTGAGTATAATTATAATTGAAATCAAAAGCTTGTAAATCCATTGGAGGATGTATGAAATAGCATTTCATCTTTGTAACACAAATGAAAGAATTAAATAATATAATGAATATGTAGTTTCTAAATCATGCGTAATGCGATAATGGCACAACTCTAATCATAATAATAAATGATTAACGTAACAGTAAGTATATAATTCAATAGATAAGCAAAAATAATAGCATACAGTTATAATAAATAAAATTGGAAACGAGAATACAAATGTAATAATTAGTAGTATGAGTGAATACCTAGTTATAAAAAGAAATGAAATGCATGAAATTTTATAAAAACACATAGATTGCAAGCCTTTTAACACCTTTTTCCTCAAAATGTATAATTATCTTTTTAATGTACTGATACTCCGATACTCCTCTTTTTTATACGTATTAAGTTTTAAAAAAATAAAAAAAAAATAAAAGATGCAAAAAAAAAAAAAAAAAAAAAAAAAACTAATCTTTTGAAAGTGAAATTATTTTTAGTTGATTTTAATTTATTGAAAACTGATAAGTAAAATAACAATACTAGAGAAGCAATAAATTTTATTTTTATTTAAGAAGATTGAATTATTTTTATGTATTGCTTTTAATTTGTCACATGCTTTTTTAAACATTTTAATGTTGATAACTTCGTTGAAGTATTAGTGTGTAATATAAAGCTTTGAGAGTGCAAGTTTTTTTAAGTACATTAAAAATTACATCTACATTGACATGATTAAAGAATGCAATTGTAATCCCTTCTTGAAAAGCATTATTTCTTTATGCAATTGAAAAAAAATAAATAAATTTGATTTTGAGAATTAAAATAACTTCTGTCTACAACTGCCTTCATTATTTCCTAATCTTTTCGCATTTTAGCTTTAAATTGTTGTGACTGTTGATGTAAAATTTGCCCATTCATGCAACAAAATATTCTGGACACAAACCCATTTCTCACATAAGCGTGAACTTTATATTCCGCAATTATTTGTGGCTAAGCTTTTTTCCGCATTAATGGATACGTTTGACAGCTTCAAAATATAAAAATCTTTCTCTGACAAAATTTTAATTGGCAGATAGATAGTAAGTGATACACTATGCGTGAAAAACTAGAGAAACTTGACCGTTCGTAAACACAAGCTAAAGAATAGAAAGCATCTACTTAACCTGATATATTCTGGCTTTATTAGAAAATCACAGAAGATAAAAAAAATTACAAATGCACTAACAAAAAGACAATAAAAAGTATTTTCTTTTAGAAATGAATAATGTAAGATAAGGGGAAAAAACACTTTAAACAAAACAAAGAAAAACTTCATAGGTCCAAAGACGTCTGCGTACAGAGTATTTGTTTTTACGCTTCTAGTGACAAGTACAGAATAAAGGCTGCTTGATAATCTTTTAGAAAGTAACAGAAAAAGCAAAAGTGGCGAAGATGACGCTCTTCAAACTGAGCACTCATTATCATATACAACTGCTCATGAAATATTCATGATTAACCGAAGTGTGTGTGTGTGAATCAGACACACCTCTTCACTTCACTTCGAGAGAAAATCGAACTGTTGGTGTTGTTAACTTTGGTGGGAAAATTGGATGTAGTTTTTGTCGACCTTGCGCATGCTGATGTTATGAAGTAGGAATTATCATTCAACCCTGGTATTAAATTATACTTTAGATTACCGAAATTTAGAGGTTATACAAAGAAAGTAATACATCAACTTTTTGAAGTGAGAAATTTGTGCATGCATTTCCTTATTTTCGCTTATGTGAATAAGTCGAAAATATAAATATTTTGCCCTTTATTATTTTTATTTGACTTTATTTTTAATTACTCACATTCTCAAGTAACTCAGAGGTCCAAAATTGTTGTTTTTTAAACTTTTTAAATACAGGTCCAGGGTATTTTTTTTTTAATAAATGAAAATTGTTTTTTAAGTATTTTTGCTGTAAGCGAAACGAATTTCAGAAGATTTTTTGATTTTCTGTTACTTTACTAATATTCATCTGCGTAATCGAATTCTATTTGAATTTCAGAACCTCCAAAAACAGAATATTTCTATGTCATTCCGATGAACCTGCTGTTTGTTATTTTTTGAAACAATCAAAATTTTGAAAATTGCAAGAAAATTTTTAGTAACATATAGAACAGAATAGAAAAATGTGCTTGGATTTGAAAGAAATAATTTCCGTGTAGTTAAGGTGAGTACTGGAAATCTAAACTATAAACAGTATATCTGAGAAAATTAATACACCTCGAAACATCAGCACTGAATATCATTTAAGATAAATAAAACTTACGATACTTTATTTTCATTAATTTATAGTTGGAAATTGGAATAATTCCGCGATGTTAACATAACTAAATTAGTGATTTCAGGCAGTTTTATCGATTTTTTTATTTTAATTAAATTGCCGATTAATAAATATGTTTGATATCATTTTTCAGTAAATTAAAATGTGATTTCACAATTTCATAGTCAGCTAATTGTAGTATGAGCTGATACACGTTTTAAATAAGTTCAGTATGTTACTTTATATTGCAGAGGGAAAAGGAGAATATTATATTAAAGCTGAAAACTTCATTTTTACTTCCTTGTACTAAGTAAAGGAAGTATTGAAATCACGAAAAATTTCATTTGTCATATTTCAATGGAAATATCCATTTTGACTGCTTCCGAATCGATTTAGACAAATTTTTTACGTGACTTCTATACGTATGTAAGATAAAAAAATATGTGAATCAAAATTATAATTTAAACTAACGGTAAAACAATTCTTGCTTTCTACTCGTAATAACTTCTCTGCATTGCGTCACTTGTAGATCTTTCCTTTTCTTTCTTTTTTGCATGGCCTATGCAGCGCTGATGACGTAATAATTGGGAACTGAACCTACCACTGTAAACCAAAACTTTTCTCTTCGCGTGCTTCCATCTTGCATAACTGCGCACTTTAGCTTCTGTCTGTGCTGTGCTTGGACGCAATTTCGTTACGCTGCTTCCTATTGCAATAATATCAATAATGTAAATGTTCTTGAACAGGCACTACTAGAGCGTCAAAGGATCTGTAGCCACCTAATATCAATTGGAAATAAAAATGGAATTAAAATCGCCTCGACTGCCAAGTTTTATTTACGACGTCAACACATTAGCTTGCGACGCAATCAGAATACTTCCTCTTCAATATAGGATAACTACGCAGCAACAGTGCTCCGTCTTTTTCTTTGCTTTTATTATGTCATATACGCATAGAATAAAGAACTCGTTTCCGAAAATAATTGTAAGATGAATTCAAAAGCGACTTTTTTTTTCAATGACGTTTCTACATACGTATAAATATATCTTGCATAACTCAAAAACGATTAGCCGTCGAACTTTGAAGTTTTGTATATGAGAGTGGTATAACATCTAGTTGTGTACCTCCGTTTTTTATTGCAATCAGAAGTACCATACTAAACGTATATATATAATATACTAAGTACGCATTTATGAGTCCGGTACTTTTAACTTCTGGCTGTATGCATGGCTGAGAGTATATGGCAGGAATAAGACGTCGACAAAACTAATTTCGGCGAATCGCCATCTTTATTTTTAGGCACATCAAACATTATTTCTTTGGCAGGAAAATTACTTTTCGATCATAGTTGAATACAAATAATTATTATATACCCAGATAAATGCTATGACGTCATTTCAGGCAGGGAAGCATAAGCGGCGCGGAGGTCAGGAAAAAAAAAGGAGACGTAGTGCTCGTGACTCAGTATTTATACTTCGTAGGTGCAGAGAGTATTCTAAGCTATGATTGGTCAATATTAGTTTTAGTCATCTTTTTCAAGCAGTGTTATGTAGTTTGGAATGATCTCGAATTCGGGAGAACAGATTAATTTAGGGGGGAGGAGCACCAAATTTAGAATGTTAATTTTGAAGTCGCCAGTTATTTTTTAAAGCAGCCATCGTATTTTGTTATTTCTTACATATACCTATGCCATCTTCTTAGCCGGCTTAAAAATCCTTAACCGGCATTTATTTTCGCAGTCGTTGGTCGTAGTCATATACTTCCCAATTACAGAACTGTTTTAAATGACGAGAGTATTCATGTTTTTGAAATGTCAAATTAAAAAAAAAAAAAAAAAAAAAAAAAAAATTCGGCAAATAACATAACGAAATCTAACTTTTAATTCGGTCTCCTGATTCTTATACTTACATTTGGGAAGTTTTTATGCTTGTTAATGAAAAAATAAAGTTATAAGATATTGGACTTATTACAAAATTTGCTATTTTTGATGTCAACTTGCCGTTATTCAATTAGAATAATACGAGGAAATAAGTTAAAATGCAGCAAAAAAGTGTGTATCGTTTGATAAGCCATGCAAGGAAGTCGTTGTTTTTCGTAAGAGATTCATATTCTGGAGTTTATATCGTTGACTAAAGTAGTGCTGACCGTGCAGCAACAAGTTACAATTGCACATAGCAGTTTGCGCTTACACACGTGTGCGCTTCAACTGAAGAACATCCAGATAGCCAATGACTATAATCATTTCTGAGAATTTTCGTGATGTCATGAGAATTACAAACATGAATTTAATATTGCATATTTATTGTGAGAAAGTAGAAGAAACGGTTTTTTACTGCTTGAAATATCAAGAAAAGGAAATCTAAAAGGACTCGAAGTAGCTGTTCTGAAGAAACATCTCTAAGGACTAGAAACATTCAAAACGTTTAGTAGTATCAGGTTATAAAGTAACTGTGGTTGCTATAGTTGTGCTGACTAATAAATACATAACTTATACAGTCTTCTAATCATACATGCAAAACGTTAGACATGTTTATTACTACATTTTCCCTAGCCATAAAAATGCCATCACACGATGTGATAAAACGTGTAACTATATTTCTGATTCGCCTTGTACTTTTCAATCAATAAATTTATATCTTCATCATGGTTATGATTGTTAGGCCTGCTACTCAACATTAATATGATAAGCACGACGTACTTAATTATGCCTTTGCTATTTTTTTATATCAAGATCAAGTAAAAGAAAAAGGCATAAAAGAGCCTTTTAAAAGAGAATTGTTTTATCATTCACGGTGGAAAAAAGCGAATTAACTGTTGTTTCATTTTCACTGTGCAGTGATTGTGTAATTAGGAAGTTCAGCAAAAAGTCTATAGTTCTGTTTGCTTCCCTTTTGTCGTACAACCATCTTTTCTTGGGTCGTAACGCCCAAGTTAAACCTTTACTGAATTCTTTCCATAAAGGTGCATTTCTTTTGAATGGCAGAATGCGCAATAAATTTTTGACACGTGAGCATGTTTATCACTTTAACCCCTGCAGGTACCTCATCCTGTCTTAAGCGGTACTTAACTTTATAGGTTTGTTGCTAAAATTTCTTAAGCAATCCAGAAGAAAGAATGCTGTTTCAAAACCCCACTCTGTATTTTACATTTAAAGATTTTAATAAATGTTGGATTAGCTAGTTTATTTTTGCAAGAATGTGATTTTAGAACAAGAATGAATTGCAAACGCAAGAATAGGATTTTAGATTCAGTTATAGTTTATGAACAGGAAACAAATTAAATGGCATGTTGATGATAAACTTACATTTGTAAAGAAACTTGATTTATATATTTTCCTTTTACAATTAATGTTGATTTGCCTTATATTGCAAAAGCGATTCATTTAATTACAGGCTAAATGTATTTTTTCATTTAGTTATACATTTCTTAAATTAAGTTCAATACATAATCTCCTTCAATATATGTACTCAGAACTAATCAGATAATATTTATAGCAAAGCCAGAGACTTATATTAACATATTATTTATTCTCTTCAGTACTAAGTCTAATAAAAGAACATCCGTCCTATCTTGCATATGTTTTGTGGATTTTAAGCAGAGTTTTAATCGGGAGAGGCTAATTTAATTTTATGCTTATAAATTTTGCAAGTAGTTAAGCAGTGCTTAATTTTGGACAAAAGCATTAGTTAACTTAATACATAACTTATACAGTCTAATAAATACATAACGTATACAGTCTAATAAATACATAACTTATACAGTCTAATAAATACATAACTTATACAGTCTTCTAATCATACATGCAAAACGTTAGACATGTTTAATACTCACTTTCGTTAAAATGTTTATAACACTAGTAATTAATATGGAAAATGCCTTTATTTCCAGTTCTATCCAAATAACTCCAGTTTTTGCAAGTATTTTGAAATGCTGGAAGCATTTTTCGGGGGAAAAGGTAAATTGGGCCAATTCTTGATCCTAGCAGTAAAGAAAATTATACAACCGTATAATCATTCAAGGGTTTTCTCATTCCTTTGGAATTCAGTATTTTAATCCTAACAACAGAAAAGTTATTGAAAATACGTAGGCCAGAAAGTACTTCTAACTTCATGCTGACCTGCATATGTACTTATTTCTTATATAAACAAGTATTTCAGTCTAAAATACGAACCACGAAATAAAAATCGATTGATAGTAAAATTGAAAATAGTTCTAATTAATATAAGGAACGAAGACTTATCGTTGAAATATGTAATTATGCCATTGCTTGTTTTCAATATTAAATATGTATGCTTCCAGTTACACCACGAAGGATGCGGAAATGAAGAAGAGTAATAAAATTTCTCATAAAACTCTATATATTTTTATTTCATTGAGTAAAAAAAATGCATTTAACTGGCTGCCTTACGCTGATGATGATCACAGTCCTGCAAAAAGAATTTATCTGACTTAAAAATGTATGGAGGGGGTTTAGTGGGATTGTGAAGTCTGAAATTTCCCCAGTGAGAATATTTAATCAAAAATTCAATTATAATGCCTCAGTATCTGTTAACGAATGCGGTTGTGAAATATCTCTTCCGTAGAACTTGAAGAAAGTCTTGAAGAATGTTGTTCATTTGATACCAAAAAAACTTAAGTATCGGTTACTAAGGGCTCATTATGGAGGGATATTGAGCTCGGATTACAAAGAAATGTCTATGTCGACTCAAGAATGCAATATTTTTTAAAGACTCACTGTTACTAGAGAGTTAAAAAGATATAAATAAGAAGCTTAAAATATACATTATTCTTTTGATCCATCAGTTAACCACTGCATAAAACTATCTGCGAATAATTGTGCCTTTACATAAAGCAATATTTAAGAGATCAAAACGAAACTTTGAAATGCGTTTTCGTGGTTAATTTTCCTGCAGTATTCATGTAGTTCGTCTGAACTTTTGCGTAAAAATGTAACATAAATTTTGTGTTAAAATCTTTTGCTTCTGATTAAACGATTCGATTAAAATTTGATATCTGTCGATAATGATGAAAAGATTTTTTTTACATATTGCTTTCACTTTTAGATTCACTGTTTTTGAACTATTGCATAGATACTAATATAAGGTTGGAAACTTAGATCACGTCAGAGTTATCTGTTTGAGGGGGGATCGTAAGATAAATAACAAAACATTTTGCCGGTATCAAAATATCATTAAATTATGATCACACGAATGAATTAAACTTTGTTATCAAAGCTTCAGTGAATAAAAAATATAAATGCGAAGTGAAATTGTTCAAGAAATAAAGGAAGAAAAGTCGTATTAATTACGATGCGAAATTAATAGTGTGTTCTGGAGATATGTAAAACCGAATTGCCGTACTCAAAATATAAGTTGCATGAGAAGATTGAGTTAAGTTTAGACTTTGATATGTGTTCAAAATTAAAACTAATTCGTGAATGAGGCCAAGGATGAAGAGAGGGTCATTTGAAACTTTCTTAAAATTACTTCGCACGGGAATTCATATGTTTGGGCTCAAAAAATGATGAATCAACCATGCGTTAACTAATAAGCAAATATTTCGTTCATTCGGATTGTGAAACACATTCATCACTTCGCTTCCTTGGGTGTTTTTATTTTTATATAAAACTGGTACTGAATCTCACAGACATGAATAAAATCTTTTTCAGAAATTAATTGATTAAATGGGTATTAAAGCGTTAAAAACCGAAATAATCTCACATTTACACTGTAGTTCACCATATTTCGATTCTAGTTCAAATATTAAATTTTGAAAAACTTGATGAGAAATTCACCGAGAAATTAAAAAATTATCTTGGCGCCCTTTTATCAGTATCCGCGGAGAATTATTCACTTAAATTCTTAATTTATAGTAACCTATTTTCCTTTCCCTTTCGTTGTGCATGAGCAGAAGGAAAGGTGCATTGTTAATTCTTTTAAATAATTTTAACAAAGTGCGTAAAACACGTTTGGTGTTGTTAGCGCTTATGACAAATATGAGAAATTTTAAAACGTTCCAATTTAAAAATTCATGTCGGATTCGGAGATTTTTAATAAAAAACTCTAATTTTTTTTCAGGTATTCATAGACATATATCTACTTTAAGGTGATGATATAAATTTTATATGTTATAATTAAAAAAATGTTTTGAAATATAAATTTTGTTATAAAATTTACTAAAAAGTACAAATTTTAAAACAAGTTAGAAAATAGCAATGACTGTTTTTGACTGAACCTAAATTTCGAATTGTGAAAGAAGGAATCAAGTAAGTTTAATAAAAAAAAAGAGAGATTAATAAATATATACATATCAAATTCAATTAACATTGAGGAGTTAAAGTTTTGAGAGCCAATTTTTTAAAAGCTACTCGTGAGATTTTCACAAAACTTGGAATTTTGCCATAATTTGAGTTGTAGAATCGAAATAGGGCAAAATATAAGTATGTCATTTCAGAAATAGTCCGATTTTATGTCCGAATACGTAGGTTAGAACAATGCTGTATACACATCTAATTTATGCTATGTCCCGCTTTCGAGACATAAAAAACGCAAGCTAAACTTCGTCAATCGGTCCAGTAGAACGGGAGACATAGAACTACCCCGTGTTTTTTGTGCAAAATGTACTTGCATAACTAAATCAAAATCACATCACATGCATATGTTTTACAAAATCCTTTTAATGAATAATTTACAAAGCTTTCGGGTATCAATAGGCATATGTATGTTTTCTGTGAAATGGAACTACTCATCAGTGAATATCTACATCATTTTAAATGAAATCCGTATTTTTAACATCAATCCATCACATCAGCACATCCATAGCTTCAAAACCGATTTTTAATTCTATCCCTCCTGTTCTCATTCTCGATTTCGTGAGATTCTTTGATGATAATTCGCTTATTTTATAGCTGGATATTTTATTCTGAAACAACTTTGTTTAAGAGTGACTTTAAATAACACCTGCTTAATAGCCGCAACTGCTGTAAGATGAGCAATGTTATATCAGGAGAATGTTATATATAAAATTTTAAACTTACAGGTGTAGGATAAAACTAGTGAAAGGACATAGATTGTTTTAAGTTCTTCAGCTTCTCCGGGGAATCTGATTGGCTAGATCAAGTAATTTTTGGCCCGTAAAAGTAATTTTGGTTTACCGTTTAGGGTAGCTTCTTAAAAGGGGGAGCTTCTTAAACAAGAAAAGTCTTTTCTTTTTTTATGTTACCTTTTTTATGCTAGTAAAGTTTTTCGTATTCGCTCCTTTATTTTTTTAACTGATTTATAAGTGCAATAGAAGTTCAGTTACCTGGGCTTCTAATGTACTCTTGCCTATTATTCGGAAATAGAATCTGAACTCAAGGTATCTAGAGTTCTGATTATTCGAAACGTTTGTTCATCGTTTTTAGTCAAGCAAAAATAAGCTTATTTTAAATTTATTTACTTGTTTTTAATCGTTTTAATGATTAAAATAATATAAAAGTTAATATATTTTATTAGTAACATCTTAAGAAGCTAATAAATTATTTAAGATAAGCATATATGACATATAAATTGACTTACAAATAATTTCAACAAATATGTAGCCTATGAGTATCACAGGTAAAGCAATTACTTTCTATGTATAGGCTTACATTGGTTGCTTGACTCGTGAATCATTGATTAATAATAACAAGAACTTTTTTCCCTAAAAAAGTATTAAACAAAGATTACATCAGTTCCTCCCCTGACCAAGTGTTTTTGTCTTGCAGAATTTCTGTCTTTTACTTTTTCCTAGTATGTGGCTTTGCTTTTTAAGGGTGAATTTTTGCTTAGTTCGCGGAGACATGTTAGTTACCTTAATTCTCGTTATATCTCTTGATTTCGCACTTCCATCGCAAGTACTATGTACTTAGCCTGGAGATAATAACACAACATAACGTTTTCTTGTTTACATAATGATCGAAACTGAAATAAAATAATAGGAAAGAAAGGAAAACTCTTAATGCGTGCCATTTTTTCATAACAGTAACTTCCCATAAGTGTTACATCAGCAAATATACCAATCAACAAAACCTAATTGCTTCTCCTTTATTAAATTACGTTTAAACGAATATTTATTACATTATTTAGTTACGTCTGTTACATGGCCTTCAATTTCAACAATAATTTCAGCTTAAGCTGTTTCAACCGGATTCAACTGATTCTGTGAAGATGATTCAGAAATTTATATATATCTTGCCCTCCCTTTTAATATGTTACGGATATATTTTTTACAACAGTGTTAACATACCATTCTCAGGACTTAGTGCAGTAAAGTCATATTTAACACTTCAAGGCGGGTTGAATTGCAATTGCATTTCTAAAAACTGCCTCTTTTACGTTGTGTGACGCTAAGTCTAATTTAATGTTCAGTCGAATTACATTTCCTTTCCACAGTTTCTCACATATAAATGTAATAAATGATACAGTCACGTAACAGTGAGAAGAACTCGTTTAGAGATTTTGTAGATACGGCTTTGTTGAAATGGAGAATTTCTCGTTACGTCATTCTCGCAGACGTAGAATTTATTTAATGCATGTAACATCCTAAATAACTTCATGTTATAATATTGTAGAATTAATTGGAATAACACGTTAAATTAAATATTTAGACCATTACTGCTAAGAGCCCCACGATTTTAGCTCACAAAGAAGTTCCATTTTTTCGAAGTCAAGCACAAATTTTAATGAATAGAATAAATAAGATCTTCGGATAGTTCGGAGGATCACATCGTGATGCAAATAACTAAAAGTACCCTATTTATATAATTTGTAAGTCTTTGCTGTGACGACTGAAATAATATTAATTTTGCAAATGTGTAGTAGCGAGAATAAAAATGCAAGGTGTAAAATAACCTTGATGAATATTTCAGATGGTTGTAAAATATCCAATAATTTTATTGTGTGAAATTATTGTTTAAATTTTCATGTGGAGAATTGGTGAGAAAATTTTCAATTTTTGAAACATTTGGTGATAAGATGATAATCATTATTATTCTGAGCTTTTAAAAAACATCAGAGAGCATCTAAAAAGCAAATAAAAATGTGGGGTTTTGATTTTTTAAGCCATTTTTATTTTTACTAATGAATAAATTTTGATGCTGAGAATTATATATGGCTAAAATTCCAGCGCAGTATTATTTTAAAATGTATTGATAAAAAATTCAAATTACGTGTATTTTAGGTATTTTATCAAGAATGAGTCTACACCATATCAGTAGCGAGTAAATTGTTCTTGTGTTCTGAAAAAAATTAAATTAAGCTTGTGTTGGAATCCTTCAAAGTGAGTGCTTATATTCTTAAATCATGCCAAGTACAATTCTCAAATTAAAGGATTAAGTGGTACACTTCTTTAGAAACATCAGGGGAAAGGACATTCGAATCCTCGAGATTTGAAAACTCGAATCTTCGAGTATTTTTTTGTTATTCGAGCTTTTAGAATCCTAAACTAAACAATCTGTAGATCATTGTAGATCATTGTCAATCTGTAGATCATTGTAACTCAAACTTCGAGAAGATAAGTTTCGAGATTTGAAAATTCGAATCTTCGAGTATTTTTTATTATTCAACCTTTTATAATCTTAAACTAAACAATCTGTTAATCATTGTAACTCAAACTTCGAGAAGATAAGTTTCGAGATTTGAATATTCGAATCTTCGAGTATTTTTTATTATTCAACCTTTTATAATCTTAAACTAAACAATCTGTAGATCATTGTAGATCATTGTCAATCTGTAGATCATTGTAACTCAAACTTCGAGAAGATAAGTTTCGAGATTTGAAAATTCGAATCTTCGAGTATTTTTTATTATTCAACCTTTTATAATCTTAAACTAAACAATCTGTTAATCATTGTAACTCAAACTTCGAGAAGATAAGTTTCGAGATTTGAATATTCGAATCTTCGAGTATTTTTTATTATTCAACCTTTTATAATCTTAAACTAAACAATCTGTTAATCATTGTAACTCAAACTTCGAGAAGATAAGTTTCAGGACTGCTTCGCCAAAGAGTACACTGTACAATACATCAGCATAAGGTGACCAATATCCTACTTCCTCTTTTACAGTTAAACAGTGTTACAACGTAGCAAGAAGCAGATCAAGTGTTCAGGTCAAAAACATAATTTGAAACTTTTGAAAGTTGTCAAACAGTGTTCCAAAAATCGCCAAATCTCATTAGTTTTTACAATTTATAATTTTTTGGTTGCTTATCCTTAGTAGTCGTTACCGTTATACATTTCTAAATGAGCAGAGTCACATATATTTTTCTCAGAAAATCTGAGAGTTCAAAACCACGAAGAGGTCTCCTACAACTTTCTGTTCAGTATTTGTACAGCAATACACAATGTTATACAACAGTCCATTTCTAACGTCCTTCTTCGCAAGAAGTAGGATATCCAACGATATAGGGAAAAGAAGCGCATCAGATAAATGCGTGTAAATTTACCCCCATTATACACTGAAAATAAGCAAAATTCCGATATTATAGAATAAAAAAAAATCAAAAATATAAGCTCAGTTAACATTTTCTTTACAACAAAATGATAACGAAAATAACATGGCAAGACTTACAACCATGGATCGTAAAGACCTGTGCCAAACATATCATATGGCAAAATATACATAGCTCACATAATAAATGCATTGTCCAAAATTTACTGCTCCAAATAATAAAATTTGAAAAATAAATAGACTCACATTGTCTTACCGGCAAACATTTCAGCGAACAGCGCAACACTCTTTCAGTTGTTACGACTAGGTAAGAGTAATAAAAAACTAAAATGATTGAAGTTTTGCATACCATAAGACATCTATCTAAAATTTTTCAATGCAGCCAAATGAGAGGAGAACCTGTGAGGAGAACAGTGTTATGAAAGTATGAAATGTTATGGAGTATGAAAATGAGAGGAGAACCTAAAATTATATAGCCGAGGGAATTCTAAACAATGACACAGTTTGATCAGGATCATTATAATTTTATAAACTCTCAAATATATACTGTGCACTTCAAGAATTCTTTTAAACTTGTATCTTTGCTTTTATGAACTCTAATGTAGTTTTATAATGTACCCTGAAATGTATTTACCTCCTAGCGTCTAAAGCAAGAGCGTAGAAGAACATGGTTCTGATAACAAATAGTACAATCCAGACGTATTATTAATTCTGCCTGTGTTATTGTTATGCTCTGCAATATAAAAGTCCTCTTAATGTGAGAAGCCTAGATGCATATCACAAATGCTTAAGTCCTGGTGGTCCTGATGACTAATCGGAACTCTAATTTTAAAAAATCCAATTATTGCTGTCTCAGTGAAACTGGATCACCTTGTGAAAGCTCTGAGTACCATACTTAATTTTCTGGAGAGAATTTAGTCTCCATGTTTAATGTTTATCTATATAACTCTTGAAATAATCTTCTTCCTCCTACACCTGCTTTGTCTGAAAAATTTCTAGAAAATGCTGAATTGTTATTTAGAGATATTTTTGCCAAATTGTGTTGAAAAAGTAAACTTCAAAAATCAAATGTTTTAATTATGTACTTCATTCTTTAAATTTTATTTGTATATTTTTGATAAATACAGGTATATTTTAAAAAAAACACCATTCTTAAATTTGTTCTCATTTAACGCAGATTTCAAATTTTGCTTTTATGAAACACTTTTCATATTAAGTGAAACATTTTTTTTTTCTTTTTGAACGGATTTGAGAATCTTTGTAGGATCTGAGTTCGAGAATACTTAATTTTTATCATCCTACCTGAACATCTATGTCACTCAACAGCCAAATGCTTTTCAATAACCTTTGCAGTAAGAACTTATAGTTTCTGTTTAACAACACAGAATTATTTTAACACTCGAAACATCATCCAAAAGTATTTTCTCCGTTCGCTGTCCCCTAGGTACAACAATATTCAAGCTTATGTTTCTCTTTCTTGATTTATCTCACCAGTCATGATATCTGCAGAAGTCTCTTGATCATTCCTTTTGTTTTCAGTTTCGGCAAAGTTTATCATCCTTCTTTACCACTGATGAAAAACCTCCAAACAATAATCGTTTAATCCTGTGAGCTATAAGATTAAAAATAAAGTGGCTTAGAAAGGAAGTTTCTAGAATTTATGAGCGTTTTGGGAGAACAACAGTTCGCCAATCGACCCGAAGAGAATACAGAATTTATGGCTATTCTAGGGAGGAGGGTATTTTAGCTTCCATTAACATTATTCATGAAGTCTGGGAGGGAGCAGCGTCTTTAACTTTGAGTGATAGCAGCACAGAACCCTGCCATAAGGTTGCGTAGTACTTTAAAGGGCAGCAGTAATGAGAGGCAAGACAGCAATAGATAAGCAAAATAGTCATAAGACAAGCAGGTGGTCAAACAGTTTAAAGGTATTGCATTAAATAACCAAAACTTCAATGTATGTGTGTGGCAACAAACATAAACAATAAAGAGATTTTTGAAATCTCTGGTGGTCTTTATTTTTGGTTGAATGAATTGTATATTTTATCTGAGGGAAATACAAAATATTTTCACTTCAACCTTGACTTGAAGGCATATATATGAAAGTATAACTATTTGAAAAATTCTATGATCGGTAAAATTCTACATTTACACGCACTTTTCTAATGACTGACGTAACAAAATAGTGGCAATGCAGTAGTAGACTATGCCTCCCCCCCCCCCAAAAAAAAAAAAAAAAAAAAAAGAGAAAAAGAATTGAAAATTTGTACCGTCTTCTCAACCTACACATTTTGATATAAAAATATTATTAGTCCAAAGGGGCAATTTGCCCTGAAAGACTATTGTTTCGTTTTGCGATTTTGTGTCGAAACCTTTAAAAGGCTGTATCACTTTTCAAATCGTTGCCACCAAATATTATCGCCCTGTATTATATCTGAAGAAATTAAATAATGAAGAATCTGCATAAATGTGTATATGTTTCTCGCATTGTGATAAAACAACGGTACCTAGAGCCATCAAAACTTGACTAACGTGATCTTCCATAGAATATGAGCATGTGGAAGCCCTAATGTGAATTTGAAAAGTATCAATTTCATATTTTGTAACACTTCAACAAATTCTTTATTCTAAACGATTTCAAAGCGAGAAATGGCAACGCTGTACAGGAAAAAAAAAAAAAAAAAAAAAAAAAAAACATTTTTATCTCTAGCGCGTGAGACTGTGTATCGGAAATTCTGAAGATATGCTGCATTTAAAATTATTTTGCGATATTGATCTTGAACTGAATTTTATGGTTTAAATGCGAAGAACATGATATTTAATAAATAAAGGTAACACACAAAATGTTAAAAAAACGCCTCTTTGAACGTAATTTAAAATCAGAAACCTTTCAATTTTTTTTTTTTTTTATTATTATTATTTCGTTGTTATCTTGTTTTTTCTTAGAATTAAAATGTATTCTATTATCTAAGAAGAAGGCTTCAAATCAAAAACTTGTTATATTATTTGAAAAAAATCTGATATTTCCTTCAGTATTTCATTGCCTACATTGTGACCAGACATATATATAAACATGCATGCTTTAAATGCATATGTAAAACAAATATTTTAATTAATGTCAAAACAAAAAAGTAAGTTTTCTAAATATCAAACTTCAAGTTGGGGTTCAAATGCTGAATTTTGAAAATTATGAGTTTCGTAGTTTATTTTAATTAACACGTTTTAGCTTATGTTAAAATTTGTCATACACTCCTGTTGTTTCGTCTACTCCACCAGAATATGTAAACGAGAGGAATTTTTAAGGATTTAAGAGATAGCAACTCCAGAGGCCTTAAAGAAACTGTTCGACGATCCAATCAGTTGGTAAGTTTCCGCCTTTGCTTTCAGTATCAAATAAAAGCTCGTGAAATTAACCAAGCCGAGTGCTAGGATATAATTTAAACATATGAACTCTAAATAGTTTAATTCCGTATCAATTTGTGTTCGCAAAAAGCGGAAATTAATTTGTGTACGTTAATTATGTTTCGTATTTCAAGCTGAGCTGAACAATAACTTGTTTCTACTTTTTAATTTAGTTTTATTTTATGTATTTGTTTTTCTTGTAGTCATATAGAATTTTGTAACTGTAAGTTAAAGCTGGGATGAAAATTCTCTAGACAAGGCTAGAAACAGATTAGAATTCAGGAAAGTTATTATAACAAAAAAGCACGTTATTATCAAAGAGGCAAAAGAAATTATTGGTAATTTTTATAAAATTGTGTGTGGGATTATGGCAAAGCCTTGAGGGCTATCTGCCTAAGGGGAGGGATGCCTTCGGAGAGGAATTTCTAATGGAAACTGGCTCGTATACATTTTATAAATTTGAAGATCTAGTTTCGAACGTTTGAGTGCAGAACCTTCAAAACTATTACTGTAAATTTATGACTAGGACCACTGATTAATATATAGCCTGAACTATATATATAATTCTTACTTTAATTAAAGGACATGATGATTCAAAACTCATGGAAATGACTGTTTTACAGAAAACTATGCGTTAAACCAATGGTCTCAAACTAGCATGCGGGCTTTGAACCAATTTCATGCTGCCCGCGAAGGCATTTTAGTCATATATTTGTGTTAAATAGGTGCCAAGTGTTAACAGATGCATAGGGTTATTAAAACAATAATTGGCACAGAAACGCTATTTGCGGACCAGCTCTAAATCATCAAGGCAGTACATTGCTTAAAGAAATTGAAAATGAATAGAGAGAAATTATTTAGTATAACGAGATGAAGTACTGCATTAAAACAGTTTTTTCATTTAATGATTGAAGTTTAAATTTCTATGACGCAAAGATAAATAAATTAATTAAACCACCGGTAAGCTATATTATAATATATGGATTACAGATATAGCATTTCCTGTTGACTTAATCGGACATTTAAATATTTTCAATAAAGAACTTATCATTTGAATGTATGCTTGTATTAAACCTTGTAGAGACATTAGGTATTTTTTGGAAGCAGGCAAGATGAAAAATGAGCAATCGCCTTCGGCCGGAATCGAACTACGGACCTCTTAAATACCGGGCCAGTGGGCTGACCCCTACACCACGAAGGCACGCTAGGAAGGCGAGAAAAATACCTTATAACCTTTTTAAAAGTTAATTGGGAAACATGACTTGAATCAAAATATTTGGTACAGTTCTGAAATCCTATCTTCTTATTTCAAATGAAAAATCTCAAGACTGTGTAAGAAAAATAGCTTTTTTATGACAAGAATTTGAAAAAAAGATGCATTGATTTTGATGATTTGTAGTGCAGTTTTACATTATTTTCATTAAAATTAAAATGAAAGTGAATAAAGCACTAGAAAATCTACATATGTAGCTAATTAATTTACCGGTGTGAAAGAAACCTTTTTCAAGGATTTTAAGATACAGATTTTGTTAACTTTTATCAGCATTTGTCAAAAGAATTTGCCAAAAGATAAATAACCTCGGTTACGAATTTTTGCAATAAGAATAATCGCTTTTTTGGGAATGTATGAATAATCATGAGAACAATCTTTCCGCAGTTGAAAATTAATAAGTCTGAAAAAGAATCCGATTGGCCAATGAAGATCTATAATCTGCGATAAAGATAGCTTCTGGTAATTTTACACCGAGGCTAAAAACTTGATGATAATTAAAATACCATCGAGTGTCAAGATGTAGTAAAAAAATAAAGAAATTTATAACTGTATACATAAAAATAGGCGCACCTTTTTTCTACAAATTTCTGCGAAAACAACCTTAATAATTAAAAGAAAGATGGTTGTTGCTATTTATTTTCACGTTTCGTTCCTCTTCGAAAACTTTCTGTAGAAACTGGAAAGGTTTCCTTAAAATTTCTTTATTTTTAGCTTTAGTTATTTGGCAATTAATTCAACATATTAAAATTTTTTGAAATAAGTATTAATTTTAAAATTTAACATTTAGCTGTCAATACGCGTTTGAATTGCGAAATATAAACAAGAGTTTTTTTGCGGGTATCGGAATTTAAATTTAAGGTAAGAAATAAAAATAAATTCTTTTTTTTTTTTTTCTTTGTGTTAGTATTATTATTCTTTATTATATTTTGATTTATATTTTCATAAATATAATATCTCTCTGGCTGTAAGGAATTACACAACTTTAGAAAAAATAGAAAAATATCTGATGTGTACACCACATGACTTCCTTGTAATATTAAATTATACGCATTTTTTCTTCCATTTTATTTAAACTTATTAGATTGAATTAAACCTACTTCGCCGACAGCGCATGAACCACAATAGAATAAATGCATTGTTTAAAATTCACTTTTTTCACCATAGCGACACTCTGGCGCTAGGTTTACTTAACAGTATTATATTTCGTTCATATTATAACTCAGAATGCACAAAATTTATATCATTTAAAGAATTATCTAATCCTTGCCACATGTTCTATTCAAATACTATAATAAAGCTAGAACTATGTATAAAAGAAATTAAGCAAACAAAACAAAAAAGAAACAGTTTTTCTACACGATTGAGTATTTCTCATTCAATTAATTCAGTTTTCCATTCGCGACAAGGCAAAAATACATAAAAACTCAAAATATCTGTATTAAAAATTACGAAGTAAATCTTAAACGCTTATTTCCTCGAAAAAATTCCAGAAAGGATTAAGCATGATTTAAATAATAAATGAAGGCGTTATCTTTGTTGTTACGAAGCTAAGTTTCTCTAGATTGGCAATAAATCCGCTACTCAGCTGTTTCAGATGTAAACAAGAGCAATGGGCGCCATCAAATTAGGCTTCGCGGCACTTTAACAATTTTAAAATTGTTGATAATTCTAAAAGTATTGCATACAGATTTACTAAAGGCATAAAACCCTTAACCGGAAGATAAAAACAACATAATTCAATCATTTTTAAAGCAAAAAATGTACAATTTACAAACATATAAGAGTAAAGAAACTGAGATCACTGAGCCGGGTAACAGATTGGATATATTTATATACGTTTGGCGCGGCCGATTGAAACCAAAATACGAGGTGCACATCGACATGTTACAGTAGTCTTATATACAAAATTTCAACGTTATGAGGCTACTCGTTTTTGACTTATGCGAGATACGTACGTATGCACGTACGTACATACGTTCGTACAGACGCCAAGAAAAATTCTCTTCAGAATTCATTTTAAAGCAGTTTTTAGTTTTTTTGGAGGAAAAGAGTCTTTTGTACTGTCCTTACGTACAGATATTACGCAAAAACATCGTTAAATCGCATTCGAAAGCGGTCAAAGTGGATATTTTCGTTGAAATATGCTGCCTGAAGCTTTTCGCGATTATAATACTTCCTTTTTACTTCGTACAAGGAAGTAAAAAGGATTTAACCGAAAGAAAGAATTTCACAATTTTAGCTAGAGAGTGAAAGAAAAGTTTTAAGTTTGAGAAATATAAAGTGAGCGTAGAGGAAAACATTATAAAGAATGCAATTGAACATTATTGAAATTAATTTTTAATTAACCACATTCAAGTTAAATTAAATTTTTAAACTATAATTTTCAAACATCATATAAACTTACGCGCAATACAGGACTCATACACGTCACAAGTAACATCAGGTTCTAAAGGAATGATATCCATACATTAGAGGTATATGCCGCCTAATATGTGTGTGTGTGTGTAAGATAAAAAATACGTGAATATAAATTATAATTTAAATTTGCAGTAGCTCTTTAATGCTTAATTTTAATTTGCATATTTCCCTTCTCTATTCTAAAAATAGTAATAACTATTTCTGAACTACGTCATTTCTAGTCATTTCGTGGAACAGACACTATTAATGTGCCAAATGTCTGTGGCCGCAAAATGTTTACCTACGGTAGAAGGAATATGATTTAAATCTACTACGATTGCATTTCATTGCATCTATATGACTTCTAAGTTCCTTCTTCATACCTGAACTGCTGTGTATGCTTCAACATTTATCTATGTTATCCCAAATTATCGCATATATATACACGCAAACACCATGTATACATTGCGTGATAACTATATAAAATAATAATAAAATAAACAAAAAAGTTTAAAACCAATACCCAACTATGCGCCGTAAGGTGCAATAAAAAATTTTAATTCAATACATATTCAACTTGGAATAATTTCTTACGATATCTTTATTCCAAGTTAAAATGTATTAAATATTAATTTCCTTCATATTTATAAATATATATATTGTATAAATTAAATTTCAAATTTCCTTTATATTTATAAATATATCTATTATATAAATTAACTCTCATTTTGTTATTTTCATTTCACTCCTCCTTTCCCCTGACAAAAAAATACGGCCTGTCAATTGCTTTCGGGTCGTGAATTCGACCCACATGAAATTTGAGCTTAAACGTGGGATTACGAGTCGTTTGTTGAGTTTCTAATTCTGATATGTTGCAGTTTTGAGATTTTGGTTTCAGCCTCGCATTTTTGCAATGTAAGATTGAAATAGCAGAATTAGCGATCCAAATGTTTATTTTTTATTAAATTTTTATTATATTATATTTATGATATAAAATAATAATTTATAATATAAATTTTCATTATGTTTATAATATTTTATTATTAAATGTATATCCAAATGTATGTTCCAAATGTTTGTAATATTTTTTATAGTTAGTTGTGATATCAGCAAGACGGGACGAACTTTTGATGCCAAACCAAGTTCAGCTAATTACCATCTTTATTTTCAGGGACATTAGAATAGCTCTTCGTAGACAATATATTTTTTTATCCTATACAATTACAATAATTTCTTATATACACAAATTAACGGGGCGATATCATAAGCAAAGCAGCCTGGATCTTAGCGTGGCGGAAGCTAGGAGAAGATGGCGCAGTTTATTTCGAGCGGTAGTTATACTAAGTACATGCAGAAAGTACTCTAAGTTATGATTGGTTAATTTGATTTTGTTATATAATCATGGAAGGATCTCGAATTAAAGAGAGCACCAAATATAGAATCATTAATTTTGAGGTCACCAATTATTTTTAAAGCAACTATCTTATTTTGTTATGTCTTACATATATATATATATAATAATTTATTTCCTAAACAGTATTGATTAACAACATTATATATATATATATATATATATATATATATATATATATATGAGATTCATGTATTTTTACGTATAGTTTTGCATTCACTTACGACAGCTAAATTTTGGAATAAATTTCTTGTAATATTATATTTTTTTTTACTTTGCTTTATTGAATAAAAAATTACAATTTAAAAAAAATTGTAATCTGAAAATCTGGGTATAGTCCAACACTCTGAAGAAGTTACCATAAAGATTTCAAAAAGTCAAAAATATTTATTTAAAAGTTAAAAAAACAATGAAAGTTATAATATTAAAAACAAATTACAAATTGATTTTAGTATTTAGATTTCACTTTAACACCGGGAAACAATTGTAAGCTAAGCAGTTATAGCAGACTTTCTAACTTAAGAATTAATTCCTCAGAAACAGAATATTAAATCTTATATTTAAAATGAGTTATTTAAGTACATGTGACTAAATATTTAAAGTGAACTGCTTAAAAGGATTTAAATAGCAAATCCAAATGATGGGGGAAAAATTGCTATGATATTATTTCATCGAAATTTAACGTTCACTCATTTTAAAGACTGCAAAATAAAGTGCTAAGAATTATTTTTAATACTTCCTGTTTTGTTAAAAATATATTCTTTCTTCAGGATTTAAATACCAAGATACGAGGTTCTCATCTCCGTGGCAAAAGTTTATAGAAACTGTCAGAGACGCAACTCTAATTTAATTATTAGTCTAGAACAAAGGTCACAAACTCAAATTGCATGATGGCCGAATGATCTGAAAGCAGTTGGCGAGCCAGAACACTTTTCTAATGAAATTTAAAAACATTATTTACAAAAAAAGAAAAAAAAAAAGTAAAGAAATTTTACTTACTAAATAAGCCTTGTGGTATTGGAATTAGATAAAAAAAAATAAAATAAACAGTTTTATCAAAACAATAACTAAAAAAAATCTAAAAGGTTTCAGATTTTAAAATTACGTTCAAAGGAACGTTTTTCTAACGTTTTGTGTGTTGTTACCTTTATCTATGAAATATCATAGTCTACGTACTCAAACTATAAAATTCAGTTCAACAGCAATATCGCAAATTAATTTTAAAATGAGCGTATCTTTAGAATTTCCGATACAGAGTCTCGCGCTTTGGAGATAAATTTTTTTTTTTTTTTTTCGTACAGTGTTGTTATTGCTTACTTTGAAATCGTTTAGTGTTTTAATCAAAAATTTGTTGAAGTATTACAAAATCTGAAATCGATAATAAAACAGATTCCAAATTAGGGTTTCCACATGCCCATATTCTATGGAAGTTACGTTCAAATTTTGATGGCTCTAGGTACCGTTGTTTTATCACAATGCGAGAAACATACATACATTTATGCAGATTCTTCATTATTTAATTTCTTTAAATATAAGACAGGGCGATGTTATATGGTGGCAACGATTTAAAAAGTGATACAGCCTTTTAAAGTTTTCGACGCAAAATGGCAAAACAAAATTAATAGTTCTTCAGGGCAAACTGCCCCTTTGGACTAATAGTAATAACATAAAGAATAGTATTAGTAATAACATAACGAAAAAAATTCAAATTTATATGTATTTAGTTACTGAAGTTAAAGGTTTTTTTTAAGAAATTTTTGTTATTAGTAACTTTGTAATTCAAATGTTATTGACTGTTAAATATTAAACTTTAGACTAACATTTATTTTAGGTAGTTTCCATATGTTGATTAACCATTAAATAGCTTATTTTTCTCTTAAGCCAGAAAACCACTGCATGGCGGCTGGTAAACTAAATTTGCTGATTGTACCAAGGCTGAGAATTGTCCCATCTTATCCTAGTCACATGGCCTGGCGCACAAGCACACAATGGGAAAGGCAAAACAATAAATTATTCATCTCTTTTTTTTTTTTTTTTTTTTTTTTTTTTTGTGTGTGTGTGTGTGTGTGTGTGTGTGTGTGTGGCTGAATAGGCATTTAAATGGGGTATGATTCTTCACTGCAATGTAAATTTTCAGTAACAGGTTACACAAGATCTCAGGAAGATGTTTCAGTTATACATTTGCAATATGCTAGATTACAATCTGCAATTTCTCTGAATTTATTTAATAAAAAAAAATCTTTATCATTCGTAGAGATTTATTTTATTGGATGTGCATGAATTTTGCAACAAATATTTCTCGCCAGTAGCAATACTTTGTAGTCTGCCAGGAACAGCAGATCCGCGAAATGAAACAGTTAAGTACCTCGAAGAAGTTTCGTTAGAGGTATTCAATAAATGAGACTTCCATGAATCGAGACCATAATGCCCTTGACATCCATCATCCATAGTGCCCTTGATTGCAAGCATAATATAAACTTTTTCCAATCCAGAGTGCCTTTCTCTGAATGCATCTGCGACGCGGGCGTTTTGGAATGCAGATAATTTACAATGTCAGTGAAAAATAGACGGTGCCTCATTTTAGAAACCTTTATTTTCAAGTTCCTTTTTATTTATTTTGCTTCTCTTAAACTTTTTCGTTCTCTCCAACTGTCAAACAGGAGCGCGATATCATGTGAACAAAAAGCGGATGTAATTTCTTTTTCGACGCCAACGAGGATATTTCGAGCCATTTTACGATACGAGAGGTGTCAGTCGGATTGGCGGGGGATCACACTTTTTAGGACGCAGGGTGGGGTAACAACTTGTTCCGCACAAGTAATTGCTTACGGGCTGGGTTTTCACTGCGCTCGGTTTCCTGTACTTCGGGCACTTTATTACTTCTTATGATGAACTCATCTTCATGATGTCGTAAGTCCCAAAAGATCCTAAATAGACTTGTAAAATATCTCTTGGCATGAAGTTAAATGCTTTTCATTGGGCTCTCTTTCCCCCTTCATGCTTTCGCTTTTGTAGTTAAGTTTAACAGTGTATCCATTAGTACAATAATAAGATCAGGAAGATAAAGAAGTTTAAACGAAGTCTTTCTTCTTTTGGTTGGCTTTTCATTTAGCATTATTGACGAGAGGATTGATAATGATGTGTTGCCAAAGGACGCTTCTGTTGTATCAGATATTTTTGGAATTTTCAAAATTTGGGAGGCTGCTAAGAACAAGAAACGCATTAATAAACACACTTTTAAAAATTTCAATGACTTTAATGTGGAATAACTTGAAAATATATCTGAATATAGGTTGACTTCACTTGATATTCTAGAAAACTAAGACGCATTATTTTTTGATGAATGAAAATTTTCATTAACTCTATTAAATGAGAAATTCAGTAAGCTCATTTAAAATTTGGATTATTTTGAATTTTTCCTTAACTGAAGTGTTTCATCTTCTAAATTATGTAGTAAGCAAATTTAATGATGCCGAAGGCAGTAAGGCTTAACTGCCAACAGAATAATACAAAAGACATTTGCAATTAAATAAGCATATCTATTATTGCTTGTTATTTCTCACGGAATAGACTGAAGAATAGCTACCGCGGTGAATTTCACAAGAATGTCTGTATTCTTTCACTTGCTGTAATGAACCATTTTCAAAATTTAGTCGAAGGAACTGTAAAAATAGAATTCTAGTAGCTTGAAGCCAGTGAATTTCTACGAGCTCGTAGTAAATTCGACGTATTTATTGTAAATGCTACATTTTAAACCTGGAGACGATAAATGAATTTAATATGAAAAATGGAAATGGAAAATAATCTTAAATTTGTATAACGCTGAACATTTAACCTCTACTATCATTTTGTTGTTGTTCTGACTAATCTCGCTTGTCTGGTATTAGAGCAAGCCTACGAAGTTCATCCTGGCAAGGAGGCAAGATTGCGCCTGCTGTAGGAAAAAGCCTTCGGCACCGTACAGGTGACAGCACGACTGTCCCCATGCCGCACAGGCACTACATATTTACAAACACATATGCCTTCTTCGAGATTCGAACCCGGACCCTTCGGTGCGGCAGTCAGAGTCACTAACAACTATGCCGTTGGGTGGCTTATTGTCATGTTACTATCATATATGTTGCTCAGAATGTGATGTTATAACAGAAGCATGGATATTTTTGAAGAAATTTAAATTATATATGCCAGAACCTATTTTATGTTTTAATTAGGCCGCGCTTTTCTTATGTAACAGCTGTAATGATAAAAAAGAATTATTTTTCACTAACTATACTAATTCTTTAAAGATGAAACAAATTTTACTAGACAATTTCTTTAAAATAAAAAATACATCGCAACATATAGTTTTTTAAGCTGTTTCATTTATTTGAATGTTAAAAAGGTCTATGTTTCTTTTGCTTGCATGGTAATATTTATAGGCTCGTGTATGACGTCTGGAAAACTATCTTTTCTTAAATGTTGCCATTTAAGGTGCTGTTACGAAATGTCCATCTGCGGTAAGGATTTAGGTCTGTTTCCGCGATTCCTGTTTGCGCGTTTTTAAAAAATTTTCCTGTTTGCGCGAAATCGGGGAATACAGTCCCCCTCCCAAAGTTCCTCAGGGGATGTCAGGATGAGTCATTAAGAAGAGTTGGGCAGTTTCTTTGTGAAGTTAGTCATCGTCTTGACATTGTTAGACTGAAGACGTGTCTTAGTTTAGGCTCCTCTCGAAATCTTTAGTTTCATTCCACTTTAAAATCTTTAGTATTAGCTGTTATTTTTCGTATCTAAATCAGTATGGATGTTTTAGAGATTATTGAAACTAAAAGGAAAAAGCCTTTAGCCCTTTACAAAGGTTATCAATATCGAATTCTGAATAGAAATAAGGAAAATGTAGTTTATTGGATTTGCATAAATGAAAAAATTAAAAGCTGCAAAAGCTCAATTAAGACCAAGGAAGAAGTTGTTTTAGAAGAAAAAATTCATTTATGTTAACCTGATACAGCACATTTTTTAGTAAAAAAACAAACATTTGTAGCAAAAATGAAAGCGAAAGAAGAAAATGTTCCACTTTTTCAAATTTGCAATGAAGAAATTGGAAAACTATACAATCAAGGCTTTGACATATTAACCAATATTCCGCAGTTTTCAAGTGTTAAAACAGCTCTATACAAATCTAGGCAAAGTGCCGAAGGATACGATCGAGAAGCTACATGTATGGAAGATTTAGAAATTCTTAATGAATTATTAGCAATGCATGATAACTTTAGTTTCTTGTTGTTCCATGAAAGATAGCCGAATTTTGGTATTTTCAAGTAAAGAAGGGGAGGGAAGCAATGAAAAGCGGCAAAACTTTCTTTATGGATGGAACTTTTAAAAGTTGCTCAAAGCTTTTCTCTCAAATTTATACTATCCATGTTAATATTGGAAGTACCTCTAACGAGATTAATGTTGTTCCTGTATTGTTTTGCTTACTTCCCGATAAGCGAAAGCAGACTTATGAGAGATTATTTCGTTTAATTAAAAATCATATTTCTGATTGGGATCCTAAAGAAATTGTGATGGATTTTGAAATTACAGTTATAATTTCGCTGAAAAATATTTTTCCTTCCTTAAATATAAGAGGTTGCAATTTTCACTTAAATCAGTGTCTGTGGAGAAAGATACAAGACTTGGGACTTGTTAACGAATATAGGCATAATGAAGAAATAATAACCCATCTCAGAATGTTCGCGTCCCTTGCATACATACCCGCGGAATATGTCGATGATGGTTGGCTGTGCATACAAGAAACTTCACTTCGTAATGCAAGATTAGAGGCATTTTATGATTACTTTGTTGAGCAGAGGCTTGAAAATGGCGTCGTAACTTTACAGATGTGGAATTCCAATGAAAAATTGCACAGGACAAATAATATTGTTTCAAGGATGGCATCATAAATTAAATTCTGTTGTTAGGAAAATCCATCCTAAAACTCTAGAACTGATAAAATTTTTGAAAAACGAAGCTAAAGAAAGTGATCATTTTCTAGATCGTCGTTATGTAAATTTAGAAGGGAAAAGAAGGAAAACAAGTGTTGTCAAAAAAGAGGAAAGAATCCAACCTATTAAGCAAGAATTTTACTCATCAAAAAATATAAGAAAGTGCTTATTATCTCTTTCTTATCTACGGAAATTCGATTAAAACATGAAAATTTTCTCTAAAAATAACTTAATAATATTTTTTTTTTTTTTAATAAAAGGAAAGTGACTAACATCACACAACTTTTAAACACGCCAGTATTTTTACTCTCAGTCCTAAGCCTGGAAAAGTGTGAAGGAAAGTTGAATTTTCTCTGTTATTAAATTGATAATTTTATTTATAAAGTATTTTCTGCCTTCTTTCCGCATGCTTTCGTGATTAATTGGAAGCATACTCGGGCGTGTATTCGAGAGGTCCAGGGTTCGAAACTCGGGGAGGGCACTGCATATTTTTCACGTTTGCTGCACTGATTAAACTTAATAACGTCACACTGTAATCAAATTTATGAAATTGTCTAATCGTAGCATGCATTTTAAGGGATTATCAGAGATTTCGAAAGCACGAATTTTAAGGGATTATCAGAATATCGCAATATTCGACGAATACTGAATTTTCCACTTTTTAAATATCCATCGTCAGCGTAAACTAAAGTCGTTTGCTATTTGCCTTAAAGAAGCTGATTGTATTTTACTCTTCAGTTACAACTGTTGAACCAGTGTTTCCGAAGTTTTTAATATTGCCATCATACGAATAAATTAAATTGCGAATCGCATTTACAGTTGGAATTGAAAGTGACTAACAAAGTACAGTTTCTCTTAAAAGAGAAGCTAGATGAATAGGAGATTTAGAAAAAGAGCATTTTAAAATGAAATAATATCAAATAAGTTGATAATAATTAGCAATTTCATTATATACAAATACATATGTGTATATAAAAATAAATGATTTAAAATATACTCTTTAACTATTTATATTTACTGTCAATAATTACAAACAAGTATATACACATAATTAATTATTTTAAATTAGTATGATAAATATATACAATCGCTGCTGAATCGTGCGCTATGCTTCTGGAATTTCTAAATTAAATCTTTGAAACTAACAAATTTACCTTTGACAATTAATAAATTTATCAATGGTTTCTATTAATGTATTTGGATATTCCGATGAATACAAGTAAAGCAAGTCCATTCAATCGAGATTCAGATGCTATATTTCTGAATTATGACTTTGACAATTTACAGCTAGGAAAAAAAAAAGCTTCTTTTGGCTAGGACAAAGCTTTCTCAGAAGCGGCCTTGATATTCGAGGTATATTTTCTTCTCATCTGCCTTTCTTTCCGCAACGGATATATATTCTGAGATTTTATTATAATTCACCTTTATGCAGAATTTCAGAAGAATACTGTTTTTACTTTAGGAAATGATCTTTTAGTTCATTGCCAAAATCATCGCAGAGTTTGAACATTTCTTCTTTTTTAAAAACAGTACTTCATTTATGCAAAGATATACAAAGACTCCGACTTCGTAAATATCTTTCGATTATTTCTTTTAAAAATTCTTTTTTTAAATCTAAAAAATTTTTGCTTTCCTAAATTTCGGAAGAGGCCAACGCCCAGTCGGCCCCCCATTATGGAACGGTTACAGCCGAAAACATCGCGGCAAAAACATCGCGGACAAAAACGTCGCGGAGAAAACAACGCAAGGCGAAAACGTCGTGCTACAAAACATCGTGAGAGAAAACATCGCAAAGAGAAAACATCGCAGTCCTAAAACATCGTGATACAAAACTTCGTCGTCGAAAATAAAGCGGTTCAAAAACTTCTCAATTTAAAAACATCGTCGTCGAAAATATCGTGATAAAAAATAAAGTATCTACAAATCATCGCATGACGATAACATCGCAGACATGCTTTTTTCATACATGCTTTTCGCAAACATGCTTTAATAACTGTAAATGGATATTCCCATAATGATTTGTGAGCGCAAGATGGAAAGAATGATAATTTTTACTTTCACATTTTTTTATTAACTAATAAATTTTTGCTGAAAAAGTAAGAAGGAAACAAGCATAGCAAATTAATGCAACTTATAGCAATTAATAGAATTTTAAACCGACATAGTTAACTAACAAAGGCCATTAATAAACAATTTTTTATAAAGTTTTTACTGGTAATTTTTCATTAAAAGTATAAGCTATAAATTGCATTTAATTTTCTATGCTTAATTTTCCTTCTTACTTTTTCAGCAAAAGTTTGTTAGTTAATAAAAAAATGTGAAAGTAAAAATTATCCTTCTTTCCATCTTGCGCTCACAAATCATTATGGGAATATCCATTTACAGTTATTAAAGCATGTTTGCGAAAAGCATGTCTGCGATGTTATCGTCATGCGATGATTTGTAGATACTTTATTTTTTATCACGATATTTTCGACGACTATGTTTCTAAACTGCGAAGTTTTTGAACCGCTTTATTTTCGACGACGATGTTTTGTACCACAATGTTTTAGAACTGCGATGTTTTCTTTTTGTGATATTTTCTCCCACGATGTTTTGTAGCACGACGTTTTCACCTTGCGTTGTTTTCTCCGCGACTTTTCGCCCGCGATGTTATCGACGGACACCTTATGGAACCCCTTTGGAAGGGGGGTAATGAAGATTGATGATTTCGCGCAAACAGGAATGTTTCTGACAACCGCGCAAACAGGAAGACACCGCGGTGAGATAGCCTGCCCGCAAAGCGGGTTTAGTGTTGCCAGACAATGGCAAGGGCAGAAAGGGTTGCCATTTGTGGCGATAAATCGCATATTTATCGATATTTGACGACAAAATTGGCGATATGCCATAGACGGCTGGAGAACCTTCTAGAACGAATTCTTACCGGTTAGGAGCAGAATGTTCTAGAAGGCAGCCCAAAAGCTATGTAAACTCTGCCTGCACGCGGAATAGCAGTCAGTCAGTTAATGGTCAGTAAGTGAGTCTCTTAGTGAATCAGTCAGTGCCTCCTCTAGCGAGTAGTGTCTCGTAGTCTATCGAGTTAATCGTCAGTCTAGTGTCGAGTTGGTCTTCGAGAGTATGGTCAGTCTAGCGAGTGCATCGTCGAGTATATCAGTGTATCATCGAGTACATCGCGAGTTGTAGCGTTAAGAGTCTCGAGAGTACGTTGAGTTCCGAGAGCGACCGAACAGAGTCGGGAACTGTACTCTGGTGCTTTGCGGTGAAGCTGTCTTCACCGTTACAGCGTGTTAGCCTGAAGGCTGTGATTGTTTTAGTTTGGCATAGTTTTTCGACGACTGTAAACGTGTGTTTGGAGCTGTCCTGTGTAATACTGGCTAATAAATTGTGTTTTGATACTTCGTCAGGTGTCGTCGTTAATCACTCTAAATCCACGAACCCGTACAAGAACGCAACAGTCCTATAATATCATTATTTTATTATCCCCACTGCCTAATTGACATCTGTCTGAGATTTTACGATTAAACTTAGCAAACAACTTTTTTTTTTTTTTTTATTATTTTAATAAAAACTTACAAATTGCTTAACAAAATGAGCAGTGTTAAATCACTATACAAGATTTTTAACAATTTATCTTATGAATCAATCTCTTCATTTTGTTTTTTAATCGCATGTGTGACTGGTGTCAGGAATTCGAAGCTACAGGAAACTAAAGCATTAACTCAAAATTAACTTCCATTTCATGAGGGCAAGGCAGACAACAATAATATAAATTATTTACAAATCACTGGTCAGATTTAAAGCCTAACAACCTGGCTTCGTTACCTCGCAACTACAATATGATTTCGATCAAACCCGTAAGTTCATAGCTCAACACTAAGATTCAGTGAGGGGATGCTGAAGTTTCCAGCTAACTCTCTTAACTAATTCTCATTCACATTTTCGCTTCATCTAAATTTTCTGGTGGAGCAGACGAAACGGTAGAAGTGCAGCAAAGGTTCAGCGGAAGAAATAATGTGCTAATTAAAAATAAACCTTGTAAGTAGAATGTGATTTTCTTTTCTTTATATTTTCTTAGCATACAATTTGTGCCCAAGATTAATTAACATTAATCTTGGGCACAAACACCATAGCCATTTGAATGCAAACCTTTAATAATGTGACCAAGTCATCTCCTCTTTGCATAGTGCGATTATTTCAACATTGCAATTCCTTTTATGCAAGTTCATTCCTGACGTTAAGTTAACATTCAAGGTCTTCGCCTGTCTCAAGATTGCTTCAGAGACCTCTGGTTTCTTTTGGTTTCTGTTTAAAGCAGCTGCTGTATTAATACCTTTCTGTATTATTTTCAATGCTGCTATATTCATACTTTTCTATACATTTCATATGTTTATTCAAAAATTTTAAAGTCAATCAGTAAAAACATGACCTGTAGCTCATAAAAGATTTGTGGCATAGTCATTATATTTTGAGACAAGTAAAAGAAAATCGTTTTAGAGTTCTTTATCCTGTATGTAAAACCATAATTTGCGAAGGGGGTGGAAAGATTGACAATTTTGAACAGATAAAATGAAATAAAAAAAGTGATCGACTCTTTTTCTCGGTACGTTTTTGTTAATGCTATTACAACGGTTCAAGGATTTCTGTAATGAAGAGTTTGAAACCAAGAGAGGATATCACAAACACATTGTAGGACATTGACACTAAAAAAACAGCACCGGAGACACATTGACGTCAATATGTTCCTTTAAAACTTTGACCTGAATTATTGTTTTAGTTTTTGAATTGTTTTGTTTAAAGTTTTTGAATTATCTGATATAAACGATGTGCGTGTGGTACGAACCGATATGCTTCCGGCGAGAAGAGAGAGATACGATTGTCAAAGCAAATGCTCTCCAGCCGTAATTTACAGTAGCAATTCACATTTACGATAAAAATAGGAACCTACGCTATATTTTGTAAGTAAAGTAAATTGTGACATCTTTGAACGCCTTTTCTAATTTTTGGGATCAACTTCTAGTCTTCATCTCAAGCCAATGGAGCGTTTTGTCCTATCTGTAAAGAAAAAAAGTTTTCATGTGTTGTAAGATTTTCTTTCCTAATTTACCGCGTGCTTTTGTTGTGTAACTGTAAAGCATATCCGTCTGGCAATCGGAAGATCTGGAGTTCGAGTCTCGCAGAGGGCATTTGCATTTTTCACATGACTGCTCCAAAATAAAATGCCTACTGGCTTGAAAAATGTTTTGTGATGTCTGCTGAAATTTTGTAAAATGTTTATATTTTTGCTGCTTTTGTTTCTCTTCTATATTTGTAAAAAAAATATATATATCAAGACTATAAAATCGGCAGCATATACAATTTTACGAGGGTCTTTATTTAAGTAAGATGCGTTTTTCAATCAAAAGAATTAAGTATTTTTCAAAAGCTCATTTATTTTCTGAGTTGACATACTAGATTTCTCTATTTTTTACATAATTTCCTTATTGTTTTGAAACAGTTATAGTAACGAACAACAAGTTTCAGATACCCTCCTCACAAAACTGTGCCGCTGTGAAGAAAGCCAATTAATTAATTATTATCCTTTTCACTTCTTCATAGGTGTCTTGACCTTCCTCGAACAGTTTCATCCATTTACGTGCTTTACTGCCACTCATTAGATTGTCACCGCACGCTTCTCATATCTTGGTGGTGAATATCCGCAGTTTTATTGTTTCCTGCGATTACCAATCCAGTTACTGACGGTATTCCGCAGTTGGCCGAGGGACTGAATTTTCTTACGCATTTTAACCTCGAAGCCTAAAGAAAAAAAGAAAGGGAGGCTGCGCGCGCATCCATTTTCACATATGCGCGAAATTTCAAACAATATTCGCAAATGGACCTTACTTAAATAATCTATGCATATGCATAAAGCATTGAATTAATAACTTTAAATTTAAAACCATTAATACTGTTTTCAATTTGATTATTTTCCTTTTCTTATTATACTCATTGATTTATCTTATCACTCAATCTCTGCATTTTGTTTTTTAATCGCATGTGTGACTGATGGCTTATATTTGAAACTTTTTAATGATAATATAATACCATCCCTAAAAAAGCTTACGATTGTGTACGAGAAAACTGCTCGAATCGACAGACTTTTATGTTACTAAATCTTCATTGTATGATAAAATAATTTTATTTAACAATTAAAATCATCACATTGTAGAGTTATTGAGGTTTTCGAAGCAAGGAACATGAAAAATGTGCAGTTCCATCGCCGAGATTCGAACTCTGGACGGGCTCCAATACACTATGAAGCCGCGTAGTTGGAAGGGAGATAATACTTTACATTAGCGGTTCTCAACCTTTTGACTAACACGTACCACCTAAACAAAAACTAAAAATCTTTAGTAGCACGACTACAGTTTACAATGATTATTTTTCAGTTTCTGAATAGAAATATTAAAATAGTATTTTGTCATTTGCACAACCATTGGCTGTATTAAATATGCAACATAAAAAATATTAGATTAAAAACTGGTTTGCATTTTAATTATCAAAATTTAAGTTATAATACTTTAATTATAAAATTTATTGTGAAATTTGGGCCTGTTTAAGAGAGATATTTATGTCTGGTCATATTTATGTCTGGCCTTCTTTATGTCTGGTCATATTTCACTTAGCTTTAACCGTAAATTAAGATCCACTTTTAATTTTGTTCTGTAATTTTTTTTTTCAAATATAACATGGAAGAAAATCCTTGTTCACACAAATAGGTTGTACAAAATGGCAATAAAAAGTTAATAGCCTTATTCGCAATGCCTTTAAATTCTTTTTTTCGGTTCAGCCAAAAGTCAACAAGTGTGTTATTTTTAAAATCTTCAGTTAGAATTCGATGACAGGAAATCTCTATCAATTGTTCGTTTTATTTGCGAGATTTTTGAATTTAAAAAAAAAAAAATTATGTTTTGAATTTAAAAAGTTAAAAATTTGTTGCTTCTTTGCGTACCATCTATTGTTCTCTAGCGTAACACCAATGGTACGCGTACCACCGGTTAAAAATCGCTGCCTAACATTATATGTTATTCAGATATACGAGACTCTAGTTATAATATTAACTTACTTTTAATTTTTTTCTCGTTAACCTTCGTATGCTATAAACGTGTTATCGTTCTTAAGTTTAGAACGCTAATGTACTAATGCGCAAGTAATGTGCTAATATTGGCCAAGACTAGAACCGACTAAAACTTTTATTGACTGCGAACTTGTCGTTACTACTAAAAAGTTAACAAATTCAATCGCCGTTGCTTGCGGGTCTTGGAATACAACAAAGCTTAAGTATGCACAAAGCAAATGGTAGATTTAATACCTAACAAATGAGCTCCGAATTACGCGCGATCTCTAACCGCAAACACTATCAAGTGGAGAAATTATTCATAGAAACCAGCAAAAGCCAAAAGGAGTGCAGCTCAGGAAAAAAAAAATTAAGTTTACTGGTACTCTCAATTTAAACCTTCACTTGCTAATTAAATACTTTGTAATTTACACATTTGTCGAGGCTGACGGAAGATATAGACGTAAAAGACAGAATTACCGCAAAAATAATGCCTTAATTAAAATAAGCTTTACAAAGTTGTCTGCATCACTTTTTTGTTCTAAACTAAATAAAGTTTATTATTATTAGTTTTGATTATGCCTTTCTAGTCAAAGAAAATTAAGTTTATATACCTGTTTTTGATTTTTCCGTTGATTTAAATAAAGTAAAAGGATAATAATAATGCATGTTTTAAAGAATTATAAAATAAATTTAGACGAATAGGTATGATTAGCATACAATATTTGGCAACAAAATAAGCAAAAAAGAGCAGTTGCATATTGTGCAGTGTAGTGATGTTTTTTAAAGAATTTCACCATTTTGGTCGAACATCAACAACTTTATATTTAAACCAAACTTACAAATCGAAACATTTTCAAGCACAAGGATCTTTTCAAGGAAGTAACTTTCAAACGCGAGAATCTATATACTTTTAACTGGATATTTATTTGGTAGTCACTTTCCTATCAGCTCTCTTGCTGTTCGATAAAATATAAGATATTTAGCTTTCAGACGTAATCTGTTTGTTGCTGATGAAAAAAACTAAGCTATTTAAAATCAATGAATATTATTTTGAATATATATGAATATTATTTTTTTTCAATCCGATTCCGTTTAAAAAATGCATTTAATTCATGATGTAATTAATTTAAAATATCAAATTTTTTTACAGAATTATGTTATATATTTTTCCACTTTCCACATGTTCCCATGCTAGTCTAAATGAATATTTATCTAGTATTTTATGAAATGTTTCGTTATTCCACCAGGGCCATCTCAATGGATAATCACTGCTAAAACAACTCTTTTAGGAGAGCATTAACTCAGCCCTTTCAGATTTTTACTTCCTTATACGAAGAAAGGAAGTATTATAATCACGAACAATTTCGGGTATCATATTTCAATGGAAATATCCATTCTGACAGTTCCTGAATCCATCTAAACCAGGGGTTTCCAAACTTTTCAGCCTGCGGGCCATATTGGCTCTCTCACGAAGCTTCGAGGGTCAAAATCCAGTTGATTCATCATACCACGGCGATGCAACTATAATGAACAGCATACACGTTTTTAAACGAGGCAGTGAAACTTTTGTGATTGGTTATATACTCTATGATCTTATGGACTAAATTAATATTGCACTTATATTCCGGCTAAGGTTTTTATAACTTTAGTTAATCTGCATGCAATAGTTGTAGAATTATCAACAATTTAAAAGTTGTTTAAGTGCTGCTAAGCCTAACGAAGTCGCATTTGCTTACATTATAAGTTCTTGTTTTGTTTGAAGCTGCTTTGAGTTTTTGTGTATTTTTGACTGGCCGCGAAGTTAGAACTGAGTCGATTGAGTAAGAAATATATTTCTGTAATGATATTCGAGGAAATAAGTGTAAATGAATTTAATAGGACGTATGAGGAAGTCATGTGTGTTCACATGAGATTTTTATATAGAGTGTTACTGTATTTCACTTATCGTAAATTTAGAAAAGGCTGTATAATGATTATAATATGTTTTATATAGAACGTGCATGGTAGGCAACCGATTTCTAGATTGGCTGTTATATACAATACTTAATATGCATGTTATTTGTTAGTTTAAATTTTATAAAATTATTTTAAAGAAACCCTGGCGGTCCGGACCATTAGAACTCGCGGATCAGATTCGGTCCTCGGGCCGTAGTTTGGAGATCCCTGATCTAGACGATGTTTCTGTCAGACGTCTGTACGTACGGACAGAATAAAGGCCCCTTTTTCTTTTTCCAAGACGGACTGGGAAATGGATTTAAAACTGGATTCATATTTTCGAAGTGAGGTCTGTACGTGTATATTATGTATATATCTCGCATAACTGGAAAACGATTAGCCGTAAAAAGTTGAAATTCTTTATATGAGACCGCTATAACATCTAATTGTTTACCTCCCTTTTTTATTGCAGTCGCCAGGACCGGACGTTACACGTATATACACAAACCTTACCTTATTAAGTCGTTACGCGGTCCTTATTTTCGCAATCGTTGATCGTAGTCATATACTTCCAATTATGGAAGTATTTTAAATGACGAAAATATTTATGTTTTGGGCAATATCAGATTTAAAAAAAAATTTTCTACAAATAACGAAATCTAACTTTTAATGCGATAAGTTTTAGACTCATTGTGAAAAAAATGAAATTATGGGAAATTTGACTCTCGTACAACAATTGACCGGGGCATTTAATTTCAAAATTTGCAGTTTTTGATGTCATTTCCAACTTACTGTGAGAAATGGATTGATTAAATTAGAACAATCCGAGGAGATAAGTTTAGATGAAGTGCAGCAATAAATATGTATAATTTAATAGTCAGCACAAGGAAGTCATATGCTGTCCACATCGGAATTTTTATCATCGTTTATGAGCTATTCTTACCTGGGCAAAATGTCTTTTAAATGGATAGAATTAGAAGCGAAACTAAAAATGCAGTTTATCTGGATTTTAATAATATGCTAATCGAAATATTACCCCCTTTCTTTAATTTTTGAATTCCATCATGATTTTAATTAAATATAATTTAGTTGTATATGCTGCATTACACAAGCTATCAAGTGAAACAAACGTATACTGAATGATTAAGTGTTTAATTTATTAAATAAATGCACAAGCCTCCTTGTTAATTTACGATAAAATAATATCATAGCAAATTTTTAAAATGTAATTTTACACATTTATGCTTGCAATTAATTTGCGTTTGAACTTGTCAGCAACTAAGAAAATGCTGATAAACTAACATTACTCTGCTTATAGATTAGAATTAACTTTAAAAAAAATAATAGATGTCGAAACATAGAAATTTATGCTCTGAAACCCGCCCCTCTTCAAAAACTGCACCTATCTATGTTCACAAACAATACAGTTGTTCTTCGTTTACTTGCACAGCACAGTTGTTGTTTTATTCTTTATTACAGAGAAAGCGAAGAACGGGTTTGATATTCAGACGAATTTGTTAAATTTTATGAAGCCATCGGCTATATAGTATATTTATGTTACTATTGTTTTATATTGATATATATGAAAACTACATTCTTTATTACAAACCTCTCTTTTAAATGTATGTTTTATTTACCCATGCTCCTATTTAACCAAAATGTATATGTATTTATGCTCATACCGTACTGAAATTCGTATGCAAAATTAGACCCCGAACTCTGATTTACATGTTTTTCGTCATTTCAACCTATCGCATAACTTCGGGTCCTTAGTGTATATAAGTTATCAGGTTCAATTGTTTCTTCTAACCTTCTTCGGAAACATACAATGACCTGACTAGAACAGAGAGCTTACTAAAGCTATGTTCACTAATTGTAGTAAGTAGACAGGATACAGACGAAGGGTATACAAAACCCTTTATTTTTTTTCTTTATATACAATGACTTCCGTACTTCGGAATACAATGACCCTCCACTCGGGGTCTAACTTAAAAGATATCAAAATAAAACTAAACTCTAATTTAACTTTAGAATAAGATTGGCCTTATAATAACAGGAAGCGTATGTAGCACAGAGACTGTGAACACTACAATACGTTTAATTTATCAAGAGGATTAAAACCTCTGGCCTGGAAGGCAAAGTAGCAACTGCGTAACTTCTAAGGTAAGCGGCCTGCTTCGAACTCACGGCTTCCTCTCTTCTGCTTGGCAAAAAAGGCCACACTTAAATACTTGGCGTTCGCCAGACAACTTTGCATAAACTCCTTCACGCTTATAATTCTGGCCGGAAGTAGAAAATAAGAAGTGATAGTAAAGATTTAAAATAAAATACACGTTAGTAAAACTTAAGATCCTTACATACTTCCCGCCAGAGTTAATTAGTTTGAAACTGAGGTCTAAAACGACCTTGTTGAAAACTTTTAGCTCTAGAAACTAACGCGAGGCCAACCTTTTACAATCATAACTTAGCTAGAAACTAGAAAATTTAAAAGAAAGAAATTTGTTACAATAGCAGCTCCCGGAATATACAACAATCTTTTTTCTTTTTCATCTGTACTGCATCTAAACAGGAGCTTTATTCAATTCTGGTTCCTTCCAGAGATCTGGAAGGAAAACTAGTTTAATGAAATGTTACAGAATGACATTGCAAATAACATATAGAATATACTTTTCTTAACATTCTTATTTCATTCATGACTATTTTAATTATCTCTCCCCGTGCTCTCTGACATGTGTTGTAAAAACACCAAACACGAATGTGTTTCTGTCTATGTGTTCAACACTTCCTCCTACAATCAAAACACTAACGTGTTAAAATTCAACATACGAGACCTCTTAACACACCCTAATTTCAACTCTAGACCCTGAGGTACTATTCTGAAAGTGGCTAACTCTAAAGTGTAGCGTCAGAGAGCCTAACTACATCATTCAACCTTTAACACATATTCACCATGATTTAATCTTCACAGTCACACGAATAACAAATTTTTAACATTACTTTCACTTTTACCATATCACGGTATTTCTAAACATTCAAAATAACAGTTCACATGTATACAAGAACATATCAAGATGCCGTTAATTTTACACATTTGAAAACATACATTAGTAGTACATTGTTAACTTCTATTCTTTTCAAAGCAAGTGCCAATTCTTTCTACATTGAAATAATACTACATTTCAAAAAGTCTTTCAGACTAAAACTTCTTTCTTGTTAGAATGTTTTAAATAAAATTTATACAATAACTTTTTACAATATTTAAGTTCTTACACAACGCTATTATACATCAACTTTAGTTTTACGCGCGAGTAATTGAAAAACATAATAAGAAAATCGGTCACAACTCATTTCTCGCCCTTTTGGCGATAAAGGTAGACCTCGCATGAGGTAAAACTTCTTGAAATCTGCCACTTGCAGTAAGAATGAAAGATTAACTTAAGTTTGTAAAGTAACATAAAATTTTACTTATCTTTGTAATATTCAGACATCCTTTTCTGGGCCCAGTCTTTAAAGGTGCTGCAGACCGTAGCTTGGTTGATCCTCTTTCTTGTACGGGCTCGCCCTTCAGTGCTTTCCTCTGGAAGCTTCCGTTTTTCACCACTACGGCCACCCTTGAACATCTTCCTTCTGTCCTCTGCTTGTGGTCTTGGCCGTTTGAAGGCAGCTGGTCTTGGTGGAACCGGGAAACTTCTGTCGTGATCCTGCTTGGACCTCGTTGTTGGCCGTTCAAATTTTTCTTGTACTTTTTCCTCCGCCGCTGATGGCCCTTCCGCAGTTCGGCGACTTTTGCTGCGGAGAGTTCTGTCGGATGAGTCAATCTTCCGTTTCACAGCCGGGTTATAGTTGCCGTCCTTTCTCCCGGTCTTTTCCACATACGTCGTCCTTCTCCCTTCTTCATTCTGGGGGTGTTCGTGAACTCTGTTTTTTGGACGGTGGAACGGCTTCTTTTTCTTTTTACCTTCAGTTTTTCCGCGGGGCAATTTTCTTTTCACTTGCTTCTGTCTCTCATTGGCTTGCCCTTGTACTTGTCGTTTTCCCACCTCTGGAACTTGTACCTGCGGTGTCTGCCGTACCGGATCCTGCAAAAGATCTGAAAAGATTTGCATTTTATTACGATCGAAGTAGGGCTTGATTTGATCAATGTTTGCGGAACAGGTTTCACCATTTCTTGCCTTTAACACTACAACAGCGTGAGTTATTTTTTCTATAACATATGGTCCTTCAAAGCGTGGAAAAAATTTGGCAGTTTTATCTTCTGGTGCTGAAGAAAGTGAATGCTTAATTTTTAGTACTTCATCCCCTACTTTATAAGTTACTCCCCGTCATTTCAAGTCATAATACAATTTTTGTTTTCTTTGTGCTACTTCCGTATTCTTTTTTGCTTCTTTTATTAGTTTTTCTATATCACCCATTTTAAATTCTGGGGCTCTTTGTTGCACATAAAATAGTTTATCTAACGGTGTTATAACCTTTCTGCCTAGAAATAACTCAGCAGGAGTTTTGCCCGTTGTATCATGTTTTGCGGTCCTAAGGGCGAAAGCAAATTCATTGACATAGTTATCCCAGCTTTTATGAAAATTTTTAACATAACTACGGATAATTTTCACTATATTTCTGTTGACCCGTTCCGCTATATTTGATTGCGGCCGATACGGGACCATTTTTAAATGACGTATGCCCAGTTTTTGGCACATGTCTTCAAATATATTACTTACAAATTGAGGACCATTATCCGATATAACTTTTAGGGGCGCCCCGTATTTTAAAATATATTTATTTAAAATAGAATCGGTAACTAATTTCGCGGAGGCTCGTTTTAAGGGAACAATTTCGGTCCATTTACTAAAATGATCAACTATAACAAGGAGATAGCGACTTTTGTTTAACTGACTTTTTGGGAAAGGGCCCAATAAATCGATGCCGATTATTTCATTTGGAAATTCAGATTTAATACTATTTAGAAACCCGGCCGGGCGGAAATTAATATAATTAACGGCTTGACATGTTGGGCAGGACTGGACATACGCCCTTGTTAACTTTTGCAGTTCAGGAAAGTAGACTGCCTCGCGTACGCGTTGAGTAGTTTTTCGAATACCAGCATGAGAAGCTAAAGGGCTGTCATGGAGCTCTTGCAGGATATTTAATCTAAGACTAGCTGGGATAACAGGTCGAAATTCGTTGTTGGAATTCGTCGTTTTTGTATAAAATAATAGACCATCTATTAGTTCGTAATGGGCCGCCCTATTTCTTATCGCCACAATATCTTGGTGGCTAAAATTTTCAGGATCCTTCAAATACTCATAAATACTTCCAAACTCAGGATCCTTACCCAGTTCGGTTATTACAGTTTCTCGGGAATTTATTGTACACGCTGTCAGCATTGCAACTTTTACGGTATTACCCTGTTCGTCTAATTTAATTCGTGACTGGGCATCTGCTACGATATTTTCCTTTCCGGGGGTATGCTTGATTACCAGATTATATTCTTGCAGCTTGAGTGCCCATCTTATTAACCTTGGGGATAAATTTTTCCCAGAGTACAATCTAGTTACCGCCGCATGATCAGAATATACTGTTATCGGCGCCTTTCCAAAATAGACTCGGAACTTTTGCACTGCTAACAGAACTGCAAGTGCCTCTCTCTCGGTCGCGGAATAGTTTCTTTGTGTTTGATTTAAAGTTCGGCTAAAAAATGCCACTGGCTGCTGATTTTGCGAAAGTACCGCTCCTTCCGCATAATCCGAAGCATCCGCTGAAATTTCTAAATTTTCATCCTTTTCAGGAAATTTCAACACAGGGGCTTGCGTTAATGCTTGTTTTAATTTTTCGAAAGCACTATTGGCTTCGGCCGTCCACGAGAATCTTGCCTTTTTCCTTTTTAATTTTAACAATGGCTCAGCGATAGCCGCAAAATCTTTTATAAAGGACCTATAATATGAACAAAGTCCTAGAAAAGAAGAGAGCTTCTTTGCCGTGTTTGGAGTCGGATACTTTTGTACAGCGATTATTTTTGATTCATCTGTCTCGATCCCTTTTTGCGATATTTTGTAACCTAAATATTTTAATTCAGGGGCTGCAAATTTGCATTTTTCGACATTAACTTTTAGACCGGCCTCATTTAATAAAGAAAACACCTGTCTTAAATCCTGTACATGTTGGTCTAGATTATCACTAGTAATAATGATATCGTCTAAATAGATAAATGTGGACTTTCCGAGAACAGGTCTTAACACAATGTCCATGCATCGCTGAAATGTTGCTGGGGCGCCTGAAAGGCCAAACGGCATACGCAAAAATGCATAAGTGCCAGACTTGGTTATAAAAGCAGTCTTAGGCACGTCCTCAGGCCTGATCCCTATTTGAAAATAACCATTCGTTAAGTCTAAAGTCGTCATAAATTTGGTTGATTTTATGTTCCTTAAAATTTCTTCTATAATCGGTAACGGATATACCGGATATTTCGTTATGGAATTTAATTTACGGTAATCAATAGCGAATCTCCACCTTTTTGGATGCTCCAAAAAATAATCATTATTTTTCTTACATAAAACCACCGGACTAGCATAACTACTTGAGATAGGCGTTACGATCTTTTTACGTAGCATATCGGTAATATGCCATTCTATAATTTTTTCCTTATTCTTATCATACCGGTATGGTTTTTGACGAACCGGCAATGCATCTCCGGTGTCAATACTATGGTTAGTAACCTGGGTAAATCCTGGAATATCACTAAATAAGGAAGCAAATTCACTTACCACTTGTCGGATTCTATCTTGCTCGTCATTAGGCAGGTGGTCAAGATTTAACCTTGGCGGTTCAACCTTTTCTACACGCACTGGTTTCATCGTCAGCTTAAGAGACGCTTCATTAAAATCCAGTGTAGCTTGTGCGTCTGAAAGAAAGTCTATTCCTAGTATTAAGTGTGCTTGCAAATTCTTTACTATAAAAAACATCACCTTTACTTGTTCGTCCTTGATACGGATGTACAAAGGTACTTTACCTACGCACTTACATTGTTCTCCTTGCGCCGCTAATACTGTTGTATTATCCGCATTATATATGCGGTATTTGCGAAAATACTTTCTAAAAAAGACTTCTGCCACACAGGAACACTGCGCGCCGGTATCCAGGAGTGCGGTGGCCGGGATATTATTTACCAAGACTTCAATCTTCGGAAGAGTTAAATTTTTCACCATTACTGTATTTAACTTGTAGGAAGAGGGGTTTTCCTGGCCTTCGGATTTCCGCACCCTCTCGTCAGCAGAAATCCGTTTTAGTTTAAATTATTTTTCCTTTCGGTGCTTTCCTTCTTTCTCCACTGGCCTTGAGACTTTTTTCCTGGGTTGCTATTGAACTGTCGACGTTCGCCGGCTGTTTTTGAATGCTCGGGTTTCCTTGCCCACTGATTCGCTTTTTCTCCGTAGCCATGTGCTTGAGTTTGCTGTAGTCTTGGCGTACCAAATTGGTTTCGCTGTTGATATTGGCGTCTTCTTTCGACGTCCCCCGTTCTTCTACTTTCAAACTGGATTGCTAGCTCAAATAATTTTTCCAGTGTAGTCGGATTTCTCAATTCAATAAAGTCTTGCACTTGGGGTAGTAACCTCGGCAAAATCACTTGAATTATTTCAGGATCCGGACGGTTTCCATACAAGAGCTTGAAAACGTGAATTTTTCTTAAAATAAAACTCGAGAGGTTTTCCATTCTTTGTTGATATATACTGAAAAGTTCTGTTTCTAATTTCTCACGATCCCTTACAACAGGGAAGGCTTTTAGTAGGGCAGTCTTGAAATTTTCGTAGGTATAGGTGGGACTTCCTGCTTGACCCAAGAGACTTCTGCCGATACATTTGAACCAGTTAAGCGCTTGGCCCCTCAAAGCGCTGGTAGCTAAGGTAACTTTTTGAAACTCGTGCACGGGGTAGAGCATGAAGTGGTCATCCAATTTTTCCAAAAAACTGGTTACCTGTGAGTTTCCATTAAACGTTGCTTCTGGTTTCATCGAAGCGCGCATGGTCTGGACAATGTACCCAAATCCTTCCAGGGCGGCAGCTGGCATTTCTGGATTCTGAGCTGTTTCTGCAGGCAGCACAGGTTCTTCTTGAAACTCGGCCATGGTTATTCTTCGTCGGGCGCCACTATCAGGTTCAATGTTTCTTCTAACCTTCTTCGGAAACATACAATGACCTGACTAGAACAGAGAGCTTACTAAAGCTATGTTCACTAATTGTAGTAAGTAGACAGGATACAGACGAAGGGTATACAAAACCCTTTATTTTTTTTCTTTATATACAATGACTTCCGTACTTCGGAATACAATGACCCTCCATTCGGGGTCTAACTTAAAAGATATCAAAATAAAACTAAACTCTAATTTAACTTTAGAATAAGATTGGCCTTATAATAACAGGAAGCGTATGTAGCACAGAGACTGTGAACACTACAATACGTTTAATTTATCAAGAGGATTAAAACATCTGGCCTGGAAGGCAAAGTAGCAACTGCGTAACTTCTAAGGTAAGCGGCCTGCTTCGAACTCACGGCTTCCTCTCTTCTGCTTGGCAAAAAAGGCCACACTTAAATACTTGGCGTTCGCCAGACAACTTTGCATAAACTCCTTCACGCTTATAATTCTGGCCGGAAGTAGAAAATAAGAAGTGATAGTAAAGATTTAAAATAAAATAAACGTTAGTAAAACTTAAGATCCTTACAAAGTGATGGCGAACCTATGAATACGCGAACCTATTTTGCACGACAGGCATTTCCAGAGCTGTAGATTGAAAGAAAAAGTTGCATAATACAAAAATATTTGCCCCTTGCAACGCCTTATCATTGCCAACGTGTGCTGCCTTTACCTCTTGCGTTCAAGTGCATTTTTGCCAGATGGATGACATGGATGGAAAGCGGATGATTCTATATGAGACACGGCACCAGAGATAAACTAGAGTTTATCCAAATTGACAACGCAGAGGTCAAAAGGTTTGCCATTACTGGTGTATGTAATAGACTTAAATTCGTTAGTAATTATTACTTATGTGTTTAAAAACTATGTACTGCTACTAATATAAAAACTCCCAAAGTGAGCGCTTATGAAATGTTACGTCACTGACTTGTTTTTCTAAACTTACCTTGTTGTAGAACGTTGTGTGTTTGTAGGTATGTCTTGATCAAAATATTAAATAAAATGAAGTTCGTTTTCAAACACTGTAATGTTTTCTTAATCTTCTACCAGCCACTATCTATTTTTCCCGTTTACTTCCCTCACCTCCTATATTTATTACTCAAGAAAAGAACAAATATTTGGGTTTTTCAAATATGCGGATGGGCTGTGATCACAGTTAGTCAAGATAGTTGGATATTCGGAATTCTATTGTACAGTATTTTAAAGCCTTTATCGGTATAAATAAGAATTCTCTTTGAAGACGAAATATTGCGGAGTGAAAACAAGTTAAACAATGTTTGAAAATTCTGCTCACATATCTGCTTGTATATGAAAGGAGCGTGATGATCGTTTAAAGAAAATACTGCCCAGCTTTAAAAATAATGAACTTTATTTTTTTATACATTTTTCTAAAATTACATGCATTCCATTTCCCATGTCCATACAATGTCTCAATAACAAAAACTCTAAAAGTAATTTAGAGATATTGCAAGAAAAGTAAAAAATAAATAAAAAAGAATTGCCCTTGTCACATGTATCTTCGGTTTGAAATAAGTGGCCGGAAGATTAAAGGAAGAAATCCCGACGCATTTGCACGAGATAAGTTCTTGCAATGGGCCCGCAACCCTCCCATTTTCTTCAGTTATTATCTTTGAACACGTGGTTGCCACACCCGGCCGATCCGTCAAAGTCCTACTTTTCGACGCTTCCGATTTCTTAATAAACGTAAATGACGTAATTAAATAATTTCATTGAAGGGAACTGACACCTATGCGTAACCCTCGTATTAGAAGCGACTCATTTATCAAGTAGGACTGTCGATGAGTGGGATGGAAGGGATTCTTCAATTCAGACACCACGTCGGAGAGCAGGTTTTGAAATCTTTCTCTGGTTTACAATTTTAAGCTTCGAATTTCAAAGATCCTCTCTCAGCACTTTTTTCCCCTTTAAATGCGTAAATAATGCTAGTTATTTCATTTATATTTAGAAATCCGATGTTTAAGATTTAATTTGATTCTGATAACTTGTTCATTTGGATGTAGTAAGAGATAGTAAGTCGAATGTAATCTTTGCTAAGATTTGATTCAAATTGAACCCAGAAAATGTGATATGCATATGGAAAAGATGTTATCTTAATCGAGCTCTGATAATGTTCGCCATGGGTATCTACATTGCTTTAAAAAATGACATAGTTGATCTAATAATATTCATAAACTTGTCCAGGTGTCTCTGGATGAGAAGACAAGTTTTTATTCCAAGATCTTCTGATCGATATATATTGCTGCGCAGAGAAGATTAAATTGAGTTATTTTAATCTCGGCACAGCACGCGAGGGCTATGTACCTAAGGGGAGGTTCGCCTTTGCAGAGAATTTTCTAGGTGAACCGAGAAAAGGCGACATGATAATAAATGCTTTAAATGCGATAAAAAGTATCACGAAAATAGAGAAATAAATTCTGAGAAAATGATTTAATTTTAAACAACTACACGTACTTAGTGACCAAATTAACACGGTAATCATTATGAAACAAGGCCATACACTTTTTATTTAGACGTGGCATTCATTCCACGAATGCTCGAATACTTTTCTATGGACCACATGCACACCAAGTTCTCCACTTCGCTAAGAAGGCGTTAGAGAGCATTCACTTGACGATAAATGATGTTTTACTGATATGAGATGTGAGAATCATGCAGATTAAAAAATCCCCAATTGCCACTCTGTAAAAGATGCTTTCTGATGTTGGGCATGACTATGTATCTGCAAAGAGCATTTTGGTATACCTGGCAGATAAAGTAGTGAAATGAACTGCCTGCCATCACAATAACAAATTGGTATGCTGTCCTTGGACTCTTTATATATGAAGGAGATGATCGCAGACCAAGCGTTGATTCCATACTAACGAATTGACTCACATGCTATAGTAGCGAAAGGTCAGCTCATTTTCCAAATATCTCCAGGCTCTGAATTTATGGCCATCATTACTGAGACAGAATCGAATTCCAAAAATTTGTGTAGCTTTGTTGGCCTAAATACAACCAGAAATTTAAACAGCGTGTGACAAAATTTTCGTTGCATAAAATTTTCACTGTGGAGTAACATACTTGATGTAAGATGACCGATATTTTACGATATGTACGAGTTTTCTTCAGCAAAAGATTAAAAACAAGATATGTAAACAGTGCCTTTATATTGTTAAATATACTGCAGTTACTGCCCCATTTACTGAAGAAATTTCTTTTCACAAATCGATTTTCATGCGGCTTGACCTAAGCCTAGGTCGGCCAAAGGTTAATCTGCATCTTTGACGGCTAGTTTGATTCCTCGTGGGTATAAAAAATGAGAACCGTGCAAGGTTCTTTTAACTGTCACTATAACTGGAACCATTAGGCGAAAGATCATTACGAGAGCGAAACGGAGGAACTCGGCAAGGTACGTCTCAAGCCCTTTAGCACCCATTGTCGACAAATCTCTTCAGTCACTGGAGGTCAGATTCCAAGCCTTTAACTTAGTTTCCGTGACATGCGCGGTATTTTATTTCAACCACGTCGTCAATGGCAATGTTGCAGCCCATGCTCAGAGCCACATACGCCTACACGAAATGTCAGGTGAATGTTCCAATGGCACATTAAGCCGAAGGTGAAAAGTTTAATCGTTTGCTGTTTCCTTCGTTTGACTTACGAGCAGGAATATAACGCGATGGTCCGCCGCAAAGAATTCGTCTCGTTATGATTCTTTTTCTTTTCTTATAAATGACTGCATTTTTTTTTTTTTTTTTTTTTCCGTTTCGTTTTGAAGCTACGCCGCTTCATAATTAACATTTTCTTTTTACTACAACACCTTTTTACATACTTAATATATGTCTGGAAAAGATACATAGTTATATTTTTAGAAATGATTGAAGACTTCTTTCAGTTTATGTGATAGCGACATTGGTTTTTCGCAACTTCTGACTAAAGGATAGTTTATCAAATTTTTATTTATTTATAAAATGCTGGAGACCTTTTTTTTCTTTAACACAACGTAGGTGCTATTAAAAGATATTTGGAATTGTTTTTCTGTAACCAAAATATGGTAATAGCCTAATAAAAATACGAATAGTACGCACATGCAGTTACAAATATGTGTTGTTCTTCATTAGTATTCGAATACTAGCAAACAAGAAGCTCATTATCTGATATAATGTTAGATGACAAGTAACCGACAATAGCTTAAATAGTTTTGAAGAACTTTTAATTGATAATACAAATTTTCATGATCCTCATAGCATTATTAAATAACATGAATAAATATGTCAAATGTGGCAAATGTTATTTTTAATCAACCACCAATAATGCATTAATATTGTTAATTAGTTTTACTCTTTCTTGATTACTTCTATTAATTAAAACGTACTATCATTTTCAGAGTCAAACTTGCTTTGATGCCATCTTTCAGTAAAAGCTTTGTTAGAAGAGGGTAAAAAGATGTGTTCATTGGTAATCTCACAGATACAAAGCTTTTCTGTCATACAAAAATTAAATAAAGAAATTTGCAGTAAAAAAATAGCTCAGTTTATTCATTTGTGATCTTTCTAAATGAAGTCATTATTTTCTGACGAAATGTAATATAGTATACAGTCAAAAATCGTTAATCCGGACTCATCGGAACTTCGCCGATTCCGGATTATCGATTTTTCCGGATTATAGATCATCAGTTTAAATCTCGTAAGATGGCATGCAGAAATTCTAAAATTAAAAATATGAAACCGTAATTTATGAAATAAAGAACAATTATGATCTAAAGGGTATCAAAATTTACAAAAATAAAGCTTAATATTTATTTGTTTACTTTATTAAACATTTCTTTCAATGTAAGTTGTTTAAGTTGCTTCGTTTTATGTGATAATACTTTCTCTTTAATTCTATGAACAGACATAATTTCTTGTTCAGTTACAAAGTTCCGCTGTTCAAGTCCCGTAATTGCTGTGCCGAGAATACCGACTAACTTGTCAATCGAAATTTTTTCATTTTCACTAACCTCTCTGTCACCTTCTTCATGTCTTTATCCATTTTTTGCAGCAATTCCACTTTCTGTTTGATGGACATCGAAACATACTTTCGTTTCGTAGATCCTTTGGGAGCTCAGCATCGGAAATTCTATTTGACATAATCGAAAGTTCAAGTTTACTTTTATAAAATTGTTCTTACAGTCTCCAAAAAATAATAAGCCGGATCCAATTTGAAGGTTAAGGAACAACGCAATCATCAACATTAACTGAAATAGATAATTAGATAATTTTAGCTTATACCGTCCGTTATACATAAAACGCGCACGCGAAAACGTATTGTGCGCTTGCGCACACTCATATGCGCAGTAGTAAAGGTCCTACGAGCACGCGTAAACGCCTATGCGCATGTGTCAACGAGACGCATGCGCAGAAAGTTTTTAGCTTTGATGTCCGGATTATGGGTGTCCGAATTAACGACTTTTGACTGTACTTCGGTTTTCAATTTTAATGAGATTAAATAGTTTTACCGGTGGCAATCCACCGGTTGCCTGAATTTATTAAATAGTAATGAATTCAGCCGGAAACCGAAAAGTTATATTGTGTTTCGTAGCTTCATTATGAAGACAACACTGCAATTTTTGCCTTCTTAGCTATTATTTTTCAGCTGTGCGTTATTTTGAGAAATGCGCCTCCTCCTTTGAGAAATGCCTCTCGAAAGGTGTGATAATAAGCGAAAGCTAACCATCATGGTGAAACAAAAGGCACAGGTTTGATGCCCACGTGAGGTTTAGCTGTTTTCGTTTCGCACTGCCTCTTCTTGCAGGGGCAATAACGATTTTCCTGCCTGTGAAAACGTTGACGTTGCAAAGACCGTTAAGCATTTCAAAGAAAGAAATTTTAAAAGTCAATTATGTCTTTGCCGATATTCGACTCGCGGATCTCCCATGTACTAGCTGAACGTGTTACCATATACACCGCGATGGCACGCGCGACAGAATATAATAATTTCATTACAAAATGACTAAAGGATTTATATTGTCTTCTGGCAAATGGTATACAGAATGCGCTTGGCAGATGAAAACATTTGAGGACTTGAGAAAATTTGCATCTGGAAAAACTACAGTTAACAACCAAATTTTTCGAAAAACCTGCGATGTTACCTGTCTAAGTGAGAAGAAAGGAAGCAGCTTTCACGCTGTTTGATTTGCGAATGTAGTGTTTTTTCGATGTGAGAGTACAAAATTGATTAGCATGAGAATCTCAAAAATCTCATAGTAGGAAAAAAAAAAAAAAAAGATTAGAGATCCTGCAGTTTCAGGCACCAATGTGTTCTCAATCGAACGTGCAACAGAGATGACCTGAGGAAATGATTAGTGCTTTAGGAGCAGGGAAACTTGAAGATCAGCTGCGTTCTGTTGGGGATTCGAACCGCGAAACTTTCATTAGCTAGCTGGATGCTCTAACCATTTACGCTATGACAGCACGCACGGAGAAAAGGCGATAATGTCTTATAAAGTCATTCTGTTATCTCTGATGCCCAAGGATTGTAACAGATGACAGGTATAAATATATACCATGAATACTCACCAGCCAAATTTTGTAGCTTAATACTGTGATACAGAGTAAGCAACAACAATTTTATTTGATATTTTCATAAAAAAGTAGTCAAATTGATCTTTAAGAATAATCAAGTATGCATCGTTGTCAATCTTCTGGAATCGATACTTTTCAAAATTCTTAGATCTTGGATTTAAAAAAAAAAAAGTTTGAAATCAAATTTGAATTAAATTAATTTTGATTTTTCAAATTCAAAATAAATGATTGAATCCTAGAAATTTGTTCGTCAAATAATCTGAGAATTAAATCTCATAAATTTTATGAAGCGTAAAGAGGAATAATTTCTACATTTCAGTATTACATATTACAGTACAAAGTCCGATATCTGGACATCCAATATCCGGAATGATCTAAAATCTGGACCTAAAAGGCATCAACAAAATTTTTTTGGGAATTTTTTAAATGCTTTATGCATGCGCATTTGATTCTCCCCCCCCCTCCGTAAAAAAGCATATGGAGAATCCCGATTCTTACTTCGGTACTGAATAAAATACCTCGTTATTGAAGAAACAATCATTTTAGCACACATTTGTGTGATCAATAATTTGGCTCCGTAGCTTCGTATCTGCTTTTCCAATTATTGTATTTTGCAAAGAAATGTGGAGAAGCGGTAATAAATAAAAATGATTTGACGGAAGTTTTTCATTGCGATGGCAATGTTCAAATTATCAATCAATTAACAGAAGGCGAAATCTGTAGTATGGTTCTAGATCCAGAAAATACCGTTACCGATAGTGAAGAAAGTGACGAGTGGTTATTGAAAACGAAAAAATTTTGATTTACAAGTAAGTCGGAATTCTCGACGCAGAGGATTTGAACAGTGAAACTTTGTAACTGAACAAGAAATTATGTCTGTCTACAAAACTGAAGGGAAAGTATGAGTACAAAAAATGAAGCAATTTAAACAGTTTACATTCAGAGAAATGTTTAATAAAATAAACAGATAAATATTAAGCTCTTCTCTTATTCTAAATTTTAATACCCTTTAGATCATAGATGCTTTATTATTTCATAAATCACGATTTCATATTTTTAATCGTATAATTTCTGCATGCCATCTCACTAGACTTAAACTGATGATCTAATATCCAGAAAAATCCCAAATCCGGAATCTCCGAAGCCCGAACAAGTCCGGATCTCGGACTTTGTATTGTATATCCTTCTGTTCAAAAGTCAAGAGATAAAAATGGGCTAAATTTAGGGCATTTTTGTAATTTAGATAATGAACGTACTTAGCAAATATGAACAGAGCATTAAACTGGCCGTAATGAGTGTCACAGTGACTGATGGTCTTGATACGCTAAAGTTGGCACTTGATGTGGCGCTTAAATGAATGATTGTATCAAATGTGAGGAATTTCAAAGCGTAGGCGAGAACCCATCGACGTAAACAGCATAGAAAGCAGGTGGTGAGTCGTAAAGTGGATGTTCTAAGAATGACAGGAGACTGTGTTAGATGACATCTTAAATGTTTCTTTTAACACCATCTGCCTCTTTATAATCACTTTTTATGGTAATCCCTGCTTTATGTAGTAATAATTTGGCATTACATTTTATTCTTTCAAGAAGCCATACCTAGTTCATTGTAATTACACTCTTTCACAACAACTGCATTTTCTTGTGATCTTCGAGATCACTTTGATTCAGAACTATTGCCATTAATTTGTCTACAAGTTGTGAATAAGTAATTAAAACTATATTGTTATTTATAATGTAACTTTAAATTGGAGTTAGTTTTTTAAAAAGGTTATATGCTATTCCGTAACATCTTATTAAAATCCTTCAAGCAAAATTATTCTGCATCAATTTGTCATATTTTTGATAAAATGGCGAAGAACACTATCGATGCTTTAAAAAAAAAACTTGTATTTAGGACCGCAATCTCTGTGAGTCCTAAATTTTGATGCACGGCAGCTCCATAAAATCTCAAAATTTTTCATTCTTAAATTTTGCTGCCCAGTGCTTCGACTAAATTTTAAAAAATTTGCCACTCTTAAGTTTTGCTGCTCGTTATTGGTATTCTTCCGCCTTCGTAGTGTAGTGGTTTGCACGCTCGGCGCGTATTTGAGAGGTCCATGGTTCGATTTCTGGTGAGGGCATAGCTCATTTTTCACATCTCCTGCTTCAAAAAATACCTAATGCCTCTACAACTTCTCTAAAGATTGCAAATTTTGTGGCTTTCTCGCCGACACGGCGCGTATTGAAGTGCCTTAAAATGCGTAGAGCTACTATTTAAAATTAACCCCATAATCATACAGTGGAAAACTGGTTTGATTTCTAAAGTAAAAATCTGCATGCTTCTCTTTCATCTATTAATTGAAATATTATTATCTGCACAGAAAATTTCGTTATTAAGTGTTGCAATATTTCTCATGTTTAATAGCTTTACAGTTCCACGAAACACTTTATTATTTCTAGAATATTTTGAAGATATGCGACACTGAAATTTGTGTCATTTCAATTACATTCCAAAATGTTTCTGTTTGTCCTACCTTTCTTTCTTTCTTTCTTTTCCTAACATCGCAAAGCCTGCGAAAACGAAAGAAAAACAATGTGTTTTCAATGCTAATGACTTAAACAATAAGGGTATTGGTATTGTTAGCAGTTTCCCTCATATCGGTATAATTCAGATCAGGTTCGCGTAAGCAAGATAGAGAGGATGGTGTCTATCATTGTCCAAGGTATTTGGACATTTTACAGGCATTTGCCCTACTACATGACAGAGAACTCGGAGGAGACAAATTCAGTGGTCTTCTATCCCTTCTTCTTCTACCGTCACCCTCTCTATTGAATTCAGTTCGATGGTATTTTTAATTGCCCTCATGCCGCAAAGACTGTATACGTTTACGAATATCTATGCCGTCTTCGGATTTCGAATCGAAGCCCAGCCGTATGGCAATATGCTCCGCTAACCACCACATCAGCCACGGCGAGGAAAAAGAGCAAAGAAAGGCAACTGAATCTTGGTGGCTGATCTTGAAACTTAATATGCTGAAAACTAAAAATTAACTTAAAAAATTTAATTTCACTCTGGTACTTACGTATCATCGCAAACGACTTAGTAGAATTCGCCAAAGCTTCAGAATACTCCAAACTCTGTTATCCACACGCATAACAATTATTCAGGCAACCAAGCACATGGCAAATTTTCACTTTCCAACGTCGCTATTTTCATATGCGTTCTTTTTGATTTATAGATTATTTTGCCTTGTAGGATTTTCACATAATAAAAGAAAGAGAGGTGAAATTTCCGGAGGAATACATTATTTTGCCGCAAAATTCCTAAAAAACAATGCTTCGAATTCTTTCCCAAAGCGATCGCTACGAAATTTCCACCACAACAAAAACAAACACATCCCATTTAACTAGGTTTACTGATTGTCTTTCGAAATAAATATATAGTTGAAACGCAGAGTGTGTTTGCAATAATATGTATGTATGTAATATATAATTGTTTTAATAAAAGTAATTGTACTTTTTTCCGTAAAATTCGCCAAGCTGCACCAAGGCGGTTGCGATAATACGTAAGCACCTTCGGTCTTGCTTATTATTTTATTTGTTATTCATTTTTTGTAAAGAATATTTAGCAGACACAACTAACTGAAAGCAAGTTATTATATGAAAATTTTAAAAATAACACTACATGAACTTATAACTGAAAAAGAATATTAACCTGTAACGATGTTACATTAGCATTTACTTAATATTTGCATGAATGATTTAAATGTACTTTGCTTCTTGTTTTGTCCTGCTCTGCTTTCGAAAAAAAAAAAAAAAAAAAAAAAAAACGAAAATTTAAAATGCAAGTGTGATAGGCTATGGTAATTTTCTGTCTATTTAAATCTTTAATATAGGAAAGACAATAAGGAAGTTTTTGCAAACAGATGTGCTTTTCGTCTGCGTAGGAAAATCTATAATACTGCTGTTTTGTATGGTTATCACGAGATTTTTGGAAATTCCTGGTAGTTTATCCCTTATATATATATATGTTCAGAGGTTGAATCGTGCTTATTTAGTAAAGTGAAATAGCGTCCGTGTGTCTGGAATGAAGTGTAATACTTAGGTTAAAATCTTGCGTAGTATTTACGTAACATTGATTGCTCATATTTTATAATTCTATTTCCTTTAATTATGAATTGTCATTAGATTTACAAGATAAGCTTATTTTGTTTCGTGATTTAATCAAATTTTTAAAGGAACTATTCGCTGCTTTTTGTACTTGAAAGTCGTACGCTCTAGAACTTTTTTGTTACAGAGTTGTGTTTTTTCACTTAAATTAAAAGTTATTATAGTTGAGAGGCAGACGTTTACAAATTTAATGAATATCTTACTCATTGTTTACAACAGTACAGAAAAAAATTAGCACCTTGGAGGAGTTAAGAAGGCAGGAAATTATATTATACCACAAGATATAAATAATATGGAAATTTAAAAAAATAACAAAGAAATATAATTCATATTTTCATTATTTTTTATGTTTTCGCTGAATCGGGGGACTTTCTTGGCCAAGTCCTTAAGCCGAATGCATTCATTAGTACTGTACATTTTATTAGATATTTTACGTAAGGAAGCTACAGAATTTTTTTCCCTTATAGGATAATACGCTCCACACAATTATCTTTAAAAGGATGTATGAGCCAACATGATATTTCCAGCGATAAAATATATTTTCTTCATAAGCTCATTTCGAATGTAGTAAAATCTTCCTAAACATAGTAAATGTTATCTTTTAGTTACTTAAATAAACAAAGAATAAAGTTTAAATATTTTTGTGCATAAAACTTGCTTTGGAACTTAGAACAACGGTGACCGACAGGTGACGTTGACTTATATATCTTTTTGCAGAAAATTGCTTGTCATGTGTTATCCTACAACAGAAAAGTTCCATTTGTTCAAAACTTGTATCGCTGTATAACTTCCCAAAATCATTTTAAGAAGAACAGATCTTTATTTAGATAATGAATTAATTTTTAAAAGAATCCAAATTTATTTGTGAAGAAGATATTTCTCTATTTTCAGAAAGTGTAGAAGGAAATATTTTGTGTGCAGAACTCTGGCATATATACCACTATACCTTTCTTGTCTAAAGTTTCTGTTCTGAAGCTTCGAAGTTGTCGTTTTAGTGCTTTTCTTTCTGAAGCTGTATTACATTTCGATTTAAGTAGAGGAGTTGTCTTTTTCTATTGCGTGTATCTACTGCAGAGAGATACAAGTCATGTTGTGGTACATTTGCCTCCAGGCGACCTTGTACCTGTCATGTATATACATCTCCCGTATTTCGAAACTGTCTTCTGTGTTCGGCACAAAAAAGGCGAGAGAGATTCTGCTATCTTAACACCTCCACTTCAAGGTCTCTTATCTTGAGTTAATCCAACACCACACTGATTCAACTAGGTGTCATGTTTAAGAAGTTTTATCAATTTGAATTTCAGATTTCGTTACGTCAACATTTTCAATACCTCGATGTCACTTCGAATAACATTGAATGCTTTATAATTTGAAGATGACATGCGAAAATGTGAATATATTTGTCTGATAGATACTCCTTACTGAATCGCTGATGGTTTAGACGTCATTACCATAGATAGTGACTTGAAATATTTAAATTCTTTGTAACGGTTGTTGATATTGTACTGTCATCTGAAACGGTGAACTCTTCTGCAGTTTTCTTGTATATAGTTAATGATGTATGTAAGGCTTTTAAATGTTCTTATGTTTTTGATACAATACATCTTTCTCTAAGTAGAAAGCAGAACCGTTTCAGACTCCGGCTCTTAAACGTAATCCACTAAAACTACCTTTGGTAGTTTAAAATAAAAGCAAATAACGCATAACATAGTTAAGCAAAAGTATTCATTACAACAGCTATCTCTATTATTAGACTAAAAGTAACATTAGTCCCGAATGGAATATTAGTTTTCAAAACGACAATATGCGTCTTAACACTTAAATGTGTTATACTACTTTTCAAACTATTGCCACCAAACATCATCGCTTTGTAATATATTACAAAAATTAAATAATGAAGAATCTGCTTGAATGTATGTACGTTTCCCACATTGTGAAAAAACAACGGTACCTAGAATTTTGAAGAACGTAATCCTCCTACGAAAATAGGCATGTTAAATCCCGAATTTTGAATTTCGAATTAAATTTATTATCTATTGCTACAAAATACTGCAATATTTTTTTTTTTTCTGTATAAACCATGCAATTTTTAAATAAAGTATTATTAGAGAAGCTTTCTTTGAATCTCAATTCTCATCGGCTTCATAATTTTGTTTAGAGATTATAATTATATATTATGTTTCGATCAAGCCATGTTCCGATGAAGCGAGTTTTGGTCATCTGGGAGTTTCTATTTCATAGCTACTGTATTGAAATTCAATTGAGTGGTATTTATTACGCGCATAAATTTAATTACCCGATGAATGGTAACCACTCGAACGGATTTTTCACAATTTTTTCACTTTTGTACACATTTATGTCTTAATTTAGTTGATATGCTGTGCTTAGCGTTTTGCTTATTTCTTATACCAATATTTGATATTTATTATGTGCTCCGCCTTTTGGCAGTACATGGAAAGGGAGAGATGCCCCTTGGAGGACTTTATAAGGGAAACTGGCTCGTATCCACGTTACACCTGGGAAAACCACGAATACGCCCATGCAGCCAGCCCGATCGCCGAGACTCGAAACTCCTGACCGAACTACCCGTGTTCAGCATCTTTTACAGCTCGATCGCTGGCGTACTCGTATCGTATAACATCAATCAATGAAACTTACATTCGGTTAATTTATTTATTAATTTATCTGGGTCAAAATTCAAGCAAACTTAATAATTAGTAAAACCAAGTATTGAAGAGAGAAGAGCTTCTTAAACTGTTCTAAGTTTGCGGCGCTGTAGAAAGAATCTGTTTCGTGACGAGAATTTCTTGAGCTTGGTAGTGATTATGGTGAGAGCCCTTAAGTATGATATCAGAATATGAAAATATCATCTTAGTGAATAATTATTCTATACGAAAGTAAGGCATATACGCTTTAATTAGAAAAACGTTATTTTAACAAATAAAAAGCAAAAAATAAAATGATGGCCAAAAGCTCCATAACTGGGTATATTTCACTTTGAAAGTAAATTTCATTGAATAAAAAATTTTTGCGAAAATAATTTTCTACTTGTTAATTATTTTAACTTCCAGATAAAATTATGTATTAAATGTAATAATGCATAAAAAGAAATTGACGTTCGAGTCAAGCTTCTTAAAATTTTATTTTTTAAAAGAAGCGGCCCAGGAGGGTGCCCTTTTAGAGAACCAGGCCCTCATAATTTGTGCCGGGTGTCTGCAACCCCCCCTTCTTTACGGTGCTGAAGTTTCGTCATCTTGTAGCATGATTATTTTCTAATAAACGCAATTGATTTTCAATTGACATATTTTTATTATCTTACATATTTAAATATGCGTTTTTACAGTATCATTAAGTTCTATTTCTTAAGCCGAAGAAGTTTTGAAGAATGACCTAAACACAAAGAAAATTATAATGGTTGCTTTAATATCTACTACAGGGTTTTAAATTAAATGGGTCGCATATTTTTAAGGGTACATAATCTCATACATATTTTGCTTGTAGTTATTTTTCTTTTCCTGTATTGCACTGGCAGTTCGATCTGGGCTCGAATCTCCGAAAACGGGCTTTCTCTATGGGCATTTTCATGGTTTTGCCCACGTGTAACATGTATACGAGCCAGTTTTCTTAGAAAGTCCTCCAAAAGGTATCCCTTCTCTTAGACAGATAGCCCTCGTGTATTTTGTCATAATTAAACCAAACCAAACCAAACCATTTCCCATATTGTTCGATTATATGCATGAGGTGGATAAACCTCTCTTGGGTAGGGAAGGGATGAATTCTTCCAGAAGCAAGTCGTTGATGAGTCTGCTAGGAGCAAGTGTTGAGTATTGCTATATTTTGGATTGTTGTCTGACTTTTGTCTTACAAGAACTTCATTCCTAGTGACGTTTCCTTTTGAATCTATTGGTTTTCATAGATGTGACATGATTTCATCGAAGTAGATATATCTGTAGCTAAAAATCTGTGGCGCGAACTAAAAATGGTGGTGGATGATGATTCTCCACCACCAGGTTTTTTAGAGTGAGTTTTCTAATCCCAGTCGCCCCAGGGGAAGTATATAAGGTATTTCTTCCGCCTTCGTAGCATGCTTTCGTGGTGTAGTGGTCAGAACGATCCGCGCATATTCGAGAGGTCTGTGGTTCGAGTTCCGGCGAGGGCATTGCTCATTTTTCATCTCTTCTGCTTTCGAAATAACCTAATGTCTCTGCAATGTCATATAGCTGATTTCAGTCACTGGTTATGGAAGTTGGATCAGATTTAAATACAAAAAGAATTATTTCTTTGACAGCAAAATGAAATAGCATGAGCAGAGTAAATCGATGAAATTTTTCAATCAATTTTTTTAGCAGTGAGCTCATATAAATGACAAATCGTAGAGCGCTTTTCCTTAATGCTTAATGATATTTACATTAAGTTTTCAAGAATCGTTTCAACAGGCTGCCTGATAAAAGATCAGTCACAAAATAATAATGATTTTCTTTCTAAAGTTGAATCATAAATTACAATAAAGTAACCATGAAATCAGCGGGTAATAATGTTCCATTTTGAAGTGAAATCAGAAAATACATTTTTGTGATAAATCGAGGAAACTCGGAAAAGTCTGTTTTCTGTATCATAACTTTTGTAGACGAAAAAAAAAAATAAATAAAATAAAATAAAAATAGCTAAACTCTTCTTTTATATGAGCCATTAATTTTCACATCAACTATTTTAGAAAGTATCCACTGAATTGATGTTTAAATAGAATGACACATAAATCGATATTTTATCAGAAAGTAGTATTGCAGAAAACCGAATAATTTGTAATTTTTATAACTAATAATTTAGATTCTTAATAGTAGAGCAGAAGTTACCTGTTAAATAAATTTTAACTTCAAAAAATTAAGAACTTTCAATTTATGCCCGTACATTTATTTATGTTAACTGCACTCTACATCATTTGAAGTAATCCAGTTTGAAATAATAACATATATAAGTATATTGTATAAAGAAAGAAAATAAATAATGTTAAATAGAAATAATAATTTCTCTACTTGATTAATAATGCTTCGTACAGCAGATAAAAAGTGAAATGTATAATATATCATTATTATTAACTATTTTTTTAGGTTAAACTATTTCATTGCTCTTCTCAAATACATTTCTGACTGACAAATCGCCAAATCTTGCACTCATGAATTTCACAGAAACGATTTCTCAATATACAGGACTTTAGTAATGAAATGGAAACATCTGTCCGAGTCGATCGTCAATATTTTGCATAATTACAAATGAAAATAATGATTAAAGGCAAAGGAAATTTATCACACTATTTGAAATAACTTAAAAGTTAGGTAAAACAAATTACGCATAAATTTCGTGTTGTTATTTTTCCTCCTTCCTTATTATGTCTTCGACCTGACTGAGGCGGATTTAGAGACGTATTGTTGAAAATGCCTATTTGCGTTAGTAAAATAGTGATTCAGTTCCTTTTTTTGTTTCTAGAAATAGTCGAACAGTTTTTAAAAATTTATTACACCCCCAACTCTGGAGTAAGCAGAATTTTAAGTTTAATTTTAAAATTATTTGTCCGTAAATAAATAATTTATTTTGTTCTATCGTGTATATATTTTTTTATAATTTACTCTTATCAGAACTACAGTTTATCCTTATGTATTTTTACAATTTACAATTTTTTATTTCTTTACGGTTTTTATACACTTTCCCTTGCATACATTATATATCTTTGACCTTGCCATACAATCGTTAGTTTGTCTACCACACTCTGACGCACTGTCATTTTTCAGAAACTTGTCATTCGCAAAATATAAGATGTTTAATTTATTTTTCAAATTTGGTCAGCATATGATTTATAAGCAATGTATTGCCACTAAGCGAAACCAAGGACCTTAAACTAATCTTCCACGCAACCTCACGCATAGCCTATTTTCAGAGTATTGCCATTTGACAAAGCATATCACTTTTAATTTAATAAACGTTTTTATTAATAAACAAAATCCTCATCTTACAGTTTTTAATAACGTATCCAATTGATAAAAATAAAAATACATTAATTCATAAAATATGTAAATGATAACTTCTCCGAGCTTTAAAAAAACGGATTCCTGACTTCATTTCTTGCTTAATTACTGTAAAGTCATGTATTATTTTTTAGTTTTTATGATAATTCATATTTGAAAAAATTTTTTAAGGTTTTTCAAATTTGTAATGATGAACTCTTTATTACAATCTGAAGTTTTCAAACTGCAGTTTTTTGTCATTTCTTCGAAATACAATCCCGAGGTTTGATGCAATGTCCCACTATAGGGAATGTCTGGAAATATTCTTGAAATTTTTAAATATGTAATTGAGATGAAGTTTACTAGTGTCACTCATTACGGTTATTAAAACGTTTTAAGGCAGTAAAAAATGTATTCAATACTCAAATAATCGTGCTATCTAAATGAACGTTTTTAGAAAATTCAGAAGTCTACAGAAGAGACCGGTTTCTGAAAGAACTTCTGGGTCTCTTTTCGAGCTGCGTTTCGTATCTGGGAAAGGGACAGTAAAATTAAACCATCTGAAGAATTTTAAATCCATCACATTTTGAAAATATTGCAAAATGGGAACACGTCGGAAAAACTTAACTTCCGGAGAAAAATATTTTGAGAAAAGATAATTGTATCTTACAGCAAATGTTCAACGAAATATTTTATTCAGAAAGATATGAATTTCCTAAAACAATTAAACAATCGGCTGAAAATTCTTCTTAAGGTACAGAGTAAAATTCTTTAGATTCAATTTTTTTTTTTTTTTTTTTTTTTTTTTTTTTTTTTTGTTTTTTGTTTAAGGATAAATTTATTCCAATAAAACTGAAAATCGAGAGAATATTGGCGAAGTTAATTATTTTGACCCTACGTCAAACCAATAAATAGTTTATTATCAACATTAAATGTATGTTCTTTTTTTAATATATGCTTTTACAAATTACTGACCATCATTCCATCTGACTTCAGAAAAAAGTAATCTGCCTTGTTCCCAATTTAAAATAAAATAAAATAATCGGATGTGGACACCACATGACTTCCTTGTACGGTATATTAAATAATACACATTTTTTGCTGCACTTCATTTAAACTTATTTCCTAGAATTATTCTAACTTAATTAACCGATTTCTCAAGGTAACCTGGAAATGGCATCAAAAAGAGCAAATTTTGTCCCGGTCAATTTTTCTCGTACGGGAGTCAAACTTCTAATTTTATTTTTCTCATAACGAGTATAAAATATTCCCATATATAAATATACGAACTGGAAAACTGCATTAAAAGTTGAATTTCGTTCTTTGTAGGAAATTTATATATATATATATATATATATATTTTTAATTTGAAATTGTCAAAACATGCCAAATCTGCTTTATTTCGGAAAGTGTTACCACTGCTCGCTTTCAATTCGTAGAGTTTGTTTATAAGAACTAGTTAAGTTTTACAAAATATGAAATAAAAATAGCATTACCAAACATTAAATAAATATATTATTATTATAATATAAGGTGATATTCTGACGTTGAAGAAAGGACACGATCCCATGTGACGTCACTGTATGTCGAAAATGTTTGTTAATGTCAGCATTTTAAATAAATGGCTGCTGTTGGCAACTTTTTTGTTTCAGGTTAAGATAATCGGCATGGCATGTTATTGCCCCATTAATTCTTTTATTGATAAATTTGCTATATTAGATTAAATTCAAATCATGGTGTCTTACGTGTACATATTAAACAGATGTGTCAAAAGTTTTTGTTTCCTGGTTTGACAGCAGAAAAAATTATTTATGAATTGGTTGTTGGTTGGAAAGAATGAATTGATTTCATTCGTACTGAAATGATTTTTTTTTCACATTTCTTTTCAGGTGTACATATAGAACTTACAAATTTTGCTATGTCCGCGGCTCTCTGGTGGTCTCAAAAATTTCTTATCGTAATTCTCAACAAAAATTTCTTATAGATACCAAGCTTTAGATTTCAAACAGAAAATAATTATAAATTTGAACTTTTCTTTGCATCATTATTGTCACTGTTTATATAGGTTTTGATAAATATTTAGTAAATAAAATTTCATTAAAAAATTTGATTAAAAATAACTTTTTATTTCTTAAAAAAAAAAATATCCGGTTCGTCAGCAGCATTCATATTGTGCAGTTTGAGTGTGAGCAACAGCTAATAAGATGATACACAAAAGTGGTGCCTCATGTGTTATAACTAGCTGCACAAGAGTCATGGAATGCATTTGCAACAATTAGTTGCTAAATTTCTTCTAAGAGAGTGAATAAATGCGGTATTAACATTACTGATTTATAAGCCACATTAATACATTACTGAATTTTATCAGCCGCATGCAGCCTCATGTATTGGATTGGATTATTTAATTATGACAAACCACACGAGGGCTATCTACCTAAAGGGAGTTATGCCTTCGTGGAGGACTTTCTAAGGGAAACTGGCTCATATACAAGTTACGCATGGAGAAGACCACGAAACCGCTCATGCAGCCAGCCCTTTCGCGGGATTCGAACCTCGGGACTGAACTACCAGTGCTCAGCGACTTTACCGCTCGGCCGCTGGTCGACCGCATGCAGCCTCAAATCCATTCATTTAACTATCACTGCTTTACGGTATGCATTAAACTCATCTACAACTAGTTAAGCAAATTACTATCTGAATAAAATTTATATTAAATCTTTTATTACTTCAATGTACAAAATAATGGAAGTATTGTAATTGCGAAAATTTTCGGGTATCATGTTTCAACAGATTCCATTGTGATCGTTCCTGAATCCATTTGGACGATTTCTTTTTGCGTGGCATCTGTATGCACGGGCAGAATAAAGGAATCTATTTTCCAAAACGGATCGTAAAATGGTTTTAACATGGATTCAAAAGTAATTTTTTTTCCTTAATGTCTGTGTCTACGTACGTATGTGTATGTATGTATATATCTCACATAACTCAAAAATTATTAGCCGTGAAATGCTGAAATTTTCCATGTGGGACTGCTATAACTTGTGCACCTCCCCTTTTTAATGCAATCGGCAGTGTCAAACATGTATATATATCGACCGATCTTTATTTTCGCAATCATTATTTATATACTTGTAATTACAGAAGCGTTTTAAATGACCAAAGTATTCATGTTTGGGAAACGTCAACTTTAAAAAACAAAATAATAATTTTGGATAGATAAGGAAATCTAACTTTTAATGCGGTCTCGCGGTTACTATACTTATATTTGGGAAAGTTTTATGCTCGTTATGAAAAACTAAAATTATGAAAGTTTGACGCCCATAGGACAAAAATTGGCCGTCATATTTAATTTCAAAGTTTGCAGTTTTTATGTCATTTTCAACTTGTTTTGAAGTATCGATTATTTAAGTTAGAAGAATCCGAGGAAATAAGTTTAAGTGAAGTGCATCGAAAATGTGTATAATTTAATGAGCCATACAAAGGAAGTCATGTGGTATTCGCATTAGATTTTTTTTTATAAGTGGTTTGATCTATTTTAACCGTTTTCCTGTGTCTGAGCGTAAGAAAAAGGAATTTTTAGAAAAAGGTTTTTTTTATGGCAATTAAAATTCATTAGCTTTATTGAAAGAATTTATCTTATTAGTCTGCATTGTCGCCAAGACTAAACAAGGGAAGTAAGGAAAAAAGTACTTAAAAGGGACTTGAGAAGTTATTTTCATCTTGTACGCTCTTTTAGCATGGTATCTGCCTCAATACAAAAAAAAAAAAAAAAAAAAAAATCGTAAATGTATACACAGAAGAAATGAGTTTACCGAACTTTACGGGTACAGACATTATTCTTTCAGCCGCATACCAGGCGTACTGATTGCTCATGGCCCTGTCGTTCCTTTTTTTAGGCCGCAGAGGAAGCATTCATCTTTAACAGTTTGCTGAGCACATTTTACATTCTTATCCTAAACCCTCGAAAGAGACTCGAAGTGCTCTTCAGCTCCCTTGATCGTTGATACAAAGTGACGCTAACGGGCACTAGGGGGCGTAATGTAGCATGTGCCAAGTGACGTGGTGGAGAAGTGTACTTGAAATTTGTTGACAGAAGTAGGCACCGAGATGGCGGTTCACGAATTTTATAGGCTCGAAAGGCGCGCTATAAACTCTTTTCAAACTTGATCTTTGTAAAAGGTAGACCATAGTATACTGTCTACTTATTCATGGAAGCAAATCGAAAATCACACACAGTAGATCTCCAAACACGAGGACTATGGGACCGTAATCCATCTGAATAACTAAAAAAAATATTAAAAAACTTTTTTTTTTTTTTTTTTCCCTATGGGTCGAAATGCATTGACAGCAGAAAGTGCAGGCGGAAAAGTTTTATTTTTATTTGTTTATTATCTTTCATATTTTATTTTGGCGAAAATTCAAATAAAGTGAAACAATAAAATTAATTTTTATACAGGACTAAATACGTAATCTTGTTCCTTGTAATGTCATTAAAATAAATAATTTTGTTTTCCCATTAGCTTGTATGAGCAAACTTATTTCCTAACATTTCTGCCCAATTTACATGTCGTATAAGATCATTTAAATCAACCGAATAGTTTCTTCTTCAAGGAAGGTGTGTAAGTTACTGTGTAGAGACATTAATTTATTGCTTTATTATTATTATTTTGGAAGTAGGAGACGTGGAAAATATGTAGTGTGTAGTGCTCTCGACGGGCCTCGAACCCTGGACCTCTTCAATACGCGCCGAGTGTGCTACCGTGTGTGCATTACGAAGGCATAGGGAGAAAATGTCTTATATAATCCACCTTTTAAAGAGCGACCATGGATTTGGGGCTCAGTCGCCAAATCCTGGTAAGGACGAATTATTGTCTACAGCATTTTTTAGTTCAGGCGCCATTTATAGAACCATTATTATTATTATTATTATTATTATTTTAAATACTTGCCGAGTGTGCTACCACAAAAGCATGCTGGAAGGAGGGAGAAAATACCTTTTAACTGCATTAGCTCTTATTATTGTTTAACACAACTCTTAAAAAGGCTGTAAACATTATAAATTGATAATAAATATAATTTAAATTAAATTTAATGATTTCATTTGATTTAGAAAAGAAAACTAGCAGTCAGGATTAAACAGAATTTCCGATATATGAAATTTGGATTTTTTTTTTTTTTTTTTTTCTGATTATTAGTTTATGGAAGCCTTATGGTTTTTCAGAGCGGAAAAGACGAGAATATCAACTGCACTGTTTCCTGCTAAATGGACGTACTATCGCCACAAATCATACGGGGAATGCAACAAATTAAAAAGGCGATTGAGGAAAGACAAGAGAACAAGATGACCATATCTAGGTGACGACGAATTAATGCCCACCATGTTCTAGTTCGGATTCTCCCAATAAAAATATTAAGACTTTTCAAAGCAACACACGTTAGAAAATCAACCGAGATACGAACATCGAATATTCCAATTGCAAGCTGGACGTGGTAACCGTGAGAAAACGCACGACGGAATGTAGTAATTCCTCATGAATCATCATAGCAATGACTGACAGTATCACTTATAAACTCCGTATTAGCCGACGATAGGAAATATAAAACAATAATACCATTAATTGTAGTAATTTAAATAGTTTGAAATTAAAAAATTAAAATAATGTTATGAAGGTAAAATATTATTGAATATTATTTTTATTAGCATTAATAAATATGATGCCATAATTATTTTAACGATTTTGATAAAAACATTATCAGAAAAGATGAAAGTGCCCATTGTAAAAGTCAGTTAACTTTTCAAGCTCTTTCCAGATCGTTTCTCTTAACCTTTCTTGGAGAATTTTCTGACTCGAGTCCTCTTTTTTTCTCCTTCTGCAATCTGAAAAATGATTTTTTCTTGTTTACTTCTATAATTATCACAAATTACGCATTCTATATCTCAATAATTCATTAGGTAAAAATAAACAGCTTCATTTTTTTCCCAGATGCAGAAACATACATTTTACTTCTGTTTGTTTTTAATTAAAATTAGCTGTCTTTATTTTTATCGAATCACCCAGTTCGGCACATAGCTTAAATAGAGAGCTAAATATAGTTGGTTTAGATTTGATTATGTTAATGAATAATGAAAACATAAATTCATCCCTTTCAACATAAAAGCATTTGCTAATTCTTAATACTGAATATATTCAAGGAAAATTACGTGTACATCAGCTCTTGTTTGACATAATAGAATATTTTCTTAGACTGTAATAGCATTCTTCATGAATTTTACAAATTAGTCATCAAGTGGATATAAAAAAAAAACTTTTTTTTTTTGGTTTGATTATTGTTGTTACATATGGCTTTATTGGAAAAATCAATTTAAACTTCCAAACATATAAAACAGCTCAAGTATCACACACGAACAAAGATACATAATAAAAAAAGAACAAGCAAGTAAGAATCAGAACAAATGAACATGGGAACGAAAGTAAAAAGTTAAAAATTTGAACACCAAGGAGGGGAACATAAGAGATGTAGCCTTTATAAGAAGTTTATGGAATTTCTGGCATTCCAGTACAGTTTGCTTATCTAACAACGTTTCTGAGACTCTTTATCTGGTTCTCAGCGTATAAGAAGATATTCTGCATTCATGACGCCCGAATTACAAATTTGGCATAGGGTATGCCAATTTTATTAAGATGATGTGCCATACAATCGTGGCTTGTTTGCAGTCTGAAGTTTGTCACAGCCTCTTTACGGGTATTTTGACAAAAAAATTTTGCAAGCGTCTTAAATATTAGCCCGGGATTTGGCTGTTGATTTTGCTGCCTAGTCAGACTTAAAAGCATCCATTAATTTCTCAAAACTATGCTTTTTATGTGACTTGGAAGTGGTTTACTGTCTTGTGGTGCTGTTTCTCTCTTGGCTAGTGACTGACCATGTAAAATAATGTGAGTAATATTTGATTATTGTACCATGTAAAATATAGCCCTCTTCACTCTTATATATTCCGGCCGGGACAGATGATCTCTAAATGTGAATTATGATATTCTCCCATTTTAATCCCTTTTGAGAATGCAGTAGGAAGTAATCACGCGTGTATGTGTATGGTACTATATTTCTTTCCGCCTAAACGTCTGAGATTTTCTCAGATGCTCAGAATTGTTTGTAAATTTGAAGAGAGAGAAAAACTTAATCGTATTAAATGTGTAGTATCATAAAGCAGAGAACATACAGTGATTTATAGTTGGAAATAGTATTTCAGTAAATTAAAAAATTTTTAACAAACTAGGAAAATAGTTCATGCTATGCAGAAGACTATTACTGCTTTTTCATGTAATATGCCTCTGATGTTATCCGAACTAAAGATATGAAATATTGCATTACACTAAATAATTATAGCCATGCAGATAGGAATCCGCAGGCATCCTTACCTTATGTGCTTCACGAGTTTCTGAACTAACCTAAAGGTAAGTACAACTTAGCAGTGTCCGAACGATGAAGACTGCTGAATGCTGGTAACTCGAACCAAGGCGGAACGGCCAGGCTGCGTAGTTCATTTTTCTGGTTTTTCCCATGTGTAACGTGAATACGAGTCAGTCTCTGCGCACATTTCCGCACAGATGGATCTTCCGGTTCATTTTATCTAACGCGCATGTTCCCTATAGACTAATGTTCAGTTCCTGTGCATTCGTTTTAATTATAGGAGCTGAGCCAATATCGTGGTATTAGCAAGGCTATGCGAACATACCTCCATTATCCCAAATGGCCTAACAAGCATCGAATATGTGTACTCAGATACAGTTTGCTGACTCGACTCTGCCATGACTTGTGAAGCAACTTACATTAGGCTTCGTTCACATGGTGGTATAACTGTCATAACTGGTTTAAGCCGAGCTTCGTTGTTACTTAACTAAACCTTGCTACGTCACAAAAACTGATTTAGGAACACTGGCATAAAATTCGAAGATTCCAACTTTTTGCTGACCAATCAGAGCGAAGGCGCGAAACCTGAACTGCTAAACAGAGGGGAAAAAGCTCTAGACACGTCCATACATGCGTAAATTTAGCTTCTCTAATTGGCTACGGCTTAGACCCTTTCTCACAGGTGTGAAAGGAACTCCTGCATTTTATGCCTTATGACTAAGCCTCTATGACATTTATACCACCGTCTGAACGAAGCCTTAAGATTGTTTTAACTGAAGGAAGTGGTATAAGCCAGTGAACAGGGATCTCAGACTGGCTGCTCCGAAAGCAGTGTTATGAGGACCCTCGAAGACAGTTCACTTATGAATTTGTTGCAAATACGGTATTGCAAAGATTTCAAGAATTTTAGTTATTTGAAATCCTAGTTTATATTATTTTCATTTCCACTGAAAACAAACATGAATAGCATCAAAAATTTATTAATTTACAGTGGAGCTAATTAACTTACAATATGATACAAATCTTACTCAAAAATTTGAAGATACAGATTTTATTAACTTTTATTCGTACTTTTCAAAATATAAATAAGCTCAGTTGCGAATTTTTGAGCGAAGAATAATTGCTTTGTTTAGAAATACATTTATACGTAAACAGCTTTTTTTCACAGTTGAAAATTAGTAAGAAAGAAAATAGATCGAGGAACGTCTATAGTCCGTGATGAAGATAATTTCGAGTAATTTCTGTCTAAGGCTGTAAACTTAATCAATTAAAGTCAAAACGCCGTCAAGTTATAAGAAAGAATTAAGAAATTTAAAATTGTTTACATAGAAACATGTGTGCTTTTATTTTTGCATCTAAAAATATTTTTAAAGAGAAAGAGACTAGGTTGTTGTTATTTTTCTCAGTTTTGTCCTACCTTGGGAAATTTTCTCTGGAAACTTAGAAAATTTTCATTTTTTTTTTTTTTTTTTTTTTTTTTTTTTAAAGTTTAAATTAAAGTAAGTTATTTAATGATTAAAAATTATTTGAAAGAAATGTCAGTCTAAGCGTTTAATATTTAGCAGAAAATATATTTGAACTACAAAGTTTATTCAACAAGACTGTCTTACAGGTAACAAATTTTAGATATCAGTTCGAAGTTAAATATAAATTTGAATCATTATATATATAATAAAAAAATACTTAGTAAGGGTAAATTAAATTTTTCATTTTGTTAAAAAAAAATTCTGGCCAGTGAGTTGCCCGCATGCAATTTGAGTTTGAGACCACTGGTGTAAGCTATGGGATGACCATTAATGGTAAATGCATACCTTTGTCGGTGCTTCCCTTTCTGGTTGATTCTCGTATTTATGGCACATTCTCCATATCTCGATAGGAAAAGATCCTGTGACATATACGGAAATAAGTGACAGGTGAAAAGTTAAAAGCTGTAGTTGGCATAATGGAGGGGGGGATTTTCATTGGCGCAGTTGGAGTACAACCGTATAAATATTAAGCAATGTAACAACGTCAGTTATTTATTACAAGAACTTCTCTTAAAGTAAGTAAGTTCGGAACAAAGTTAGTTCCGAACTTACTTACGGAGTTAATACTTCGTTAGTTCGGAAGAGTTAATAACGGAACAAAGATAAAAGTTCCCAACAGGAAGCAGCGTCATATATATAAATTTTAGCAAACTGCCAATATTTGTAATACCTATTGCAAGCAGGGTTACGTTTGCTTATTGCTAAAATTAACGAGTTAAATAAAACGATAAGAAGTAGTCGTAGATTTGAAATCCATCGTGCAAGAAACGAAAGAAAAATAAAGTTTAAATGAAGTAAGAAGGGAAAATAACTGTCTCGTTATTTAATGATGATTAATTTGCTCACAGCGCTAATAAAAGATTCATCACTTTGACTACAGAAATAGAATAATTGCTGTACTCTTCAGAACCATAGCACCGATAAGCAGAATGAAACCTCTTTTTCATTCAGCACCTTCCACTTTTCAGGCGAATCGCGTGCATAATGGTAGACTGAAGCAACAGAACATTTTTAATAAGTAATCAGACTCCCCTCAGAGCTTAATAATTGGTTCTACGAAGTGTTACTTACGTGATGAAATATTAAACTAAGAGTTGACAGTTTATTAAGCTGTCAGCTGCAGCCCCCACCATTCACGGCTAGACCTTATGACGAGCAGCAGTTGAAAACCGCCAGCACTTCAAGAAAACTCAAAGCTATTAATCATCGCGCGACATATCTTGCGGAGATGCAACTTCAAGACCTCGATCTGTTTCTTCCTCCAGTCGCCATCCTTATCCAGCACGGCCAGGGGTCGTACAGATTAGCGCCACCGCATGTTCTCGGTGACGTTGAAGCGTTTAAGTTGCGATAGGATTTTGCGGCCAACTTTATCTGTTATGGTAGAACAGATAGCGCAGATGGTTAAGTTCTTGCCGACACAAAGGAACTAGATTTCATTACTAGCATTTAGGTTGATGTTTCAACATTGCAAAACAGAATTACGTTTCCACAATTTTATAATTTTCGAAACTGCAGCAGTTTTTAGTCGCTAATTTGTCCTCTTCTTCCATGCATTGTACACTACGCTCCTGTCATGACAGCGGATGGCAGGAGCGTGGTTTCGGATAATACCCGAATGTTCTGCAAAATGGTGTAAATATCGCAGTTTCGGAATAATGTGCTTAGCAAGCAGACATTCAATGAACGCAAATTCTATATGCCCGATATAGTGAGGACGAGTGAATTTTTTCTGCCCAATTTGCAGAGAAAAATTTATTTTTAACTTAGTAACATTGTTAAAATGAGTAAATAAAGTATATATGTAAATATATATGTGTGTGTTAGAATGTTACTGGTTAACTGGAACTGTTAGACTGGAAACAACCTAACAGCTGTTAGACTGGAAAAACACTGTACAGAGTTAATATTCATCTTATGTAATACTGATTTTTCATTAGACTCTTAAAACAAAATTTTGGAATTAAAAATGAAAAAAAAAAAAAAAAATTAAATGAAAATTAGCACGCAATAAAACAAAAATTAATTAAATCAAAGTTCATATTATATCTTTTATCGTGAGAAGTCGTATAAGAAAAATTTCTGTAGATGTTATGCAGATATTGTCTACTACACCATTAAAATCTGTATTGCAATTTTTAGTTTTTAGTACATTCTAACCTAACATTTATTGGATTTGAGAGGAGATATTTCCGTAAATTTCTAGAGCAATTATATTATTCTTTCTTTTTAAATAAATATTGCAAATCTTCTGAGTAAAAAATAACATGCCGACAACAATGTGAAACAAAGCGAAACGCCTATAAAAGTAATTCGTCGACGAATTAAAATTTCTAGAGGAGTTCACATTCATAAAAATGTTTCAGCTCCAGTTAACGATCCCAATTCTAGTCCTTATTTACCCTCAGCATTTTTTTTTTTAATTATTTATATTTGTTTTCATTTTTCATCAATAGATGGCACTAGTAGCTCGAATTCCTTCCTCTCATTATTATCGCATATCTCATTATTCTCTTTCGCCATTTGCACTTCTACAGTTGAAGAAGGAGGTTCTATATTTGAACCTTCGAAACTAGTCCTGCAAATTTATGACTATTAAGTTGATTCTTGTTGCCTTAGTATATCCACTATTACAGATCTTAGTTAGAATAACAGTTTAAATTCGTTTAAAATTTACAATTTTAGATAAATAATTTGCTATACTATTTCACAATAATCAGGTTGGGAGGACTGTCTTATTAAATTTTTATTTACTTTTAATTTTTTTATCTTTCATAGCGTTTAATTTTATTATTTATTTCATATGTTTGTTTTCCTGATCATACATTTCTATTTTCATTGCATATATTGTTATATTAAAACATCATAATACTATTGACATTAACTACATAGATTTATCATTCACACGGCCCTTGTAAATGCTCCTTTTCTGCGAGGCTTAGATAATTACTGATCATCGATACTGCCCGACAAATTGCAAGTTCTCAGGTGTTGCCATTTGAGGCAGTTTAAGCTCTTTTATTTGTCTTTCAAAAGAAAACTAAATTCTTTCTCGAACATAATAATATAAACACAGTTTACAGACTTCTTAATAATTCTTCTTATTAATAACTTTATTTGTTTTAAATATCTCCGATGCAATTCATAAACATCTAATAATTTTCATGAATATTTGCCTCCTTACTTTAATTAACAAGGATGTTTATGAACCTTTTATTATCATACATTGATAAAGTATAATAGTATGCGAGCTCACAAGAATATTAAGCCTTCTAATAAATTTGAATAGCATTATTTGGAAAGAAAAATGGCCCTTAATTGTTTTAATTGTTTGAATATAAATGGTATTTGAAATATATTTAAAAAGATAGGAAGATATTTCTAATATCATACATTAAAATATACGGCAATTTTTATATCAGTTTTTTTTTTCTTCTCCACTACATAAATCCTGGTCATTATTTATAAGGTATTTTCTCTTTCCTTTCCGCATTTCTTCGTGGTATAACTGGAAACACGCTGGAAGCGTGTTTGAAGGTCCGGAGTTCGAATCCCTGCGAAGGCATTGCACATTTTTCGCATTTCAACATCGATATAACCTAATGACTCTGCAACTGACGCCTGAACTAAAAGTTGGTGGACAATGATTCGTCACCACGAGGATGTGGCACTGGGTCCTCTTCTTCCCAGTCGCCTTTAAAAGGGAGAGTATATAAGGTATTTTTTCTTCCTTTCCGCATGCCTTCGTGGTGTAACTAGGAGTATGATCGACACGTATTCGGAACGTCTGAAGTTCGAATCCGGGCGAAGGCATTGCACATTTTTCACGTTACAGCATTTATATAACCTGATGACTCTAAATGCTTATGCTCACCTTGTGATTTTATATTTTTACACGACATAAACTGTATATCATGTAAAAATTTTTCTTTGTCATAAAATAATGAATTTCGAAGTTATCTCATCTGTTTGATTAATTCTACAGCAGCAAATGATAAATAGGACCGCCAGTGCCCAAGGAACACTGGTAGTACGACTCGAGTTCAAATGATGGCGCAATAGCTAGCTGCATTAGTGTTTTCATGGTTTACCCCAAATGTAACATGTATATGAGTCAGTTTCTCGTTGAAAACCCTCCAGGAAGGCATCCGTTTGCCATCGCGTGGCAAAGCCTCCTATTTTGCCAGAACTCGAATTTTCATGTTTTGGGTAATGAAACCAATAACACCGGATTTGAGATGTCAGTATGTAAAACTAAGAACACTGTTCCTCCGAAATTCTTCGAAGAAACTCTGCATATTTCCCAGCTTCATCTGTAAAAAATACTGATTGAAGTCTTAAGACTTTCCTGTTTCTCATGCTTTATATTAGACGTGCCAACCGTGTCATACACAGAAGACTTTGAATTTGCAGAGAGTCAAACGTGACCTTCAGTACTCAGTCACAACGAGTAAAAGCGCTTATGTTTTGCCGTGCTATAGGTGAGAAGGACGTTAGTGCAAAAATATGGCAAGATATGTGAATGGGTTTTGTTTTAAACTTGTGAAAAGCAGTAATAAAACAGTTGAAAGATTACAGCGAATTTATGGTGCTGAAACACTTAGCCGTGCATGTTCAGAGTTTTTATGATGGAAGTTCTTCTAAGGCGGTAATATGTTATGACCGACAAAGCACGTTCTGGTAAACTTTCCACAAGATTTTGAATCGTAACATTCTCAGTCCATGGAAAGACAATGAATGATCACGATGCAAATGTCTAAAACCTCATTTGCATGTACAGCTATCAGAAAGAAAAGACCGCATTTGACCAAGAAACTATTGTTTTTTCTCCAGGACCATGCTCGGCTACAAGTCGCTGCTAATGGCATTGACAGTACTGTCAGAAGTTGAACACACAGCACTACAATGCCTCTTTGTAGCCCGGACTTAGCACCAGATGATTTTTGAACTTTTCCATTACTGAAAAAGATGCTTTTTAAACATTTTCATTATTGAAAAGATGTTTTTTAATTTTTCCAATGCAGAGAAGGTAATTGCATGGGAAGAGGTTCCCTTCTCAGATAAATAAGTGTAAAAAGCAATTATTTAATGCTAGAAGGGATACTACAAACATCTTATTTCGTGCTTCTGAATCGTTTTTAAGAGTCTATAAAAAAGAAAAAATGCAGGAAACTTACAATTCATTAATCATGCAGTTCTTTTAATTTTTAAAGCAAACAGAAAAAGTAATTCCTTCTAATCTTTTAAATAACAGTAGACAGAAAGAATTGAAAATATAATAAATACTTAGAATTGATTATGTATTCCAAACTCTTCCTTCTTTCTTCATTTTTCACAAAACGAAAGCCTATAATTTAACTAGGTGACTACTTTCGTCCTTGAGGCTTGGAATCATGATAGATGAAATGACAGACATTATCTCACTTTTTAAAATATTTTCATCTATCTCCATAATGTTCTTAAGCCAAATGAAAGCATTCGAAATAAGTTTTATATTTCTTCGACATGAATTATCATTCCAAATAAGATATTTTAAGTGTCCCTGTGGACTTTTATACGGAAACCATTTAATGAAATCAAATTGCTCTCTTATATATTTTGAAGAAGAAGTTGCAACAAAACGGCAATATATCCAAAATTGTGCTGAGTCAATGTATCATATCATTCAGTAAAAGTAAATTCCTCTGTATTTAAAAACTTCGAGGAAACGTCACGTCATATACGTAAAACATGCATTTGAATGTGAATGCTAAAGGGTGTTCGCGTTCTCTATAGAAAATAACATGTCAAATTTGAAAATTAATTACTTTATGCTTTGCAGAATTTTCTTTCAAACAAAAACAATACATTAGTTTTAAGTAGCTGAATTTGTTAATCAAAAATTCATTAAATTTGCACTAAGCATGAAAAAAAAAAAATCAGTGAAATAAAATCTGAAAACTTTCAGACGCTACATTACGCACAAAGGGGCATTTTTTAACGTTTTGTGTATTATCTTTATTTATTAAATATCATGTTCTTTGTATTTAAACCACATAACATTCAATTTAAGAGCAGTATCACAAAATATTTAAAAATAGCATATCTTTAGAATTTCCAATAGACAATCTCGCGCGCTGGAGATAATTTTCTTTTCCTTCTCTATACAGTATTGCTACTGCTCGCTTTGAAATCGTTGAGTTTGTTAATCAAAAATTCGTTAAAGTTCGTTAAGTGTGAAATAGATAATAAAACAAGTTCGAAATTCAAAATTCAGACCAGGTGTCCATGTTCGAGTGAAGGATAACGTTGTTCAAAATTTGACGGCTCTAGGTACCGTCGTTTTGTCACAATGCAATAAACATATCTATATTCATGCATATTATCCTTTATTTTGATTTCTTTAAAAATAATACAGAGCGATAATATTTGGTGACAACAATTTGAAAAGTGATTCAGCCTTTTACATTGATTCAACGCAAAATCCTGTTTGGAGATTAAAAGCCTTTCTGGGATGCCGCACCTTTGGGCTAATAAGTGAATAAAAAACAAAATTAAAAATACACAATTTTCACATTCAAGGTGTACTACATGTGTTCAAAAGTGCAACCGTTTTTCACGGATTGCACATACAGAGCCGTACAATTGAAGATTTCGCGCCTTCTTCCTATTTGTCAAGAATGCAAAACATTTCATTCTAAAATTTTTTATTGTCAGCTTGGCGACCCTGGATGCTGCGCCCGGGGACAGATGCTCCCCCTTGCTGCCCCCTAGCTACGTCCCTGCGTACATACATGCATACATACAGATTCTCATTTTATTTCATAGCAGAGAAATAAAATTCTAATTTTATTTTAGAAGCTTATTAGAAGTTTCCTTTCAAGAAACTTTCTTCCTAAGCCTGAGTGGATTTCAGTGCACATATGTACTTAGGACGTTTCTTGAGTACTGTTTGCATTCATGTGCTATTTGCTACTAAGTGCATTCATAACGTATCTTAAGAGCTTGAAGTAGCTGTAATTAGAGCAATGGAAAATGCATCATGGAAAAATCAAACGAAATTTGCAGATCAGTCAGAAAATAAATCCTCATATTTAGGAAAAATTATCCGAGCTCGTAGATTTACACTAATAATTTCTCGTCCTAAGCTTCACACTAACAGTTTCGTAAACATGTTGGGGGTCAAGATTTATATTTAGATCTAGAACACAAATTCTACCAAATGTTGACTAAGCAGTAATGCAAGGAATACAAGCTGTATTACTTAGTAAGCATTTCATTATATACTTTTAAGTGGTACATGTAAAAATATACTTATCAGTTTCTGTTAATGTTCTCATCATCATTGCGTGAGATCAAGATCTGTCGTTTATTAGAATACCGTTTTGATTCTATCTATTGTCTCGCGACACATATTTTAAACTTAAAAATTGTCGTTCGGCATCCTCAGTGTAAGTATTAATACGCAATGGACGGCGAAGTTCTTTAGATCAGGAAAACGAGCTTCGTATTTCAGAAACAGCAAACCTTCGTCTATTCTTTTAACATTCGCTACATTTGAGTGAAATTCGCGGTCCACGTCTTCTAACACAGAAAGGCAAAATTAAAATTATTGAAATTAAAATATGATCTAAAAATCACCACGAAACTATAAAATAATAAGCAAGCAACGATAATTTCCTGATTTTATATTATAACAGATGAAAAAAAAAAAAAAGAAAAAAAAAAAAAAAAAAAGAATCTTCTACTCGCGAAATCTCAGAAAATTGTTTAAAATTTGTGAAAATAAATACAGAAGTTCGCACTCGATAAATTAACGACTCGAATTAGCTGTTGGATAAAAAATTATAAACGAAATAACATTTATTTCTGACTTATTTCACGTATAATTTTGTATTACTGAAGTAAAAATACTGTCTTGACATTCTGAATCTTCGCGTCGAAACATAGAGTAGACGAGATTCTTTACGAACGCGCATTAGTTCCTTTAATGTTGCTGTTAGGATGCGCAAGTTTCAGCAAATGCTTGGGGGAATTGATGAATAATGTTTAGAATCACTTAATATTCTTCAACAGCATAGTCCATTAACTGCATCCGGGATGACAGATTGATAATTCAACCTTCTGCTTTTTCCCGACGAGAGAATAATCTTTCACCACTTTCCAAGCTTTTTCACCAACTTGGAGACTCAACATCCTCCTTCCAGATAGGCTTCACGTGGTGACTAATCCATTTCCAAAGAGTTTGCTTTATTCGTTACGTTGTGCAAAGTCATAAAAACTCAATCAGTTTATTTCAAATTTGCGTTAAATAACAATTTATCATATAATATTTTAAAATTCCTCCTGCTTCTTTTTATGCAACTTTTTAAATTTCCAAATATCACGTAAAATGCATTCAGAACTCCATTAAGTGACTTGTTATAGAAAGAGATTCATCTTTCATTTTAATATGAGAAATATATATAGAGAGAGATGATATTTAGTATGCCTTCCTTTTTTTCAGTTTATTAAAAATACATATGACACCCTGAAAAAAAAAAAAAAAAAAAAAAAAAAAAAACAGTCTTTATTTCCGACGATTTCTTCATGTGATTAAAATTATCTCATTATTTTTATTATTAGTTAGTTATTCAATTAATAATTTAGCGAAATGTAGTGAACATCTCTACTTTTTTTTTTCACTTACTCTTTTATGTCTGTCTATATGCGAGTTTTTATGTTAGTAGCAGGGCTTAATTTCTAAAATTATAAGTGCCAGAGCCCTATAGAAGAAAAAACAAAGAAAAAAGAATTAAATTTAAATTAGAAGAAATGTAAAGAGATAGAGAGAAATCTACTAAATTAATTTTAAATAGTTAAACAGAAAGAAAAAAATTATCGGACCTTGTCTTATTTGGAGCATTGGCTGGAATTACCATTCGACTTAGAAGCTAAACAGCTCAGCCGATCTTCATCCGAGTTTAAGCCTTGATTATACATGTAATGTACTATTCCAAGGGATGACAGGTACCCCTCCTTCTTGGCAGCACACCAAGGAAAAAAGATAAAACGGTTAAAGCTCTACTAAGTAATAGCGAAAATGCTAGAAACAGTATGAAAATATGGAAGGAAATTTTAACGGAAAAGTGCGGATTTGCAAATAAAAAGGGAAGTGTTAAGGACTTTCTGATCGCGATACCCTGTCGATATAATTCTAGCCGTCTAGTGGAAATTTTACCTGAATATACTATTCGGAAACAATGTGAGAATTAACGTAAGAGTTATCTGTACAAGTGACAGCAGTGGTTCCCCCCCCTTTGGTTACATCATTCAAAAAGTCTACAGGAGCTCTGCAATAGGAAGTCACTATCGCGAAGCGCGCACGACCAGGGTACAACTTTTAGTACTTTGAGGAACACAAAATTTGTCCGCTCTCATAAATTCACTGCAAATCCTGGGAAATACGCGTTTGGCGTATGATTGGAGGGCTTTACTTTCCTCAAAAGTCTCAGCCTCTGTGCAAGGCTTGTGTGCGAGAGAGAAAGACAGGCCTTCATTCAAAAGTTAGAATTGATTTCTAAGGCATGTTTACTATTAAAATAAAATTTATCTGCTAAAATTGTGGTTCACTTACATAAAATAAGCGCCGGAGCTCTTTTGTTTAGAGCTCCGGCTGAAATTATAATTTATCTCGGAAACTGAAAAGTACCGAAATTTAAGCTCTGGTTAGTAGACATGCAAAATAAAATTCTACATATAATTTATGACAGATCTTTATTTGTTCATTTTTATTTGATTATTTCCCCTTTCTATCCCTACCCAGAATGACTGGAAAGAACCCAGAACCACTGGAAGAGAATGGTAATCCAATGGCGGCGCTAGGCTTTTCGCCGTCCGGTGCAATTACTTCGATTCCTAGCATCTGCCGCCCAGTCCCTAAATTTTACAAATTTTGCCGCCCCTACATTCTACCACGCACCTCTTACACATGCTCTGGCACCGGCTCTGTAATAATCAGTATCCCTAGAAATTTTACTAAAAGCCCTTCTATCATGCAATTCACGATGCAAACTTATAGTCCAGAAGAAAGGCTATCAAATCGAGCATTTAAAACAATACTCTTCAGGTTCTGAACATTAATTAAATGGTCCCTAAATCGTTCTAAGAATGTGTAAACACCATAACAATAGTAATATGTTTTTACTAAAGCTTTCTGAGCTGCCTCATTTCAAAATTAATCTCTATCATATTTTTTATGTAATGCAAACCAAAATCTTAATTAACCACTAAAAATAAAGTGGAACTATCTTATGTTCGTTAATTTAGTCATTTCCTTGTAATGTAAGGCAGCTTTTATGTCTCGCTAACATGTAGTGCACGTCTTTTCTTTCTTACTTCAAACTGAGATAAATTAAATTGGTATAAATTTGTGAAAAGTACGAAATGTAAAATATTCAAGAATACTCGCACCTTTTGTGCTAATTTAATTGTATACTTTTATTGTCAAAAATAAGAAAGTGATCATCCAGCTACGACCGCACCTGTATCCTTATGCCACCAGCTCCATCATCATGTTCTATGTCATCCCACCTAAATATCATTAAATACATATGCAGTGAATTCTCTCTGAAAAGACCAGCAATGATTCAAAACAATGTTGGTGTTTTGTACAGGGAATGAGAAAATGACTACTAATGACAGTGACTATCAGTTGGCATAATAGTTTTATCCCTTTCAAGGCTTCTGGCTTATTAATTAAAAAGAGCACGGAAATTGAAGTGTGCTATATGATTTATAAAACTAAGAATTAATAACAAAGATAAGTAGTGAATAATGTTGCAATAAAATAAAACTTCAGAAAATGTAATCTTATAATTAATTTTCTAAAATATCACTAGTGAATGATTGTTCAAATTATGGAGAACATGTCTTATGGGCTACGTTAAAAAAATTGACTGCTATCTTGCATTTAAAATTTTATTTATTTATTAAAAAATACTTACTTCTTGTAAAAGTAATCACCTTAAGTTAGTAAATCTACTCGAGTTTTCTTTTTTCTTAATCTTTTTTTTTTTTCTTAAACCAGTTTAAATTCCATAAAACAAATCAACTATCTTAGTAATTTCTCGATTACAACTTGAACGTTTTAACATGCTCACAGAATTTGTAGCTTAAAAGAAACATTCGAGATTTTTCACTTTTTTCCGATTCGAGATTCTTCTATTTACAAGTACAGATGCTACTCATATGGTGTAGTGGTTAGAAAAGCCTCTTGCGATATCGAAGGACCCGGGTTCGAATCTCAGAGAATGCATGGATGTTTGTAGATGTAGAGTGCTCGTGCGGCAAGGGACACTCTAAATATGCGGCGAGCCGAAAGGCGTCTCGAGAGGTTAGTTGTTGGGGAAGAATAGTGGAAGACCCTCATTTGCCACGATGAATTTCATGAGCTTGTTCTGATGTCACTGTCAGACAAGTGAGATAAGTCACAACACATAAACACAGAATAACAGGTATTGGTAAGTATTTCACGAGTGTATTTTGATTTTCAAGATGCAAATATACACTAAGTCTGGGTTTCTCAAACTTATAGTACATTACATTATTTTCGGTGATATAATTTTTATACAAAAGATTTAAATGAATGCTCAAAATGAATTAAAATGGCTTCCCTTTTGATACATATTTCGGTGCGTTATCGTACCTATATTTTTTTATTCTTATTATGTGGTACAAAATTTTAAAAAGTTTGAGAACCTCTGCACTAAATTTCCTATTTAGAAATAAATTATACTAATAGCAATAATGTCGAAGAATGAAAAATTAACTAGACTTGGCGCCATGTAAACAGTAACTAGGCATGTGTTTTCAGTGGTGCAGATATGAAATGAAAACATAATTTAAACACTTTCGGGTACTTTTCCGCCAACGATAAAGTCGCCAATAATGGTACAACTGATGCCAAACGGAATATCTTCTCCGGTAACCTTTTACGCTTCATTTTCAAAATAAGTCGCAGCCATTTCTTATCAGATTGATTGTTTCTTTCAATACTGACATACAGTTACATAGAATGTTTACCAGATAGTTCAATTTTATACCCTAAGACCATTTGCGGTAATTAAGTCAATTAGGATGCAATCACACCGCTTAGCCGAAGGCGAAAGTATAGGAAAGGCAAAATTAAGGTTTAAATTCATCCATTCTAATGAGAATGCACTATAGCGAAGTAAAGCACTGCGGTTTTACATAATTTATGAGTAAGCTATTCGTATGAATTGAAATAATTCTTGCATTTAAACTCGTATTTCAAATTAAGATTTAACTTGAAATTAATGTAGATAATTACTGAGAGAGTTATATTTTTGTAGCGTAGTTGACGTGAGATGAAATCACTTTGGGTCTCAGAACCGGCGAATCAGGGTGTTGAACCATGAAAGCATAGTAAATTCATAAATTAATGTCATTTTACAAAATTTTAAATCAGATTAATATGTTTATGCCTTTAAAATAAAAAAATTCTGAGAACTAAAATTTTTATGTGTATACTGTATGTCACCAACAAAGTCTGCTTGGCGAGATTTGCGCCTGCGAAACGGAAAAGTACCCACTTTCGTAATGTGTTAAGTCATTTAAAGCATGCCAGATTAAGTCAGATTAGGTTACACGACAATTAACCCGCTCTGGGAAAAGATACAATTAATGACTAAATACTGTTTTTCATAAAAAATAACCTTGCCGTTTATTGTAAATAGGAAATATTACTCTTTGTTATCATTTAAAAGTTTGATAGTGAAACCAGGGCTGTGGAGTGGTGGAGTCGGGCAGATTTTGGGGTAAACGGAGTCGGAGCTGGAGTCTCTAAAAACAGGTCGACTCCGACGCCAGTTTTCGTTGGACAATTTGAATTTGAAATGAAATTAAAATGAATTTAAAAAAATTAATGACAAGCTGAGTTATTATTTTTATTTATGAACTGTATACATTAATAAATAGTTATTTTCTATTTTATTGACCTATTAATAAATAAATATAAGGGAGGAAGATGGATGTGATATTTGCCATTAGTGATTAAACTGATTCATTCAGTTACAAATCTCACTGGTAAATTTAGGTAAGCAGCAACACCAGCACGAACTTCCAAAATTGATGCCATTCAAGCAATGCGATAAGGAAATACATATTTGATGATAAAGATCTTTTAGAACTTATAAAAGTCTCTCTTGAAAAGTTAAAAGAAGTAAGCCCTAACAGTAACAGCTCTTCCTCCTACTCAAGTTAGTGTGGAAAGACTCTTCTCAGCTTTTATCAAATCGGATCTATGGCCCTCCAACAAAGAAAATCTTGCCGAAGCTATACTGTTTCTTAGAAATAACTAATGCCAGTTTTTCCATTTCATAATAAATGCTAATTAATATAAATAATTTGCTATGCCATCAATTTTTTTCTGTAGCATCTATTACTTCTTTTATATTAAAAAAATAAGCTATAACCCATGTGTGTATGTTTACACACACACACACACATATATATATATATATATATATATATACATATGAAGGAATCGGAGTCATTAAAATTCCAGGAGTCGGTCATTTTCCCTAGCGACTCCACAACTCTGAGTGAAACTGACATTTTGGATGTTAGCCTTAATGCTGTAAGAAATGAATATGAAATTCTTTGATTCTATATCACATACAATCTTTCAATTTTGTGCAGAAATTAAATGTTATAATAGTCCGCCTTAATTCTTATTTGATGGCTTCCGTCGTGTTAGAGCGTGGTTGTTTTAGAGATAATTATTAATACCGATAATAATACAAGATAATTATTAATACCGATATCTATTTATGTTCGGCAATAATTATTTTATTATTTTGAGCAATGATCGTCTAAGTGAAGTGAGGGAGAAGAGAGAATTTACTTCATTTGATAAAAAAAGATCTTTCTAGTTATTTAATTTTGTAATGGAGCCTAATTAGTTTTAATTAATAAGTAATTAATAAATCAGAAATCTGTACATCTAAATCAAATCTATTTTATCGTTTAATGTTGTTTTTCTAAGTGTCTTAGCTTTTTGGTTAAAAAGCTAAAAAGTTCGCATTCGTGAATTAAATTGTTGTCTGTGGCAGAAGCTTTTAGCTTCAAAAGAAAATCAGTTTCTTAAAAGTCTCAGTTAATACCTCTGATGACATCCACAGCTGACAACCAGATATCACTAAACTAATCTGACTACCAGATTAGTTTGCTTTAGAGAAATGTTTATTCAACAAACCATTCTTATAATTTGATTACCTGTGTGTATAATTTTAATTGTTAATTGTGGTGATGTTTTGCAAAAATGTCAATTATGAATCTAAAATTAGTAAAGAAATATAACTTTCATAAGTGTTTTGCGTATAAAAGGCACATTTATGTAGTGCAAACAGGCTGTTCATAAAAAGCGGTTAAACTCAGGTTTCGATAAATGCATTAGAGTACATGTATTGTACCGATAAATATAGTATAGTGTATTTTCTCTTCCTTATCATCTTAATAGCATTTTATTTTTTTCTGGGTTGCTTGATTTCAGGGGCAAAATTAACGTAACGCGGGGTTATTCAAAATTCCGAGGAATACTTTGAGAAATTTATGAAAATAAACAACGCATCCGATATCAAATTTTATTATACTGAAAGAGGGAACTTAACTTTCAACATGTTTCTTAGATTTCTTAACTTTCAGCATGTTTCTCAGATGTTTAGTGTGTCTCCCTTCGTTGATATGGCATACATATATTTCCAATAGTTCGTTTCGTCCATGGCCAGCATATTCCGTCCTTTTAGCTGCAACGTAGGTGTTACGAAGTTTCTGGATATTAATACACGGTTGAGACATAAAGACAGTATCCTTGATAAACTTTCCTCAAGAAAAAGTCACATAGTATTAAATCTGGAGACAGTAGTAGCCATCACATTAACGCGTCATCTGCTCGCTTTCTGCGTCCTGTCTACTATAACAGAAAATTTGGATAGGCATACTTTTGCAGATAATGTATTTCTTTGTGGAGAATTTTGATTGAGATACTCAAAAATGATCTCTCTTATAATGGTCTGGAGAACTATGTTGTTAAAAGAGTTAATGATATCTGTTTTCATTTAAATTCCGCAGATTTTCTTAATCGCCTCATATTTGAGAAACATTAATAAAAAAACCCTTAATGGGTTTACCTTTATTTCAAAGAAAAAAAGAGTGTTAGGGGTTGCTTTGTTTGTTTAGTAATTTCCCAAATTTGTCATTAATTATGAATAACCCTCTCTATTTAAAATATGAGTTCATCGATTGTTTATATTATTCGTACAATTTTCGGCCATCAGAAGGATAAGGATTTTTGTTTCAGTTTTTCATTTCATGTGTTTCAGTTTTTATATCAAAAGAATTACGTTTGGAGTTTGGCGGAGTTCGGCATCCATATTTTTTTGCATTGTTTAAGGTTCAATTATGTATCACTACTAATTATCGGGGGAAGTTAAATAACATAATTTATGTACATAAAATGTTCTGCAAGGAGATGTACTTTTAAGCTTACGAAATATGTGGAAATAAATTGAAAGATTAGACTGAATATGTGGATATTGGATGTAAACAAAATCCGAAAAGTCCGCAATAAAGGATCAACGAAAAGCAGGGTAGAATTGTATTTGATTTTTACCAATATCCGCTTTTAAAAAAATATTGCCTTCGTATTATTTTCATGAATGTAAAGAACTTATGAACTTATTCCTTTACAAATATCAAAATAAAAATTCATGCTGTATTTGAAATGCTGGAAACTTCAGATTATACCGTGTTTTCATTATATGCTTGAAATTTTAGTGACATTGCAGTTTTCTGTATTTCATATCATAAAATACATGTGTACATTTTCATGCAGTTAATAAAAGTAAACATTTTTTTTATTTACTTCTGCAGCTTGTAATTGTAACCTCCACGCTCGCAGATGTCGCTTCAATATGGAATTATACAAATTATCCGGTGGGACATCTGGCGGCGTGTGTTTAAACTGCCGACACAACACTGCCGGGAGGCATTGCCATTACTGCAAAGAAGGCTACTATAGAGATATCACCAAGCCTATTTCACACAGAAAAGCGTGCAAAGGTGAGTGCATACTTAGATATTGGAAATTATATAATTATCCGGAAAAAATGCCAAACAAAAAATTGTATTTAAGCACACTATAAAAGCTTTTCATTCTGCAAAAGCATGAGAAATCTCAGAAAATACAGTAAGATATGTTAAATTTTTAAAGTCTAGGCAAGAGATTAAATTTCTTTTCTCGCATTTATATTTTGCACAAGAAAAGTATTTTGACATTTTTCAAAACGTCTGTAGTTACACCTTTCTATTTTCTCTCAGTAATAATGTGGGTAAGATACCTAAAAGCCATACTACTAGCTGTAGTGGGTCCAGGTTCCAATCCTGAAGAAGGCTTGGATATTTGTAAATAGTTATACTGTCTCTGCGGTCTTGATGTTGTGGAAAGAGTGGTTAGGGACCCTCAGATCCGTGCTGTGGAGTGTTACGGAGCTAGGCAAAGTCGTACTAATCTCGCGCCCATGCTAATCTCACGATTCTGTCTATGATAAAATCCGTAGCCTGATGTGGCTACCAGACAAATGAGATAAATCTCGACACAGACTTCTGAATATAGGTACTTCGTTCCAGATTCAGTTCTGGCTAAAGGCTGGCTGTATTGGGCCTTTATAATTTTAACAATGTGTAACCTGAATACGAATTAATTTCGCTTAAAAATTTCATCCGTTTTAAAACAGATTCTAGTAAGGTAAGCAAGAGTTTGTCTTGCTATAATCAACTGACCAGTTGCTTATTTTTCGTGTCTCGTTATTTTGGTTACGTTATTTTATGCTACCAATATATTAATCATTTGCCGGCTTGCCAAACTGCCAATTTTAACATTTCTTACCGAACTGGCAATTTGTTATTAATATTGGAGCAGAAGATAAACTTTTCAACTTACGAAAATGCATGGATATTTTGCCAAAAGTCGAACAATTTAAAAAATGCAATTAGTTTTTTGATGAATTTTATTTTTGTATTATTTTTAATAATATGATAACTGACGTAATTTAAAATATATCTAATAAATAATCTTTATATATACCTTTACTAATAGTGAGGGTCATAAAAGTAGTTTCTAATATCATACAGCATACTCGTTCACTAAAGGGTTTAGCATCATGATTTTATTATCTGTTACGTATTTTCTGAAAAGTAATGCAGAGTGCAAAGTATGGTGCTTAAATTGTTTCCCGAATTTTCCATTTACAATTTAAGTTTACTCTTATATTAATTACTATAATTAGCAGAAGAATGGGGTTAAAAAGAAGGAATATAAATCCATATATATTATCGAATCCCGATTTAACGAATCTAGATTTAATATTTTTTTTTTTTTTTTTTTTCAATTTAACGAATTTTTCTGTTTTCTAAGACAAAATTAATTAAAACATATTTTACCGATATGTAAGGAATTACATAAATTTTGTAATTTTTTCAATTTTTAAGAATTTTTTCCGAAAAGAGTAAACTAGTTTAATAATTCATATTAAGTTGTATTATTAGCTGTTCACCTGCTAGTCAATTCCCGGTTAGCCGCTGGTGAATTAACCAGAAATTGTCTGAAAAAAATGTTCGGTTTATTTATTGAGGAAGGATTAAAAAATTGCTGTCACATATCGTCAACATAAAATATTTACGGAAATTCAAAAATAAAAGAATGCGCGAAATAACTGACGTAGCGAGTTTCAAGAAACTGACTACCCGACGATTTCTGATTCCAACGTTTAATAGCAATCCACAGTTTCATAACTTGTTCAACAGTTCAACATAACATCTTTACTCTATTTTTACCTTATTTTTACACCTTACTCTATTTTTCTAGGATATTTTATTTATCATCAGCTTACTAAAGCAGTACAGATTTAAAAAAATTTCTAAACTTCAGCTTTTAGAATCAAAACATTATCTGTGTTGCCAATCCGAGAATGCTAACATCAAAATTAAATTATTGATACAAAAAAATAAAAATACTGGATCATATATGTAAGAATAACAAAAGTGGTAGTAGGTCGTCATCATATTTGGAATTTTTTTTTTTTTTTAATTTTTAATTCTCAACAGAAAGAAGGTAATTTAACTGTGTATAACCAGAATTACATAAACACTGTTAAATTATCCGTTAAAAGTAAATCGCTCAATCGTAAAAAATAGATCAAGCGTACAACCATTAATCTTGTTGACTTTGTTACTATTCAGTTGACTTCTGTAGAAATGCAAGAGTAGTGCAAACGAAAACATAGTTCTTTTTGTTTTGAATACTAACTTAATTTACCTCACGAAATGAATTTATTCTGCAGATTAAACTGATTGACAGGTAAATTTATGGAGTGTGCCCTTTCTTTGGTAGCATAAACTAGTATCAATATCCTAACAGATGCTAACTGAATCAACTCTGTGTCTTGTCTCTGTCTTTTGTTTTTCTCCCTGGAGTGGGGTGGGAGGAATAAGAAGAAACAAAGTTTGATAATACAATTTTTTTAACCTTGTTAATAGCCTATATTGATTAATAGTTTTGTTGAATTGATTTACATTATTAAATACAAATCGTATACTCTAACAATTCTTGACTGCTTATCTGCATCGTTATCACTTCATTGGAAATTATCCAAATCCTGCATGAATGACGAATATTGAAACGAAACCCATCCCGACAGTCTCATTATCCGTCGTTTCCCGGAACGCTGGAAAAACCCAAATCCCAATAGAACAGGAGATCTCTGTATCTCTACTTATTAGAATAATTCTATCATTTAAAATATAGAAAGCTATTAAATAGATTCACACTGAATTACAGCCTCCGAAACGGTAAAATGGTTAGGGAGCCTACTACGGAACTGAGCGAAGTTGTACTGTCACCTGTATGATTCTCAAGGCTCTTGCCAACGACAGGTGCAATATTATACGCTCCTTGCCACGATGAATTTCGTCAGCTTGTTCTGATGTTACTATCAGACAAGTGAGATAAGTCACAACACAAAACGCTGTTAAGAGCAATCGAATGCGATCCATCGGCTATTACAAAGAACTCTGACGAAGGTACTATCAAAAGATGGAGCGCAATTTCCATTTATTATTATTAAAAACAAGGAAGTAATAGAACAAAATCATTTTTTGCAAATGGTCCCTCTTATCTAGAGACTAAACCAAATTGAAATGAAGTGTTAAATTGAATAACGTTTCCCAAGCAACTGATGTAGATGCTGTAGGGAAACAAATCTCTAAACAGTATTTTACTGCTTGAAATAAATTTTCAAGAATTCCATCATACTTTTTCTATAAAATAGGTTTCGTTTATTTGTTATACTGAAATCTTCTTATATTATATGTCATATTTGTATATCTGCTTCAAAGCCTTAAATATATAAACTTAATTTAACGCTTTTTATTAACTTGATTTCCTGGCGATTCTTTAAAATTCGGATTCAGTTTTAGTTTTCTTGAAGTACTGCACTTTATAAACACTCCAATCTAGCTCTCTCTTTAGTTAATGTACATATATTGATTTGTACTGCATATTTATAAATCTGATTTTTAGAATGGCGTTCAGTAACGAGTCAGCAATTATTTTCAGTTTCAGTTATTTTAAATTGCAGTCCTTTCTTCGTCAAGCAGTTTAAAAAAAGACTTACCGAAAAGTCTACTTACAATAAATAATAATTAAAATGCATTTAATTTCTTTAAAACAGTTATTGTAAAAATCATTTGCACTCAAAGAGCAGTTGAAATAAGTTATTTACATGTAAATTCAAAAATTATAATTTAAATACCTTTTACGTTGGGTTTGCCAATTCAAAATATTTTGACAGGCAAGGGTTAAAACGGAAATTGTTTCTAAACTGATGTGCATCGAAATTGATTGAAAAGATCAGATGTAATGGTTGATCTTATGGTTTTTCAACTCTTTTTTTCAGTAAATAAGTTTGCGTTGAAAATGGCAGTCGTGTATTAGAATTCCGAACTAAAAAAAAAAAGTGTGTGTGTGTGTTATATCACTTTTTATTCAATGAGCTTGGGAGTACTAATTTATTAAAACCACACACTGACTGAGAATATGCATCGTAAGAATTGAGCTGGACACTTAATTCTTACGATGCATATTCTCAATCATAATCAATAAGGATGTGACATACACCCCATAACTTTACACACTTTAGCACATCTTTAGACAATTGATGAAATGGAACGCTAAACGATACGTATTAACAACAGCAAGCCAAAGCGAAAAAACGAGGTAAAGTGTGCGCGTATTGAGAAAAATAGAGAAAAGGCTCTTCAGTCTGATTGAATAAAAGCTCTCGCATTGCGGAATTGCATAAAAAAGCATGAAGCAGATTAAATTTAAAAGACATATGCAATTAGTAAAGTTATAATAAACAATTTCTCTTTTTACAACAGAAAGAAGAGATACAGATATAAAAATGAAGAATTACGGGTCTATTACTAATTTAAGTTATAATTTTGAGTTATATATTTTTTATCTTACACACACACAGTTATATGTTTAACGAATGAAGCTTTAAAACGGGCTAAAAACAAATTTAAAATCAAACTCTTAAGCTGCTTAAGATTTAATTCAGCAATGTTTTAAATTATTATCCCTTGAAGAGTCGATTTGAAACATTAAAATATGAATAATAAATTTGTATATTAATTAAAAAATTTTTATTAAAATTTTTTCAACCTTTCAATTTACATCTTATTTTGTTTCAAAATTTAAAAATTTTTCTCTTTTTTAAATTCAGTTTAAAAGAAATTTCCCGGATGGTGTAATCTCTTTCTTCTAATTTATAAATTTTATGTTTTCGTTATTATATATATACTTATTTACCTTATGTATGTATATATATGTGTGTGTGTAATAATATTGGAGAGGGTTTGTTGCGTAGATATCCGCGTAAAGTTTGGTTTGATTTGATTTGGTTTATTATGGCAAAACACACCAGAACTATCTGCTTAAAGGATGGATGCTTTCGTGGAGGACTTTCTAAAGAAAACTGGCTCGTATGCACATGTGAAAAATCACGAAAACCCCCATGCAATCTGCCCTTTCATCTGGATTCGAACCCAGGTCGGAACTACCAGTGTTTAGCGATTTTACCGCTCTACCGCTGGTGAGCTCATAGCTTCATAAAGAAGAAATTTATAGATACGGGAGACTTCAATTATTTCCTTTTTATACATGTTTGGCACACATTTTTTGTTAGCCCACCATAAATTAAATGGTCCCATTCGTGCCATGTTCTTAAGGAAACTTTTACATTGGTACCGACAAATCTGAAATATATACATTTTGAAGAAAGCATCAGCGGCAAGTTGCAAGAGCGAAGCCAACAGTGTAAAAGGAGGCATTTAGAAGAAGGCTTGGCAGAGAGTGTAAAAACTTTCGGTTATCAACTGAAATCTTATTCAGTGACTGGATAAAAGATATCTGCATTGCAACATTACTTAAGATCGTATAAAGCGCATTAATTTTCAAGTGACGTAGTTTAGGTTGATATATTGTAAACGGTTACTGTTTTTAGGACAGAAAGCGGAAGTACTCAAATTTCAATGGAGAATAAAAGAGACTATTTCCAATTAAAATTAGAAGTTTGCTTTCATATTTTTATATGCATCTATGATATATATATATATGTAAGATCTAACAAAATACGATAGCTGCTTTAAGATTAATTGGCAGCCTCAAAATTAATATTCTAAATTTGGTGCTGTCCCCTAAATGCATCTGTTCTCCCAAATTCGAGATATTTCTGTTACATAAAAACCTCAAATTAACCAATCATAACTTGTCTCTACAATTACATCAGAGTTAGTATAAGTACTCTTGTCACAATAAACTACGCCATTCTATTCCTTTCCGTAAGTGCTGCTCTGTCATCCCCGGTCCGCTTCGCTTCTCAGATGCCTACGTCATTTCTTTTAAAATCAGTGAACATAGGATTTACTATATTTCATTATGATTGGGTATATATCTACTAATATGGTTTTATATGCGTGAAATAAAGATTGGGAATTCTTCAAAATTCATTCATTTCGGCGTCCTCTGTTCGTCTATCCACTCAACCATCAAAGTTATTGCACACACACACACACACATATACGATACTCGTATATATACATAATGAAAAAGTACTTTGCAATATTGATGGCGTCGAACGCAGAATGGTGAATCGGTACTGAATAACAAACTTGGCAGTCGAGGTATGTTGAGTATTCATTTTTATTTCAATTCATCTTTGCAGACACGATTTACTTGGCACTCTAACCGTGCCTATTCAAGACATTTACTGTTGACAATCGTGCCTATTTAAGACATTTACAGTCGTGCCTATTTAAAACATTTACTGTTGCGATAGGAAGAGAGCAGAAAAACAGCATCTTAGCGGCAACAAGAATAGAAGCAGAAGAACTAACCAAGAGAAAGATTTCAGTTATTGGAATTTTAAGTTCCGAACCATTAGTTACAGCGTCATTAAGTAACATGTATGGATTGATCTAGATATAATTTTGATGCATCGCAGATGTTATGTAGAGAAATTATCTGATAGCGTTATAAAATTAGGTGAATGATTTTATGATTTATGGAAATCTTAATTTTTATTTAATTATGAATTATTTATTTTAAGGCTTTAATTTTGGGGAAAGACAGATGCTTCTGGGAATATTATTTAGTTTAAAAGAGTATTATTTATTTTCCTCTATTTGTAAATCTTGTACAAACTTTTATTCATTGTGAAAGAAGCAGGGAAAGGGAGGCAATTTTCGCCAAGTCTTGATTTCGCGCGCTTTAGAATGTTCGAGAAAGAATTTTCATTGTTAGTTGACCTTAAGAGAGGAAAGTACGTGACGGAAAGGTCAAAGGTTGCTACTTGTCTTTCAATGTAAGTCATTCAGGTTTTGGCGATTGAGGGTCCGGTTGTTGGCTAAGTGAAGAAAAGCGCGCATGCGCGATCACCCTTTTTTCCGCATTCTGGAGTTGAAAACGAAGATTTTGCCATAATTAAGAAGGCGATAAGTGAAGCCATAGTGGGAGCCCGTTTTGTGAAGGAGACAAAGGAAATTCGAGTTGGATACACACTCACTTTTGGCTGACTCTCGGACTGACTCGCTGATTTTTGGGCTTGCTGGACAAAATGTAAGTGACTCCGAGAGGTGTTTTCCGGCGGGGAGCGGCAAATATGCTCCCCGGCCGCGTTTGGTTAAGAGGCGAGACACACTTACTCTTGACCGGAGAAAGGAAAAGATTTAGTCGGCATCGAGCAGTGCTTCCGGCGGGGAGCGGCAATTATGCTCCCCGGCCGCGGGTTTTCTCAAAATGCGAAGAAAAAAAAAACTGTTGAGCGAATAACAAAAAAATTAACAGAGACTTGAGTCTCTATCTGTATCGGCAAAAGTCAGGACGATGTCCTCTGAACTCCGACTTGAAAACAGAAGGAATTATGTCACCTTGGTCAACTGGAAGCCTGCGTTAGCCGTTCTCTAAAATGCCTAGCTTAATTGTCTACGTTTTCCTTGGTGGAGCTGAGAGTCTGGGCAGACAGCCGTGCGGTGTAAGCTGTTCTCTTGCTTCCAGTGGAAATAATTTTCTTCTATGGAAAACAGTAGCAGGCGTAAGATTTGACGGTATAGCTGATGTAATTTATTGTCGTGCCGTTCGAGTCTCTGTCTTGCGGATTTGCCAAGTGACGTAAGGATAGAGCTAAGATATGAGCTCTCCTCCACTTCAAGATGTCCACTCAAGATAAGTATTATTTTTTTTGGTGTGTTGGAACTTTAGGCAAGTTTTTCCAAAACGTCCTTAGCAGTAAAAACAACGTCGAATCTAAAATTTAACTCTCAGGCCATAAATTGTTTCCCTTCCCTTTCTTTTGAATCACCAGACAAACCTTAAGTTTTTTTTATGAATTTAAATGAACAGACTCTCAGATGAGGTTAAGATTTTTCTTATTGTGTTGTAATTGAATAAAACTGATATTTAATCTGGAACCTCTTACAGTATGTTTTCTTTATATATTGAATATGAATTTTTCCTTTATATCTTGTATATGTTTTATGTTTTCGATCCTCTCACGGCGCGGTCCCGGGATGCATTTTTTTTTCACAACGCAAAAATGCTGTACACGTTTCACTATACGATCACTCCCTTTAACGGCAAGTAGTTTCATATTTAACATTTAACAATATAGGAATTTCAGATATAACATTAGATGTCCACTACAGATAAGTTTTTTTTTTTTTTTTTTTTTTTTTTGTGTGTGTTTATTCGATCCTCTCACGTGAAGTAAATATAACATTGGTGCCGTGACCTCTGCTTAGTGGGGGATCGGATCGAGAATTGAATTTGGATTTTGAATTTACCTATTTTGTGTAATTTACTTTTTAAGGAAGGAGTTAAATTTTATGTGCTAGGATTAATTAGAGTTTTTGATTTGGGTTTGCTTATTTGTTAATACGAGAGTGATAAAGTTTGAAAATGTGTGTGAATTTCAGGAATTTTGGACTTTAACGTTAGGCAAACAGAATTGAACTTTAAAATTAAAAAAAATATATTTTAATGTAGCAGAATAGGTACTGTACATTTTTACTGTTGAAAATCCTTGAGTGTTTTCTGGATGTATACTTTTGATTTCTGATTTCTGATACAAGATGGAAAATGAATTATTTCACAATCCTATGCTATTTGTGTATCCTTGTATAAAGTTTCGAGTGCTTGTCGGTAAAAACTGGACTCATTTTTTGAGCACTTCTAAGAGAAAGAGATTAAAGACTCTTAATTATTTTACTGAATGAGACAAGCCATAGCTAGGCGTAGCTAGAAATTTTTTTTTTTGTCTGTGTGTTTTTGCTAATTATTTAACCTAGAATCTTGTGAAATGTGTAATTGTGAGGGGTTAACGTTAGAGAAATTCTGATTTTTTTTTTTTTTAATTGATTGAATAATATTTGGTGAAATGTATGTAATGTTTTCATGATTCTCTAGCGTAGTATATTATTGCTTTTTGATTTACAATGTTTTGTTATGATTCCAGTATATTGTGTAATGTGTTAGGAAATTTAATTTAGTATTGAGCAATGAATTTTATGGTTTCTTAAGACATAATGATACAAATGAATGAGTTAAAAAAAAAAAAATTGTAGATTGTTTTTCAATTGCCAAATTCTGTTTTAATATGAACATGGGTTAGATTTGGATTTTTGCCTGAGATCAGCAATAGTGATGTTTGGTTATTTAATTTTTTTTTTTGGATTGAATTCTTCAGCTTGAGTGAAGTTCTAATTAGTTTAATGAATCAGAGGAATTGAGATTAGTTATCTTCTGAGTTTAAGTTTGTGAAGAGTTGTCATGTGAGAATTGTTTAAACAGTAGAAATTTAGTCTTGTGAATTGTAGAAAGTGAATTTTAATGAGAATTTTGGTGACAACGGGAATTTGGTTTGTGGAAATTTTTAGATAAGTTTGAGAAGATTAGTTACTTTTGCTCTGTACTCATGAGCGGGAATTTTCTGTGGATTACAAGTAGTTTGTCTTGAATTTGCTAGTTAATCGTAATAGATGTGATTTGAGGTACTGAATTTTCTTTCTTGGTTGGACTGGTTGCTGAATTTGGGGTTAATTCTTCTTTTGGCTTAAGTTTTGTATTTGAATTGGTAGTATCAAGATAGTTGTATCAGGTTTTTGTTTTGATTTGGTGGTTTCTGCCAAGGTCCGTAAAATGTAAGTTCTCTGATGTTTAGTTTCTGTGGAAGAATTGAGATTTCTGTGGTCATAGGAAAATAGTAGAATTTGAGTTATGGATTTCATTTGTGTGATTTTTAGGGATTTTTGAGTTACGAGTTATGAGTATTTTTTTTTTAGTTTAGCACTTTTGAGAACTTTGCATTTGTTGCTTGCAGTTAGGTCTTGCGTGAAGTTGTAATGTCCTGAAAGCTCGTTTCCTTGTAAATACTTGCACTTCATGGTGGCACTTGACCTCTTACACCAGGGGCAAACAGGAACTTGTTATCTGAGAAAACTATTGTTGTATCTTTTTTCATTGTGTTGGTTCAGGATTGTAACGTTTCAGTCAGCGCACTTTCCTTTCCGAGATAAGAGATCTTATGTTCTCTTTCAACGTGTCTGGAGGTTTGCTTGATACGTAAAGTTTGAGTCTGTCATTCATAATACAGCGCTTTTCTCAGCTTACATGGACGCGGTAAAGAGTTACTTTGTTTCTTTTGTTTGGGTGGAGGTGTTGCTGAAGGCTGCTACTTAGGTTACTATACAATGTTTTGGAAGAGTCTGATGCAGAATAGATCTCAGTTTTCGCCTAAATTGGGGGGTTTGTTTTGAACACCTTTTTGATTTGTGATATTTTATTTAGTGTTCTAGTAACGTGCTTCAGTCCAGCTTTGATTGATTTCTTTGACTAGGTTGAATTTTTTTTCTCGTGGACTTAAGGGATTTTTAGAATTACTGGATTTTTTTTTTTTTTTTGGTGTTGTCTTACTAAGGGGACTTAAGTTTGGTGTTGTTACTCACTAGTGTTTACCGTGAGGTTTGAAATTTTTAGCGGCACTTCACTCTTGCTGGTTGATTTTTTTTTTTTTTTTTTGGCTTGATTTGAATTACAGTGAAATATTTTTTGACTTGATATGGTTTAACATAATGACTATTTGTGTATTTGTTTAGGTATTGCAGTTTAAATTTTTTTTTAAGTATCGCTGATCTCATTGCTCATTTGAATTATGTACGAAATTTTTACAGTTTAATTGTATTTTCATTTTATGTCTATATGTGTATCTTAGTAGTATCTGTTTGTAATTATTGGCCAAACGTCATTTTGTATATACATTAGGTTGTATTATTACTATTATTTTTGTGTGTTTTGGATAAAATTCTAATTGGTATTTGCACAGCGTATTCGTTATGTTCATTCTCGGAATTGATTTTGGTTGGATTGAATTTTTGGACAATCACGTTTTCCTTCTTTCTGATCTTTGTGTGGGGTATTTTCGGCTGGTTCCGAGGTTCCTTGTGTTGTAACGTTCTTTTCTTTTCTAATGCTTGGCCCTGATCACGCCGCTTCTGTTCTTAGACGTGACTGTTTGGGATTCAATCTTAGAAGTTATTCAATTTCGTAGTACTTAGGGGTCTTTACTCCTTATTTGAATACGTTCATGTGACATATTTTATTTGGAATTGTTTGAATTATTAGTGTGTTTATTTTCTCAGGAATGTATTTTATGTATCTGCGGCGCGTTAATTATCTTATTGATTGATCTTAGACATATTTTGTTTGTGATTAGCGCCTTATTTTTATTTTTATTTTTGTATGTGTTCTGACTATTTCTAGGTTTAATTAAGTGATTTAATTGATGTTTTGATTAATTATTTTTGATGATCTTCCTTGAGTATTTTAATTAGTAATTGCTTTGATTAATCTTGTTGTTTTACTTGCACATTTTGGACTTGAAATTTAATGTGTCAGTAACGTCACTGTTACCAAGAAGTCGTGTGAAATATTGTTACATTATGTTATCCTTTAGCCTTATTGCACAGTATGAGTCATGGTATTTCAAGAAGTGTCTGTCTGCTAAATTTTGGTAAACCAAAATTTAATTCCTTAGGGTAAAGGAATGTTATGTAGAGAAATTATCTGATAGCGTTATAAAAATTAGGTGAATGATTTTATGATTTATGGAAATCTTAATTTTTATTTGATTATGAATTATTTATTTTAAGGCTTTAATTTTGGGGAAAGACAGATGCTTCTGGGAATATTATTTAGTTTAAAAGAGTATTATTTATTTTCCTCTATTTGTAAATCTTGTACAAACTTTTATTCATTGTGAAAGAAGCAGGGAAAGGGAGGCAATTTTCGCCAAGTCTTGATTTCGCGCGCTTTAGAATGTTCGAGAAAGAATTTTCATTGTTAGTTGACCTTAAGAGAGGAAAGTACGTGACGGAAAGGTCAAAGGTTGCTACTTGTCTTTCAATGTAAGTCATTCAGGTTTTGGCGATTGAGGGTCCGGTTGTTGGCTAAGTGAAGAAAAGCGCGCATGCGCGATCACCCTTTTTTCCGCATTCTGGAGTTGAAAACGAAGATTTTGCCATAATTAAGAAGGCGATAAGTGAAGCCATAGTGGGAGCCCGTTTTGTGAAGGAGACAAAGGAAATTCGAGTTGGATACACACTCACTTTTGGCTGACTCTCGGACTGACTCGCTGATTTTTGGGCTTGCTGGACAAAATGTAAGTGACTCCGAGAGGTGTTTTCCGGCGGGGAGCGGCAAATATGCTCCCCGGCCGCGTTTGGTTAAGAGGCGAGACACACTTACTCTTGACCGGAGAAAGGAAAAGATTTAGTCGGCATCGAGCAGTGCTTCCGGCGGGGAGCGGCAATTATGCTCCCCGGCCGCGGGTTTTCTCAAAATGCGAAGAAAAAAAAAACTGTTGAGCGAATAACAAAAAAATTAACAGAGACTTGAGTCTCTATCTGTATCGGCAAAAGTCAGGACGATGTCCTCTGAACTCCGACTTGAAAACAGAAGGAATTATGTCACCTTGGTCAACTGGAAGCCTGCGTTAGCCGTTCTCTAAAATGCCTAGCTTAATTGTCTACGTTTTCCTTGGTGGAGCTGAGAGTCTGGGCAGACAGCCGTGCGGTGTAAGCTGTTCTCTTGCTTCCAGTGGAAATAATTTTCTTCTATGGAAAACAGTAGCAGGCGTAAGATTTGACGGTATAGCTGATGTAATTTATTGTCGTGCCGTTCGAGTCTCTGTCTTGCGGATTTGCCAAGTGACGTAAGGATAGAGCTAAGATATGAGCTCTCCTCCACTTCAAGATGTCCACTCAAGATAAGTATTATTTTTTTTGGTGTGTTGGAACTTTAGGCAAGTTTTTCCAAAACGTCCTTAGCAGTAAAAACAACGTCGAATCTAAAATTTAACTCTCAGGCCATAAATTGTTTCCCTTCCCTTTCTTTTGAATCACCAGACAAACCTTAAGTTTTTTTTATGAATTTAAATGAACAGACTCTCAGATGAGGTTAAGATTTTTCTTATTGTGTTGTAATTGAATAAAACTGATATTTAATCTGGAACCTCTTACAGTATGTTTTCTTTATATATTGAATATGAATTTTTCCTTTATATCTTGTATATGTTTTATGTTTTCGATCCTCTCACGGCGCGGTCCCGGGATGCATTTTTTTTTCACAACGCAAAAATGCTGTACACGTTTCACTATACGATCACTCCCTTTAACGGCAAGTAGTTTCATATTTAACATTTAACAATATAGGAATTTCAGATATAACATTAGATGTCTTAACAGATAAGTGTATATTTTTTTGTGTTTATACGATCCTTTCACGAAACTTCTCAATGTAACACAGATGCTCATTGTAGGGGGGTGTATAAAAATCTAAAGAAGAAATTTAAAGAGGCATTGCTGATTTTAAGTTGGCAATCTTTTATTGGAAGCTTATTTTCTTATTTTATATTTTCAATATATACAGAGAGAGAGAGATAGAGAGCTATACTTATCGTTTCTCACATGCATGAAGTTGCTGTGAAAGAATAGGTGGCGAAGGAGATTTTTAAAAGAAAGCAATATAATAATGACGTAATACTAAATAAACATAAAATTACTAACAATTAATTGGTAATTATAAATAAGCTCGTAATTAATAGGTAAATATTGCACAATAAACGAAAGAAATCTTGGAAACTTATTGCGGTCCACCAAAATGGTTCCCAATCCATCGGTTGATCGCGACCCGCACTCTGAGAATCACTGTTGTAAGTATAGTTAAGATTTTTGTATTTAAATAGATAATTTTAGTAGAATTATAATTAAAGTTGTTGCATTTCCCCGTGCAATGTAACGCGAGACAAATTTTAAGAGAAAGCTATGCCGGAAAAGTAAAAAAAATACGGTGGTAAGGTGCATTTAACATCGTGTAAATGGATACATAGGTAATTTGTATTGAAGTTGGATAAATGCAATTGACCACTATGTTAACTGTAACTGTAATTCTATCCCCTTACTGCTTTCCAGTAATTTCGAGAAACAGAAAATACTAGAAATATCTCGCGACCGGTTGAAAGCTATAAAAGGCCGAAGAGAGAGCGTCTCGGTAACATCAAATAAAATTAAGCTTTTTATTTATGTTTTTATGAGTTTTCAGTTTTTTTTTTTTTTTGTTTTGTTTTGTTTAAATAATATAAGAAAACAATACAGTATACTATATAATTTTAAGAAGTTATAAAATTAACTCAGAATGAATGTGTTTTGATACTTTTCTCATACTTTTAGCCATAACAAACATTCCTTAACCATAGCCATAGCAAGCGTTTCTTTTCTTTTGATAGAACTAAGCAAATGTGGTGACGTTATAAGTTTTCTTTTCGTGTAAGTAATTTTTATCTTAAAACACGGGATGAAACTGCAGTCAGTTATCTTCTGTTAGCCTTTAAGCATGCCCGCATTTTTTTTTTTTTTTTGGTGTGTGTGTGTGTGTGTGTGTGTGGTTGATAATAATATGCAGTTTTCCCGTCAAATATAATATTTTTGTTTGGTTAATATTACTTTATTTAATAGAAACCGATTTAGGGGAAAAAAAACCCTCTGGCTTCCATTATCGTAAATATGTGTTCCGTTTATATAAAAAAGATAAACTGGTCATCTAAATTTTTTCGATTGACATTCATCCCGCACTCTATGGTCCCAGTAATCGAGTTCTTCCATATAGAAGCAGGTTTTTTTAACTCTTATTGAAGTTAAATTTGAGCTAGCATTCTTGTTGTCGAGTCCATTTTTCATTGAACATTCATTCCCATAGCCTCAAGGAGGTTGGACTTCTTCTCCGAACCCAATTTTGAGGGACAGCACCCTGGGATTCTGCCCTGCCACCAAACAACGCGAGAGAACTTTCAGCTCGCCATATATTTAGAGTGCCTCCATGTCCCAAAGAAACTATGCATTTACAAGCATCCAGTGCCTTGCTTTCGCCGGGATTCGAACCCGGGGCCTTAGGTACCGCAGTAGACACTCGTAATCACTATACCGCGTCTGGGCGGCAACATTCTTTTTAGAATATAGAAGCAAGCAAGAGGGAGGCGAAGGAAATGCATTGGCTTAGCGTAGTGACGATTTTGGTTAAGTTATAAATAAATAACAATAGTTTAATTAATCTATTCGACCCGCTTAAATTGCATTTTCTTTGGAAATATCCATGCATCTCAAATGACTTCCTTACTTCACATACGATTTACCCTAATCTAAGAGCAGTGACTTATCTTATGGTTTCGTCATACCTGGTTCTTGTGAGTCCATATCTCAAGTGCACGAATAATACTAACTTATAAGTATTTAAACTCGTGTCTAGGACACGATGTCCAACTATCAGTGTAATGCAAGCCCGCCAGTGGTCGAGCGGTAAAGTTGCTGAACACTGATAATTCGACCTGGGCTCGAATTCTGCCGAATAGGCTGGCAGAATAGGTCTTTTCGCGGTTATCCTCATGTGTAACGTGCATACGAGCCAGTTCCCTTTCAGAGCTCTTCACGAAGGCATTTCTTCCCTTATTTAGATAACCCTTGCATGCTTTGCCATAATAAAATAAAGCAGACTGAATTACATAATGCAAAGTAGTTTGACGATCTGGCCGAAATGTAAGTTTTCCACTCCAGATGCAAGTATCGACGAGAAATAAATTTTTATCCTTTGTTTGGAAAGTCACCAAAAGTGTTAGTAAATATATATAAATTAGCGTAAAATATTTTTATTAGAAATGTTTATAGTCGAGTCTTTGTTAATTAGTTGCATAACTTTTATGTTATACTACACATCAATTATCATCTACATGACCTGGCAGATATCACTTCTCATAACTGTTGCCAATCTTGCAGGTAGATTCAATTTCGTTTATTCTCTTTTAAGCGAAGATCTTAATATATAATTTAGCTTTCTTTACTTGGACGTATTAAGAAGAATTATCGAATTATCCAACTTATTTAGTAGACCTTAAAGAAAAGAAAACCTCTCTTAAAGAAAAGAAAAAGAAAGAAAGAAACTTCTGAAGCAGAGAGCTCTTAAATAGAATTATTTAGCTTCCTTGCTTTGAATTCTTTCAAAAAGATACTAAAATAACTCTCCTTATAATAGATTTTATTTTACTCTCTTTTCTGCTTGTGACCATTTTCTTTAGGCTTTTTTTTTTTTTTTTTTTTTCAATTCCCTTTATGCTGTTTTCGCGATCCTCTTCCACTCCTGAGAAATTTTTGATAAATTTATCCAATGTTGCAGTTTATAAATTATGAAATTTATGAAGATTATTAAAAAATACAAATATATTTTAAAAATAATAATTCCTTAAGTTGAACAAAAGATTAAATTGCAGAAATTGTGAACATCCGTAGATATTTTACAATATCTGTACGGAAAGAAATATTCAATGTTATTTGTGTAGATAAAAGTCCTAATTATATAATTATGCATAAAAAGTAAATTTTAAAATTTTTTCTGTACTCCAGTTAATTTTTGAAATAGATGCTACTATATACAGAGTATTTACTCTATATATTATATTGTATATTAAATTGCACCGGAACTTCTTAGTTTCTGGGATAAATCATAATTCTAGCCGGAGCACACCGGAGTTCTAAATAAGAAGTCTTCGGCACTTCTCTTACGTAACTGAACAACAATTTCAGTAGAAAATTGGCCTCGAAAATTTTATTTTTTTGTGATAAAATTATATTAAAAATCGCTTATTAAATTTTAATATATCTGTTTACATTTTATTAAGTTTTAATTTTAATTATGTACTTTAATCATTGGTTATTTAATTATTTTTTAATTATTAATGATTCTATTGGTCATTTTATTTATTTATTTATTTATTCTTGTTCCTCTTTCCTGACGGTCTTCCATAGCGCTCCAGCACTTCTAATTTTAGAAATTAAGCGCTGACTATATATGATTTGATTCTAATTTGAGTAGTTAATAGATATTTTAAATTTAGCAAGTGTTTTTCTTTGTGCGGAACTGAATTTATATTTTCTAAACAAATTTTTTCTTTCTGACTGGCAGAAAGGCGTCATAAATACTAGATAAGGATCCGTAAATTGATCATCTTTAATACTTTAAAAATATGTATACGGCATATAAGTAATCTTACCTATACAGGAAATGTAGAGTAAATACTGTTGTCATGTGTAGGATCAACTTTTATGTCATCATTTTAACGATAGATGGCAGCATATTAAAGCTGAAGCTAAACGTACGAGCTTGCTAGATTATAATTGACTCATTTTCTTCTTTATCATCAATGGAATATGTGGGCACTCTTTAGGCGCCCCTTTTTTTAACAACAAAGTATCTAATTTAATGCAAGTAAGTTTTAGTTTCCTATAAAACGTGCAGTTTCTTAGTTAAACTGATTTATTAAATACCAGCTATCTATGCAAGAAATAAACTCAAACGAGCCGAACGGACCCGGCTTCGGTGCATCTCAGTTTTTGTGGGAAATTTAATTCCGGTTATTAATTTCTGTTAGACGAGTTCTTGTACTTTGCTGTACAAATAAATCTCAATTAAATATAAACAGAAAATATTTTGTTACTCAGAGTCGGTTCTAAGATGATATAAAACAACCGTCTAAGGCTGCGATTGTTTTTTTTTTTTTTTTTTTTAGTTCGCCAAGTAACAATCATTATCACAGCACAGTTATTACAAGTAACAACTAAATAAAGGTATACTTCGTTTTGAATTATTAATGTATTTAATTTATACAGAACGAAAACGTTATTTATCGTCTCGAGCGCCGAAAATGCTGGAGCCGAGTTTGCTGTTACTGATCTAGTGTCATTTAGCAGTTAATAAAAGCTGCCAATGGTGCTAGGAATCTGTATCTCATTTCTTCTGGGAAGACAAAATGCGCGGGAAAATATAAGCGCTTGAAGAAAAAAATGCTTCATTTCGAAATGCTTGTCTGTTCGGAAATCGGGACTCGGAGATTTTATGCGGTTTGTCTCTCCGCTCAAAGGAGCTTTACAGGGTCGTTCCTAGGCGATTGGCTGCCCCCCCCCGTATTTGCCGCCCCCAAATAAGAAATATGCTCAATGAATAGAATTTTTATTTCATACTCACTAGTACTTACATATGACAAACTGTATAAAAAGTACTTTTATGTATAAGTTCTTACAATGAATTTAAAATATTTAGGCGTGGTATCGCGAGAGTCCGGCCGCCCGTTTACTTTAAGTGAATTAGAGTTGAAATAAGGATGCAGTTTTTCTGATCGAGAATAATTCTTTTTAATCCGGGATGTACCTTATGCTGTGGTCACTAATTAGTCACCTATCATTCATTTTTTAGTTGCATTTTTAGGATGCATTGATTTAATTTATTATTTCGTCTGACTTTTATTATATTCATTTACATATATTTGTATATATCTTTCTACATTTTATTTAACTTTAATTGTTTATTATTATTCTATTCATTTATTTCTCCTCATTCTTCCTAGCTGCTTCCACAGGACACTGCCACTTCCTGCTTTAGATAGTGATATTAACCTTAATTTGTATCTGCCAGTTTCTTAGATGGCTTTAGTTTACAGTCTAAGATTTCGCACTGGTGTGTTATCCTTGAAAATTTCAGAGCTGATGATTTTCTGTCGGTAAATAAAAATCTAGCATATATATTGATGAGATAGAATATAAAAACTCTGCAGTGAAGTTTAAAGACACCAAAATGTAATTTTATAGCCATATGAAATAAAATAGATAGCAATAAATTAAGCATATTCGTAGCTAGCATGAAAATAGATTAGCATAGAATCAATTTTTCAGATAACCCAACACTTTCTCTGTTTACTAGTCAACGTTATGCAAATAAAGGTCAAGGCGAGATAAAGGTGCGAGGTGTCAGATGGGTCAAAGAAAGCTATATTCAATAGCGTTAAAAATTAGTTTAATTAAATACTATATTTAACTGTACATTTTTATTACATGCCCCCTACTCGTCTTTGAGTGAGGAATGGCCCAGTGGCTAAAGCCACTAAACATTGGTATATAGCTAGAGCAAGGTTTGGTTCTCGTCTTCTGAGTAAGCTGGTATAAGAATTTCGTGATTTATCTCAGAAAATACTTCAGAAGATATCATATATATTTAAATAGACATCATAGCGTAGTGTATTTTGGAATAACCCAATCCAATCCATATACCAATTTTGTTGATGCCGTTTCTCTGCCCCCCCCCCCGTCAGCAGATCGGATACCTTTCCCGTTTTGCAAAGGGTATCAATAAAGTAAATAATAATAATAATAATAATAATCGGAAATAATTATTTTTAAATCTCAGTATAATGAAAACGATGTGTATGAGTATTTTATAATAAGAAAACTTTCCATATAACATCTCCAAGGAACAGAAACTCAAATATTTAGCATTCAGGAAATGCTATATATTAGGAGCAGCAGCGAATAAGTATTTCAGTAATGCTTTACGGTTATTTTTAAGTAGCTATGGAGAATTGCCCAAAACCAGAGTTGAATTTTTTAAATAAATGTTACAAAATCCTATTAAGAGGTAGCCGGGATTATCAATAAAGGTAGCCGGCATTATCAATAAAGGTAGCCGGGAGAAGGAATGAGATAATTAAGTTATCAAATGCTATACAAGAAACAGAGGAAATGTTTCTTCCTTGTTATATTTTTTAATTTGGATACTCCTAATGTACAGTTTTAGTCCGAATATTTGAAGCTAAAAGACTCTTATAAAAGATTAAATTTAACGACTCTTTCAAAGCAAAATTATATTAGTTCAAAATATTGAATATAACAATCTGCCTATCATTATAAAATTCAACTTTTCTACCTTATAACATACACATATGAACTTGCAGCCTTTCTGCATTTCCCCCCCCCAGAATAGCATCTTATGATTCTATTTTAATTTGAAAATATTGTTTATATTTACAAACCGATTACTCTTGATAATAAAATAGTTTTCTTTATGGTGGACGGTATAAAATATTATACAATTTGTATTTTTTCTTATGCTTAACATATCAGAGAGAAAATTAAATATGTATCAGAACTGATCAGGGTCTAACTACATACGCCCATCAGAACTACATACCCAAGAACTTCATATTTTTTGAAGGGGCTACTAAAATCGTTTTATAATTCTCATAATTGTATTTTTCATTTCTCTCATAAATAGAACTGGAAAAACAATGCGTGCGTCAAGAGCTCTAGGCATTCTTAATCGGATTCTGAAGCTAACCAAAACAAGCGCCCAGTGCGTCTCAATAGAACTTTGATTTCTGATGGAAACAAAGAAATATCAGAGCCAGGCTCTTGTTGAAATGCAGCACTGATGAAATGTGATGAAAATATCAGCTGAATAAAGCTAGTAACTGAGTTCTTAATCTTGTCAAAATCAGCTTGATGTCTTAGAAAGTTACAAATGATGGGGGAGAGAGAGAAAGAATTTATCTTTTGCTTTTTCAACGCTGACTAAATGTACCATGTAATGTGCTCTTTAAATCTCCCCACCGTATTGCCTTTCACTGAGAATACCATTTCAGACCAACAAAACAGCGGCTATTATAACCATCCCCGAGTTCTTGCGACGCACAACACGGGCTTTTATATGCACATCGTATCTCCACAATAACACTCTGCGAAAAAGGTCCACTTAAGCCCCTTTGTGCGCTGGATCCCAGATTCACGCTTGGTTGCCTAATTAAGGCAATAGGGAATACTATTCAACAGCAAAAGTTTCAATACACGGTGGGAACCATGAGTGGCTAAAAATTTGTTTTGTCATCCGCCACAGCAGCAAAATAAAATTCATGGTAAAAAAGGGAAAAAAAAGAAAAAAGAGGTTACGGATGACGATATGCAGAGAAAGAAATCTGGGCAGGATTCCATTCAGGAAAGTATTCTCCAAAGTTATTATTCGAAGTCACACAGGAAAGCTATTGAAAAGGTAGCGCAGTACACAGCTGAAAAGCAAGAGTGGTTTGTTAGGCTGGGAGAGCTGATATTCTACCAGAATAGCAGATAGTTGCATGTTATTCAAAACATAATGATTTGCAACAACCTGGAGATGGTCATAAGCAATGCATGGCATCCGGACGATTATCACGTGCGTAAATCACTTTAGATTCCTCTCACTGCCCATTGTATCTTGTTACTAATGTGCAACAGACTTATGAAACAGTTTCGGTTCAGAATTTATAACTTGGAAAATCTTACATGATTATATTTTTTCTGTTGTCTGTCATCCAAGAAATGAACGTGTGGTTGTAGTACATGGGATAATACTTTATTCTGACATCAGAACATGCAGACAATAGTCAAATTATAAGACCAACTCTCATCTCATCTAATTTAATAAACAAACTGGCTCTTAAAAAGAAAAGTTGCTTCATAGTTGTAATGCTTTCTAAAATACAACTGTCATAACATCCAGTTCCCTGCGATCTATTGTAGTTCATCAAAGAATTAAATATCTTTTGGAAATACCCTCATGCATCTTCATTTTCTTCTTATTAATAGCAAATTAAGAAAATTTTATGAGAAGTGCGTTTATTTTCTGTGGCTGGGAAAAGTTAGCATACGTATACATAAACCGTATGTACGCATAACGGTTTTTCAGTTTATTTTTTGCGGGTAGGAAAAGTTTGGAAATATGAAATCTAGATTTTTTTTATGATGCCCATAGACTAAAAGTTTCAACGATTAAAGCATACGCTGTGATTTCGTAAGTTGAGTACAAAAAAAATCTTTCATACATTTATTTCGTTTCAAATTATTCTCTAACTAATTTTGCGAAACTTTGTAAATAGGAATATATGTCTGATATCAATATTTAAGAAAATAGAACCTTTAACCTACTTTTCTTGAACAACTGTATGGACAATTTGAGTTCTAAATCAAAAGGAGGAAGAGTAGAATAAAAATGCATTTACAAATCCTACCTGTAAATATGAAACAAATTATTACGGATGAGTTAAATGAAGTAGAACAAACTTAATTTATTTAGTTTTTTTTTTTTTTATATATATATATATATATATATTCTCTTGAGAGCTCTTGAGCATGAGAGCTATGCGGTAAATATATTATGATGACCTCACGTTTCTAAAACGCGAGAAATTTTATTTATTTATTTTTACAGACACATTTTACTATTTTTATGTAAATAAAAATTACTTTTTCCTAACATTTCGGTAATAGTATTTCTTTTAGAAAGCCAGTGTATCGAATGGTAAGTGTATTTCAGCAATGTATTCTTTCAATTTTTACAAGAAATGTGTGCCCACCAGCGGCCAAGCGGTAAAATCGCTGAACACTGGTAGTTCGGTCCGAGGTTCGAATCCCGCGAACGGGCTGGCTGCATGGGCGTTTTCGTGGTTTTCCCCATGTGTAACGTGTATACGAGCCAGTTTCCCTTAGAAAGTCCTCCACGAAGGCATCCCTTCCCTTAGGCAGATAGCCCTAGTGTGCTTTGCCGTATTCTCAATACACCAACTTTATCAAGAAAAGTTTCTGGGTGTTAGGAGCTGGACAATGGAACTGGAATACTTCGCTAATGTGGTATTCGAAATTTCAAATCAGTATATGCACTTCAGATTGGAAATTTGGAATTCTTCTTAGATTTAGTAACAACAACAGCATGAAAAGTTTAAATTTTCAACGGTATTAGAAATTATAGTATATGAAGATATGTAGACGATTATAGTATCGTCTACCATATCTGTAAATATGAAACAAATTATTACGGATGAGTTAAAGGAAGTAGGACAAACTTAATTTATTTAGTTTTTTTTATATTCTCTTGAGAGCTATGCAGTAAATAGTATATTATGATGACCTCATTATATTATGATGAATTATCAATGATATTATGATGATAAATTATTGGTATATCGGAGTTAAAAAGAGGACAGTTTTCTGGTTCTCATCGGCTGGTAGATCCTTTGTCAAAAAAGCAAGTCATTAACTTATGGAAGTTCGTAGTATCCAGACTTATGTCAGTATACCCAGAAAAGCAAAACTCTTCATCTAGTCGGAGTAACTGCCTAGGTAAAAGGAAGCTATCTGTAAAAGAGTATTAAAAGTAGATGTAGGCAAAAAATATAAAACAGTGGAAAATAACGTTCAAAAAAACAGTAAGCATACTCTGTGTCTTATAATGAATGACGTTTAAACATTAGGATTAGGAGAGCATCCCTCTTCATAAATGCGCCATGAGTGTAAGAAACGCAAGTAGTACACAATGTGAAACGTGTATTGTTCAGTAATGAGTCCACCCTCACCAACTTCCTCACGTCTGTTCACACTGGAGAGCTCTTTCGAAGGCACACGACTCGGACTGCCACGTATATAGGACGGCGGAGGAGCGATGTTTTGGGCAGTGGTAGCATGAAAATCTCTGGGAATGTTGATTGTTCTGACAGTTATATCACTGCTGTCAGAAGCTATCGATGGACAAGGTCTATCCAATTGTTCAGGTTTTCGAACGAATTCCCGACAGATGCATCCGCTATCGAAATGACAGTGCACCAGTTCATGCCCCAGAACTGATGACAGAGTAGTTTGAAAACATTAAAATGATCTTAAACATCTATCGTATTCTGTACAATTCCATGACTCCCGCATCTTGCCCTATTAAACGTGTTTGGGTTATACCAAAGAACAGAATTCGATAGCGTTTTCCTTTTTCACCACTGCGAAGTGAAACAGCAATTATTTTGCAAGTACAATGACCAGAAGTACCTTTAATGATTGTTCAACAGCTGTATTGGTCATTTCCAAGAAGAATTATTGCAATACTGGCATCTAAAAGATGTATTATTCCATATACATAAAGTAGTTGATCTATAGATGTAGGTGTTTCACATTATCCAACCACTGTATACTGCTTGGAGAAATTGCTGTCATTGAAGATTTTCTTTTAGTGAAATATTCAGTTTATTTTTCCTATTTTATTAATATTCAGTAGTATTTATGGAAAGTTTAAGGGGCTAAGAAAATGTTTTCTCGTTCTCACATTTGTAAGCTACATCTTTTATTTTCATTAATGCTTTGTAAAATCAGAATAAAACTTGTATTATATACCTTTTCTAGCTTGTGACTGTCATCCTGTTGGATCTTCCGGTTTAACCTGTAATCAAACTAATGGACAATGTCCTTGCAAAGATGGAGTGACAGGCACCACCTGTAATCGGTGTGCGAAAGGGTATTTTCAAAGCCGGTCAACAGTAGCACCTTGTATTAGTGAGTATATATATATATGTGTGTGTGTGTGTCATTTATAATATTTGCATTCGTTTATATATAATTTATTGGGAAGAAAATGATTATCACTGGCAGCGATAATTACAAGTATAGAAAATTACGAACCATGTCAAAACAAATCTTGCCTCGTGATAATTTACTGAACGTGATATAAAAGCAAAACACTCAAACCTTTAACAAGCTTTAGCGCTAACAGGGAAACAGGTCTGAAATGATGCTAAACTAGTTCAAATATATTTACAAACATAATTAATTGTCAAGTAAGATGTTTAAATTTGATTAAAATTCGACAGTTGTTGCGATGTTTATTTTTCAAATGTAGTTGCATTGTAATATAGTAAGAGTTTATGTAATATAGCAAAAATCATTATTTAACTTAAGTAATAATAAGTAATAAAAGTTAGATAAATTTTAGTGTCAATAAAAAACTAAATAGTTTCGACTAGATTATGTGATTACTTTCATAAGCAGCAAAAGCTGATCAGCGTATGCATAAAATTTTAAATGTTTTATACCGCTGCAATCTATGCCAAATTTTGAAGAATAGAGAAGAGAGGAAAAACAAAAATTCTGTAGCAATTAACTGCTTAAATGATAAAAACCATTATTAAAAGGATAATTATTAAATAAAATTTTTGAATCTTATCGGCCGATAAAAATAAGACTGTAACTGCTGGTGAGGAAAGACTACCTAATAATTCTGTAAATATCGTAAGCTTCCTCCCCCAAATATATACAGTACAAAGTCCAAAATCCGAACGTCCAGTATCCAGAATGATCTAAAATCGGGACCTTAAAGCCACGAACAAAATTTTTTCAGGAATTTTTTTAATGCTTTACGCATGCGCATTTGATTTTTTTCTCCGTAAAAAAACATGTGGAGAATCCCGATTCTAAATTTTACTTCATTACTAAATAAAATACCTCGTTATTAAAGAAAAAATCATTTTAGCATAAATTTTGTGTGACCAAGAATTTGGATTCGTAGCTGCGTATCTGCTTTTCCAGTTAATGGATTTTGTAAAGAAATATGGAGAAGAGGTAATAAGGAAAGATGATAAGAAGCTTTTCATTTCGATGGCAATGTTCCAATCATCAATCAATTAACCGACGGCGAAATCTGTAGTATAGTTCAAGATCCAGAAAATACCGTTACCAATAGTGAAGAAAGTGACGAGAGGTTATTAAAAACGAAAATATTTCGATTAATATTTACTTTAAAATATTCGTAATTATTTTTAACGAAAATATTTTGATTCGATTAGTCGGAATTCTCGATGCAGCAAATACAGGACTTGAACAGTGGGACTTTGTATAACTGAACAAGAAATTATGTCTGTCTACAGAATTGAAGAAAAAGTATGAGCACAAAAAATGAAGCAACTTAAACAATTTATATTCAAAGAAATGTTTAATAAAGTAAACAGAAAAAATATGAAGTGTTTTTTTTTTTTTTTTTTTTTTTTTTTTTTGTAAATTTTGAGACTTTTAGATCATAGATGCTTCATTATTTCATAAATCAAGATTTCATATGTTTAATTTTAAAATTTCTGCATGCCATCTCACTAGATTTAAACTGATGATCTAATATCCGGAAACATCCCAAATCCGGAAGAGCCGAAGTCCCGACAAGTCCGGATCTCGGATTTTGTACTGTATATATATATATATAAAGAAACTTAATAAGAGGCTAAAAATTAAAAACAAAATTTTTATACCCATCCGGCACTTTAGCTGCAGGACTGAGTAAAAATAAACTTAAAACATCTAAAGTTAAAAATAAATTGGAGTCGAAGCAAGGCAATTCCTCAAAAATATTAGTAATTGTAAACGTGTATAAGATGTTTAACACAATATCTAAACAAATGAAAAATTAAAATAAGAATTCATAGTAGTACAAACTCGAAAAATAAAAGTACAAAACTGAAAAAACATACAAGAGAATAAAAATATAAAAATTAATTTCCTTTTACTGAAATTCCAATTCAGAACTCATTAGGGGAAAACAAATTGAAGCTTTATAAAAGTCGATTAATATGTTTTGAAAACGTGTTTCGTTCTTCTGGTTCATTTTGGCATCAAAAACCGAAAAAAGAATCAATTAAATTTTCATTTAAAACATTAAAATTCATAATAAAACATAACATCGTGCCAAACTGACTAAAAAAAAACCGTAAAACTTTACATTAATTATGTAAAATGAGCATTCAAAAAAACCAAATTGGTCTAAAATTATTGTATGCAAATAAAGAGCAAAAATATACTTTAAACCAAATTGGCATTTAAACAATACTAAAAAATTTGGTGGTCTCCAATTATGCTAAACTAAAATATTAATACCAAAAAAAAAAAAAAAAAAAAAAAAAAAAAAGAATTGTTTAAATAATAAAATAAAAACTGAGCCTTAATCACCTAAAAACTGAAAACCTATTAGAAACAAAAATTTTTAAAAACGCAAACTTACTGAAATCTTAGGACGACCTTCTAAACGAAAATTCACTGAATTCTTCAGATGATGAAATTGTGTTCCTTGTAGAATTCTGCACTGTGGAGAAGCAAAAAATTGTAGTTCTTCGAAAAAGTATGCGATAAAGTTCAAAGTGTCTAACAGCAGAACTAAGTATTTAAACATGTGTTCAAAATGTCCTATGCTGTTAAACTTTGTGTGCAGGGGTATCAAACGTTGGGTGCAGTCTGTAAAAATTATTAACTACGAAGAGAGTGATCGTCGACTCCAAAATGGCGGCGTAAGAACCTTCAAAATGGTAAATGACAATTTGGTTTGAAGTATATTTGTTTCGCTCTTTATTTGCATAGTTGCTTTTGAATTTCGGGTTTGCATATAATGGTTTTAGACCAATTTTTTTAATGGTCATTTCACATAATTTATAAAATTTTATGGTTTTTCTAGTAGTTAATTTGGCACAATGTTATGTCTTATTCTCGTTTTTAAGTGTTTTAAAGGCGTGTACGGAAAATTCTGGTACATTTGAGATTCAGTTTTTCGATTTTATATGAATTTTAATGTCTTAAATGAAAATTTAATTGGTTCTTTTTCGATTTTTGATCTCAAATGAACCAGGAGAACGAAACACGTTTTCGAAGCATATTAATCGACTTTTATGAAGCTTTAATTCATTCTCCCCTGATGAGTTCTGAATTGGAGTTTCATTAAAGGGAGATTAATTTTTATATTTTTATTAACTTGTATATTTTTATGTTTTGAGTTTACACTACTATGAATTCTTATTTTTAATTTTGGTTTGTTTAGATATTGGATAAACCTCTTATACACGGTTGCAATTGTTCATATTGTTGAGGAATTGCCTTGCTTTGGATTCCAATTTACGTTTAACTCTAGATGCTTTAAGTTTGTATATATCTGTATATATAATTCAAAATAGAAAGTAAAGTGTTTCGTAGCGTACCGATATAAGGGAAAACATAAACTGTAATAAAATAGATGAATAGCTTGTAATCCACGCTTTGGCCTTAAATCCATATCAGTGCTTAATTTCTAAAAGTAAAAAGGAATTAGAAGACGACAAGTAAGAAATAACATGAAAATAAAACGTGTAGAATCAATTGATGAATTACAAATTGAAATTTTTGAAACAATTTTTTTTATTTAATATTAAAGCAAAAATTAATAAAATAATAACGGAACACGCTGAAAGAAATAGAGGACAAAGTATTTAAATTTTTTTTTTTTTTCCCCATTTCCTTTAATGTATTAATGATGTACATTTTTATATAAATATTTTCCGTAAAATTTTTGCATTTTATAAAAATCAGTTGAACATCAATTTAAATGCAGAAAATATAATTAAAAAATGTTTTTCAATATAATAATATGACTTTCAATTAAAAATCAAAACTTTTACATATTTACCGAGTACTATACGGAGAGCAGTAATGTAATTCCTGGAATACAGCTTTAAGAAAATTCACGTGGAACTGCATACTAATGAAAAAGGTTTACATCCCGCGGGCATCTATTAAATTAAATGACATTCCCATTCCCGTTTCTGGAACTTGAAAAAGGTTTACGTGAATGCTGCTGAGAATCTGGCTCGTATTCCGTTGAATATCAATTGCATTAGAAAATAGTCTTCCTTTCAGCGCATCTTTCAGTTTAAAAATAGCCAGAAATCGCAGGAAGTTAAATCGGGTGAATAGGTAGGATAATTTAATTGGGTAATCCCTATTAGGTCATCTTGTTTATCCACCCGATATTTTGATTCAAAAGGTATCTTTTAACCCTTTGCGGCACAGTGTGTCCGCTCTGGACACACCTAAAATTTTTCTTCTGTACGCACAGAAAAATTGAATGAAAAGCGATTTATAGGTTACTGTAGGTTACTCTGAACCTTCTTTATTTATAGTAGATGGCAGCTCAACACAAACCAGTCCATATATTTTAGCCATGTTTAGTTTTTTAAGACCCTCATTTTTCAAAGAAATCTTCCAGATTTTTTAGGGTATAAAAGAATTGTTTGAAAATAAATTTCTATGTTATTTTATTGGCTGTATGCTAATTTCCTTATTCTATATTAGTTTTAAATTTTTACCTTGAAATCTTGTCTAAAATCAAATGGCGAATCCTAGGTGTGCCCAGACCGGGCTCACCGATAATCTAGGACAACTGAGAGTCTATATTCTTTGTTTCTCCGCATCTCATCGGTCAGTTCATTGACAAAAATGCTCGTTTCAGCACTCTTTCCGAAGCTCTATTCAATCAGTGTGCCACTTTGGGCACACCCACAGAATTAAAACGATAAACTTCATAAAATTTTACTTGTGTACTCCTCTAGGCCAAATTAGACTGCCTACCTTTTTTTTTTTTTTAACCAAAACTCCGACTTTAAAAAGTAGTGTGCCGGAAAGGGTTAAGAATTGCTCTTAATTGGAGAATGGATGGGAAACATAAGCTGTACACAAAATGACTGTGTGCAGCTTATGACTATGGATGAGAAACATAAGCTGCACACAAAAGTTGAAACGTCGAGGAACCTAGTGAACTATGTGGCGACTTATCGCTGAGTACAGAACACCTGAGACGTAGACTCGAGAAGGGTTAAATTACCCTTTTATTCACTCAAATACGAATAACAGTCGGTTCCTTCTCAGGCTTACAGGAAAGTTTCCACTCGGTCTTTAACTCAGAATAAGAAATAAGAGAACTAAACTAATAATTAACTAAACGAGACTTACCCGAAGCTAGACATAATTATCTAACGTAGTTGACCCTTAAATTAAACTGGCCGGCGAAAAAGGCACTTATAACTACGGCAACTTAGCCGTAGCCAGAAGCCAGAAGGCAAACAAGCGCCGCTAAGGACTCTATCGAAGTAAGCTGAACGTTCCTTAAATACTTCATCTAACTCATTTGCATTCAGCGCGATTCTAAAACTCATTCTGGCAGGGAGTTGTAAGTAGAAACAAGAATTTAAAGGAAAGGGTTTCAAAATAAAAATAACTGTTATAAAATTAAAATATACCTTACACCTTGATTAATTTATAACTATTCTGATGCGATTTTACCTTTAATTTTGACTACTCGAAATGTTACAATGGAATGTTCCGTTATTACGGAATGTTACATTTAACCTCTTTTTTTTTTTTTTTTTTTTTGTCTTTTTTTTTTCCAGAGGTTCATAAGACTGATAGAATTAAACCTATCAGAAAACACGAAGGTAAATTTTCATGAAATTTTTATGTTGCACTTCCTAGCCGATTTCCCGTTTATACGTTACAAGCTAATGATTTATTTTATTTTATGTTTTTTAAGAGAAGTGTGGAAAGTGTACAGCGGGCAAAAAAAGATTAAGTCTCAGAAAGTACTGCAAAAGGGATTATGGTAAGTATAATCGGCTTGTATTTAGAAATATGTCTTTTTATTCGTGATACCTCTTAAGTATGATTTAATCTGCTGTGTGTAATAAGACTAAGAAAACGAATGTATTTCCGAATTTGAAGTTTTTAATATGCATATATTATTATTTTTATGTTTAACATACAGTGCCCTCTGCTTTTTAAGCTCACTGGTTAATTAGTACTTATTAAAATAATGACAAAAACCCTTGCATATAAAAACGGATCAGTGGCGGTCCCTGGACAAGCGAATGAGGATCCCTTATCTGCCATACCTGAAGCGCCACTTGTCAACCTCTTCTCGTCCTCAAGTGGCAACAACTGAAATAATCGGAATTCATAATAATGCTTTCGTTGGAAAGAACATCTCTACAAAAAACACATTCAGTTTTTGGACAATTTTCTTCTGATTGTGGCCAAAGGACAAAACCATATTTCAAATAGTCTGCGATATAGTGCCTTACAAACCTTTTTCTTTTTTTGTCAGACTGTGGACTATATTCACCGTCATCTGTATTCGAAGGGGTGGACGACGTACTTGGTTTTGGAGAATCCTTTCTTTGAACGAAATTTAATAATGTGTGTTTCGTTTCCTTCTTACTCATCCTGGTTATTGGTTTTTAATCTACCTAAAGAAATAGTAGTTATAGCACAGTATTAAATTCAGTGGTTATTAAAAACTTACGATGTATAGTTTGTATATACCTGATGTATAGTTTTCAGTTGTCCAAGCTTGCGGAAGAATGTAAGCTAGATAAAAAGCGAAATCTAACCTAAGACGCCTTAAACACTACGATAGATAGTCAGCAATAGACAGATATTCAGCGTTCAAGTAATCAGCAATACTCAAGGCAGACAGGGGCACACTAACTGGTGTACTAAGTGTACGGCACAAAATTTATGAAAGGCGATTAGGTACATAGTTGCCAGTTTGTTATATTTTTCATCATCGATCATATTATTTTCTAAACTAGTAAACTATTGTAATGTAGGTTCTGTTATAATATCGGTTGTCGACCGATGACAGTTTGGGTTTTGGATAGATAGCTGGATTATTTCGGATATTTCGCGGACTGGCAAATATTTCTTGCGGACTGGCGGTTGAGAAACACTGCTCTAGAGGCACTGGAAACAAGGTCTTTGATTATAAATGAATGAGTATTTCTCAGGATTAAAGAATAGGTAGTGCTTGCAATCTTCCTGCTGCCCAGAAACAGGAGTTTTGGATTTGAACAAATCACTGGAAGAATTTTTTTTTTATTTTCTGTGGGCGTGACTTGCAACATGTCGAAAATGTCTAAAAAAAATTATTTAAGTCTGAAAGAAAAGGATAAATTGCTAAAAGAAACTTCTGGAATGGTTTTTAAGCAGTGAGACTAAAGAATGTTCTAATTAACAAAACTCTTTCGAACCATAAAAACTGCAGATTTCATTAAATGCTAGGAGACTGCGGCGGATATGGCTATGCTAAGAGATTATGACTAAGCTATGATGGATAGCTCACAAGATAAAAGAGAGAAATAGCATTGTTTATTAGAAACTGGATGGTGAGAAGCAAGGGGCAGATAATCACTCGGCTGAGAGCTAAACAGTAGACTTTTACACGAGCTTCAAAAAGAATACAAGCCACGCAAAAGTTATAACATAGATGAAACTGGTCTGTTTTATAGACCATTACCGTAGCACACAATCATGTTTAAAAGTGAAAAAGCAGATGGATTTAAGAAATTTAAAGAACAAGCTACTATATTATTAACAAGCAGCAATTAAGAAGACACCATTGATTATTGAAAAAAGTAGAAAACCTTGATGTTTAAAAGGAATGAAGAATTTACCTTTACCTTAACATAATTTACTTAATTTCTTTTGAAATGGGAAAGAAAACTGAGAAGCGAAACAACAGCTTTACTATTAGTTTGTGCTGCAAACCTCTGTGATATCTTTCTAAAAAAATATTAAATTAGTGTTCTTTCCTGCAAATATGACTTCTATTATTCATCCTTTAGATCAAGGTACTATAAAAATTTTCAAACGTCATACAGAAAAGGTTGTCGTTCACAAAAAAGATTAGCAAAATTGAATCTTATAAAAAAGCACTTCGAAGAAGGTAACTAAGCCGATATCTTTGCTAGAGGCTATGCATATTATAGTCAATGCATGGGAATCAGTCTCCCAAAACCAAATTTAAAAATTGCAAGCGGCCAGCCTTGATAGAAAGACGATATCGAGTATACTCTTCTTTGTTTCTTTATAATTTTATACACCTTTTGCAAAAATACTTTTGTTTAAAGATTGCCCTTTATGGATGGGTATTATTACATACATGTGACAAAAACATGGAGAGACTGCTACATAATTAGAAAGATGACACTCGAATGAGAGACTTATAGACAGACGTTGGCGAATTGAGCATAATCTTTATTGCTGGACACGAACTAATTATCGAAACCATATTTTTCATTACACATGACCATGGTCGCAATACGCACACCACAGTTTTATATAAAGTATCGCATTTTAAATAACGGCCTAGCTAGTATTACGACAAAGCACAAGTGAAATGAAATGGCGTCCGAGAGGCAACAGAGCTACAAGATACTTTTCCAGTCAGGCATTCATTCTGTCGAGAGAAAGGTTTTGGTTTAAGGTGGAAAGGTTTCACTACTCAGAGTTTAGGTTCCGAAATACGAGTAACTACGCCATCAGTATTGCGCAGGCCATGCAAGATGGATTGATCTAGAAATAACGCAATCCAGAGAAGTTATTACGATATTTAAAATGGAGAGGGAGAATTAAAGGTTACTGTTAGTTAAAATTATAATTTTCATTCATTATAATTCATTGAAATTCATATATTTTCACACATATTCACGTATTTTATCTTACATATTCCACCCTCCTTCAGAGAGAAAAAGGCTTGGCGAGAAACAAGCCTTTTGGATACATATTTGTGTACGCAATTTCCAACCTAAAGTTACGTAGATAAAGAACACAACGTAGCATGTATTGCATATGTGTTCCTAAGCATGTATTGTATATATGTGTTCTTAATTCAATTTTATTAAACCATGACCATTATGAATAGAAACGTGAAACTCATGTATAACAAGCTTTGCTTGTAAGGTATATTTTATTTGAAGACATTTTTCATTAAATATCTCTTTTAACTCCTATGTGATATATCACGTCGCCATCTGTCACTTAACGAAGTTTCTGAGAAAATTCAAAGATATGAAAGATCATAGAATAGATCTCTAGGTTAGATGATAAATTTATGCGTTTTCATCAAACTGTTTTAGATGCATTCTGCTGTACGGAAGAAGCATAATTTGTTGGCCACCAGAACCAAAGTAAGAAAAAATACAATTTCCGCCTAAAAGCAGATGACCTTAGTGGGTATTTCAACAAGTCCTATATGATGAATGATTCTTTAGAGTAGTAATTATCTTAAAAGATGCACGTTAGAGCTGTTCCTTTCTGTCTGCATGATTTACTATTGGGCTCCAACAATTATAACCATGTATGTCATTTTTTTAACTTTTATTTTTTTTTGTTTCGCATTTTTCCTGCTTATAATTTTAAAAAATAATTTATTAAAAAATGATAAAAAAAATCTGAAATGAAAATCTGCAATCTTTCATATTCTATATTACGGCCAAAGAGGCGTTTTATTTTTAACGTTTTGTGTGTTAACTTTATTATTAAATATCATATTCTTCACTTTGTAGAGACATTAGGTATTTTTTTTGGAAGCAGAGAGATGAAAAATATGCAACAGACTTCGCCGGGAATCGAACCACGGACCTCTGGAATACCGACCCAGCGTGCAGAACCACTACACCACGAAGGCACGCTAGAGAAATAGAAGAAATACTTTATATACACCCCTTTTTAAAGGGCGACTAGGGTTTTAGGGGACCTAGTCGCCAAATCCTGGGTGCGGAGAATCATCACCCACAACCCTTTTAGTTCGGGCGCCACTTGTAGAGACATTAGGTATTTTTTTGGAACCAGAGAGATGAAAAATATGCAACCGCCTTCGCCGGGAATCGAACCACGGACCTCTGGAATACTGGCCCAGCGTGCAGAACCACTACACCACGAAGGCACTCTAGGGAAGTGGGAGACATACCTTATAACTTAAACCATAAAATTCAATTCAACAGCAGTATCACAAAATAATTTAAAAAGAGCATATCTTTAAAATTTCCGATACACAGTTTCCGATACATAGTCTTTCCATTGCTCGCTTTGAAATCGCTGAAATCAAAAATTCAATCAAAAATTATCTTAATCAAAAATCTTAATCAAAAATTCGTTAAAGTTTTACAAAGTATTAATTAGATAATAAAAAAAATTATAAATTCCAAATTTGGGCTTCCAAATGCCCATATTCGAGTGGAGGACCACGTTATTCAAAATTTGATGTCTCAAGGTACCGCTGTTTTTTCTTTTTACAATGCGAGAAACATACATATATTCATGCAGATTCTTCATTATTTATTTTCTTCAAATATAATGCAGGACTATGATATTTGATGCTAACAATTTGAAAAGTGAAACATCGTTTTATAGTGGACCAACGTAAAATGCCAAAACGGAATTAATAGCTCTTCTGGGCAAATTGCTTCTTTGGAGTAAAAATGCAACAGAAGCGTAATTTTTTTTTTTTTTTTCTTCTCTTTAGGAGTTTAGATCAAAAAGTCAGAATAAATTGATTTATCGAACTTACCGATAACGGCTAGACACGGGAGCAAAGCTTTTGTTTTTTTAGTGTTCATTAAATGGGCGTGAAACGGTCTTCTACTCCGAGAATCCTGGGATTCAAGAACTACATGTTATTGGGAAGTATCCGCTAAACTTGCATATGCGTTAACGGAAGTTATACTTTAACTGGAGTAGTAATTAAGAAAACTTATTTTACTCTGCTAGAATAAATTTTAATACATGCTCTTTTTTTTGTCTGCATTCAGAACATATAGTTAGCATTATTTATTACAAAATGAGTAGCTATTTTATTAAAATGTTACATCAGAATTCTTCTGTATTCTTTTAATTCACTGTTTTTTTAATTTGTTATATTTTTCCCCCTTTTAGCTATCCAAGCAGATATCCTCTCCCGAGAGACCGTTGGAGATTGGGTGCGGTTTGGAATACACGTCAGACACGTCTTTAAAGCAGGACCCATAAAGTTACGAACAGGACCTCAGTCACTGTGGATATCACAGTCTGAAATAGCCTGCAGTTGCCCTAAACTAAGACTGAAACATTCTTATCTGATTTTAGGTAATTAATTCATTAAATCTGAATCTAAAACCAGCAAATATTTTGCCTCCGTTTTATTTTAGTATACATTTCATATGATTTTAGTTTAAATATTGAAGTTTTCCTATGCTTTTACTTTCTCCTATCTTGTAAAAACTTTAAGGATTGCCTTTAGCAATAAATTCATGTCTCTCTTCTCTCTTTCGGTATCTGCGGTTTACAGTCTGAACTCTTTCAATGTGTCTGTATTCGAAAGGCATGTCAAGTGATAATAAGCCACATCACAACGAAATGTGAAAGTTCTATCACCCCCAGTGCTGCCGTCTTGCAATAATCCTCGATCATGTTTACCTTCATGCTCTTTAGGATGAATAAAATAAAATAAGAAGTGGAAACTTATGCACATTCTCAATTTGCAGATTTCTCCTCATTCGCACGTTATTTAAATGTCACTTTTTTGACGGTTATAAATATACTGGAAGGGGATCACGGTTAATGGTGGTCAGACAGGATTTGTATTATTTTCCTTTGTTCCCGTATCCAAACGTTTTAGATTTTACTTCCCTCATTCTCCGTTTTCTCATCACTATCTTCGACCAAGTTATTTTTTCATTACTTTATGGGAAAAATGTTTTTTTTTTAAATTTTTATTTATTTATTTATTTATTTCTACTTGCCTTGAAACTGTGTGTTTATACTGTACAACACAGATATTGCATTTCTTCGTTTCTCATGCGATTTGCATATATTTGGTTTAAACGGTAGAATCGCTTACTTTCATAAGAAAGAGAAAACTGTAGAAAGAGAAAGAGAAACTGTAAACTAAAAACTAAGAAAGAGAAAAACTAAGAAAGACAAACTGTAGTGTACAGTAAATTTTGTATTACTTTGTTTAATAGTATAGTAATACTCCCCTCCAACCATATCCGCAAGCAATATGTTCCAAGACTCACCGCGGACACGTGAAACGCGGATAATAATAAATGCTACATAAAAGAGATACAGCGAAACTTTGGATCACGAACGCCTCACTTTACGAACACATTACCTGAACACCCCCCCCAGAAAAAAAAAAAAAAAAAAAAAAAAAACACTTCGGACGACAAATATCTCGAGATACGGACACTCAAGTCGGTAATATGCAGAGCTAGATTAAGCCGTTCAACCGATATAGTGGTTAGTGACGCTGCCTGCTTAGGTTAGGTATAAGTGCAGATAATAATCCACCTATTATTTACCCTGAGTAAGTAGGTAAAGGCCCATTACACTAGCTATCCAGATTAACATCGTCTTCCTGGGGCCCCACGTTACCGTTTTGTAACCGTGGTGCTGCTATTGTTTGCTGCGACCGACATCGCAAGCTCTGCTACCGGTTCGGTGTCATCAGTTGTCCCATTTTATGTTCTGACTTGGGCAGGTGGGGGCATTTACTCTGCTGCCTAGATTATGCATTAAACATTGTATGCACGCAATGGTTATAACAGGAATACACTACATTGTTGCTTGAGTAATATGTTAGCCTGCTTGTGCTGGTGGGGTAGGGCATTTAACTGTAACGAAATGATTGCATCTTCATCACACCTGGCCATTTGTTTCTTAGACATACGTAAGCTTAGCCCCTTACATTACTTTTGAGTGCTCTATATCCTGCTATATGTTACTAGCGGCGCTTATAGCTTTTTTTTGGGGGGGGGGCAGCTAGAGAAAGCATCAGTGTTTATAAGTGTATAGTGTCTGTGCAACAAGGAGGCACCAAAATGCACGGCGAGCCAAAAGTCCTCGCGAGAAGTTAATGGTTGGGAAAGAGAGATGGGAGACCCTTGGACCCTCCGCTCGGGATGTCCTCCCTCAAAACTGGGACAGAACTAAACACTTAGTGCGGTAAGACTATACCTGTGCGACCAGTACTGAAATTCTGATGTTCCATCCTCTTCTACCTGCATCTGTACAATCCTGTATTAACCATTAAGTAAAATAAGCACTTGCTTTGGGTATCAAGGGAAGTGAGCACCACAAAAAATTTCCAGTGTTAATTTTACTACAGAATGTTGCAGCTAAATCAAGATCGAAAGTGAAGAAATGGGGGAAAACAGACGTAAATGTATGTGGGGGCATTAAAATCTTTCAAGTGCTTAGGTACTCTCCAGAAGTCTTAATTAGGCCATGGTAACATATGATTTTCAAATATGTTTTGAGGTAACCTATGCTACATAATGAATGATTGGGAATTTCTGGAAGCATCATTTTGAAATTCCTCATCGTTTAACTCTCATTAACAAAACGTGGCAGAAAGTGAGTTACAGGATGATGGGTGCTGCCTGGAGAAAATTATGCCCAGTCTGGGTAGCAGCAGAGACTTTGAACTCGTTGATACTTACAACTTTATTGCTATCTATGTTATTGTGTAGCAAAACCTTGCGCTAGGATGTTAACAGTGAATACGTGGAGAAGTTATGACTTGAAGAATCTCAACAAAAAAGAACTGCCATAACTTCAGCAATAAAAAGCAATTATGCAAGAAACGTCTTCAGAAGAAGAGGAAGAAAGAAAAACGATCTTAGTTCTCTAATCTGTGAAATTAAGTTTTCATGTAACCATATCACATGGTTAAAGCAGTAGCAAACTGTAGGATAAGCGTCATCAGTGACAATGCCATGTCTCACATTAGAAACATTTTAAACCGTAGATGATAACAAATCACACTGAACAAGAGTTTGAAGCAGAGTTGTATAGCAAAACCTTGCGATAGGATGTTAACAGTGAATACGTGGAGAAGTTATGACTTGGAGAATCTCAACAAAAAAGAACTGCCATAACTTCAGCAATAAAAAGCAATTATGCAAGAAACGTCTTCAGAAGAAGAGGAAGAAAGAAAAACGATCTTAGTTCTCTAATCTGTGAAATTAAGTTTTCATGTAACCATATCACATGGTTAAAGCAGTAGCAAACTGTAGGATAAGCGTCATCAGTGACAATGCCATGTCTCACATTAGAAACATTTTAAACCGTAGATGATAACAAATCACACTGAACAAGAGTTTGAAGCAGAGTTGTTTGGCGCTTGGAGAAAAAGGAATGATAAAACAAGATACCTCTTAAAGAGGAGGTACTTGATGTTTTAAGAAAGAAAACCCTTCATCTAAATTATGATATCTTTCTTCGTGAATTTTTACTTACGCCGCGCTTTCTCCTTCCAAGCCTTCGTTCAGATACAGTAAAATTTCCTCTAGTTTTTCTGTTTATTATTATAGCTGATTTTTTTTTAAATATTTAATGCTTTCCGTTGGTTTTGGGTTACGAACTTGCGCACAAAGTACTATTGTAAAATTTAAATAAACAATCGTTTATGATCAAGGAACGAATTAAACCATTATACGTTAATTCCTAAGGGAAAAATTGTTTGGATTTACGAATCTTCCAGTTAACGACGGCCTTCAGGAACAATTTAAATTTGTGAAACGAGGTTTCACAATATTCATGTAGCATATGCAAATGTGATCCAATATATAATAGATAAATTATGCATTAAAAGGCATTAACAATGTTTAATTAAGTATACTACACATTGTACTACATTACGTACTGTATTACAAAAATAGTGCGAAATATGCTGCACACGTCTCTTTCTCCATCTCATATGCATAAAAGCAATGGATTTCAACATTTTAACCAATACTATAACTATTTTAACCAATACAACTATGAGAGCGAAATGAAGAAGTGTAGTTTTTGCACTGTAGGTTACAACGCACTACTACGAATAAAAATCATTAATTTTCTTAGCACTAATAGCATATTAGTAATTACCAAGCTTTATTTGCATCCTCGCAAGCTACGACAACAGAATGAGAATAGGAAGAATGCCAAAAACAAAGTGGAATCAAATCCTTAATAATTGCTTTAATCAGCTCTTGAGAACTCTCAGCTCTTGCATCTAGAAGGATGCCTTCATGGGGAAGATTCTTAAAGGTAACTTGTCCGAGAGAACACATACAGTCAACCCAAGCATTACAAGCCAAGTCTAACTATCGCTTTCCAGTGATCTTCTCCATTTACCTATTGATGGTCCCGGAAACAAATTTAATTGTCCGCAATGAGCATATAGGTGTGTGCTTACTTGGAAGAACAGTACTAGGAGTGTCTGAACGCTGTATTTCATTCCGTTACACACCGCTGTTCACTTGGAAAACATGCTGAAGGCTTTACCCCTTTTCTGTTTATTGTTATTTTATAAGGTATTTCTCCCGCCTTCTTGGCATGTCTTCGTGGTGTGGTGGTCTGCACGATTTCAGAGGTCCGTGGTTCGATGCCCGGCAAAGGTGTTGCTTATTTTTCATCTTTCCTGCTTCCAAAAAATACCTAATGTCTCTACAATTTGTCTGTTTGTTTTGTTTTGCTTTCTGTTTATTTTTATTCTACAAGCCACGATACGGTGGCTCAGGTGTACAGTATTGTCAGCACAGTATTTTAAATAAGGTAAATATTCATGTTTAGGCTGCAAAAGTTTATATGAACTTTGAAAAATGAAACACAAAAGATTTGGTCCCCATGCGACAAACATTTATTGCTGTGAGTAAAAACTTTATTTAATGATTTTTTAAAAAAAAGCATATCTATCTTGCTTTCTTAAATATGCATTCCAATGAAATCTGCTCCCTCATTTTTTGTGTCTGTGTGTATGTCAGTCACATTATTTTCTAAAAAAGTTCGTACATCCGTAAAATAGTTGATTAATCATTGTACTCTCGTAACCGTCTATTTACTCTGCTTATTTTATATAACTTTTAGCTGTGTTTCTAAATTTAATGTTTTTAATGCGACGTAATCCAAGGTTAATCACTTAAGCAGGAGCGTATCCCGAGTTTTCATATAAGGGCATGCTGCTGGAAACCAAATTTTAAAAAAATATATTTATGAATGTAAATTAAAATTATATGTATTCCAATATTGCCTATAATATTTGCGTATTAATATACAGTTAAATATTGCACAGCATGTAAAATAATGAAGTGCACATAACAAAAATTAAAAATTCATCGGATTTAAGATCGGAAATTATTCCAGATAAATTTTGTGAACAGTTTATATTCTAGAATCATAATTCAATTCTGCTTGATTAATTCATTTCGCAAAATAATTTATTTTCAAGTATAACCAGTAAATAAATTATGTTAATCAATTATTAATTCATTCTAGTGCCAGATAAAAAAATTTAACATCGGTACAGATAATGTTAATTTTGGCAAAATCAGCGAGTGAATGTTTTAAATTTCACTTATCATGTTACGAATACTGATGCTACACATGGTATAAAATTACCTGCAAGTTTATTTTCAATGTCAAGAAAAAAAACAGCAACATTCAGTTCAAATCATTCCTAAGATTAATATTAGATATATTTAATAAAATGTAAGATAAATTGAAACTAGAAAAAATAAATTTCCATGGTTCACGAAAGATGTCGTATTCGCTTGTTATTAGAATTAAGCTTTTCGCTTATTTTCTTAGACGTATTATAGTTTACAGTACAAATATTTGTTTTTTCAACGCACATTTTGTTTCGGGAGGGGGTGTTTCTTTTGTATATTGGCTTTTCGTGATCTGAAACTATGCTTTTTGATTGAAATAAACTAAGATATCGCTATTTTCTGTATATTGTATTTATTAGACTTTTTAATTGCAATTTATAATATCCTTCAGTTCAAGCAATAAGAAATATTCATGCTAAACCGTGGCTACATTTTCCTATTTAATTTATCAATTTTACGTCATTTTTATCTGTTTGTGTAATCAGCAGACCGATTATGGTAGCTCTTGTTTTATGAAGGCATGGATGAAGTTTACGAATCCACTCATTTTTTTCCTTCTATTAACGTATCTTTATTTTCATTTGTTGAATTTACTAAACATCTATTCCTTGTCGCTCGTATATGAAAAGCTCTAATTCTGTTCTAATACTACATTCAGGACTTAATTTCTAAAATTAGGAATGCTGGAATTCTGTAGAATGCCGGAAAAAACAGAAACGAAACGTAAATAAATAAAATAATAGATAAAGCAATAAATAATGAAAAATAAAATATAAAGGGATGAAAACATTAATTAATTAAGTTAATAATAATTAAGTACATAATGGGTTAAAATACCATAAAAAGCATATGAAAATAATAAATTCGAAAACATTAAGTGAAGTAAAAGAAATGAAAGGTAAGTAAGTCCATAGCAATAAGACATGATGCAGTAAATGAAAGATAGGTTTTTCCTTTTTCTCTGTCTTTTTGCCAAACTCCAAATGGCCGACACATATTTCTCCGCATTTGTTGAGAATAGCCTCAGCTAACCGTTATACAGTCCAGGGGGACGATAAAACAAAATTAATATTTTTGTTCAGAGGAAAACAAAAATGCATTTGTAACTCAGTGAGATTAAAAATATTTTTCTTCGCACTGAGATGAATATGTATCTTTATTTTGGCTTCTAATCCATTTAAACACATCCTGACCAAATAAATATAGCCCATAAAAATTTCTTTTAGGGTTCTCATTTTTACGTCAGCTGCTGAAGTTTTCCCACACATTTTGGTTTTCCCATGGAAATTTAGTTGTTTATTCTGTTTCTAGTACCAATATGGCTTTTGCTAACTGCTAAATAAAATATGGCATTAATATTTTCTGTTAATGGTATTCTCCGTTAATATTGCAATTCAGGTGTCCAATAGAGTTTATCTGATTTGAAGCCCTAGTGTGCTAGAATCACGATTTCACTTAAAAAATTGTGAAACACCGAATCGGGACACCAACTGAATTCAAGCCTTAGTCTAAGCGAAAGTCACTAATAACACAATGAACTTGTTAAATTCGTAACTTAAAATGATCGTGGCAAAAGTAACCATTTCTTTAATATTATAAACTATTAGTTAACTAGTTTTATTTAATTATATGTAATTTGAGTATGTCTCGTATTTTTACCTTTATATTTACTGCACATGCCGTTAAGTTTTATCATTTTAAAGTAATTTTTATTTTTTAATGCATGGTAAAAATCGAAATATCGGTTGACTTAAGTTCTTTAAAAATTCCTTTGTTTCATCTTCAGCTATGCTTGAAATTTCAAAAATGACGCTTCGCTTAATAGTACATATTTAATGCATTATCAGGCGGAATTCTCAAAGAAGCTCAGAAATAAGAAAAGACATCTATACAAAAAAACAACTTTAATTAAACAACTTTTAACAAAATTAAACAACTTTAAGTTGTTAATTTCGAAGTAAAAAACTCGCTTTTGCATAATAGTAATCCCTAAAATGTGATATAAAATGCGCTAAATTCAGTACTAAACATCAAACTCTCATTTCTTTCTACTGAATGCTGGCGTGTAGACATTATTCAGGCTGGCGTGTAGACAGCATGCAGAGGCAGAATTAGAGGAAACCCAACAACGCGCTTCTCGTTCCGTTTTAAGTAATTAATAAGGATTTTATTATACGAATGAAATAAAAAATAATAATTCTTTTTAAAAATAATTTTCAAATTAATTATAATTATTTTTATTAATAATTTTCAAATTAATTATTTAATAATAATTTTCAAATTTATAGGCAGGCGCCGCATGCATCTCACGCCCTGAGACGATATATACCGTAAGATATGTGATACTCAAAATTATAATAAAATGAAATAAAAAAACACATGCATACCGTTCATGCATTAAATACTTACCTCAAATAAAAGCTACCGATTTTGATAATTTCAGACTCAAAAATGAGCTGCAACAATTGTTTTATTAAATTTTACAAATAGCGCTGATGAGAAATGAAAGAATGAGTATAAACCAAAGGTACACAACAGGCGCATTATAAAAAGTAGGGTCTTAATTTAAAAAAAAAAATTGAAAGCTTTCAGATTTTATATTATTTAGCATTTTGTGCGTTATCTTTATTTATTAAATATAATGTACTTCGAACTTAAATCATAAAATTCAACAGCACTATCGCAAAATAATTTAAAAAGAGCATATCTTTAGAATTTCCGATACACAGTCTCGCATTTTAAAGAAAAATTTTTTTTTCGTACAGTGTTGCCATTACTTGCTTTGAAATCGTTGAGTTTATTAGTCAAAAATTCGTTAAAGTGTTAGAAAATATGAAATCTATAATAAAACAAATTTCAAATTCCAAATTAGAAATTCCATATGCCCATATTCGGTGGAAGATTGCGTTATTCAAAATTTGATGGCTCTAAGTACCGTTGTTTTATCACAATACGAGAAACATACAAACATTTATGCAGATTCTACATTATTTAATTTCTTTAAATATAACACAGGGCGATAATATTTAGTGGCAACAATTTGAAAAATGAAACGGACATTTAAAGTTTTCGACGCAAAATGCCAAAAATTAATAGCCTTTCTGGGCTAACGACCATTGGGCTAATAAATTAGGAATGTAATGATTAATTCAAAGAGTATTGAGTAAGGACCATTTATGATCGTTGACAAAATATCAGATCAGTGTTTCAGAACCATATGAAAAATCTGCTTTCAATTAAAAAAGTTTGTTTTTCTTTTAATAAATTTTCTGGATTTGCACAGCACTTGAATTATCTAGGTTGATACCAAAACTAAGTACTTAAACTGTCGCTTTAATGAACACATCTAATTGTCTTGTTCGGGTTAGAGAATAGTTGCTTTGTATCAGCGGCAATTTTGACTGAAATTTATGTATGCGGTTGTTATTCTTTCTCGTGTATTGGAAACATTCAGAATTCTTTGTCACGGTGATACATACAATTCAAACTCATATAAAATTGAATACCAAACCTTTATGTCACTGTTTTTGATGATTGCTCATGTGCTTATTTCCTTTTTGGCGTAAGTGATTCATAGAAAACATGACGTACAATATTCAGTTTTTTTGGCTTTGTATCTTATGTACGCACACAACACCTGAAAAACAATTCTGATTTAACATTTACATAAATCACATCGCGTAAATGAAAATGTACCATAATGTACTACCATAATGTGGAAAAAAATTAAAAAGGAAGAAGAAGAAAGAAACTATTCATGCGATTAGAAAGCCTACTATCCTCTCCTTTCCTGCATTATTTTTTCATAAATTTTTGAAATCTTTACCAACTTCTGGTACATTCTTATATATGACATGTACTGACAAGATTGATTTCATGTGCGCGAGACTATTGAAATCGAAAGTTAATCGGTCACAGTAGCATTCACGATTCATTGTTCTATATTTATATTGTTATAAATTTTAAAGGATTCTATTACATGTTGCTTTAATTACAATTTCAACGATCTGCCAACATTACAAGGTGTAATAAACTTATGTCAATTCGGTAAGACGAGAACGCTAAATATAATGTTTCTAATTAGTTAATTAATTTGTTCATGTACTGACATTTGTTCATGACAGTATGCCTTTTAGAGACATTTGAGTTCAAATGCAAAAAAGCTCATGTGGCAGCGGTGGGATTCGAACCCACGCCTCCGAAGAGACTGATGCCTAAAACCAGCGCCTTAGACCACTCGGCCACACTACCCCGGGTGAACTTCCAAACTTATCGTACATAAAAGCAAATTATTGTTGTAATACGTATCACAGAAATTTTCTAAGCCATGAGATTTCATTTGAGGACTTAGGTTTCTTGCAAAAACATTTTCAATGAGCTAACTATTCAAAACGTTTCATAAGATTCAAGTTATAAAATTAAAAATAAATTGCAATGTAATTTTCCTGAAATAATTTTATGCCGACGCGAATAGTTCAAAGCTAAGCATTGTAATCGATCTAATATCTTAGTAATTAGACATTCAGAAATTGAAAACTAAACTGTTTAAAACAGCAAATCCGTGCCCAATATTTCCGTATACTAGCCAATAATATTTAGCAAATTTTCTTCAGGGACGCCTTTATAAAGGCACCGTATCCTAACGCAATTCGGCTGCTGTTTAAAAAAATATAAGGGTGCCCTGCGTAAGGGAGTACGCAAAAACTGAAAATTAGTTTCTAGCTTGAAAAGACCAACCTTCATGAGGGTGCGCCCACCTTTATGCATATTCGTTTTAGGTTTCAGTTACTGATTAATGTATTTTAAGCAGGGAAAAAAATAAAATCTTCACTCCTTTATGAACAAAACGTTGAACTGTTTTAAATCTGCCCGCATCTTTATAAAGAACGCCTGATGTGGTGATGTTTTCGTCAATGAGAACAATTTTTCAGTTTATGCTTCTCGGAAGGGACTCGGATGTTTCAATACATTAAGTCTTATTCGCTTCGAAATGACAATCTACTATACACAATAACAGGTGAAAAAGACGCTCCCCTTTTTTTACGTATTTTTTTATATCGATCTGGAATGAAAATATGTCATAAATTAATAAAATCTCTTATACTAAATCTTCAATATTGTGTCAAATATTAATATTTTTATACGCTCTAACTAATAGTTTAAATAGCCCATCTGCTTTTCTTCTAGCTGTTAATTGGCATAACGATTTCAAGCATAAGAAAGCTAAGAAACATGAGAAATGTTAGTAATGTGTTGTTTTATCTCCTTCTCACTTCCATTTACTTTTTATTTATTTATTTATTTATTTATTTATTTTTTTTTTCTTTTCTAGTGTTTTCCTTATTTTTAAACATCGTGATCTGCGATTGTAGTTATTACTTTGTGTTTCAAACTGTACTTCATCATATCGAAATTTGTTATTTCTGTTATAATGAACCATTGTCTTTCTTCAGGCGATTCAGTTTTTTTCATAACTGTTGCATTCTGATTGTCGATTCTGATTTTCAGCATAGTTTCTTGAACCGATTTTCTTAGTTTTCTCGGAAACTTAGTTTCGGAACAAGCACCGTTTTTATCAATTTATTTTGAAGGCTTGAAAATAATTCTGGGTTACGAGCTTTGAATTTTAGCTTATACTTTTCATCCAATTTACTTTCAGGCACCCATAAAGAAGAATTTTCTTGCCATCGAAATTATGCGCATTAAAAATACGGAAATTTAAATAATTTTCCTCACGTTAAAAAATACACTTACCTAATTTTAAGTAATTATTAATTAATTAGTCGGCAACTGAAACAAATATCGGATTTTCATAAGAGTGTCTGCACCTTTATGAAAACGTCGGATTGTCATAAAGGTTGGTTTAGTTTGGTTTCTTTGATTATGGCAGAGCACTCGAGGACTATCTGCCTAAGGGGAGGATGCCTTCGCGGAGGAATTTCTAAGGGAAACTGGCTCGTATGCACGTTACACATGGGAAAAACTGCACCGAGCCCGTTCGCCAGGATTCGAACCCCGTACCGAACTATCATATTCAGCGACTTTATCGCTTGCCCGTTGGTGGGCCTCGGTATAAGGATATCGATAATGAGTTTCAAGCTAGACACTGATCTTTAATTTCAGCTCCCTCATGGCCTGGATATATTTAAAAAGGTTTCTGTCTTTTCGAAACAGTGAATGACTTGCGTAAGAGTACTATAGCCTTATAACGAGGTACCATTAAGAAGCCCAGTCCTTTTTCTTGTATTGAAATTTGGTGGTCGACTAATATACGATTTCAAGACGACTTACAAATAATTCCATAACTCAAAGGGATAGTTAAAAAAATAATAATATAAATCAGTTGACGAAATTTTTGTTTTGTTTAATTTTATTATTATCTTATTATCTTACAGTTTCCACTGTCTGAGTTAAAATTTTATAGCAGTTCTTACGTTTTTCACTGCTATAGAGAAGTGTGTGTATGGCATCGACTAGCATTTCACCGTTAATATTGTCGTTATTCGGCTGAATAATATCGTCTACACTTTCGTCTATACTCTATAGCGGCGGTTATCAACCTTTTGACTAGCGCGAACCATCTAAACAAAAAAAAACTTTAATACCACCACTGCATTTTACAATGATTATTTTTCAATTTTTGAATAAAAATATTAAAAAAAAAAGAAAAAAAGCCGCGCAGACGTTATAGGGTTAGGGAAGCCTGACTGCGATACCGCGATACCGAAGGCCTTGGGTTCGAATCCTGGAGAAGGCATGGTTGTAATTGTTTTTCCCTTCATAAGAGGCGATGGTGCCCCACCTATTAGGTGCCTCCATAATAAAGAGACCACATCATCTGGCCTTGTATAGATTAATGAACTGTATTACACTATAACTGCTCACAATCTGCCATTGAAAAAAATATATATATATTTTGCCATTTGCACAACCTTTTGGCTATTTGTATTAAATGTGAACACAAAAAAATTGGATTAAAAATTGATTACCATTTTAATTCAAGTTATAATACTTTAATTCTAAAACTTGTGAAATTTGGGCCTGTTTAAGAGATCAATTTCTTTACGTCTGGCCATATTTCACTCAGCTTTAACCGTAAATTAGGATCCACTTTTTATTTTGTTCTGTATTTTTTCAAATATAACAAGGAAGAAAATCCTTTTTCACACAAATAGGTTGTTCAAAAAGGGAATAAAAATTTAATAGCTTTATTTGAAACTCCTTTAAATTCTTTTTTACAGTTCAGCCTAAAGTTAACAAGTGTGTTACTCGTATTTTTGAAATATTCAGGTAGAGTTAAATCACAGAAAATTTCTATCAATTGTACATTTTCTTCACGAGAATTTTGAATTTAATAATTAAAATTACTTTCTTTTTTTGCATGCCACCTACTTTTCTCCTGCGTACCACCTGTTGAGAATCCCTGCTCTATAGCATCGTTGATGCGCCATTTTTTTAACAATCGGATGATTGCTTCTGACCAAATTTTCGAATGGATCAGCATTTGACTTTCATTGTTAGCTTCTGTGATGATCAATCTTTCAAACTTTTAGCGATATATAGTCGGATTTTCAGGGCGCTCAGTCAAATCACTGAATATTGCTAAGAATATTTTCTTTCTTTTGAGTGCATTTTTATACTCGGACGTTAAATTGAACATTTGAACATCGATTCTTCACTAAAGAGAACATCGCCTGGTTTTTGAGAACTTCAGCATTTGAATTTTGGCAAACATAAACCCTGCATTACTTTCCGATGAACCCTTTATTTATATGTTAGATTCTTTATACTGCTTCCTCCTACCTAGTAGAATTTTCTTGGAAATATCTCTGAAATGTTTGAGTGAAAGGCTTCACCCGTGAAATTTTTACGAAATAATTAATGTAAATTTACCAAAATTTTCAGACGTGGCCGTTTGGAAAAATAATTTTATTCCACGGTAATGTACATTAAATCAGTTTTTTGTAGTCAAAATAGTTCTAGATCGTAGTTAGCAACAATAATAATTATGTATACGGGTCTTAAGGTAAAGAACAATAAAGCACAGCAGCGCAGAGGTTTTGCATGACGGGAGACGTTAAGAAGAAAAGTGACGTATTTCCTCGTCAAGCAGTATTTATACTAGGCAGGTGCCATATGTACAGCTAAGTGCGGTTGGTTAATTTTAGGTTTAAGTTCTCTTTGCAAACAGTGTTAGGTAATTTGGAAAAATCTTGACTTTGGGAGAAAACATAAACTTAGGGGGAGAGCATACAATTTAGAATAGTCTATTTTGAGGTTGCCAATTATTTCTTAGCTTAGCCATCGTATTTTATTATATCTTAAATATATATAGATATATGTGATATAAAAAAGAGAAAAAGCAGTGTTTTACGTAGATTCCATATTGGAGAGGAAGAATACTGATTGCATAGAATAATGAAATGTCGATCCACAATGGAATAGAAATTCGTCAGTCGTGGCAGCTTTAATTCTCTTTTTATTTAAATTCATATTTAGAGTCACAGTTCACTTGGCACTCTAATCGTGGTTATTTTCAGAACATTTACATTTTTTAATACAATTGCGACAGGAACAGAGCACAGCGAAATAGCATCTAAGCAGCAACAGAGTTACAAGAGAAGTGTATTATCCAATATGTCAGCTCACCAAAGGAAGGTTGATTTTGGTTTACGTTAGAAAGGTTTCAGTTCTCAGTGTTTAGGTTCCGAAATAACTACGTCATCAGCGTTACGCAAGCTCTGGCATCTTCTAGAATCTAGACTATTCTAGAAACGCAGTCCGGAAATGTTATTATTATTTTTATGATAAAGAGAAAGTAACCAAATTAAAAAGAGCAATTAAATGGCTATTACCAAATTAAATTATAAAGCTGATTTGCATATTTTTTTTATCTTAAAGCAATAAAATTAAATTGTAAGAATTTTAACTAAAACTGTTGATACAAAATTTAAAATCCAATGAACCAGCATCATTTTGTGGGGAGGGGAATTTAACACAATTTGATTGAAAGAAAATCATTTGGATAAGCATAAGGCCGTGTTTCAAAAACGCAGAAATCAGAAAAATGTATTAAAAGGATTTTCCGCAATTCATCTCGCGCGAAGTATATGACGCTTGATGACTATTAATTTTCCACGCAAAACGGAAGTATCTCGCATATGATACTTCAAAACACTTTCCTTAAACACAGATTGATGAATGGAATAGTGAATCGCTTTGTAGTTGATTGAAGTGTATTCTTGTTGAGCTGAAAGCATTTAAATCATAGACGGTCTCACAGTGTATTTTTCTTTTTTTTTTCGTAGATACTGGCAAAACGCGAGCGAGCGATTATGAACGCAAGAATTAAAAATAAGCATGGCACATATTTGCATCGAAATTCGTTTAATTAGATATGCAGAAAAAAGTGATGCACGGAAGACAATCCTTGCCGACTTTTCGGAATAGAAACAAAGTTAGAAGTAATAATCAGCAGGAATTTTGATGGCGTAGAAATGTTGATCCATAATGAATAGGAGAGCCGGAGCATATTAAATCTTGTTTTAATTTTCAGTAAACATATGTAAGAAAAATAAAAAATATGTAAAAGATAAACTATAATTTAAATTAGCAATGCAAATTAATTTTCCCTCTGTATTCTAAAAATACTAATCTCTATTTGCACTGCGTCATTTCGAGACTACTGCATGTCATTTAAGACTCTTACGTAATTCTGATGATTTAAATGGAACTAAAATAGCCAATAATAATTTTACAGCAGTATTAATTATCCAATCAAAATGCATTGAGGACCAAAACTAACTCAGTCTGAATTAAGATTTCATCCTGAACATAACACACTTACTCGCTACTCTTCGGCCTAGCTGGACTGCTGTCTGCTGCTTCCTTCTTGCTGCAAAGTTATCAAAAATGTAAATCTCTTGAAATAGGCAAATGTGGCAAGTTGTTTGTGGCTGGCAATATGTTGTAAGGATCTTAAGTTTTACTAACGTTTATTTTATTTTAAATCTTTACTATCACTTCTTATTTTCTACTTCCGGCCAGAATTATAAGCGTGAAGGAGTTTATGCAAAGTTGTCTGGCGAACGCCAAGTATTTAAGTGTGGCCTTTTTGCCAAGCAGAAGAGAGGAAGCCGTGAGTTCGAAGCAGGCCGCTTACCTTAGAAGTTACGCAGTTGCTACTTTGCCTTCCAGGCCAGAGGTTTTAATCCTCTTGATAAATTAAACGTATTGTAGTGTTCACAGTCTCTGTGCTACATACGCTTCCTGTTATTATAAGGCCAATCTTATTCTAAAGTTAAATTAGAGTTTAGTTTTATTTTGATATCTTTTAAGTTAGACCCCGAGTGGAGGGTCATTGTATTCCGAAGTACGGAAGTCATTGTATATAAAGAAAAAAATAAAGGGTTTTGTATACCCTTCGTCTGTATCCTGTCTACTTACTACAATTAGTGAACATAGCTTTAGTAAGCTCTCTGTTCTAGTCAGGTCATTGTATGTTTCCGAAGAAGGTAAGAAGAAACATTGAACCTGATAATGTTTACTGAAAATAAAACGATGATTTAATGTACCTCGGCTGCTAGTTCCCTATTCAATATGGATCAACATTTCTACGCCATCAAAATTCCTGCTGTTCATTATTTTTAAGTTTATTTCTATTCTCTCTATATATAGGATTTAAAATACACACTTTACCTATGAGGTAGTGGTTGCATCGCCGAATATAAATAGTCAATCAAAATTACCATTAAACGCAATTCCGCAGTCACACCATAACGCCTTCAAAAGGGGCATGTCGGATCGATGTGCCGGTTCGCAAGCAGCGATAATTCTGTGTATTCCGAGATAACCAAAGCGGAAAGCATGAACCGAAGGCATTTTACACGATGAAATGCGTTGGAGGGCTGTCAGGATGCTGCAAGCTGATACAAGGCAATCCGCTGTTGCGAGACAGCTGAATGTGCATCGTAGTGTCATCATCAGTAAGCTGTGAATAGCTACCATCTGTATCAAAATCCCTGTAGAAGATGTGGGTTTGGACGCTGGAGGATTACCACGACGGCAGACAATCGCTTCCTGTTGCTATGTGCAAGATGCCATCTGCTGCTGCAAGACGGCCCATATCCTGCCAAACTGTGTCGTGTGGACTGCATGCAGGTGGATTGTACACCCGACGATCTGTAGTTTATGTTCCTTTGTCCTTATCGCATTTCAAAGCGCTGTTGAATTGGGCCCGTGAACATAGCCGTTAGACACCAGAGCATTGGGGACACGCACTCTTTACGGCTGAGTCTCGATTGAAAATCCAAAGCTATTTTTGAAGGGCAATGATATAGCTAGAGGAAGAGACACGCTATCGGGTGCCAAACATGGTTGAAAGAGAGCATTACAGAAGAGGAGGCTTATTTGTATGGGCTGGGATAGCAACGAACTGCGCACCGACTCTACATGACTCCTGGTGGTTCGTCACAGCCGTCCGATATTGCGACGAAATTCTACACTTTCTTGTGCGTCCTTTTATCGCTGCCATGGGTACCGACGTGATATTTAATGACGATAACTCTCACCCGCATAGAGTTCGAGTGGTGCAGAGTTATCTGGAGAGTGAAAACATTTCACATCTGCCGTGGCTTGCTAGATCTCCGGATCTAAATCCTAAAGAGCATATGTGGAACATGTTAGGATGATGCATATCAGGTCACAGTGTGCCGCTAGGCACCCTCCGCGAGCTCCAAACATACATTACTACAGGAATGGGCGCCAGTGCTGTAACAAGCGGTCAACGACACTATTTCCAGCTTGCCTTGTCGTTCTCAAGCATGCGTTTCAGCTAGAGGGTATCATATCCATTTTTAACCAAATGAGTGGGAAGAATGTGCAATAGAAATATTTTATTATTGTTAAAATAAATTTGCGTCACTTTTGTGTAATGAAACTCGGCAACGTCGAAAACAAACGAGCGCCAAACTATATATCGGCGAAAATGGATTCTACCTAGATTTAGTTCAGATGCAGAAGTCTTAAAAATGGTTTTGTACTTGTATTATATTTCTGCTTCGTTCTTTTTCAGCATGTTACCTTCTTTTATAGAATATATTCCTGATAATATTGCCTATAGGTAAAACTATTTAAAACTTATAAATGAAACTCTTGTAAGTTCTTTATTTCAACACTTTAATTTAAATGTCTTGGAAGACTGTTAACTTTGATTTGTATTCTATTTGAGTTAAGCAAACTCTCCAACTTGTTAATAAAGATTTCATCTCATGTTTCTTCAATAAAACTGCGCTAAATAGAGGATAGGGTACTCAAACGCCTTAACTGTGCTAAATGAGCTTAACTGTGCTAAAACATACCAATTATCAATAATTATTTCGATTGCACATTCTTCTGACCCATTTGGTCTGTCGTGATACATATGCTTTTGTATGTCTTTGCTTTATTGTTTGCTGTGTGGTCTGGTAATACCATACCAACATCTTAGATCGATTTCATTACATAGCCATTAAATATTTTTTGTTTCATTCCGTGTTTTGCCTTTGTTGCTTATTTTTTAGTAGAAGTGTATAATTCAGCACAGCTTTAATGCAAAAATTTATTAATAATTTTCCTCTCATTCGCAGGAAATAACGAAGAAAGTAAAAAATATGCTGGTTTGCATGCAAGTAGAGACAGCAGTGTTATTGAATGGAAACGTGATTGGCCAGATCGCATGCGTCGGTATCAACGACGTCAAAGAAATGGTAGATGCGGCGACTTTGATTAAATTGCAACACCCAGATCTGTGAAGAATTGTCAATTAAGATGTAAGGGACGAAGAAGATAATTTTATGTTTCTAAAGTACTGTTTCTTGACCATCTAGGTAGTCAATAATTATCTGTAAATATCATAAACTTTGTTTTGATACCTCCCCCCTTTTTATTTTGTAAATTATTGGGAGAAAATTTTCTTCTTCTGTGTTTGTTTATTGATATCTAGTATTTTGTTCAAGTATGTAAAGTATAAATTAGTTCTTTTAAATATTTCATTTAACACTAATTTTTAATGTTCCCGTTTGTTAAAGGAAAACTCTGACATAAACTTATGATCAGTAACAAAGATTCTGTATTTTATTCCATCCTAGATTTTTGTCAAGCTGAAACTGTCTGAATTTGTCTAAAGTATATTTACTTTCCTTTCTTCAGATAGCGTATATTATCCATAAATTTCAAACGTGTTATTAATTAATACTAAATTAAATGTATTAATTCTAAATTTTTATTGATTAATACTTTAACTGATTAATATCTTTGAATGATAATTCTTACGAATTGTGTTGCGGCATTTCCATTCTAATGATCACATGTTGCAACTATACCCCATCCCCATAAAGAAGGCAGAGTGTGTTTTAAAATACTTCTTTCAAATAAAAGATAATTTTACCTGAAAATAAACTTAGATGATCACGTGATGTATTTAGATAAAACATTTTGTAAAACTTTTAAGTTTTAGGTATTAAATTCAGATGAAAGTTGTTATTTTATATCAAAGCTTTTAACTCAAGTTTGCTGAAGTTAAAAGCTTTTCTATCTCATTATATAGACAAAAGAATTTAAAACTCACCCGAATTTAAAATTTTAAAAATATGGTTAAGAAACTTGATATAATTTTTTTTAATTTGTAAAACATTATTTTTCTTTATGTCCAGAAATTTAGTTCCATAGCTATCCAGAAGTCATTTTTTTCCCAAAATGAGCTTAACACTGTAATCGTTTTCGTCAAGTTTTTCAATTTTTAATCTGTAGATGTGGTTTTGATTTTTCCGTCATTATTCAGTTTTCTTATTTGGTAGCAGACTTACCTAATTTAGCAATTTTCGAAAAAATTTAAAATGTTCTTCCTTTTATAAAAACTGTTTTCTTAATTTCCTGTTCATTCTGTTAAATTTTTCTTTATTGCTTTAAGTGTTAAACTTTCCTAGCCTGTGAATTCAAGGAACATTAGAATAATATCTCGTCAGTTTCAGAACATGCCGCCAGGTTTCTAACAATAATAGAAGCTGATATTTCATTCATATTTCTAGAAATAAGTCATGCATAGCAATGTTGAAAATGTACAAATTCATTACATCAAAGCTGCCATCTGTATAAGAATTATAAATTTTAACTATTTTGGGATAATTTTTGTATCTCTATATAAACGTAAAAGATAATTTATTTAGTTGCAATGGGCAAAATAGAAATGTACCACCAAACGGGAATATATTTTTGAATATGAAAATTTTATTGGCTTTCTAGCTCATATATTGTAACAATAAAATGCATTCATTACTACTGTTATGTAAAACTTCAGCACCTTTTAAGCTCAGAAAAGTACTCTCTTTTTAATCTATTAGATTCATTCTTGATTTCTCTTTCCAATCTATCTTGACCTATTGTACTTTTAGTTTTTATAGAACGCGCGAAAGATTTTTTAAAGTTACTCTTTCCTTAACAATCGCTGGTTTTCCCTATGTGTAACGTGTATACGAGCCAGTTTCCCTTAGAAAGCCCTCCACGAAGGCATCCTTCCCTTTAGGCAGATAGCCCTCGAGGCTTTTCCAGAATCACATACACACCGTAACAATCGCTACTAAAAGCTCAAACGCGCATGCGCACTGCGGACTAATTTAATTCCCAAACAGAATAAAAGAACAGGATGCTTAAAATTAGGTCTTTTTACGTTTTTATTTCATATTTATTTAAAGAGGGGAAAAAAAGGAGGAAGGAATAAAAACTATAAAACTTGCAACAAAATTGTATTAACTAGATGGAAGTATATCTTTGATTCCTCTTTACATACACTATTTTCTATCTGACACCTTTCCTAAACGAGTGTTAAGTGTTTTGCCAACGGGTCAATGAGAATCACTGTGGCTTGAAAGTACATGTATTTCATTGTATTTCTAATTGGTATAAGTATAAATTTAAATTATTTATCTGCAGTAAATATTATTTAAAATATAATTTTCTACATGTGAAGAAGATGTAGAAACTAACTATAAAAACTATTAATTCAATAGTGTTATGAGGAATTAGATAAAGGTCGACTACTAAAATTATTCTTGTAAACTGCAGTCATACAAAGAGCCAAAAAGAGAAGTTTTAGCTTTCAAATAATATTAAAGTCTGCCAAGAAAAGAGATAATTTTATCAAAAACTCCTCACTTAATGTTTTTCTCAATAAAAAAAGAGGAGGAGCTGCAATTTACTTGCATAATCAAGAACGATTCAAGACAATGTTCGCCAAATTATTTTTATGAAGAATTTGTTTCCTAAATTCTATAGAAAGGACTTTTATATTGAATCATACAATGTGTCATAAAATATTCTTCTATTAATATTATGTCTTTCTGATGTTATTTTTATCTTTAACAAAAAAGAACAATCCAGAAACAAAGAGTATCTGTAACTTATTCGACTTTATGTGTGGTTGAATGCCACACGAAAGACTTATGCAGAAAAGGCATTATTATTCAACTGATTTGAATTTGACGGTTCTTGATTTCTATAAGCATATTAAAATAGCTTGCGTTAATTTCAGTAAGTCCAACAGGTTATAGAAGTGTGAAATATTTAAAAACTTTCTAAGTAAATATTTTCTCATAAGGACTGCAGTGTAAATTTTAATAATGGACTGCAGTGTAAATTTTAATATTTGATTGTTGTAAAATCGATTCTGTTTTAACCTTTTAAATGTAACACCTGTTTGATATATTTACTCTTTTAACGTGCCAAATGTGTCGTAAGAATCTGAAAGTTGATACTTTTAATAAAACTATTACTGCTATGTTTATATTAGTTTTATTTTATTACTGCCAGTTCGATCGAGTTCCGATCATGATGTGTCATGAATTTGAATAAATTCATTTTACAGTACTGTAGTTTATTATGTCTTTTTTAAAAAGCACGTTTTGACAGAAATAGGTTCTGTAAATAGTAACTGAAGTGTGATCACGAGATTATCGTGTTAAGAAAAAAATTTAATGTCTGTATATAATAAAAGCATTATGAAATAAAAATCTCAGCCTTTCTCGGATTTATATTTTATGCAAAACATACATATTAACATCTCTACATTGTAAAACAGCATTTCTGGATTGTATTTAGCTGGAAAAGAACGCAGAAATAATCTTTTACTTTAGAGAACTGTAACATTAAAACTAACAATACCTTCAGTAACGGTATATTTGTATGATCCACAAAGTAAGTAAACTAACTTGAATACTGTTTTCGATGGAAAAATATTTTCCTCAAAATTTGTTTATATTGACCAAATTATTATCAATTTAAAATTTTTTTTATTGGGTAGATCTTTTTTCTCACAAAAGAATGTCATGATTTAATTTCTGTTTAACATTTTTTTACATGGATGACCTTAAGGCAAATTTCTGCCTGTTACGGTACCAAATAAATATGAAATACACAGATATGAAATCAGACATAAAACACACATTTCCTTTTTTCACGCTAAAAGCGAACTAAAAACGACTTTTTTAAAAATAAACTTTTTATTAAAATGATCTTTCTAAACAAATATATACGTACTACTGTGATTTAACAATTCGGGGAAAATGCTCTATTTGAAATATATAAACTGATTACTTAATCACCTTTGAATTCCATCAGATAATCCGTCAGAACAGGTACACTTGCTTTTCGCTCTCCTGACACTCCACGAAGCATTTACAGAAAGCCTGTGGTAGATTAGTTGTCGTATCGTATTTGGTCGTTTGAATGGTCTATAAACATTGACTCAGTAACATCATTTTAAGAATGGAGTCAAAGAGTGAGAAATTTGGGAAATGAGACAGTTGTGGTATGCCAGCGATCTTTGTCAAAATTTGAAGAAAAATAGGCTTCATCGCTTATACGACCTTTGCCCCAAATGTTGTATCTTCAACTAATTGAAAGAGGTTTTATCTCTTTGAACTACAGCACGCACTGCGCTGTCTCGTATGATGTCATATCATACATTCCTTCGACATAGCGTTTGTAAAATCTTCTTAACAGCCATATTCAATGACTGCAAGTTTCAGGTAAATGATATGACATTTATGCGAACAGAGGTATATATATATATATATTTATAGCGAGACAGAGGTATGTACATATATATATATATAAAGGTAGAGAGAGAGATTTTCCAGCTCATTTGATGTTATTGGAAACTAATTTTTTGCCCCTTTTTCGAAAATTTTGAAACGCCGAAAAATCAATACCGTGAATCTCTTTTTATGTAGAATTACAGAAGTATACAGAATTTAATCTTTTCAATCTAAAGTGGAATTTCTGTTTTTTAAATCATTTTCTTTTTTGGTCTTTCATTTCATCTCTCGTCGAATTCTTGTAACCTAGAACCCGTACAATGTAACCTTGCCACAGAATGATTTTATTTTTTCAACAAAAGCGTCAAACTGAAGTCATAGCTTGTATTGATTATTATCACAGCTCAACTCCTGAGCCAGGAGCTGATATTCAAATAATAAATGTGCTGTGGTAAAATATAGAAGAGTTTCATGGTAAAGGTTGACATCATTTTGAACAAGAGTTCGTCTTACGAACTATCAAAGGAAGCATTCGTGGCCGCTTCCTTTGATAGTTCGCTTCAGTCTGAATGTTTCAGTCGTTCTGAAAAGCAATGCGAAGCAGCGTAAAGAAATTTCAAGTCCGACTGTTGAAACTCATTTTTACATTATTGGTAATTTTCGGCAATAACTTTACTTCTACCATTACTTTGAGTGCAGTTAGAAGTTTTCTCCATAACGGATCTCAAAAGTTTTGGTAGATAACAACGTGACCAGGGAAGAATTTGACCATTTAAGTTTCAAATCCTATGAAATCTACACTATACCATTTAAGGGTGGAATAAATTTAAATATTTCTACATTTAAGGGTGGAATAAGGTCTCTTGGAAAAAAAAAGTTGTGACTCGCAATCCAGAGGAAAAGACCAGGGCAATAACTACTATTTGTTAGCAGTGTTTGCTCCTCATAACAGACATTTCTCAGCTCTAGAAGAATTCCTGATTAAAACCCAAACTATGGCCGAGGCATAATACGTAAGAATTATTCAGTGAGCGATCTGAAACTCTAGCTAAATTCTCGTCTTTCCAATTCTTTGAAACTTCAAGACAATGCGACACTGAAATATTTACTCGCGTAATATTCCTCCCATTGATTTTTACGAAGGGAACTGTCATCATGCCAATCAATCACTACGACAATGCTACTGTCAAAAACTAATTTCTAATTAGTCTTTCTCACAAAGCTCTCCTCGCTACGGAGCAGAGGTCTTGTTCTCCATGAATGCTAAATTAATTCTTCTGCGAAGACTAAAAACTATTAAGATAATAAATCTTAATAATGTCGATGTTATAACATAATAGGCCTGCCAAATTGCGATGGAATGTCCTTCCGTATCACGTAAATATATACTATGTAGATTACTGCTATACGAATTCATTATAGATAATCTTCATCAAGGTTACCCAGTAGAAGTACTGAATAAAACACTGCTGTTCTCAAAGAAGATAGCTTAACTTAATATTTTTGAGACCTACAAGACTGACAAGCGAGTTATTGCTCTAGACTGGATTCAAGTGACAAAGTCTTAGAAAGGATAAAGTAATCCCTTTTTTTATGGAATTCTCTAAATCAGAGTTTCTTAGTCGCGGGACCTGCAGCAAAGGATCATCAAAAATTTTAGCAGTTTTAATATTTCTTTAACTTAATATTATAATCTTACATTTGTCAAATATTTTTACATATTGTAGCTGAAAATAGATAAAGATAAGACAATACAGACAAAGAAAAAATAAAAACGTTTCGACGCATTCTTTTTATAATATAAACGTTCATTTTACTTGCTTTGCACGTGACGCTATCATTTTGTCTGTTACTTATTTAAAATTTTCACATTGCTCTATGACTTAAAATTAGAAACTAAAGTAAATGACCTAAAACTGCAATATTAAATTACAGAACAAGTGAAAAAATTGACATTTCACTAACGCGTGTGTCGGATTTGCGCAATGTTTATGGGGTCCCACAAAACTTTCTTAAATATTAATTGTCCTGGGGTCGCGAAAAATATCTCAGGGATAGAAAGGGGTCGCGACTGAAAAATGTTTAAGAAGCCCTGCTCTGAATTAGCAGAAATGACTACTTATGCTACAGATAAACCTCTGCTACTTGCGGGTACGTAAAATAATTTGAGATGAAGTTAAATTCTTTCCATTTGCTATTTTCCTACTGTAACCTCCTCCTTCGGAAATTTCATTATTCGCGTAACTTTTCCCTCTCCATTTTCCGATGATAAAATTAGCAAAAATGGAGGGACAAATACGGTATTTGTCGCTTTTAGAAGTGATCATCTTAAGGAGATGGTCGACTTAACAGGATTTATAATATTCAACTGTCCTCCAAAAGTTAAGGAACAGTATGTTTTTTGTGTCTAATTTGAGGATGAAGCAACATAGAAACAAGAAATTTACAGGACATGTTCACTAAACACTTCTTTAGTGAATGCGACGTAGCATGTTTCTAAAGTTCAACACAAACATGAATTACAACAAAAAATTGCACTCTTGGTAGAAAAATCCAGTCTTGGAGGAACATCACAGTTTTTTGAGGAAAAATGGGTTTGTAAAATTACAAAAATATGTTTCTAATAAGGAATGTGTCCACTCCTAGCTGCAATACATTGGCACATTGGCGGCAGCGACGTTCCTCGCTGTCAGTTAAGTTGTCGGTGAGTGAAATGGGAAGCAACGACCAGACACGGAGTAATCCTTGTTCAAGCTCATGCAACGACCCTGGATGAGGACTTAAAGCAGCAACCTGTCTCCCAAGGTAGTCTCAAAGATGCTCTATCGTATTCAGGTCTGGGAATTGAGCTGTCCATTCCATCCGCTCCTTACCGTGACCCTCAAGATATTCTTTTGCAACCCGAGTTCGGTGCGGTCGCACGTTGTTATCCATCAGAAGAAATCCAGGACCAGTATCAGCGGTATATGGGCGGACATACTGATCAAGAATTAATTTGATTGATTTAAACAACACAGAAACAAGAAATTTACAGGATATGTTCACTAAACAGTTCTTTAATAATATCTCGATATCTCACACCGATCAAAGTTCCTAAGTGCAGGTCAGTGTCACCACCGAGAGAGGTCCCAGCCCAAACCATTATTTTACCATCTTTGAAAATGTGTCTTTCTGTCCTTTTCTTTTTGGTTGTATCTAGTGCCCTCCAGATCAGCTTGTAGAGACATTAAGTATTTTTGGAAGCAGTCAAGATGAAAAATTAGCAACGCCTTCGCCGAGAATCGAACCACGGACCTCTGGAATACGCGCCTAGCGTGCAGATCACCACACCACGAAAGCATGCCATGAAGGCGGGAGAAATACTTTATAAGCTAACGACCTGAATCACTCTCCAATGTGAGCCGGGACTCGTCTGTGAAGAGAACAGACGCCCAATATTGACTGATCCAGAAAACCGGTTATCTTACCCAATATAAACGCGTACCTCTGTGTCCTCGGGTAAAGGGACACAAACAAGTAGTCGTGTTGCATCAAGACCCGTATTGTGCAAGCGTCTACGCAATGTAGTAGCTGAGATTCCTGTTCTTGTTGGCACTAAATGATCTGCCATGAGCTGAGGCACAGTAATGCGACTACGTACGAATGGCGTACTCTTTCAAAAGATGTAAAATGGTGTTCCTTTTAATGCTTTTAAAAGTTAGTTAAAAAAAAATATACATGAAAGTGTTAATGCCTAAAATGTTAGAAAAGTAGGTTAGCCCCTCTAGTCCAGTGATCCATAAACATACAATGACTAGCACTAGCACTGCAAAAAATAACCACTGACCCTAGGACTTGTTCACTGTGTTTAAAAATTGTTTTGGCAGAAGCCATCTATTATCTGCAAAACTCAGCCAAGGGTTAGGCCTATAGGCAAATGACAGTCATTTATCTAAATCCTCAAAAAAATAATAATAAATAATTCTCAGGCTCATGTTTTTAAATTGCACGAAAATTACAAATTAATGTTCCAACTGGTGCAAGAAGATTTTTTGCCGAAATGTGGAAAAAAAAAAAAAATAGTTGATTTCAAAATTCAAACAGGAAGTGCTGAAGGCGTCTTTTGCTTGAAATTGTTCTAGGCAATCTCTGAACAAAATCGTTAAGCCACTTAGAACACACACACACACACACACCATCATCAAAAAATAAATAAATAAATAAATAAAAATAATAATAATAATAAAAAAGATAAGCGCAATTAATTTACATATGCTCTTAGAATTTAAGTGATATTGTAAATTAGTTCGCAGCAACAATAATTATTTTTATTTCTTTGCAATAAGATTTCTAAATTAAATTTTAAATTTATATTTGCCTTATACGAACAGAGAATTTTATATTTGCTTTTTACGAATAAAGAATATTTGTTAAATTCAAATTTTATTCCTTGCAGCAATGGCGCAAGAAATTTATCTAAATTTACTATTTTTTTGTGAAAAAAATATAAATTATGATATACTAAATTCAGTTAAAAATAAAATACAGGTATAAAATCTTTCCTAGCTATACTTATGCAATAATATAGTATCAGATTGCAGTTATAGAGCTGAAGATCTCATTACTGTAGTGCACAGAGAATGAATCAATAAATTCGTACAGAAAACAGGTGGAATAATTTTCACTAAACACAAAATAAATATATCAGTACAGATACGCTAAATGAAAATACTTTAAATAAACGTACAAATAATTAATTACAAACTAATATTAAAGAATAAACATGCAATGACTATTCAAAATATGGATTTAACAAGGCTATTACCGCCATCAAATGGTTACATTTACTGTTTAACCATTATTGGCAGATTCACTCAATAAGCTGACATAATTCATTTATGATATTACGATTAATACGGTACCACAAGGTCTTGATTTCAGTTGTGTTCCTCGGCTCTGCATTCCGTGCTTCATGACTAGTGATCAAGGAAGGAAGTTTGAATCGCACTTGTTCCGATTGTTCACATAATTATTAGGAATCAAACATTTTCATACGTCTGAGAATTTTAATTGTGCTCTTAAAGCCTAATTAAAAAAAATCATTGGCTTGAGGTGAACGTTGAAAGATGATCGTAAAGAAAAATTAGCGTATGGCATAGCAATAAAACTACTCGGATAATTTTTTGAACCAACATCCCCTGATGCTAACGCAGCGGACTTTATTCGAACATGATAAAAGAGAATTTATGCAGCTTAAAAGCTACTGCTGAGAATAATGGAGAGACGTGTAATTTTGTGCCTCAGGAAACTTTCACGTTGAACGCCTGTTTTCATCAAACATGATGCGGTTAAATCACTTTACATCCAACTTATTCAGTTTCAGTTTTCGAGCTCACAAGCCAGTTCACTAATGCATGAATGTAATTTTGCCAAGCTAGTAATGTTGGACGAAGAAAAGGATTTGCAAGAGAATAATAGTATCATCAGCATAAAGTTCTAGAATTATATTGGATGTTTGGGGGATGTAGCTCACACATAGCTTGTATATGGTAGACTCCAGTAAAGAGCCACGTGACACGCCGGCTAGAAGAGCACAATGGGAGCAGTATGCGTTTGAACAGTTTCTGCCTGTTAGGTAGAACGTAATGATGTTTATAATGCTGCTTCGGAATCTCAAGATGAGTAAATTGTAAATGAGATCGTCTAGCTAGACCTTATCAAAAAACTTTAGCCTATATCAAGAAAAAGACCAGCAGTGAACTTCTTTTCTGTAACGCCCTTAGAAATCAGTTCGACCACCCCCTTTTAATAGTGAAAAGTGTTCCCCTTAGTCTCAGCAGTCCCACTATGCACCCTTTTTCCATGTTCTGGTCCTTAATTCAATGTCCCTCGTTTAGCGTGGCCAATTCCCGGAGGGCACAGTACTAATCTATTTATTTATTTATATTTATTTTTAATTCCGTTGAAGGTATCCAACAGGCTGAAGATCACTTAACCCAGTAGGCCAGCTGTTCCGTCGATGGCGAAAAGAAAGTTCAGACACCCTATAAAGCTGATGAGTAATTGTTAAGTTCCACGAAAGCCAAATTGCTGTGGAATCATGATTCTGTTTTCGCCACTGAAGGCACTGAGTCTTACCACTAATGACGCATAAGCGATTTTACTAATAGAAGATAATATACTGATTGGATGGTAACTTGTTGGCGAAGTGTGAGGCTTGTTTGGTTTTATTATGGGCAAAATGACCGCCATTTTCCAGGGTGACGAGAAATATTAATGTTTAAGAACGATGCTGATTATTTTCATCAGCAGAAGAACCATATTTAATGAGAAATTCTATGCCATTTTAATGGTGAATTCGTCAAGGCCAGGGCTTTTCTTGTAATTTACTTTCCTGATGTAGCCGTAGACTGGACCGATACTATCTCAATACGGATTTGTTGTGGATCTTGGTAGGACGGTTTAAGGACGGAATGTCTTTGCAGATTTTCATGAGGTGTCCCATAGTTGTCCCGTTGGAACTTAATCTTCAGTAAGGGAATTAATATAATTCGTCCATCTGAGTTGTGCTTGTTTATTGATAAGAGACTTGACAGCATCATGTAGTCTGTTGAGGACTTGTTTGTCAGCTGGATATCTTGTTCTTTGCCACTTTCTGCTGACAAAGTTTCTCTGTTTAGTAAAATTTTCACTCTTAAGCACTTTGGTAGAAGAGTTTTCATACGCCGAGATGATTTCATCCGTAACATTCTTGACCAGTCTGTCAATATCATTCCTTGAGTGTATTATTGGAAACGTGTACTAGATGATGCTTAGAGCTTTGGCAAAATATTACAAATTAGAAATAATGGCTCCATTGTCTGGTGAAATATAATGACTGATGTTCAAGATGATCCGAGCTGGAGTGTGATCTTATGATAATTTATTCAGCACATAAATAACCAGCCGATAACCGGTATTTATGAGAAAGTAGAAATCTATAATTCCACTGGAACCAGCGTTATACAATGTTGAGGTAGATGGAACTGCTAATTCATATCTTGGCAGGTTTTTCCCAAATTAAATACCTGTGGCGTTGGATTTGTATCATGACGCGATTGTTGACAGAGAGTAAAATATTCAGGTCGGAAGAAACATGTTCTGGTTGATGGTTAAGACCTATACAGTTAGAGCAAAAAGTATGTATAAGTGATGCGCTTGAAGTGATGTTAATAGCTGTGGTCTCTATGGCTGAAAGCTGGGGTATTGTTATTGGATACTGAGGAGTGCAACTCTTGACGAGAACAGAAGCACCTCCACCTTTCGGATGAATGTTGGGGGTTTTGTCAGAATGATAGGTGATATAGTAGTAAGTATTGATTTTTGTATCTGGAATAAGTCTGGTTTCTTGAAGAAAAAGGAAATTGAGGCTATAATCATCTACGCAATCACGAAGTCTACTGGACAAACCATTTACATTCCATGTAATAATACACAGTGAATTAATAGTGTTATTATGAATTAACAGAACTAGACACATCTTCAAAATTAAAAATAGCATAAACAATGTATGAAATGAGTTACTCTCAGATGGACTTGCGAAATTCCAGCAGTAATTTTATGAACAATAGTAAAAACTGAGGCACCATTAAATAAGACACTAAGCTCCATCAGGATCTTAAAGATGCCTGCAAAGGACCCACTATTTTCTTTTTCGATACTGGACCAAGCAATATGTTGACTTGTGGTCAGATTTTGGTTTTTGCCTCTAGGTATTCATGTTACTCATAGTGCGATGGAAGGGAGCATCCCTCATGGCATTATCAATAGTCTCCGAGCTTCCCAAAGGTTTGGATCCATTCATGTTAACAGATTTTGGATGCACGTCTCAGTACTCGTTTGGAAGGGAGTAGCCATACACATTATTAATTTTCGATTTTTTGCTTTTGAATCTAGTGGAGTATTTAGGGCACTCCTTATAGTTTTCAGTGTGGTCTCTCCCTTATTTACAACACGTACGATTTTCCGTTCTTTTCTCAGGCAGCTCATGCTTTGCAGCTCATGCTCATGCTTTTGCGCTTTCCGGTACACTTTATAGGGTTCAACACATACCTTCAAATACAGAAAATTAGTTAATTAATATATTTTTTCTACACCTGAGGCATTGGCAAGTTATACTTGAAACAGTGGCTTAGGCACCCTGATTTTAACTTTATGCATATTGGTTACCTTAATAACATGAAGACCATGTGAGGTTATTTAATTAAGAGTATCATCTAATGGAGAGTTCGAGGGCCGTCCCTTTACGATAATTTTAACAAGTTTTTCACTTGGCATGGAAATAGCATAATGTTTGCAGTTATCTCTTGTTCATCTGAAAGCATCACCAGGTGCGTCACATGGTTTCGCTATCTACTCCGTGAAATTCAAGTACTATGCGGTAGCTTTTGTTCTAATGACTACGTCTGTATGAATAAAATTGATTGTTTTTATGTAATAAGCAAGCAGAGCTTATAGGAAACAATATCAAATGTAAAGTCCTACATGTTCGAAGTTGTCGAATTTGTCAAGTAAGTAATTTGTTACGTAGCAAAGTGCATTCTCATCTGTTGGTTTAACCTTAAAGAACTCACCTTTAATGATGTGAACTTGAAATTCCGCTTTAGCGTCATTTTTCACCATTGTTAAAAGTTTAGATAGCATACATTTGATCTCACCATAACGGGTTTAATCCTAGGAACAGGGCACTGCGAATCGTAGCCCTCAGCTTTCATACTATCATTAACGAATAAATGTTCAAATTGGCTTTGCCTAGGAATATCATTATTAGGTTTAACCAATTTAGCCGAACGAGCCAGATTTTAAGAGTGCCATCCTCGTTATCACGCGGGACTTAACATTTTATTTGAAATTTTTCTCTTCGCACCCGAAAAGCTACTCGGAGTATTACTATCATTACACACATTTGCATTTTCATTAGAATATGGAAAAAAAAAAGTATTATTAGGCAAAACACAGCATAACTACAGTTTTTAACATGGTTATCATTAGCATCATTAATAATTAAATTACATGTTTGCTTTATTTCACTATTGTTAAAATTGCATATAATGATGATTTCACTTTTCTTCAAAATTTTCATAATGATGTCAGTTTCCTCAGTCAGAAACTCGCAGGATTAGCAGCCGTTTGCAGAGAAGAAATACTCTCTTCATTTGAGTATGTTAAAACAAACATCTGTTTGGCAGAATAGAAATAATTAAAAACAGCTTTTTTCATAAATTCTGTTATCCTCGTATTTCCTGTAAACAAATGGACGTCGATATCATGGGCCTTATGGCGTACAACATGTGAAACTCTTAAACACATGATTCGTTTGCGTTAGAAGCATTAGAAACTCTATCCAGTCGAAACGTGAGATGAAAGCAAATCAATCAGCTTGTAGAGTCATTAGGTTTGTTTTTAATCCGGACACACTAAAAATGAGCAATGCGCTCACCGAGACTCGAATATACTCCGATTGTGGTAACCGTTACACCATGAAGGCATGCCGGAAAGAGGGAGAAAATAGACTGGGGATTAGGGTACCCAATCGCCAAATCTTGGTGCTGAAGAATCATCATCCACCACCTTTTATTTCGGGCGCCATTGTAGAGTTATTAGATATTTTTAGAAGCCAGAGACATGAAAAATGAGCAATACTCTTGGTGAGACTCGAACCTGGACCTCTCGAATACGCGCCGAGGGTGCTAACCTTTACACCACGAAAGGATGCTGGAAGGGGGAAAATACCTTATAAAATTCTGCGTTAGTGCTGAGTTTCTTGAATAAACGCTAAGCAGATAATTCACATTTTGAAAGTCACTACCACTCGCATTTGCTGAAGCGTCGTTCTTAGGCTCCAACCGCAAAACTGCATCAGCGAGTGGGAGAAAAGAAGCACTTTTCATCACAGAAGCCAATTCGGAAAGCAGGTCGAAAGAGAACCTGCTCCGTTGATCGCCAAGGGAAGACTCGCTATGGGCAATCAAGAAAGTACTGGTCTAGAGTACTGGTCAAGAAAGTGGTCAAATCTTCCCAAACGCATGTGCGCCCGAACAGTCGAAATCACTAGCTCTACGTAAGATAAAACCAGGCAGATATGTTCATTATCCTGCGTGTTTCTTAACACAATCACTAGAAGAGAAGTACTGAAGTGGTCGCTATCCGCCATAACTTAATTATGTGTAACTATGACCGCAAAGAGCATTTCTTGTATTATAATCATGAAGGTAAAAACAGAAGAAGATGTCTTTCTTCCTCCGCAGCTAAAGCAGTTGCTTTCGAGCTTTTACAGTCAAACACTTGTTAATAATTTCGTCATACTTTACTTTCACTGGTAGTGAGGAACTTGAAAAAACTGCTTCTATGGCTGCAACAGATTAATAATTGTTAATATATCTGAAGACATTTAACTTAAAGAGTATAGGATCAATCTGGAAGAAAAATTGAACAAAAAGTAAGTAAAAGAAAACCAAGAATGAAACGTAATAGAGTTTTTCATACAAATAAACCAATATTCAGGGTCAGAGTATGATAATTTATTATCCACATTTAAATCTGTCGAATAGCATGATTATATGTTTCATACTGATGCTTTGAGCATACGTTCAGGAAAAACTAATGCTCATTTATCCGCTTATGTGTGTTGCTATAAAACTGAGATGGGCACTTGTATAAATGCAGTATAGTATATGGGCAGCAACCTACTGTCAGTGCCGCCCAGTCGGTACAGTGGTCAGGGAAGCTGACTGCGATGCGGAAGAGCCTGGGTTCGAATCCTAGAGAAGGCATGGTTGTAACTGTCCGTCCCATCATAGGACAGGCGATGGTGGCCCATCTATTAGGTGCCTCCATAATAAAGAGACCACCACATCCGGCCTTGTATAGATTAATGAACTGCGTTACATTTGTAATTGTTCACAATCTGCCATTGGGGGAAAAAAACCTACTGTCAGTCGTGAATCTTTTATCTGGTGCAAAAATAAAAGCAGTTAATTTATCATCATCTGATGCTTTTAAATTTGCAGACCTCTGAAGAAACACCCAGGCATATTGTTAATTAAGTGGTGGGGAATTATTAAACAGGATAACAGCATTTTAAAAGCAGAAACTCATGAACTAAAGAAACTGGGTGGGAAAAACCATTTCACATCTTTAAACAATATTTGCCCATAACAGACATCTACTATACATAATACTATGTATATATGTTGGGTTTAAGTAAGTTAAGAAATTCACTTGAAATGGCTCTCAATATTGGTTTTGAAAAGTGCTAGCAATTAATTTAAGAATGACGCCATTGTTACATAAAGTACCCTTATCCGTCAATGAGGTGGTATCTTCGATTAATTTCATATTTTTACTACCGACTAAAAGTTAAAAATGTGAAAGCACGTCTATTCCAACGATAGGTTTATTGATATCTGCAATCATTAAAAGGCTAGCTGAAAAGTCTGCTTAACTCCAGATAAAATTCCAACAGTTTTTGATCATACGTTTTGATTGTCGTACTGTTAGCTGCAAACAACTCAAGTTTATATACAGTTCTTTTCTCAGATGACGATGGTCGGATAACCAATGTTTCTGCTCCAGTGTGAATTAAAAAAATGTGTTGGTGGTGCGTTGTCACGAATATATAGACGACTCAGCTCGACCCCTTGAATTTTGGTCGCCACTGAAAGCCGAGGATTCAGTTTCCCTGTTTTAAACCCTCTTATTTGCATGTAGGTAAGCTCTCTCGCTAAAACGTTACTGAAGATAACAGTTATTTCTGTCACTGTTATTTTTGGAACGATTTATTGCATTTGATCTGTACCTTCATCTTCGTGGACTGGAATCTCTACATCTACTCATTTCGATTATCTGAGGTGCTAAGTTTGGCATCTACTTCTCAAAATCTTAGGCGATATTGTTATCAGATGGTGAAGAAACAATGCGAACTATCAGAGTTGAATTGGGATTGAATTCCCTTATCTTGTCAACCATTGTCGAAAGTCTGGACAAATCATTGCTGTTTACAGACAAAATGATTCGCATATTAAGCGAAGTCGCATATTAATACTTCGGATATTAGTCATTGCACCAAGGTTTTCAAAAATTAATCCGGCACCTGCTCCGTCGCCAAGCTGCGCATTTCCCAGAGATGTTGGGATGGTTTCCTGTCACCCAATTCTAATTTAGTCAGAATTTTCTGAGTTTTTTTTTTTGTGTTTCAGAATCGGCAAAAAATTCAGAAAGGTCTCTTCAATAAGCCTCGAACTGACTACATAGTCAGATTTTGCTTGATCAGTCGAAACTCCAGCCTTGCGAAATTATGTTTCAATCTGAAAGGATCACATTTTTTTTGGGGGGGGATTTCCAAAAAGAAGGAACTTGAGGACTTACCCTGGCATTTGTAAAGCTCTCCGATGCTGTTTCACCATTTTCGGTTGTAGTCATTTAATTGCTATCAATCAAACACGAACGCGGTTACAATTTATAAGTTCGTTGATTAAGGACAAATGTTTAAAGTATGCAGTAGGGAACAAACTTCTTTGAATAAATTTATTAACTAGATAACAGGAGTAAACCAAATAATAACGAGTTCTTCTCTCTCATTTTTTTCATATAAAAATTTCTAACGTTTATTTTCTAATTCCAAACTTTTTTCCTGCTGCCCTTGAGAAAAAGGAACTCCCAATGCGAAGAGTTTGACAGATAGCATTCTAGTATTCTAAACAATGTCAGCACAAATGACATGTTAGAGTCAACACTAAAGTCAAAATTGAAAATGAAATTCTAACAGTTTTAAATTCTTACAAGTATATCGGGATTATTACTGATCAACGCCTGACTTTCAAAGGACATATTACTTCTACAGAAGATAAGGCAAATGCGGCACTTTGGCTATTGCATTAAAGGAAGAAAATATAAATTAATCATCCGCATGTAAAGAACTCTTTATTTAACCTTAATTCCCCGTATCATGCTCTACGCAGTCCCGACTTGGGCAACTGCTTTGAAGACAGGAAGATTAAAGTTCAACGTCTTGCCGGGAAAAAAATAAATCGAAAGCCATAACAAACGCTGCGTGGTTTGTTCGAAATTCGCACTTCCATGAAGAATTAAATATAAAATGCATCCATGAAGAAATCCTAATCACAGCACATAATTTCTTTCAAAAAATGCAAAATTCTCCTTATCGAGCCGTTCAAGAAATTGCAAACAGTTGAAAACACTGTTAAAAGAACGATTCACTACAACTCACGCTGGCGGTAGAAAATCTGCACATATGTAAATAGAAATTTTCCTTCTCCTTGAATTACCTGGTACAGCAGGTTAAGGACTTTACTTATCAACTATTAGTTACTTCATTTATTTAACCATCATTATCATTCAAAGCTTTAGTGTGTTTGTAAAAATTACTACTAAAGTTTGAGCATGAGCGTTCGTCATTAGCCAAATCACACCACGTGACTTTACTTACATTCATTTCCAATTCGTCGGCCTGCAGTATGCGACTTCAATCCTAAAAATGATTTTCACAATTATTTCTCCCTTAACGCAAATTATGAAAGTGAAAACTTTCCCATTAGCTTGTTCATGTCACGTGATCAAGAAATCGTAAGTTTCAACATTCTGCATGTCTAAAACACTGAGTAAACAGTGTATATATAAATTAGAGACTAACTTTCAGACAGCAGTGCTTAATTCACTCGCTGATAAGAACTTTCTGATTCTGTAAAATTAGCTTTGAACTTTTGACTGTGCCAAAATAACAGCGTCGCCTCCGGGTGTAAGGTGCGATTGCAACATAATTTAAAAAATACCGTGATTGACCTTGGAGCAATTAACTAAATCGACTAGTAAAAACTCACAGAAGTTGAAGCTAGTAGCAAAGTGATGATCCGTGTTCCGAGGTAATTTGATTGGCCAGTGTCAGCAGTTCTTATGCATGCCGGCGTTCCTCAGGGAAATTTACTTTCACATAAAATGTTCAACATATTTGTTAATGATATTCCCAAATCACCTAGTGTCGATCTAACTTTATATGCGGACGACACGGCCATCATTTCTCAACATTCTAATATCACCACAGTAATTTCTGTATTGCAGAATTATCTTTCAAGCCTAGAGCTCTTGTTCGGACTGTAGAAAATTAAAATTAATGTCGCAAAATGTGCTACCACTTTATTCATCCGAAGAACTCACCCCAGTTTACCTAACTTGCAGTTCTTCGAAGAACCAATACACTTGGTTCCTACTTACAACTATCTAGGAGTGATACTTGATTCTAAATTAACTTTGCAACCTCACATTCGAAAAACAATCTCTAATGAGAAGGTTGTCAAATCCCAAGTATTGCCATTTTTCGCTACAAAAAGCGACCTGTCCAAGCAAAACAAGATCGCGCTCTACAAATCAAATGATAAGGCCTTTTGACATATGCAAGTCCCGTATGGGACGTAGCAGCAATTACTAACAGGAAACAGATAAAAATTTTCCAAAATATTATGTTACGGCAAATTTACAAAGCTTCTTGGTTTGTTACGAACAAGGATATTCATAACGCTATCAAAACTCTTCCCTTGAATCTCTTTTTACAACGACTTTTGGTAAACATTTTCAAAAAGATTCCTTCGATCGGAAACCCCGTTTTTCATGCTTCGCCTATTTATCATCCTGGAAATAGTTCTTCAAAGAAAAGACCCCAATTTTCCAGAGCTACTCTGGAAAACGCATATAATACGTTACCATTTTCTAAGAGACGTTGCTATGGGGGAGGAGGCGCCTCGAAGCTATCACTCTACTCACTCGATGCAGCGCCCCGCCTGAGCAAATTCGCTGTTCTTTCAGTTTCGTTCAGGATCACTCTCTTTGTCTCGTAAACGGGCTTTATTATCTCTTTCAATCGTAAGCAGCTGCAATTTAACTTAAGCACTTCCCTGTTAAAAAGGTTCGGGTGTACTTTCTAATGTTAAACTTTAATCTTTTTAAGAGAATTTATCTTATGTATTATTGGATCATAACACTTAAATTTACTTATTTATTTATCAATCCAGTTTCTCCTCAGAGGCGGATCGGGCCCTGTTTCTATAAATCTAACTAGCCTAACGAGTTCCCCCACCTCTCCCTTCCCAGACACGAATTACTTGCTACGTGAATGACCTTTCGCGAGTGGTTCCTTTCTCGTGTTGTTACACCACATGACCAATCTTTCAAAATCTTTTCAAAATTCATGATGTCACTCTTAAAAATTGATTCTGGACCTTTTTCGATATCAAAATTGTTAAATTAAGTCCTTCAGTGTGTTTACCTTCTTTCACTGTGGAAGACAGTTTACCATTTGCTTATTTTTGACAGTTTACCAATTCAATACTACATTTACCTCTTTGAAGATCCCTCTTTTTGGTGATAATAATTCATGTTTGTTGATATGGGGATAAAGGCATTAAGCCTATGAGCCTCGTTTGAAACCTTCCTTGTAATTGATTCCTTGGTTCTTGGTCCTGGCAATTCTAACGTCAAGAATTTTGCTAATGTTAACGGCTCTTGCTAGCGGTGTATACTCGTGGTAGATATCAGGCTTCTTTTTGTTTAAGCTCAGAATATCGCATATATTACCTTCGCATCTGAAAGACATCGTAAAATTCTTTCGTTTCATTGAAGCTTGCTTCCTTGTTTCACATGCACAGCTCTAATTTTTTAATGTCATTTTTTTATACCTTAGACAAGTATTTTGAGCCCTTCAATATGCATTTAAATTAGTCTGGCCAATTTTTATATCCGAAATAGTGTATCATGTAATATGGCTTGTTTGACATTATTGGCCTTACGAAATTTAAAGTTAAATATCGGCAACACCGGTGTTTATTATGTTAAGTAGGTGAAATAATAAATCGACGTTTTCATGTAAAATGCTTCTCTGAAATACGAATGGTTAATCTGTCGTACGTTTAATTAAAAACTTTATCATGATCGAAAATCAGATCATGAATAATTTAATTGTAGTAAACATGGATGCATATCCTTGCGATGCTGATATAGCTAATATGGATTCGTTTCCTTCGGATGCTGATATAGTTAATATGATAGATTCATTTTCTTGCGAGGCTGATATAGCTAATATAGATTCATTTTCTTGCGATGCTGATATAATTAATTTAGATGCATTTCCTTGTGATGATGGTGCAGTGAAAGTGGATGAATTGCCAGATAGTGCTGATATAATTAGTTTGACTGCAGTGCTTAGTGGTGCTGATGTAGATGAAATGAAATTTCCGTGCGATGTTTGTAATCAGCACTTTAAAAATAAATCGCAGCTTGCGGAGCATTCTCTCACTCACATAGAATTAAAACCATATGCCTGTAAAATTTGCAAGAAACGTTTCCGACAAAAAAATTACCTTCGAAATCATTCATATACTCATTCAGAAATAAAATCCTTTTCTTGTAGTGTCTGTAAAAAGCTTTTCAAAGTTGAGCGAGATCTTAAGCTACACTATAAAACACACACAGGAGAAAAACAATTTAAACCTTTTGTATGTGAGGTTTGTAAAAAAGGGTTTACTCGCAAGCGTCACCTTGAAGAGCATGAACTTACTCATACAGGTGAAAAACCATTTGCTTGTGAAGTGTGTAAGAAATGCTACAGAGTTAAAAGTCAACTTTATTATCACATGCGATCGCATTCAGCAGAGAAACCATATAAGTGTGAAATTTGTAAGAAAGCCTTTACAAAAAAGTGTAGCCTTCAAGTACATTATGTGAAGCATAGACGTGGAGAGTATTTTGCTTGTGGGGAATGTGATAAAACATTTACAAACAAAGAACAATTTAATGAACATAGCATTTCACACACTGGGAAAAAACCATATGCGTGTGATGTGTGTAGGAAGTGTTTCGGTAACAGAAAAAATCGCGATATGCATTTTCTTACACATTCCTTAGGAAAACCTTATGCATGTGATGTTTGTGATAAAACATTTACAAAAAGGGATGCACTTAAAATTCATTCTAGAACACATACTGGAGATAAACCATTTAAATGTACGTTTTGTGATAAAGGTTTCTTACGTAAAGATTCTCTTGAAGAGCATCATCGTGTCCATACAGGAGAAAAACCTTATATATGTGATATATGCAAGAGAGGTTTTAGTCAAAAAAATAATCTCGAAAGACATATAAAAACGCATGCCAAGGAAAAATATGTTTGTACTGTTTGCAATAAAAATTTTGCAGATAAAGAGAAATTAACAGCACATACCTGTACCCAGTCGCAGTCTGATCCATAGCGAAGCTTTCAATTTAAAAGTATTGGCTATGTTTTAAAAACTACAAGCAGGAAACTGCATATCTCTAGTATGTTTTATGACATAGCTTTTGCAAAAATTAATTTTTTGTTAAACATAAAGCTTTTTTCAAAGAAATTTAATGTTACTGTATAAAATATCACAATAATATAATTTTATATATATAAATAATATTAACAACAATAAACTCTTTTTGAGCTATGAGAAATATTTTAAATAATATTAACTTTGGCATTTTCTGATTATCTCTACTTCCCACCAAAAAGTCATAAACTCATTGCTGACTTCAGAGAGCATCCACAAACTTGTAAGTAACTTTGGAGAGGTACGTTTGTTTGGATATATTTACATTTTTTCAACAACACATCTAGTGCAATCTATTTTTACTTTCTTGTACAAAGTAAAGGAAGTATTGTAATCACGAAAAATTTCAGATTTGAACGGAAATATCCATTTTAACTATATTTTTGTGCGACATCTGTGCATATATGCAGAATAGAAGACTGTTTTTTTCCAAAACCTATAGTATAATGGCTTCAAAAGTGACTGCTGTAACATTTAGTTGTGCATCTCCCTTTTTTCATTGCAACACCATTACTGAGTGTGTGTAGGTATGTATATATATATTGTAATATATACAATATGTATATTTACATACACATATTCAGTATATTTATATGTATGGATAATGAAGTTAAAAGTCAGAACTTAAATTAAATATAAATTTAGTTAAAAAATATATAAAGCTCTACCTATCTCTGTCTCCAGGAAATGGTTACGAAAACTGAGTAAACACAAGTGAAGGGTACAATAAAAAAAGTAAATGATTGAAGAAAATTTTGAAAACTACAGAACATGAGACTAAAAAAATACAAATTGCAATAAAATTGCCCGAAAAATTAATCTCCTCTGTTTAACACTTCAAACAGAACTTCTCAAGGGAAAAGTGTTTTGAAGCCTTAAAATAAGTTGATTAATGAGTTTCGAATACGTGTTTTGTTCCTCTGGATCATTTGAGACTTTAAACCACTTTTTCAAAATTTAAATCGTAAATTTTAATGTATACTGGGTGATTCTAAATTGTTTTTGCAAATTGAGAGGAGTGATAGTATTCTTCCAGATGAGCAGTAATTACCATAGAACATAGGGTCGCATTTTTCTCTGAGAGGCAGAAAATAGATATACAGTCAAAAGTCGTTAATTCGGACACCCATAATCCGGACCTCAAAGCTAAAAACTTTCTGCGCATGCGCCGCTTTGACGCATGCGCATAGGCGTTTAAGCGTGCGCGTAAGACCTTTACGACTGCGCATTTAATGTATAACGGACGGTATAAGCTAAAATTATCTAATTGTCTATTTCAGTTAATGTTGATGATTGCGTTGTTCCTTAATCTTCGATTTGGATCCGGCGTATTATTTTTTGCAGACTGTAAGAGCAAGTTTATAAAAGTAAGCTTGAACTTTCGATTATGTAAAATAGAATTTCCGATGCTGGAGCTCCCAAAGGATCTACGAAAACGAAAGTATGTTTCGATGTCCATCAAACAAGAAGTGGAATTGCTCCAAAAAATGGATAAAGGCATATCCTTTGTTTATCTAACCGTTCCGAAATCTGTTTATCAATAATTTCATGCTGCTCTGCGCAGGGGGGGACGTGGCGGTGCGCAATGAACTGGAAGTTGATCTGTCAACACTATCGTTATCTTCAGGGCAGATGTTTTTATTTTATTCAGCTTATAATTCCTTATTAAATGTAGTATTTCATCTTGATGTACTTCATCTTTGATATGATTTAAATCAAATTCCTCGTCATTATAAATATCACGAATACAAATCAAATGGTTTTCTGGTTGCAGTTTTCTAATTTCGGCTATGCATAATGTATGCTTTACGCATGTGCGCGTTGAAAGAAATGTTTAATAAAGTAAACAAATAAATATTAAGCTTTTTTTTTTGTAAATTTTGATACCCTTTATATCATAATTGCTCATTATTTTATAAATTACGGTTTCATATTTTTAATTTTATAATTTCTGCATGCCATCTTACCAGATTTAAACTGATGATCGATAATCCGGAATCACCGAAGTCCGGATGAAAGACTTTTGACTGTATTAGAATTCCAATCTGAACTTAAGATATTGTTGGGAGAGTGAAAGAACGAAACCAAAAGTTTCACAGTTTAGGGAAAAACTTGCAGAGTGCACAAAACAGAAAACTGAAAACTTTCCGTTTTAGTGTTAATTCAAGCTTAGACTTTGATGGCAAACACTAAAATGCACATCTTTGGTTGGCAACGTCTCAACCTCAATGATTGCAACAAGTTAATTATCTAAATTATTAGGGGTGGGAACTACTATTTTGATATCAAGTACCAAGGTAACAGTTTTTTCCTCTTCGCCATCTTCTATCCTGTCCTCCTGGACTTGCTGTGCTGCTCCCATTCTACTTGAAGCGCCCTGCTAATGGGGTAAGAAGTTCTGACAGCCGAAACACAGCATGAACTTTTCATTCTAATCATGGCATATAGCGGAAGTTGGAGTTAGTTGATAATATTCAGCCCTTGATTAGATAATTAACTTGTTGCAATCGTTTGCGAGGTTGAGACCTTGCCAACCAAAAATGTGTATTTGAGTATGTGCCATCAAAGTCTGAGCTTGAATCAACACTCGAATGTCAAGCTTTCAGTTGTATCCATTTTGTGCACTCTCTGTGAGTTTTTCACTAAACTGATTGTGCAATTTTTGGTCTCGTTCATTTGCTCTTCCAATACTGTTGTAAGCTCAGGTAGGAATTCTAATATTCCTCTTTTCTGCCTCTCAGAGTGAAATGTGACCCTATGTTCTATGGTAATTACTGCTCATCTGAATGAGTGCTATCTTCCCTCTTAATTTGTAAAAACAATTTAGAATCACCCTTTATATGCACATACCCATCCCTGCAATTGGCCTTTATTTTCACAATAATTGGTTGTAGTCATATGTTACAGAAGTGTTTTAAATGATAAAAGTATTCATGTTTTGGCAATGTCAAATTTTTTTTAAAAAATGCTTTCTAACAAATAGCATAATCTAACTTTAATATGGTTTCCTGGTTCCTATTCTTATATTTAGGGTTTTTTTATACTCATTATGAAAAAATAAATTGAAGAAGTTTGACTCCCATACAACAGAAACTGACCTTTATACTTAAAATTTCAAAATTTGCAGTTTTGTCATTTTCAACTTACCTTTAGAGATCAATTAATTAAGTTAGAATAATTCAAAGAAATAAGTTTAAATGAAGTGTTGCAAAAAATGTGTATAATTTAATAGGTCTAACAAGGAAGTCATGTGGTTAAGAAATAAGGTATTTTTAACATTATTTTTCTGTACAAGACATGCATATTTTTTGTCGCTGTTATTCACCCCATGTAGACAGTGGTATGATTTTAATTAAAAAAATATAGGGATTTGCACAAATTCAGCATCACTCGCAACTGCAAACTTAAGATCTAGAAAAGAAGGGGCACCATGCCTATAAGCAAACTTCATTACATTCTACGTAAGCTAAGTCCAAAATTTCTTCACGATGATGAAAACTGCAGTATGCTATAACATTAGAACTCCTATAAGAGGGATCATAATGTGCATTGACATTGATGAAAATTTCTGAAGAATTGGAAAACTGTCTTAGGAGCTGTTATACCACATGCATGATTGACACATAAATACTTTTTGCTGACATCTTGGTTTACCATATGAATACATCTGGCAACAAGGTGCATTATATTTATCAGAACTTTTTCCTGGCTTTTCAGTGAAGGTGCAGATAATCAGAAAGTAACTATGTTCTTTGTACTTGAATAACACAAAAGTCTCTTAGATACAAGCAGAAACAAAATGTTTAAAAATCGATTCACCATTAGTACTTAAAACATAGGGCTTAATTTCTAAAATTAGAAATGCTAGGTCTGATAGGTTATCAGATAAGATAAATAGAAATGACAAATAGCTAAATAAAATGTAAAGATATAAAACAGTAAATTAATGGCAAAAAGTTAAATAACTAATTAAAAATACCAGAATTTATTTTATTTCAGGCTCTGACTTGAATTATTATTTTATTAAAAAAACTGAGAAATGCATAACTGATGAAACAAATTATTAAAAAGGTAAACATTATTATATGTGTGGCTGAAAGTTATTATCTAATGTAAGCTTACAATTTTGCTGTTTTGTAGTGATGTCCAGTGGAAATCAAAATTTAATCCCATATGTTAAGGGAATATTCTAATTTGAGGTGTATATTATAATTCTCATTAAGATTACAAATGTTAATAGTTAATTACGATGTTAGTGCATACTGAGCTCTAATTTCCCAGTCATATGGAATTTGTAGTTTAGAATTTCTCAGTGGATCATTTATGGCATGTAAAACAATATAGTGTTAATTAGTAGTATATCTAAAAGAAGTATAGTAACTTAAACTTTAAAATTAGGCAAATTAAACCTTAGATTGTTATTAATGTTAAAGAAAAACTGTTTACATTTTGAGAAATCTTCTTCAAGGTGTGAGATTATTGAATACCAGCCTAAGAATACATTTTGCCCAATTTTAAATGCTTTATGTGTCTGTGATTCTTCAGAAATGTTAATCTTGTAAAAGTCTGCAATTGCACGATGTTAATAAAATTCCACTTACAACAAATGTATATAGAATAATAATTAGACTAATGAATTAAATGTGTCTCAAACTCAGTTTGCATGTGGGCTGAATGTGTAGTCTGAAAGCAAATGATGGACCAGATTTTTTTTTAACAAAATGACAGTGAATATATATATTTAGATATATATATAGAGAGAAAGAGATATATATTGAAAAGGTATACACAATTCTGAATGGTAGTATTGTTATAATGCAATCTAACAGTATGCACAAATAAATAAGTTTAATAAGCTGTACATTAGTATGTCACAATCTGTACAGCCATATGAACTATACAGCTATGCATCCAGCTAAGCAACTGGTGACAAATTCAAGGAAAGTCTATAACAGAAGTGCCAACTTAATGAAAAAACATGAAAACATCAGAATACTAAAGCATTATCAACTGTTTTCTTGCAAAATAAATTTACTGATTGTACCAATACAAGAAGTTCTCCCACATTAACCAGGTCAAGTGGCCTAGCATACAAGCACGTAATTGACAAAGTATTAATATATTCATTCTCTTTTTTCATTCAACAGCAGTCATGTGCATAAGTCTCTACAGCTTCAATATAAACACTATACTTGCAACAAAAACAAATATGTAATTTAAATGTACTTATTGGCCATAAAAATTGCTTTGGGGGCTGGATGTAGCCCATGAGCTAGCAGTTTAAGATCACTGTATTGAATAATGATGATAAAAATTCAAGCAGATATGTACAGAAGTTTTTAAATGTTAAAAATATTTATTGTATTGATAAATAATGTTACAAACCATATTAGCATGGATTTGTAATGAAAGTTTTATACCTTTCAAAAGCATGGTAATTAAAGAACTGTGATTGATATTTTAAAACACAGTTCAGTAAAGTTATGTGTAATTTTAGCTTTTGCCTCTCATTTTACTAAAATGTAAGAATTGTTATGAATGTGTAGAGCATCGATGCAGTTGTATGTTTTACTCTGATGTGTGACAACTAGTATGTGTTTTAATACAAAGCTTTAACTGTCATTTATCTTTTTGAATGTTTTACATTCTAATGATACATAATTATAATAACTTTAGTGAGTAACTATATTTGTCTTTAAACTTTAGTGATTAACTATATTTGTCATCCTTCTTTACCAGCAATTAGCTATGAATGTCAACATTTTTAAATGCACTATATAGGCACGTTCTGTAGGCAATATATATCTCAAGCACTGTTTAATTCTAGCCTTTAAACTCAGAATTAGTTTGTAGTGTGCAATATAATTAATGATTTTCAAATATTAACTAAGAGCATTTTCTTAAAATTTTTATGAGACATGTCCTGCAAAATATTTCCCAGCTATAAAACTTGCCAACTGTATTCAAAGAATTTTAAATAAAAAGTTGTGCTCATGAGCAGAACTTAGTTTCTGAAATAAAAAGATTAAAAATCCTATTGAAAAGGCAATAAAACAGTAACTAAATAATAATATTTAGTATGCATTAGAAGACATTAATATATTTATAAAAAAATAAGAATTAAATATTTAAAGGAAAAGAAAGGAATATTAGCAGTAAAATATGGTAATAAATGTCGAGTAAATGCAAATATTTTTTCATATAAGTTCTTATATTATTATCATATGGCATGCTTTTTTAATCAGACTATTAGGAAATATTTTATAATTATAAAAAATTAAATTTTGAATAAAGTAAAACACTGCAGATTACAGATTTGTTATATTTTAATTTTATCATTAATACTATATTTGATCTAACAAGTAATGTGTATTTGAATTTTCCTACTGATACTTTAAAGAAATTTCTTTTTCAACAAAGAAAACAAAGAGAATGTATTTTACAGTAAACATCTTTGGTGTTACATTATGAGTATGCTTAGAATTTAATTTAATATTTGATTTTCTTTGAATGTTAAATTATTTGTAATACAGTATATATATAAGGCACTCAAATTAAATATGGATTAGGTATCGAATACAAGTATTAAATTTTTTTTTCAGAAAAAATAAAAAGAAATAGTAGAATCAATAAAAATGTACCCTGTCTGAAATTAAGCTCAGCTCATGAAGACTGCTCTTTTCACAGTATTAAACATGCAAGCTGTATGTATAGATTCAAAAATACTTTTTCTCCATGCATTGAAGGATATACATAAGCATGCTTTTTAAATGTGTCTAAATGTTTAAGGCAGAATATTGTGAAAAAGATTCCTAATATAGAGTAGCAGGTCATAGTTAAAATTGAGTAGATACATGTTTCTCATGGCAATATGAGATTTTTGGCATTTTGTGCACAAATTTTCAGATGTTTATAGAATTAGAGTATTACAAATAATTATTTTAGTTGTTAACTCTCATGTATAAGGAAATAATAATAATAGTGGCTCAAGTTTGCTGTATTAAATTAATATCACTTAGCACGTTTCTCTGGATGATAATAATAATAGTACTAGTGTTTCAAATTTGCTGTATTAAATTAATATCACTTAACTTGTTTCTCCGGAGTGGAAAACTTATTTATGCTTAATGTTATTCTAAAATGTAACTATGATATAATTTGAATGATTTTGTATTGATATAATTTGAATTAAACTGAGAATATTGTTGTGCTTATTAAATCCAAACATACAGCAACTTAAACCATCTCATGAGTAATCTTGGGTGATATCAAAAATACTTTTTATTAATATTGAATGTTTGGACACCTGTGGTGACAGATTAACTGTGTTGAAGTACATCTCAGTTTTGATAAAAATATCTCAGAAATTGAGATAAAGATCTTGTAATCCCACTCAAAAGAACTTTTGGCTAAATATATTTTAAGTACTGTCATTCCACAATAGCATAATATGTTTGCAAGCATTCATATCTTATACAGAATTCAAACACAAACACAGTGATAATGGCCTCAGCTTTGTTAACTGCTAAGGGGTAAGGATGGATTTAGAGTGAGGGATATTGTGATTCAGGCACCTCTCTCAGCAAGCCACCATGCAAGTTCCATAAAAAATTACCATAAGAAAGTTAAGTAGTATTTGTTACTGCATGTTTTCTTTGAAATACTATATATAACAGTAAATAGAATTGTGTAGTGAGCTGTAGATTTTAATTCTTCATCTTTAAGTGTTTCCTGTCTTTTGGGGTGATTTATGCTATGTTATATACTCTCTATAATAATGTAGGACTTAAATGGTATTCAAATATGAAGATTTTTTTATTGCTACATCTTAATTTATTTTCTTTATGCAGACTTATAATTAAAAAATTATAGATATTTTATGTAAAAATAGAGCAAAATGGTACCATATTTACTTGATTAATCTCTCAGATGGCACTGATATTATAAGCCATTATTCTGTGAGTATGATGTAATCATCTCATTTATTTTAGTTTAGTAGGATATATGTAGTCATATGAAGATATCTGGAATATTGGTTCCTGCATTAGTCCATCAGTTAAGTTTTAAAATGATTTGTTCAGATGTAATTATAGTTTGTCTTACAAGAGTTTATCAGTTTTACTCTAGCAACCAGAGTGCTGAAGAAAACATTTCTGCTAGATTAGAGCATCATAACCCTTCCCCCAAAAAGGTACCTTTCAGAATAATGGAATTTTAACAGGTAAAAGAACTCATTTATTTCTATATATAAATTCCTTCTTTAAAAAAAATATGCTCATACCTGCTTTTGCCACAGATTTGGATGGAAGGTAAAATACTCCTGTGTAATAAATAATGTGGAAGAATGCAATAACTTCATTTTCACGCCATAGTAAATTGAAAATTGCTATCCTTTTGAATATGGAGGGGGGGGGAATTATTGAATAAAAAATTTTCTCAATTCTCATTATTTGATTTTTGTTGTGGTTTCAGGTTTGCTATATCGTTTATCAGTAAACATTACCAAATTTGGCAATTAGCCATTGGTCGTCAGAAGTACTAACTTACATAAATGACATTTTAATCAATGGAAGAAATAACCTTTTTGTTTCTGTTAAATTAATGCATAATTACAAATTTGTTAGTTATGATAATGAACTAATGTCTGTCTCAGAAGTGTAACTTCTTTATTAAAACACATGGTTACATTAATTTAAATTATTAATCATGATGCATCAGATGAATTATTAATCATGATGCAGCCGATAGAATCAGTGCATTTCACCGAGTCAAATAATAAAAAAAACCGCTAGTTTATTTCTCTTACATATATTTGGCAGACATTGACACACACACACACACACACACACATATATATATATATATATATATATCTGTAAGAAAAATAAAGAATATGCAAAAGATTAAATTTGCAACGTAAATTTCCCTTCTCAATTCTAAAAATAGTAACCTCTCTCTGCAGTGCGTCATTTCTAGATTAATCCATGTCATATAACTCTTACATAATTCTGGTGATGTAAATGGAACTAAAACTCAAGCAGCCAATAGTAATTTTACAGCAATATTAACTATCCAATCAAAATGCATTGAGAACCAAAACTAACTCTGTCTGAATTAAAATTTCACTCTGAACATAACACACTTGCTTCCTATGCTTTGGCTTAGCTGAACTGCAACCTATCTGCTCCTTCTTTCTTACTACAAATTTACCTAAAATGTAAACTTTTTGGGATAGGCACATTTAACGTGCCAACTTGTTAGTGGACGCAACATGTTGCTGAAATAAAAAATGAAGATTTAATCTGCCTTTGCCTCCAATTTCCTATTTATTATGAATCAACACTTCTACACCATCAAAATTCCTGCTGGTAATTACTTTTGTTTTTATCACATATATATATACACATACATATTGGCCGGCAGACAACTCTTATACATGGTGGCAGACATTCACATATGTGTTGATGGCATAATTATGTACTTTATTATACATCATTAATTTTCCCTATTAATTAAAATTTAAATTTGTTTCTACTTGAAAAGTTCTTCCCATAGATAAGTTATTATTCCTTCAGATAATCTTCGAGTTATTTATCTTAATTAACCAATCAATTGCATTTGCTCATAAATTAGAATATACTATATAAAGTACATCTGATGTGCCATATTTACTCATATATTTCTCTTCCTTGCATAGGCCACATTAGTGCCTGAGTGGTAAGACTGCTGAATATACAGGTGTTGGCTGCATGGCTGGTAATGTAAATATGAGCCTGTTTTCATTAGAAGGTCCTCCACAAAAGCATCTTACCCCTAAGCAGATAGCCCTTATGCGTTATTCAATTAACGTCATTCAGTTAATCTCTCCGTTGGATTTTTTTTTTTGGGGGGGAAAGGGGTTAGCCTTTTCAGCATTTGATTTAGAAACTTCTGATTTATGGTAACAATGTAAAATATGTGCACAGGTTAAATGATTTCTTTTATTAAAATAAAATAATACTAGTATGTCCATTTGTTACACTCTTTTTTCCTTCAATGGTTTACGAAGGGATTGATTGAGTAATATATACGTAATTATTCCCTCTCAATTTTCAAGAGGTAAAATTAGTAAAAAGGGAGTTATATGGAATGAGTTAATATGGAATAATTATGATATGTCTGTTTATAAAGATGCAGATGTAGTTTTTTTTAATATTATTTATAGTTCTCCATCATTCATAAAATTAAGTGACTTTATGAATGCAAGTCCTGTAGAAAGCAGGGTTATGCATCATTATTTGTTTTGTATTTGCACTAATTACATGTCAGTTTTTTATATTCAGGAATTTCAGTTGCTCCAAGTTATGATATAGAATATAATTTATTGAATTAATCATTTTCTTAAGATATTGGGAATATTTTGATCTGCTAAGCTTACATTTTTGGGCATTATATGAATGAATATAAGAAACTTGTATAAATTCATTCATATAAAAAATTCTGAAAGCTTTCAAATTTTATAATACACCCAAAGGGGCGTTTTTTTCATTTACACATATATACACGTTTTGAGAGCATTTCAGCTAACACCTCTTTGGGCTAAAAGTATTTAAAAATAGCATATGGTTAGAGTTTCCGATGGACAGTTTTGTGTGCTGAAGATAAAAATATTTTATTTTGCACAGTGTGTTCAAATTGTTGCTAATCCTTGGTTTGAAATCGTTGAGTTTGTTAATAAGTTTTAAAAATATGAAATAGATAATAAAACAAATTCAAGATTCAGGCTTCCAGGTGCTCATATTTGGGGGGAGGACTATGTTATTAAAAATTTGATGCCTCAGGTATCATTGTTTTTTTCACAATGCGAGAAACTATGTACATTCATGATGATTCTTCGTTACTTACTTTCTTTGAATATAAAACAGGACGATAATATTTGATGGCAACAATTTGAAAAGTGATAAATCTGTGTATAGTGATTCGACACAAAATGTCATTTCGTGACTAATGGTCCTTCTGGGCTTTTGCCTCTTTGAGATAAAAAAAATTCTCACATAACTTATATATCAATGAGCCCAGATTAATTTTTCATGCGAAGCAATGTCTGTATTCATTCAGAAGACGTAGTAATGCTTGCTGGTGATCAAGGTCTAGATCCGAACCAATTTTAACTTCGCTTTAAATTTTAGGAACTTTTATGTTGTTAATATTTTCCCTTTTTGTGGGATTCGAGCTTAATTCATAAATTTCAGTATTTAAACATAGTTCAACTTCTTCTCTCCCAACGTACTGATCGTTTTGGAGCCTAACACTTCTATCGCCAATGTTAATCTTTGGTATGCAAGTTTCACCATTTTTAATTTCTAATAATAAACAACCGATACCTCCGGAAAGGTTTTCTATCATAATTAATCCATTATCTACAAAATCTGTTTGAGAATCGATAAGACTGATCGCATTTTTCTCTAATTCATTTGCATCAAGAGCTTTGTTGATGAGGCATTCGACGAACCTATCTCTTCATAGCAGGAAACCAGTACATTTTTTGAGAAAGGCAGACTCGATTTATTTTTTCATCAATTTGGAGGTTACTAAATGGTTCATCTTCCCGATATCCGAAGTGAAATCTTTTTCCCATTCTGACACAGGCGATACGAGGGAGATCAAGCCATGTCTGTCCGATGATTAGATCAACTGGCTGTGCATTATCAGGAACAAGGTATACATTTATGCCTTGGCCTTTTACATTATCAACTTCAATATCGGCTTTAATCTGTGGTGTTGCCATGAAAACACCGTACGAAGTTTTGTGAGTTCTGCGCATGCCCGCCTCGGATGAGCAGCAGATGGTAAGGAGAGAGTGGTGTGTATGGAGCCGGAATTTCCCTTCTCATCGGAATGTTATTATTGATGTGTAAAATAAAGATTATATATTTTATACTTGTGTCTTGCCTCACCATGGAACTCCTACATTGGTGGCTGACGTTGGACAACGCACATCTTTTGATCGTTTCTTGGAATCTGGACAAAATACGAAAACGAAACTATCCAAACATCATAAACAATGGATGAAATATCTGCAGTGAAAATACCTCCTTTCATTCCTTCTGATCCATCTCTTTGGTTCACAATGGTGGAATCTACTTTTGAATTAGCGGTTCCGGTTTAATCCTAGTATCCGGTGCACACGGGATTTGGCTGTTTTGGCGACTTTTATGATGAGCAGTAAAAACGGGACATATACGATAAGTAGTAAACGGGTATTCAAAGAATATATATAGTTATACATAGTATATACTATGTAGATAGTGTATAGTGTACTATCACTATATATACATAGATGTTCTTTTGGTAATTTTCGGTGTTGGCGATAATTTTTAAAATCGCGCCAAGACTGCACCGTATATTAGGATTTTACCGCGGTTCCAAAGGCTATAACAGAATCCAGAACCAAGTATAACCACTGTGTGGCGCATTTACCTCCTGACATCGCTATGACCGTGAGGGATATCATCATTTCTCCTGACAACACAGATCCATATGGGAAACTGAAAAATGAAGTCATTTCTCGCTGTGGTGAAAGCAAATCGCAGGGAATACGTCGCTTACTTGCCGGTGAGCAACTAGGGGATCGAAAGCCGTCTGAACTCTTACGCGTTATGCAGCGGCGTGCAGAAACTCATAACGTGACGGATACTTTTGTTTTGGAATTATTTCTGCAGCAACTACCTACACATGTGCAATCTATTTTAGCATCGATCACCCCTCTAACCACACAAAAGGCTGCTGAAATAGCAGATAAAATAATGGAAGTGTCATCTGCTCAGGTAAGCGTAGTTTCTGATTCTTGTGCATCATCTAGTGTTACACCGAACTCTGAACTGCTTAAAGAGATAAAATCGGTTCGCAAGGAAGTTGCATTTCTAAGACGTTCAAGAAGTCAGTCTCGTAATCGTAATTTTTGTCATGCAATCAAATCGTGAGAAATCTGAAAAAAGTGATCTATGTTGGTACCACCAAAAATTTACTTCTAGAGCAAAAAAGTGTACCCCACCCTGCAATTTCCAGGGCAAGGAGTAACGGCGACATACGCCTCGCCTTCTAGTTCTCGTCGCCTATTTGTTCGTGATCGCAAAACCAATATTAATTTTTTAATTGATACCGGTAGTGATTGTTCCTTAATTCCAGCCTCAAGATCTGATAAACTGACTACTCCTATTCAAACTTTTCTGGCTGCAAATGGTACTCAGATAAATGTATATAAACAAAAGTTATTATCTTTAGATTTAGGTTTAAGAAAACAGTTTGTTTATCCTTTTTATGTATGCAATGTTCAAACTGCTATAATTGGTGCAGATTTCTTACATTATTTTAACCTACAACCAGATCTTAGAAATCGTCGCTTAAACGATACATGCACCAAATTAAATTCTTATGGTACTTTATATGTTGCTAGTATATATTCAGTGAAATCTGTAATTTGTAATGATCATTATGCTAAGTTGTTAAATGAATTTCCTCGTATTGTTCAAGCTCCCTGTGCAAACCAAATTGTCAAACATTCAGTTCAGCATCATATTGAAACTTTTGACCCTCCCGTTTTTGCCAAACCACGTCGGCTTGCACCCGATCGTTTGAAAATTGCAAAAATGGAATTTCAACATCTGTTAGATTTAGGCCACATTCGCCCATCCAACAGCAATTATGCTTCGCCATTGCATATGGTCCCTAAAAAAGATATGAATGATTGGCGTCCTGTCGGTGATTTTAGGGCCCTTAATGCTCAGACTAAAAAGGACAAATATGCAATCCCTAGTATTATTGATTTCACAAGTGAACTCCATGGGTGCAACATATTCTCCCATGTAGATTTAGTCAAAGCATTTCATCAAATTCCGATTGCTCCCGAGGATGTCCATAAAACTTCTATCTGCACACCATTTGGACTTTTCGAGAGTACTCGGATGCAATTTGGTTTGTGCAATGCATCAAGTACTTTTCAAAGGTTTATCGATGAAGTGACGAGAGGTTTAACCGGTGTATGTGCATTTATTGATGATAATTTGATTGCCTCTAAAAGCCACAAAGAGCATATTAACAATCTACGAGCTCTCTTTCAAAGGTTAGATCATTATAGTTTAGCAATCAAACCCTCAAAGTGTACATTTGGTGTTCCTACCTTAGATTTCTTAGGATATAAAGTCTCTCGATCTGGAAGGTATTTCTCCCATTCTAGATCGAGTTGATGCCATTTCTAAATTTCCTAGACCAACAAGCTTAACACAGCTTCGCAGATTTGTGTCACATGCAACGCACATTTTGTCCCCTTTAATTAAGCTTCTCGAAGGTCATTCTAACAAAAAGAAATTATTCCGTCCAACTAAGAAGACTGAAAATCCTCTTCCGTGGTCTGAGGACGCCGAAAAGGCATTTTTAGCAGCTAAAGAAGCTCTTAAAAAGCTACCCTCTTAAGACATCCAATTCCTGCTGCTCAACTCAGTCTTTGGACCGATGCATCTGATGTTGCTATTGGCAGCTCTCTCATGCAACTCCAAAATGGTCAATGGGAGCCAATAGCATTCCTTTCTTTAAAACTGAATAACAGTCAACTGAAATGGTCTACATATGACCGCGAACTTCTGGCAATATATGAGTCTATCAGGAAATTTCGGCACATGTTGGAAGGTCGCAACTTCATCATATTTACCGACCAAAAACCACTAACATTCGCTTTCAGACAAAAAGCAGAAAAGTGCTCTCCTCGACAATTGACACCTTGACTATATCTCTCAATTTTCTACTGATATACATTATGTTAAAGGTAGGGAAAATGTTATTGCTGACACATTCTCCCGAATAGAAGTACATTCTGTTTCTCGCTCACTTATTCTGGATTTCAAACAGTTAGCCTCAGCACAACTTACAGACCATGAACTACAACAATTACTAACTTCTAAATCTTCTTCTTTGAAGCTCTCCAAACAGTATTTTCCGCTTGAAGATATTTATCTCTATTGTGACTTTGTTCACAACCAATGTCCCTCGTCCTTTCATTCCCTTTTCATTTAGACCTAGCATCTTCCAAAGTATTCACAACCTTTCGCATCCAGGTATATCTGCCACTTCAAAATTGATCCGCAGACGTTACATTTGGCCTAACATGCACACTTTTATCAAAAACTCTGTGAACGCTTGTGAGAAATGTCAACGTTCCAAGATACACAAGCATACAAAATCACCCATTTCGACATTTTTACTTCCTGATGCCAGATTTTCTCATATTCACATACATTTTATTGGCCCATTACCAATTTCTGGAGAATCAGTATTGCTTGACCATAATCGATCGTTTCACGCGATGACCGGAAGTAATTCCTACATCTGATATGTCGATTGAAACTTGTAAAGCTCTAATTAGTGGATGGATAGCTCGTTTTGGATGCCCTTCCACTATCACTACTGACCAGGGTCGGAACTTTGAATCGCATCTTTTCAGGGAGTTCACGAACCTGCTGGACACTCATCGTATTCGTACCACTGCCTATAGACCTCAATCAAATGGAATCATTGAACGTTTTCATCGCCAACTGAAAAACAGCATAAAATCGCAAGAGAATCCTCGCTGGACAGAATCGTTACCTCTTATACTTTTGGATATTAGATCTTCCGTCAAAGACGACATCCAAGCAACTTGTTCTGAGTTAGTCTATGGTACTACCTCAAGACTGCCTTCGGACATTTTGTGCTCAGATCAGCTTTTTCCGCCATCCCCGTCACCAACATATGTAAATCGTTTACGATCTATCATTCAATCTCTGATTCCATCGCAACATCAAAACACTGTTCAGAGCCTATCCACATTCATCCATCTTTAAAATCGTGCTCTCATGTTTATTTGAGAATTGACTCAGGTCCTCATCCAGTCATTGAGCGACATGATAAAACCTTTATCATCTCCATGCACGGTAAAAATCAAACTGTTTCAATTGATCGACTCAAACCTGCATTTTTCATTAGTGATAAAACCTTTGTCCCTAACACTAAACCTTCCAATAAGACAGACACACTGAAACCTACCATGTCACATGTTCCTAAAACTGTCACAAAATCTGCACGACATGTCAATTTCCCTCAACATCTGTCTACCACCTACTATATATAATTTATATATATTGTTATTTATTCAGTATTCCATTATGTAGTTTAAAATATTATGTGTTTTATATTGTACCTTTTCCCTTCAACATACTGTTGAATTGTATATATAAATTGTATAATACAAATGCTGTATCATTTTTTTTTGTGTGTGTATCATTCGGTCTCCCTCACTGGGGGGATACTCTGTGGTGTTTCCATGGAAACACCGTACGAAGTTTTGTGAGTTCTGCACATGCCCGCCTCGGATGAGCGGCAGATGGTAAGGAGAGAGCGGTATGTATGGAGCGGGAATTTCCCTTCTCATCGGAATGTTATTATTGATATGTAAAATAAAGATTATATATTTTATACTTGTGTCTTGCCTCACCATGGAACTCCTACAAATCATTCCTATGGAGGTCAGGCAGGCGCCCTTTGATTTCCAAAACTATACAATTTATTCATAACATGTTCGGGTTTCACTTTTAAGTTTCTGAGCAACTGAAGTCCTTAAGAGACAACAAGAACTCCCTGTATCAATTAAAGTCTGTACTTATTCAGAATTATTCAGTTTTGGTTTCTTCAAATATGAATTGCTCTCTTCTAAATTTTCACCAATTTGCTCAACAGAATAGTTTTTATCATTTGAATGATTATTTTCAGCTTTAGTAACACAATTTTTAGCTTTATATCCTATTTTATTACATTTTCGGCATATTACTATTGGTTTTGGCAGCGGACAGTCCTTTGAAATATGTCCAAAATTATCACAACTGAAGCATTTTGGTTCACCTTTTTCATTATGTGTGATACCATAGAGTTTTTTCTTTTTGTTGATTGTAACAACTGAACCATCTTTAAAGGAGTTGCCCTTGCATTCCAAAAGAAAAAAAGCAGTAGCCGCATGCTACCTCGATTTTGAGAAAGCTTTTGATCGAGTGTGGCATGCTGGTCTCATTTTCAAGCTCTCTAATTTTCTACTCTCAGAGGGATTCATAAAAATTATCAGTTCATTCCTCAAGAACAGAACTTTCCAAGTAAGGATAGAAGATATCCTTTCTATTAAGAAAAGAATGTTCTGTGGAATCGCACAAGGAAGCTGACTCTCCCCACAATTATTTAGCATCTATATTATTAATGATCTGCCTCAACCATTGAACTCAAAAGTATTAAAATATGCAGATGACACAGCTGTTCTTGCTGAATCAATAAATCCGCAACATGCATTGAATAATCTTCAACTTTATGTTAGCAATATAGCCCATTGGTGCAAAATATGGAAAATTAATTTTAACGCAAATAAATGCTGTACAGTCCTTCATAGAAGGTATAAAAAGAACATGCGCGTAAATGCTGGCATTCTCATCAATAATGTGATTATTCCGCAATCTCATATGTATAAATATTTGGGAGTTGTAGTGGATAAACGTCTTACTTTAAGACCAAATTTAATATGCAGCAAATAAAGGGAACGCCGCCTTTATGGCCATTCACCCTATTATAGGGAGAAATTCAAAACTGAATTTGAGAATTAAGAAAATGCTTTAATCATCCCTCATCAGGCCCATCACTTTATACGCAGCCCCGGCTTGAGTTATTGGATTAAAGTGAGAGAGGAAGAAACTTGATATTCTTCAAAACAAAATTTTAAGAGCTATTACGAACGCTCCCTGTTTCGTCAGGAACAGGGATATTCATAAAGACCTGGAAATTCACCCCCTGCTCACGCAGATGCTGATTAACGCTTATAAATTCTACGAAAGCATGACTAACAGCTCTTATAACACGCTTAAAAATATTATAGACTATGACCCTACTTTAGAGCATGTGGTCAAAAGACCAAAGACTGTGCACCACAATTCGAAGTGGTAGTGTATATAATGTATATTTGTATATAGTTTTCTCTCATTTATTCAAAATCATTTTATATATTCAAGTATTTACTTTTAATTTCAAGTTATAATTTCTCACTTCGAATGCACCCATGTGACCGTAGGGTCTAATCCCTTTTCGTATCGCGCTCAGCCTTATTATTGGCCGAGAGACATCATATGACTGACACTACACCCTTCTTTTCACTAAGCTCCATACTCAGATAGAGAGAGGACACAGAGCAGGAAGGACGCTGTGCTGATTATTGCCATTGCTTATCAAGATTTGCCTTCAGACTACCCAGAATGCCATTGATACTGCTTCAGATTACTAACAGGACTGTCGCTTATCGACTGTGCTTTTCTTACTGCCTTCTTGAACTTTTTAGTTTGCTTACGGATATTTTAGGAGCTGCCACTGATCTTTATATTCTTATTTCTTCGATAGATCGTATACCATTTACAGACCTTATGCTTCATGCATTTTTTGCTTATCACACCGTTTGCGGACCCCTTTAAGGAATGTATACATTTGCAGTACAGTTTTTCGCCTTTTGGTGAGGTGTTTAGACACCGTTCATATTTTAACAACAGCGAATGTCCAAAGGTAAATAATGGAACGACGGGACCAAGACTCTTCGTAGTCAATGCCCGATTCTCACAGTAAAAGATTATATTAGATTAGATTACAGTTTCGTTTGTCGTAAGACCCTTCTTTAGAGAAAGCGAGAATATTAAAGAAAAGTTCTTTAATTTCTCTAAATCGGATTACTACGTGTAGGGGGACGTTTAAGAAATGACAGATTATCAGAGTTTATGAAACATAAGATAATGTTGCCTAATAACCATCCTGTTACAAAATCAATAGTGAAGTTTTACCATGTTAAAATATATGCATGGATGAGTACAATTAGTTAACTCTGCGATGAAACAAAAATATTGAATTATAGAAGCAACCGGAATACTCAAAGAAATAAGAAAGTACGTTATCTGTGCTAGATTTTGCTCTGAGGGTTTCGAAACAAATGATAGCCGACTTTCCTCCTGCGAGAGTGAATCCCGGAAGACCATTTCTTAGATCCAGTACTGACTTTTCAGGACCATTTTTGATCACTCTAGACGCGACAGAGGAGTTAAACCACTGAAAATGTACGTGTATGTGTTTGTGTGCTTCGCATCGAAAAACCGTCCATTTAGAACTTGTCAGTGATGTTAGTGCTCAGGCATGTATAGCAGCTCTAAAACGATTCAACGGTCGATAAGGAAAACCATCGGAAACAATCAGTGATTGTGGAACAAATTTTATGGGTGCAAAGAATTATTTAAAAGTGTCTACGATCGAGGCACTTGGTTCCTACTTGACCAGTGAAAGCGTTAAATGGACAATGAAGGCTTCGTCAGCCCCTCATTTTGGAGGCCTTCGGGAGGCTGACGTTAAACCTATGAAGTTTCACATGAGACGTGTTATAGGATCGCAGATCCTCTCACAAGAAGAATTTTCAAAGTGTCTGGTGGTGATTGAAGCAATACTTAATTCCCTTTCTTTTGTGGCTGCTTCTGAGAACACAAATGATTTTTCTGGCATTACACCGAGTCACTTCATTATCGGTTTCGAGTTAAATAAGGTGTTGTGAGCTCCATGATTTATATTTGTAACGATATTCAACAGCCGTTGGTTTCTTTTTTAGACGAAGTTTTGTTTTTCTTATTTGGCAACAACAAAAGATTAGAATAGTATAGAAGTAAAGAAGATTAGAATAATGTTTTGATTTCCGAAAATTATAATAGAGTGGTATAATGCCTAAAATCTCGTTTTGGGCGAGATGAATTACTTATTGAGTTCTACGTACGAGAACTGTTAAAGTTAGTCGTAAAAAATGCTACAGGCAGTAACCGAAAATTAGACACTGGTAGACTGTACAACAAACTGGAATGCTATTTGAGAGCTCTGGAATCCATTGGTTTGACATCGGATAAATAGTCTGCCATACTTTACTCTCTCATTGAATCTTTCATACCGGAGGACATTTTTTAGGGTGTGGTAGCGAAATCCGATAGTTAGTACACTGGATGAATCAGCAGAGAATCCATACAGTGAGAAGCTAAAAAGCTTGTTAATGTTTATGAAAACGGAAGTAGAAGGAGAGCAAGTTCTCTTAGCGAAATTTGGGTTTTCAAATAAATATGAAAAAGAGGAGAAAGAAAGGTGAATAAAGCTCTTAATCAACCGACAGCTGCAGATTTATTTTCAGGAGTTTTCGAAAAGAGAAAGCAAAACGTAGCTTGTGTATTTTGTGAAAAGGCGCACGAGAGCAGAGATTATTTTAAAGCTCAAACTCTGAATTTCCAGCAGAAACAAGATATTTTAAAGGATAAGAAAGTCTTCTTTATATGTTTAAGAGCCGGACACCAGTCAAACTTTTGCAAGACAAATATTAAATGTATTCTTTGTGGAAAAAGACATTTGTGACATTTAATGTGTCCAGAGCTGAAAACTAATAAATTAATGAATAATTCTCTTAAATCCGAAGAATCAAAACCAAGCAATAACATTCTGTCAAATCATTGCTACTCTGGTGAAGTTCTACTTCACACATTACAGGTTAGATTGAAATCAGGAAATAAAGAAAAACAAGTGAGGGTATTCATTGATAGTGGCTCACAACATTCATACATATTGAAGACAACTGTAGAAGAGATGGGTATGGAACCTAATGATAACAGGTTTTTGATTCACACACTTTAATTATTAACGACAGGATTAACGACAGAGATAAAGGAGCATCGTCAGTATGAACTTGACATTGAATTCTCAAACAATACATTTTCCTGTAAGATAGACGCTCTAGATCAGTTTATTATTTGTGGAAATATTTCGCGGCTAAAGAAAGGGGGATCATGGGAAAAAAGAGTTAAAGGAAAAGAAGATATTGCTTAATGATTATAGAGAGAATTTTCCTGATATCGAGATATTGATCGGAGCTAATTTTTTGTGATCATTTGTTTACGGGGAATCATTATCTTAAGTGTGGCTTAGTCGCATATGAAACGCTTTTGGGCTGGCTGATTATGGGGAAAATGTTTGATGAGAATCCTGTTAACACCTCTGCAAACTTAATCACCTCTCTACTGATAAAAAATACATCAATTGCTGATCTGTGGAACTTGGATAATCTAGGCATCAGAGATCATGTTGAAATGAAATCTAAAGAAGAGACATATCAATTAGTTATGCAACAGTTCCAGCGAACTGTGAGAAGGGATAAAGAAGGTCGTTACATCGTGAAGCTGCCTTGGCTAGAAGAGCAGGAGATTTTGAAGGAAAATAAATTGGTTTGCGAAGCGCAGGTGTGCATCCACTGCGGAGAAACTTACCTCTGAGCGTTCCAGGATTTTGGATCCGTCATGAAGACCGGTATTTAAACAACATTTATTAATTGAGTTTGCGTAATTACTTATTTTAGTCTGTATTTTCTAAAACTTACATTCATTAAGATGATATTTGCATTATTAAAGAAAGTAAGAAAGCAAAATATCTTAAATTATAAGCTAATATATACCAAGTAGCAAAACTTCTGATGACCGGATAAAGCAGGTCATAACGCTCAGAGGGTTAAGGAAGGCAGATATGCAGATTATGATGCTGTTTTCCAGGAATGGTTAGCGGAGAATATTACTGAAGAAGTACCACCTAAGGAAGATAATAAAATTCCATACGATTATTTACCCATCGAGGCGTTTTCAAGAAACAAAACTCCACCACAAGCGTTCGACTTGTTCTCGAGGCTTCATGTAGATTCGGTCATTCTCCATCACTTAATGATGTTCTAGAAAAAGGACCAAACCTCTTAGAGAAAATCCTTCCACGGCTGCTGAGTTTTCGGGAAAAATCGATTGGCATCATTTCAGAGATGAGAAAGGCCTTCTTACAAATTTCTGTTGCGGAAGAAGATCAAGACTATTTTTTATGGTGGGATTTTTATAATTTTTATGGTTTTAAGATTTTTATGGTGGGAGAATTTCGAGAAAAGAATATTAAAAATTTACCGCCATAAAAGGGTAGTCTTTGGACTCACATGCAGTCCATTTCTCTTAGCTACAGTCATTAATTTTCATTTGGAGGAATGCCATGATGATTTTCCAGAAATAGTGCTTAAATTAAGAAATGCCTTTTATGTGGATAACTGTGTAATAATTGTATCTGATGAAAAGGAATTACAGTCAAAAGTCGCTAATTCGGACACCCATAATCCGGAATGATCTATAATCCGGACATCAAAGCTAAAAACTTTCTGCGCATGCGCCGCGTCGACACATGCGCATAGGCGTTTACGCGTGCGCGTAAGACCTTTACGACTGCGCATATGCGTGTGCGCAAACGCACAATACGTTTTCGCGTGCGCGTTTTATGTATAACGGACGGTATAAGCTAAAATTATCTAATTATCTATTTCAGTTAATGTTGATGATTGCGTTGTTCCTTAATCTTCAAATTGGATGCCGCTTATTATTTTTTGCAGACTGTAAGAGCAATTTTATAAAAGTAAACTTGAACTTTCGATTACGTCAAATAGAATTTCCGATGATGGAGCTCCCAAAGGATCTACAAAACGAAAGTATGTTTCGATGTCCATCAAACAAAAAGTGGAATTGCTGCAAAAAATGGATAAAGACGTAAAGAACGGGACACAGAGGTTAGTGAAAACGAAAAAATTTCGATTGACAAGTTAGTCGGTATTCTCGGCACAGCAATTACGGGACTTGAACAGCGGAACTTTGTAACTGAACAAGAAATTATGTCTGTTTATAGAATTAAAGAGAAAGTATTATCACATAAAACGAAGCAACTTAAACAACTTACATTGAAAGAAATGTTTAAGAAAGTAAACAAATAAATATTAAGCTTTATTTTTGTAAATTTTGATACCCTTTAGATCATAATTGTTCTTTATTTCATAAATTACGGTTCCATATTTTTAATTTTAGAATTTCTGCATGCCATCTTACGATATTTAAACTGATGATCTATAATCCGGAAAAATCGATAATCCGTAATCGCCGAAGTCCCTACGAGTTCGGATTAACGACTTTTGACTGTACTGCAATTTGTACATGAGGCTAAACAAATTCTAGCTTCAGCATGTTTTGACTTACTTGGATGGGAATATACTTCTTTAACAGGAGATAAAAGAGAAAAGGAATCTCCCGTTCTTGGATTATTGCGGGACAGAAATAAAGATGTCCTTTTTTGTAACTTAGAAAATGTTTCCTTTAAGAAAGAACCTGTAACAAGAAGAAATATTCTTTCAGCTGTCAACAGTATTTTTGATCCCATTGGATACCCAGTAACCATCTGCATGAAGATGCTAATACAAGAAACCTGGACTCTTAAATTAAGCTGGGATGAGGTATGTCTTGAAAGTGTTTGTAAAAGATTTTCACTGTGGACGGAAGATCTTCATTTATTATAGGAAATTAAAATTCCAAGATATGTTCATTGTGATGGTTCCCAATAATGATTAAGTCTTCACACTTTTGTAGATGCTAGCAAATCTGCTTACAGCGCAGCTGTATTTCTTCGTAAAGAAAACCGTGATGAAGTGAAAGTTCATTTAATTCAAGCTAAGAGCAGAGTTGCTCCCTTGGCGAAAGCAACAATTCCCAGATTGGAATTATTAGCCTGTTGTGTAGAAGCACGCATTATATCTTATATAAGAAAATAAAGGAATTTGACAGAAGTCCCAACCACATGTTGGACAGATTTTTCAACCGCTTTGTTTTGGATTAAGAATGAAGATAATTGGAGTAGTTTCGTTAAGGAAATTCGAGGTTTTCACTTCAATGGATTCAAGGAAACATATTCTTGGCAGTCATAATCCGGCAGACCTCCCATTCAGAGGTTGTTCTCCAAAATTTCTCCTTACATCGAAATGGTGGGAGGGACAAAAGTGGCTAAAGCAATCTGAAGACAACTGGCCCAAATCTCAGATTCAAAACCAACAGTGAAGAAGCTTATGAAGAGCGAAAGAAGGGAGAAACTGCTTTAGTTAAAACTTCTGTGTCAGACGAGCGATGGTACTTACGACGATTTTCCAAGTATTTAAAGATTTTGCGACTAATAGCCTGGATATTGCGTTTCTACAATAACCGTAAATATTCTGAGAATGTATTGAAGGAAGAGTTGTCTGTACAAGAAATTTCGTGGCAACTGTTTCCGATAAAGGGAACATTCCTCATAAATCCGAAAATGTTAAAAGAGAGTGACTTTAAAGGAACTGATTTTGAACTAAAAACTAGATGTGGCAGAAAAATTGTCAAACCTTCTCGCTATAAGTGAACTTTTTAAGCATATGTTCTGTATTATTATTTAATTTGTATTGTGAGTATATTAAGTACTAAGGAAGTCTATTGAGTAGAAAGTCTAAATTTTTATTTTATTTAATGTTTTGAGTTTCATAATCTATTCTAAGAAAATCAAAAGGTGGGAGTATGTTGTGAGCTCCATGATTTATATTTGTAACGATATTCAACAGCCCTTGTTTTCTTTATTAGACGGAGTTTTGGTTTTGTAGTTTGGCAACAGTAAGAAAGATTAGAATAATGTTTTGATTTCCTTAAGTGTGTAAGCAAATAAAGTTGTGCCTTTCTAAGCAAGAAAATGTTACTGTTTATTTAAAATATTTCTTTTCAAATGTTATAGAATGGAGTCAGATTTAATTTAAGGACGAGAACGACTGAATGAAATATTATTCAGTTAGATTCAACGCAACAAAAGGTGTTTCTGAACCTGATTTTACAAATGAGAAAATTCTCATCCCTGAACGAGTGGCACAGATTTCCCAATCGTTTTGGAAATCGGAGTCAAAAGACTGTTTGACTCAGTTCCAAGTACGTAATAAGTGGAAACTCACCAGTGCCGATTTATATGTGAATGACTTGGTGATAATAAAAGAGGAAAACTTGCCGCCACTTAACTGGAAAATGGCAAGAGTAGTTCACAAATATAAAAGAACTGACGATAGAGTAAGAGCAGTGAATTTAAAAACTGCCTCAGGTGAAATGAAGAGACCAATCCATAAACTGGCTCTACTTCCCGTAGATGACTGACTGATTTGATATATGTTCTTTTCCTTCATTTATTTTATGTCTTATATTTAAAATTAGTGTGCTTAATTTTCATTTGAGCTGCTGATGGGGTCATGGGGGCCCAGTACGTTACACATTCACTCACCGAAAGAGGGCGTTTCTGTTTTTCATAAAAAACTAAAAATAATTTATTTCTGCTTTTAAATGAATGAAGTTTTCTATGATTTTTTTTCAGTGATGTGGCAACACGTGATTATTTTCATTATAACTGTGTTGTAAAGATGTAATATTTATTATGTTGTGTTTGCAGTTTGTGTTTACGTTGGAGAAAAGTAAAATATTTATGATATTTATTGTGTAGAGTTTGTTTTCCAGCCCTTACCACAAAGAGGTGAACACTGCTGATGGCATTTCCCTGAATTTTACTGAGCACCGCCAGCTAGTTTGCATCCTAACGACTTTTTATGCAGCCTATTTTCCAGAAGAAGTCGTATGGCCGCTATGGAACAGCTTCAGTATAGCCCACCTTCAAAGTTTCACGAATTAGTTTTGGCGCCAAAGCACATGAAATACGTTATTTTGAAAAATGGTTGCCATCAAGATTTTCGACGAAACTCCGTGTTTCGAAAAATGGCGGCCATCTTGATTTCACCAAAAATCGTGGATAATAGAAATAAATTTACGACTATTATACACGATTTTAAGAGAAAGAAATAAGAATCACCAGAAATCATGGATAATAGAAATAAATTTACGACTATTATACACGATTTTAAGAAATGATTAATAAAAATGATTAAGGTTAAAAGGATGTAAGTTTAAAAACAATACCGGAAACCTTTAGCTATTTCACCTTTAATAAATAATTTGGTAAAAGCGTAGAGTATGTTGCATCAACAAAGTTAAGAAGGCGGAGCTGTGTGACATCCATAAACGGGCGGGAATAAGCTTGTGACGTCACAATGTATTCTCCATGCTACGCGTAATTTGTATTTTCTCTTAAAAATAATAATGAATTTTTTATTAATGTTATTTTAAATTACCATCAAATTCTTTACTTTAAATTTACATTTCCGACATTTAAGCTTAAGCTTAAATGAAAATAAGTATAATAAATTGTTTATATTTAAAATTACTATGATATAGTAAGCGAATTCTTCCGATTATTAAAACGATAAAGAACGTCGCAGTCGCTCATACTTGTATTTCATACAGCTTCAGTATTTTCAAAGACTTTAAGCTTCAGCATTTATACAAATAAAAAAAGATTTTTTTAAATTTAAATTAATACTCTGGGACATATCAATTTTATCATATTTACAAATTAACGTTTTGCTACATAACGACATAATTCCTTACATACCAGTAACTAGACAATTTTCATTATTTTCTAAAAATTTTAAACTTCACATTAATGAAAAACAGGTTCCTAAATTCCTAAATCACATCATATTCTCTGTAGGGAGGTATACTAGAATTCTACACATTAATAAATAAAAAAATCTAATTTCTCACAATGAAAGAAAATATTATAAGCAAATAAATACTACAAATTTGGAACACTAAGCAATGCTTCACATACACACACATATTATCAAGTGTAATTCCGATAGCAAAAACTACGTATTATAATAATGAGGTAAAAGTTACTTATAGGGTCAAAGCTTACAGTTTTGCTACTATTGAGTAGATCGTCGGGCTATCGATATATATCGTAAGTCGGAAAGCATTATAAACATATCAAAACCAAAAAATTAAAAATACAATTATCCTAATTGATTTCTCAGCCGTACGTTTCTTGCATCTCCAAATACTACCATTCGATGACTTTTTCTGACTAACTAACCAGCATGGTATCTTACATTTTTCACAAAAAACGTTATCCTTCAATAATCGACAATCCATCAAAAATCCTCTAAAAAGTTCATACTCTCTTGTTAATTCATACATAAAATATCTGTTCCCCAAATTTTACGCTTGTTTGAAAACTCCCACCTTAAATTTTCCTTTATAATCTCCTGATACTTAATTACAACATCACTAACAGCAGTTTTAGAGCAAGCAATAACTAAACGCAAAAATATCACCTCCAAAGTAACCAAAAAAGATATACAAAATAGTATTCACTGTATCTGAGCGTTAAACAATCGACAATAACAGTGTTACAAATTGTGTATTTAGGTATTAATTTTAGTAGAATTCTAATTTAAAATGTTGTATTCCCCCCTGCAACGCAGCGTAAGACAAATTTTAAGAGAAATCTATACCGGAAAAGTAAGAATACGGGGCACGTGCATTAAACTTTGAGTAAATGGATATTTCGGTAATTTGTATTGCAATTGAATAAATGTAACTGACTACTATATTAGCTGTAACCGTAATTCCATCCTCTTGTTTAAACAAGGAGTGCTGACCGAGGCAAGCGGCAGCACGATCGCTGCGCTCCGTAAAAAAGTGAAAAAATTTCCTTTCCTCTTGGTGATTATCAATTAAATTACTTTGAAAAATGTTTTTTTTTCCTACAACACCTATATCATTCCAATGAATTTCGGCTCCGATGTTGACGAGAATAAAACAGCGGACAATGTAAGGATATACTCCAAAAGCCTGGAATTTTAAGACAAGTACTTTTCTTTCATCTAAACTAAATCAAATTTCTATAAATAAGTGCCTTTAAATCAATAAATCTTAATTTTTCATCAGTTTAAAGCATTAAAAAATACTTGAAATTGCCATTGCTTGTGGCTTCCTTTGTGTATCAACTCCAAACAGACGCCAACGTTATCAGTTCACGTCTGTCAACATTACAAAGCCCTTAAGGAATCTCGAGAGAGGGAAAATTTGGGGATGAGAGGGAAAATTTGGGCATCGCGCTATTTCCCTCTCGGATCTTCTGGATTCTCTTTTCTTTTTAGATCGCTTGAATATAGTTTCGCCTTTAAATAATATTATACCTCACCGATTTTTTCTCATACAGTTCTTTGCTATCTGTTAAATGTCCATATGTAAGGGATGGTTTATTCTTCACCGCCTTAAATGAATTCTTAGAACTATGAGCTTATATAAAAACAGTGTGCCTCATTGTGTTATACTAACATTAAATAACTAGTAATAAATTATGATAGTAAAATAATTAATCTTGTAATAAATTATGATAGTTAAATTAATAAATACTGTTTAATTTGTATTTTTAATACAGATACTCAGTAATACACACACACACACATATATATATATATAGTATATTTTTGGTGTGTGCGGTTGTGGTCTTGTATTGTATATGGTTCTATGTTGTTAGTCTGCTACTGTTTTTTGAAAAATGTATGAAAATGTTGAGAATGAAAGTAGCATAAGTTACTTTAGTTAAATTAATATATACTTTTGTTTGATGACTTTTGTTGATATCTCAGGATGCAAGCATACATATTACTTTATATTCCATGGTAAATACCTTGATACGAAGCATTTTAACACCGTCAATGTTTGTTTTTCCCCAGTAACACATCTATTCACCATTAAACACACTCACTACACACACATACCTGTGAGACACTATTCATTGTAAATGAAGACAGTTTCTTTTCCTTTAAACTACACTCATGGACACAATCGTATTTTAGGATATTTTCTACTTCTTTTCCTTTTCTTTCTATAGGCACCCTTTTCCCCCCTCTATTATTTTTGAACCATTTATTTTAAATTTTATTTTGTCCCATCTTTTATTCCTGGTTCTTTTGAACTCGTACAAGATGTACGAAGTTCCTTTTTACGCTCCTCAAATACGAAATTGCCCCTCTTTCTATATACCTTTCCTTCGCACCTATGCTTGATTTTTCGCCAATCGGTGCAGAAAGACTTAGCGGGTGCAAAACAAGACATCTGTCTACTTTGTCTGTCTTTGTCGGAGTTCCCAGTTTCCTCCACTATCGGGGAATGAAACTCCACGGAACAAGTGGCGTCCATGTTTGTAACTTCAAAACATTGCATTACGGCAGAGAAACGTACTTGTTTTTAAGCTGCTCCGTGCACTAAAAATATGTAAAATTTATTATGAAATACTTCGCTAATGTTAGTTTTTTGTTTTAAAGTTACAAAGATGATATCCGTAATTTATTACGTACAGAAAATCATTAAGAAATATTTCGAAATCTAAATGCATGTGCATAACATTAAAGTCTTTAAAAATAATGTTTCTGCATATTTCAAGAATTTGTTTAGGTTTTATTAGCAACTTGTTGGGTGTACTTTCCAGTTTTTCCTTTAAGAAGTGATATTTCTGATTTATTCACAATATTATAATTTATTAAAGAATCATTTAAAATATATTTAACCTGAAATTAATAGCAGATAATTATCTAAAAAATTAGTCACAGGTTGCATTTTTTTAAATGAAAGTTTTAAATAAATTCTTTTAACAACCAACAACCTTATAACAACAAGAATATAAATATTAATAAAATAAAACAGGTTTATGTGAATTCAGTGATTTTAGTTTATGCGCGTTTCATATTTATGAATCTCAAAGAAATTGCCTTGAATTAAGCTGAATTACAGAAATATACCTATACCTATATTTTTGGACACATCTTTCCACATGTTCAGTTGTGTAAATATTTTACTTACTTTTATCGCTATACTGCCCACAAATTTGTAAATTTATGCAAAAAAATTTTAACAACAGAAAAGTGAGTTTATCTTGATCAAATGCACAAATTATATTCTTAACAGTTAAAAAAACTTTAAAATGAATAATAAGTAATACATAAAGAAAAGCATTACTTTATTTAACACCTTTACAATTCATAAAAATAGTAACAATTGCTGTCCTACTTTTCATGAAAATTATCAAACGAATTACCTAAAACGTTCAAATTATACAGTTTAAATCCTAGCATACATCATTGTATATTAAGGAACAAAGATGCCAGCTATAAACAGAAACATTAAAATGTATTTAACATATTTTGTTTATTATTAAGTCCTTTTTTTCACATCTGAAAAGAAAACAACATGACATTGTTATATTTTTTACCATAGTTATCAAGTTACATAAAAAAAAATCAATACTTACGCGTGAAAAGTAATCTCAGGAATCATTTTCGAAAATCTATTTGTGCATCCATATACAACACAAGCTGACATGCTTCAAAAAGAAAAGCCAAAAAATATTGCAATTACAGACTTCCTTGCACAAGTCACAGCGATAACAGGAACATGGCCGCCAAGCTTCATCGTTTGAGTTGAACCTTCCCTCCTTCTATTCTAACCTCCTTGTGTTTAAATTGCGTTTGGCGAATAGTATGGGTTACCAGATCATATCATTTATCGCCGCTCTTGGCAATATTGTTTTGTTTAAAATTCCGGGTGGGCTGTACTGAAGCTGTGCCGGCACTTCAAATCTCTTCTATTCATTGATTTTGACCGTCCACCAGCAACTCACCTAATTCGTTGACTGACGCCACTTGCTTTAATACTTTCGTCTTATTTTGTCCTCACTGCTCCTTTTGTTTTACTAATGGTCTTCACCTGATACAGAGTAAAAGGAAGCAGTACTTTCTGAAACAGTAATTCACTATAAACTGTAATTCATCAGTTGCCATACAAATCTTTTACATGAAAAATAATACAGTGTAACCTCGAGATACGAGTTTAATTCGTTCCAGCATTGAGCTCGTATAACGAATTTCTCGTATCTAGAAACAAACTTCCCCATTGAAAATAATGGAAATCCAGTTAATCCGTTCCGCACCCCCTTATGTTTATCTTTTGTTTATCCTTATGTTTATCTATGGTTTCTTTCTTAATTTCAACCACCCAGGGCTTTTTTTTTTTTTGGCAGCACTATCTGAGGCAACAATCTTCTTGGGAGGCATCGTAAAATAATTATTTACATGTTAATTGTAATAAACAACTAACTCACAAGCACACAAACACGTAGATCAAAGAACACCGAGTGATCTGATGAGGGAATTCCCCGAGTCGAGCTGAATCGGGAAATGGTGCCACGCATACCGACAGCCTGGCTTAGTGCTCGTTACTCGAGGCAATGCTCGTATTTAGAGAGAAAATTTTCGTTTATACTGTTGATATGCATATAGGAATGGACTGTTGCCAATAGCGCGATAAACAGTGTATTCTGGACATCCTGTAAAGGAGTTAATTGTGTAACTTGCTTATTCTTTACTCTTACTTTTCTCACTCCATCAGGAAAGGACAGTGATATGACACTGTCTTTTATATAACACCCTTTTCGATATATATCTAGAATACTAACAAATCTTAATATATTTTAATGTCAATAAAATGTGTTTCAATTACAATTTCTGTCTACAAACTCTTTTTGGATTACAAGTTAATTAGCTATCATCTCGCTTGATGATACGCTGGATAAGGTAAGAGGAATCATTTTGCTCTCTACTTTTATTAATTTGTGAAATTTCGAGGCTATAAAAATGTTTTAGAACACATACTTTCCTCGTATTTCGAATTTCTCGTATTTAAAGGTGCTCGTATGTCGAGGTTCCACTGTAATTGCGATTTCGACATATAAGTGCTAGCATAGTACATAAATACTTTCATCATCTTTTACTCAGAAGTAATCTTACAAATTGTAAAAAAAATAAACCTACTTTAACAGTCTATTAGTAAGAAAAACCATTAAGAAATTGTTTAATTATAAAAATTAATTTAAAAGCGTACACTTATTCTTTTTATTTGCCTGGTGAGGTAATTTTGTAGAAATCAACGTAAACCATCAGGGAGGCTAGAATAGACCTCCTTGTAAACCAGGCGGTAAAAAAAATTACGTAACCAAATGGAGGCGGGGAAAGATCGCGAAGTAACAAATCACGTCGCTTGAAAATCTTGCCGCTAGAGCGACAGGTTTTGTTTATGCTGTCAAACCTTTGGCAACCCTGCAGTACTGAAGTAGCGCGTCGCGTTAAACACCGCTCAGAGTCTTTTTAAGTATGTCTTAGTGGAATCCGCGAATTGCTGTGTAAGCTATCCGGTGAAATGCACTGTTATATAGTGGCTTAACTGGATGTAATCTACAATTTTCTAGTCACCCAACCGCTTTACTCATAATATATTTGACGATTACATTTTTTATTAAAATTAAAATGTTCGTCGGCGGCGGTATGGCGTCCCCCAAAACCACCAAGAAACACACTAAAAAACATCGCCGGCATCATCATCACCATAGTCATCATCATAGCTTTCATCCACCTCAGGATCTTCAGTTATCTCATCTTGAGGCATCCCAAGTAAGCAGAGCATTAAGTGGATTGTTTCATTCAATGTAGTGTGTGCTTCTACTTTGATAGAATAGCTAAAACAGTTATAGCTGGAATTAATTATGTACTTTTACGAAAGATTTTAATATTTTCTAGCAGTTTTAATACTCTTAATATTTACATATATACTGATACTGTGTGGTTTTTTTTTTTTTTAAATTATTATTTTTATGGTAATATAATGCTTATAGCCTGGTGTTGATACTACAGTGAAACTTCATGGGGGATTAGATGTTCAGTATTAATTTTGAAGCTGAAGAGAGCTGTATATTTCATATAATCTTGTTAATTATTTTATCTTCTTTGCAATATTTACTTTCCAACTCTTATTATAATGTATGATTTTTTATCATAATCGGTAAAATTATTTGAAGAGAACAGATTTTAGAAATTAATTTCTTAATTTGTAACTCTTTTTTGCTTAGTACTTCTCATGAAGCTAAATTTGAAGTACAGTTTTCTAAGAGGTTCTTGTAAGATTACATTAAAATTTTGTTACAGAGCTGAGCACAAAAAGCAATTTTTTTTTTTTTTGAACATCTTTACTCAGTAATCTTCTAAATCACATGCAATTTTTTAAAACAGACTTTTTTTGTAAAGTTGTATTAAATTTGTATTGCAATTTATTATAAAACATATTTTTGAACATCTTCAATCACTTAATCATCTAAATCACATACATGATTATATTAATTATATATTAGGATTGAATTTTACTTTTAATTACAGTAATTATAAAAAAATTGGATTTGTTAATGAAATTTAAAAAAAATGCACAGTGGAATTTATTTTTTCTACTATTAATTTTGAATTAGTTAATTTTCTACAAGTAAGATCTAAATATAAATGCCATATGAAAATTTGGTACTGTTCTGAAAGCAGGATCGGATTCAGAAATGAATGCATGTATATATGGATGATGTATGTGTTCATGCATGCATGTAAGTACGATTGTATGTGTGTATATACATATACACATACATACAAACACACATTGCATATATTCATATGTTTCTGAATTCGGTCCCTATAACAGAAAAGTATCAAAAATATTTGATAATAAATTATTGCTTAATTTACGACCTGAGGTAAATATATATATATAATTTATCAAGCAAAGCAGTAATTATAATTTTTAAAAAAACCAATTTTGGTACACACACAATAGTGCATATTAAAAATGCAGTGTCAGGGCCAGTCCCAGAGCCTGTGTGGCTGCAGAAGGTGCCAAAATTCGTAGAATTAAAGAGTCACTGGGCTGCAGAATTAGGACCTGCAGAGATTACATCGGGTGCCAAAGTACCCAGTGCCATCGGGTACAAAGTACCTAGTGTAATAGAAGAGTGTATATTCAGTTTATAATGTTAAAAGAATTATATGTGTTTGTGGTAAGTACTTTATAAGGTGCTAGTACTTATCAAGAGTTAAAACTCGTAAAGCAAGAGTATTAAATGTTTGGTTGTTAAGTATCTCTGTGCAACAGTGGCTGAGCAACTAAAATTGAAGAATGCTGGTATTTTGCCCCATGTTTAGGGATTAATACGCTGTATGCACGTATTTTCAATGTTTTTCCCTATGTGTCATATATGGCCCATTTTCAAATTTTGCTTACATATGCTATCCCAGAGAAAAAGAAAGAAAATTCAAGATAAATTAATATTTAAAGTTTAATCTGAGCAATGCATTGCGTAAAATGACTATAAATATATTTCTACAGGAAAATTGTTAACTGTATGTGTACTTTATTCTTCTTGATCATAACTACCATATGCCTGGGTGTGTTATGTATATTGTTGTTATGATGGAAAAAAGAGTGAATAGAAGAAAGATGGAAAATGATTTAATAAAGAAATAATAATAAATAAATAATATATAAGGAGAGTGACCCCAGAGATCACGTGACTTATGTATTGTTAATGTAAACAAACAATGTAGATATTCTCAGAGATCATGTAACTTATGTATAGCTAATGTAAACAAACAAGATCCTTCTCTCTCTTCTTCTCATACGGAATGTATCTCGTTATTGCAAATTAGGGAACCACTCTTATTCACGCCCTTGGTTGGCGACAAATTTAGAAACTCTACTGCACCATATTACTGTTTCAGAAGTGTAGCTAGGGTTTTCAGTGCCCGGGGACAACTGAAGATTTTGCGTCCCTTTCTGTGTACCAAGAATGTAAAACATTTAATTCTAAAATTTCATAACATGAATTCGGCGCCCCCTGAATGCTGCGCCTGGGGACAGCTGTCCCCGCTTGTCCCATCCTAGCTATGCCACTGTACTGTCTAATTTTTTTTTTTTTTTTTTTTTTTTTTTTACATTTTGAACTTTAAGCTTAAAATGTCTGCAAAAACACAGTTTTTGCACATGCAAAAACCACATTTTTAACACACAATTTATGCCAAAAATCAGAAGCGAAAACAAAAAATTTAGATGGCAAAAATGTAAAGTTTTTAACTAAAAATATTTGTATCCATGTACATGGTGATCTGTTTTAACTTGAAAAAAATCAGAGAATTGCACAATCTATGCAGTGTAGGAATCTAGGTATTACACACACCTCGCTAAAATAAACTAACATAACAATGAATTTCAAACAATACCATGTACACAGCGTTCTTTTTTAACTTAAAAAAAATCAGCGAATTGTACAATCTATGCATTACACACAGCCTGGTCATTGCACAAAAATCAACAAAATAAACTAACTAAAATAAATTACAAACAATTCAAAAAGCAACAATAACGACTGAAACTCATAGCAAAAAAATAATGAACATAACATTCTACAAAATAAGAACAACAGTAAAATGAAATGCACTTACCATTGTGACTGCTGCTTCAACCAGCAGAAATATCAATTTCAAACATCAGCAAAACTCATCAATTTCCACCAACTTTATCCATCCTTCCCCATCTTCTGAGACACAGAGCAAAGTCCAGCATACTTTCGTGAATAAAATTTCGCCCGTACCTTTTAATACTAAATTTACCTTGCACACAATCCAAAATATGCGACTGAAATTTTGCCACCACGCCTTTCATTGCAGCAAAAGCCATTTCAAAATACCCATAAAACCAACCAACCAGCAAATAAAAACACTCCAGCAAAATCAAGTTTCAATGTCAAAAGGGGTGCCATACAAACAATATTGTGCTAAAAACCATCGTAGGACACACAATCATGCCAAAAACCAGAGCAGAACACATTTGGCGATGCCATACATCTGAGGGTATATATAAGAGTAGCACCCAAATTAGTTAATAATTATAAATTAATATGCACAAAATTATAATGTTTATAAAAGCTTCAGAACTTTTGTCAGTCATCAAAAATTGTCTCACAACCACATTTTGGGAACTATTATGTTAAATATTATTTAAAGAATTTTTTTTATTGTGTTATACATACATAATCAAGTGCTGCAACATATATGATAATTTTGCATTGCTGATGTTTCAAGCATGGTTAAGTACTGGAGTTTTCAATACTACCATCTTCCTGATAATCTATTTATGTGTCATCAGATACTTCTGTCTCATAAAATTCCTTGTAATTTATGAGCTTTAATTTTCTAGATCTGTATATTATTTATTCTTTATGGCAGGACTGGATAAAGACTTTTAGAGGCCCTAAGCAGTTAAAAGATTTTGATGCTGTCATGTAAATTATGCTATTTCCCCCCCCCCAATTTCTTCTCTTTTGGTCTTGGTGTACTACCATACATTCCATGATTAAATCAGCAATGGGAAAGTTTTGTGGTGCTTCCTTACCTAAGTGCTTAAGAACCTTTTTGTGTTGCCCTTTTCCTTGATGCACTAAGCCCATGTTTCTTTTGCTTAATGGTCAGTCTAGGTGTCTAAAAGGATTCAGGAATGAGAGAGGGCTACAACTGTTTTGACTGAAATTTTGGCCAGACCTGTCTTTTTGGTATGCTGTGTGCCTGATCCATCGTATAGTTAATAACTGTAAAAAATTTAATGGCTGCACTAGAATTGTAAAACACTAATCATTTTATTTCCTGTACACATTATCATTAGGGAAGTTTTATTTTGATATCATCAACTTATCTCTTTTGGATGTATGTCCATCTGTAATATTTGGAGTTATCAGACTGCTAAAGCTAAATAAGGTTTAGAGGTTGACAGATAACATGTGCTGTAATAAAACAAGTGGTGGAAAATTTGGAAATTTATTCTACTTTACTCTTCATTTTTTTTAAATGAAATTTTTATAGTTTTTAAAAAATGAATATACAGTCAAAAGTCGTTAATTCGGACACCCATAATCCGGAATGATCAATAATCCGGACCTCAAAGCTACAAACTTTCGGCGCATGCGTCTTGACGCATGCGCCTAAGACCTTTACGGCTGCGAATATGCTTGTGCGCGTGCGCAAAATATGTTTACGAGTGCGCGTTTAATGTATAACGGACGGTATAAGCTAAGCTAAAATTATCTAATTATCTATTTCAGTTAATGTTGCAGTTTGCGTTGTTCCTTAATCTTCGAATTGGATCCGGCTTATTATTTTTTGCAGAGCAATTTTATAAAAGTAAGCTTGAACTTTCGATTATGTCAAATAGAATTTCTGATATATATTTATTAATATGTAAAGGATCTACAAAGCGAAAGTATATTTCGAAGTTCATTAAACAAAAAGTGGAATTGCTGCAAAAAATAAATAAACACATATGCTTTGTTTATCTAAACTTTAACGTTTGTTTATCTAAACTCTGTTTATCTTTAACGCGGCTGGCGCAATGAATTGGAAGTTGATCTGTCAGCACTATCCTTATCTTCAGGGCAGATGTTTTTATTTTATTTGGCTTATAATTCCTTTCTAAATGTAGTATTTCATCTTGATGTACTCCGTCTTTGATATGATTTAAATCAAATTCTTCGTCATTATAATGCGCTTCCGATAGCGAAGAAAGTAACAGAGGTTATTGAAAACGAAAAAATTTCGATTGACAAATTAGTCGGTAGACACAGCAAAATTATGTCTGTTTATAGAATTAAAGAAGATGTATTATTACATAAAAAACAAAGCAACTTAAACAACTTACATTGAAATAAATGTTTAATAAAGTAAACAAATAAATATTAAGCTTTTTTTTGTAAATTTTGATACCCTTTAGATCATAATTGTTCTTTATTTCATAAATTACGGTTTCATATTTTTAATTTTATAATTTCTGCATGCCATCTTACCAGATTTAAACTGATGATCTATAATCCGGAAAAATCGATAATCCGGAATCGCCGAAGTCCCGACGAGTCCGGATTAACGACTTTTGACTGTATTCCTCTGATATTTTACTAAGCTAGCATAAAGGTGTATTATGACACTTTTTTCTTAATATTACAAATGGTAGAAGCAAGAAGTAAATCTGTTTTATAAAACCGTCTGTGTTATACTGAAAGTGAAGAATTTTGCTATGAAACAATCGAGTACATCCAGATTTTAAGAAGGCATATTCATTTAGCAATTTTAAGGGTATGAGGTTTTATATAACTGTTAACCACATGTTTATTTTACAGAAATTTAATTTAGTCGGCTCTCAGAAATATGATGGACACTGAGAGAAAGTTTGGAGGTAATCTAGACTATGTCTCTTATTGTGAATTCTTTAAACAAGTATCCAAGTATTAACAAATTTGAATTATTTTTTAAGAGGTAATGTAAAACTTACCAAATTTGGAACTACAAACAGTGCTATCTGCATAAGCTGATTGAAAATCTCTAAGACTTCTTTTCGTATTAGATAATGGCCACAGATGTAAGGGCCTTACATTTTTTTTTCTTTTTCAAATTAAAGTATTTCATATTGAATTGCACTTTTTATAATATTTCATGAATGATTCAAAATTATGAAATGGACTGTCTTAAAAGGCATTTCCTTTTAGCGCTGCAAGTGCAGTATTTTTTCAACTTTTTTATCTGAAGAGAAATTCTCTTTTTAGCATTAAAAATACCTAGGAATCTCTGTAATTAAGTCTGGGCTATATGAAAAGTATTTTTAGAGCTGTGTCAAAGAATTCAGCCAATACCACAGCAACATTCTGTCAACATTTCCCTAGAGTAAAAAATCATTGTTTCTTGAGCAAATTTGATATCTCTTCATTATGGGTCCCTGCAATTAGGTTTTTCAGAAATTTTGTAGAATACCATTTACTGTCTGCCCACAATTTGGCAGTCCTGATGCCTGTAACTGCTGTGGATGCCCTGCCAGGTAAATGCCATGGATATTCAGTTGCAGGTTTAGATATAGTGATGTAAGATATTGACAAAATTCAGTGGCGGGTTTTTATGACTAATATTGGGGAGAAAGTATTGAAGTAATCTTAAAATTTCTCAGTCGGTATTTGTGTGTGAGTTTTATTTGAAATTTTTATAGACTGAGATAAAAAGAATGAAATTTAATAAGAAAGTGCATTATTTCGAGACTGACTTTTGTGTGAGAAGAGATTGTTAAGTTAAAATAAATTTTTTCTTTTCTTCCCTTTTTTGCTGTTTGCAGATCTAGACTCCTTTTATTTATATGTGGGGATACCTATATCATCTAAAACCATACTTTGTTAGGCATTTTTTTTTTTTACTACTGGGAGCAAAATCTGTAGATTTTTATTTATTTCAATTTTTAATCCCTTAATTTCATATAATAATAAGATCAGTTCGTAGAGTCATTAGATTATATCAATGCAGTATAATGAAAAATGTACCATGCCCTTGCTAGGATTCATACTCCAGATCTCCCGAATATGCACAGAGTGTGCTTCCATTTATACCATGAAGGTGTGTAGAAAAAAGGGAGAAAATACCTTATATAATCCCCCTTTTAAAGGATGACTGGGTAGAAGGTGCCAAATCCTCGTGATGACGAATTTTTATCCACCACCACCATTTTTTTTATGTTTCTTTTATCTCCTTAACGGTAACTTCTTTTAAAGGCTATTACCCCATAAGTAGACTAATTTTTTCTTCCTTATTTATGACTTACGTTTTAAGGAATCATCACATTTTCCATTGTGTGTTTTTGTGTGATTTTGTGATTAGCATTTTCTGTTAGTCATCTGTTGCAATATTCATGGATTGAATCTCATTGATGGTGCAACTGATTTTCCATAAAACATGGCTTAAAAAATCCAACAAGTCTATATAGCTGGGATGGCCAACCCAATGGCATGTGTACCACAGTGTGGTGTGGTGGAATTTTAAAAGTGGCTAGTATTGTCTGTATCAACTGTGTTGGTAGATACACACATAAACACATTAGAATAAGTATAATAATCCAGTTTCTGTGCAAGATGTTAATTGTTACCGAACTGAAATCTAAATCAAAATAAAATTATTGACCTGTACCAGCATATTACACTGAAAAGCAAATATATGGAACTTGTTTCAAATGCAATCCAAATTATATTGAATTTTGGAAATTTGTACCAACAAGCAATTATCCAATTTACACAATTTGGCTGTCAGATATTGTTATAGGATTGGATTAATATATCTTTGTGAACAAATGTTTTCTATTATGAACAAATTGAAATCAAAATATTAACTGATATGCACAATTTTTAACCTAATTTTGTTAGCATTTTCTAAAACATCTAATTTTGTTAGCATCTTCAAGAACTAATCCTAATATTTACTTGGTTTAAAATATACTTGGTTAAAAAAAAAAAAAAAAAAAAACCCAAATTCAAAAATTACATTAATTAAGTACTGACTTTTTAATAGTTATTTAGAATTAAATGTTTAAAATTATTCATTTTTATTTTATACATAAGCTGACTGAACTTTTCAAAATGTTTATTAATAATAAAACCCTAGTTTGTACGTTTGTTTTATTTATTAGTTTATTTTTTAAATGTCCACTACTCAGACTTACTTAAAAATGTGCAATTTTATTAAAAATCCCATAGTCAGCATATAAATAATTTTTTTTTTCTTTTTTTCCCAAAAGGTTGGTCACCCCTGCTCTGTTCTGATGCACATACTAAATATGTGGTTAATGATAATTCATGACCATCTAGCTTTGGTTGATTGGCTCTTGTGCCAGTTGTCTGTTAAACAGGGGAGAATATAAGGAATTTTTTTCATCCTCTATGCATGTTTTCATGGTGCAATTAATTAGGACATCCTTTTAGCAGTTGGAAGATCTGTGATTAGAATTCTGGTGAGGGTACAATTGATTTTTTACATTTACTGGCTCTGAAAAACTTAAAACGCCCTCCAGTGTTTTCTTTCATAATTTTCTCTCTTTACCATAATTTACATTTTCTTTTATAATTTGGTTGCTAGTGTATTCCTTCAAATTTCTTTTTCCATTATTTAGTTAGCATGTTAAAAATCGTCCATAAAAATCTTCTGTATTTAGTCTCAAATTTAATGTGTTTAAACATTTGATTGGGACTGTAACAGCAGATTTAAAGAAGAAAATCTTGAAAAATTCTTAGTTTTATGTTAGTATTATTGATTGTAACAGATCTTGATAAGCAATAAATTTAGGTATAAGATTAGTCTTCTTTGTGCTGGATATTGAACGGAAGAATAATTGTAATTCAGACTGCATTTCTTTTTAACATGTTTGCTACCAACCAGCTCATATATGATCCAAATAGTTTCCTCAAACAGATCGAATCTTATGTGTGATGCCTTAGAATGTCGTGCACAGAGACATTCTGTGTCTTAATTGGATATTTTTTGTGCCTTACAATAATTAATTAATCCATTTATTAACTGATATATCATATAAGCTTTAAAAATATAGAAATACATGCAGTGTTGTAAACAACATATGTAACTAATAAATAGTTCTGTACAAATATGGAAATTATATTATCTATGTATTATGGTGTGGTGTCATTTGTTTTTAGTAGTGGTTCATATTTCCATCACATGCAAAATGCGAGTACTTATTTCTTTGTGTTCTGTATTTACTGTAAAATAAATCATACAAAATATTGCTTTAATCAATTATGCATTTGGAATAAATTAGTAAAAAGGATATGTATATTTTTAATTACTTCTATTATTAAATGTTTAGCCATTTAAGAAGGATAAATCCTTTCAAGTCTAAGAAAAGTACATTAGCCTCTAAAATTGGGAAGAGGGAAAGATGAAATTAACTTATTCTATTTCTGAGTGTCAAAAAAATGCATGGGTAAGAGGAAAAATGAAGAATTTCTTGAAAGGGTTCCTTAAAGTAGTTAGTTAATCTTAAATGTGTGATATTTATTAATAATTTTTCAGTAGATTTTTGGTGAGTCAAATTGATGTTAGAGAGGAAATATGTAGACTGCATGCAACTGCTGTGAAATCCCTTTGCAAATGCTTCATTAATTAACACCATATATCCTCTAAAATATATTGACTGATATGAAACTAAGTATGGCTACATAGAATTGATGGGAAGCAAATCCGGTTTTTCCAGTACATGTTAATTATGTGTTATCAAAAAGTTTGTGAAAATGTAAGGATATTTATGGGATGTGTAATATAATTAATTAAAATATCAATCCTTTTTGTTTTTCTCATATAAATATTGCCCCCATTTTCATATTTTGAACAAAATACTAACCTTTTAACTGTTAGAAAAGTTAAGATAAATGACTGAGATGAGTTAAATTGCCCCCATTTTCATATTTTGAACAAAATACTAACCTTTTAACTGTTAGAAAAGTTAAGATAAATGACTGAGATGAGTTAAATGTGATGTGTTGATAGATTCTCACTATAACTATTTGGAAATATTTCTCAAGGTAAATTTAAGCAGAACTTCTATACTTGTTTATTTTCTGTGTAACTTGAAATGATACTGACTTCATAAAACAGAATTCTGAATAGTTGTCTTAGATTTTGATAAAAGATGCAAGTTCAGCAAAATTATTTAGTTAGTTCAGCAGCTTCTGATTTCTCAAATTATTGAATGATATTATTAATTTATTAGAGTTCTCTGGAGTAGAAAGGGAACAATCCAGGGAAATATTAGTTACTGAGAATCTGAAAACAGATGGATTTTTCTAAATTGCTTTTACATAGAAAAAATAGTGCTAATTATGACTTAATTCTGTGACATCAAATGTCATAACATAAGACTATTATTTCATCTTAGACAGGGACCTAATTTGCAATCTGTAGAATGAATAAATACACTTACTTGGCACATTAGCAGTCAGAGCGAAGTACTGAAATATTTAGGCGATGTATATATGTTTACAGAATAAGGCTTTTGCTTATAAACTTCAGGTGAGGAAAATTGGAAAATAAAATATGCATGAGATATGATACCCTTACAAATGTGAATTTTACGGTGAATGAAGAGAGTAGGAAAAAGGGCCCTCTACTATTGCATAACTCAATCAAGTGTCCAAATGAAAGATAATATCTACATAAAGTAAAACACAAAACGTAGAAAAAGGAGTGAACCTTATTAAAAGTGATGAGTAGAAAATATTCCTAAGGTAGTGGGTTGTGTATAAGTTGTAGTAAGTAGTCTTTCCTCAATGCCTCCTCATGTTTAGTCAGCAAAACTTTCTCATACAGTCAAAAGTCGTTAATTCGGAAACCTATAATCCGGACCTCAAAGCTTTCTGCGCATGCGTCGCGTTGACTCATGCTCGTAAGGCCTTTACGGCTGGGAATATGCGTGTGCGCATGCGCATAATAAGTTTACGCCTGCGCGTTTAATGTGTAACGGACGGTATAAGCTAAGCTAAAATTATCTAATTCAGTTAATGTTGCAGATTGCGTTGTTCCTTAATCTTCGAATTGGATCCGGCTTATTATTTTTTGCAGACTGTTAGAGCAATTTTATAAAAGTAAGCTTGAACTTTTGATTATGTCAAATAGAATTTCCGATATATATTTACTAATATGTAAAGGATCTACAAAGCGAAAGTATGTTTCGAAGTCCATTAAACAAAAAGTGGAATTGCTGCAAAAAATGGATAAAGGCATATTCTTCGTTTCGCTAACCATTCCGAAATCTGTTTATCAATTTCATGCTGCTCGGCGGGAGTTCAGGGCAGATGTTTTTATTTTATTTGGCTTATAATTCCTTACTAAATGTAGTATTTCATCTCAATGTACTCCGTCTTTGATATGATTTAAATCAAATTCTTCGTCATTATAATTCGCTTCCGATAAAGAACAAAGTGACACAGAGGTTACTGTAAACGAAAAAATTTCGATTGACTAGTCGGTATTCTGGACACAGCAATTATAGGACTTGAACAGGGGAACTTTGTAACTGAACAAGAAATTATGTCTGTTTATAGAATTAAAGAGAAATTATTATCACATAAAACGAAGCAACTTAAACAACTTACATTGAAAGAAATGTTTAATAAAGTAAACAAATAAATATTAAGCTTTTTTTTGTAAATTTTGATACCCTTTAGATCATAATTGTTCTTTATTTCATAAATTACGGTTTCATATTTTTAATTTTATAATTTGTGCATGCCATTTTACCAGATTTAAACTGATGATCTATAATCCGGAAAAATCGATAATCCGGAATCGCCGAAGTCCCGATGAGTCCGGATTAACGACTTTTGACTATATTTGATTCTGGAAAACTGAACTCAGTACCTGAATCTTTAGAAAGAGAACTTTACTTTCATATTTGTGAAAATGTTTTCTGCTGCCTTTTATAAAACACCTGTGAGTGACCTGTAATTGAAATAAGCAGGAATCTTAAGACATGTTACAGATATATTTTTTCTATCATTATAAAGGAACTGAGTTAAAATATTTTGCATTCAAAGAAGCTCTCTATGAAAGGGTGTTAACCATACTGAATATTGTAGGAGTAGTTCCATTCTTTGAGAAGTCATCTGCTGAAAATTTAATAGCTTTTTAAAATTTAATTTTATATAAATTTGGCATAGCATTGGTTTTGGTTTTCAATATATCTGTTAGGGTGGATAATGCGGATTTGTATCTAAAATACCTGCTACGAGATTAAAGCTGACTTTGGTTTACTAAGATACCTAATGGTGGGATCTGCTTAATAATGATACCTGATGAATGTGCTTTTCCTACCTACTAGAGCGGCGAAGCATCATGGGCACTGACGATGACATCGGTAGGTACTTCACATGTGTATGAGTCATCAGATTTTTAACATTTGGTAGCCCTGCATACGATTCCGAAGTCTGTCCAGTGTTTTAAAATTATTTATTTAAGTATCCTGATTAATGAATTCAGTGGTGCGGAGCGAGGCCACGACGTTCAATTGACAACTGTATATTAATTTAAATAATGAATATCATTATTTTAGTTATATTAAAGTGTGTTTATGCTGTATCGAAATATATTTGTATGATGTTTGTAAAATAAATTTGTAAAATATCTCATTGATATAGTATAAATTAATAAAAAAGATATCGATATCGATTCCATACTATTTCAAATTCAAAAATCCAAACTTTGCTCGAAATTATTGTCAAATTTTTCAGAATTCAATTTTGCCTTTGTAAAAGCAAGGAATGTACGCGGGAGGTGGGTAACGAAAGAACGCTGTGCTTGAAGTCTTAAACTGGCTTAATCGAGGCCGATTTCTTATTACAAGTGATAGTATAGTTGTAGCGTACTGTTTTTAAAATCTGATATTGCTTTTGAACTTTCATTTTATAGTATATGATAGTTTTAACTAAGAATGTATCTTCTGTTTAATTTTGGCATTGGTGTCGCCCTTATAACGAGCATTCCATATGATAGGTATGCTGAGATTTTGATTTAGATGCGATTCTTGATGGTCATTTTTTTAAATGGTGCTTGTCATCTTTTAAGCTGTAATGAAACTTTTTGCAAAAATTGTTGTAAGTAGTAGAAATTTAGAATACGCTCTAAAGTTTGATATTTGAAAGAATTGCGATTATGGTGCAATACGTCTGGAGTGGTAATTGAATTGTACCCTTCTCACTGACAAATTAAAGGAATGATATATGTTTTTAAATGATTTATTATGAAGTTTAAAATATTAATTTCAGATATTCGGTAAATCTACGACGTAAATTTATTTCTTCAAAATAAAGAATCAAATACAAAAAAATTTTGGATGCGGTAAACTTTCTCCGAAACTGTTATTTTAATGTGGTTGTTTAATAAGAACGAAGAACAAAAGATTGTTTTTCTTATGAAAATGTACAGGTAGAAAAATGAGGGTTTCTTAAAAAATAATGTCACTTTTCTTTCCTTCCAAAGATTCAAGACATTACGAATCCTTTATTTTAATACTCTTGTTTCCTTTGAAACTGTGATGCAATCGTACCTTCAGCGTAAAAGTACTATTAAATACAGTATTTTTGATTGAATGAGGAAAAGTGATCCAGTTTGAATGTTAGAAAACTGGCTGATCACGTTTTTAGAAAAGCAAGTGTATCTTTTTTGCTTTGAAGGAAAGAGGAAAATGTTCATTAATTTTTATTATTCTCGTTTGAATGGTCTTTTGTGGTGACTGCAAATATAACATATGAATGTAAAAAATTGCTGCAGAAATATACGGAAACACAATACTTTTATTTTTAAATGCAAAAAAAAAAAAAAATGTTAAACTTGTATTTTTTTACGTTACGTACTTGGGGGTTTCCTGTTTCTGAGGCCCAAATGTGCCGTCAATAATTTATATGATTTTTTTAAAGGGAAAAAAAAAAATGAAACTGTAAGTATATAAAAATAAGGCATTCATTTATTTCGCTGTGCTGAATAATAATTCTTTAAGTTTTCTTAAAAATCTTTTATTTAATTAAATTTTTAAATGGAAAGGAAATTCTAGAGGTTAGTTTAATTAATTAATTAATAAAACTAATCAACATAATTTGTTCCGTTCATTTCATTAACAAAGATTTTAGAATTACCGATGCTTGTTTTACTGGCTTTCACTATAATTTGTTCCGTTCATTTCATTAACAAAGATTTTAGAATTACCGATGCTTGTTTTACTGGCTTTCACTATAATTTGTTCCGTTCATTTCATTAACAAAGATTTTAGAATTACCGATGCTTGTTTTACTGGCTTTCACTTGCGTTAAATTTGCGACGTATTTCCAAAGCCAAAAAGGACATTCAGGTCTTTAAGAAAATCTCGCTGTTTGTTGTTTTATTTCCTAAATGACTGTCAGATAGTTTCTTCACTATGTTGACATGAGTCATAGAGCTCCTTCTTGCATAAAAATTGTGATTTCCAGATACTGACGTTGCAGCAGTGTTGATATGACATCGTTTTTCCAGAAAGATTCATGTAGTCATTGACAGGTGACAATGTTTTCAGGACCGACTTTCTCTAAAATGAGGACTTTCTCTAAAAGGTCTGCTTGAAATGCGAGCTATACATTAACCGTTGAATAATGAAGAGACAACTGATACAATGCTTGAGCATTTTCAAGTGTCCAGACTTTGCAGTTTTGTGTATTATTTACATCTTGAAGATGGAAACATTCTTCATCCTTTTACAAAATGTTCCGTAGTCGGTCATCGTCGACTTTCATCTGAGTAGTAAATTGGAACACGAACAATTTTTGTATATTTTTGTTCCTTATACGTAATGGGTAGCATTAGTCATGTTCAAGAATTGTTGAAAAGTGTTGTATGAGTAACATTTCAAGGGTGTGCTTCAAAATTGTTCGCAAACTACAGGAAGATCCATCAGTTCTATGCGCACATCCATGAGTATTGCGTCTTTGAAGCAACTACCTGGCTAACGATCGGCTTTCTTCGTTTTCGAGGGCTGATGTTTCGAGAGTCTAAACAGTCAGTCTTTAGAAATCTTAAAATTATTGTGCTCTAACCGTTAGCTGACACTGGCCCGGAATTTAACATCTTCAGTGCTCTAAATTTTTAAAGGAGAAACGTTTTGATAACAGAGACTTAGAAGAAGAAAGAATTCGACCAGTAATGATGAAGTCGCAGAATACTGGTAGTTCGGTTCTGGATTCGAAGCCAGGCGAATGGGCAGGCTGCATAGGCGTTTTCTTGGTTTTCTCCATGTGTAATGCGTATACGAGCCGGTTTTCCTTAGAAAGTCTTACCCGAAGGCATTCCTTGCCCTAGGCAGATAGCCGTTGTGTGCTTTGCCGTAACTAAATAAACCAAATCAAACGATCATTTTAATGACAAAGTCACTGCTATTGGAGGGGAGGGGAAAAAAAAAAAAAAACCGTATCTTTCACAATTAGAAGTATGTTTTATGGTTTCCTGCAATATCGCAAATGTTTCTGTTGCGTGCTTGTGTCACATTGTAAGTCATTTCCAACTTTTGGTGCTACCAGTAAATATCACAGCACCATCCAACTGGAAATTTTTTAGTATTATGTTTTTTCTTCACCGAACAAATTTCTATAGTTTCAGGAGCATTCGTGAAAAATTTCAAGTCATTTTTATTTGTGGTTTTTATTTTAAACCATTTTAAAATGTATTTTAAATAGTTTGTTGCCGAGATTTTAACATATTTCCTACGTAAAACTGGATATTAAAGAAATTAATCCTTTGTCAAATTTAGGTACTATATGTGGTGTTAAATTTATATACTTAAAAAAAAAGAATTCTTATATGATTATTATCATACGCTGCTCTTTCGAGAACAATAATGTCTTATCGTGTATGAAATTCAAAGCTTGAGAACAGCTGTGTTGTAACCCTCAAAATAAGAAGGATGTATTAAAATGACTAGAATTCCAAACTGATTGCTGTGATATAATAGCAATCAGTATACTATGCTATGGTGTGAGCACGGGTTAACTCAAAATTTTATAGGAATGATTGCTTTGTATCCAAGCGTGTGATACTCGAATCAATCATATTTCATTTGCAAAGCTTCTCATTGTCACATATCGCAGTTTGTATATTGTTAAGTTTTCAAACCCCTATTTTAGTGGTGTGTAGTAGAATTTTCGGACCAAGGACCAAGGCGTTTTGATTGCGGAGTACCTTTGCAATTAATTGAAATTACCCCCACATCTTCGTTAATAAAATTTGAAATAGCTAAGAGAAGATGTTCGCTAAAGAAAGTGAAAGGAGCATTAGGGGCTGAGAAAAGAGCTCAATAAAGAGGTTAGAATTTTCGATCACCAGTCTATTCCTGCAGTTGTCTAGATGACGTGATACTTGCATGCGGTCACGCATACTTATAGCCGACAATCACATAGCTGACGAGACACTTAACCGACATCAGTTAGCCTACAGGACATTTAGCTGACAAGACATTTTTCTGATTCGGACAGTTAGCCGACATGACATTAAGCCGACAATGAGTCTCGCTGTTCCCTCATGCTTTCAAATTTCTAATACTTTCACATTTCATTATTACTTTGCTCAACACATCATGCCACATTGATTCTGGTATAAAGTCGGTTCGCTCCTCCTACTAATGACATTTCCTTTCCCTGTCAGGAAGTAGAGTGATTCGCCCTACTCCTCGCCGCACTGGAACTACTTTTTTCCCCTGAAATGCAATTTTATACCCTCAGAATGCTATATACACGTTAGACATCGTATATTTATTAATCTGGAATAGGGCTCCAGGCTAGGAAATCGTGCCTCGTGGACTGCGGCCACCTAACAGAAGTAGGTTGGTTTATGTAATTATGGCAGAGCCAGAGGGCTATCTGCCTAAGGAGAGGGATATCTTTGTGGAGGACATTTCAAAGGAAAACTAGTTCGTATACACGTTTACACTAGGGGAAGATTATGAAAACACCCATGCAGCCAATCCGTTCGCGGGAGTCGAAATTCGGACCCAACTACCAATGCTCAGCGACTTCACTGCTCGGCCACCGCTGGGCCTAACAGAAATAGTGTATCACTTTACGTAATATATAACTTGTCATCGTCGTATTCAACTTTTTTAACATTTTGTGTGTTAGCTTTCTTTATTAAATATCATGTTCCTCGCACTTAAACCATAAGATCCAGTGCAACAGCAATATCGCAAAATAGTTTTAAAACGAGCATATCTTTAGAATTTCCGATACAGAGACTCACGCGCTGGAGATAAAAATGTTTTTTTCTGTACAACGTTGCCATTGCTCGCTTTGAAATCCTTGAGTTTGTTAATCAAAAATTCGTCAAAGTTTTAAAAAATAGGAAATCGATCATAAAACAAATTTCAAATTTCAAATTTGGTCTTCCACATGCTCATATTCGTTGGAGGATTACGTTATTCAAAATTCGATGACTCTATGTACCGTTGTTTTATCACAATACGAGAAATATACATACATTTATGCAGATTTTTCATTATTTAATTTCTTCAAATATAATGCAGGACTCTAACATTTTGTGGCAACAGTTTGAAAAGTGAACCGACATTTATGAGTCCGATGCAAAATGCCAAAACGAAACTAATAGTCCTTCGGGATTCAAATCCCTTTGGACTAAAAATTCCTTTCGAAAATTAATTGATATTCTCTGACGAGAAATTTCAACGCTTCATTTTCAATATGGCCAATATACACCAAACAGCACGATGGATATCAAACTATGCTAAATTACACAAGAATTAAAAACACATATAAGATGATTATACATATAAGATGATTATACATTAAACACATATAAGAATCGAAAAATGAATTTTACTGATAGGTAAATACCGAATTTATAGAGAAGTAGAGAAATAATTATAATTCATAGAAAGTTAAAATAATTGTTGGGTATATGTCAGCTAAACGTCACTGTCGACTTAATGTCTTGTTGACTAATTATCTTGATTGTTAAATGTCCTGACGGCTAACTGTCTGTGTCGGCTAAATATCCTGTCGGCTAAGTGTCCATGTCGGCTAAATGGCCTGTCGGCTAACTGGTGTCGGTTAAGTGACCAGTTATCCGGCTAAGTGTCACGGACCCACTTGCATGCAGTTTCAAGCTCCTGTGTTTTCTGAGCTCATATTTTTGCTCCAACATCATACTGATGAGAACTACGTGATAAGAAAAATATCAAAATGGGGACTATTTAAGATTGTTTAGTCCTTAATCTACATATTACATGAGATTCTTTTTGGAACTATGTATGCATACGAAACAACGCAAATAAAAGGAGAATTGAGCCACTGATTTCTCTTAAGCTATAGCTTTCTTTAGAGCTTCTACCTTGAATCAAACTATAGTAAAAATTCGATGATTTGAATTCGCAAGAAGTCGGACTAAAATCTCCTATTTATCAAATTTAGTAACAATTAGTCATCTTTTCTCGGCAAGCTGAATTTTTTATCCGAAATTTATAACAACCTGGATCATCATTATCGTCTTTCTCCCTCCCTTTTTTTGAATGATGCTGAAATTATATTTATATATCTTTAGTAGCGCCGAAATCAGATATTATACTTAAAAACCACGGAGGTGATGCCTCACATCTCTTTTGTAGAATACTTCAATGCGAAATAATTAGCATTTTCTTCGGTTCTGGATTATTTAATAGTCATTCAACAAGCATCTAGTATTTTTCCTTTCGTAAGAATTTAAGAATGTGCTATACGAAAAACTGCAGTGCCAAAAAAAGAACCTGTTTGTAATATTGTATTAAATCACATTAATTATGTTAATGTTTACACAGACTATTTCTGCTTTTGAAAAAAATATTACCGAGTGCAATGGAAACCTTTTGTTAATTTTTATCGTTACTTTCAAATAGGACTATTAGTATGCGTCTGATTTTTAGCAAAGCTTAATGATTCCGTGCCATCTATGTTTTACGTAACACTTTTCTAATGTAAATATGCTAATAAAGATGTATTTCTTGGTTTTTGCATTCAAAATTATTATTGTTTTTACCTTCGACATTACTACATCAAAATAATTCTCATTCTTAATGTGCTTAATATTTTTTTTCATATCATATTAGATGAAAGAAAGTGCTGCTTATTTGTTTTGAGTTCTGTGTATTTTGACGTTTGAAAATGCCCTTAGCAAAGCTTTTAGAAAATTTCTGGGCCGTTACGCTACGTTACGTTACATCATGCTACCAATCCACATATCATTGACTCGCCTCGGCATTGATAAAAACATAAAGCTTTTATCTTTCATGCAGCTTCCCGAAGAATCAGTTCTCAATATTGCCATTCAGTAAAAAATAAGATGCTTAATGTGCTGACAAATTTAAGTTACACATAATTCTTTAACAAGCTCATTGATTTACAAGCAGTAAACACTTAATTTAAACATTCATTTTATTTTTAGTAATATATCTAGCCGATACAAATTACACTACATTTAATTTATGTATTATATTTAGTTGATTATTCTGCAGCGTTATTGTAGTTAACTAAGATGTTTCTAATATCATTAATATTTCAAATAGTCTATATTACGTACCAGAATCATTTAGGTTTTTAGAACAATTTGCAAGTCTCGTTATTTTGAATTTTTGATTATTCGAATCTTTTTCCTTTCCTGCTTTGTTTAATTTAAATTTATCGAAGTTAAAACTATACAATTCTAGAAAACTGAATTTAAAGTGAGAAGAGTTTGAGTCCATATGATTGAGTAGCCGTAGTATTTGATATTACATTGCTCTCTCTGAATGCTTTAGAAAGCATATTTTTGCTTTTGACATTTGGAATATTTTGAAATTTAGTTTTGTTTTACCTGAATATTTGTTGCTTATAAGTTTTACATCTTTTCGTATATTAAAAACTATGAAATTAAATTATTTTTAATTATAATTCTTAATAAATTATAATTTTAATTAATTACAATTTTAATTCTTTGCTATGCTAGTAAACAGAGATTTTTTGAGCATATTTTATAAGTTTGTTTTTATGCGGCTTCAACTAAATCGAAGCAGATAGTTGACATTATTTTGAAAGCCTAATAAACGATGTGCATTTTTGATAGATGTTATTTCTCGAAATATCGAAAAGGCATTGTACTATTAACCTACATCCGTTGGATACGGGTATATGGATGTAACGTATACTGAATTCCATTACAACTGACGAATTAGGACTTTCTTTTTTTTTTTTAGTCCAAAGAGGCAATTTGGCCAGGAATATTAATCTCGTTTTGGTATTTTACGTTGAAATGTTGGTTCACTTTTCAAATTGTTTCCACCAAATATTAGAGCCCTGTATTATGTTTAAAGAAATTAAATAATGGAGAATCTACATGAATGTATGTGTTTCTCGCATTGTGATAAAAACAACGGTACCTAGAGCCATTCAATTTTGAATAACGTACATTTCCACCCGATTATGGGCATCTGGAAGCCCAAATTTGGAATTTGTTTTATTATCTATTTCATATTTTGTAAAACTTTAACGAATTTTTGATTAACAAAATCAAGGATTTCAAAGCGAGCAATAGAACGTTGTACAGAAAAAACATTTTATCTCCAGCGCGAGACTGTGCATCGGAAATTCTAAAGATATGTTCATTTAAAAATTATTTTGCGATATTGCTGTTGAACTGAATTTTATGGTTTAGGTGCGAAGAAGTGTTATTTAATAAATAAAGGTAACACACAAAACGTTAAAAAAACGCCCCTTTAGGCGTAATGTAAAATCTGAAAGATTTATTTATTTATTTGTTTATTTATTTATTTATTTATTATTATTTTTTTTTTGTTCATGCATTTAATCGTACAAGTACAGCCTTTGAAAAGTTTGAGACTGAAAATGATTTTGCGTTTTTTTTCGAACATTAAAAAAAAGGGGGGGGGGACTTATGAACAATTTTCTTCAGTCCGTGAATAACAAATAATGTGTAGGATTAGCACGTGCTTTTTCTGTAGATAATTGCAGTTCTATTAATTTTTTTTCCCTTCCCGTATTAAAAAATTCCGATGTTTCAGGATTTTTACCTTCTGTCCAGGCCTTTGTTGCAAGGTATAAATTTGCTTCTAGCTTTTGGTGGATATTTGTGACTCGGGTCGTCTTACGTACGTGTTCTGCTGATGAATTTTCAGTATTTTTAAGCAAAATATTAAAGCACTGATAAATTTGAGACAATTATAGTTAAATAAATATCAGATAACTTATATTTTTTGTGCATTTAAACAAATCTGCATGGCATAAGCAGCTTGTTGAGCAACATATTTGCGCTTGAATATTTGAAGACCTCCGGCAACATATATTCAGTGCAGGATTTAAGCTATAGCTTAGAGCCCTGCTTTCTTGGGATCCTCCAAAATACTCCTCTAGGTATTAGGAAATCATATTTGGCGCTGATATATAATATCTGGACTTATAAAGGGCCCCCATATCTCAAATAGCTTAAGACCTCATTAAGTCTAAATCCGGCCCTGCATATATTGAATAAATAAGGCCTTCGGCCCCTTGCATGTAAGCTTTTAATTACTCCATAAATTGCAACCTGTTTTATAAGATCTGGAGGAAGAAATTTAAAAGGGAATCAAAAGGTAGGGAAAAAGAAGAGAGTTGGCTCCTTATAATAATATATCCTTATAATCTCCTTATATAATAGTGCCTTGAGGTCATAGACTTTACCAGAGCAAAGGTATAAGGTGTGTAAGCCAAAGCTGGAATCAGGTCTGGAGGAGAAGGGATGCATTTGTCTTAAGGAACGCATCCTCTTTCAGGACCTTGTAATTAAAATGGTTATTAGTTTTCCGAAGGAACTTATCGTTAATTTTACTAACACAGTCAGGGATTTCATTATTTTTAAGATTTCTCCGTTTTGTCCCTCATAAAATTGCCAGTAATCATGAGGTGTTCATTTTATATCATTTTCAGAATATAAATGCTCTTCCAGGTTGCAGTTGCCTGTGCTGTAGAAGCATACTCAGCAATATGCCTGGTAATAGCTATACAAAATGCGCTTTTTACCTAGAAAGTCGAAATTCGAAAAGTGATTACCTAAAAGGGGGTAAGATTATTCACAAATGGAATTTCGTGTGTCAAACATGGTGATATTATGACTGATGTCGAGTTGAGTCGTGATGCGATTTTTATCAGAATTAATGCTGGTCTTCCATTTTCAGCGTCAATCATCCACTATCGGTATTTTATTTTATAACTTAGATATGCATATTAAGTATGAAACGATTTGGTTAAAATATCCGCATAAGCAACTTTGGTTCTAACGTTCGGAATATCGTAAATACATTGGAAGTAGAGGATGAACCGCAGAGAAACTTCTCCTTGGATACTTTTAATATGTGAGTATAAATTACTTTGCCTGACTTAAAATGTTCGATGCTGTAAGATGGATTTCATGATTAAGATGGTTTCTCTGTAGGCAGGATTATCAATTTTATTGTAATTTTTTTATTGGATTTTGTGAGTTAGTGTTTAATCTTGTTGCCTTGCCTCCAGAGCGAATAAAGTTTTGATTATCCAGCATCCGCTATGCCCGTTGAAAATCGAGTTCAGCCTACTAAGTACCATCGTCATCTTCCGGCTAATATTAGCCTAGTTAATATCTCCTTGCCTTCCTGTTTCCTGTTCCTATTAAATTAATTTTCTTATTTTTATTTATTTGTTTTATACTTTCTTCTATCTCTTAATCCAATACTTTATATGACCTTGATGTTGTTTGTTCGAAATAAAAGAATAAGCATTGTAGCTTCTATTATTAGAAAACATTTCGTTTATAAATCCGGATGTCGATAATTTCAGAAAATAAATTTCAGAAAATTCTCATGAGCAAACTATAAGTTCTCACAACTTCAAAATTTGGACTCAACCGTATTTAATTTCAGATATTAATTTCTAGGTGAAACAATTCAAATTTTTGCATGTTGAAGAATTAAATCTGAATTTCTTTTGATGAAAATGGAATAAACCAATTTTGAAGCGAGACCGAAGTGTAGGTTTATTTTTCTTTGGAAACATGGTCATTTACTTCATCCTTTATCAACTAATACTGAGTATAATTTTTATCTTTTTCTAATTTTCCTTACTTTTGGCCAGTATTTAGTGAAGTTTTAATTAAATCACTCGAAATCCAGTTTTAATAAAATTAGAATATTACAATAAATTTCTTTCTTTAAATATAACATTTATAGATAAAACAATTTCAAAATCTAAATTAAAATTAAATTTTACTTCAAAATATTTTATTAGTACATTTTTTCAGAAACTTTTCATTTTTACATCCTTAATATTTTACATTCCTTAATAATTTCCAACACTTTTTCACATAACTTTACAGTTTGAATTTTGCAGTTTTTACACATTTTTACAACAGAACACACATTTTACATTACTTAAAGTTTACAGAATAGGTTTTTAAAATTAATCACAGTTAGCAGCTTTACACTCAACTTAACCTTACATTAGCGCCCTCTATTTAAAGTTTGCAGAACACACTACTTACATCACTTAGTTTGGCAATGCTTCTCCACCCCCCAACAACAAACTAGTTGGTGAGTTAAATTAAAACTTACTATTTACTTGCTTTTTTAGTATTTTAAATATAATTATATGTTTTTTATAGATAATGTCTAGTTTCTTTTCATTTAATGCATAATTCGTGCTGGGAAAGTTTCTGTGAGCAAGAATTTCTAAACTACTTTGGTATTCTAAAAATTTGGTTTTCTACTCTTTTTTTAAAATTTTAATTATTGTCTTTTAATTGCTAATTTCTCAAAATTCCACTTGTTTAAATTTCTTTTTAGTAATTCACCACATGAATTGAATGATTGAAGAGTTAGGTTAGGATGCAAGCCAACTTCCCCTTGATAAGTTTGTGCCCTGCCTGCTCAACAATCATTTACTTATGCATTTTTCTAAATAATTTTTTAGGATTAAATAATTTATAGAATTTTATATTTATTCATGAATTTGATACTTGCACTTGATTTACATATGCTCTTAGAATTAAAATGATATTGTAGATTAGTTCGCAACAACATTAATCATTTATATGTTTGCATTAAATTTAATTTAAATTAACTTTAAATTTGCTTTTTACGAATAGAGAATGTTTGTTAAATTCATATATATATATATTGTTACGAAATGTCAAGACGCGGTAAGATAGCTTCCCCGCAAAGCAAGTTTAGGGTTGCCATAAATGGCAATTTTGGCGACAAAATTGGCGATATGCCATGGACGGATGGAGAACCTCCTAGAACGAACTCTTACCGATTTAGCCCAGTATATTCTCGAACACAAGCCGAAATCTATATAAACCCCGTTGGTCCGCAGTGGGAGTGTGCCTTGTCTAGAGAGCGAGATAGTGTGTCTCATCTAGTTAGTCCGTGCGGAGACTATCGAGTTCACAGCCGGCCAGCGAGTGCCGAGTGGGTCGTCGAGTGCATCGAAGAGTCTCTTAGTGTATCGCGGTTAGTGCATCGTCGAGAGAGTGTGTTAAGCTCAGAGAACGACTGAACTGAAGAGTCGGGAGCCGTACTTTGTGTGTCGTCGAGTGCACCTCGATTTGTAGCGTGGAGAGTCTCGAGAGTACGTGGAGTTCCGAGAACGACCGAGCAGAGTCGGGAACTGTACTCTGGTGCTTTGCAGTGAAGCTGTCTTCACTGTTATAGCCTGATAGTGTGAAGGCTGTGTAGCTGATTGTGTCAGCGTGTTTATATAGTAGTTCTTCGACAAACAACTGTAACGTGATTTTGGACCTGTCCTGATTAATATTGATAAATAAAGTGTGTTTCGATACTTCATCAAGTGTCGTCGTTATTCTCTCCAAATCCACACGAACCCGTCCGAACGTGAAGGAAGAAAATAACGTAACAACTGGTGTCAGAAGAATAAAAAAACGCAACTATGTATGTATATAAATTATTATTATTTTTTCCCTCTGGAAGGGGGCAGTAAATCGAAGTTGTCCCAATGAACTTTATTTAATACTTTTATTTATTAAATCGAAGTCAAATGTTGTCCACAAACCATTAAAGTAATTCTCCAATCCGCAAATGTAGAATTCTTGCATTCTAGGTAAATTATTTTCCCGTGGTATTGTGAGCTGTCTGTATTCAAGGAACTTGTATTCTTGCTGTTATGAATGCTTAAAAATGCTTATAAAGAAAATTCTAATTAATTTTATAAATACAATCTATAAAATGTCAAATTTTTATTTGGAATGAAGCGAAACTGCGTTATTAAATATTTTATGTTTTTCTTAATATATATTTATATTTTAAAACAGTTGATATATTTTCTTTAAAAAAATCAAACGACAGCATGTTGCCCAAATATGAATTTTTGCCTCATTTAAAACATTCTTGTAACTGAAAGTATATGTCTACGACCTACGGTTGCGAAAATAAAGGCCGAATAACGACTTTTATGGATACTGTACATCTATACAGAAACCGAGGTGTTTTTAGATGCAGTTCTCTGAAAATCTCATTAATAACAAAACAATTAGGAAATTTCGTTTTTTACAAATTTCAGTTTATGTAACTTCGACCATATTTCAGCATATGTATTTGAAGTGATGTATTTTAGAGCTTGCTTTTTTTAGCTGAAATATATCCTAGATCTCTTTGTAGGGAAGCAGTATTTAGTTAATGTCAAAACTATAAATATTTACACTTTTTTCCTTGTGTATAACAGATTATTTCCTAAATCAGTTTCTGCTTTTGTAAATCAGTTTTTTTTTTTTTTTTTTTGCTTCCTGAAGTATAGTCATAAAAATGATAAACTGCAATGAAAATATCGCTGTATTTTTTCTTTGAATAGAAACAGCTTTTATAATTTATTAAATTTATTCCAACATCATTTCAGCCAACTGCATTTTTTTAGAAAAGTAATTTAACAGGGAAATTGGTCTTCATTTCGGCTAAAAAGAATGGTTAAATTTAAAACCAAGCAAAAACTGTTTTCCCGTTGCTTTTTTTTTTTTTTTTGGTTGTGAGTAGCTATCAATTTGACAATCGCTTTTCAGCATAAGTAAAGAAAGGGAAGAAAAGGAGTAATCCAATAATCTTTGAGTGCCGAACCACAGAAATCGGTTTAGGGATCAAATTATTCGATTTCTTTTGAAATTGGCTTTTATGTGAAATGTAGCTAATCATATTTCCTTGGTTTAGATTTGTAATTCAGCACCATTATTTATTTTAAATGGTTACTCTGTCTGTTCCCTTTGTTTTATACTTATTTATTGCCTTCGAAATATTTGTGAGTTCGTGTTAGTAGATTGTAGATTCAGATTCGTAGGCATAAGTGCATGTGATTCGTTCTTAAGGTAGATTTTCGGGATTAAGAAGATCCAATTGAATATTTCTTTGTCTGCCAAAAATGTAGCACAGACTGATTTTAGTTATTATTAGTCTTTTGTTGAGAAGTATGTTATGCAATGCAAACGATTTTTAAAACAAGGAGATAAAACTGTGAAAAGACTGATGAGAATTTACTTGGAAAGAAACAATCGAATTTTTTTATCGGATCTGTTTTGTCATATTATTCTATGTTTGAAAGTTTCGATTTTTACATGCTTTGATTTGGGTTTAATTACCTGTTGTTAAGGCAATACCTAAAATTGTTTTAACGTATCAAATGAAGGAAAGCATTGTTAGAGAATTTAAAAAAAATATATATATTTTTGTTGTGTAATAAATTTCTGTGTGGGTGTGCTTAAATAAAATAATTTGATGCTTGCTAAATATAGGCAAAAGCTCTAGCATTTAATAATGTATATTCTGTTTTAAACTGAGTTAAAACTCTTGTTCAGTTTATTGATATATCTGATTTAACGACAATTATTGTGGTCTTTTGGTGGTTGCTACACGAAGTTTGAGTGTATTTCCAGAAGACTTTAAAATATTTCAAAAGTTCGAAAAGATGGAAAGAAATAAATAAGAAATTCCGTATATGTTTGAAAAAGAATATATACGGAATGAAACATATACGAAAACATTCTGTATATGTGCCTGACTTATGTCAGATTTCGTATACAAACATATACGGAATCTTCATTAAACATACAAACATATACGGAATCTTCATTAAGCATACAAACATATACGGAATCTTCATTAAAAATTGAACATTCAAAGCATTCAAAAACATCTTCATTAAAGGGTGTAACATGACACCCTCCTAAAACACCGAATACACTTAAAAATAATTAAAATTTTTTTTTGCATTTAAAATTACTATAAAAACAAGCAATATCCAACGGGCGGAAAATGCACTTTTCGGTGCACCGACGAACTGTAATTCACTGTACTACTAAGAGTTTCAAATATTAACACAACCGCGCCACTTCTGGACTGTATCAGCAAAACAACTCAACCAAGTGCGATTTGAGGTCATCGTTATTACTGAAATTCTTACCATTTAAGAAGCTTTGTAAACTTAGAAGTAAATGATAATCCTGTGGTGCAAGGTTGGCGTTACATGGGGGATGCAATATCACATCCCAGCAATGCTCGAATAATTTTGTACGTATTGCTAAAGATGTGTGAGGCCTCGCATTGTCGTGGTGGAATGCGATTTGCCACTCTTGGCCTTTTCTCTTTGATTGCTTTCGCTATTTTCATAAGTTGTTGGCAGTAAACATCTGAGTTGATTGCTTGGATGCAACTCAAAATACACAATACCTAGCATGACCTTTTTCTGGATTACTGTTATTGTAGGCGATCCATTTTTCATCACCTCTGTTAATTCCTTTAGAACAAGGGTCGATAACATTACATTTGAAATGCGTATCGCAAATATTGATTCATTGTGTAGAGTGAATTTCTTTCAGTTCATGCGGAGCCTAAATATCGAGCTTCTGAAGAGTCCAAGACATCTTACGTGATTTTCAGTTGCTGTGTCTGATACATTTAACATTTTGCAAACTGTCGCAATATGACGATTCGATTGAATTATGGCTTTAACTTTGTCTTCATCAGTTTCAGAAGGTCAGCCAGAACGTTTGTGTTACATTACGCCCATATTCTTCAAGTGAAAAATCTCCAGAATGAAATTTTTTAAACCATTCTGATGCGTGCATCTTTCAATCAACACCACAAACTTCATGTATCTCTTGGATTTTAAGCTAGAAAGCACTTTTTTATTCTTATTTTTTATTTTTGGTATCTGTATGAATTGTTAAAAAAATTCTTTTATGTCGTGAAGTGTCTATGTAAGGATTAAGATAATATTGGAGATAAAGCAATCGATATCTGATGTGTACTTGGATTTTGGCAGAATGGCCTGAATTTCTTTTAGATGATTATTTCCGATCTTTATTCAGAAGATATTCCTATTTTCTATTAGTACAGCGATTGAAATTCTGCGATGAATTAGTTCGATCTCCAAGCGAGGATATGTGCGGATAATTCGTTAGGAATCGAGAAATTTTAAGTACTCTTCTTCCATAAGGACAATAAAGTAGCAGACGCAACAGACAAACATAGACCTCCGACCCTGATCCGACTTGCGGACCCATGCGGAGTATTTATTAAAGAATTTTATTTTAGTATTTAGTGGAAGTAAACATAATTAAACTGTAAAGTTTTATTTATGTTAATAAATAGAAATCTTTATTTATTTATTTATTTTTAAACTTTGTTTTTCAGCAAATCCTAAAAAGTCATTACTATGCAGTATAAAAATAATTGTACAAAATATCGCAAAACATTGGATAGAAAATTTTATGAATATTCCTTAAAATAATATCTATTAAGCTATCAATCTTAACTGTAAATGAATAAACGATCTTTTATATACGTTTTTCCGTAAGCCTATTACTATGCATTACTTAAAACAAAAGAATCTAAACATTTAACGAAACGCGCATATTCAAACCTGAAGAAAAGTCACGTCACTTTGTAGCTTTCCGTGACGTCACTCTGTAGCTAACATGAACCTTACAAGGTCCATGGTAGCTAACCAGGCCATGTTCTTCCATTTGGCCGTGGCGCAACCCCCGCAGTACCCGCCCGGCTTTATACAAAGCATTGGGCAGAAAAAATCGTAGATATGAATTTTACTTAGTTATTTTGCCTCCGGGCAAATCACATTCTATCGGCAGCGTACGTCGTAAATTGCGTTCTGACCATTCTGTGAGCCCCCGTCACGAGAACTGAATGGAGTCAAATCCCCAGGGAGTTAGTTGGTCGACGATTTCCAATCTAGCTCCAACCACAACCGAAGGAACAGACACGACAACACCAATACGGTCTCTGCCAAGCCTTAACTTGCCTTAGACAGAACTAAGGCTGTAGTCCTGTGATGTCAAATTATGTGCCCCCATGGTTGAGACTGCTTAAGTACGGATCCTAGCTTGTACTTCCAGCGTCGGATCTTTGATTTTTCTGATGTGGAGCAAAAGCTAAAACTGCCGCTCTCACCCATCATCCTTTAAGCTTTTCTAAAAAGTTTTAATTTCTTTACTAAATACAGAAATAGGTAGTGTTTGAGGTCAAAAACCTAAGCTCCATTTTATACTAAATTCTTAACTTTTTTTTTTTTTTTGGCTATAAAGGAAATATACGTAACGAAGTTACATAATTAAAAATTCGTCCCCTCCTAGGTGAACCGCCTTTCTGGTGAGCTTACTTTTGGATTCAAGTTTAATCCTAACTCTAATCCTGAGTGCTTCTAACCGTGACCTTCGAGACCGACCTGTTCTCGAAGGCCACGTTCTAACCCTCCAGTCCTCGCCACCATTCGTTTTCGTTCTAGGGACAACGAGGATTCCCCAAGCTTCTCACTATTCCGTATTATTGCATTACTGGTTAAATTAGGTTGGGTTAGATTACATGAATATGGCAAAGACAGGAGAGCTACCTGCTTAGAGGATAACTGCTTTCGTGGAGGAACTTTTTAAAGGAAACTGGCTCGTATTCATATTACACATGAGGAAATCCACGAATAGAAACCATGCAGCCAGCCCATTCTTTTGGGTTTGAACCCAGTCAAGGCCGAACTACCAGTATTCAGCGGTCTTAATCACTCGGCCGGTGCTCAGGACATTTGTTTGATTATTTACTATGTGTTTCGCCATTAGGCTCTGCATGTTAAAGGAGGAATATCCAGTGGAAAAAACTTTGTAAGGGAAACTGGCTTGTATCTATGTTACACACGGGGAAAATCACGGAATTGTTCATACAGCCAGCCCATTCACCTATACTTGATCCTCGGACCGAACTACTAGTGCTCAGCGGCTTTTATAGCTCAGCCACTAATGGAACCTTTGCATCAAAATATTGGCTATTGCCGAAAGAAAGTATTCTGATACAATTATACAGAATATGGGCTATTACTGAGAAAATTCGTCTTGCTTCCTGTCTTGTTTTTCATACTTCTTATTTCATAAGTAATTTTACGTTCTTATCTGCTTTAACGCTATTAAAATATCACGGAATTAGGAACGAAAATTAAAAATTTACTCTGTAAGACTTTTGTTCGGCAAATAAGTACATGGAATCGTCATAATTTGATCTGCGGTTTGATTTTTGCTTGCCAGAATCGCGAGAATTGATAAACGCTCTTGGCTCACCGATGATCGTAGATATTTTTTAATATATTTTAATTTACTAATTCAGAAGTCAAACAACAAAAATCAGCGTTATATTTACAAAATTTTCACAGGACTAGTTTCTATGGTTTTACCGAACCACCATCCTCAGCTGCAAAACCGCAAATGAACAAGATAGGAAATAATGATTAGATAAGAAAGCCTAGACAAGAATAGGCAAGTGGCGCCATCTGTTGGTAAAACCAGAACTAAAACATAATTTCTTTAAAGGCCGAAGGCAAATTTGGATTGGAATTAGGATCGTTAACTAAAACAGAAAGATTTTTATGAATGTGAAATGCCTCTAGAAAATCCAATTCTCCAATGGAAGATGTTTTTTGAATAATTTTGGCAACAGAGAAATTGAAAGTGTGATTTTCGGACCAACAATGTTGAGCAACAGAAGACTTCTGTGTTTCCTTTTTTCTAACATATGCCTCATGTTCCTTGACGCGAAATTTTAAGGCTCTCTTAGTTTGGCCAATGTAAATTAAACCACACTGGCAAGGAATTCTATAAATACCCCAGGAATTTATATCCGGAATGGGATCCTTGAGTATGGAACTCGGAATTTTATTGATGGGAGAATAAACAACCCGGAAGTTAAATTTCTGCGAAATATGTGCAATTTTATAGCTAATTGATGGAAAGAAGGGAATGACAACAGAATTTTTATAATCTCCTAAAACAAGAGTGTGCCTTTTAGTGTGTTGAGATGAGAATTTTTTAACTGCTTGATTAATAATGTTGGGTGAAAAGCCCCTGTCAATAGCTATTGCTTTTAAATAATTTAGTTCTCCATCAAGGGATAGTTTGGAGGAGCAAACTTGAAGAGCACGGAAAACATAGGAATAATATGATGCTAACTTTTGTTTAGTCGGATGACATGATTTAAAGTGTGGTGGAAGGCAAACCGATGAAGGTTTACGGTAAACCGTAGTACTGAAGTTGGATGTGTTACGTGTGACCAGAATGTCGAGAAACGGAAGAGAATTGCAAGTCTCAAGTTCAAAAGTGCAGGCTCAATAGAATTCATTGTTGAAAGAACTTTATTTAAATCATCTTTATTACTTTCAAACAGGGTAAAAGTATCGTCTACGTAGCCGGAACTGTGCCGGGAAGTTTAAAGTTTCAAACAATTTTGATTCATAGTAATGCATGTAGATATCAGCCAGGATGGGACTGAGGGGGCTTCCCATGGCTAATCCCTCAGTTTGCTTGTAATATTTATTTTGGAAAACAAAATGTGTTTGTTTCAAACAGAGTTGAGTGAGAGAAATTAGCTCATCAATTTCGATGCAGGAGAAATGAAATTCGCGAAGTCTGGTTTCTAGACATCTTAATGCACCCTCCACTGGGACATTGGTGAATAATGATTTTACATCAAAAGAAACCATGAGTAAATTACGAGGAGAAATGTTTTTAACCTTTTTTACAAACTCTATTGAATTTTTTATGGTGTAAATGTTATTGTCTAATAGAGTGGAAAATCTAGAAACTAAATATTTAGCTAAAGGATACGAGGCAGTACCTAAATTTGATACAATAGGGCGGAAAGGAATACCACTTTTATGAATTTTGGGAAGAGCATATAATCTGGCACAATTCGCAACAGAAGGGATAAGCGAATGTTTTAAGTTGCTTGAAATGATTTGCGAAGATTTGATCGCAGTTTTTATTTTGGATAAGTCCGAAGGTGAAGGATCTTTAGGGATCGGATTATATGGTCCTTCGTTTAAGAGTTTAGTGACACCATCGAGGTAAGTGTTCTTATCCATGACGACTATTTGGCCACCTTTGTCGGCCTTTGAAATGATAATATCCGGGTTAGAATGAATTTCGCGCATTGTAGCTCTTTCTCTCGCAGTTAGATTTGGTTTCAAAGGTTTATTATTGAATTTCACATTATGAGCGATAAGATGCCTAATCATTTCTTTCTGTGAATCTGAAACTTTACTGAACTTGAAAGCTTTTTCGATAGGAGCCAAAATCTTTGGAATCGAGGGTTTACAGGTTTGTGAGAAGTTAAAATTATATTTTAGAATTCTCTCTTGTTCTTCTGAAAGACTAATATTAGAAATATTAACTATTGGCTTGATGTTTACAATGGGAAGATTTTTTGAAGTACTTGAACTGGAAGACTGTAAAAGAAGTTTTTCGAATTTAACTGCAAGGGTGTTTTTATGACGGTTAACTGCATTCTCCGTTCTAGACCAAGACTTTTGCTCAAGGCCAGTGAATTTTGGATATGATTTAGCGAGTTCCAGGTGAAGCTTATAGAGTTCATGTTCAACTTTGGACAATTGTTGACGTGTATCCCTTATCACGGACCGAAGTAAGGCAAGCTTGCAATTTAACAGAATTCTTGAAACGCGACTCGAAAGTTTTTGATTAGTTTTGATTTGAATAAAATTGGGGATCAATTTTTTACATTTACATTTAAGTAAAAAGTCAAGATGATTCAGGAATTTTTGCCGTTTCAGGCGTAATTTAGTGAAACGATTAACGGATTAAGGCATGATAAACAATGCAGAAAATCAAACTAAATTAACTGAGCAATAATAAAGTACACACAAAACAGCAGAAAAATCCCTCACTGAAATGAATAGAAAACAAAACGTTTGTAAGCAAAATGCATGAAATCAGACAAGCAAAGCACAATATCCAAATGTACAAAACATAAACATAACTTGAAAATTGCAAAAATGTACTCACCGAAACTCCTACAATCACAAAATGGCGGCCACACCACGTGCAAAAAAGAAAGCAAAAACCGTAAACCTTCATCGGTTTGCCTTCCACCACACTTTAAATCATGTCATCCGACTAAACAAAAGTTAGCTTCATTTTATTCCTATGTTTTCCGTGCTCTTCAAGTTTGCTCCTCCAAACTAGCCCTTGATGAAGAACTAAATTATTTAAAAGCAATAGCTATTGACAGGGGCTTTTCACCCAACATTATTAATCAAGCAGTTAAAAAATTCTCATCTCAACACACTAAAAGCCACACTCTTATTTTAGGAGATTATAAAAATTCTGTCGTCATTCCCTTCTTTCCATCAATTAGCTATAAAGTTGCACATATTTTGCAGAAATTTAACTTTCAGGTTGTTTTTTCTCCCATCAATAAAATTCCAACTTCTATACTCAAGGACCCCATTCCGGATATGAATTCCTGGGGTATTTATAGGATTCCTTGCCAGTGTGGTTTAATTTACATTGGCCAAACTAAGAGAGCCTCAAAGAACATGAGGCATATGTTAGAAAAAAGGAAACACAGAGGTCTTCTGTTGCTCAACATTGTTGGTCCGAAAATCACATTTTCAATTTTTTCTGCTGCCAAAATTATTCAAAAAACATCTTCCATTGGAGAACTGGATTGGAAAACAAAATGTGTTTGTTTCAAACAGAGTTGAGTGAGAGAAATTAGCTCATCAATTTCGATGCAAGAGAAATGAAATTCGCGAAGTCTGGTTTCTAGACATCTTAATGCACCCTCCACTGGGACATTGGTGAATAATGATTTTACATCAAAAGAAACCATGAGTAAATTACTAGGGGAAATGTTTTTAACCTTTTTTACAAACTGTATTGAATTTTTTATGGTGTAAATGAAGGATGTCAAATTCTCTGCCCGCGGGCTGCATGCGGCCCACAACAAATATTTTTGCGGCCCGGCCAGTGTATCGGCAAATAATAATATATAATAATAAAATAACATATCGACGAAGAAAAAAAAATGAAATTTTTACTGCTAAGTAATTAACAATAATTTATTCAGTGTTGTTAGATTACTCACAGCGAGCTGACACACACACTACTTAAATTACAAATGCGTGTGAGTAGCTTGCGTTCAGCTACCTACGGCTTTTGGGGGACACGTGCACTCAGAACTTGTACGCATCCCCCGATAGCCGAATGTGGCCGAACTCATGGTCTCAGTTTTCCAATCATAGTTTTGTACGATATATTGGTGCATGCATATGCATGCACTTTGCTTTATTATTAATTATTACTTAATTCATATTGTTACGGATTTCATAGTTATTTATTTATTTAGTTTTTTTTATTATTTAGAATTGTAATTAGATTTGCTTCATGTTGCCTTAGCAACGCAGATGATTTTTGAAAAGACAGCTGCGTTGGAAGGTTAAAAATAGAACAGCGCGTGCATTTAATACCTAATAAATAAATATCTCGTAATTGCTGTTGCCATCCACAAAAATCCAGATATTTATAGATGTTTCCAGTATATTCGAGAAATTAATTATAAAGCTTATAAAAGCCGAGAACAAACAACTCATCTCAGTAGTAGCTGTAGTTCTAGCGAACTGTTTGTTTACTTAATGCTGTGATTGATTTGTAGCGATTTCGCTGTGAGATAGAATTAGTTTCTCTGTTTTGAATTGATTTTTGCTAAACGTTTGACATTTTGTGATATTGTTAGAATATTTTTGAAGAAATATTTCAGCATTTTGATTTATCTCTTATGGAAAGAATAAATTTTTGTTAACTTTGAATTTTTGAAGAAATATTTCAGCATTTTGATTTATCTCTTATGGAAAGAATAAATTTTTGTTAACTTTTTAACGTTAACCGTGTTTATTCCAGCCCTTTGTATTCAGTATGCCTATATCAAAACCAAGTGGTAGTAAAATTAAGCGAAAAATCGCTGACGAACAAAGAATATTCCAAGTAAAATGGGAATTAGAATATTTTTGCTGTGAAATAAAAGATAAAATAATCTGCTTGATATGTAATAATACTATTAATGTACCAAAGTTATATAATATTAAACGTCATTACGAACAACACAAATCGAAATATAACAATTACGAAGGATTAATGAGAGAAGAAAAGTTAAAAGAGCTCAAGTTAGGAGTGAAAAAGCAACAGTCCATGTTTAGTAAAGTATTGCAAGAAAGTGAAGCGGCGGTGCATGCAAGCTACGTCTTGTTCGAGTTGATAGCTAAACATTCGAAGCCTTTTACTGACGGTGATTTCATCAAGGAATGCCTAATGAAAGCTGGAGAAATTGTTTGTCCTGGAAATGTGAAGGCTTTTCAATCAATTTCATTGTCTCGAAATACAGTTGCGGAAAGAGTTACTGATTTAGCCGCGAATTTAAGTGATCAGATCAAAGCAAAATCATCTAGTTTCGAAAGTTTCTCCATTGCCTGTGACGAGAGCATGGACATTAATGGCAAAGCTCAATTAGCAGTGTTTCTTCGTTCTTGTGACAAGAATTTTAACATTTTTGAGGAATTACTGGAACTAATACCGATGCCTGGTACTACCACAGGAGAAGATATATTTACTTGTGTTTTTGGACTTCTGCAGAAATACAATCTACCTTTGGCAAAATTAAATTCTGTAGCTACAGATGGCGCTCCATCAATGACCGGGAAAAACAAGGGCTTCGTAGCATTACTAAGAAAAAACTTAGTGAAATTCACGGTTCAAACATTCATCATATGCATTGTATTATACATCTAGAAGTTCTATGCACGAAAGTAATGAATATGGAGAATGTTTTGTCATATATAAAAGAAGTTATAAATTTTATAAGATCTCGAGGTTTAAAATCGGCTTCAATTCACTGCTTTCTTAAGTGAGTTAGATAGTGAATATTCGGGTTTGTCCTACTATACCGAGGTACGTTGGTTATCTCTCTCCAAGATTCTCAAACAATTCTGGGATTAGAAAGAAGAAATATGTCAGTTTTTAAAAACGAAAAATCAAGACGTAAGTTTGTTTTACGATCCAATATGGATACAAGATTTATCTTTCTTGGTTGATATAACCAAACACTTAACCGATTTAAATTTATCGTTACAAGGAAAAGATCATATCATTACGAACATGTTTGACATAATTAAAGCATTCAAATGTCAACTAGTTCTTTGAGAAAAACAACTTAAAAATGAAGATTTGACGCACTTCCCGACGTGCAGCATGAACAAATCAAGTTTAGATGATACTTGTTCGTATCAAAAATACGCAAAAAAAATTGCAAATTTAACAACTGAATTTTAAACGAGGTTTAATGATTTTAGTTCCCTCGAAGACAATTTTTCTTTTGTTTTCTTCGATTTTCTCAAGTATTAACTCAGTACCCAGCCATATGCAAATGGAGGTGATCGAGATTCAATGTAACTCAAATTTAAAAGCAAAATTCATTGAAGTGGGCGTGCCTGAATTTTACAAATATTTACCAGCCAGGTTTGAAAATACTCGAAAATTCGCATATGAAATTATTTCCATGTTTGGTAGCACTTATCGGTGCGAGCAGTTATTTTCAGTCATGAAAGGTAATAAGTCTCCTATTAGAAACCGTATTAATGATGCTCACCTTGGGTCAGCGTTGAAAGTTATCTCTGCAAACAAAATTTCTCCCGAAATAAGAAAAATAATAGCAGAGAAGAGATGTATCAGGACGTAAACATAAAATTTTTCTTGTTCTTTTCTATGTAAATATATATATATATGTTTATTATTGTATTATTCGAAATAAATCTACGTTTCTAGGAATATTGATTTTTTATGCGGCCCGCCTAAAGTTAAACCTTGTTTGTTTGGCCCAAGTGTACCTATGAGTTTGACATCCCTGGTGTAAATGTTATTGTCTAATAGAGTTGAAAATCTAGAATCTAAATATTTAGCTAATGGATACGAGGCAGTACCTAAATTTGATACAATAGGGCGGAAAGGAATACCACTTTTATGAGTTTTGGGAAGAGCATATAATCTGGCACAATTCGCAACAGATGGGATAAGCGAATGTTTTAAGTTGCTTGAAATGATTTGCGAAGATTTGATCGCAGTTTTTATTTTTGACAAGTCCGAAATTGAAGTATCTTTAGGGATCGGATTATATGGTCCTTTGTTTAATAGTTTAGTGACACCATCAATGTAAGTGTTCTTATCCATGACGACTATCTGGCCACCTTTGTCGGCCTTTGAAATGATAATATCCGGGTTAGAATGAATTTCGGGCATTGTAGCTCTTTCTCTCGCAGTTAGATTTGGTTTCAAAGGTTTATTATTGAATTTCACATTATGAGCGATAAGATGCCTAATCATTTCTTTCTGTGAATCTGAAACTTTACTGAACTTGAAAGCTTTTTCGATAGGAGCCAAAATCTTTGGAATCGTGGGTTTACAGGTTTGTGAGAAGTTAAAATTATATTTTAGAATTCTCTCTTGTTCTTCTGAAAGACTAACATTAGAAATATTAACTATTGGCTTGATGTTTACAATGGGAAGATTTTTTGAACTACTTGAACTGGAAGACTTTAAAAGAAAAAAATTCTCATCTCAACACACTAAAAGGCACAATCTTGTTTTAGGAGATTATAAAATTCTGTTGTCATTCCCTTCTTTCCATCAATTAGCTATAAAGTTGCACATATTTTGCAGAAATTTAACTTTCGAGTTGTTTATTCTCCCATCAATAAAATTCCGAGTTCCATACTCAAGGACCCCATTCCGGAGTGAGTGAGTAAGTGAGTGCACCGGTATGATGGCTTCCGACCACGGACATGAAACAAACGGAATTATATACCATCACGGCGGGTATGAATTCCTGGGGTATTTATAGAATTCCTTGCCAGTGTGGTTTAATTTACATTGGCCAAACTAAGAGAGCCTTAAAATTTCGCGTCAAGAAATACGAGGCATATGTTAGAAAAAAAGAAAACACAGAAGTCTTCTGTTGCTCAACATTGTTGGTCCGAAAATCACACTTTCAATTTCTCTGCTGCCAAAATTATTCAAAAAACATCTTCCATTGGAGAATTGGATTTTCTAGAGGCATTTCACATTCATAAAAATCTTTCTGTTTTAGTTAACGATCCTAATTCCAATCCAAATTTGCCTTCGGCCTTTAAAGAAATTATGTTTTAGTTCTGGTTTTACCAACAGATGGCGCCACTTGCCTATTCTTGTCTAGGCTTTCTTATCTAATCATTATTTCCTATCTTGTTCATTTGCGATTTTGCAGCTGAAAATGGTGGTTCGGTAAAACCATCGAAATTAGTCCTGTGAAAATTTTGTAAATATAACACTGATTTTTGTTGTTTGACTTCTGAATTAGTATTTATTCGGCGTGTTATTGTGTCTTAATGTTTTAATTTGCTGAAACTACGATCTGAACAGGTTGAAGTGTTCGTGATTCGTCCTCAAACAGTTCATCAGATTGCTTTTTGTGCTTTGGAATTCTTTATTTGTCAGAATAGACTCAACTGCAATTTTTTCGGCTACTGTTTTAGACTCTTGTAACCAATATTCCATAGGATTTTCCTCTCATTTTTTATAATTCCTCAGTTTTGGTCAGTTCTTTCGTTAACTACACAGAACGCGGAAGAGGAATTCCTTTTGAATTTCTGTATTTACTCGATTGAATTCTGGAAAAATATTATCTCAAATTTTTCAGGTTGATAGTAAATACAAATTTTTCACAGCATGTACCAGATGTCCATGCTTTGATTCCGCATCAAGAGAAATATCTTTAATTTCTTTTAAATATTTGAATATTTCCGGTAAATTCATTAGAAGGACTTTCACAGCCACATATTTTTCCGACCATCTCGTCTGGCCGCTTCCTTTTAAGTTGTATTTTGTACATTTTTTAATAATATACTGTCGAGTAGTGCATCCAACAAAAAGTATTTTCTGAGTAATTCCAAACAGATTAACTGCTTCCGCGCGCGAAGAAGCAGAATGCATATTGACAAAATACGAGGAGTGAGCCAAACATGGCACAAATTCCTCCAGCTTATTCATTTCTGTAATTCTAGCTTGTACTGTTTTAGAAATGCCAGCCATATTAGACCCGTTGTCGTAAGACTGACACCGACATTGTTCAATATCTAAACCATGAAGTAGTTAAGACACTAATTTTCTACAATGCGTTCAGAAATACATTCTCCTATCTTTCCACCAACTTCTATGAAATCAATTAAATTTTTCTTTATCTCACACAATCGCCACACGTTTTTACACAATCACCACACGTTTTTACACAATCACCACACGTTTTTACGTATTGAGTCACCTGGTTCATTTTTTTTCTATATGAGAAGCATATGGGGTAAATATGATTCCTTTCCCTTTGTTAGGTGCTTTGACCTATTAGGTGCTTGTACTATTAGGTGCTTGTAGTCGAATTATGTTTGGCAAGCGGAGAGATTAAATTCAGAAAATTTCCTTCGCTAGGTCGAGGACAGTTTGTGAACAGGTTACTTGGGATTTCATCAGACCCAAGAAAAGAACTACAGCTTGTTGAAATATACAGTGCCGCATCCATGACTATATAGAATCTCTCTCCATTTTTCTTTCTCTGTGTGAATGAGTCGCTCAGTGTCGTGATCGATGCCTTGGCACGATTTCATTTGTTGTACTCGAATTTTCCACTTAATTATGCATCTCTGTGGATTCCAGATGCTTCGCGCTCAGTTAATCTTGCTAAAACGTTTTTCCAATTAATGAATCCTGTTATATGTTGTAACTGCAGCACCATGTTTCTGATAAATCTTGCAGGGTGTACAGAAAATTGCATTCTTGTTTTTAGAATATGTAAACCAAAATCTAAGCTTTTCATTATTTACTTATGTTCTGTATTACATGTCAAATGTCTGCCATGACGTTCAATGAGATTGAGGTTTACGTTTTCCCGGATGTTTACCGGCTAATAATACTAGTTGACTGCTTAAGAAAGATTGTTGGTGACCGTTCATTTTTTTCTATGACCAGCCAACTGCATGCGTCCAACAAATCAAAATTTTTTAGTTTTTCGTCTTTCTGCTGCCCGCCCCCATCTAAATGAAGAGATCTTTATATCATGGTTTCATGTCCTCCAGCTATTCGTTTGATGTCGATGAAGAAGTTTATTCTTTCAAATGCTGACTTGTAGATTGTTTGGAGATGATATATGCAGTCATGTTTGGTCATGCAAATTGCAAGAAATATTAATTCCCTCTAGAATCTGAGCACAATCGGAATTGCGGCAAGATCTGACGTTCTACTTCTTTCGTGAAGATATTTTTTCATCTTAGCTGAAATTCGTTTTCTCTGTTTGGCTTTAACTTTGGCTCCTTTTTCTGTATTCCTCTTTTCTGCCCCTCTACGCGCAGATGGTTTCTTTTAATCTAAATGAAATTCACTATGAATTGCCTTAATAAGAATAACTAAGACTTGATATAATTACACTGAACATTCCGAAATAAATGGTCGTGTGTCGCTAAATATAGTGCAGGCTAAAAGCAAGCATATCTATAAAAAATAAAATAAAATAAATAAATAAATAAAAAATAAATAAATAAAAATAGTAAATTTAGCTTTAAAATTCAAAATGCGCTCCACCGTTCCGAGTCAAACCAAAGGTGACCCTAAGTTGCCAACTGGCTGCAAAAAATTCTAAATGCCTTGCTTCAGCTTGAAGACATAATGGCTGTGTCTTGTATATACTCGATGAATATTAATTTGAATTATTTAATTTGTCCAGGATGGCCCAAGGTTAATTTTTTGGGTTAGCTCTTAAAAAATAGTTACAATGCTTCTCCAGACGTTGCTATGGGAACCAGGTGACTTCTTCAACAATCTATCGTTCTGTTTATTATTTGAATACACCTGGCACAGACAGCAAATGATACAGGGACTTCACATGTTACTGATAGGGTCAGTTTGATTCTATCAGTGACGCCTGAAGTCCCTCTATTGACCTCTTTCTGATCTTGTATAGTTGTAATCGGTTGTACTTTATTTTAATTCATGCGCCTTTAAAAGGGTTCTTAGTATTTAATTACAAATCTTCTTAAAAGAGGTTTTTAAACTTGGCTTTAAAACTATTAATATTGTACTAAAATTAGAGAGCTGTTTTATCGAACAACATACCAAAACGATCCACCGTTATATTTGAATTTGCCGCCCTCAAAAGTTGCCGCCCGGGGCAAGAACCCCGGCTTGCCCCCCGCTAGATCCGGGACTGAGTACTTCCAAGGAATTCTCCTGAGTCCCCCCCGGGGGGACAATACAGTAGCAGATATCTGTGCCTTGTTTAAGATTCCAAACCATGGAGGTTACTTCCTACCTCCATGTTCCAAACAGAGCACAATGACTTCATTGTCATCTTCCGCTAACCACCACACTTTCCAAGGCGACCGAGAAACCGTATTTTTTTCTAGGAACAATTCAGCTTTATTTGCTAGATTAGGTTAGGTTTGATTAATTGATTGAAGCAAAGCAACTTGAGGACTATATGTGCCTGTGGGGAGGGTTGCCTTTAAGAATGGAGAATCTTTTAAGAAAAATTAGCTCGTATTCACGTTACACATGGGAAAAACTAAGAAAACGCCCATGCAACCAGCTCATTCTCTGTGACTTGAGCCCAAGTTTATCAGGTTCAATTGTTCCTTCTTACCTTCTTCGGGAACATGCAAGGACCTGACTCGGAACAGAGAGCTTACTAAAGCTATGTTCACTAATTGTGGGAAGTAGACAGGATACACAAGAAGGGTATACAAAACCCTTTATTTTTCTCTATTTACAAAAACTTCCGTACTTCGGAATACACCGACCCGCTACTTGGGGTCTAACGTAAAAATATAAAAATAGAACTAAACTCTAATTAACCTTTAAAATAATAAAACGTGGAAGATTGGCCTTATATTAACAGGAAGCGTATGTAGTACAGAGAACTGTGAACACTACAATACGTTTAAAATTTATCAAGAGGATTAAAACCTCTGGCCTGGAAGGCAACAAGCAACTGCGTAACTTCTAAGGTAAGCGGCCTGCTTCGACTCACTGCTTCCTCTCTTTCGCTTGGCAAAAAGCCACCACTTAAATACTTGGCGTTCGCCAGACAAACTTTGCATAAATACCTTCACGCTTATAATTCTGGCCGGAAGTAGAAAATAAGAAGTGATAGTAAAGATTTAAAATAAAATAAACGTTAGTAAAACTTAAGATCCTTACATACTTCCCGCCAGAGTTAATTAGTTTGAAACTGAGGTCTAAAACGACCTTGTTGAAAACTTTTAGCTCTAGAATCTAACGCGAGGCCAATCTTTTACAAATATTTTTTCGCTAGAAACTAGAAATTTAAAAGAAAGAAATTTGTTTTTACAATAGCAGTTCCCAGGATACACAATTTTTTTCATCTGTACTGCATCCAAACAGGAGCTGTTATTCAAATCTGGTTCCTTCCAGAGATCTGGAAGGAAAACTAGTTTAATGAAATGTTACACAATGAAATGGCAAGTAACATGTATAATTATATTTCTCTTAACATTCTTATTTCATTCATGACTATTTTAATTATCTCTCCCCGTGCTCTCTGACATGTGTTGTAAAAGAACACCAAACACGAATGTGTTTCTGTCTACGTGTTCCACACTTCCTCCTACAAACAAAACACTAACGTGTTAAAATTCAACATACAAGACCTCGTAACACACCCTAATTTCAACTCTAAACCCTGAGGTATTATTCTGAAAGTGGCTAACTCTGAAGTGTAGCGTCAGAGAGCCTAACTACATCATTCAACCTTTAACACATATTCACCATGATTTAGTCTTTTTACAGTCACACGAATAAAAAAAAATTTAACATTCACTTTTACCATATCACGGTATTTCTTAACATTTAAAATAACAGTTCACATTGTATATAAGAACATATCAACATGCCGTTAATTTTACACATTTGAAAACATACATTAGTAGTACATTGTTAACTTCTATTCTTTTCAAAGCAAGTGCCAATTCTTTCTACATTGAAATACTACATTTCAAAAAGTCTTTCAGACTAAAACTTCTTTCTTGCTAGAATGTTTTAAATAAAATTTATACAATAACTTTTTACAATATTTAAGTCTTTACACAACGCTATTATACATCAACTTTAGTTTTACGCGCGAGTAATTGAAAAACATAATAAGAAAATCGGTCACAACTCATTTCTCGCCCTTTTGGCGATAAAGGTAGACCTCGCATGAGGTAAAACTTCTTGAAATCTGCCACTTGCAGTAAGAATGAAAGATTAACTTAAGTTTGCAAAGTAACATAAAATTTTACTTATCTTTGTGATATTCGGACATCCTTTTCTGGGCCCAGTCCTTAAAGGTATTGCAGATAGTTGTTTGATTTATCCTCCTTCTTGTACGGGCTCGCCCTTCAGTGCCTTCCTCTGGAAGCTTCCGTTTTTCACCACTACGGCCACCCTTGAACATCTTCCTTCTGTCCTCTGCTTGTGGTCTTGGCCGTTTGAAGGCAGCTGGTCTTGGTGGAACCGGGAAACTTCTGTCGTGATCCTGCTTGGACCTCGTTGTTGGCCGTTCAAATTTTTCTTGTACTTTTTCCTCCGCCGCTGATGGCCCTTCCGCAGTTCGGCGACATTTGCTGCGGAGAGTCCTGTCGGATGAGTAGATCTTCCGTTTTAGAGCCGGGTTATAGTTGCCGTCATTTCTCCTGGTTCTCTTCACATACGTCGTCCTTCTCCCTTCTTCATTCTGTGGGTGTTCGTGAACTCTCTTTTCTGGACGGTGGAACGGCTTCTTTTTCTTGCTACCTTCACTTTTTTCGCGGGGAAATTTTCTTTTCACTTGCTCCTGCCTCTTAATGGCTTGCCCTTGTACTTGTCGATTTTCCACCTCTGGAGCTTGTGCCTGCGGTTTCTGCCGTGCCGGATCCTGCAAAAGATCTGAAAATATTTGCATTTTTTACGATCAAAGTAGGGTTTGATTTGATCAATGTTTGTGGAGCAGGTTTCACCATTTCTGGCTTTTAACACTACTACAGCGTGAATTATTTTTTCTATAACATATGGTCCTTCAAATCGTGGAAAAAATTTGGCAGTCTTATCTTCTGGTGCTGAAGAAAGTGAATGCTTAATTTTTAAAACTTCATCCCCTACTTTATAAGTTATTCCCCGTCGTTTCAAATCATAATAGAGCTTCTGTTTTCTTTGTGTTACTTCCGTATTCTTTTTTGCTTCTTTTATTAGTTTTTCTATATCACCCATTTTAAATTCTGGGGCTCTTTGTTGCACATAAAATAATTTATCTAACGGCGTTATAATCTTTCTGCCTAAAAATAACTCAGCAGGAGTTTTGCCCGTTGTATCATGTTTTGCGGTCCTAAGGGCGAAAGCAAATTCATTGACATAGTTATCCCAGCTTTTATGAAAATTTTTAACATAACTACGGATAATTTTCACTATATTTCTATTGACCCATTCCGCTATATTTGATTGCGGCCGATAGGGGACCATTTTTAAATGACGTATGCCCAGTTTTTGGCACATGTCTTCAAATATATTACTTACAAATTGAGGACCATTATCCGATATAACTTTTAGGGGCGCCCCGTATTTTAAAATATATTTATTTAAAATAGAATCAGTAACTAATTTCACGGAGGCTCGTTTTAAGGGAACAATTTCGGTCCATTTACTGAAATGATCAACCATAACAAGGAGATAGCGACTTTTATTTAACTGACTTTTTGGGAAAGGGCCCAATAAATCGATGCCAATTATTTCATTTGGAAATTCGGATTTAATACTATTTAGAAATCCGGCCGGGCGGAAATTAATATAATTAACTACTTGACATGTTGGGCAGGACTGAACATACGCCCTTGTTAACTTTTGCAGTTCAGGAAAGTAGACTGCCTCGCGTACGCGTTGGATAGTTTTTCGAATACCAGCATGAGAAGCTAAAGGGCTGTCATGGAGCTCCTGCAGGATATTTAATCTAAGACTAGCTGGGATAACAGGTCGAAATTCGTTGTTGGAATTCGTAGTTTTTGTATAGAATAATAGACCATCTATTAGTTCGTAATGGGCCGCCTTATTTCTTATCGCCACAATATCTTGGTGGCTAAAATTTTCAGGATCCTTTAAATACTCATAAATGCTTCCAAACTCAGGATCCTTACCCAGTTCGGTTATTACAGTTTCTCGGGAATTTATTGTACATGCTGTGAGCATTGCCACCTTTACGGTATTACCTTGTTCATCTATTTTAATTCTTGATAGGGCATCTGCTACGATATTTTCCTTTCCGGGGGTATGCTTGATTACCAGATTATATTCTTGCAGCTTGAGTTCCCATCTTATTAACCTTGGGGATAAATTTTTCCCTGAGTACAATTTAGTTACCGCCGCATGATCAGAGTACACTGTTATCGGCGCCTTTCCAAAATAGACTCGGAACTTTTGCACTGCTAACAGAACTGCAAGTGCCTCTCTCTCGGTCGCGGAATAATTTCTTTGTGTTTGATTTAAAGTTCGGCTAAAAAATGCCACGGGCTGCTGATTTTGCGAAAGTACCGCTCCTACTGCATAATCCGAAGCATCCGCTGAAATTTCTAAATTCTCATCCTTTTCAGGAAATTTCAACACAGGGGCTTGCGTTAATGCTTGTTTTAATTTTTCGAAAGCACTATTGGCTTCGGCCGTCCACGAGAATCTTGCCTTTTTCCTTTTTAATTTTAACAATGGCTCAGCGATAGCTGCAAAATCTTTTATAAAGGACCTATAATATGAACAAAGTCCTAGAAAAGAAGAGAGCTTCTTTGCCGTGTTTGGAGTCGGATACTTTTGTTCAGCGATTATTTTTGATTCGTCTGTCTCTATTCCTTTCTGAGATATCTTGTAACCTAAATATTTTAATTCAGGGGCTGCAAATTTGCACTTTTCGACATTAACTTTTAGACCGGCCTCATTTAATAAAGAAAACACCTGTCTTAAATCCTGTACATGTTGGTCGAGATTATCACTAGTAATAATGATATCGTCTAAATAGATAAATGTGGACTTTCCAAGAACAGGTCTTAACACAATGTCCATGCATCGCTGAAATGTTGCCGGGGCCCCTGAAAGGCCAAACGGCATACGCAAAAATGCATAAGTGCCAGACTTGGTTATAAAAGCAGTCTTAGGCACGTCCTCAGGCCTCACCCCTATTTGAAAATAACCAGTCGTTAAGTCTAAAGTCGTCCTAAATTTGGTTGATTTTATGTTCCTTAGAATTTCTTCTATGATCGGTAACGGATATACCGGATATTTAGTTATGGAGTTTAATTTACGGTAATCAATAGCGAATCTCCACGTTTTTGGATGCGTCAAAGGATAGTCATTATTTTTCTTACATAAAACCACCGGGCTAGCATAACTACTTGAGATGGGCGTTATGATATTTTTACGTAGCATATCGGTGATATGCCATTCTATAATTTTTTCCTTATTCTTATCATACCGGTATGGTTTTTGGCGAACTGGCATTGCATCTCCGGTGTCAATACTATGGTTAGTAACCTGAGTAAATCCTCGAATATAACTAAATAACGAAGCAAATTCACTTACCACTTGTCGGATTCTTCCTTGCTCGTCATTAGGCAGGTGGTCAAGATTTAACTTTGGCGGTTCAGCCTTTTCTGCACGAACTGGTTTCATTGTCAGCTTAAGGGACGCTTCATTAAAATCCAGTGTTGCTTGTGCGTCTGAAAGAAAATCTATTCCTAAGATTATATGTGCTTGCAGATTCTTTACTATAAAAAACATCACCTTTACTTGTTCGTCCTTGATACGGATATACAACGGTACTTTACCTATGCGCTTACATTTTTCTCCTTGCGCCGCTAACACTGTCGTATTATCCGAATTATATATGCGGTATTTGCGAAAATACTTCCTAAAAAAATCTTCTGCCACACAGGAACACTGCGCGCCTGTATCCAGGAGTGCGGTGGCTGGGATATTATTCACCAACACTTCAATCTTCGGAAGAGTCAAATTTTTCACCATTACTGTATTTAACTTGAAGGAAGAGGGGTTTTCGTGGCCTTCGGATTTCCGCACCCTCCCGTCAGCAGAAATCCGTTTTAGTTTAAATCCTTTTTTGTTTCCATGCTTTCCTTCTTTTTCCACTGGCCTTGAGACTTTTTTCCTGGGTTGCTATTGAACTGTCGACGTTCGCCGGCTGTTTTTGAATGCTCGGGTTTCCTTGCCCACTGATTCGCTTTGCCTCCGTACCGTGTGCTTGAGTTTACTGTAGTCTTGGCGTACCAAATTGGTTTCGCTGTTCATATTGGCGTCTTCTTTCGACGTCCGCCGTTCTTCTACTTTCAAACTGGATTGCTAGCTCAAATAACTTTTCCAGTGTAGTCGGATTTCTTAATTCAATAAAGTCTTGCACTTGGGGCAGTAACCTCGGCAAAATCACTTGAATTATTTCAGGATCCGGACGGTTTCCATACAAGAGTTTGAAGACGTGAATTTTTCTTAAAATAAAGCTTGAGAGGTTTTCGATTCTTTGTTGATATATACTGAAAAGTTCCGTTTCTAATTTCGCACGATCCCTTACAACAGGGAAGGCTTTTAGTAGGGCAGTCTTGAAATTCTCGTAAGTATAGGTGGGACTTCCTGCTTGACCCAAGAGACTTCTGCCTATACATTTGAACCAGTTAAGCGCTTGGCCCCTCAAAGCGCTGGTAGCTAAGGTAACTTTTTGAAACTCGTGCATGGGGTAGAGCATGAAGTGGTCATCCAATTTTTCCAAAAAACTGGTTACCGGTGAGTTTCCATTAAATGTTGCTTCTGGTTTCATCGAAGCGCGCATGGTCTGGACGATGTAACCAAATCCTTCCAGGGCGGCAGCTGGCATTTCTGGATTCTGAGCCGTTTCTGCAGGCAGCACAGGTTCTTCTTGAAACTCGGCCATGGTTATTCTTCTTCGTTGGGCGCCACTATCAGGTTCAATTGTTCCTTCTTACCTTCTTCGGGAACATGCAAGGACCTGACTCGGAACAGAGAGCTTACTAAAGCTATGTTCACTAATTGTGGGAAGTAGACAGTATACACAAGAAGGGTATACAAAACCCTTTATTTTTCTCTATTTACAAAAACTTCCGTACTTCGGAATACACCGACCCGCTACTTGGGGTCTAACGTAAAAATATAAAAATAGAACTAAACTCTAATTAACCTTTAAAATAATAAAACGTGGAAGATTGGCCTTATATTAACAGGAAGCGTATGTAGTACAGAGAACTGTGAACACTACAATACGTTTAAGATTTATCAAGAGGATTAAAATCTCTGGCCTGGAAGGCAACAAGCAACTGCGTAACTTCTAAGGTAAGCGGCCTGCTTCGACTCACTGCTTCCTCTCTTTCGCTTGGCAAAAAGCCACCACTTAAATACTTGGCGTTCGCCAGACAAACTTTGCATAAATACCTTCACGCTTATAATTCTGGCTGGAAGTAGAAAATAAGAAGTGATAGTAAAGATTTAAAATAAAATAAACGTTAGTAAAACTTAAGATTTTTACAAGTTAAGCTATGAGTTCCGTTCGACCGCTAGTGAGCCTTTTATTTTTGATTAAAATGCCGTGCAATTGTCATCTTCCACTAACCACCACAGTTACCAAGGCGGCCGAGAAACCGTATTTTTTTCTAGGAAAAATTCAGCTTTATTTGCTAGATTAGGTTAGGTTTGATTAATGGATTGAGGCGAAGCAACTTGAGGACTATGTGCCTGTGGGGAGGGTTGCCTTTAAGGATGGAGAATCTTAAAGGCAACCTTCCTCTTAAGAAAAATTAGCTCGTATATACGTTACACATGGGAAAAAACAAGAAAACACCCATGCAACCAGCAACCCATGCAACCAGCTCATTCTCTGGGATTTGAGCCCAAGTTAAGCTATGAGTTCCCTTCGACGGCTAGTGAGCGTTTTATTTTTGATTTAAATGCCGTGCAATTTATTTTACGTACGGCCGAAGAAAAATAAAATTTGTTATTGATAAAGTACTTTTTATCTTATAGTTCTTGTAATTTATGCAAAATATATAAATATTATTATTTTTGTGAATTTTGTATAAATTGTGTGAAACATGAGATAATTATTGTTTTATTACTCTAAGTTCCTTGGATACTTTGCTGAATGCTTAAATTTTAAAGTATAACTACATATCCCTTAAGAAGAAGGCACTGTAGCCAGTATAGTAAAAGTCTGATAACGCGGGAATATTTGAAAATTCTTACAAATTGGGGGGGGGAACAGTCGTGGAAGAGTTAAGTAACGACATCATAATTCAAGGATATTTTTAATTTGTATGTAGCAAAAGAATAAAGAATAAAAGAAAATTCGATCAAGAGAACTTGACGTCAGGCTGGTGAAATACTACATTTGTAAAATTTGCTAAAATGTAAAAAAATGTAATATTGAATAAATAATAAATATTCATATTCTGCTGATATTTTTCGGATTCTTTTTTAAAGAGCGAAGCTGTGAAGCAAGTGAACATTCGAACTTCTTAAGAAAAGACTTCATGCATGGATATAATAGTGATTTCTAAGTAAAAAGCGATTAAATACAATTAAAGGATGAATAAATTTATTTACTAATAAGTTTACTCATTAAGCATGTTAGGTTATTTTGAGTTTGAGGGGAAAAAAAACATAAGGATTTTCTGCCTAAGGATAGGGATGCCTTCGTGGAGGATTTTTTAAAGGAAGTTTACTCATATTCAAATTAAATATGGAAAAACCACATGCGTTCAGTGCGTGCGCCTGGTTTCGAACCCAGGACGACCTACCAACAATCATCATTCTTTAACCGCTCGTCACTTTTGGGGCCATTAAATATATTTGCAGAATTATTTTATCCAATGTCTTCAATATACTCAGTGTATGAAAAAAAGTGTTTATGACGTTATACCATTCAAGTTCAATGATTTGCCATATTTGATAATCAAGCATCGCTGAAGTCCCGAACATGCTGAATTATTGGACATTTACTACATATATTATATAATCTGGCACAATTTGCAGGATCGGCGGTTTGTTCGTTCTCTTTGAGCAGAATCAAATCATTTTTATCCTTCTTTAGTTTTTTGATTCATTTGAATCGTCTGAATCATCACTCGCATGTGTCGTGTAATACAATTTAGTTCTATTTATTTAACTTTCAGACTCTGGAATCTATTGTTACAAATTTTTTCCGAATGTTTTTGCTGCTTTTCATATTGGAAAAAGTCCCATTTTATTTTCTTCCCCGTTTGGTTAGAGACTGAATTTTATTATTTTCTGCCCAACTCTTTTATCTTTCCACCGACGTTAAATCACGTTATGCTTTTACGTATAGTGTCAGCGTGTTTGTTCGAGCAGTGGCAGCTCTATCAATTATGGTCGATGGTAGTGGTATATATTTGTCTTTCTGGACGTATTTTCTTCGATCTTCTTGTAAAGAGTTTCAGTCTAGATGCTCTCGAAGCAGAGGCAGTGTTTTTATATTTTGATCATTCCCCGCCTCGTTTTTATTTTTGAATTGACGTCGAAAGAAATTCATCGATTTCGTACGCAATCGATACGTCATAAGAAGCTTCTGAACGGCGTCATAAATTTCAGTCCATTGTCAGAAATTGTTTTGCTCTATGTTCATTGTAGATCATTGTTGATGTACTGCTCCCTTCTTTCTTTGGTACGAAACATCTCAAGCTAAGTGCATCATTAGTGGCTTATTTTTTATCTTCTATTCTTGTTACATGCCATGAATTGACATTTAGTGAGATTTATGGTTTTTTTTTTTTCACTTAAAAAAAAAAAAAAAAAAAAAAAGGGGGGGGGGGGTCTAAAAACTGCGTAAGCAAAGTTTTGAAGCATTAAGTTGTTCGTAAATTGGTGTTTGCCACTAAAATTTTTAAGTACTCGAGTGAACTATGCCGGTAAAAAAGTTTCAGCAATACATTTAATTAATTAATTAATTAATTTAATTTATTTGTGAGTTAAGCGTGTAGTATTTCTTATAATATCGCATATATTTTGAGCATTTTGGGATTAATCCTTAAATGCAGGTTTATTACAGACCTGCAAGAAACGAAGCAAAAGCCAGTAACACTTTGATAGTGATGGCTAGCAGAAATTAAATTAAGATTATTTAATTTAGGCTAAGTATACGAGGGCTACATGCCACCATCATCTCGACACTCAATTAAAACTGATCGAAGATGATATAAGTGATAATCATAATGTTGCAATTGTAAAAGCCACCGTAAAGATTTTTTTCATTTTATTTTTTTCTTTCTTTTTATATAAAATAGATATATTTTGAATTATTTAAAATTCATTCAAATGATAATTAATATTCCTTTGCTAATATTCCTACAGGCCTAATCGCTATAGAGGACATAAAAGGGAAAAAAAGATGCAAGGTTAAAAAATCTGAAAGGATTCAGATTTTAAAATCCCATGAGAAGGATTTTTTAAGACTTTTACATTCTTGCTGAGCTCGCCATTTATCACTTTGCTCTTGAACTATTCTTTTCTTCCCTGTTGACTTTTCGTTTTTTTTTTTAATGAAATTTGTTATTTAAATTATGAAATACATTCGTTTCCGAGAAAAGGATCCGTTTTGAAAAGTGTCAGACACATCAAGTGTATCGGCAGCTGATTGACAGTCGTAGCCAAACTGATGGAAATGTTCTTCGTATCTCCGACAATACCGTACTATCTCTGCCGAGTTCTTGACATGTAGTTCTTGAAAAAGTCTCTGCATGAAAGGTAGTCTACACGAAACTAATTTCTTTTCCAAAGGACAAACCTCCTTTAAGCAGTTGGATATTTTAGGAGATTTTAAGCCATTACTCATAACTAACATAGGAATTCTGAGATTTAAAATTGATTAGAAGTTATAAGCGTTATATGGTTATGGAAATTATAGTTATAGTTAGCGTTATGGAAGTTATAAACGTTATCATCCGAAAAGCAAATATTTAACGACGTGATACTTTTTAGAGTTATTTGAAAAAGATACACAAAGTGAGTATGCATACTACTATGATTTACAATGAGAAAAGATAATTATGATAATAAATAAAAATTATAAATTAAGTTAGTAAATATAAATAATTGTTATGGATTAATTTTAATGATTAATAATTAAAATAAGTGTTCTAAATAAAAATATTAATTCCATCTGCATTGTCGTTTCTCTTCAGTACTTGTAATATTGGGACAGTGGAATGGGTTGCTGCATTTTTGATTTCGTACTGCAAATTAGACTTCACGTTTCCTTTGCATCCATATCTTTTAAAATCGTAAAAACAACCTTGTATTTAGCGTAAGTATATTGAAACACTCAATCGATTTCGAGGGCAGCTAAAGGTCCCTCCTCATCAGGAGAAAGAAATACCTAGAAAGAAGAAAAATAAAGGGGAAGGAGTTTCAGAAACACGTGGTCCTTATCAGCACCGCACGTGGTTATAATCGGATTTTTAATCAGAGTTACACTGGCCGCCTACTTTTACTGAGCCAGGCTATCTGATCAAGCATGTAACACAAAGGACCAGTAAATTAGCGAAGTTAAAAATAGGGAGCGAGGGGCAACTGCACCTTCACGCTCAAAATCTGAACTTCGAATAATGATTAATTCGATTCGATTAATCGATTCGAATAATCATGATCATTATTTCGATTATATTATTATATTGTTTTTACGATTTTAATTGTCACATTAGCGCGTTTCTCTTCTAGTCCATATCTTTTACCTTCTCTTCGTACCCAACTTATGCCGGTCTTCGTATTTTCTATGTACACGATGAACAACATCGTGTACATAGAAAATACGAATATATCCATAAATTACCAAACAAGGTTCTTCATTTATAGCAGTTCAAGAGACTCCATCATGAATTACTGCAAACTTGCATTTTTAAGAGAATGACTTTGTTTCAAATCGCTTTCAGATCATTGACTAAGTTGTTCGTGTTGAATTGCATGGAAGAAATTGAAAGAAAGAAGAAAAAGAAAGAAAGGCTGCCAGAGTCTCAAGGAAGAAGTTAAGAAGTCAAGAAACTTGGACTTCTATTTCCACCCTAATTTTGACGGAGAGCACACCAAGGGTGGTCCGAGGGTCTCTCACTCTTACTACCAATCCACATGAGAGGACTTTAGGCTCGCCATGTATTTAGAGTGTTCCCATGCCGCAAAGACACAATACATTTACAAGCATCCATGCCTTCTTCGGGATTCGAACCTGGGCCCTTCTGTACCGCAGTAGGCTTTCCCTAATCACTATACTGTCTGGGCGGCATTGACTAAGTAACAGCTTAATTTGCATCAATACGCCGCATTTAGAATCTAATCTCGCCAGGTGAATATCTGACCAATTGTTAAAAAATTAATTTCCGAGGTTTTAAGGAAAGAATTTTTTTTACGATCCACCCCTCTCATTTCCTGCAATTCAGAAGGAGGATGAGAAGTGACCTGCAAGAGCATAATTGACCGCTATGCCCACAAATTTTGAGGTATCCGCAAAGTTCACGTAACTTTTAACTGGAATGTTTCGAGAGGCACACAAATCTTGCTCGCCTTTAGGCTAACAAGCTGCCTCAAAATAAATTTACCTTTTAGTGAATTTTATGTTTCTTATTAAAAAATTTTCAGTATATCATAATAAAATTAGAAGAAATAAATATATCTATGAGTTTATTTTATGCCATATTACGACGTTAACAATGCTTTTTTTTTTTTTTCTTTTTTGTTCTTTATCTAATATCAGATATTTCTACAACTAAGAGATTTACATTTGAAATTAATCTAACAACTGAAGCACGTAATGCAAATGTCCGGGTCTTCTCTAGCAGCTGTTCAAATAATACTATCAGTTTTTCTGTTTAAAAAAAAAAAAAAAAATTAAATATTTATTTTTATGTGTCTTATTGCGGCAAGCTTTATCTTGAACAACTTGTTATAGTTCAACAACATTTTTTCTTCTTTTTTTTAAATAATCTCCTTTTTGAATTTTAGTTTAGTTTGTCACTGAAGTGCATTCTATGCACTGTATACACAACCCTCCCGTTCACTCATATTTAGTAGTGTTCCTATATCCGCCGGTATTTCATTCGACGAGTAGCTGCGGATATGTGAAATCGCCAGTAACAGCGAACACTACATAAAACATGTACTCATACAGTGATATAAGCATGGTCAAGTTTAATGGATAAATTATGCATTTGTTTAAGATATTACTAAGACTAAATAAACGTCGGTAATAAAGTATATTGAAAAATATATTGCACAATATGATATGATAAAGTAATGCAAAAATGCAGGTTTGTTGCAAAAGATTCATCTTTTACGAAATCCTGTAATTTCTAGTATGTATGGAAGGTGTTCTTGAAAATCACATAATGGAGGAAAATATCTTTAAATTTTAATTCGCTTGTGCAAATTTTCTTGACGACATATCGTGTCGCACAGTGGTTCTCAAACTTTTTTGTCTCATGCACCCCTTTTACCATTGGCAGAGATTGCCCCCACCCTCCTTTCCAAAACTCGAAAAATACATGTACATTTTTGTAAATTTAGATTATTTTTTAATGTGTTTTATAAATAAATTTTAAAAAATTGATAAATGTTAAAATTTGAATAAAAATGGGTTCTTTATTCATAAATTAAAACTAAATACTTAAAACGTAAAAGAAGGCTGACCGCATGCACACCCTTGAAACTATAAAATTATTTCTCCAGGGAGAATTCCCACCTGGATTATTATTAAAATAAGACATTAGAGCAGGGTTTCTCGAACTTTTTAAATTTTATATCACATAAGTAAGGAAAATAAAAAATATTAAAACAAGATTTAAAAAAAAATAGCTGTTATTTAAAACTCATAAAATCATTAATGAATTGAAAGGAGAAAAAGAAAATGCAGTTTAATGGGGACAGTAGATTAAATAATTCTTATTATATAATTCATCTGCAATTTTATATCACGAATAGTAAAATCGTGGGGCGTTCGTGAGAAGTTTATAAAGATAATGGCTAATGCTTTTGACAGTGCAATTAATTGAAAAGCTTTCATTATTTAGGCACCCACGCTTTTATTATCCGTGATTAAAATGGCAAGTGAATTCTGAGAAGACAATTATTTAATCTATTTTTACTTTAAACTATATGATCGTTTATTTTTCTTCATTTATTTCATTAATTTTATATGAGCTTTAAATAAAACCCGATTTTTTAAAAACCTTTTTTTAAAATACTTTTTATTTTGATCTTTTAGTGTAAACGACACATTCTTAATCAAATTAATCAGATGAAAATTGTTTGTCAACAATCACTCTCTACGTGTTCTGTTACGTGTCTTATAGCGATTTTACCAAAACAAATCAGAAATTACATAAAAATTCTCATGAGAACTTCATTTAACATATCTGCAAAGAAGCGATAAAAATCATGTGACGTAATGACGTCATAATCTTGAAAATAACGTGTAAGCGATGTGATTGATGGCTTGGAAAAACCGATTCTCCCTTTTCTGTTTGAGACTGCAGCATATTTTTTTTTAAAATGTAGAAAATCACACAGTTAATATATATATATATTTTTTATATTTAATTCTTGTTTTAAAAGAAGGCGAAGTGGTTTCTTCTGTAATCAGTTAAAATTTCAAAAGTATATGTTCGATGCATTTTTAGATATTGAAATTTTAAAATCATAGATGTCAAAAATGGTCGGAAAAACTCAATGGTTTTTGAAAATTCGCCAGGAATTAAGTTGCAATCAATTTCTAGAGTTCTAATTCTTAAACTAGTAACTGCTTACCTCTAAATTCTTTCAGGTATTAAACTAGAATCTGTGTACCAAAATAAACTTTCAGTTTCTTTTTAATCTTATATATATTTTTTAAATTATTAAGTTTTAAACTCTACGAAATTTCTGAAGGTTGAACATTTTTAACTGTTATACCGATTTATGAAATTAACGTATTTCTCATAACCATTAGAATAAGTTCCCCCAATATTATCGTTTCTTCATTTCATTAAATTTAATGCTGATATTATATTTCGAGTTTATACTGATACAATTTTTTTTTTTTTTTTTTTTTTTTTTTTTTAACTACCCGATTTTCTAAATTGATACAGTTCGCGACTGTCAGTTGTATTAATTTAGAAAATTCTACGACTCGTAAATCTGCCGTACCATGATAAGGGAGCAATCTGTTCGGGTATGGATTTATGTACAGGTTAATAACCTGTAGCTGAAACTGTAATCCATCTGTAGCAAATCAGCAGAAATTTATGTATGTTATCTGTGTACGCATATATGGCTGTGAGAAAAACCTAAAAATATTTTTACCTTGACCTCACCACTGCTTATTTTCAGCCTTGAATTTATTTAGTCAGGTTTTTATGTCGTATTTTTTAACTGTTGCAAATCTCAACCGTACGCCTGCGGGCGCTATGGCGGCTGTCGGTTTTTTTTTTTGTATGTGCCTATTGTTGTTTAACATGAAGTGAGAAATTTGTTGGTTTAATTTTTTTAATAAAAATGGTGCGCCATTCCTTTAATGTCTTTCTGTAGTCGTAATTTCAAATAAAATACAATTAAAAAAAAGTTTTTATAGAATAAACTTTTATTTAAAATGAATATGATAATTAATGCGCTAAAAGGATAAAAATAGGTTATTATATAGTCTAATGGAATAATAGATTAAATAATTCTGTTTACAGAATTCATCTGCGATTTTATATCGCGAATAATAAAAGTTTGTGGTGCCTAAATAACGAAATCTATTAATTTAATTGCGTTTTCAAATATATAAGCTATTGTTTTATTAAATTTTCCGTTAATTTAATTGCATTGCAAAATGTATAAGCCATTATCTTTTTTAATTTACTATGGGCGTCTCACGCTTTTTATTAGCGATATAGAATTATAGATGAATTCTGTAAATATAATTATAATTAAACTAAATTCGAAATCTACTAAATATTTGCTACAAGCTAATAATTTGTTCGCTTACTAAGTAGCTTGAAAAGTTTCGTTCTCAAAATTAAAAAAAATTGTTTACTTTCTGATTTGCAGTTCATCCAGATATAATTCAGAAATGCGGCTTCGTCGATAATTCTTTCGTCTGCTGCTCCTTCTACCAAATTTTGTTCCTACCAATAAAATTAATTATTATCTTGTAAATTCTCAGGTTATTTTGAAGCAGAAAACATGAAAAATTAGCAGTGCCCTCGCTAGGACGCGAACCTGGACCTCTCGAATACGCTCCGAGCGTGCTACTGTTACACCACGAAGTCATGCTTGAAGGAGGGAGAAAATACCTTATATAATACTCCTTTTAAAGGTGATTGAGGAGAAACCCAATCTCCAAATTTTTTTTTTTTTTTTTTTTTTTTAAGTTCGGGCGGCAGTGTAGAGTTATTAGAATTTTTTCGATGTCAGGAAGAAATGCCCTCACCGAGACTCGAACCTTGACCTCTCGAATACGCGCCGAATGTGCAACCTTTACGCCACGAAGGCCTATTTATTTTCTTTTTTAATGTTAGGTAAACTTTCATTATAGATTTGATGAAAATTCGCCCACCAGCGGCCGAGCGGTAAAGTCGCTGAACACTGGTAGTTCGGTCCGAGGTTCGAATCCCGCGAAGGGGCTGGCTGCATGGGCGTTTTCGTGGTTTTCCCATGTGTAACGTGTATACGAGCCAGTTTCCCTTAGAAAGTCCTCCACGAAGGCTTCCCTCCCGTTAGGCAGATAGCCCTCGAGGCTTTGCCATAATCACACACACACACACACACATTGAGGAAAATTCATGTACGCACCCACGTATACTAATGACATACATAAAGCTGCATTAAACTAGTATCGCTTGTCTGATATTACTACTTGAAATTGGAACTTTGCTAATTTAACGTTACTGGACATTAATGTTACTTAAGAGTATCGCTTGTCTGATATTACTACTTGAAATTGGAACTTTGCTAATTTAATGTTACTGGACATTAATGTTACTTAAGAAGATTTACGGAAACTCAGTTAATACAAGCTGTTTAAACTAGTTTCGTAATATAAACTAGTTTTACTGCACTAAACTAAAACAACTAACTACGAGTACTAAACTGGTGCTAGATATACATTTTCTTTCCTCCATATTTTTACTGAAGTAAAGATTCTGATTAAGTGAGAGGGTTTGTTTACTGTAATCACGGCTAAGTGTCGAGAAAAATGCAAGTCAAATGGCTGTTCCTCGCTTTACCGTTTTAATCGAGTTTATACATACATTGTAAGATTATAATTTTAATCAATTCTTAAAATTCTGTCTTATATCTTTCAATTTTAAATTTCTCTCTGTTTAGTCGCTCTTCTATCTCCGTCTTCCGTCATTCATTTATTGATTGCTTGCCCTTTTAAGAACTCTTAGTAACTTCGAGTAAATTCTCAAGCTTTTGTCCAGTAATATTAAATCGGTCCAGTTATAAATAGTTATATTAAAGGGATACACTAGACCCCTCTGGGACAAAATAAAGGAAATACTCAGAAAGTAAATCGCAAGTTAAAAACATTGTTTTTTTCTCTTTCGCCGCTAACTTAATAGCTTGAAAACTTGTATAGTATTTAACTGAAGTGATCTACCTTTAAGATGCTTGTCTACATGTTTTTATACTAATTATCTGAGATATGGATATGTGTCGAAGGAATACAATGATGTAAGGCGTAACAGTATTGTTTACAATGTCAAGAGATGAATGATACTTAAGGTGCTAAAAGTGGAAACTATATTTTATGCATATTTCTGTATAATAGAATTCCATTTATCAACTAATTGCTGTAAAGCAATTGTGGATAAACTTTTCTTCGTATAACACATGACTAGGTTGGCTTGTTTTTATTAAAAATTGTAATGACATTTTTGTGCTCATCATTTTCGAATCTCGTGTTTTTAGTCCAAGGGGGCAATTTGCCTTGAAAGACTATTTATTTCGTTTTGGCATTTTGCGTTGAAAACTTTAAAAGGCTTATCACTTTTCAAATCGTTGCCACCCTATATTATCGCCTTGTCTTATATTTAAAGAAATTAAATAATGAAGAATGTGCATAAATGTATGTTTCTGGCATTGCGATAAAACAACGATACCTAGAGCCATCAAAATTTGAATAATGTAATCTTCCATAGAATATGGGCATGTGGAAGCCTAAATTTGAATTTGAAATTTGTTTTATTATTGATTTCAGATTTTGTAACACTTCAACGAATTTTTGATTAAAAAACTAAATTTTTTTAAGCGAGCAATGGCAACACTATACGGAAAAAAAAAAAAAGAGAGAGAGAGAGAGAGAGAGAGCATTTTTATCACCAGCCCACGAAACTCTGTATCGGAAATTCTAAAGATATGCTCATTTTAAAATTAATTTGCGATAGTGCTGTTGGAACTCAATTTTGTAGTTGGAGTACGTAGAATATGGTATTTAATAAATAAAGGAAACGCACAAAACGTTAAAAAAAAAACGCCCCTTTGGACGTAATTTAAAATCTGAAACCTTACATATTTTTTTAAATATTTTGATATCAAATAAATCTTAAAATTTTCCTGTAAAAAATTATTTAAAAAAAAATTTAAATTACATCAAAAAAGTACCATATTTAAGAAAAGAAAAGAAAGAAAGGAAAAAATTAAAAAAAAGAAAATGGATATAAATAATTTCTTATAATGCAGTTTTTGGAAACAATGAACATTAATTTTAGAAAAATATTACAAAATCTTACATTTTTTTACGTAATACAGAGAATATTAAAAAAAGGTTCTGTACCAAATGAGTAATATATGGCGTTAGAAATCTTTTTTTAAATTATGATAATGCTACATGTATTATAATTTACATTAGTTATATATAGCGTCAAAAACATCTTTTATAAATTACGACGATGCTACATGTATTTTAATTTACATTATTATAAAGATACATGAAGCATCTTATATTTTGTCGAGTGGCAATTTAAGTTCCTTCTAAGCTACGCTTGCACTAATTTTTCGAAAATTGCTCAAGCATTTTTGTATCCTGCACACAATAGGCTTGTTCACCACTTTTTTTTTAATTTCATTTTATAAAAGAATGCATCTAAAAATGGCAAACATCCAAATTTCACACGAAAAAAAGAAAACTTTAGTGGGTCAAAAAGCTTTTTGAAATCGGCCTTTGACATTTAAAGGTATTTAAATGTAAGATTATTTATTAAAAAAAATTGACTTTAAACACAGGCTCACCCCCCCGTCACACTTGCAGATTTTTACATATGTTTTGAACATTTTTGCTCCCATATACTTTTGCACCACTCAGTCAGAGAAAAAAATTAGAGTTAACGTTGGTGGAAGCGCTCTAAGAAACTGGGTATAACGTATGGAGGATAAATTGAAAACTGTATATTTTGCGCAATGGCAACACTTGCCAAATTATTATGGTTATTGGAATAGGGCAAAGCATACGAGGGCTGTCTGGCGAAGGGGAGGAATGCCTTTATGGAAGACTTTCTAAAGGAAACTAGCTCATCACTTGCCAAGGCGGAGGAATGATATTATGTGAGTGATATCATATCGTAACGAAATTTAGCGTAAAATATCAACGATCCAAAAATTTAGAAAAAACTTTATTTAGAGCGAAACTTTCTAATGTCAGAAGGATGTTAAATTTTTACGCCAGGATTTAGATAAGAGTCATATATCGACTTTTCTTTCGGCAATTGGTATGGGAATAAACTGAGCTATTCGTTAGAAAAGGGTAAAAATTCACTTGGGTGTACTTGAAAGATGTTATCTGATTAGTTTATTGAAATTTTTGATTCTTCTGTGTTTGGTACTGTTGTGTCCTCCCATTTACGTTATAAAATATTTATTTTTGAATGATCAGAAAATACTGGATGGACGTTTCTTTTAGGAAGAAGTGAAAATAACTGGTTTTCGACCATAGGTACCTTAGTATTAAAGGTTCAGTATCTTGTTATTAATCCAAATTCTTGTTTTTCTTGGCACTTTTAAATATAATTGATATAACATTCGTTAATTATGCTTTATTTTTTCCAACAGTAAGGGCAGGACTAATTTTATTGTTGTATGATTAGTGTCTGGGTTTTGAACGGATTCAGTCTTAATGCATTTTATTTTTTAGTTAAACGGGGTTGTATTAAATTAAGGTCATAAATATGCCACAGCTGGACAGTATTAACAAATTATGTAAACTACGAATACAGAAGGTGTGACTGGCAACAAGTTGCATAATTTAACTGGTTGGAAAACTATCTAAAAATATTAAAAAGAATATATTTTAAGCGCTTAATAATTATCTAAATTGAGCCGGTTACAAGCACTGTGTCATTTAGAAGTAAGTCAAATGTAGTTTATCTGTTTGTTTCGTATTTTAAAACGGAAATAAAAGGGATGAGTTGGTTTTCCTGCTGCTTTATCCGTTCAAAAGATATTTGTCTTGGACCATCAGTGATTCACTGGATCGTGAAAGGAGATTGAACTTGTGTAACAGATTGGTTTTCAGGTAAATCACGTAGAATGCATATCTTTCTATTTATCCTTGTTGGTTCAAGGTAACGGTTACAGCATTTAGTTAAAGGTGCAATTTCGTAATTCTGATACTTTTGCAGATCACGATTAAATCTCTTCGCGATGTCCGTGCCAGGAAATTTAAAAGCACAGGCATCCGTTGTTGATCAGAAAAAAGGTATCTCCTTTGTTCTCGCTTATTTTCCGTGTTCTTTTTAAAGCTTGTTCGCTGTACTTAGTATTTAAATTTGGCTTCGCAGCAACTATCATTTTCGTAAAACCATTATGAAAGGGGGAGCGGGACTATTTTTCTGATATGATTTCTGACCCTGATTTGCAGTTTATTGATATTTAGAAAGTGCTTATTAATACTAAAATGCGTTCCCTGATTGGTGTGGTAGTTAGCGTTGCTGGCTGCCATATCGTTGGACCCCGAGCTCGAATTTCGGAGAAAGCTTGGATGCTTCTAAGTGTGCAGTGCCTTTACTGCTGGGTACGCTTAACATAAACGGCGAGCCGAAAGTCCCGTCCGAGTGGTTTGGTAACTGGGGAAGACGGATGGGAGACTCTTGGACCCGTCTCTCGGGGTATTCTCTTTTAAAATTGCGATATAGCTGGATAAAGTTGTACTACTAGCCGCGATATTTAATGTCAGACGAGTGAGAAAAGTCCCAATAGCAAATACAAAAATGCTATTTATTTATTTAAAGTTTTTATTGCCGAAAAGAACGCCATCCTAATATGTTTCATTTTCCAATCTGAGGAAGACAATTTGCCTGAACACTCGTGATTCAATTCGAGTTTGAATCCCTGGTTTACGGGATTACTGCATGGATGTGTTCATGGTTTTCTCCATGTCTAAAATGTAAATACGAGGCAGTTTAAGGAACTCCTCCACGAAAGACATCCCTTTCCCTACCCTGATAGCCCTTGCGTCTTTGTTTGAAACACTTAAATAAACGACGCTTCCAATCTAGTAATCACATACAGATTTATAGACATTGCTATTGCTTTTATTTGTGGATTTTAAAATTATATCTCACGTTATAATGCTTAATTTATAATTTTCTGACTCCAAAATTAATCTGTTGGTTGATTTTTCTTAGCCGTTAGCCTAAATTGTTCAATAATATGCTATATATCAAACACGTGCTACTTAAATATGACGTTGTTTCACATATTTTAGTATTTGAGCACGTTAATATGGTATTTGTTTGGCTACATTTTTAATATCTGTCAACTTCTCATATTTCAGAACTTAATATAAAATCTTCAGTGCATGAACAATTTAAGTTACAAGAACTCTGTTAACAAAATTTGTTACGCAGCTATCAAACGTTTTTTTTTTTTTTTTTTTTTTTTAAAGATTGAAATCAAAATTAATATAAAGGCTGTAAGGTATATTTTAATTTTGTAACAGTTATTTTAATTTAATTGTGCTGTCTTGTCGGTTCTTGTTTCAACTTACAACTCCCTACCAGAATGAGATTTTAGAATCGCGTTAAATGCAAATGAGTAAGAAGTAGTATTTAAGGAAGGTTCAACTTCCTTACGAGAGAGAAAGAGAGCCAAGAATCCTAGTAGCGCGTGTTTGTCTCCGGGCTAAGTCTCTCAAGAAGCGATTACGCTCGGCCGTATATTACGTGCCTTTTGATATTCACCAGCTAGTTTAAATTAAGGGCTAACTACGTTAGATTTGTGTTAGATTCGACTGAGTGTCTTAGTTAGTTATAGTTAGTTCTTATCTTGATTTCAAGCCCGAGTGGAGGCTTTCTTGTAAGCCCGAATAAGGGGCCAACTGTTCATTATTTTGAGTGAAATAAAGCGTAGTTAACCCTTCTTGAGTTTACGATTTCTGTTATTTGAAGTAAGCGATAAGTCGCTTAATAGTTCACTTGGTTCCTCGAAATTCACTTTAGTAGAATAAGAATGAAGAATTTTACAACGTAAGTAAAGTTACTTCTCATTTCAGCCCTACCAGCCGGCGAGAATTTAAAGCCATAGAATTTTGATAGCTCGACTGGGTTCAAATCCCGGTGATGGGCTGATGAGACTTCCTGTGGTTTTTTTCCATGTATAATGTGAATATGAGCTAATTCGCTTTACGAAGTTGTCCACGAAGGTATCCTTTACATTAGATAGATAACCATTGTTCCATAGTCTAAATAATTCAAACTTTCAATTCAGTAATAATGTAAGGTAAATTGTAAAATTTATGCACAAAGTACGGTTACTACTAACAAATTTCTATATTTTTATACAAGTGATGTCAGTTTTTTTATGTCCAACAGAGCATTCTCCACCCTCCATTCTCTCTTCTTTTTAGTAGGTAATTGATTTTATCATTATTAATACAGCGCATATATTTACTGTCATGCTTTTACAGTTATTAATGCTATTACCGTACATTGTAAGGTATTAAGTTTATAATGTCTTTGGGAATAACATTTTGTTTCTTATGTGCAAGTAACATTGAGTAAGAATTTGGATAGAGTGCAAAATTACCATCTTTCTGACTTCAAACTGTCAGGAACTTCGTCATATTGTCAATGCAAAGGAAGCGCGCTATATATTTAACGAAGATTGTTATAATCATAGTCTACGTCTCAAAATTCTAGTTTAACAATGAATAAAATAATTCCTTTCATTTCAGGCCCTACCGAGCGGTAAAGTCAATGAATTTTGGTAGTTCGACCGGGTTCAAATCCTGGTGAATGGGCTGGTAAATGATCTTTCATCTATCGCATCGTATTTATAAACTGGACATAAGATTTATTGGTTGAATTATTAGTTTTTTCTTATTTTATTAATATTTTCTTTCAAAAATGCATTTGTTAATTTTTTAACCCGAGTTCCTATTATTTCTATGTAATCGGACATCAGTCGCGAATATATTTTTCAAATCCTCAGTGAGAAAAATATAACGTCAGTAAACATTATGTGCAGATAATAAATGCAATTACAGAATACATGTCACAGAATACATGTGCCATACTGTGTGCGACAAATTAGAAATTAAAATATATTCTAATTATATTTTAAACTTAAATATTGTTTCCAACGCAGAGCAGTAAAATAAAGAATTGTAAAATTATTTTAAATTTAATTACTGTTGCCAACGCACGACAAATTGAGAGATTGTCGTACCTTTTTACTGTGAAAGTGAGCTGCATAGATATGTAAAATTGCTTAATTTAAATTCGAAATAGAATTGTAATAATCTTTCTTGTTTCACTCTCCATCTAAAACAAAGGTACTGCAATTTTTAAAGCTGCAGTAAAAGTTCTCTAGTTCTATTTTACAACAGAAATGGTTTGCGAAATGCTTAAGACAGGTGATATCGTAGCTGATAGAGGTTCTTGTAGCCTTATCAGCCTCGGATGGAAATGACTTTGTTGATGTCACGGTTTTTTCCGTAATTATATGTTCATGGTGATTCAAAAATATCTGGCAAAGTAAAAATGTAAAAGCTGGTAGAGTAGAGTGAAGTAAGCAGATTTTGTAGTGAAATTCATGTGCAGAAATGGGACCTGTAAGCACTGATACTGGCACAGAAGAAAGGTGTGAACAATGGGTAAGAAAGATAGGTTAAAAAAAAATTTTTTTTTGTAGTCATTCAGCTTTTGACAATAGTGATCATCAACAAGATTCACAATAAATTCGAAATGACGATTCATCATTCTAATAGGTAATCGTTGTCTCTATATCCTTTGAGCAGCTGCTCTGTTTACAGCCCCTTAGGTAAAATACATATCTGCGAGTTACGCTTTCGCGTAGTGATGCATGTTGCTGGAAAGTTGGATTTGGAATGATGATTTACGCCAGCGGACTGCTTTCACTGCCCTGTTTCAACACAGCACCCCATTAATGCGCCATTTCTGCATACGCAGACAGACATTTCATTATCTATATATATGGTAGGGTACGAACTGCGCCAAATTTGATCGAAAATCCCCGTCACCCTTTTATCTAATCCACGAACTGCGCGACGTTTCCTACCCCCTATTTCTTTCCCAAGAAGATTGGGTGCTACAAAAAGTCATTTATCGCCATTAATGGAACATTCTATTGAGACTGCAAGCCTTTATTTTCGTTTATCAATATTATAAAAATTGTGCATGCAAAACAAATATTAATTTAAAGTCTGGTGTGTGCTAAAGTAAAAATAAATTTCCTTTACACTCATTTTAAAGTTTTATGATGCTTAAAGGAACGATGAGCCAGATCTTTTTTATTCTCTGTAAGAATTAAAAACTTTCCAAGTTGTAGATTTTAGTCGCTGATATATATATATATATCAGTTTTGAATAGTAAAATTGATAGATTAATGACATACACAAAACTGAGCTCATACAAAACTCATAAAAAAATTATGAGCGTCAGCAGAATTTTCATAATTAACAAAACAAAACAAAACAAAACAAAAAAAAAAAAAAAAAAAAAAAAAAAAAAAATTCAAACTCCCTTATATTCATATCCTGTGATTTTCACTCTCCCTTTTAATCCATTCCTTTTTCACATATTGTTGCACTGTACTCAAGTTTGCATTGTATGTAGAATTTATATACTTTGTATTGTATTTATGCCAATTTATATTTAAATAATTTTTACGAATTCTTGCATCACAACTCTAGTTAACAGAAGATGTTTCTAACACCTTGGCAAAGCTTAATCTTCAGCATGTAGCTTATTTTCTAACCTAGTTTCAGGCTGAATTATTTGTAAAATTAATTACTTGAAATTATTTGTTAACAAAGATCGCTAAATAACGCTAATAAAATTTCTAATTGTTGTAATTTATAATGCAACGAGTTCATGGGATTTGTAATATAATTCATTTATAATTTTTTTAGCAGTATTCAAATTAATAACAGATACTGATAATGTTATACATTTATATTACAATGATTTAGATTGTCATTGCCTTCTTCACTCATGCTTTTATGCTACATTCCTAATATTTCATAATGGCATACAGGTAAGTTTAACTCATTCACTTAAACATGTAAATCTCTAATTCAGCCCACTTTTGTTCTTAACGTGTGCTGTATCTTTGTTCAGCCTAATTTCAAAAGGTCTTATGATCAAGCGGAAAAGTCACTAAACATTGGTAGTTGGACCCGAGTTTCTAGTCCCAGTGATGCCCCAGCTATGTCTTTTTTTCTACTTATTTACTGTATAAAAATGTAGCGTAAAAATTTCAGTTCATGAAGTAAAAATACTTTTTTAATTTATTCTTTAAAAATATTGCAAACATTTTCACCTTTACCTTAGCATATCTTTTTACAAATCCCCCTAATAAGAAAAAATAAGGAAAGAAATTAATTCGGTTTCGGTGATTGATACCTCGGTGCAAATTATATGTAACATTTTTCCAAAAGCATAGAGTTTATATGGATATTATCAATAAATTAAGGATTATTTCTCCATCTAATTTTCTTAACATGTTTATTGCAGAATTGTCTTTTCACACTGTAGCGCTTTTCACACTCTTGAGTTTTCTATAATCATTCAATTTCTCTAGCCATGGCAACTTTGCATACCTTCTGACAAGTAGTTATATTTTTAACCACTGTATTTTAATTCCTGTTGAATATCAGTACATTATTCACTTGTTTCACAAGTGCAACTTTTAGTTTAAACGCAAATCTACGTAAAATAGCATTAAAACTTCAGTTATGCGGAGCTCCTGATCGATTGCTTGTTTTAGATTGAATGAAATTAAGCTTAATGTTACTGTTAATTAGCTTGTTATTAATTTAATTATACGTTTCTAATTAATTATGTTCAGATATTTCCTAGTATATTACTCAAACTTTTGCATCCCAATTTTTAATTTTTGGTTAAAAAGTAAACTTTTATTTATTGAGAGGCCTGATTGATTAGATTGTGGTGTTGCGTCGCCCCAACTTGCCCGCAACAATAGTAGTGACTGCTATGAACTGGAAATTACACAAACTCTTAAGAAGGGTTTAACTCCCTTTTTATTCCACTTTAGAAGTTACAAATGCGTTCACTTGACGCTCACAAAGTATGCCGACCCGGCGGTTAAATAAAAATAAGAAAGTACAACTAAAAAGGAATAAATAAGAAGTCATTACCTACGAGGCTCTATAAACGTGACTAACTTAACCGCGTTAAGATAAGATACAGCTGAGATTTCAGCAAACTTTCTGAATAAGAAGTTGAAAGATTCAACTAACTGCCGAAGCAAGCACACAGGCCGAAACGCGCGGTTCTTAAATTTCTATCTAGCAACCTTCAAGCTCGTGAATCAAGAAAGCACACCTACAAACTCGTTTCCCTTCTATTTAACTCAAAAATACTTCCGCTGAAAATTTGAATAGTTTGCGCGTTCTACTAAAATTTACATACTCTGGCATTGGCAATTCCAGGGGAAAGTAAAGGCTTGACAGGAAAGATAGCTTAAATTTAAAATAAATGTTAGTTAAAATAAATATAAACCCTACAAGATTAATTTGCAGTATTGTTTATCTAATTCCTTTCTTCTAGATAAATTTTAGAAAAAAACTTCTTAGCATAATAATTTAAATTTATTTACAATTTATACGTCAGTGTTCCAAATGCATAGTAATGTTGTTATAATAGATTTCATGCTAAGCTTTTTTTAAATTTAATTTCTGCAAACATTTACATGATTACTTTAATTAACAAAAAATATTTTTAGCACACTTTAACACACTTGGATATGAAATAATTTTTTGCACGCTAGTGAACTCTATTAAATTTTCCAGTCTAGTTCAGACATCTTGACTATTATTGATGTAATTTATTACTAATATAATTTGTATGCTTTATAATTATTTAATTTATGATATTATTATAATAAATGAAAGATGTTTGTAATGCTAATATGTATGCATACATGTTTACCAATACCTTTTATTTTCTTTGTTAGCTCTCGCATTTATTACTGTTATTCAAGTAATTAGCCTGCTTGTTAGATATTTTTTACTTGTTCTTGTGATATATAATTCTGTTTATTTATTTTTATTTTCCTTTTGGCTACAATTGGCTTCGAAAAGTTAAATTGTAACCCTGTAGGCAGCAGGGGGAAGAAATTTTGATTGGCGCAGTTGGACTATATCTCGACCCGGGGGGATTTTCATTAGCGCAGTTGGAATACACCCATATATATGTATATATATTTTTCCGATCTCCTTAACCTGTCTTTCCATTTTTCCAGATATTTTAGTATTACCCTGTGTGTATGTGTGTGTGAGTGTATTTATATATTATACGAATTTAAACAAATTTAAATTTAAATTTTAACAAACACGTATAAAAGAAAAAAGAGAAAAAGCAAATTTAAAGAAAAAAAAATTTAAAAATTTAAAAAAATGTGCAAACATATAAAAGATTTAATTCTCGAACTAATCTACAATATCATTTAAATTCAGAAGCATAAGCAAATCAAGTGCAAAACCAATCCATGAAAATAAATTCACTAATTTAACAATTTAAAAGTAATCCAAACAAGTTTTTTAAAAATACATAAGTGAATGACTGTTCAGTAGGCAGGAGACAGACTTTTCAAGGGGAAGTTGCCTCCAAACCTAACTCTCCAATCATTCAATTCGTGTTTCGTCATTCATGCAGGCAAGGGTAAAAGTAAAAATCAAAAGTAAAAAGTGAAAAATGTCCAAAAAGAAATACCAATAAAGTGGTACCCTTAGAAATTAGCATTTAAGAATTAAAGTTCTAAAAGGAAAATACTAATGAAGTCTTTTTGAGAAACAAGCAAGTAAAGTCAAGTATTAAATTAAACTTTTTTTTTAAAAAATTAAATTAAAAAAAATTAATTCTTTATAAAAAATAATCTAGAAACCAATGTATTTTAGAAACCCTTGTCTACAGAAACCTCCCCGACACGAATATGCATATCAATAAAAAGAAACTAAAAAAGAACTAGACATAATCCATAAAAACCAATAAGAAACAAAAAGAACTAATTTACAATTTTTAAAAACAAATGTATACTTAAAAATATAATTTAATATTTAGAAAATACTTAAATACTACATAAAAAATTTTAAAAAATACTTAAAGCAAATAAATAGTAAGTCTTAATTCTAACTTACCTACTATATGAGTGTTGGGGTCTGCAAAAATGTTTTTAAAGAGAAGTAAGTGTGTTCTTCAAATTAATTATATAGATGGCGCTTATGTAGGTAAAGTTGAGTGTCAAGCTGCTATCTTTGTTATATTAAATTTTTTTTGCAAACATTAATATTAAAGTATATAAAAATAAATAAATCTAGAAAAAATTAAATAAAAATTAAAAATCCTAAAGGTATGTAATTATCAATTATTTAGGGAGTTAAGTAGCTGATCCAAACAAGAGATGTAAGTGTTTGAAGTAAAATAAAGTTAAGTGGTATTGTGAATTAAAAAATATAAACTGTTTGTAATGTGAAATGAGTGTTCTGTTGAAAAATTGTGTAAATATTGTAAATAACGTTAAGTGAAAACATTTTTTGTGTGAAAATTGCAAATAATTAAAGTAATTAAGTAAAACTGAAATGTTTTAAAATTTAAGTTTTAAAGTAAAATTAAAAATGTCAAAAAATTTTCCAAAATTTTCTGAAAAAGTCCTTAAAAAACTTCTTTAAAATTCCCAGAAATTTCCCAAAAATTTCTTAAGGAAGTTAATTAAAAGTTAATTAAAGGTTATTTAATGAAAGAAAATATTAAAAGTTTAATGAACTTGATTTCAATTGGTATATCAAAACTTAACTAAATACTGGCTAAAGTATGGAAAATTAGAAGAAGATTAAAATCTTCACTCAATTCGGGCTACTCGAGCTTATTTAACGAATACTCCGCTAGAAGTGATAGACCAGTGCTCTGCATTTTAGTGAACCCGTACAAATAACATACACAAGCCTTAATCCCGAGAGTGTACACTATTGAGAGGTTCGACTGTGTTTTGTAAAGGCGACACAAGACTAATTGCTGTTTACATATATAGTCTGTAGAATGATTACAATGCTCAGTATTCATTTTGACTTAACATAATATTTAGGGTAGGGTACGAACTGCGCCGAATTTGATCGAAAATCCCCGTACCCCTCTTTTCTAATGCACGAACTGCGCGACGTTTCCTGTCCCCATTTCTTTCCAGAAAGATTGGGTGCTACAAAAAGTCGTTTATCGCCATTAATGGGACATTCTGTTGAGACTGCAAGCCTTTATTTTCGTTTATCAATATTGTAAAAACAGTGCATGTAAAACGAATATTAATTTAAATTCTGGCGTGTGCTAAAAAATAAATTTCTTTTACACTCATTTTAAAGTTTTATGATGCTTAAAGGAATGATGAGCCAGATCTTTTTTATTCTCTGTAAGAACTAAAAACTTTCCAAGTTGTAGATTTTAGTCGCTGATATAGATATATATATATATATCTATATCAGTTTTGAATAGTAAAATTGATAGATTAATGACATACACAGAACTGATACATAAACAACGTATCAAATATCGGATTTGTAGCTCACCTTAAACAAGTTTCTTGTCTAGATAAATATTAACAAATCTTCTTACATAGCAGAATGCTAATTCAGAAGTCAAACAACAAAAATCAGCGTTATACCTACAAAATTTTCACAGGACTAGTTTCGATGGTTTTTACCGAACCATCATCTTCAGCTGCAAAACCGCAAATGAACAAGATAGGAAATAATGATTAGATAAGATAAGAAAGCCTGGACAAGAATAAGCAAGTGGCGCCATCTGTTGGCGAAACCAGAACTAAAACATAATTTCTCTAAAAGCCAAAGGCAAATTTGGATTGGAATTAGGATCGTTAACTAGAACAGAAAGATTTTTATGAATGTGAAATGCCTCTAGAAAATCCAGTTCTCCAATGGAAGATGTTTTTTGAATAATTTTGGCAGCAGAAAAAATTGAAAATGTGATTTTCGGACCAACAATGTTGAGCAACAGAAGACCTCTGTGTTTCCTTTTTTCTAACATATGCCTCATGTTCTTTGAGGCTCTCTTAGTTTGGCCAATGTAAATTAAACCACACTGGCAAGGAATCCTATAAATACCCCAGGAATTCATATCCGGAATGGGGTCCTTGAGTATAGAAGTTGGAATTTTATTGATGGGAGAAAAAACAACCTGAAAGTTAAATTTCTGCAAAATATGTGCAACTTTATAGCTAATTGATGGAAAGAAGGGAATGACGACAGAATTTTTATAATCTCCTAAAATAAGAGTGTGGCTTTTAGTGTGTTGAGATGAGAATTTTTTAACTGCTTGATTAATAATGTTGGGTGAAAAGCCCCTGTCAATAGCTATTGCTTTTAAATAATTTAGTTCTTCATCAAGGGCTAGTTTGGAGGAGCAAACTTGAAGAGCACGGAAAACATAGGAATAAAATGAAGCTAACTTTTGTTTAGTCGGATGACATGATTTAAAGTGTGGTGGAAGGCAAACCGATGAAGGTTTACGGTTTTTGCTTTCTTTTTTGCACGTGGTGTGGCCGCCATTTTGTGATTGTAGGAGTTTCGGTGAGTACATTTTTGCAATTTTCAAGTTATGTTTATGTTTTGTACATTTGGATATTGTGCTTTGCTTGTCTGATTTCATGCATTTTGCTTACAAACGTTTTGTTTTCTATTCATTTCAGTGAGGGATTTTTCTGCTGTTTTGTGTGTACTTTATTATTGCTCAGTTAATTTAGTTTGATTTTCTGCATTGTTTATCATGCCTTAATCCGTTAATCGTTTCACTAAATTACGCCTGAAACGGCAAAAATTCCTGAATCATCTTGACTTTTTACTTAAATGTAAATGTAAAAAATTGATCCCCAATTTTATTCAAATCAAAACTAATCAAAAACTTTCGAGTCGCGTTTCAAGAATTCTGTTAAATTGCAAGCTTGCCTTACTTCGGTCCGTGATAAGGGATACACGTCAACAATTGTCCAAAGTTGAACATGAACTCTATAAGCTTCACCTGGAACTCGCTAAATCATATCCAAAATTCACTGGCCTTGAGCAAAAGTCTTGGTCTAGAACGGAGAATGCAGTTAACCGTCATAAAAACACCCTTGCAGTTAAATTCGAAAAACTTCTTTTACAGTCTTCCAGTTCAAGTACTTCAAAAAATCTTCCCATTGTAAACATCAAGCCAATAGTTAATATTTCTAATATTAGTCTTTCAGAAGAACAAGAGAGAATTCTAAAATATAATTTTAACTTCTCACAAACCTGTAAACCCTCGATTCCAAAGATTTTGGCTCCTATCGAAAAAGCTTTCAAGTTCAGTAAAGTTTCAGATTCACAGAAAGAAATGATTAGGCATCTTATCGCTCATAATGTGAAATTCAATAATAAACCTTTGAAACCAAATGTAACTGCGAGAGAAAGAGCTACAATGCGCGAAATTCATTCTAACCCGGATATTATCATTTCAAAGGCCGACAAAGGTGGCCAAATAGTCGTCATGGATAAGAACACTTACCTCGATGGTGTCACTAAACTCTTAAACGAAGGACCATATAATCCGATCCCTAAAGATCCTTCACCTTCGGACTTATCCAAAATAAAAACTGCGATCAAATCTTCGCAAATCATTTCAAGCAACTTAAAACATTCGCTTATCCCTTCTGTTGCGAATTGTGCCAGATTATATGCTCTTCCCAAAATTCATAAAAGTGGTATTCCTTTCCGCCCTATTGTATCAAATTTAGGTACTGCCTCGTATCCTTTAGCTAAATATTTAGTTTCTAGATTTTCCACTCTATTAGACAATAACATTTACACCATAAAAAATTCAATAGAGTTTGTAAAAAAGGTTAAAAACATTTCTCCTCGTAATTTACTCATGGTTTCTTTTGATGTAAAATCATTATTCACCAATGTCCCAGTGGAGGGTGCATTAAGATGTCTAGAAACCAGACTTCGCGAATTTCATTTCTCTTGCATCGAAATTGATGAGCTAATTTCTCTCACTCAACTCTGTTTGAAACAAACACATTTTGTTTTCCAAAATAAATATTACAAGCAAACTGAGGGATTAGCCATGGGAAGTCCCCTCAGTCCCATCCTGGCTGATATCTACATGCATTATTATGAATCAAAATTGTTTGAAACTTTAAACTTCCCGGCATGGTTCCGCTACGTAGAGGATACTTTTACCCTGTTTGAAGGTAATAAAGATGATTTAAATAAAGTTCTTTCAACAATGAATTCTATTGATCCTGCTATTCAGTTCACTTTTGAACTTGAGACTTGCAATTCTCTTCCGTTTCTCGACATTCTGGTCACACGTAACACATCCAACTTCAGTACTACAGTTTACCGTAAACCTTCATCGGTTTGCCTTCCACCACACTTTAAATCATGTCATCCGACTAAACAAAAGTTAGCTTCATTTTATTCCTATGTTGTCCGTGCTCTTCAAGTTTGCTCCTCCAAACTAGCCCTTGATGAAGAACTAAATTATTTAAAAGCGATAGCTATTGACAGGGGCTTTTCACCCAACATTATTAATCAAGCAGTTAAAAAATTCTCATCTCAACACACTAAAAGCCACACTCTTATTTTAGGAGATTATAAAAATTCTGTTGTCATTCCCTTCTTTCCATCAATTAGCTATAAAGTTGCACATATTTTGCAGAAATTTAACTTTCGGGTTGTTTTTTCTCCCATCAATAAAATTCCAACTTCTATACTCAAGGACCCCATTCCGGATATGAATTCCTGGGGTATTTATAGGATTCCTTGCCAGTGTGGTTTAATTTACATTGGCCAAACTAAGAGAGCCTTAAAATTTCGCGTCAAAGATCATGAGGCATATGTTAGAAAAAAGGAATACAGAGGTCTTCTGTTGCTCAACATTGTTGGTCCGAAAATCACACTTTCAATTTTTCTGCTGCCAAAATTATTCAAAAAACATCTTCCATTGGAGAACTGGATTTTCTAGAGGCATTTCACATTCATAAAAATCTTTCTGTTCTAGTTAACGATCCTAATTCCAATCCAAATTTGCCTTCGGCTTTTAGAGAAATTATGTTTTAGTTCTGGTTTCGCCAACAGATGGCGCCACTTGCTTATTCTTGTCCAGGCTTTCTTATCTTATCTAATCATTATTTCCTATCTTGTTCATTTGCGGTTTTGCAGCTGAAGATGATGGTTCGGTAAAAACCATCGAAACTAGTCCTGTGAAAATTTTGTAGGTATAACGCTGATTTTTGTTGTTTGACTTCTGAATTAGTATTTATTCGGCGTGTTATTGTGTCTTAATTAATAGCAGAATGGTTTTAACTTTCAAATTTACCATTTTAGGTAAACAGTTCTAATTTAATTATAAAAATTATCTTTATTAAATCTAAAAATTGGACTTCTTAAATCGTTCTAAATTCACACTAATATTATTGCAATATATTCCCGTATTAAACTTTCCATTTTTAATCATTGAAGTTATTTTAAGGTTATTTAAGTTTGTTACAAATTCCTTATTTTAATACTAGAAACGTTTAAATATTTATTCTGTTTTCCACTTGATGTACTTTGGCATACATTTAATTTCTAATGCACATTTAATTAATAAATTAATAATTATGAGCGTCAGAGCAGAATTTTCATAATTACCAAAAAAATTAAAAAAAAAAAAAATAAACTTCCTTATATTCATATCCTGGGATTTTCAGTTCCCTTTTAATTCATTCCTTTTTCACATATTGTTGCACTGTACTCAAGTTTTCATGCATGTAGAATTTATATACTTTGTATTGTATTTATCCCACTTTATATTTAAATGATAATTTTTACAAATTCTTGCATCACAACTCTACTTAACAGAAGATGTTTCTAACACCTTGGCAAAGCTTAATCTTCAGCATGTAGCTTATTTTCCAACTTAGTTTCAGGCTGAATTATTTGTAAAATTAATTACTTGAAATTATTTGTTAACAAAGATGGTCGCTAAATCACGCTAATAATATTTCTAACTGTTGTAATTTATAATGCAACGAGTTCATGTGATTTATAATGTAATTCATTTATAATTTTTTTCAGCAATATTGAAATTAATAGCAGATACTCATAATAATATACATTTAGATTAAAATGATTTAGATTGCCATTGCCTTCTTCACTCATGCTTTTATGCTACATTCCTAATATTTCATAATGGCATACAGGTAAGTTTAACTCATTCACTTAAACATGTAAATCTCTAATTCAGCCCACTTTTGTTCTTACGTGTGCTGTATCTTCTATTTTCTTTGATATATTGTTCAGCCTAATTTTAAAAGGTCTTGTGGAAAAGTCACTAAACATTGGTAGTTCGACCCGAGTTTCTAGTCCCAGTGATCCCCCAGCTCTTTCTTTCTTTCTTTCTTTCTTTTTTTTTTTTTTTTGTACTTATTTACTGTATAAAAATTTCAGTTCATGAAGTAAAAATACTTTTTTAATTTATTCTTTAAAAGTATTGCAAAAAGTTTTACCTTTACCTTAGCATATCTTTTTACAAATTCCTCTAATAAGAAAAATTAAGGAAAGAAATTAGCTCAGTTTCGGTGATTGATACCTCGGTGCAAATTATATGTAACATTTTTCCAAAAGCATAGAGTTTATATGGATATCAATAAATTAAGGATTATTTTTCCATCTAATTTTTTTAACATGTTTATTCCAGAATTTTCTTTTCACAATGTAGCGCTTAACTTTATGAGTTTTCTATAATCATTCAATTTCTCTAGCCATGGCAACTTTGCATACCTTCTGACAAGTTGTTATATTTTTAACCACTGTATTTTAATTCCTGTTGGCTATCAGTACATTATTCACTTGTTTTACAAGTGCAACTTTTATTTTATACGCAAATCTACGTAAAATAGCATTAAAACTTCAGTTATGCGGAGCTCCTGATCGATTGCTTGTTTTAGATTGAATGAAATTAAGCTTATTGTTACTGTTAATTAGCTTGTTATTAATTTAATTGTATGTTTCTTACTAATTATATGTTCAGATATTTTTAAGTATATTACACAAACTTTTGCATCTTAATTTTTAGTTTTTGGTTAAAAAAATGAGCTTTTATTTATTGAGAGGCCTGATTGATTATATTAATTTGCAGTACAGTTTATCTAATTCTTTTCTTCTAGATAAATTTTAGAAAAACTTCTTAGCATAATAATTTAAATTTATTTACAATTTATACGTCAGTGATCCAAACGCATAATAATGTTGTTATAATAGATTTCATGCTAAGCTTTTTTTTAAATTTAACTATTAATTTCTGCAAACATTTACATGATTGCTTTAATTAACGAAAAATATTTCTAGCACATTTTAACACACTTTGATATGGAATAATGTTTTGCACTCTATTAAATTTTCCAGTCTTGTTCAGACATCTTGACTATTATTGATGCAATTTATTAAAAATATAATTTGTATGCTTTATAATTATTTAATTTATGATATTATTATCATAAATGAAAGATGTTTGTAATGCTAATACGTATGTTTACCAATACCTTTTATTTTCTTTGTTAGCTCTCGCATTTATTACTGTTATTCAAGTAATTAGCCTGCTTGTTAGATATTTTTTACTTGTTCTTGTGATATGTAATTCTATTTATTTATTTTTATTTTCCTCTTGGCTACAATTGGCACCGAAAGTTAAATTGTAACCCTGTAGGCAGCAGGGGGGAAGAAATTTTGATTGGCGCAGTTGGACTATAGCTCGACCCCCGGGGGGGATTTTCATTAGCGCAGTTGGAGTACACCCGTATTTAGCTGTGACTTTCTAATCAAATGCATTAATGTATGGGTGCCTATTGTCAGATAAAACAGTTTGTACAAAATTCTTGTTTTGAAAACAAAACATTAAAATTGCAAGACATAATACGTGTAATTTTGTCCTTTTTTGTGGCAATCAAAATCAAATTTTTCAATTACAAAATAAGAGCAAATTTGGGTTCAACTTGAGAAATAGTAATAAGTTACCTAATGTAACCTTCTTTATTGTTTGTTTATGGTGAAGCACTTGAGGACATTCTGCCTAAGAGAAAGATTCTTTCCTAGGCCAATCTGCATAAGAGGAAGATTTTTAACGTAAACTGACTCATATTCAATTAATACATAGAATTTTTTTTTTTTTTTTTTTTTTTTTTTTTTGTGTGTGTTATTAACGATCGTGAACGAATATTATCTAGCAACCAGTTTTTTCAAATCCGCTGCATTTCTTCTAAGGATTGTTTTATGTTAATCAGTGTGCTTCAGAAATGTATTAGTTAGGAATTTCACTTCATACATGATTTGACGAAAAATTTGATTTAATTTTTAGACACCCAATGCTGTGATATATCTGTAAGTCTGTTGGTGTGCATCGAACTATTGTAAATGTGTAATCGGTGGAGAGGATTTTAAAAAGAAGTGGCCAAACTTGCTGCCAAGTATAAAAAACACTATACAAAAATAATCAAAACTTAAGGTTTCAACTTTGGCAGTGATACAGTTTTTCTGGAGTTGTGAAACTTATTGCTGTGTTATTTTTAAAGGACATGTTTTGCGGGGCATGCTTCGTTGAAAATAAGTGCCTTGTGATGATGACTAAACATTTTCATTGATACTGCAAGATCAACAACATAGCTACATATGAGAAATGAGAATTATGTATTCATCACCTGCCAGCTCTTATACGCTCCATCATGCTATGGATATGGAAATATCGATGATTGTAGGATCTAAAATGTTAATTTGGAAAATGTTAAATTATCACAGATCTTTTTTTTTTTTTTTTTTTTTTTTTTTGAAATCTAGTTCTAAACTTAATTCCTTGTTTTTTCTGTGTAAGGTTCTGTATTGATATAGCAAGGGATTCTGTTTATTCATATATCATCGCTAAGAGCTAAATTTCCAGTTTTTTCGTTGACAGTACCCCATTTGGTTGCATTGGATTGCTGAACACTGATAATTCGACCGGTTCCGAATCTCGGCAACGGATTGCTTGCATGGGCATTTTTGTTGTTTTCCTCATGTGTAGCGTAAATACGAGTGAGTTTAACTCAGAAAATTCTCCTCGAAGGCATGCATCCCTTTTAGACAGATACTCCTAATATGCTTTGCTGTAAGCAAAACAATCCAATATAATCCAGTCTGTTGTTGAAAAACAAATTAATTTAATTAAATTAAACAAATTAATAAACAAACAAATTCACGTGACTACAGAGCCAGCCTATGCTATATGCTGTTGGCATAATGCAAGAGTTCTCAACCCTTTTCTTGCATCGACCCCTAAACTGTATAAATCTTTTATGAGAATGATTTTCTCCTTCGACCTCTCACATTTTTTCTGTAATATACAGTATATAACATATTCACAATTCTAATAATTTCACTTAAGTAACTTAAAGATAACAATTAGACGAAAAAAAATTTAGAAAAAAAGTTATTTATTCGAGTTATTATTATTTTAATTTTACAAATGTAAACAAGTTTTCAGACACGAAATCACGAGTTCGAATTGCACAAAAGTTCGATTTTAATTAATGTGATTGGTGCTGCTGAGTATTGATGCAATTTATGGCATTAAGTAGCGTAATTTAATTCTGATATAACCTTATTAAAAAGTATTCCACCTGAGAGTACTTTTACCTGAGAGTTGTATTTTATAGTTTTTAAATGCACTTATCTATTTTGATCAAGTTCGTGTGACTTGAAATTTCTTTTTTTTTTTTCATTTAATGCTAGAAGATCCATCGTGTTTTTTAGAATAACTATTGTTGTGTCTCTTCATGAGTCACAATTTCTCAAGTTGATTTCGTTTTCAGGAAACAGGTTGGGAGAGCATTAGAATTTCGAATCAAAACTTCAAGATTTCACAGAACATAGAAATAACATTTATTAACGATAAACTTAACGATATAGTATGCTACTTCCGCCTATAGCGGCCATGAAAACATAATCAAGCATCAAAAAGGTATGACATGCGTCATTCTTTAAGTTCAAGCGTCAAGTGCAATATTTTTCATCGGCGCGCATCAAGAGCGCCACCTATCTACGAAAAGACGGAAAGTACTCCGCCCCGATGAACATTGGTTCATTACAACATTGTTATAAAGATCTTCAATTTTAGATTTAAACAAGTTTCCCAAACATTCAACAGTATATCATATAAAATAAAAATGCATAATGACAAATTTAAATTGAATAACAAAATTAAATTTAGCACAAAATTTTACAACATACTTACAATCTCTAGAAGGAAAACAAAATAATGAAACTGCTAAATTACCATATCCACAATTGTGGTCCATTCTCTGAATCTGAAAAATAATTGAATTAATAACAGTAAAGACATTAATTATGAATATGCAATTAATGTTTTTTTTAGTTATTCACTCAATGGTAAGCGGGAAAGTTTATGTATAGGACGCTTCATTTCGCCCAATAAAGTTTTTAGTTTCACAGCACGAACTTTTCCATCAGCACCAGGTTATAGTTCAATTATTCGTCCAAGTCGCCACTTTAATGGAGGCAAATTTTCGTCCTTTATCAAGACTAAGTCATTGAGGGCTAAATTTGGTTTATCCCTCAACCATTTGGTACGCCCTTGTAATTGTGAAAGATAATTTCTAGACCAACGTTTCCAAAAGCTCTGGAAAATTTGCTGTGTCAATTTCCATCTTTGAGCAGGGGTTAGCTTATTATTTGTAAGATCAGGTTCAGGAATTGCTGTTAATGTAGTCCCAATTAGGAAATGTCCAGGTGTTAAAGGATTAAAATCTTCAGGATCAGATGAGATGGAAACTATTAGCCTGGAATTCAAACACGCCTCGATTTGTGTAATTAAGGTGTGAAATTCTTCGTATGTCAGAACCTGGGTCCCAATAGTTCGCTTTAAGTGAATCTTTATTTGTTTCACTCCAGCCTCCCAAAGGCCTCCAAAGTGAGGGGCAGCAGGAGGATTGAAGATCCATTGAATATTTTCACCGCTCAGGTAGTTTTGAAATGCTTCCTCAGAGGAAAGTGTAGCTATGTATCTTCTTAACTCTCGATCAGCCCCAACTAAGTTGGTTCCTCTATCTGAGATCACTGACTACTTCTAGGTGAATGGCCTTTGTGGTGAAGCATATGTAAAGGCAAACATAACATTTATATCTCGTTCCCCCTCTTCCTTTCCTAGCTTTAATTAAAAAGAGGCCTGCAAAATTTAGTCCTGTATTTGAGAATGTTCTATCCGGCAATACGCGATAAGCAGGTAGATCGCCCATTATCTGACTGGATGTGCTTGTTCGATTTTTAAAACATTTTATACATTTCAAAAATTATTTTTCTTACAATTTCTCGGCCATTAACGATCCAATATTTCTGTCGCAGAGTAGATAATGTTAATGTGGCTCCTCCGTGAAGGTTCACTTCGTGAAAGTGTTTGACTATCAATTCAGTAACTTGGTGACTTTTGGGAAGAATGATTAGATACTTTGTGTTTTCTGAAAGATTCGAGTTACAGAGTCTACCACCGACTCTAAGGATTTCTTCTCTATCAAGAAAAGGATTTAATTTCAGGATTTTACTGCTGAGATTCAATTTCTTCCCTGCTTTCAAAAGTCTAATTTCTTCTCTAAATTCGGAATTTTGCATGATTTTAAAAATCAAATTGCTTGCCTTATCCAATTCTTGAACTGTTAAAAAACCATTGAGTTTTAAAGATGTAGGTTTACTATTGTGGCAGAATCTTAAACACCATGCAGTTACCCGTTTCACTTTTTTCCAGGATGAAAACCTGGATGTCAATTCAAATTCAACCTCTTGCATAATAACAGAATATACAGTAGTTTGATGCTGTTCTACCTGTACCTCTTCTACCATAGGCTCGACTAAATGATCAAAAGATGATGAAGGTAGATTTTTCTCCTTTAACCACACTGGTCCATTGAACCGAAGTTTATTTCCCGCTAGATCAGAAGCTCTTAATCCACGTGAAACTATGTCAGCCGGATTGTCATTTCCCTTACAGTATTTCCATTGCGAAGGTGATACAACATCTTGTATTTCACGTACACGATTAGCAACAAAGGGTTTCCATTTATCAGCGGTACCCCTGATCCAGTGAAGAACAATTTTAGAGTCACTAAAACAAAATATATTATCTTCTTGGATATTAAATAATTTCCTTAAATATTTAACTATTCTTGCGGCAATAATGGCTCCCATAAGTTCTAAACGAGGCAAGGTTAATTTTTTAAGTGGGGATACACGGCTCTTTGAAAGAACAAAAGACGTACAGCAAGAATCAGGATCACGAAAATATGCAACAGCTCCATATCCCTTGAGGCTGGCGTCACAAAAGACAAAAAGCTCTATTTTATCAAAATTTACACATTCATCATTTAATATGTATTTTCTAGGAATACACAAGTTGAGAATAACTTCAATTTAAAAGTACCAAGTTTTACTCGTAAATTTTTCACTCAAATAGCTGGACAAAATTGTGTCCCAATCAATACCCAATTCCCATAACTCTTGTAATAAGAATTTTATTCTGATAACAAAAGGTGCAATGAAGCCAACTGGGTCATAAATTTTTGCCACAATCTGTAATACCTTTCGCTTCGTAACGTGTTTCCAGTCAACTGGTTGTAAAAGTTCTTGTACATCTAATTTCAATGTGTCCTCATCCAAATCCCAAATTATTCCCAGCACCTTTAACGTTTTCTTATCCAAATTATCTTCCTTATTAATTAAACCAATATCTTGCCAATGATTTTTTAAAAATACGGAATTTGATTCAAATTTTCTTAAGTTCATACCAGGGTCTTGAAGAATTTTAACTGCATCAGTTGATAATGAGAAAACTTCTTCAACGGAATCTGCTCCATGGATAAGGTCATCAACATATGAGGACTTATTTAACATGTCAACAGCTTTGCTATATTTCTTTTCATAACCCTTAATATAATGTTTGATAGTGGCGGACAAAATAAACGGACTTGTTGTCATTCCAAACGGCACTCGGCACATTCGGAAAACCTTAAAGCCTAAACTATTGTCACTGTCGTCGTAAGAATGATCAAACCAAAAGAACCTTAAAAAATTTCTATGTTCACTATCAATTTGAATTTGGTGAAAAGCCTTCTCTATGTCTGCACAAAATGCAACTTTATGTACGCGAAATTTTAAAATTATATCCAACAAGTTAGGATTTAAATAAGGGCCTGATATCAAACATTCATTTAACGATTTAGCTCCTTCAGACTTAGAGGAGGCATCATAAACTATTCTTATTCTTGTTGTTACTTTTCCTTCACGTATAACGGGCCTTTGAGGCATATAATAACAGTTAGGTTCATTTTCAACAAACTTACATTGTTCAACAATCCCCCTTTCAACTTGTTCTCTAATTATATTATCATATTCATTATATAGGAAATCATTTCCCTTTAATTTATGCTTTAGTCCTAGAAATCGTTGTTTAGCAACGAAAAAATTATCAGCGACTTGTGATTTATTGTCCTTCCAAAAGAGTTTTGTTTCGTACCTGCCGTTATTAAATTTTAAACTGTCGTTAAAATGCTTAATAGTATCCAAATCAGTTTCCGAAAATGTTTTGTTTTCATTTTCAATTCCTATCGAATCCAATTTCCAAAATGACTGCAAATCAAATGTGTTTCCTTCAACGGTAGATAAAAACAACGCATTAATTCGAATATTATTTTTTACTTTACCCATCACTGTGTATCCAAATATCGTCGGTACTATAAACAAACCATCATTTATCATTGAATTACTTCTTGTTTGTATATACCAGAAATGCTCCGCGCCAAGCAGAATATTTATGTTCTCATTAACGGGACTTGTATCCGAAAGTTCCAAACCCTTTTTAGTCATAAATTCTTTAATGTTTTGACATGTTGATGGTGCCTGGAATTCTATTGATGATATTAATTCTATCCCGATAGCTTCTACAACAAGGCAGCGATCATCGTTTTTATTTTTTATTTTTAGACTATATACATCAAATTCTTGCGAGTTACCGCGCTGATTTCCAAACGAATAAATTGTTAGAGATTCTTTTCTAATGACTTGCAATTCTAAATCGCGCGCTAACTTGTGGGTGATGAAGTTTCGTTCACTACCTGAATCAATTAATAATCTTACGATTCTCGATTTATTTTTGCTTTGAGCAATAACAGAACATGTCTGTAAAAGCACACTATTTTCAGATTTTAGAATGTTACAGTGGGAAGTAGATACTAAAGTTTTATTTTGCGTATCTGCGGATTTAACATCTTCCATTTCTTTCGATTTCAAAAGGCAGAAAAGTTTATTATGATTTTTCTCGTTACAATTTTCGCACGGTTGTATTTTTGACTGACAAAACGACCGCAAATGTGATCTCAGAAAGCATCTGTAACAGCGACCTTCCCGTTTTAATTTGTTTCGTTTTTGTTCGTCGGAAAATTTCAAACATCCGGCAGATGTATGTTCGTTTGATTTGCAGAATATGCAAAACATTTTTACCGATGTGTTAAAAGCAGAAGCTTGTGATTTTACCTTATAATTTTTAACCCTTGTTTAGGATTAACCCCTGTGTATTTATTACCTTTTGAGCTATTAATCAAAATACTTGCTTCTCGGCATTCAGTTTCGATTTTAATGAACTCTATTAATTCACTTACTTCTATATTTTGGTTAGATGTTCTTTTTCTATGGAATTCAAGAGCTAAATCTTCAGGTAACAATTTAAGAATTATTGGGTTCAATAACTGTCCGTATGAACCGCTAGTAACATCTAAACTACTTAAATTTCTAACGCAGATTTGTAACTGATCATAGAGCTTTCTTAACTCAAAAACATTTGAAGAACTTTTAACTTGTTCTAACTGTAACAACATCTGCATGAATTTTGATATAATAACATCTTTACGACCAAACCTCTCTTCTAAACTTTTAATGCATAGATCATAATTTTCTTCAGATAAAGCATAACCAGAAACACAATTATATGCTGAACCATATAATAAACTTTTCAAATATGTAAACTTATCTATTTTAGATAAACTTGGATTTGTGGTGATGGCGATAAGGAGCGCGCCTTGCGCCCTCCGATAAGTGTGGCAACCCTAGAGGAGAAGTTTCTTACGAGTAGCGAGCAGAGCGAAACAGGCAGGCTGTCGGGGAGTATGCGCGATGTTCCTAAATAAAGCTTAATTTTTATTGTGCACTATGTCTTGTTAATATTATATTAATGCAGTAAGAACATAATCTGTGATATGGAATTCGAGGATTGGTGGTAAAAACATAACAGGAAATCTTTATAATGGTAACCCGGACTGTGTTAAATCGTATGAACAGTTCTCAAGCACTTTCGGTTTTGACTACAAGCCATCACTCAAGATCTCCAAACCAGAAGTAATGGATTACATCGGTTTTCATCCTCCGAATCACAGATGAGTAGTAATTATAGATCATTTTATAATTCTGTTTACTACTTATCATTTAATTTCATTTTCTTTAGTTAAATTTTTGCTTTTATTTTGGCTTAAAAACCTTGCACAATGTCTGATGTTCATGCCGTCCAAATTCCGGTTTATAACCGATCAGACCCATCTTTATGGTTTATTATGTGTGAAAGTACTTTTGCTCTTGGCACCCCCAAACCTATCACAGAATCCATTACTAAATATAATTATGTAGTTTCTCATCTTCCTCCAGATATCGCATCACTAGTACGGGATTTACTTATGAAACCAGACCCTATTGATCCATATGCAAAGCTTAAAACTGAGTTAATAAATCGTTCAGGAGAATCTTCTCAGCAAGAAATTCGCCAATTATTATCTGGAGAAGAATTAGGTTCTCGAAAACCTTCCGATTTGCTTAGAAATATGAAACGTCGAGCAGAATCTTTAAATGTTCCTGATAACTTAATGTTAGAATTATTCCTTCAACGTTTGCCTTCGACTGTTCAGTCTATTTTGGCAGCGGTGTCCAATTTAACTGTAGATAAAGCTGCAGAAATTGCCGACAGAATTTTAGAAGTAAATCCAACCCCAGGGACTTGTGCCGTTTCTCGCACAGTCGATCAGTCTCTTGAGGATAAATTATTTAAACAAATAGAAAAATTAAACAAACGTATTGATCGCATTTCTCTTTCTCGTGGTCGCTCGCCAAACCCCGGAGATCGCAATAGGGAAAGAAGCAATTCCAAAAGGAGAGATTATTCTGTTTGCTGGTATCATAGACGTTTTGGGAAAAAGTGTAGAGATGACAAATGTACAAAACCTTGTTCATGGCAGGGAAACGAAACCAGCAAAGAATAGAGGCGACTTATTCTTTGCCTCAAGTTTCACGTCGCCTGTTCGTTCGTGACCGTAGAACAAACCTTTCATTCTTGGTCGATACCGGCTCTGACGTGTCCTTACTTCCAGCAAATAATTCTCAAAAACGGAATTCGTCCCAACAAACACTTTTCGCTGCTAATTCTTCTACTATTCATGTTTATGGTCAAAAAACACTTTCTTTGGATTTCAAATTAAGACGACAGTTTACATGGACTTTTCTTATAGCAAATGTTAGTACACCCATTCTTGGAGCAGATTTTCTCCATTTCTTTGAATTGGTGCCTGATCTCAGAAACAAATGTCTCAAAGATTTAAAAACGCATTTTAAAACCGTCGGTTGCGTGAAAAATGCAAGCATTTATTCAGTAAAAACTGTATTTAGTGATACACCATATCACAAAATTTTAAAAGAATTTCCTTCAGTTACTAGATTACCAGATCCTAACCAACCTGTTAAACATAACACCGTTCATTATATCATAACTAAAGGTCCACCTGTGGTTGCAAAACCTCGTCGGTTAGCTCCAGATCGCTTAAAAATAGCAAAACAAGAATTTCAAACTATGATGCAATTGGGGCATTTGAGACCTTCGAGCAGCAATTATGCATCCCCACTTCACATGGTTCCAAAAAAGGGAAGTCTGGAATGGAGACCTGTAGGAGATTATCGAGCATTGAACGCTCAAACAATAAAAGACAAATACCCTATTCCATGCTTAGCCGATTTTACTGCTGCATTGCACGGTACTAAAATTTTTAGTCATGTCGACCTGATTAAGGCATACCATCAAATACCAATTAACCCAGCCGACATCCACAAAACCGCCATATGCACACCATTCGGTTTATTCGAAAGTATCCGTATGCAATTCGGCTTATGCAATGCATCTGCGACTTTTCAACGTTTTATAGATGAAGTCACGCGGGATTTAGAAGGCGTTTACGCTTTTGTCGATGACTTGCTCATAGCCTCTAAAGATTCTGAGGAACATTGCAGGCATTTGAAAGCTTTATTTTCCAAACTTCAGGAATATGGACTTTGCATAAATGTTTCAAAATGCACCTTTGGTCAAACATCTATTGATTTCTTAGGTTTTCACCTTAGTGAAAACGGAATTGAACCTCTTCCTGACAAAGTCAAATGTATTTTAGATTTTCCTCAACCTACCACTCTCACTCAGCTTCGCCGATTTTTAGGCATGTTTAACTTTTATAGATGTTTCATACCTAAAGCAGCACATATTCTTTCTCCTTTAATAAAATTGTTAGAAGGCTATATTAATAAAAAGAAATCTCGTTCTCGTGTTCAGGATTCATCCCCACAATTAAATTGGAACGAGAATGCTGAACAAGCCTTTATTGCTGCCAAAAATGCCATTGCTCAGGCTACCCTTTTGAGACACCCTATTCCCGGAGCCCAGCTAAGCATCTGGGTAGATGCCTCAGACGTCGCAATAGGCGGCACACTTATGCAGTTGTCTCAACAAATATGGGAACCTATAGCATTTTTCTCTGAAACTCAATACAAGTCAACAGAAATGGTCCGCGTACGATAGGGAATTATTTTCTATTTATTCTGCAATTAAGAAATTCCGACACATGTTAGAGGGCAGAAATTTTATAATTTATACCGATCAAAAACCGTTAATATACGCTTTTAAACAGAACCCTCATAAATGTTCACCTCGACAATTGCGACATTTAGATTTTATTTCTCAGTACTCTACTGATATTAGGCATGTGCAAGGTTCAAAAAACGTCGTTGCTGACGCTCTTTCAAGAATCGAAATTGATTCCATAACAAAATCTCCATTTTTGGATTTTAAAAAATTTTCGGAAGCTCAACGGCATGATCCGGAGGTACAAGACCTTCTCAAAAACAACACATCATCTTTGAAACTGGAATTTAAACCGTGCCAATATTCTGATGGTAATATTCTTTGTCACATATCAACAGACATTCCTCGTCCATTTGTTCCGAATTCCTTTCGCAGACTCATCTTTAATCATCTGCATAATCTGTCACATCCAGGAATTGCAGCTACTACGAAGCTTATTTGTTCTCGTTATGTATGGCCCGATATGAAACGTCATATCAAAAATTGGGTGAAATCCTGTGAATCTTGCCAAAAATCGAAAATTACTAGGCATACTAAAGCACCACTGGGCACATTCTCTCTTCCTGATGCACGTTTTTCAGAAATCCATATGGATATCGTCGGACCGTTACCTCCATCAGAAGGCAATGTGTACCTTTTGACTCTAATAGATAGATTCTCCAGATGGCCTGAAGCCATTCCCATCCCGGATATGAAAACGGAAACCATTTGCAGAGCCATCTTCAACTGTTGGATATCTCGTTTTGGCTGCCCATCGATCATAACAACAGACCAAGGTTCTCAAATGAGATCCGCACTTTTTGCAGAATTCACGCGCATTTTGGGTACGAACAGAATCACAACAACAGCCTATCATCCAATGTCAAACGGCATTGTTGAACGATTTCATCGACATTTAAAATCTTCTCTCAAGGCTCACGAGACCAATAACTGGACTGAAACACTACCAGTTGTTATGCTTGGTATTCGGACAGCCGTAAAGGAAGATCTACAGTCATCTTGTGCTGAACTGGTGTACGGCACAACTCTCAAGCTGCCTAGTGATATGATAACGTCATCTAAGATATCTCCGTATGACACACAATTTATCACGAATCTTCGGCATAGAATGCAACAGTTGAATCCAATAGCAACATCTGCACATTGCCAAGAAAAATGTTACGTAAGTGCTACCTTAAAGTCGTGTACGCATGTATACTTACGTGTCGATCGAGTAAAGCCACCTCTGTGCCAACCATATACAGGTCCGCATAAAGTTCTTTCTAGAACGGACAAAACTTTCACAATTGATGTTAACGGTCTGAAATCTACTGTGTCTATAGACCGTGTGAAACCAGCCTATTTGCTTTCGGACTCTAATTTGCCTGAACTGAAAACAAATAAAGACTTAAAGACAGTTCAGCAGAATAAATCTGCAAACGAACTCTCTAAGACACAAACTGTCACCAGATCGGGAAGACATGTTCACTTCCCTAAGAAACTTGCTTCTTACATAACAATTTAAAACATTTTTTTTTAAATTCATATCTTAACATATTTCTTGTTATTTCATGTTTATTATATGTGTCAATACCTTGTTATATATTGAATTGCATTTTGATCTTTTCTAATTTTATATTCTAATTTTGTAATCATGTAAAAAATACCCGACAGTACGGATCCTCTAAGATAATTTCATAACCTATGTCGTTCCTTTGAATAGTCATTAAAGGAACTGGGGGGAAACTCTGTGGTGATGGCGATAAGGAGCGCGCCTTGCGCCCTCCGATAAGTGTGGCAACCCTAGAGGAGAAGTTTCTTACGAGTAGCGAGCAGAGCGAAACAGGCAGGCTGTCGGGGAGTATGCGCGATGTTCCTAAATAAAGCTTAATTTTTATTGTGCACTATGTCTTGTTAATATTATATTAATGCAGTAAGAACATAATCTGTGATATGGAATTCGAGGATTGGTGGTAAAAACATAACAGGAAATCATTATAGATTAGAATGAATAGCATTATCATACGAATTAAAGAATTCGAGCCATTTACTGGGATCACCAGCAAATTTTTCAATATTTAATTTAGGTAACTTTACTGAAGCACTACTTGTAACAACATTATTACCATTCAGAGTACTACTAATACCATTACTAGTTGCAATTATACTTCTTTCAACAACTTCAATACTGTTAATTTTCTTTACTTTACTAACAATCTTAGCTTTAAACGTTATAATTTTTTCATCATATTCTTCACATACAAGTAGTTCGTTATCATATTCTTTTTCATCAATTATGAGAGCATCGATCTTTGAGTCAAGAGTTTTAAGTTTCTCATGGTATTCAATTAACAATTCATATGATGAATTTAGATCTTCTAGATGTTCTTTACTTAATTCTTCCGATAATATTTTCTCAAGTTTATTTAGAAGTGTAGTAACTTTACTACGTACAATAGCACGTTTCTTTTTCTCTTTTGCTAAATCATCCATTATGTTTCGTTTTCAAAGATCGATACCAAGAACAAATAAATCAAAATTCTTACCTTTCAAAAGGTAATTTCTCCTTTCCCGGGTTTCGGCACCAAAAAAATGTGTTGTGTCTCTTCATGAGTCACAATTTCTCAAGTTGATTTCGTTTTCAGGAAACAGGTTGGGAGAGCATTAGAATTTCAAATCAAAACTTCACGACTTCACAGAACATAGAAATAACATTTATTAACGATAAACTTAACGATATAGTATGCTACTTCCGCCTATAGCGGCCATGAAAACATAATCAAGCATCAAAAAGGTATGACATGCGTCATTCTTCAAGTTCAAGCGTCAAGTGCAATATTTTTCATCGGCGCGCATTAAGAGCTCCACCTATCTACCGAAAAGACGGAACATCTATGAAACCTTTATTTAATAAATTAGAGAGTTTGCTTAACTCAGGTAGAACACAAATTGAATACAAATTAAAGTTAACAGTCTTTACAAACATTTAAATTGATGTGTTGGAAAAAAAAATTACAAGAGATTCATTTATATATTTTTAATAGCTTCAAGCTTACTTATTAGGCATTGTTATCAGCAGTATATTCCACAAAAGAAGGTAACATGTTCAAAAGAATGAAGCACAAATATAATATGCAAGTATAAAATCTTAAGACTTCATTCATATGAACCACATAGGTAGAATTCTGTCTTGCCAATATATATCGTTTGGCGCTCGTTTGTTTCTGACGTTGCCGAGTTTCATTATGCAAACGTGACACTAATGTATTTTAACAGCATCCCGTGTTTGAATTCCACCGAAACAAGGCATTGCAAGGCGTTTTCTTATATTTTTTTATAGGCGGAGTATTAGCTATTTTCCCTTAAAAAAATTCGCCCTGAAGGCACCCTTCCTAAGACTGAGAGTGATTCCTTTTTGATTTTTGCCTAATAGTTACCCTTCAGCGTCATTTATCGTGCTCGTTGAAATACATATTTATGACGCAACGGTTGTGACAGAAGCACCCATAAACTCTGGGCTAGAATTTGAAGCCCTTAATATGGGACCCAAAGATGCACATCGAACCCCTTAAACTTACCTAATATGGAGTTAAGTTTATGAGTTACGATCGTCCAGTTGCTTCATTGAGCAGTTATTGGTGGGAATCAATTGGCATAACAGTTAAAGAATTAGAAATTCATGCTGTACACATTCATGTAACTATTTTATACCGTCTTATGTATGTACTGTACATTATTTAAATAAATGACAAATTTTGTGTGAGCTACAGTATACTTTATGAAATAATGTACTTGATTTTTGTCTGCTTTTTGCTGAATTTTTATCTGCTGTATCCAGATCTCGGTAACCCCTGAAGTGTCGGTTTTATGAATGGGAAGTTTCTACAACTTCCGTTGCTATTCCTTGCGCTTCAAAACAAAAGAAACTTCCGGATACGGAAGTAACACAATCGCTGACGACATTATTTTTTTCGACTCAGATGGCGCCATGGTATTTTTCTATTGGTTTTGCATGGGGTTGTCTAGTGCGCGAATTGTTGCTATAGGGTTAGGTTTCAAAGGATGAAATGAGCTGCTTGTTGCTCTGTCATCATTTAAACGGCGTTTCAGTTCTTTTAGTGCAGAAGACAACAGTTATTTATAAACGCAGAAATGTACATCTGACCTTCAGTGCGGTTTGTGAGGTTGCTGGGGATTTCTCTTTTTAACTATCCATACTTTAGTATGAATACATTTTGTTGTCTTGAGGAGAGTAAAATGTATTTTAACTGATATACGGTTTTAGGGAGGAATTGAGACAAAATATTTGTTTTATTCTTTTCTAATAATAAACATATTTCAGTGAGGCAGCTGGACGAGGAAGTGGAGGTGATTGTCTGCCCTTGGCGTCATTTTTTCTCCCTGAAACATTATTTTATAGGGGCTAGTTATGTGGATCGTTGAGGCAGGTAATAAATCATGAGATCCTGAATTGCCATCCGAAATTAAATTGAGAAAGAAAAGAGATTTTAGTGTAGATAAAGAATTCAAAGAAATCATGACGAGATTTCTACAGTTGCATGTTTGTTATGCCTTTTTTATTCCGTCGAAACTTTAGAATGCAAATTATGAATATCAACTAAATTATGATCACAATGACATTAATGAGGAAGCATTCGTCCTTAAGATAGAAATATTTCAGAGTTTTCTTCCGTTATTGCTAGAGGAAATGAAACAGGAACATAGAAGTGCGGTTCTTTTAAATTTTTGCAGTTTATGAGTAATACAAGCTTCAGTACAATGTTAATATAAAGAAAGTAAAACAGAACAAAGGAACTATAATCTTCAGATCTAAGTTGCAAATATTGTGATACTCTTGCGAACTTTCGTCACAGTTACCGCGAACGAAATCATTAAAAAAGTGTCTAAGAACTACAAATGTTTGTTTTGTATTTAAGTAATCTTTATTTACTGTTTACATAACAGCAGTTGGAGCAGTCAAATTAGAGCTCTTCTGAGTCATCGATGTGTTTTCGGTCAAAAAACAGGCAAAATAATAATATAATTTCTAAAATTTAGAATTGAAATTTTTCTTCAACGTTAAAAGTAGAGTTTTAATTTATTTCTCCAATTTCACTTCGATTTATTTGTATATCAAGTGGAGCGGCAAATTCAGGGAGGGTCCCTGGCGCCAATGGATGTTAAACATTTAATTTATAATACGTTGTTACGAAATGTACAGGCGCGGTGAGATGGCTTCCCCACAAAATAGTTTTAGGGTTGCTACATTTGGCGATATACCATGGACGGATGGATAACCTTCTGGAACGAATTCTTACCGGTTTAGCCTAAGGCTCCTCTAAACCAGGCTGAATCACCAACTTTTCTCTCTTGGCAAGGGAGTGAACGCGCTGCCAATTTTGGCGCGTTTATCGCACACGCTGGCTGAATGTCTGCTGTTTTTTTAAAGTTTTATTTTATAGACGTGCGGCATTCAGCGCATATAAACTTTTCGGATAATTTATTAATTCTCGAATAGTATATAGACGTTTTCACTTAAATAAAAATTTCGCGTATATTTTGTAAACATATTCAAAATAACTTATTCTTTAGATGTTTCAGTTTCGTTAGCAGACTAAAATAAATAAGATATGAATAAAAACTTTCAATAGTGTCAAATGGGGAAATAGTTAAAGCGTAGAGTGTGCAAATAAATTTATCTTAATGACATTTTAACAAAAATTTCCATAAAAACACTGTAAATTCATACTAAAAAAATAACTTAAGAATATGTTGTCATTTAAGTCTGAGGTATATGGAAATAATTGTGCAAGATTCTGAAGAAACACTTTCTTTTAAATGTGTGAAATATTTCATAACATATATGGAAGAAGAAAGTACAGCATTCTGTGTTTTGGGTGCTTTTCATCAAATGTAATATAAGTACGAACTAGAAACCGTAATAAAAAGTCCTTCCTCTTCAATCAGATCACCTTTGTGTTGCATTGTATTTGTAATACTTCTAAAAATCCAATTTTTACCTAAATTAAAAAACAGTTATTCCATAAAAGATAATAACTTTGAACATATATAGAATGAATTTTGTAATTTGAGTTATGTTACAAAATAATTCATAGTTTATATATTTTATACTAATAATTTAGATAAAACCTGTCCAATTTAAGAATGTGTGTTAACCACATTCTTAAATTGTAAAAGGACGACTTAACCACATGTAATTCATTTCAAAGCATAAAAGAAAGCTTATTTTTTATTTTACACAGCAACAGTATTTTCATGCAGTCAAGTTTTTTTAACTGCTAGTTATTATACATAATACTTAATTTTAAACCCATTCTTATTAGAAAGCATAACTAAGAAACTTCATTTTAAAGCACCACAGTGATTGCAAAGAATGTCGTTAAATTTACAAAAGTATTGAAGATATATTGAACAGCATTATAACAAGAAAGTACTGTACAAAATATGTAAATTTAGCATAACTTCTTTTTTAGTATTTGCATAGTTTCCTCCAAATGAACCTTAATGGGAAGTTATCTTGCGAAAATTTAAAAGTATTAAAATGGCCTCTATTTAAGATGTAACTGCATTTATAATTATTTTGTAATTGCGAATAGATTATATTACTGCAATTAGATTATGCACTTACAACATAATTGCATAAAGTAATGAAATTAAGAGTTCACAGATACAATGTAATATAATTACAATGCAATTACCTAAATTGTAATTATAATCACTTATTTAATACCGCAACATTATTACAATCACAATGTAATTTAAATTGGGTACTATATTTGCATACCCTCCACTCAAAAGGAGGTACTGATAAGCCTGGAAGTTATTATCAACAAAAAGCCTGTTCAGGACAGTTTGATGACAATTTCCACCGGGCGAAAAGTACATTCTTAAGCCAATAAAAATCATTTAGTCTTATGATTCACTATATTTTAAACCCTAAATTTGAATTCTTCACCAAATTATTTACCTATATTTTAACATACTTTATGAATTATTAGAAGCGATATGGCAAATATCTTCTAAAAATAACTGTAAAATATTTGTATCCATTAATTGATTCAGATACACACTTTTATTATTTAAGTATTTCAAAATAACAGTTTCATGTTCCTGAAATACAAAAATTATGGAAAAAGTTAAAGTAATATTCTTAGAAGCATATGATATTAGTCACCAGATGCAAAATTATAGTTAATTTTTTGCCCTAAATACAATTTTATTACACAGTAGTCAAATGTGTAACTTAATAACATGTTATATAAAAAATTAATGATAATAAGTTTATCAGAAATGAATTAATTCTGCATAACTTTCTGCACTTGAAAATTTTCTACACCTGAGGGGAGGGAGAGATCTAGTGAAATTAGATTTATTATAACTTCAGTTGGACCAAACACCTTCTCTCTATATATATGCATCACTAAAGAAATAAATAAAATTATCATGCTTAAAAAACAGATATACCATACCAGTTTTTTTCCCCTTGTTACCCTTTACATTGAGAAATAACAAACAGTACAACACTGAAAAATACTATCCTTGAAATTTTGTTTAAATGAAGAAACACACACCATCTTTTTATTTAAGCATTACACTTCAAAAACAGATACACATACCAATTTATTTTCACTAGCCTTTGTACTGATAACATGCCATATAAAAATGAAAAGAATTATCCTTGAAATTTAGATAAAATGAAGTAACACAATGGGAAAATTTATGCACACGGACATCTTTTTTCTATTGCATGTTGTCTGACATGATCCACAAGTGCCTAAAAATGTACCCAAAGAAACGCATTTCAATATTAACAAAAAATTGTTTACAGATTAAAATTCATTCATTTCATACCAGTATTATAAAGATCATGTATGAAACAAATCTGCTTTCCCATACTTTTAAGTAAAACTTTTATACTGGAAAATAGACTATATTTCTAGATATTAGAAACAAGAAAATACTAATTTGAATGTTCTGCATTCATTTCTAAATCTTTACTCCATTGCCAAATTGTATAATACTGTGATTATAAATAAACTTGCACAATCCTTGCAATTATCGAAGTCAGATTATATATATTTTGTCTCACACTATTCAATTTATTCCATTGACTTCAGATGTCAATGTCAAAATTCTGGAAGTTATTTTAGCCAAGAAACAGTAGTGGGCACCGTGCATAAACAACTCATCTAACTTTTTAACAATAGTGATTATAAAATAAAGAAAAAAATTATATATCATTCCAACGATATTGCAACTATAGTATAATGTTACATATATCTTTAGCAAACATTCAGATTTTATCTTGACTTTCCAAATTATTATTTATTTTTTAATAAATTTCAATATGCTAATGATTTTCATGTTACATTAGTATAAATTCCACAATTAGCACAGGAAAACAAAATCCGCGCTTTATATTAGAAGAGAAATTTCTTTTCCACATTCAAAACATCTACATTGGCGATGTTTGGAGACGGGTACATTAACCCTAGACTAATTTAATTATAACTATTATTACAGAAATTAGCAGATACTCAGGTTATTGTACACAAGAATTTCACTTTACTTGCACATTATAAACATCAGAGAAGATATAAACTCTAAATGAAGGCGTAATTAACATTATACTTACTAAGCAAAGTTCAGCGCCTGGACCAGGTTTCCAATTGTCTCTTCGGCAATTATTTACCCATATTTTTCTTCTTTCTTCATTTTTAGGAAATTTTACCAATGTATGACCTTTCCGTGAATGATTTGAACAATTAATAGCTGTACATCCGCCCATTTTACACACAAAAAAAACACAAAAAAATTGTTGCACCGTAACTACACAGCCGCCATTAAATCTCCCGCTTGGGAGCGCGAATGCCTGATGATTCAGCCAGTATATAGGAGCCTTAGTTTAGCCCAGAATGTTCTCGAACACAAGCCGAAAGCTATATAAACCCTGCTGGTCCGCAGTCAGTGTGTGCAAAGAATCTCTAAGGAGAAGAATGAAAGCTTGAAAGCTTCCATAGACGCAATGTAAACCTGTTTCGCCTCTGCGCCGCTGTACCGAAGAGCCACGGCTATGCAGTGAAACATCAGCGCAGGGTGGAATTTTAAATAGCGCAGTTCAAGGAGATAGTAAATTTTTTACTTTGAATTAACTCAAAATGTTTTATTTTCATACATTTCTGGAGTTTTATAAGCAAAGTGATGTTAGTTGGAATTTTGGGCGAATTATAGAAATCCTGTCCAATTTTTACTTTCAATTTAAACAGCGAGCAATACGACAAAATTTAAATGAAATAAATTTCTTAATACTTAACAGGATTAAGAGACTTTTATTTTAGATAAATTTTGAAGTTGATCTTTTATGTACTTATCTTTAATTTTTTCGCATGGAACATCCTAAAGTTCAATTGCAAAATGAATTTAAAAAAAAAAAAAAAAAAAAAAAAAAGAATAAATTTTATTATTTTTATATGCTTTATTTTTCCCCTTCTTTCTGTAAATCCACACAATTGTTTTTCATTTGATGTAATATCCATCATTAATTTATAACTAACATAAGAATTAACAGAAAACAAAATTAGGAATAATTTTTTTTAAAATAAAAATTACAAAAATGGCAATTTTCCACCTTCGTTATACAACTAATAATTGTAAAACTGCTGTATGCTTCGATTTTTCATAATTTTAATTTTTCAAAATATCTATTTAATCCAACATTATTGAACAAATGAGTACATTTAGTTCTGTAAATTTAAAAAGGGGGGGGGAACACATGCCATACAATACGTAATAAATTTTTATGAATCCATAGTTAAAATTTTACAGTGAAAATTTGCATATAACTAACTGAAACAGAAAAACTAATTAAAGACAATTAAAAGCACCCCTAAATAAATTGAAAACACTGAAATGCATTATAATTATCCGACAACAACTTAAAAAAAATTTACCATGAAAACTTTTAGACAATTATTTGTAATGACCATTATGAAAACCAAGAGCAAAGTTTGCACCCAATAGCCAAAACCATTTCACTTACATTTAAAAAGTCTTTTAAAGAATTTCACATAACTAGAACCAAGTACCTCTGACTACAACAACAAAGAACCTTTTCGAACAACGCGGTAAAATATTGCTAATATGGCCGACGGCATGCTGTTTTTATTTCGCACATGCGCAGTGAGGTACGGAGGATGGATGGATTGCCCCTTTAAAATAAGCTTCAGGGATATACATAATGTGTCTCTTCGGTCTGACGGAGCCACATTTGCCTCGAGGAATCTTTACTTCTTCTTAGATATTCTTTGGACTGGGTCGTCGAATGCACCGCAGGAGTCTCGTAGTATATCGCGGTTAGTGCATCGTCGAGAGAGCGTGTTGAGCTCCGGGAGCGACTGAACCGAAGAGTCGGGAGCTATGCTCGTGTGTCGTCGAGTGCATCGCGAGTTGTAGCGTGGAGAGTCTCGAGAGTACGTGAAGTTCCGAGAATGACCGAGCAGAGTCGGGAGCTTTGCAGTGAAGCTGTCTCCACCGTTATTGCCTGACAGTGTGAAGGCTGTGTCACTGATTATTCCAGCGTGTTTAGAGTATATCTTCGACGACTGCAAAAAGTGTTATTGGAACTATCCTGATTAATATTGGCTAAATAAAGTGTGTTTCGATACTTCATCAAATGTCGCCGTTATTCAATCGAAATCTACGAACCCCGTAGGAACGTGAAGGAAGAATATAACGTAACACCTGGTGTCAGAAGAAAGAAAAACGCAACAATATGCAGAGGCGTAGCTAAGGTTTTCAGCCCGGGGACAACTGAAGATTTTGCCCCCCTTTCTGTGTGCCACGAATGGAAAACACTTCATTCTAAAATTTCCTACCATCAATTTGGCGCCCCCTGGATGCTGCGCCCGGGGACAGATGTCCCCCTTTGCCCCACCCTAGCTACGCCACTGACAATATGTAACTGATAACTTTTATGAATATTTGCTGAATTAAGCGTAAATAATAAAATATGTCATAACACCGCACATTACATAACCATCACGGTACAATTTCTTCCTATATTTGGTTTGGTATATTTTTACTGCAATTGAAGTTGAAGATTATTTTTTCAAACCCTTTTTTAACAAATATTATACAGTTTGAAAGAATAAAATAATTGCTTTCCTGTTAATCAAAGGATGCATTAGTTATTTTAACAATATTCAGTGCTGAAATTATTTTTTTTTATTTTCTTGAAGACATACTCCTATTTCTAGTTCATCATCAATACTGAAACCAAACGATACTTTACGAGATATGTGATAAAATGACTGTAGAAACTTTTTTTTATTAGTTATAGTAATATATTTTAATTTGATTAGTTGGATATATTATCAAAAGTAAAATCAAGATTCAAGTTACTAAGACATGCGTTCATTGCTTTTAAATCGTTCAGTTTTTTAAGCAATTACTGACTGATTAAATACGAGGGATAAATTAAACAGGCGTTCATTGCTTTTAAATCGTTCAGTTTTTTAAGCAATTACTGACTGATTAAATACGAGGGATAAATTAAACAGTTTGTGTTTTGAGCTCAGTTTAAAAAAAAAAAAAAAAAAAAATTATTTTTATGGGTTGGCAAATTGTGCATTTTTTGCTTTAAAAGTGTTTTAATTATGTTGTCCTTATGTTCAAGTTAAGGCTTTAGTTATTCTGCATGCAATAGTTGTAGTATTATCAACAATCGAAAAGGTTTAAGCGCTTCTCACGCTAACGATACCGCCATTTATTTACATTTGAAACTCATAGTAGAATAGTGACTTAAGTCAGTTTCTGCACCAACTTCAGTGTCGTTTTGCCGAGTGGGACCAACAGTAAACTTTGAGTTTTGTGGTACCGAAAAATCGTTCTTCCTGCCCGCTAACCAGATTGATTGCTTGTTTTTGTGTGAAAATAATTTTAATTGTAAATTATTTTTTAACTATTTTAACTATATTTGGTGTTTTATGTTTTTCTGTATTTTACAATTTTTAATGAATATATTTTAAGTTTTTATTTATTTTTGCCTTGCCGCGAAATGAGAACTGAATTGATTGAAAGAAAAAATATCTGTAACGAAATTCGAAGAAATGAGTTAAAATGAAATGCAGCAATAAATGTGTATAATTTAATAGGCCGTACAAGGAAGTCATGTGGTGGCTACATCAGTATTTTTACTTCCTTGTACGAAGTAAAAGGGAAGTAGTGTAATCACGAAAAGTCTCAGGCAGCATATTTCAACCAAAATATCCATTTTGAGCGCTTTCGAATGCAATTTAACGATGTTTTTGCGTGATATCTGTACGTAAGGACAGAATAAAAAACTCTTTTCCTCCAAAAAAATTAAGAAACTGCTTTAAAATGAATTCTGAAGAGAATTTTTCGTGGCGTCTGTATGAACGTATGTACGTACGTATCTCGCATAACTCAAAAACGAGTAGCCTCAGAACGTTGAAATTTTGTATATAGGACTACTATAACATGAAGATGTGCACCTCGTATTTTGGTTGCAATCGGCCGCGCCAAACGTATATAAATATATTTATATATATATCCACTCTATTACCCGGCTCAGTGATCTCAGTTTCTTTACGCTTATATATTTGTAAATTGTGTATTTTTTGCTTTAAAAATGATTGAATTATGTTGTTCTTATCTTCCGGTTAAGGTTTTTATGCCTTTAGTAAATCTGTATGCGATATTTTTAGAATTATCAACAATTTTAAAGTTGTTTAAGTGCCGCTAAGCTTAATAATTTTTTTGATGGCGGCCATTGCTTGTTTACATTTGAAACAGCAGAGTAGTGGATTTGTTGCCAATCTAGAGAAACGTAGCTTCGCAATAACAAAGATAACGCCTTCATTTATTATTGCGAATTAAATCATGCATCATCTGGAATTTTTTCGAGAAAATAAGTGTTTAAGATTTACTTCGTAATTTTTAATACAGATATTTTGAGTTTTTATGTATTTTTGCCTTGTCGCGAAGTGAGAACTGAATTAATTGAATGAGAAATACTAAATCGTCTGTGAAGAACTGTTTCTTTTTTGTTTTGTTTGCTTAATTTCTTTTACACATCGTTCTGGCTTTATTATAGTATTTGAACAGAACATGTGGCAATGATTAGATAATTCTTTAAATAATATAAATTTTGGGCATTCTAAGTTATGAGCGAAATATAATACTGTTAAGTGAACCTAGCGCCAGAGTGTCTCTATGGTAAACAAATAGAGTGAATTTTAAAGAATGCATTTATTCTATTGTGGTTTATGCGCTGTCGGCGAAGTAGATTTAATTCAATCCAATAAGTTTAAACGAAATGCAAGAAAAAATGCGTATGATTTAATATTCCGTACAAGGAAGTCACGTGGTGCACACATCAGATTTTTTCTTTAATATTAGACGCTACTCAAGATATATAGAAGACGCTCAAATGAGTGTTGTTTAAAGACATGTTCATATTGCAACAAGTGATAATTCAAAACCTATAAATTTTATAATTAAAGAAACATTTCTCAGGTTTTATGCTGTAAAAGATCATTCTTCCGAAAGATTAAAAGACCTCATTCTCAGTTTCTTGAATGGAAAAGAAATGCCAGTTAAACAGTGTTATAACCAAGGATATGACGGCTCTTATGAATGGTGTCCACATTTGCCTCCAGCAAACATTGCTTGTCTCAAAACTTAAACCTCGTCATTTGTGGCGCAGTATACAGTGTCTCACAAAAATGATGGGACACTTGTGCTTTACAAAAGGAAACTGTTTATGTTGGATTTTGTGAAAGCCAGTCTGAGTTTTCTATTCTTTTCATTTACGAAGAATTTTTTTCCTGGCTGCTCTACCGTGATATCGAGCAGATCGAATTACTCTTCTAATAGTCTCAGGATTAACAATTACTCCATGTAATGCTTGTAAATCAGCAGCAACTTTAGGAGCACTCATTCTTGGATTTTTTTAAATATTTCGAACGATAATTCGCTTTATTCCATTGGATAACTTTGATGGTTCTTTTATCCTAAATCATATGATTCTTTTTATATCGTTTAATGATATTGAAAACTGTTGAATGACTCAAGTTAACTGTTTCAGCAGTTTCTGTAATAGATTTTCCATGTTCAATATGCAAATTAATAACTAATTTTCGAATTTCAGGCAAAGTTTCTTTTCGTTAAGCATTCATGGCTGCACAGAGCTAAAAAACACAAAAATTCCAAAACAAACTGGAGAGAAATACTGCAGACGATTTTATAAATTATTGCCAATTACATTTGAGTAAAAATAAAAACCCCAAAAAGTATTTTTATTGCTTACTTCAGACGATTTTTGTTGCATAGTACGTTAGCAGTATCTAATGGTATCTCATCATTTATGTGAGACATTTTTTGCTCCGTTCTAAACAATTGTACTTTTATTAAATTAATATTTTGAGAAAATATATGTTATGTAATTATTGTTACTAAATTTAAGTATGAAACACACCCACAAAAATTTTTTACATGTTTTTTTAATTTATTTTAGTACAGTTTCCTTTTGTAAAGCACAAGTGTCCCATCACATTTCTGAGACACTGTAAGTGATTGTAAAGAAATTACATAGTGTTTTGATATATTACAAAATACATATTTATTCCGTGGGAAAAGTATAAACCGATGGGATATGTTAGCAAATTTTACAGTCGAATAAGAAATATCTTTAAAAAATAATTGAACCTGACTCCTTGGTCAAGTAGGATTATCTAACTAAATGCAGCAAAATTACGTTACGGTAACATTCTGAAAGTTCGCACGCCCTTAAAAGCAATAAAAAAGAAACGCCGCAGATAAAAAAGCACATTTTGAATTTCTTGTTATTTCTATAATTATGCATAAAGTATTAAATAAAATGAATTTCGTTTAAAAAATATAACAGAAAATTAATATCTAGATGAAGATACGCAACGTTTAACTTACGGCAGCATAAATTCATAGAAATTATTAAAATAATTTGAACTTATTTTAGCAGAATTGAAAGAAATGGCCGTAAAATAGTATATTACTGCAGAATTTCCTAACTAAGAGATAAAATAAGATAAAGTATCATTTTTATGAGTTTTCGACACATCGTAAATTTCAGTCTCATGAAGAATATTTTAATATGAAGAAAATTTCACTGCGTTTTGAATATTATATTAATGCAAATAAATTATAGATTTATTAGTATGATAAGTGTGAGAGATTGATTTGTATTTTTGGAAGCTCGTTATGTAATCCATTCTAAATTAATTTAGAATTAATACAAAAATGTGACAATTTAATAGATGCCCACCAGCGGCCGAGCGGTAAAATGGCTGAACATTGGTGGTTTTCCCCATGTGTAACGTGTATACGAGCCAGTTTCCCTTAGCAAGTCCTCCACGAAGGCATCCCTCCCCTTAGGCAGATAGCCCTCGAGGCTTTGCCATAATCACACACACGCTGAACACTGGTAGTTCGGTCCGAGGTTCGAATCCCGCGAAAGGGGTGGCTGCATGGGCGTTTTCGTGGTTTTTCCCATGTGTAACGTGTATACGAGCCAGTTTCCCTTAGAAAGACCTCCACGAAGGCATCCCTTCCCTTAAGCAGATAGCACTAGTGTGCTTTGCCATAATTAAATAAACCAAACCAAACAATTTAATAGATATTTATTCCGAAACACTGTCGCCAGAATCTACTATATTAAATTTACTTTAAAATTTGTAAATGCACTGCAGTTGTATAAAGGTGAGCTTAATGAAAATATGGCCTTTCAAGGATTTAGGAACTTAATGTTAAAAATAGCCCATTCACTTGAAAGCGATTTCTGTGAAAAATGTATACAGTTTACTTATTTTATTTTAACGATTTCTGTTAACTGTTGCTACAGTAGAAAGCCCGTTTTCAAAGCTAAAAATCATTAAAGATTACTGAAGAAATGAAATTAGACAAACACGATTAAGCTGTCTTTCGCTTTTCTTCGAGTTATGTATTAATTCTCTCTTTCGAGTTTGTAGCAAATAGGATATCGCTGTGGTCTGAGATGACACAACGGTTTTAAAAGCTAAATTGCAATTTAATGGTATTTGCTGCGACGAATGTGGTTACATCTTCTGTAGTCTCTCTAAAACCAGTTTGGGAAAAGTCATTTAAATTGATCGTGAAATAAATGATTTCGAATTGGATAAAAAGTGCATTAGGTACAGTCGTCTGTCTTTTGTAATGTCTACGAACAGAAAGAAATATTTTTATCATATGAATTCTTGGAATTCAAAATTTGTTAAATGAGCCATTTTGTATTGGGGACTATTAGTAAAAATTTGGCTCGATTCCAAAGAACGAGTGCGAAATCACTCCTCCCCAATGCGTGAGTCATTTGCACATGCTGAATTGGCGATACATAATGCAAAAGTGGTGCTCCTCATGGCGTGTTGGCTCATCATTGTTTCATTGGCCACTTCATGGGAAATTTAGAAGCATAGGGCCTTTGCTAGCGTAACAGCTTCGTGCGATGCATTTCAGTTTTTATTCGTTCTTTTTTTAATATTGAAATTGACTGATTACTTGCAGCTGTTATTAGAGGGCGATAAAGTGTCATTTTATGTACGGGATTCATTGATGTTTTTTCTTCTCTATAACTATCATCCAGAGATTTAACAGTGCAATAAATGTATAATGAATCAACATTTATATTTTTTGAACTGTAACACTCATAAATAAGCAATTTAATTTTAGCAATGATTCATCAACAGTGAGTGGCACCGAATTTTTTATTTAATGATTTAAATAAGAAGAAATATAGACTTCTTAGCTTCTGAGTCCCTAAATGACTGAATGCTGTTTTGTGCGGTATAGCTAATATACTTGACTAATGCGAAAAAAAAATGAACTGGATATTGAAGCCATTACTATAAAGTGAGCTTTTTTTAAAGGCAATCCAAGAAATTTTTATCAACAACAACAATCAAATTTATTTTTTTATATATTCCGTTAATTATCCACATACTGCATTGGGAAAAAATCCACGGTTCCAAACGATTTTGGTTTTCCGTGTTTGTTTTAGAAAGTATGATTATTTATGATGTACAATACTTACATTTATCTATGTTGTGTCCACGTTAATCAGAATACTGTCTATGTTAATGGTGGTCTATGGAAAGTGGAAACCATGCGAGCGTTCATTTCATTTCTTATCGAATGTTTCTAGTGAACAGGATTCAGTTAGTAATGTTACAGCCTCAAAAGAAACCTGATTGCGTTCAAAATGAAAAAAATAACTATCTACTTTGTTTAATTTCAGTATTATCCAAGACAAATTGTTTAATTTTACACTGTTATAAATCTTACTACATACAGTATTTCTAATCTATTATCAGAAAATCTTCTTACCAAAGCTTAAAATAATAATAATAAATAAATAAAAAATAAACAAAAACCTGAAAGCTTTCAGATTTTATATTACACCCAAGGAGGCTTTTTTTTTAATGCTTTGTGTGTTACCTTTATGTATTAAATATCATGTTCTTCGCACTTAACCATAAAATTCAATTCAACAACAATTTCACAAAATAATTTGAAAAGAACATATCTTTTTCCGATACACAGTCTTGCACGCTGGAAATCATTTTCCCTCCCCCTCTCCGTACAGTGTTGTCATTGCTTCTTTGAAATCGTTGAGTTTGTTAATCCAAAATTCGTTAAATTTTTACAGAATAGGAAATAGATAATAAAACAAATTCCAAATTTCGGCTTCCAGATGTCCATATTCGAGTGGAGACTACATTATTCGAAGTTTGATATCTAAGTACCATTGTTTTTTCACAGTGCGAGAAACATACATTCATGCAGATTCTTCATTATTTAATTTCTTTAATTATAATTAGGGCTCTAATATTTGGTGGCAACAACTTTAAATGTGAAACGCCGTTTATAGTGAACCAGCGCCGAACCATTGGTTTCAGAGCGAATAATTCTATTTGCAAATAATTCTATTAAAAAAGCACAATATAATGCAGAATAATCTAATTTCCTTCAAAAACATGGCAGGAGTTATAGAATTAAGATCTTCAATATCATCTGCACCATAAGCATAGGACGGGAGTTTATTATGTTTTCACAGTTACAAAGTAGTGTCAACATCTATTCATAATTGAGGGGCGACCCTTCGCAAAACTCTTCTTAAAATTCGTTTCAAGATTTCAATCGTTCTCTTCCAAAAGCCACCAAACCATGACGCAGAGGGAGGAATAAATACCCATTCAGTAGAAGGTACATTGCATTCAGCGTATAATTTTTCAAAGTGAGTACTTTTCAATTTACTTACTAGTTCGTTTATACATAAAAGTAGACTCGAAACAGAATAAAACGAGCATTAGTTGCAGTGCGAACTATCACTTCCAAACGATTCTATAAAAAAGAAATAGACATACAGAGCGAAAAGTTCCACTACACGGTTACAGTTAATATATAAAACGATATTTCGCGAAAGGCCACTGCGTCTGTTCTTGAGAGGCTTTCTTGGAGAACTTTTGGAGAGAGATTGATTCGCATTCACCTTGCGTGCCAGGGAGGGAAACCACGAAAACGCTCATGCAGTCAGTCCATTCGGCTGGATTCGGACCCGGATCAAAATACTGAACAGTGTTCGTACCTTGTGAGTTAAAGCTGAGGTAGTTCTTTATCCATTTATATTACCATAGCCTGTCTTTACTCTTTTCATGTATCACTTTATAAAGATATGGATTATTACTGTCAGGTTGATTTGGTAATTACATGTGTAAAAGAAGGACTAGTATTTTCTTGTTGAAGAGATCACGGCCTTTGGCGACATTTGAAATATGTATGTTACGATTTGGCGATGAAGTTTGCCAGATTTGGTGACTAAGCGCGATGGCCGCTTTAACGAAAAGTACAAAAAGACTTCGCGCAGGATCTCGTAAACTGGTTTGTGTGTTTACGTTATACTCAAGGGAAATTAAAATTTTGTTAGCCCATTGATTAGCAGGCTTGCCAGCATTTTGCGGTGTAAGTCATCCAAGCATTGTGTATCACCAAGTGAGTGATTACAGTACTTATTGATTTGATGGCAAAAAAGGAGTTTAAAATTTACCCGCTGAAGAAGAAAAGGGGATGTCAAATCTGTACTATCGAAAACAAAAAGCTCATTGATGACTTTTGAAATTAAATATACAAATATTTTATGTAAAACCATGTGTAAAGAACAAATGTTTAGATAAATATTTCAAAAATACCATTATTATAAATTATTGGAACGTAAATTTTCTGGAAAGGTTCATGTTATTAATTTATGAACTTTAATTGATAACAAAATTTTTCAGCAACAAATTCAGCAATTTTTAGTTAGAAAGATCAAAACTCTTAATACATTAAAGACAGTACTGAGCTATAAAACTTTTAACATAGGACTCGGACTTATTTTATATCCTTACTCGGACTTATTTATATCATCCAAGTGACTTTGTATATTCATGAAAAAAAAATATGACATTCTAATTAAAAATTTTACTTTTTCAAAGTGTGCATGAACAAGAAAACATTTAAAAATATCACAAATATCACAGAAATTGTATAAATGACGATACAATTTAACTATGCAATACAATTTATTCCAGAAACTGCTAAACTTTATTCTGTTTTTCTTTCACGTCAGTTGATTTTCTTGGCGATTCAAAGGCTAAGTGAGTTTCCGAAAAGTTTCTACGTAAAGTTAAGATTATAATCTTAAAAGTTTCCCATTTGAGCAGACTGTCATCAAATATAATATATGCTGTACAGTAAATGTCCCCCACATGTAAGGAGATTACAACTCATTTTCTTTAAAGGGTTTTCCACGAAGCCGTCTCTCTTGAAACAGATATTCCTCGCGTGCTTTGCGATATTCTATGTAAGAAACAAACACACAACTGAACGTATATATTTGTTGCTTATAGTGATTTAAATCTCGATTTTGAGAAATGTAATTTAAATAATCGGCGAGTGTCAGAATAAACACATGAAGCACGATCATTTTAAATATCAAAATCTTAACTCAGTAGTTTTAGTTTTAAATAATCCAGTATTGTATTTACAGCATTATAAACGCTATTGTAAGTTTTTGTTAAAAAACTTTTGAATATTTTATTAAATTAGGAATAGTTATCAATAGGAATAGCACATCATTTTAATTGGATCCATATAAGGTTTTGTGTCTCGCGGAGATATTAAAAAGGATTATTTATAGCTCTAGTTTTCTTGCTGTTAAAGAAGTTTAACATTTTCGTAATACTACAAGTGCTCGAGTTAGAACTTGAAACTGAAAATTCTTTCGGTTACATTTGGCGCGAAATTTAGCCGAGATATCTGATTTGTCATCGCACTGTACGTCAGCGGCAGAATAAAAATAAAATGAGAATACCTTGTTTGCGATAAGGTTTCTATTGTTTTTGTATCGATGATTTTTTTTTTTTTTTTCAGCGCCAGAACTGTTAACTGTTATTTATGATTTTAAATAGACTTGTGCGGAAGAAGGCGTTATTGTATTAAATTATGGCTACGTTTTACACGGAATCTGAGTATGTGTATGATTCCGAAGCTACTAGTTCGGACGAAGACGAATTAGATTCAAGTAGGACCAGTGTATGTAGATAAATATTTAAAAATTAATAAGAATATTTTATTTTTTTTTTGGTCTAAATGTATTGCTGTACCTAAGTATATATATATATAGTCTTAGTTTTTATACAAAATTATTCTTTGATTAAAATGTAATTATCTCTAAGAATGTCATTTCTCTTTCAAAACATTACACTGTGTAGTATACACATATAATGCTGTGTATAATATAATTTAATTCAGTTCTTTAGTTGAAGTTGATAATTTGAATATGAGAGGAATATTTGCGTTTCTTTATGTTGTATTATTTGTAAAACATTATGATTTATTATGGATTTCCGTTGTCCTCGTAGATTATGAAAATTAAAACAAACGTGCTAATTTTATAACTGCTCATATCTTTTTTTAAATCCTAAATAAAAATATGTGGTAAAGGATACTTTTTATTTGAAGGAACTGATTGCAGAGTATATTTACGAAGAGGTTCCAAAATCAAAACGCATGTTTTTTTGTGGAGTATTTGTGAAGTTGTGTTGCAAATGAATTTTCTGTGTAACAGTTTTTCAGTGAAATATGCTTGCATATTTCAGTTCTTTAATCTGAACTAAATTTATTATGTTTGTATTAAAAGACTTTTTGAAACTAGTCGATTGGGGTGCAATATTAGAGTAAATATAAATTTGAAATGAATTATTTGCTGTAATTTCCAGATTCATAAATTAGTCTTGTAATTAAAACTCATGTACTTAAAGATTATACAAAATCTTTCATTTCAGGAGTTTTCTTTGCTGATATTAAAAAAAAAAAAAAAAAAAAAAAAAAAAAATCTAGTACAACTTGATTATTAACAGTAATCGATACTTGTTAACTTTTGTATACATGTTTTTATAATTTTTTTAGTGTATGGGAGAGTATGTATATATTCCCTTGAAAAGTAAATGTTACAATTATATTTTATTCATAATTTTGAAATGCCATGTAGAAAAGCATTTTGACTAATTTTAATTATGATAATTTAAGTGGAGGATCTAGTGCTGTGACACAGTATGTTTTGCACTTAATTTTTCAGAATGTGTTTCCTGTGATTTGTTGTTAAATTATTCTTTAAAGTAATTAAAGAAACAATTTTCATACTTTAAAATGACTGAATCTTTGACTTATCTGCTTTTCAAAAGCTCATATGTTATTTCTATATTGTTAGATTTTGAAGAGTATTAAGCTGAAATAATTGTTTATTTTTCACATTGTTATTTCAAAATATTAAATAAATATTTATTTTAAAAGCAGATACTTGTTTTTTAATTAAAAGCCAGTCTGTATAATTTTATTGAACTTTTTTAGCATCAGATTCTTGAAACTGTAAAAAATGACAGAGTTATTGTTACGCAACCTGAGGAGGACAGAAGGCGGCGCACAATCATAGTTGAACGCAGAAATGGATCATTTGGTTTCACATTACAGGTATAAAAGTTGTTTGCAACAATTTTTCATGTTTACGCTTTTTAAAATCAATCAGTCATCTTTTGTTCATATTTGCTCAAGTAGCTATTTTCTTCTTGTGTCGTACTTTTGCACTTTTTAGTTAGTTAGCCCACCAGCGGCCGAACGGTAAAGTCGCTGAACACTGGTAGTTCAATCTGAGGTTCGAATCCCACGAACAGGCTGGCTGCATGGACGTTTTCGGGGTTTTCCCCATGTATAACGTGTATACGAGCCAGTTTCCCTTAGAAAGACCTCCACGACGGCATTCCTCCTCTTAGGCAGATAGCCCTCGAAGCTTTGCCATAATCACACACACACACACACATTTTAGTTATTTTTGTATTTGATATTTATGTATGTAATAACTTACCTGTGATGCCCTATTTTAGTAGATGCATTAAAAAACAAATGTGCTTTGAGTTTGAGGTATTAACTTATAACTTCATAATTTGTACTTTTTAAAATTTTGCCATACTTTCATAATTTTTTTAATTTTAAATTTCATTATATTTCTCATTATTAAATGTTATTCTAATTTCTCATGGTTGTTAAGTAATAAAATTGGAAAATATATTTTGATTTTCTGTTTCAGATGGTGCAAAATATTTGTTTTAGAATATTCTGTATTTTATTTCTCAAGGATTAGTTAATTTTATGAGTCAGAAGCAGTTCTGAAAAATATTAGTTTTCACAATTTAAGTGTCTATGAAAAGTAATGTGGAAATTTTGAAATAATTATTCTTAACTATGATTTTATGTAAAATTTAATTATGTAATGATATTTTTCATGGTCTTTATTCATATAAAAATAAGATTAATGATGATTTCTGTAATTTTTTTAAAGTATATTAATATCAAATCAAAGGGGATCAGTATGATAAATGTCGGTCTGTGAAATAGCTCTATGGCTGCAATGTTTGGTAAAATCCTAGTATACGGTGCAGCCTTGGCGCAATTTTGAAAATTATCGCCAACACCAAAAATTATCCAAACAACGTTTATATACTATACACTATATACTATGTGTGTATATACATAATATATACTATATTTAACTATATATATTCTTTGAAAGACCCGTTTACTACTCATCATATATTTACGCGTGCGCGTAAGACCTCTTACGTCTGCGCATATGCTTGTGCATAAGCGCAGAATACGTTTTCGCTTGCGCGTGTTATGTATAACGGGCGGTATAAGCTAAAATTATCTAATTATCTATTTCAGTTAATGTTGATGATTGCGTTGTTCCTTAATTTTCGAATTGGATCCGGCTTATTATTTTTTGCAGACTGTAAGAGCAATACTATAAAAGTAAACTTGAACTTTCGATTATGTCAAGTAGAATTTCTGATTCTGGAGCTCCCAAAGGATCGTACAAAATGAAAGTATGTTTCGATGTCCATCAAACAAAAAGTGGAATTGCTGCAAAAAATGGATAAATACATGAAGAATGTGACAGAGAGGTTAGTGAAAACGAAAAAATTTTGATTGACAAATTAGTCGGTATTCTCGGCACAGCAATTACGGGACTTGAACAGCAGAACTTTGTAACTGAACAAGAAATTATGTCTGTTTATCGAATTAAAGAGAAAGTATTATCACATAAAACGAAGCAACTTAAACAACTTACATTGAAAGAAATGTTTAATAAAGTAAACAAATAAATATTAAGCTTTTTTTTTTTTTTTTTTTTGTAAATTTTGATACCCTTTAGATCATAATTGTTCTTTATTTCATAAATTACGGTTTCATATTTTTAATTTTAGAATTTCTGCATGCCATCTTACGAGATTTAAACTGATGATCTATAATCCGGAATTGCCGAAGTCCCGACGAGTCCGGATTAACGACTTTTGACTGTATGTATGTATGTGTGTGCATATATGTGTCTATGTATATACACACACACACACATTCGTGCTTACATATATACATTCATACGTAAACACATCCATACATACATACATACATTTCTAGATCCAGTCCTGATAACAGAACAGTACCTATTTCAATAACTGGAAAATTCATTGCTGTTGGATTGAGAGAAAATAACAGCATTTCAAAATAGTTTTTTTTAATTTTTTTTTTTATGTGTATAGAAGTTCTGCGTGTTACAAAAATGTAGTGGACCATCTGGAAAGTTTTGTGGTTTTCTGATAATAAAATACATATGAAGAAATGCAAAAATGTATACAAATTTCATTGGTACTTTTCAGTTTCGCTGGTGCAAATCTTGCCAAGCAGACTTTATTGGCGACAATGCACAGTATACACATAAAAAATGTTGACAACAAAATCATACTATCAGTTCAGTTCTAAGAATTTTTTATTTTGAAGACATAAACACTTTAATATCGTTTAAAATTTTGTAAAAAGACAATAAATAAAGACAATAAATCTGTAAACAGACATTAATTTAAGAATTTACTATGCTTTCATGGTACAACATCCTGATTCGCTGGTTTGTATCACGTGACCTCAAGTGATATCATCTCATGTAAACTAAGTTACAAAAATCTACTTCACTCAGTAATTATCTACATTAATTTCAAGTTAAAACTTAATTTAGAGTACAAGTTTAAATGCAAGAATTATTTCAATTCATATGAATAGCTTGCTCATAAATTATGTAAAACTGCAGTGCTTTACTTCACTAGTGCATTCTCGTTAAAATTGATGAATTTAACTCTTGACTTTCCCATTTCTATATTTTTGCCTTCGTGTGAGCAGTGTCATTGCATCCTAATTGACTTAATCACCAAGAATGGCTTTAGGGCATAAAATTGAACTATCTGGTAAAAATTCTTTGTAATTGTATGCCATTATTGAAAGAAACAATCAGTCTGATAAGAAATGGCTGCGGCTTGTTTTGAAAATGAGGCGTAAAAGGTTACCAACGAGGATATTCCGTTTTCATCGGTTGTACCATTTTTGACGACTTTATCGCCTGTGGCAGCAAAATGGAAAAGTACCATTTCATTGAATCATTTAATCACATAAGCATTTGTTTTATAACTTTTTGCCATCTCTCTGCAGTTGGAAAATTTCTTTATGACTTTTTTAAAAGGTCATTTATTCAAAGTTATTGAGATACTGTTTGACAATCTCCAAAGAAGTGAACTTCAGGCCACTCAGAGAATTTTGAAGTGACCTGAAGAGATGAAAATCCAAGGGGTTTGATTCAAGGTCTGGTTATTGTAGGAGATGACACAAAACATTCCAGCCATACTCTGTATAAGTCTTTCTCAGACATTCATCAAAATGTGGCACTGAACATTATCATAAGAGAAGACATCACCACAGTGATTAGTCAGTTCTGGGTACTTTGCTTCAATTTCTGCTTTTAAACCTGGCATTTGGGAAGAATATATTTCCATATTTAATGTTTGATTTTGTCAACAATTCATAGTATACCATTAATTTGCATTCCCAGCATATACAAAACATTATTTTTGGGGAGATGTAAACTCCCCTCTCATTCTTACTAAAGGAGGTTCCTAATGATAACCTGTGATTTGTTTTATACTACTCCCAGCATATACAAAACATTATTTTTGGGGAGATGTAAACTCCCCTCTCATTCTTACTAAAGGAGGTTCTAATGATAACCTGTGATTTGTTTTGTACTATTATTATATAATAGCCACTTCTCATCCCTGGTAATGAGCTGTTTAAAAAAAGGAGCTTCTGCATTTTTTTTCTAGCAAAGAATCATATGCTAAAACTTGAGCAAGTATTTCAGCTCTGTTAAAGTATGGGGTAACTGTATATTTTAGCAGCTTACATGCCCAGTGTTCTTAAAATGATCATGTACTGAACTTTTTGGAATATTTAGTCTGTTTGATAGTTACTTAACTGTATAACGTGGATTTCTTGAGCGTAATGCATAACATGGATTTAGCAATAGCTAATTTTAATAAATCCTTGTCTATGCAAGATGGTCGTCCAGAGTGGGCATCATCCCTGAGATCGAAATTCCCATCCTTTAACTTCTCAAACCACCTTCAAAATGTTTCATCAAAAATAGCTCTTTATTCATGCATTGCACAAATTTTACGAGCTGTCAGATTAGCATTTTTACTTCCTTGTACAAAGTAAAGGAAGTATTGTATTCACGAAAAATTTCGGGTACCACATTTCAATGAAAATTTCTATTTTGACTGCTCTCAAATCCAGGTCAACAATTTTTTTGTGTGTGACATCTAAATGTGCAGACAAAATAAAGAAGTCTTTTTTTCCAAAATGGATTTTAAAATGGATTCAGAAGGGAATTTTTCATGTCATTTATATGCACATATAACAAAAATGATTAGCCATAGAATGTTGAAATTTTGTATATTGCAGTGCTATAACATCTAACTGTGCAACACCCTTTTTTGTTGCAGTCTGCCTCTCCAAACGCGTATATATACACATACATACATATCTAGTGCGGTGAGCTGCCTTTTTTTTTAAATGTTGGTGAATTGTACATTTTTTTGTTTTAAAAGTGGTTGAATTATGTTGTTCTGATGTTCTATTTAAGGTTTTTTACTTTTACTTAATGTGCATGCAATAGTTATAGAATTATCATAAATTTTTTAAGTAGCAGTAGGTCTAACATGGTGGCTATTTATTTTGAAACTCTTATAGTATAGTAAATCAGTTCTTTTTTTTCCCAGTGAAACCTGAAGTTAACTTTAAGTTTTTTATGCACTAAAAATTTTGTACTTTTGCCCATTGGCCAAATTGCTTGTTTTCCCGCAGAAACTCATTTTATAAAAAAAAAAAAAAAAAAAAAAAAAAAAAAAAAAAAAAAAAATATTAACTATTTCAACTGTATTTGGTGCTTTAGGTTTTTCTGTATTTTATAATTTTTAATAAAATTTTTGAGTTTTTATATATATTTGCCTTGTTGCAAAGTGAGAACTAAATTGATTGAACAAGAAATATATTGCTAATGAAATTTGAGGAACTAAGGTTAAATGAAGTGTAGCAAAAAATGTGTATAACTTCATAGGCCATATGAGCAAGTCATATGAGGTGTCCAGATCAGATTTTTTTCCTTTTTGAAAATAAAAGTATAAGATGACAAAAATGAACCTTTGGGTTCTTCATCCTTTGCATTGCATTGAACAAAAAATTATGCCTCAACACAAGCTAGAATTACACAATATAAGCAGAAAATACCTTATTTTAACATCTACTTCAATCAAGGTCACTGCTCATCAGTAGTTCAAAATCATTTGAAGAAAAAGTGCTTTCATTTGAAAAACCACAGAACTTTCTGGATGACCCAGTATTATTTGTTGCATATGTTTTGCTTAGCATCTAGATAGTTTTGAAATTTGTGAGCCTGATGGTTAAATCTTGCATGCTTCTGTTACTCATTTTAAGTCCTTTGAACATTTGCAGTGGATATAGAATTTTTTGCGAGTTCAAACATTTCTTAGTTTAGCACTAAAACATCTCTGTGGATATAGAATTCAAGGATTTAATGTAAATATGAATAAAAATGTTTTGAATGAAAGCCCAAAGTCATAATAAATAAAAATACACTGTATATAGACAAAGTCAAAAATAAAAGGGACAGTTAAATGAAAATGAGACAGATGGGAAAAAATAATAAAATGTTTCTATTTCAAAAGTAATCACCATAACCGTTAATGCATTTCTCACTCTGTAAGACAAGACGTCAATGCTTTCATGGAAAAATATTTTCGGTAGCCTACGGAGCCATAATTGTACCCAGGAGTCCATCGCTTTGTCCGAAGCAAACTGATGGCCATAAATGTCTTTCTTCAGGGCTCCAAAAATATGGAAAATGCAAGGGGAGAGATCTGAACTGTACAGAAGCTATGTAAGTGCTTCCCAGCGAAACTTCTGCAATGTAGCTTTAAGAACCATGGCAACATGTAGGTGGGCATTATCCTGCAACAGAATGATGCCGTCTGTTAACATTCATGGGCATTTCCATTTGATGGCGCACTTCAATTTTTGCAAAGTTTCCTCATACCGCTGTGCGTTAATTGTGTTGCTGTTTTCCAGAAAGTCAAGGAACAGTGGCCCCTTGCAGTCAAAGAAAAAGATCACCATGACTTTCCTGGAGCTGACGCGCACGGCTTTGGATTTTTTGAAGGGGGTGTATTCCATTCAAACACGCATGCACGTTACATACTCTATCCTTCATACACAGCAGACACTCGGGTATGAATTTCACTTCATGATTTTCCTTCCACAGTCAAAAACACACTACAGCATGCTGTTCCTCTTTTCCAGCCTCCATAGTGATGGCGAATGCATACATTACTCGCTGACTTCGCATCGATTATGTCTAACTGACAAGACACAATGGTGAGCATTTGCGCTGTTCCTTTCTGATTCCCAAAATAGGGTGCTTCTATAAAATCTACCTGCGTTACCAAATTTCATGCCATGCTTATTAATGGTCTGTCTCGTTTTCATTTGACTGCCCCTCGTAATAACTACACATCTAAATATAATTATGTCTATAAAATAATATGAAATGAGTATCGAATATTAGCTACATTAACAAAAATGTGTATTACTGTTTTAAGTATTGAATTAAGTATTTGCATCAAGTAAAAATGTTTTGGCATGATGCTAAAAAAAGCTCTAGAAAATAATTTTGTAATATCCTTTCTGTTGAGATTTATTTTGATTTTTCCAGTGGAAATTTTAAAGAATACTAGAAAGATTATTTTTTTAAAAATATATCTTATCATTGTCCTTTTTACTACAGTTATGAGTTCATTACCTTTTCCTAAAATTATTTTTATTTCAGACATATGGTATTCATCATAAACGAGATGGGGAAATAGAACTTATTACTTATGTCGATTATGTAGAGTATGATGGTCCAGCATTTCGAGCAGGGATGCGACCAGGTATTTTGTGTATATATATATTCATTATGCTGTAGTAAGGAATATATAACAATTATAGATATAATAATTTAAGATCATTTATTATTTTTTCATAATTTTAGGGGATGTCATTTTATCCATAAATGGGCATGATATGGAAAAAGTTGATCATAAATCATTAGTCCAATACATCCAAAGCTGTGAAAAGACAATGAGAATGGTTGTTTTGTTTGAAGATTGTGTGCACAAAGTTGAATTACACATGAAATATCTTCGGCTGAAGGTCAGCTTTGCAATTCTGATTTGATTAACACCAAGAAATACTAATTAAATTGTTCTGAATTTGCTGTAAATGTATATTTCTTTTATTTTCTTAAGATTCTTTGTTTAATGTAAAGTTGCAGAAAGTCAAAAAAATAAGTAAGACTTTTCTTACAGTGAGTGAAAAAATATTGAGAATCAGCTCAGAATTTTCATCTATCAATTAGTATCTTATTCCCAGTATATAGACAGTTATGTAATATAGTAAAATTTTAAATTTTGCACAAAATGAAATTATTGTTTCTCATAAAATGCTAAAAGTTACGTGCTTTGTGTATCTTTTTAAAAAATTTTCTAGGCTCTTGGCTTTAACACTAGAACCGCGGAGCAGATCAATTTGACCCAAACTGTTGTTTAATTTGTCACCATGCGAAAAGTATTAATTGAAAAAAGTTCCTTTTATGACTTTTAATAATTTAAGATAAACAGTAACTTACTGAATTTGAAAATGTGTAACATAAATAAATTTCTGATTATTAACACTTAGACCCGTGAAGGTTATGGTGAATTTGACCCGTAAGAAATGTTTATGCCTAATGACGAAAAACAGATGCATTTCCTTGGAAGTAGATGTAAGCTACTTTTGCCTCACCCTCGATGATAAAGGAAGGATCACAAATGATAAAGGAAGAGAATATTTTGAAGGAAGTTGGGGGCCTAACATCACATGCTAAACACAATGTTATAAACAACAGTCCGTCAAGTACATGGAGACTTTTCATAGATGAATGGATATTCAAGCATATCAAGAAATGCACTGAAGATGAAGCTTATCGACAGATTCATGAAAATAAATGGAATATAACAATAGAAGAAATAGATGCTTTCATAGCAATTTTATATTCATGTAGGTTATATTGTTCAAAAGTACTTGAACTGGATAGCTTGTGGTCAATGAACTGGGGACCACCGTTTTTCTGAAATACAATGTCAAGAGACAAATTTCGTGAAATAATGAGATTCTTATGCTTCAATATAAATTTAATGAGATCAAATCGTCTAGAGACAGACAAATTTGCCCTTATCTCCGATACTTGGAATTGTTTTATTGAAAATTGCCAGACAAACTATACACCAGGTCCTAATATAACTGTAGATGAACAGTTCTTTTTTACAAAAGTTAGAAGTAGGTTTACTCGATATATGCCAAACAAACCAGATAAATTTGGAATCAAGTTCTGGTTAGCTGTAAATGTTGATGCAAAATATCTAATAAATAGATTACCATATCTTGGGAAAGATCACCAAAATCTATCCAACATTTCTCTTTCTGAACATGTAGTACTGCGACTATTAAGACCATATGAAAACAAAGGTAGAAATGTCACTATAGATAACTTTTTCACAACACTGAAGCATGCAGAGGCACTGAAATCCAAAAACACCAGCCTTGTAGGAACTGTAAAACACTCAAGAAGAGAAATACCATTCTCTGTAAAAATGTCTAAATCTGTATTGCATGTGACTACGGTACTAAAACATAAAGAACTCAGTCTGTTTATCAAGGAAAAAAAGATAGAAACACTTTGTTGCTAAGTAGTTTTCATCCAGTTGTAGAAATTATAGATAGTCCCAAAAAACCAACCTGATGCATGGATGTGATTGACCAAATGCCAAGGAAGTATACTGTCAAGTCTGCTTCATATAGGTGGCCAGTGCAGGTTTTTATAATATTTTGGACCTTGCTGCTATCAGTGCATGGGTTTTATACAAAGCCATATCTGGAAAATCTATTAGGAGACAATTCATTCAGGACTTAGTTGAAGAACTGAGAGAAAGATTTGTTCTCTCCCGGCAAAAAAAAAGGTGACATATGGGTGTGTAGCAAGTACTGAAAACGACAGATGACAAGTTAAGCGTAAACAAGTCCGATGCCACAGTTCAAAATGTGAAAATAAAACCCAAGATATTTTTCAAAATGCAAAGCACCCGTTTGTGGTAAATGTATAAAATTTATTACTAAATTTATTACTAAATTTTGTGCACAGTGCATACAATAAATTGGATTTTTAATAATCTGAAAAACTAGTAAGTAACTGCTAACATTTTTATTTTTTTTTCTACATTTATGTCTAAACTTATTTAAATTATATCTCTTCTTCCATGAAAATTAGAAGAATTATGTTTTATTTTGTTTAAAAGACATGTATGCTATTATGCTTAAGGAAATAAAATTTTAAATAATACAAATTTTTTAAAAATTTATTGTAATTTCCATTGATTGATATGAAGTACTTAATGTAAATTCTGAGAAATATTGATTGTTACATAAAAATAAAATGTTTTAATTAACTAAAGTAATCACCTGTGCATATTTTTAGGTGTTTTCTATTTAGGGCCAAATTGACGTGCACTGCGGTTCTGGGTATATCAAAAGTCCCGCAGTTCTAGTGTTAAGTTATATTACTATGCTGTCCATATCTTCTTAAATGAATTTTTTTAATTATGCATATAAATTCATAAATGTATGAAGCTGTGTTGGATTAATGGTATGAACTATTGTAGCACATTCACTCAAGTGTCAGTTTCACAAACTATTGAATTGTATCATAAAATGTAGTTAATATATATACATATTCAGTTTCTTCGCATATTTCATAATCTGGTTTTTGTCAAAAGTATCAGTTCTTATTGGAAATTTTTTTTTATGCGTTTTTTGTCTTCCAACAAGCTTTAAATAATACTTTTGTTTTATTAGAGGGTTCTTCAAGAAAAGAAATATGAACTAGAACAACTGTGTGAGAAGGAAAGACAGTTACTTCAAGGTAAGCTGATAGTTTTAAAATAAACTCATAAAATTTTATTAACTAATGCTTTAGTTTTCAATATTTTTAACACTTGCTTAACGATACTACTTATACTTGCCCATAATAATAAAAGATTTGCTGTTGGAAGTGTCAATAAGCAAACAATATTTTAGTTAGTACTCCAAAAAATTGAGAACTATAGGAAAAGTTTCTTGGATGAATGATGAACCTGCACTTTTTATGGCATTTTAAAATTTGCCCCAAACATTTGTCTCATCAGTCTTTAAGATTTTAATATACTCATTTACATTTATCTTATAGTCTGCAAAAACTCAATTTAGGAAAATCCTTATGATTAGGAGTTTTGTAGATGGTGAATTTATTTATTTTTTCTCTTGTTTAAGTGTAAAATTACTTTGAAAGTAAATTTGATGGTTGATATGCTGATTTTTTTATATAATTCTTCAATGCATTTTTCTAAAATAAAGAGTTCTTGTTTCCGCAAAAATTCTTCTCTCCGATACGTTTTCTCACTTGTACTGACATGTTCTAAATTTTTATTACATAATTTTTAAGTTTATGTATGTGGTTTAGTTAATTCATTACTTATCAGTTATACTGGGTCAAATTTTCTTAGTGATACTTATCTTTTTTTATCTCTAATTTTTTTTTGGGGGGGGGGGGAGTTGTAAAGTATAGTTCCAGTGACCATTATTTACATTCTTTCCTCATCTTTTAGTGCACCAATTTTTGCTTGAGATTTTTTTTTTTTTTCATTTAGCAGTTAAACATTTAATAATGTCAAGCAAGTATAACTTACAGAATTTGACACTAGCAGAACCAGGAGTTTATAGCCATCTTTCAAGAAATCGGTGCTTACTTCTCGCTGAGTTGTAAGACTACTGAACATTGGTAGTTTGACTCAAGTTCATATTCCAGCAAAGGGAATGGGGATTCCCTGCATGAGAGTTTGTATAATTGTCCCTTTGTGTAATGTGAATATGATTTTTTTTTCTTTAAAATGTCCTTGATTAAGCCATCTATTCTCTTAGGCTGATAACTTTTGTATTCTTTACCATTATTCAAATAATCCAGTACAAGTGTTTGGTAGGGTTACCAAACACTGTCATCAAGAACTGTGACACAGTATAACCAATAAGTACCATTAATTTTTTATATTCAGACAATACAGATATTATGTAAAATTTAAAAAGAAAAAAAAAATGTAAACAAAACTCTAAAAGTCATGACCAATAATGCACAGAATTCACTAATCAACATGATCCTTAGTCCTGAGTGATGTGAATTAGTGTAACTATCAGCTAAAGCAAAAGGACAACCTGAGTTATATAGATGCTAGATTTTATAATACTAGGAACTGGTATTCATTATATTATATAAATAACTTATGTGCTGGATATCTTTGGTGAATTCTATTTAATTTGAAATATACAAATAGTATTTACATAATCGTGTTTCTGTATTCATTCTTTTTGCTGTCTTCAATTTGATTATTCAAGTTTTTATTTTCAGCTAAATGAGCGAAAGAGCAAATAGCAGAATTTTATGTATTGTATGAATCACGAAATACTGAAATTTTGCTATGCATGGTGTTAATAATCTGAAAGTCAGTAAATGACAAAATGAATGAGTTACAGTTTACAAGAGGCAGATAAAAATAATGTAATAGAGCCATTTCCAAGCAAAATAATGCTCCATGTGGCTGAATACATCTGTCTTGAAATGCATAAAATCAGCACAGTATACATTACTTTAAGTCTCTTTTCAGAATACTCCTATGTTCAAAACACTTAGGAATAATACATATAGGCATCTTTGTTTGAAATGTAAAAAATAATTATCTAGTTACTTATCAGCAAGTATGTTTACTCCAGTGGATATTACTTTGGAAAAAGCAGACTTATTCCAGATCTTTAGACATTTCAGGAACTATTAGTAGAATGTCTCTCTTGGTGTCTGTCATAAACTGAGTCACTGCATTGTTTTAGACCATGCTGATAGAAATGAATCTCAGAATCAAAATTTAAAAAATCTGGTGAACAAAAAGGTTACGTCTTACCAGGGCTCTATTTCTGATAGTAGAAACACAGGCTTCTTTGCTGAAAATGCATCATTGTGCTAACTGAAATGATCTGTGGTTTACTTTAATGATATTTGCACTAAAATACAAAGTATGCTGTCCTGCATGTTATAACTTTATTTATTTCTTCTACAGAGAGTATGCTAACATTTTCTAAAAACCAAATTCAAGTATTGCAATTTTCACATCCGTAGCTTAACTCCTCAAATACTTTAAACAGAAGAGTAGTTATCTTTCAGTTGAAGATTTTGTATAAGTAGTTGAAACTGTTAATATCTTTTTCTGAAATATAGTTAAAAATTACTGAATTCGTAAAAAATATTTTTCAATGAACGATTATGCAAATTTAATTTAAATTTACGTTCATAACTCTACATATTTATTAAAGTTCTCGTGAGTCCAATGAATAGGAGTAATTTCAAAATATCATATTGTTTCAAATTAAATTTATACGTGAATTTAAATTGAATTTTTAAAAGTATCTAATTGAGGAAATCAATAAAAAGTAGCCATCTTCAAATTTCACTTAAGTAGGATTTTAAAATTGAAAAAATAATAAAAAATAAAAATTATTTTATGATAGGTATTAAAAAATAATAAAAATAAATTATTTACTTTAATAGGCAACTTAATTTATTAAGAATTTTCTTCAGGTGTGCTATTATTTTCAGAATTTTTATTTTTATTCTCACTCTTGCACTAGACCATATGATCACCAGTGCCATTTAAATCGTAATACATCATAAGAAAGGGGTAAAAGTTTTAAAAGGATCCACTGCAGAGTGGAAGATTGACAGAAATATATTGTTTAAAATATTCACTTTGAATTTAAGCTGCACCCTGATTTTATGTCTTAAAAATCTGAATAAAAAGTGCAGCTTAAATTTGATGTGATATGGTAATAACAATGCAGTTCCATAATACATAACTTTATTTATAGATAAAATTTATTCTAAGAGGAAAAATTTAAAAATTTTTAAAATTGTTTTACAAGAATATAGTAAAGTTAAATTAAGTTTAAATAATTCTTTTGCATCATTGCTGCAAGGAATGAAATTTGAATTTAACAAATATTCTCTGTTCATAAAAAGCTAATATAAATTAAAAATTTAATTAAGAAATTTTAATTGCAAAAATAAAAATTAAAGATTAATTATTGCTGCGAACTAATTTACAGTATCATGTAAATTAAGTGCACATATCTAAAACCATGAAAAAATATAATATTCCAAAAATTAATCTCAAAAAAATTTTAAGTGAATTTTTAACGTTAAATTAATTTGCATAAGTGAGTAATTGTTGAGCAGGCAGGAGACAGACTTATCAAGGGGAAGTTGCCTCCAAACCTAACTCCTCAAGGGTATAGTAAAATTCAAAACCAAAAGTAAAACCACCCTTGCCTATATGGGATGATGAAACACGAATTGAGTAACTGAAAAGTTAGGTTTGGAGGCAACTTTCCCTTGATAAGTCTGTCTCCTGCCTACTCAACAATTATTCACTTATTGCAAATTAATTTGGTCTTAAAAATTCATTAAAAAATTTTGAGATTGATTTTTGAAATATTATATTTTTTCATTGTTTTAAATTTGTGTATTTAATTTACTTATGCTCTTAGAATTTAAATGATATTGTAAATTAATTCTCAGCAATGATTAATCTTTTATTTTAGCAATTAAATTTTAAATTTTTTAAAAGATGGTTACAGAAAGGATTTCAGCTATGATTAAAGAAATTAAAATATCTTAAGATTTATGAAAGTATTTTTTTAAGTCTCTCAAAAAAGAAAAGTGTTTGGAAATAAAATTGTTAATGAGGAAGGAGAGTTAAGAATTAAAGTTATCATTTAGAGCAGCATTTCTCAAACTTTTTCAAGCGGGAATCACTTTTATAATTATAAAGTTTTACTGAAAATCTTATTCTTCTCATCTAAGAAAGATATAGGCAGAATTATGGATTTTTTACTCTTTTATATTCTGAGAGGTCAAACTTTGTGTTAGAATATACGAAGTTTGTCTAACATAAAGTTATTTTGGTATTTGTCTTATTTCTTGTTAAAGCAAACTAAGTTTGTTTTATACAGAGAACGGAAAAGCTAATATAAAATTTTCAGCAGAAGTATTTGGATGGAAGATGGAAAATAGAAAGTTCCAATATTGGCAAAACTGATTAAATCTCTTAACTCGCTTACATGGAACCAGTATTAAAAGTTCGTTTAATAATATGACTGATATTATGTCAGGATGAAGACCATTCTTGAGCAATAATAGCTTAGATGTCTCACAGACTGAAATACTATTTATTCTCATTATACAAAACTACGAGTCTAAAAATCCCTCTGATAACTATTGGTAAAGGTTTTAAAAATAATTTATTGCATAACTGGACAGCTTATTAAAATTTTTACATTCCACGAGTCATTCTCTTCTCATAAAGGCATTGTCTACATCACAATGTCCAGCAGATCATATTGTATTTTCCAGTTGTTAGCAAATGAAAATATAAACATCATAGTTTTCAGAAAGTAACCTCTCCCCTTGAAGAAGAGCAAGCTTAACTTAGCAATTATTTAAAAAAAAAAAAAAAAAAAAAAGTTGACAAACTAAATAAACAATTAACTGTGTGAACTGATGTAGTGAAATATAAATCAACTTTGATACATTAAAAAATACATATCATTTTTGCTTTGCCAGCGAAGTAATTTGAAAATACATGTGCATGCACATATGTATTTTGTGTTACTATTCTGAATTATTAGCCTAGAAGGGCTATTAATTTCATTTTGGCATTTTGTGTCAAAAATTTTAAAAGGCTGAATCAATTTTCAGATTGTTGCCGTGAAATATTATCACCCTGTATTATACAGTACAAAGTCCACAATACGGACGTCCATTATCCGAAATGATCTATAATCTATAATCCGGACCTTAAAGCCACAATTTTTTTTTGGGGGGGGGTATGCTTTACGCATGCGCGTTAATGCGTTGGAAGGATGTGTCTCCAGATATGTTAAAAAATGCTTGCCATAATTTATGGTCAGCTACCATATTTCATGGTGAAGACGATGAAGATTATAGCCGCGAATTTGAAGGTTTTCAGACATCGCAAACTGAAGTGAAATTTTCCAGTTATTGGATTTTAATATAAAATATGGAGTAATATGTAAAGAAATATGGAGAAGCGGTAATAAATGAAGATGATATAACAGAAGTTTTTCATTGCTGCAACAATGCCCTAATCATCAATCAATTAACAGATGGCGAAATCTGTAGTATGGCTCTAGATCCAGAACATACCGCTTCCAATAGTGAAGAGAGTGACAGAGAAGTTATTGAAAACGAAAAAATTTCGATTGACAAGTTAGTCAGTATTTTCGACATTTCAAGTACAGGACTTGAACAGTGGAACTTTGCAACTGAACAAGAAATTATGCCTATTTATAGAATTAAAGAGAAAGTATTAGCACAAAAAATGAAGCAACTTAAACAAGTTACATTGAAGGAAAAGTTTAATAAAGTAAACAAATAAATATTAAGCCTTTTTTTTTTTGTAAATTTTGATACCTTTTAGATTATAATTGCTCTTTATTTCATAAATTACGGTTTCATATAGAATTTCTGCATGCCATCTTACCAGATTTAAATTGATGATCTATAATCCGGAGAAACCCCTAATCCGGAATCGCCAAAGTCCCGATTACGGACTTTGTACTGTATTTAAAGAAGTTATATAATGAAGAATCTGCATAAATGTATGTATGTTTATCTAACTGTGATAAAACAACAGTACCTAGAGCCATCAGTTTTTGAATAATTTACATCTCCACTCGAATATAGGCCTGAATTTGAAATTTGTTTTATTATTTATTTCATGTTTTGTAAAGCATTTATGAGTTTTTGATTAAGAAACTCAACGATTTCAAAGGATTTTCAAAATGGAAACGTAATTTATATTTTAAAAATATAGCAATTGCAACCTGTACGGGGAAAAAAGAACATTTTTATCTCCAATGCGCAAGACTGTGTATCGGAAATTCTGTTTTAAATTATTTCATAATATTACTGCTGAATTGAATTTTATGGTTTAATTGTGAATAACATGATATTTAACACACAGAATGCTAAAAAATGCCTCGAGCATAATATAAAATCTGAAAGCTTTCAGATTTTTTTAAAAAATTATGTTGGGTTTTTACCACCGAATATTTTTCAGGATTTTCAAAATGGAAACGTAGTCACACCTGGTTACTATCAGTATATTTATATTTTAAAAATACAGTTAAGTTCATTTAATTTTATCCTGGTTTTATTCAATTAAGTTATTAGAAGAAAAGTTATGTTTGATTTTAATAATTCAAGGTTATCAAAATTTGGATACTCTTATTAGCTAAAAAGTAAATGAATATTGGTACTTGCATTAATGATGTGAATGAGCCTGCTTATTCTTCCCCAGTTGTTTAATGTTCAAACGTATACTTGTAACCATAAGTCCGAGATCATCATGCACATCAAGTGAATTACGCTTCTTTATTTTTATATAAGTTAGTGATGAAAACTCTGTCATACACAGAAGCAAACTGAATTATAATTTTTGAAGCACCATTGTATAGTTCACTATATTCCATTTTCACTGGTAATGAGGTTCAGAAATTAAACATACTTTCTGTTTGGAGTTTCATTTTAAGTATGGTGTCATTACCGAATTCAGTTAACTGTTCTCATTCTTTCAGTGACAGTTTGTTATTTTTAAAATCGTAATGGAAAATCACGAATCCATTAAAATTCATTACATTTACCATTTGGAAAATAAATTTCAAATTATGATCTCTTAAGTTTTTGATGTCTCCGAGATCTCTAAGTTTTGAGAATTCTTTTTCAATGATGATATAGTTTTCTACTTAAAATGATGAATGAAATGGTAAAAATTCTCTGTTTTACACAACTAATCCACAAACAAAGTTTCCACACAAATCTCTTATTTTCTCATATGCATTGAGAACAGTTAAAAAAAAAAAAAAAAAAAAAAAAAAAAATTATCTTATAGACAGAGATTTAGTTAATTTTGTTTTCCCAAATTAATTCATTTAGTTCTGAAAAATATGCCAGTATACTTGCCTATATGCCACTAGCAAGAAATGCTATAAAATTCTTGTTATTTTACGGAGGTTGGAACTTTAATAGTTGCAACACAGCTGAAAAAACACTACGCAACAAAACCAAAGAATATCGCGTATACCACACGTGAACTACATACATACCTACCTTACCTCTCAGCAAAAAGACTCGTCCTGCCTACGTCACGCGCATGCGGAGTGACGCGAAGAACGGATCCTTGTATTAGCTCGCGGTCTGAAGTAAGTGTTGTCGGGATGTTTTCAAAACAAGAACAACAATGTTGGATAAGAATTGAATGTGCCAGAGGTCGTACAGCACAACAGTGTCATCAAGGGCTTCAAGAGGCTTGTGGGGAATCTGCATTGCCTTACAGAACCATAGCAAGAAGGGTGAAAGCATTCAATAAAGGACGCCAAAACGTGGCAGACATGCTGCGGCCAGGTCGTCTGAGTGCCAGTGATGCAGATGTGCAAGCTGTTGCCGCACTAATGGACAGTGATCGACGCCAAACGATTCATCAGTTGGCCGGACAAACAAGATTAGCGCATACGACTGTGCTGCACATTCTGAAGGAACGCCTGTCCATGAGAAAAATTGCTTCACGATAGGTTCCACATCAGTTGACGGAAATGCAGAAATGGCTACCATATGATGCTGCGCGAACCCACCTGGAGCGCTATGAGCGTGAAGGAGATGCTTTTTTATGCCGTATTATTATGCTGGATGAGACTTCGGCCCGATTGTACCAGCCAGAACTGAAACGCCAATCAAATGAATGGTGTCATCACGACGTTCGAAATTTCGTCAGAACCCCAGCAATGTGAAAGTTATGGTGATTCTCGTGTACGACTGTGATGGTGTCATCCTAACGCTTACCGTTCCCCCACAGCAGACCGTCACTGCACAGTATTACTGCTCATTTTTGGAGCACAATCTCTGACTAGCTTTGAGAAAAAAACAGCGACACTTTCTGAAGAACCGTCCTCTCATTTTGCATGACAATGCTCGGCCGCATGCAGCGCAAGCTGTAACTGATTTGTTCAAGCGATGGGGCTGGGAAGTGCTTTACCATCCACCATACTCCCCAGATCTAAGCCCTTGTGACTATGACTTAATTCCTAAGATGAAGGAACCATGCTTCCAAACTGTTCCTGAGATTCTTGCGGCAGTAGATCGGTCCATTCAAACTATCAACAAAACAGGTGCTGCTACAGGTATTCTGCAACTTCCACATCGTTGGAAACGGGTTGTACGCAATGCTGGCGACTATATTGAAGGACTGTAAAACATGGTGATATGAATCACTTTTGCATTCCTTGTAAATAAATAGTTGCCACTATTAAAGTTCCAACCCTCATATGTATAACAAAACATTTTTGCAAATCTAGGAGGCAGGTTTTAAGAACCACAATTTGAGAAATGCTGATTTAGGGTCTTAAAGGAATTTCATAAAATGTTAAGTTGGTTCTTTCATCCGTAGGTTTGATGCTAATGGTTGCTCAGAAATAATATTTCACACTGTGCATCAAGTTTCCCTTTACTTACTTTTGTATAAGAAACATTGCATTTAATCTGTGCTTCATTATATAAATATGCTCAGTTAATTTAGTTGTTACATAAGTTTTCACAAATTGTACTTTATTAAATTGGCATAGTTTTTTGTAAAATTTCTTTTGATAGTATTTTTATCCTTTTTTAGAATGGAAAGATCGAGGCATTCGCATTCCTCCTAGTCCATGCTTAGTCACAAGAATTCACAATTTAGTGCCCCCTAGTTCTTGTAGTGTTCACAGTTGTGCCAGCTCAGACACCTCCAGTGGTGTGCCTGAAACAGTAATTTCTGATGACACCATTAGTTGTTATGGTTTTCCTGCTAATTGTGTTGGGCATGGGGGCTTCAAAAGTCATGCTGGAACTGCACATGCATCTCCTGTTATTGTACCAAAGCAATTTGCTACATTACCTAAAGCAGCAGGTGCTGTAAGGCGTCCATGGCCTACAATCAGTGGTGGAGCAGGATCTTTAACACCTAAAGGGTCTTGGGATGGTTTAGAATCCCAGTCAAGTACAGGCCTTTCAGAAAGTACTGATTTTTCAGAATCTTCAAGTCAAGACTCTAGAGCACATTCACCAGCTTTGTCAAGAAGGTCAGGAAACAAATCTGAGAGTGATTTACCAGACATTGCTCAAGATGATGAAGAAGATGAAGCAGATAGGGATGAAGTCACTAGATTGTAGTAGAGAACTAGTTAGATTATCCTACTAAATGTCAATTTCCTAACATGCATTTGCATCACTCGGTTATTTACATAACTTTTTCTGAACAAAAATGTATGATTAACAAATTATGTTTCATGCACTAAACTGCAGTTGAAAATTTTATCTAACATCCTAGTTTTCTAGTTTAGTGAAAATGTGGACAGATGTTTTCAAATAACTTATTAATTAGGGCAAATTTTTTCAAACAACTGATAAATGGTATTAAAATTTCTGTGTGAATGAATGTATTAATATACGTATTAGATTTTAATTTTAAATTAATAATTTATATTTTAAAAGTTTAAATCTTACTAAAATATATGTAAAATTTGAATAATGAGGGTGTTGATAATCCTTATTTATATACATGTATGCATTTACTTTTATTAAAATATTCAAATTTACATTATAACATCTCATGTAAAAAAGTGCAAAATACGTTCAAGTACATTTCAGAATACTGAGCAGTAAAGATTTAGTACTAAATTAAAGTATTGACTTTTAGGTATATTTTAGGAGATGTAATAATTTGTTTTAGGTATTTAAATTTTCACTTTCAAGCTGAACAATATATTTTCTTCACCTGTGATATAAAAAATGGTATGATTGATTTATCCTTAAAAAGATGTTATATTTCTTAAAGCCCAGTGAATTTTTTTTTTTTTAATGCAAAAGGCTGTATTGAAGCTATTGTCCTACCAAAGGCTTTAAGGGGTCTTTTTTCCTTTTATATTTAATTTTTACCGGCTGGAAATTTATTGTATATATGTATCTGCAAGCTATGTTCCATATCCAGCCATATTCTAACAAATTTTTTACAGCTGTTTGAGTTTATATTCAAAATGTTACGCATTATAAAATACATTCCTTTTCCTATCATTAGTTAAAATAAAGTTTCAAATAAAAAAAAATGAAATATATGGAGAGCTAGATTTATATGTAATATTTTTAGTAATTTTAAGTATTTTTTAAAATTCAGTAGAAAAACTGAGATATTTCTAGTGTTAACTTTTTTTTTTAAATTGGGAAAGCATGTTTGAATTGTGATCAAAGCTTGTATGTTTTTTTGTAACTAAAAAACTTCTAACTCAGTCTTGACTATTATTGAGTATTTAAAAAATTGTTTTATAAATAAGAATTATTAAAAAGTATTTGATTATTTTATTAACACATTTTGTAATTTTCATCTTCAAAAATTAAAAACTAAGACATAAATAAGTATTATAGAATTGCTATTTTATGCATCTATTCTGAAATAATTTTATTTTTGATCTTATGATGGCTGGATATATGTTCTTGTTGAATATCTTATAAAAATATTATTAATTCATTTTTTATTTACTGAAATACAATTAATAGTGACCTTTAAAGGAATTCTTTAATTCTTAATTTATTCCTTGAAAAATGCTTTTATTGAACTAGTTATGTCTATAAATTACTTTTAACTACTTTTCATCACAGAAAATTGTGAATTTTATTTCAAACTAGTATTTCTAATTCAAGAAAAGGAATAGAAAAGAACATGGCTACTTAAAGATCACATTTGGAACAAAGCATACAACATACAATGTTATTTATCATATGTGAATGGCTAACAGCAGTGGCATAAACTAGATTTCACTTGGGTTGGACCCAAATGAATTTTTTAGAAATTTTAATACAGGTAATTTTTATTAGTATGCTTTAAAGGTCACCTATAAGTTTTCCTGTGATGTTATTTGAAACTTAAGATGTCAAATATGAAAATTGGAGGAGGATCTTCCTGAATGTATCACTGGCTTATTGCACAATTGTATAAATTTATAGCAATTTGTATCAATTTATATAAAATAACTGGATATCATTCACTTTTGTTAAGTATTTTTGAAGTGGATTTACTGAGAATTCTTTATTCCTGATAATGAATGTAACCCAGATTTCTGCTAATGGTGATTCTGTGTTTCTAGTCTATATATACTGTACATAGTTATGTTTGTTATTTAAGAAATATATATTTATTTGAAATTTTATCTGTGCCTATATATGCTTTCTGTGATCGTTCTCAAATCTTGTGTCAATTAATGTTTGTACTTAATCTTTATCAGTCTCTCTGAAATGAATAGTGCCATAATTTTTCTCGGACTAGATGCTGCTGTAGTATCTCAAATATCTCTGGAAACATTGCCATTTAGGAATCTAATACCATCATGAGAAAAATGGTGAAATAATTAAGCTTGTAGGAACTATTTCTCTGCAATTTATTCCTTTTTTCTGCATGTCAAAATAAAAAATAACAAGAAGAAAATGTCGTTATAGCAATTAACAAGACTGTAAAAAGAAACAGTAAAATATGTACTGTTAGTATGAAATACCACTGTTCTCCCTCCAGTAAAAATTTCAGGTAGTGAAGGTAAAGGTAATTAAAAAAATTTAGGCTAGAAATGAAAATATTTTTTCCATATTAAAAATTTATATTAACTAAATTAAATAATTGAAAATATTGTCACAGAATTAAAAAATAAGGCATATACATGCAATGCAGGTAATTTTAAGCTTTGCATAATTTTATAATTTTGTCATATTGTCTAAAAAATTAGTGGGGCTAGTTTAAGAAATATTTTTAATTTATAGCACATGTACTTTACCATCATAAATTTTCATAATAATTGTAATTTTTTTTTCCTCCTTCAGTTATCTTTGGTTTCATTTATCATATCAGTTTCATTTAATGTTTTTAGTTTTCTTAAGTGAAAATATCATTTTTACATTTATTAGTTTGGTATTTTCACACAAAATTAATATCTCTTTTTCAATAGAATGGCTGTATTTTTGTACTTCAAATCTAGTTTCTAAATTGATTTTAATGATTATATAAGATTCTAAAAAGTAAACTCTTATCCTAAAAGTGTAATATTTAAAATTAAAAAAATATTAATATTTTCTAGCTTCTCCAGAGGATAAGCATATTTTGCATTGCACACAAACTATCTTGTAAGTGCAAATCTTTCTTGTATGATGTTGCCGTTGCTATTTGATTAAAACAATGTAGCATTTTGTTTAAATTATCTTGGAATGGACTATTTCAGTTTAAAAAAAAAACTCAAGATATTTTCCTTTAATGCAAAAGGTACGGACTTTTTAAGAGAGATCATTAAACTTTTAAATAATGATTTAAGTAATTAATTAAATTTAAGGGAAAATTTATAACAAACAGTATTTACAAGTTTATTTAGTAAGAGTATCGAAACCTCACTTGAATGATTTTGAAACCCGAAAAGATTTTATTTACATGTGACATATTATATCTTTTGTTCACAAAGTAATTCATCATTTCCATAATTTTTCAAAAAATTTTTCATAGATATATTTGTTGCACCAGCAAGATGTGTTTTCCTTGAAACCAACTCCCATTCATAAATAGAATTCCTTATAATAACTCAGCGACAATCATTTTAAGGAATTTTTTTGGTTAGCTTTTTGATGATGAAACAAATTTTCTTTTACAGAACTTCTTAAGTATCTGTAGAAAACATTTTCCAAATCACAATCATGATTCAGGTCTCTGCTGTTTGTTAGATGGTAACTGAGTTGGTGCTAAAAAAGGGCTAAGTCGGAGTCTTTTCTCATACCTTAACTGAGACACGTGCAAAATTTCTGAGTAACTCAAATTTTGTCAAAATTTTTCATTTTCTAAATAATTATAAAGTAATACAAATAATATAATGTTAACATGCTTTTCCAATCCAATTTTTAAGAACTGTACCGTAAAGAGCATGCTGACAGCTTCAGTTTTCGAAGTTAGTGTCTTATCCAAAAGAAGGAAGGGGGAAAAAAATCTGAATATGCACCAGAATTATATTTTTGTCTTGCCTGTTATGACTAACTTTGTTTTTATCAGTTAGTTTTTCAACTGGCCACAACTAACCCTGGTAACAACTGTATAAATTAACCTTGTTAGATAGTATGCCAATACTTAACCTTTAACTGCTGTGACAATTTTTTTTTGCATAATTACTGTGAGTGGTCTCACAAACTGCTTTAAAGAAACATGTAAAAATACATACTTTTATGCCTTTTTAAGAAATGTTAGATACTTTATGCATATTTATAGAATTCTAATTCATTTAAATCAGTATATTTTAAACATAAATCATTTGATTTTACGCAGATGAATTCATATAAAATATGACTATTTTCTTAGTTTTAAGGAAAAGTTTTTAAAGAACAAAGATTTTATTAAACATGCATGAAAATATGTGACTTTATTAAGTATTATTGTCAATTAAACCATGATTCTACAACAGTGAATTTAATTATTAATAAATAATAGATTAGTATATCTTTGTTTACAAGATGAATCATAAGATGATATAAATTCAAAACACACTTTTTGAGAGTACTGAAAACACACTGGTTCCTTGCATTCCAAGCATTTGTATGCTGTTTTTCTCTTCTTACAAGGTGGGCACAGACTACATGTTTTCTTTCTTCTAATTTTTCTTGATAAATCCATTCTCTTAATTTCCTTTTGTCCAAGGATTCTTCTAATTGTTATCTTCAGTTCCCTGGGCAAAAACGCAGAAGTTATCCCAACTTTCAGATGCAGTTTAATACATTGATTAGCTAATAAAAGCATAAAATGCTTTTCTTTTCAGTTTTGTAGCATCAGGATATGACTGGAACAACATATGAACATAAATTCCAAGTATCTTTGCGCTCTGCTCTAGAGCCTATTTTGCAGGATGTTTCATATCAGGGAGCTGAACTATTATGGTATGTTTTGGTGTTCGTACTGCCTGACTTGGTTCTTTTTTGCTCCATTTGAAGTGCTTTTTTCCATAAAAATTATCATTTTGTTCACAGTCAGTAGAAAAATTGATATTCATCTGCAGAAACTTTTGCTTTCGCTGTGAATACTACATGGTTCTTCAGAATCAGAGTATTCTACATCAAAAATATTGTTGACAAGATATTCAATTTCTTTTTGAGTCAGATATATGGAACGTTCTCTTGTAAAATTTGAAACCATATTTATCACTTTTGCGAAAAACAAGCATTTGATAAATGATGTCTATCATCCACTAAAACTGGTACGCATCTGCTGTGAGCGGTTTCCCAGACACCTTAAAAAGTAAAAAACGTGATAACTGAAACCGTAACAAAGCTAGAAGTGTGAAACTGGATATGTGACCTTGTGTGACGGGTTTGGGAAGGTAGGAGGAAGGACAGGTAAATTCTCCGTTTTTAGGGGTGGAAACGATGGCTAGAAAATCCTCAGCGGTCTGTCAGACCGCTCACAATAGTTAAAAGTTAAGAGAAGTAGTGAAGTGGTATTAATGTAAATTAAGAAAGGCAATTAAATTTCTTTATTGATTTAGATACACATGGAGTGTCTTTAAAAGGTTTATTTTGAAATTTTTCATAGGAATACTTTTTAATTGTTTAATAATTTAAACTCTTAGTATGTTTACTGCCTTTAGCAAAAAGTTGCCTATTTATCAAATACTGTTCTAAAATTATTACATCAGTTTGTCTTATATAATAGTTCCCTATTTGTAATTGTAACAGTTAACATGTTTTGCTGCTATGTATGATAATACTTGTAACTGCCAAACTGAGTTTACTTCTCAAATATGAGGTAAAGTATTACTGATCACCTTACGAATTTTGCTGTAGCAAATACATGTAATGCTTGTGTTTAGCATACAGGAAGGGGCTAAATAATAGACTCGGCGTACTGAAATAGATAATTTATTTCTCAAAACTTAGATACAAAAACTAAATGCTTTTTTTAACAGAAAACACACACACCCAAACTTTTTTTTTTGTTCTTGTTTATTCACTTGGCAAATGTTATAAGCAGACTGATTGAATTCTTGTTCAGTGATTCATACAAGACTAAGGGAAAATACATATTGCATGTCCAATTTTGCATGAATGCAGAGAAAAGATGAGTATTATTTAGTTTCGATTTATCTTGTAGATGGCAGACGGAGCAAAAATATTATATGCCAATTATGAGTATATTCGTGTGAATTTTATTTACTGCTGAAATTAATTTGTTGTATCTGTATTTAAATAATAAAACTGTGAAAAATAATTTAAAAACATAAAAATACAAACAGGGTCTTGGTGCATATGAAGGGAGCACCATTATCAACAGCAAATGTATTAAATATTTTTAACTACAGCATTATATATACAATTGTTATTTGGAGGATTTTTCAGAACAAAATATTTTTGCGTCATTAAATATTGGTGATTCTTAAAGATCTTAATAATGGTGATGGTATCATCCTCACTCATGTACATGTCTCATCAACATTGGCAATCTAGGAAATTAAAGGACTGATTGCTTAGCAAAACAAGCTGTAAATCTTGAAATTAACACCACAATGACATTGCATCGTTCTTTGAGAAACAGAGTAAAAAAATTCTCAAGTGGAATAAATTATTAAGAAATTCTATTGCCTCTCTAACTAAATTATTTTATCTTGCTCTTTACAAACTCGATAATAAATACTTTTTCACACAATTTTGAAATTACTACATTTCTAACTAAGCACAGACTTCAATTCATATCTGAAGAGATTTCAGCTATCTCAAATGGACTTATGTTCCTGTAGCTTTGGGGGAGTACAAAATGTCAAAATATTTTTTTTAGCCATTCAGAGCTTACAAAAGAAAAAAAAAATTCTCGGTTAAATTCTTTAGATATTAAATTTTCTTTACCTCTCCGTATGTCTGTTCAAGATAAAATGGCATTTTCTTCTTTCTGTACTTTTTCTAACATTTCATCTGTGAATTGGTAACTTTATTTTATTTAATTTTTTTTTACTTGCTTCTGTAAGTTTTGTGTAATAATATGTGGTGCACAAGGAGTTTAAATATTAAAAGAAAAAAGAAATATTGAGATACTACTACATTTTTCATACAAAAAAGAAAAAAAAATTACAAGTTAAATTCCTAAATTGCTTTCTGTACTATCCAAAATATGCTTTATAAAATTTCATTTTATTTTCCAATTTGTCATTTTATTAGAATATTTTAATATAATTTTAATCTTGTTAGATATATTTATATATATCTAACATCTTTATGTGGATAAGAAATTAAAAACTGAATTATTGTTTTAATGTTTTATACTTTTGATTCTATTATCATACTTAACATATTTTGTCTTTAAACTCACCTTTTCAATATACATAGTTCATGGAAGAATTTGATGTATCATGAAAAAAATCTTGTGATGAACTGTAAGACTGATTCAAACTGCTGCAAAAAAATGCTTATTTATCAGATACTATACTAAGATTAGTTTATGAATCTATTTGTTTAGCTATCAGCTTCATATTTATATTACAGCAATTGTAGGTATTTTAAAATGTATTATGTACTTATTTGAAAGCTCAGAACAATAATTTTGTTCTTAAATGCATGCCTCTATCAGAATTAATCGAGGAATTAGAGGTTGTATTGGGTGTTAATGAAGTGATTGTATATTTTATAAAGTTTGAAAAAAATCTAAATTAAATCTTTGAAGAAATGTATGGGGGCCTAGATTTAAAATAAATTTTGTTTAATGAAAATTTAACCAAAATGACTGCTATAAACTGGTTAAAATTTTAACAATTAGATTGTGTATAACTTTCATCTTACCACCCATTTCATAGAATAATATACAAAATATGTTATTGTAGAAAGTATACGCTTAATTAAAAAATATGCTTTATTAGTATTCCTTAAGAATATTTGATTAGATTTGCTTATAAACAACTTCTGTTCTTAACAAATAAAACAGAAAACTTAAACATGACATTTTAAGATGACCTTGTTATATGAACAGTACACAGTAATCAATGCTTTCTTTGTACCTGTTCGTATAGCTAAATATTATCACATTTCTTTTCAGAATTTATTGCTCGATTTTCAGGAAAGTTAGATATAGAATGTCAAAATATAAATTTCTAATAATAGACTTGCGTGAAAGTATAATGAGTATGTTAATTTAATGTGAGGGCTACATACATTGACAGCTTACATGCCTCTTATAAGATTTTCCCTCAAAAACAGTAAAGCAATTACAATTGGTTTTCTTTATAGTTTACTAGATTGCAAGGCATTTCAAGATATTATATTTTTTATACAATATATAATAAAAACTTATTGATTTCATTAAGTACATCTTAAAATGGAAGGGATATACATAAAACCATTTTTAAACTTTATTATTTATTTTGTGAAAGCTGATATATTTATTTTGAGTAAAGCATACTATAATGCTTGAATTACTCCAATTATTTTGCCTAGTTTTAATTTTACAGATTATTAATATAACTTTATAGGTAACTTGATTTATTTTTATCATTGCCTGAAAGTATTTCCTTAGTTGTGTATTATTTTGAATGTTCTTTTGATAATTATTAAATTATGAATGATCAAGTATTTCAAGTTCTTCAGCTTGTTCATGCTATTTTTTATGTTTTTAAGTTTATAGGTTCTTTTTATATCTGAAGAACTTAGGTGAACAGTTTCATTCTCAACAATCGAAATGCTTTATGGCATGTCAATGGAAAAATTATAGTGTCAGTTGTATTGTGAATGCACATTTTCAAGTGAATTTTGCTTCTGAAGGATATTTCTGATTCTTGAAGTACGAATAGAATAACTTATGATAACTGAAATTACAACTAAGAATAGGTATTATGTAAATTCTGTAAAAATTTAAATCTAAATGTAATAAGGTTCAATGCTAGGTACTTTATATGTGACATGACAACTTCTGCCCATCTCAATCCCAAATTTAATCAAGACCACATTGAACGAGCAGAATCCATGGATTTATACCCCTCTTTTAATGAGAATATTATTTTAGGCTTTAATTTTAAAAAGTTATTTAACATGCAAAAACCTCTCAACTCTCTTTTGTTTTTCAATATTTGATTTGTATTTAGATATTTATTCATAATCTACACCAAACTAAGAATGCTGTTTTGCCTAGTTTAAAATTTTACATTAGCATGTTTGTCTTCTAACTTGATGTGAAAACATACTACCATTCAATCTATATTTTTCTAATTCATTTATTACATTAGCATGTTTGTCTTCTAATTTAACATGAAAATATAACTACCATTCAATCTATATTTTGCTAAGCCACTTAAAAAAATGATGTAGACACCATGTGACTTCCTTCTATGCTTATTAACACACTTTTTTGCCGCACTTCATGTAAACTTATTTCTTTGCATTCTAACTTAATTAACCGATTTCTCAAAACAAGTTGAAAATGATAACAAAACCATGCCAAACATGGATAATTTTCATCATTTTAACATTTTAAAAGCTTCTATTACTGGAAGTATATATCTATGAAAATAAAGGCCAGGTAAGGGGAGTGAGTGCATATATATATATACCCTTTATTTTCATTCTATATATATACACACATACACCTTTGGTAGAGTCAATTGCAATAAAAACGGGAGGTGATCAGCTGGGTGTTATAGCAATCACATATACAAAATTTTTCACAATTATAATACTTCTTTGACTTCATACAAGGAAGTTCCCGCCCTCCTCCTCAAAAAAAAAAAAAAAAAAAAAAAAAAAAATGCGTTTAAAGAATTATGCAATAATTTAGCAGCACTGCATGTTTTGCTAACATCTCCAATTTTCTATGAAGGATTTGCACCTTACAATATAAGTGTTACTAATGTGATATATATTGCGAGAGACAGTTTTATTAGATGCATCACATTTTTCAGTATTAGAATATATATAGATTTATTATATTAGTATTATATATCTAACAATAAATATACTTTATATAATCTCAGCATTTTAAAATATACAATTATTTAAATTTAATTTTATTCAATTCAATTTTAATTTCATTTCCAAGCAATAGTTGTTCAACTTTTAATAAAATCACTAAATACTTCATTATAAATTATGTTCAAATGTGTGTCTATAAGTTGTTTAAAATTCTCAGCATGTACCATCTTTTAAAATGAAAACATATATTTAGCTTCTTGCTTTTTTATATAATTTGTTTTATTGAAAATTCATACAAAACATTTTGAGACATTTGATAATTGTAATTTCATAATGTTTGTAGTTGTAGGATTATGCACTTCAATATCTTCCTCTTTTATATACATGCAAAAAAAAAAATTCATGCATTATTTAATATTAAATTGGCATTTCGGCATATAATTATAGATATATATGTTACGGTGAAAGACCGAAATCTGGAGAATGTCGACTTTCACCGGTGAATATCAGCATTCTCTTGGTGTATGTCCGAAATATTTTCCAAATACTCTTATTTCTGGCTTATACTGGTCATTGTCGACATTCACCATATACTAATGGTGAATGTTGAACATATAACAATATTATATTTTCTTCTCCATAATTCAGTCGCGAATAAAAGCACTTGAAACTTGAAATAAGAACTTAAGAACATGAGAACCTAAAACACACAATACATTCAAAATAAGAAAGGAAAATAATAGAAGTTAATATACAGTACGTTCTAAATGAGAAAATAAAATAACAGTAATAAAAAACTTACTAAATTATGTGATTCAAATCTTATTTTGCAACAACTTAAACTATTATGGCACTTTATGACCTCTCTTTTCGACTTACACCAGAGCATATCTGCGATTGTCAACATACACTGGTGAGGGTCCGAATATACAAGAATGTAGTGCAATATTCGATCTTTCACCAATGTATTAGGTGAATGTTAACATTCTCCGGTGAAAGTCGACATTCTCCAATTTCGGTCTTTCACGGTAACATATATATATGAATGAGAATACCCAAAGTAAGATTCATGAATTTTTCATTTCTATGTGCCTTTTAAGCCAGATTTTTATTTTTTAATATATGTTGCAATGTAATTAAGAGAATGCACTACGTTGTGAAATTTTATCAGTTTATAAATAAATAAATAAAGATTTTCCCCCGTTTATTGTGCAGTATATTTTTGAAACTTTATACCAAATTTTTTCCTAACAGAAAGAACTATGCAATTTTACTTATTATGAAGTTTAAATTATATATATTAAAATAAATAATCTACATATTTTATGGTAACTTTCCTAGAATTATGTCTGTGTATCTAAAATACAATAAAATAATTTCTGTACAATATGTTGTCTAGTGCAAAGCATTGAAAATTGAGAAAATGTAGAATATTTAAAATAATAATTATATCTTTATGTTCAGTAATTAAAACGAACTTCTAAATTTATGGATAATTATTTATTGTCCATATATCGTAGCTGCCAACTCATCTGTTTTTTTTAATCACGTCTCCTGGTAAATCACCTAATCTCCTGGTTTCCTAGCAATATATAAAATTTATTGAATTAATGAAACTTAAATAAGGCAAATTCAATTCCCCCCACCTCTATAAATTTTATTTCACATAATTGTACTTTTTTCTTATTACATTTTATTGATCTTATTAAATTTAATTTGATTCGAGTTGTCTTAATCTACTGTAGACATTTGCAGATTTTTATATATAAAGATTCAAGTGAAGTTAATATTTTCATTTAATTTTGTTTTCTTCAATATATGGAACATTACTAAGTTTATTCGCACAAATACTATGTACATTAATTATTAATTTTAACATATTTAACCCCTTAACTGCCGCGGGCGTATATATACGCCTTGCTCAGCCGATGCGTTAACTGCCCCAGATGCGCAGCCGATGCGTTAACTTTGCGAATAATTTTAGGTGTAGCAGCGCAAAGCAAATGATAGCAGTTTGGAAGGACGTATATATACGCCTGGGGCAGTTAACGCATCGGCTGAGCAAGGCGTATATATACGCCCGCGGCAGTTAAGGAGTTAAAAGTACTTTGAAAAATTAAACCCAATGCCATAGGAATCACTCAGCTTGGTCTTATGCCTCAGTCTGTTGTAGCTCAATGCATTACAGAAAGGCAAGAAGAAAAAACATTTTACAGCTTATATTCAGGGATAGCATGAATGTATTACCTAGAATTATTGTGATATGGGAATGATTTAAATATATTGTATATTAGCAAATAACAAATACTTCATGAAGTAAGCAGCATAAATAATAATATCTTTCAAGTTAAGTTTTTAAAATAATGGTTAATTTATATTAATTTAACATAGATAATACTGGAAAAAAAAAAATCACATGTGAATTTTATTTACTTTCGTGTTTTTAGATAAGCACTGAAAATAAAATGTAAAAATGTGTGAATGTCTTATTGTATCTAATGGCAGTTTAAATTGTGTACATTTCAATATAACAAAGTAATTCCATTTAAGTTAGACCTATAAATAAAACTTTTATAATCCAAACTTCAAAAATTTTCAAGATAAAATTGAAGTCAAACTTTTGTTCACTTTTTTTTTTTTTTTTTTTAAATTTCTTCTTGAATATGGAAAGAATGCGAGATATTACAAAATTCATTACTTTTGCAAGTTTCTTGAAATGTGCAGTTGTAATGATATGTTTCATACCAAAACATGAAATTTATATTTTTATTTTCTGTGGAAATGTGATTATTATTGTTTTCTTGTTACTGCTTCATAAATTTCTATTTTGTTAAAGTGCAAAAACAGAATTTTTTTAACACTTTTATCCAATTACGAAGTAACTTTTTGAGTAATTAATGTGCAAATAAGTATAAATTTCATGTAAATGAAAACTCTCACTTTATGATAAATGTAATACTAGTCTGATTTTTTCATTTTATGTTTGGGTGAAGTTTATGTAATATGAGTTTACCTTGTTATGAAATACTCAAAATGATCAAAGAAACAATGCATTGTTAAAATTTGTACATAATGCATATTTTACTTTTTCACTATACTTAAATACGTGTATCGTGCAATTTATGTATTGTCACTGAACATTTCACAGAACTTTTTTTTTCATTTTATGCTACCATATTTTAAGATACGTCTTTATGTACAAAGCATATGCATGTTTTGTTTTCAAATATTTTATTAAAGAGTTAATTGAAGAAGTTCCTACATAACTTCTAAGGTTTGAAATGTTTTAAGCAAAATAGTGATACATTTTTCAGTTTTTTAAATAAATAAATTTATAAAAGCTGAAGTTGTTTTTATTAAAATTAAAATATCACAAATTTATTCTTAATAAGGATACTGAATCATTACTTATCTATTTTATGATCTATCACATTACAGAAGAAAAAGCAAATCTGTTTTGTATTACAGTTCCAAAGTAATTATTTTGGCTTTCTTTCAGATTCATGAAAAGTGTTTTATTTCACTTGTATCAAATATTAAATGGTTAAAAAGGTAACATAAAATGCATTTAAAACACATTCAATGGAGAATATCAGAAGTAAATTGTATCTATCGACTAATACAAAAAGAATACTAAAGTGTCATTGGCCAAAGCACTCGGCATATTTAATGTGTATTTTCTCCTATTTGACCTTATCTAACTGTAAAAACTTTTTTTTTCACATACTTAATAAGAACTTTATCATGAACTTTCTATTGTTGAAATGTTTTTTAATGTAATAGTTGCAGTAAATGGATTAAAGCAAAGAACAATAGGATTATCTAGATTAGATCCATAATTATCATATGGAAAATGTAAAAAATAATCATGACATCTTATAGTAACGGGATAAGCAATTATTGTGATGATGAATACATAAAAACAGCAGAGCACAAAACTTGTAAAATATTTGAATATACACTCCATTCTGCTTAACGCTCAGAAGTGTTCAGTGACTGGTGAAAAAGATTGTGCACACAGCAAGAACATTGTGCGCATACACTATGAAAATCAACAGTGGTTGCCAACAGAAAGCCTTTGTGGAAGATTTTATACATAGGTTGTTATGCCAATTAATGTAAATTTTAAACAAGCCACATTATTCCAATAATAATATATTCTCACAATAACCGAATTTTAGTCACAGTTCCACATAATTCAGTTATAAGCTTTACAGAATATTTTATTTGTATTTAAGTGATACATAATTATGTACAAAACCTTTTATGATTTCTTTTAAAGAGACTTAAATAATACAACTACTCATTATTTATAAATAATTTATTACAATGAACTGGAGAACAAGTATATCCATATATATTATATACATATTTCATTTTGTTAAAAATTTATTTTATAATTTTGCAGTCACAGTTCAAAAAGCAATACTGACTGAATTCATCACCAATTAACCTAAATAAAACTTTATCCCTTGTGGAATGTTTATACACAAATATTTTGCATTTAGATATATAAATTACAATTTTTCTCTCTTTATATGTATATGAATAAAGTTCTCAAAACTCAGAAACAAAGTCATCCTTACATGCTGGAGATAAATTAAGTTTTAAGCCAACATCACTTTTCCTACTTTCAAAACTCCTTTGCTGTGTTCGTTTGCTATCATCATATGCTAGTTCTTCAATGAGTGATAACTGCAAGAGAGAAATTGGTTGTTAAAGATTTTCATGAATGTAAAACCAATTATATGACCATACTATTTATAACACCTTAGTAATAAACCTGCAGTGAATGCTAGATTAGATTATTATTTATGATAGACCTTATCATAACCCTTTGAAATGGAGTAAATGAAAGACTCTGTTGCCTCTTAAAAGCACATGACATGCCAGATGGACAGAAATACTCCCAGTTATACAGCTGGGTATTAATTTAGCTATCAAAAATGACATAAAAGTATCTTGTTTTGAATTAGTATAAGACAAAACATTAGCACTGCTTGACATATTTAGTGCTTTGATCAATCACGCAATTCAATATATGTGAAAGATTGAGGCATTCATTTCTGTTGCCACACCCAGAAAGCGAAAATGTCCAATCTTTTGCCATCTTTGCAATCCAACAGATATGTATTTTTTGCACTGATTATGTAAGATGACCTTCAGGTCAATTATTGAGATCAGATGATGTCAACTGCAACAGTAGTGGTGTCAAACTGGCAGCCCCCAAACACATTTCAATCATGAATTTATTGTAAATAATGCTATTACAGTTTTAAAAGATAAGGACTGAGCTAATGTGCGAGATATTAAAAGGGGAAAATATAGAATGAATCGTTTAATGTTCTGTGTTTGTATGTATATAAGTTAGACGATGTGATTATGGTAAGGTAGGAGAACTTCCTGCATAGCTATAATCAGTAATTTTAGTTTGCCAGCCACAATTGTTTCAGTATTTTGGCATTTCCAGTTTTTTCTGTTAAGTTGGTACTTCTGATATATATTTTCCTCAGCTGTGCAAGTCATATTACACTGCAGATGGAGACAACCGAACGTGGCTCATAAAACTATTTATTTGTACTTGTTTGACCTACATTATAACAATACCTATACATTTAACAATACCTATACTGTAAAAAGTTATGCACAGTTCTAGAAACTGCACATAACTTTTTACATTATAACAATACTTATACTTTAAAACTGTGCATAACTTTGAATGCTACTTTCATTCAAAAATTCATCTAGTAGAATAAAACTAAATAAAAGTTATAAATACAATTATAATGGTCATTTTAATTGAGAGACAAATTTGTAAGACGTGTTTAACAAAAGACGTCAGGAAACTGTACATAGTAGGATGTGCTTTTCAAGAAAAATGAGAAAATGTGTACTTTTATGGTATTTATGCAATAAAACTGCCTATTTTATTTAAAAGAGGATATCAGTTCTACAAGAGTACAATTTACATTACCACTGCAAAACAAATTATAAAGAAAAATTTGAAATTTCCAAAGGCAAACTAAGAAAAGAAAACGTTTCTGTAATTTGGGTTTTAAAGGCAACAAAATTCTTTTACAGAAGCAAATAAATCTGTGAAGCAAAGGTCACTAAAGTTTTGCTCTATTCCTATGTATATAGTATGAATATATATGTATTCACTATCATTTTGTTAAAAAAAATTCCGACCCATGAGCTGCTTTCAGCTTGTATGTAATTTGAGTTTGAGACCACTGGTATACAGGATAATATAAGGTAATTAAAAGGTCCAATAAACATCTCTAACAAATGAATTTTATAATCATAAAAAAAATCTGTACCTCTGGATTGAGTAAAACCTGCTTTCCTGCCACATGATGATAATAAATCAAATGAACATCTAGTTTTCGTTATTAAACAGCTGGATCTAATAAACAGTCGAAACTTCTAATGCAAGAAGGAGAACTGTATATTTTTCAAAAAGAATAACGATACAAATTATACAGCATTAGTTTCTGACACCATCACCAAAATATTAAAAACACAACAAAAATTACAGCACTAAAATTCAAGTCTCTATAATACCAAAAAATTAAGACATAAAAATTTCACAATTAAAATCTTAAAAATCTTCAGTGATTAGAGGTGAAGCAATCACATGCTCATTGCATAAGGCCATTCAATACAGCAGGAGAACATCACCACTGTGTTGTAACTTCAGGTCAAGGTAAAGACAGACGAGCAAGTGCTGTTTATTCATAGTGTCTGTTTTCCAAACAGGGCATTGGCTATTTGTAAATACGCCTATTCTGCTGAGATAATTGGCTAAGCAGTTGTACCCTGTACCCCATTTGAAATTAGCCACAGCCTTTCTACGTGGCCTGCGAATGAACTCATTCCTGATATTCTTCCAGATTTTACCCTTTGATGTGATTGATAGTTGTGTGTTATAAGCTAACATAAAATTCTCTCATATACTTCCCAGAGAACCCAAAGGAATGGAACTCTGTTCCATAAATAACTCTGTACCCTCCTTTGCCAAGAGATCTGCTTTTTCTTTACCATTAATATCTACGTGGGATGGTTTCCACTGAAATTCTAGTTTTACCATTTCTATTTAGTTCCCTGATATCTTATTTTATTTTTGACACAAGAGGAGGCTGAGTGGTATTGAAGAGCTACTGCCTCTATGGCTGACTTAGAATTAACAAGAATGACAGCCTTTGCAAAAACTTAATTCTAGATTTCAAATTAGTCAACAGCCAAAAAGACTGCATGAACTTCTGTATCAAAATTGGAAAAATGTTGACCCATTGGGGCATACTGTGAAAACAGTTTATAATATGCACCTGCACCAGCAGCATTTATCATTCCAGAGCTCCAACCTTTTGACTAACACATACCATCTAAACAAAAACTGAAAAGCTTTAGTACCACCACTACATTTTACAATTTCTAGATAGAAATATTTAAAATATATTTTGCAATTTGCACAACTATGGGGTATTTGTATTAAATATGCACACATGCAAAATATTAGATTAAAAATTGATTACCATTTTAAATATCAAAGTTTAAGTTATAATACTTTAATTCAAAAAATGTAGTGTGAAATAGGGCCAGTTTAAGAGAGATCAATTTCTCTATGTCTGGTCTTATTTTAATTAGTTAAAACTAATCTTTTTATATACTTATTTTACTTAGTAAATTAGGATCCATTTTTAATTTTGTTCTGTATTTATTTTTCAAATATAATATGGAAATAATTCTTCAATAGCTTCATTTCAAATACCTTTAAATTCATGTTTTTGGTTTAGACAAAAAGTTAAAAAGTGTGTTATTTTTTAAATCTTCAGTTAGAGTTCGATCTCAGGAAATTTCTATCAATTGTTCTTTTTCTTAATGAGATAAAATTTCAGGTACATTTGAATAAAATGGATTTCTAATCCAGTTTTTTCCCCGTATAATCCTAGGGAAATTACATGTAGAAATTGTTTATCAATGAAAAACAATGGTTTTTTTATGTTGGATGCTAAATCTTTTATTTTCAAGCTATTTTCAGTTAGAAAAACCTTCTAAAAGTGGTAAAAAGCTTAAAATATTATTATTCAATTCTTTGTTTATTAGGACTTTTTTTCTTCATCATTGCATTTATTTTATCTCTAATGGTAAACAAATTAACACTTTGTTCCTGTAATCCTAAATTTAGTTCATTCAAGTTTCCAGAAATATCAGCTAAACATGCTAAACGCGCCAACCATAATTCACTGAATAAACATTTTTGCAGTTCAAATTTTGAACCACAGTGGAAAATTTGAATTTCTAACTGAAGTTCAAAAGGATGATTTAAAACTTTGCCTCTCAATAACCACCTTACTTCAGAATGTAACAAAAGCGTTTCATCTTCATTGCCCATCTCTTGGGAAAAAAATCGTAAGTATTCTTCTCGAATTTAAAGCTCCGCTTTTAATAAAAATAACAATTTTCACAGCTTGACTCAAAACGATCTTCAGGTTTTTGGGGATTGTTTTCGCTACTAAAGCTTTACGATGAATGGAGCAGAATGAAAAATGGCACACATGGTAAATGTGTAGCTGACCAAGCAAAACCTTTGACTATGTTTGCTTCAGTTTGAATTGGATGGCTCTTATACCAAGCTGGAATAAAGTTGAAAAGTTAGAATTTTTAGGCAAAATCCTCAAACCAGTTTTTGTGACATATCAAGGTCTGGTTGCGTAGCAACAAAGCTCAGCATCAACAAATCCACACCATCAGCAATTTCAAAGTTTCAGATTGATTGTTCATTCCAAGCTACGTTTTCAGGACTTTCTTCCCTATCACCACTACCATGGAGGAAACAACAGCCGTAAAGATACTGATTTACAATCCTATTGATTCTGCATTATGGTTTGCTATTGTGCAAGTCAACATTTTGCTTTAGCCACACCAAAGCTTATAACAGATCTCAAGATGAAATTTAATTACTGCATTGCTCATTTGCCACTAGTGATTGCTTCTTTGTTTGAGACATTATACTTCAGGAGTGCACTGATTCTTCTTATGAAGACCTGAAATCTGAGCACTGTGGAGAAAGCAGTAATCCGGAAGGAAATCCGGAAATAACTCGCCGGGAAGCAACTTGAAAACAGAAAACCATCCGAATTGCTTCATATCATGAAAAAGTGTGCTGTAAAACATGATACATTTGACTAATTTTTACTAGAGTTGTTTATTCAGCAACTGCTGCTAAATGTTTTAATCTAGCCTTGCCTCTATTGAGCCACTTGATTCTTCTAGCATAGTAGTAAAAAAAAGCAGATGTGCTGTAAGAGTGATTTTTTTATCAAATTAGCTAAGATTCCTTTCCGCTGCTTTAGAGAAAATGCATCGATTAACATATGCTTGGATACTTGTATTAAAACTGGCATTCAACTGATTCATTGAGCTGGCAAGAGTTTTAAGCTCTTCTTTCGTTATTACATGATACCAGGAAACAATTATAGCCTCAATTAGTTCCCTTTTATTTGATGGGTGCCTCATTCGGACAAGAGTTTTCAAACGGTGCCACAAATTTTCGATAGGATTGAGGTCAGGACTGTTTCCTGGCCATGACAACAATTTCATGCTCTTTGTACATAACCACTCTTTCGATATTTTGGCCGTGTGGCAAGGAGCAGAATCCTGCTGAAAAATAAATGAAGCATTGTTGAGAAAGAGATCTCTGATGGAAGGTAGAAGTTTTGGTTCTAGAATAGTGTCAATGTATTTTCTGGCATTCAGTGTCTCATCGATGACATGAAGGCAACCAATACCATCTGCTGACATGCATGACCAAATCATAACAGTAACTGGGTTCTTCACAGTTGTCTGAATGCAGTCAGGATGTAGCTCTTCTCCTATTCTACGTATTACATATTTTTGCCCATCACTACCGAATAATAATATCTTAGTTTCATCACTTCATATAACTTGTGACCACTGATCATCTGTCAAATTAATTCCCCACTGTAGTCTTTTTCTTCGTTGCTGAAAATTAAGATAAGGCTTTTTTCGTGGAATTCTACCTCTCAGTGCAACATCTGTTAACTTTCTCCAGATTGTTCTTCAACTGACAGAAACACCAGCATCATTCAGATTACTTCTGATGGCCGGTGATGACATTTTTCTACCTTGGAGACATAGTCTTTTTATTCTTCTGTCATCAATAGATGTGATGCACCTTTTTCGGGCTTTTCCTTCTTTGTTTTTTTTATTGAATTTGTCTTCTGATATCGTAAACAAAACTTTCGGACTCCAGATGTAGTCGCTGAACCGCCCACCGTCTTGCAATTTCAGCATAGGAAAGACCACTTTCTCGTAACACAATAATATTACATCTCTTTCTAGGTGTCCAATATACTCTTTTATTTGATGTCATTGTTCTTGACTAAATATTAAAAACCTTTACAAAAATTCCTACTTGTAATTGCAGTGTATAAGAAACAGGTCCTCCTTCTACAGAACAAAGCAAAATAATGAATTGTTTCAAGTGTAAACATGATGTCAGCTTCTACTGGCAGTTACTAACATTTGATTGGTTCTGAGAATAAGAACAGTGATTGGCCAGGAAAGCTATATCAGGGTCAATGTTCCTTCTAACCTTCTTCGGGAACATGCAAGGACCTGACTCGGAACAGAGAGCTTACTGAAGCTATGTTCACTAATTGTGGGAAGTAGACAGGATACACAAGAAGGGTATACAAAACCCTTTATTTTTCTCTATTTACAATGACTTCCGTACTTCGGAATACACAGACCCGCTACTCGGGGTCTAACGTAAAAATATAAAAATAGAACTAAACTCTAATTTAACTTTAAAATAATAAACATTGAAGATCGGCCTTATATTAACAGGAGGCGTATGTAGTACAGAGAACTGTGAACACTACAATACGTTTAAATTTATCAAGAGGATTAAAACCTCTGGCCTGGAAGGCAACCAGCAACTGCGTAACTTCTAAGGTAAGCGGCCTGCTTCGACTCACTGCTTCCTCTCTCTCGCTTGGCAAAAAGCCACAACTTAAATACTGGGCATTCGCCAGACAAACTTTGCATAAAAACCTTAACGCTTATAATTCTGGCTGGAAGTAGAAAATAAGAAGTGATAGTAAAGATTTAAAATAAACGTTAGTAAAACTTAAGATCCTTACATACTTCCCGCCAGAGTTAATTAGTTTGAAACTGAGGTCTAAAACGACCTTGTTGAAAACTTTTAGCTCTAGAATCTAACACGAGGGCAATCTTTTACAAATATTTTTCGCTAGAAACTAGAAATTTAAAAGAAAGAAATTTGTTTTTACAATAGCAGCTCCCAGGATACACAATTTTTTTCATCTGTACTGCATCTAGATAGGAGCTTTTATTCAAAACTACTAGTTTAATGAAATGTTACACAATGAAATGGCAAGTAACATGTATAATTATATTTCACTTAACATTCTTATTTCATTCATGACTATTTTAATTATCTTTCCCCGTGCTCTCTGACATGTGTTGTAAAATAACACCAAACACGAATGTGTTTCTGTCTACGTGTTCCACACTTCCTCCTACAATCAAAACACTAATGTGTTAAAATTCAACATGCCAAGACCTCGTAACACACCCTAATTTCAACTCTAAACCCTGAGGTACTATTCTGAAAGTATCTAACTCTGAAGTGTAGCGTCAGAGAGCCTAACTACATCATTCAACCTTTAACACATATTCGTCATGATTTAGTCTTTTTACAGTCACACGAATAAAAAAAATTTTAACATTCACTTTTCCCATATCACGGTATTTCTTAACATTTAAAATAACAGTTCACATTGTATATAAGAACATATCAACATGCCGTTAATTTTACACATTTGAAAACATACATTAGTAGTACATTGTTAACTTCTATTCTTTTCAAAGCAAGTGCCAATTCTTTCTACATTGAAATACTACATTTCAAAAAGTCTTTCAGACTAAAACTTCTTTCTTGCTAGAATGTTTTAAATAAAATTTATACAATAACTTTTTACAATATTTAAGTCTTTACACAATGCTATTATACATCAACTTTAGTTTTACGCGTGAGTAATTGAAAAACATAATACCAAAATCGGTAACAAATCATTTCTCCCTCTTTTGGCGATAAAGGTAGACCTCGCATGAGGTAAAACTTCTTGAAATCTGCCACTTGCAGTAAGAATGAAAGATTAACTTAAGTTTGCAAAGTAACATAAAATTTTACTTATCTTTGTGATATTCGGACATCCTTTTCTGGGCCCAGTCCTTAAAGGTATTGCAGATAGTTGTTTGATTTATCCTCCTTCTTGTACGGGCTCGCCCTTCAGTGCCTTCCTCTGGAAGCTTCCTTTTTTCACCAGTTCGGTCACCCTTGAATACCTTCTTTTTCTCCTCTGCTTGTGGTCTTGGCCGTTTGATGGCAGCTGGTCTTGGCGGAAACGGGAAACTTCTTTCGTGCTCCTGCTTGGACCTCGTTGCTGGCCGTTCAAATTTTCCTTGTAACTTTTCCTTTGCCGCTGATGGCCCTTCCCCAGTTCGGCGACATTTGCTGTGGAGAGTCCTGTCGAATGAGTAGATCTTCCGTTTTAGAGCCGGGTTGTAGTTGCCGTCATTTCTCCTGGTTCTCTTCACATACATCGTCCTTCTCCCTTCTTCATTCTGGGGGTGTTCGTGAACTCTCTTTTCTGGACAGTGGAACGGCTTCTTTTTCTTGCTACCTTCAAATTTTCCGCGGGGAAATTTTCTTTTCACTTGCTCCTGCCTCTTAATGGCTTGCCCTTGTACTTCTCGTTTTTCCACCTCTGGAGCTTGTGCCTGCGGTGTCTGCCGTGCCGGATCCTGCAAAAGATCTGAAAATATTTGCATTTTATTACGATCAAAGTAGGGTTTGATTTGATCAATGTTTGTGGAGCAGGTTTCACCATTTCTGGCTTTTAACACTACTACAGTGTGAGTTATTTTTTCTAAAACATATGGTCCTTCAAATCGTGGAAAAAATTTGGCAGTTTTATCTTCTGGTGCTGAAGAAAGTGAATGCTTAATTTTTAATACTTCATCCCCTACTTTATAAGTTACTCCCCGTCGTTTCAAGTCATAATATAGCTTTTGTTTTCTCTGTGCTACTTCCGTATTCTTTTTTCCTTCTTTTATTAGTTTTTCTATATCACCCATTTTAAATTCTGGGGCTCTTTGTTGCACATAAAATAATTTATCTAACGGCGTTATAATCTGTCTGCCTAAAAATAACTCAGCAGGAGTTTTGCCCGTTGTATCATGTTTTGCGGTCCTAAGGGCGAAAGCAAATTCATTGACATAGTTATCCCAGCTTTTATGAAAATTTTTAACATAACTACGGATAATTTTCACTATATTTCTATTGACCCGTTCCGCTATATTTGATTGCGGCCAATACGGGACCATTTTTAAATGACGTATGCCCAGTTTTTGGCACATGTCTTCAAATATATTACTTACAAATTGAGGACCATTATCCGATATAACTTTTAGGGGCGCCCCGTATTTTAAAATATATTTATTTAAAATAGAATCAGTAACTAATTTCGCGGAGGCTCGTTTTAAGGGAACAATTTCGGTCCATTTACTGAAATGATCAACCAGAACAAGGAGATAGCGACTTTTATTTAACTGACTTTTTGGGAAAGGGCCCAATAAATCGATGCCAATTATTTCATTTGGAAATTCGGATTTAATACTATTTAGAAACCCGGCCGGGCGGAAATTAATATAATTAACTACTTGACATGTTGGGCAGGACTGGACATACGCCCCTGTTAACTTTTGCAGTTCAGGAAAGTAGACTGCCTCGCGTACGCGTTGGATAGTTTTTCGAATACCAGCATGAGAAGCTAAAGGGCTGTCATGGAGCTCCTGCAGGATATTTAATCTAAGACTAGCTGGGATAACAGGTCAAAATTCGTTGTTGGAATTCGTAGTTTTTGTATAGAATAATAGACCATCTATTAGTTCGTAGTGGGCCGCCCTATTTCTTAATCGCTACAATATCTTGGTGGCTAAAATTTTCAGGATCCTTCCAGGGCGGCAGCTGGCATTTCTGGATTCTGAGCCGTTTCTGCAGGCAGCACAGGTTCTTCTTGAAACTCGGCCATGGTTATTCTTCTTCATTGGGCGCCACTATCAGGGTCAATGTTCCTTCTAACCTTCTTCGGGAACATGCAAGGACCTGACTCGGAACAGAGAGCTTACTGAAGCTATGTTCACTAATTGTGGGAAGTAGACAGGATACACAAGAAGGGTATACAAAACCCTTTATTTTTCTCTATTTACAATGACTTCCGTATTTCGGAATACACAGACCCGCTACTCGGGGTCTAATGTAAAAATATAAAAATAGAACTAAACTCTAATTTAACTTTAAAATAATAAACATGGAAGATTGGCCTTATATTAACAGGAGGCGTATGTAGTACAGAGAACTGTGAACACTACAATACGTTTAAATTTATCATGAGGATTAAAACCTCTGGCCTGGAAGGCAACCAGCAACTGCGTAACTTCTAAGGTAAGCGGCCTGCTTCGACTCACTGCTTCCTCTCTCTCGCTTGGCAAAAAGCCACAACTTAAATACTTGGCGTTCGCCAGACAAACTTTGCATAAAAACCTTAACGCTTATAATTCTGGCTGGAAGTAGAAAATAAGAAGTGATAGTAAAGATTTAAAATAAAATAAACGTTAGTAAAACTTAAGATCCTTACAGCTATACATTACAAACCACTTCATAACTGTGTTTTTTATTTATATTAAAGTACACATAACTTTTTTTGTATTGCAAATAATTCAATTTTGTGTTTTGTATTGAATTCAGTAATAAATTCCCTTTAAAATGATATATACTAGTTTGCATTTTGCGAAACGTAACATTTTTTATAAGCATACAAAGTTTAAAAACATAAAAATTTCGAAAAGTGTCCACAATTTTGGCCACCACTGTAAAGTCCAGGATTAAAATAATTATTCATTTACTTTCAACACATGGGAGGTTATCAGATGGTGCCACTTGTTTAGTAGCTTTGGGCAGGGAATATTTTCTATATGACCTAAACAATAAGTAAAGTGCAAAGACATATTTGTTTGGAGAAGGTTATTGGTATATAGGTTTTCTTTTGTAGGCATAGCAGCAGGGAGAAGAAAAAGAATTATATTCTGAAGAACTTATGTTCATTTAATACAGCAAATTTCACTCTTATGTAACTTTCTAATCTGATCCAACTTATTATTTTTTTAACACCAGTTATTATTTTTAGCTAATATTATTATCTTATTGAAATCAAAGTTTAAATTTCATTTATGTCAAAATGAGTTTCTAATTCTTGAGCTGTAGCCAGATTTACGAAGTAAAATATTTGACCTTGCCTTTTACAGAAGCCTTGGCTTTAAGAAGATGCAATTTCAAAATTCAGGAAAACAGTAACCTTATTTTGACATAGATTTTGAATGCTATAGAAGGCGAAATTTTCCATTTATGAAATTTGTGGAGAAATGATAATAAATGAAGATGATATAACAGAAGTTTACCATTTTCAATCACAATGCCCCAGTCAGAAATCAACAAACAGATGGCAAAATCTGTAGCATGGTTTTAAATCCAGAAAGTAAAACTACCAATAGTGAAGCAAGTGACAAAGAGATTTTTGAGAATTAAAGAATTTTGACTGACAGTTTAGTGGGAATTCTGGGCACGGCAATTGCAGAGCTCGAATTGTGGAACTTACTATATATATCTATAAAATTACAGAGAAAGTTTTAACACATAAAACGAAGCAGCTTAAACAACTACATGAAAGAAATATTAAATAAAAAAAAAACAAGTAAATGTTACACATTTTTTGTTAATTTTGATTACCTTGAGGTCACAAATGCTTCATCATTTCATAAACTTTTCTTTCCTTCACTTTTTTTAAAATAATTTCTTCATGTTATCTCACTAGATTGAAACTGATGATTCAAAATCCGTATTTACCAAAGTCCTGATGATCCTGGATCTAAGACTTGTTACTGAATTAGCTTTATTTTAAAAGAGATATAAAATAGTTCCATAATATTTTAGGTTTTAAAACATTTCTAAGATTTTTGTTTTTAATTTAATGTTAAACTCCTTTTTGAGGTGTTAAGACTGTAATCTGAAGTTTTTAAATTTCAAGTTTATTCCAGATAAAATATGACATTCCTTTCATTTACTTAATATTTGTAAACTAACATATCTTCCAAATGGATAAATCTAAAATCTGAAAATTTCTAAAGGACAATATGGCACTGATCATTAATAAAATACATATACTGAATACTTATACAAGGAACTAATTAATCTCACTTAATGAAACACTAACATAAGATTAAGAGCCATATCACACATTAAAAACATTTAAGAACTGTTCAGCGGAATTTTTTCTGCTTTGTTACATGATATAAAACAGTCAATCACTATAACCCCCTTTAGGTTACAATGTAATGGTAAAACTGGTACTTCATTACAAACATGCAAACTACCAACAAAGAATAAGTTCAACAAAAACATTCAAGTTCTTTGGTTTGATGTTGACAGTTGAATGGTTAAAAAATGCAAAACTTGCAACTTTTTGTAGAAGACATAAAACAAATCATGCACCTCTCTTTTAATGATCAATTCGGTAGAAATATCATTTGAAACAAGTTGTAGTCTGAAACAGACAGATGTGTGATAGTGCTCCGGAAAACAATAACTGATATTCAGTGTAAATCTTCTCCATCATGTGATCAAAATAAAAATAGGTATTTTTGTTTATAGTTTACTTTTAAAGGAGAAAAGGCCTTTATTTAATTTTTTCATAATTAAAACAATGTGAAAATAAGATTAATTTAAATGCTCAAAAGCATCATTTGATTCCTCTATATTTTTTTCACTTTAGTTTTGTTTTAATGAATGTAAAAAGCATTTCTTTAAACCAATATATTTCATAAATAAAGTTACCATGTTAGAATTAACCAAGAAATGCAAAATTTTTTAATATGTACTGCTTAAAACAACAGATTTTGTCTGCAGTTAAAAAATTATTAATGAATGTTATTGAAATTTTCAGCAACATATCACTACTTGATAGATCACAATTTCTCGGTAATCAAATAATATATTTCTCCACTCAATTAACTTTTACATATTTTTTTAGAAAAGGATTTATGATAAGCTGTTTTAATTTGTTTTAAATGTGAATAATATAACTAAGCTTTATCCAAGGGACCACAAGATAAATCTTATCTTGACTAGCATGCCTGCATAAACTTCAGTATACAGGTACAGGCTTTAAATTATAAAATATAACTACTTACTCTTGAGGACTTCTGACATTTTCTTACAATTTCAAGAGCCTGTAACTGCTGAGCATTCAAACGAGTCTAAAAAAAATGAAGTGATAGGTTACTTTAAATTGATTTACATAGAAAAAATATTAAATTTGAACTAGTAAACAATTTAATGCTATTTTTAACAGAATAATCATATTTTTAAGAAATTACTTTGATAAAAAAGCAATTTATATGAATACATTGCAAAATTTACCATTAAAATAAAGAATACTTTTAAGTTTTCTTTTCCTGTTTCATTTTCGATTTGCATGTTTTTTAGTTTCATTATTCATACTAAGACCTTTTTTAAGAACATTAGTTTTTTCCTGCATCGAAGCCTCTCCTATTTTCATAAGTGCTTTTTAAGAACATTTGTGCTATATGTAAGTTTAGTATTTGTTCTTCTACCTTTTGAGGAACTTTTATGTCTCAACGAGATGTTACTATTTTTAGTAAGTATGTAAAATCCTGCCCTAGCAAAATAAAATCCATAAACATGATCAATCAGACATTCAAATCGAAACATGCATGTCTGACAGGACATGCATGTTTTCGATTTGCATGCACACAATCAGACATTCTTCTTTATATGTATAAATTTTGTAAAACTTACCAACTTTTAATTAACAAACTCTACAATTTGAAAGAGAGCAGTAGCAACACTTTTCAAAATAAAGCATTTTTATCTCCAACACTGAAGGCTGTTGCCACTCTGAAAAAGGAGTGCGAAAATTAGCACTTTCAGAGTTTTTAATTAATATTTAAGCTGATTAAAGTCGTACGAAGATGGGAATGGTCAAAATGGCTTCCCACAAATTTTTGGAATTGGGAATAATGTATTTAATGTTTGGCAATGCTATTTTTATTTCATCGTAAAACTTAGAATTTTTTTACTAACAAACTCTAGGATTTGAAGGTGAGCAGTGGCAATAACTTTCAAAATAAAGCAGATTTTCATCTCCAGCTTGCGAGACTGTTGACACTCAGAAAAATGAGGGCAACAATTGTCGTTTTTATGAGTTTTTAATTAATAGCTCTGATTTCAGCTACTTTTTTTTGGAAAAAAGTAGCTAAAAGAACGTCTTTTCCAGGACCCATAAAAGAATCATATAAATTTTGCCAATGATAACTATAGTAGTGACTGAGTTATTTAGAGGACAAACAAACATTATTTCTTCTTTACATATATATAGATATAGCTAACAAAATTTTATGAACATTTGTATATTTACTGAAATTAATAAAAGATGTTTTTAATACCAAATGTTATAAGGTATTTTCTCCCTGCTTTTCCCATGCCTTTGTGGTGTAGTTGGAAGCATACCTGACGCATATTCAAGAGGTTCAGAGTTCAAGTCACAGCAAGGACACTGCACATCTCCCGCTTTAAAAAAACCAAATGATTCTAAGTGGCATCTGAGCTAAAAGATGGTGGAGAATAATTCATCACCACCAGGATTTGGCAGCTGGATTCCTAATCCTGAGTTGCCCTTTAAAAGGGGAAGTATATAAGATATTTTCTCTCTCCTTCCTGCATGCCTTTGTGGTGTTATTGGAAGCATACTTAATGCGTGATCAAGAGGTCCAGGGTTGAAGTCCTGGCGACGGCATTCCATATTTTTTACATCTCCTGCTTCAAAATAACCTAATGACTCTACAATATAACTAGTATAAAATCATTAGTTTTTTTAAAGATTTATTCTTTTTGAGGTATTACATTAATCTACAGTTTTCAGATTTCATATTTTAAAAATTCCTTTAAGAATATCACAGGAATTTTTTTTAAACAGGTAAAGGCCAACATATGATAAATTATTTTGACTTTAAGATGAAGGGAAAATGCTACATATTTAATGGAAACCATAGTTATAATTTTGAATTTTAATAATTTTTTGTGCTGCTAACAGTGTAAATAAGAGTAGTAACCATATTCTCCTGAATGTTTGCTGAGTTTCTGAAATTTAGAAAATTTTTTGAATTAATGATTAGTTTATTGCTCAATTTTCTCTTTTGAAAATTTATAAGATTCTAAAAAAATTAACTATTTTTTTTTAAATAGTTAATTTATCATCTAGTGAAAAGTGAAAGAAAATAATGAATGTATTCCACTCTTTCTTGAACAATCATTGTAAATGAACCACCTTGTTTCTTTATTTGATAAAGTTGCAAAGGAGATATAATTTTTCCTTTTGTCAAGTTCTAGTAAATGCCAAACAGAAACTTGAGAGAAAGATTTTGCCAAAAATTATTCCAAGAATTCACCCTGGCTTTATGAATATTGCATTTAAAAAGCACTTCTTTTCTGTAAATGTTGCTTATAAAGCACTTCTTCTTTTCTGTAAACGTATATTTCTCTCCCACTTACTCCAAATCTCACTCTGAGACCTTCGTCTCAACGCCCTTACCTTTTTCCTTTTAATGGTTAATTTTTTTGTCTATCAAAGATGGGACTTAGTAAAGGTTTTGGAAATTTTATTTGTAATTTTTGTATTGTTGTATAGGTTATGTAATTTCTCTCTGGTTTGTAATTAATTTGTCTATTTGATTTTCTGTATGTAAATCTCCAATATATTAGAAGTTAGTAGATATACCTTCTCTTAAAGTTATCCAGTCAGTCCTCTACAGTTTCATTCTCTGCTTATTATTTTGCAGAATTCAAACATTGTTTACTTTGAATCAAATGATCCAATGGTCACTTAAACTAATATTATCTTCCACATTCAGTTATCTACACATAAAACCCCATGAATTTTTACCACAGTGAGATCTATCCATGATTCGAATCAGTAGGCTTATCATGTGACTGGAGTGTTGGGGTCATTGTACAATATAAAAACTGAGGGAGCTACAAAATCACATACTTGAATCCCTTTGATACTATTTGCATGAGAAGGGCACCAGTTTGGTGTTAGTCACCTGTAACAATAACTGAAGACAATAATAACAATTATTAAATTTCCAAAAAAGACTTTGTATGTTCCTTAGTAAATCCTCTAAAGGCAAAGATGGTGAGCAGCAGACGGAGCAAATCATAAATGGATCAGGTCCTGCTATTAGAATTTCTAGAGTGTACTCTGTACAATAAATTTCCAAGATTGAGAGACCATTTAATTTGATCCTCTTAAGGTCATAAATGCTGCGTGTCTAGAAAGAGACCTGCTGATTGGAACAAACCTGAAAAGCCTGATGTAGGCAAAGTTGGCAAGTGTTGAAAGTTAGTCAGGCTCCAGTTAATGATGCAGTTAATGTCATAGCTTTGTGTAGAGTTCCAGGGGTTGTAACTCAGTTAATATACTTTAAGGTTCCAATAAGCCATTAAAGCACCAGAGGGGGGATAAGTTGTTTTGTATATATTATTCTAAGTCTCAGTAGATGCAAAAAATAAGTTTTAATTGAATTTTTACATTTTTGTGTTTTATCTTATGACCACAGTGAGTATTAATGAAAGGCAATAACTAGCTTTAATATGTAGAGATAATTTTTAAGGGTAAGTAGTTAGTTCTAAATAATTAAATTAGGTAATTAGATAACCTTAGTCATTATGAATTTACATGGCCACTATTAAATTTTATTTTTTAACAATATTTGTTAAAAAAAAAGCCCTATTAAAATCAAAATCTAATAAAATTTTGCAGTTTAAAATACATGTAATTTATGACATTGATTCTTAAACGATATTAGGATAATTACACATTAAAAGCTACAAAACATTTATGCTTTGTAACAACAACACTCAACAAAATAGTTATCCGTCATTTTAATTTGAAGCCTATTAGGTATTTCTTCCACCTTCTTGGCAAGCCTTCATGTAGTGGTTTGCACATTGAGCTGGTATTCCAGAGGTTCGCAGATCGATTCCCGGCAAAGGCGTTGTTAATTTTTCATCTTTCCTGCTTTCAAAAATACGTAATATCTGTACTGTGGCACCTGAACTAAAAGGTGTTGGATGACGGTTCTCCACACCCAGGATTTGACGATTGGGTCCCATAAAAACCCCAGTCGCCCTTTAAAAGGTGCAGTATATAAGGTGTTTCTCCCATCTTCTTGGTACAGTGGTTTGTACAATGGACCAGTATTCCTGGGGTCCACGGTTCGATTCCCGGCGAAGGCATTGTTAATTTTTTATCTTTCCTGCTTTCAAAAATACCTAATGTCTCTACAAGCCTTCGCAAACATTTTGGCTAGTTTATATCGATTTCCTTCTCTTTAAGCATCCTTTCTGACAATAATTAGAAATTTGTCTCAATATGCAAACTAGTGTTCTCGCTAGTTTCTGTGCTTTATTTCCTAGCTTGTCAAGCTCTCCACAATGTACCTATGAGGGTTTACTTGATCTGGTAAAAGTTAAATAGTCCCAACCCCCCTGATAGATGTGAAGCAAATTATCACTGTGTCTGAAAGAAACTACAATATCAGACAAAGTTAAAAGAACTTAGAACATAAAGGCATGTTCTGATGCTAACAAAGTCAATTACAGCTCACGATGACATAATTAAACAAGAACAGTCAAATTCACACTAAAAATGTGTACTAGTGGTCAAAGATTATACAATTTAATTTTAATTTAATCTGGCTAAGTAGATTTTAATTTAATCTGGCTAATAAGACTATCATATGAAGAAACAGAAATGGGAAGTTATAGTAAAGGCTGAAATCATAAACAATTGGGTAATTTACATAATAATAACTGCACATATCTTTGAAGAATAATTTTATTTATGTATTCATTTTCTTTCTTCAACATTTCACTTTAGAGTTTTTGGATTTAAATAAGGATTTATGTTATTCTAAAAAATACATTTTTAGAATTTAGAGCAGGCACTAGAAGCAGAATTTAGGATCCACAGAGATTGCATCAGGTGAGAAAATGCCTAGTGCCACCTATGTATATGATGCATTAAGACATATTAGATGAATCTATTAAATTAATTACTAATTATCTATTAAATTGATTAGAAATTTAAAATCATAAGTTTTCAATTTCTTTATTAATAAAAAAATCCCTTTCTATAATGACTGCCCATGTGATAAGATTAGAAGCATTTTTGATATTTTCCATGCTTGAGTCTAGTGAAAAGTAGAGAAAATAAAGGGAAGATAAACAGGTTAAGATTCTAATATCAGAAGTAAAACATTCAAATATTATGTTTCCATTATTCTACCAGACGTTCTCCAAAAAGTAAGAAATTCATTAACCCCTTCGAGCCGGGTAGCGAAAACGCGCGCTTATCGCTGAGGCCGGCAGTGTCTTACGCGAGCGTCTCTCCAGGGCCGGGGGCTTTTTTGCTACTAAGCCTAAATCCATGAAATTTCCGAAGTATCAACGCATTGTTTAATAATGCTCTATAGAGTATTTAAACGGCTTATGCTTTATAAATATTTTTATATATATACTTTAATTACCTTATTTCTTGTTTAAATGCATATTTTACACATTTTATTTTAATTACTCACCATTTTATGAATTTTAACATTATACATCTGAAAACTAAATATATTACTTAAAATTCTCTTTTCGTATGAAAAATTTGAAAACAGGGATCTACACACAGTCCTACGTTACATTCCTTGCACTCGTAATAACTCATTTGCCGTTTTGGAGGATTTTTCCGGGAATGTGAACAAACGAAGCATCGTCGTCTCATTTTCTTATCAGTCTCTTCTGAACAAAGTTTTGGAAAATGTCTTTCAGTTAATCTTTCAGAATCAATATCAGAATATCAGAATTTCAGAATCAATATCTGAAATATTTTGCATCATTTCTGCTATTTCATGCTCTGTTAAACATTTTCGATGCTTCGACATTGCAACGATAAAAACAAAGAATTCACGTCTAACAAGATCTAATTATTTTCTAAAAACTGAACTGCAAACCGAAATACCCAACGCTTTAGAGCAAATAAAACTTCTCTACTTACAGTAAACAACTACCACGTACGAATAAAGTGCGATTTAAAGAGACGTCATAAATCACGCCATTCGGAAACATTTAATTCCCCGTTTGTTTATATAATCAAAAACACGTGTATGTGAGTCATACTTCTCTCATTTCGAGTAGAAGGTCTAATTTACATGTATCTGAAACCATATGGACATACAGTGCCATCTTGTGGCAGAAATTATAGTTTGAAAAACGTTCCAAAGTACTGGCACAAATACGTGACAGTCGGTAGAGAGTGGAACTATCCTCTGGCACGCCTGTGTGTCGGCCGGTAGGTAAGTGTGTTCGTTGCTGGCATGTATACGTGACAGTCGGTGCGAAGGGGTTAAAAACTTTCTGTAAAATACATCCATTATGTGTTGATAACATGGAGACATTTTTCATTTTGTCACATATTTCTTGAATCCTCTAGAATCGTGGATCTATAAATCTTGCCTTCAAATCCTTCTAAACCTTCCAAGCTGCAATGTCTAAAATACTAAAGAAAAAATTATCCCAACCAATTCTGTAACAACAAAAAGCCAGAAATATTGGGGGGGGAAGAAAAAGTGTAAAATTAATTTTATAGAGAAAACTGATGCATATTCTGAGAATTTCAAATAATCTGAGAGAATTACATGGGAAAAACGCTTACTATGAAAAAATTAAAAAGAAGACATTTTTAATTAATTACATAACTAATTTTGCTTTTACTAAGAGCTGTTTTGTAAATTATGCTTTATAGCATTATACCTTGCTTATTTTTCAGATTCAAAATATTGTATAATAAGTTGCCAAAATGAAACTTTATAATATGACAGCGAAAAAAATGTTTTTTAATGTTATTTTTTAAATATAATTCTAATATATTACCATTATTTTAATGAAAGTTATCAACGTCATAATGTTTTAAAAAAATCGTCGAAAAATTCTCAGATCTCGAAATTAAAAATTTACTATAGAAACTGATCTTAAAATCACCAAAATGTTGACAAGTCATCAAATTTATAACCATTTAATAAAAGAATTCACAACTCTAAAAGCAAAAAGTTGTTTAAGAGCTCTTTATTAGAAAAAATGAATTTCGAAATGCTTATGTTTCACTTCTTGCTTAGAAACTCGAGTATCCCATTATTTATATTAGAAATAGAAACAAATTATAACCCATGAACCCATTCAAAAGATAACCATAAACGTCAGTGAATTGTCAAAAATATTCCTCCAAAATGCTAATTCACAGTCAAAATGGCAGTCGTAAAAACAGAGAGAAGTTTCAGATGACTAAAATTAAGGACCTACTGCTGATTTTGGCCAAAATTAAGAACTTTTAAGGACCAAAAATCGATTTAAAAAAATTGAAGGACTTTTAAGGACTCTTAAGGACCATACGAACCTTGTAAAATCGTTTTGGCAACCTGAGTATTTTTTTTTTTTTTTTTTAATTTTCTTTTTAAAAAAATGATTTTGTGTTCTGAGCGGAGTAAAACATACAGAAGTTTACAAAAACATAAGTATAAATTTATGATAAATCTTTATTAATGTGAAAATAATTGTAGTTTTGAGAATGTTGTGAAGCTGAAATTTATGTACCATGCTCAAAATGAGTGTGTAAAGAGTACTGCAGTTTAAACATTTTGTGTTATGAATGCGGAATAAATAAACTATGTTACAAAAACTATCTTTTCATTCGAATTGTTTTATGTGAGTGAACTATTTCTTCTCATTGCATCTGATGTCCATGACATCTGGCATCTGTGGCAGGACAGCTGCACATAGAGAGCTAAAATGTTCTTCAGAAAACAAAATTAACAATTAAATACAAAATTAAATTTAAACAAACCTCTCTGAATGATGAAGTTTTACTCCTGGTTTTAAAATTTGGTACCATCACAGGTTTTCTTAAGCGTATTCTTGGGTTCTTAACATTGATTTCATACCGTTGATGCCTTTCACATTTTAGGCAGAAATATGTTAATGGCTCTTCATTTCCTTTCTTTATTCCTCCTAAACAGCTTGTATGGTAAACATGACCACACCTATACAAAAATTGTTAAAAAATTCACAGAATTTCAATATTAAAATATAATTAAAATCACAGCATTAACTATTAGAATTTACATTATAGGTATCACAACTATGCAGTTATTGTGAAACAAAAAAATATTACTAATGAATTTATGCTTTGAATAAACAACGTTTATAAATAGATTATGATTATAAACAAAAAGATGGAAACTAAATACTACAATATTACCAAAAAACGTTTGAAGACATAACTCTAGCTGCATTTCCTTGGATTTTACAGAGTATACCATGAACTTACACGAGCAAGTTACTACTCTAATAAAATATATGCATAAAAATTATAACACTGAAAAGGGGAAAAAAATTTGATGTATACACTACGAGTTCCTTGTATGGCCTATTTAAATTATATACATTTTCTGTTACATTTCATTTAAAGTTATTTCTTCCAATTATTTTAACTTAATTAACAAATCCCTGAAGGCAAGTTGAAAATGATATAAAAATTCCAATCAAATATCCCAGACAATTCAAACTTCTTATAATTTTATTTTTTATAACAAGTAAAAAACTTTCCCAAATAGCATAGGAACTGGGAGATCACATTAAAAGTTAGATTTTGTTATTTGTTGAAAATAAACTTTTTTTTTTTTTTTTTTGAAAATCTGACATTACAAAGCATGAATACATTCATCATTTAAAACATTTCTGTAACTGGAAGTATATGACTATGACCAACTATTGCAAAGACAGGGTAAAGACTTTTAAGCTAGCCAAGAGAGGTGGCTGTGTGTACACACCCACCCCTCTTGGTGAGGGTATACACACACTCACACATTTGGTACTGCAAATTGCAATAAAAAAGGAAGTGCACAAGAAGATGTTACAGTAGTGCAGTTCAATATGCAAAATTTCAATGTTCTGTGCTAAATCATTTTTGAGGTATGCAGCATACATGTGTACATATGCATGTCATGATAAAAATCCCTTTTGAATCCATTTTGAAAAAGAAAGAAAAAAAAATCTTATTCTGTCTGTATGGAAAAATGCCATATAAAAAATCATGCAAATGAATTCAGGAACGGTCAAAAGAGATTTCCTGTTGAAATATGATACCTGAAATTTTTTGCTATTCCAGTACTTCCTTTACTTCATTAAAAAGGAATTCAATGAAAAAGGTATGGAAAAAATTTAATGCAAATTAAATCAAAATAATATTTAAAAATTCAAAAATTTAAATTCAGAATAGAATTTCAAAAAGCAGAAATTGCCTCTTTAGTTCGAACAGGTTCAGAAAAAATTCGTGGCCATGATGCAGTAATATAAGATTATAGTGAAAAAATATTCAACAAATTATTTGACCCATTAAACATATTTTATGGGATAAAAATATGAAAACATATTATTTTAATAACTAGAGTTATATTTAAGGGAAAAATCGAAAATGAATAAATCTGAATATGACTTTCAGACACTATTAAAATTCAAAACCTAAATCATGTATGTAAAATTGAATATTGAAACAAAATACTTTTAAAATCTGTTACAAAATTATATCATACCTGAAAACTATGATTTCAACATTTTCTTCATCTCCTAAAGGATTTCTGCAAAATAGACAGACATCATCATGGCATGTGAAAACTTGATTTGCTGTTTTGCAGAGATTTCTCAGTTGGTTATGTAAATCATCATTTAAAAGTTTGGTTGTGGTTGAAAGGAGGGTCTACAAATAAATATATCTGTTATTTATAATTTGAATAATGTGGAATATAAAGCAGAGCCTACAAATAAATATACTACAGGAAAAAAAAATCTGATGTGTACACTACATGACTTCCTTGAAGGGAATATTAAATTATACACATTTTTTCTTGCATTTCATTTAAATTTATTGGACTGAATTAAATTTATTTCATCGATAGCGCATAAACTACAATAGAATAAATACACTCTTTAAAATTCACTATATTTGTTTACCATAGTGACACTCTGTCCATAGGTTCACTTAACCCTCTTGGTGCACATCCAGCGAACATCCCATAGGCAACGTAGAAGTAGCAAAATTTGCACAACCCGCGATTTCCGCGGGGATGAATTTTTGCCATCTATTTAACTGTGCAACCTGCTCTTTCCCCGTTCAAGGTTTCCTTTTGGCTTTTCTGTGATGTTTAATTCTTTATTTAGATGTGGGCTAACAGATGGCATTAGTTGCCCATATTTCTGCCAAATATACAAAATACCTAATGTAACATTTTGCACATGCTTTTCAGAGCTCAAAGATGTCTGGCAGGAAGCGTTTCGCAAGTGATATAACCTATATTCCTGACAATATTTCTGACACTTGTAGTTTTGAATCTGATTTCAAGTATACTGAAGATAGTTACAGCGAACTTGATGAGAATTTCTCGGATTCCTCTGCAGATAGTGATGAATCTGAAAATTCAGTTTCTATTGAAACCGTTCGACAGTGGTGCAATATTGATATGCAAAATATTACATTATGCAAATATTGTCATTAGTATATATGTTTTATCTTTGTATTTAAAAAAATAAATCATAATTTAACCAATATTAATTTTCAAAATTTTCCTTTTATATCATTATTCTTCAATTTCAGTATTCTGACAAACTTTTTCTATAATTTAATTCTATATTGGAAAAAAAAAAAAAAAAAAAAAAAAACCCCTCTTTTCCAAAAATTTTTTGTATATTTTAACTCTAAAACATATGTAGATTTGAAATATGTAATAAAAAAATACCCAATTTTTGAACCTATTTTGATAAAAAAAAAGAAGTACGCAGTTAACAGTGTTACATTTCTTTCATTTTTTTAACTCAGAAAGCACAAAATTTATATCATCTTAAGAATTATCTAATCATTGCCACATGTTCTATTCAACTACCATAATAAATCTAAAATGATGTATAAAAGAAATTAAGCAAAAAACCCAAATAAAAAAATAATAATAAAAAGAAATAGGTTTTCACAAACAATTCAGTATTTCTCATTCAATTAATTCTGTTTTTACTTCACGACAAGGCAAAAATACATAAAAACTTAAAAATATCTGTATTGCAAATTATGAAGTAAGTTTTAAATACTTATTTCCTCAAATAAATTCCAGAATGGATTAAGCGTGGTTCAATTCGCAATAATAAAAGAAGGCGTTATCTTTGTTACTGTGAAGCTTACTTGCTCTAGATTGGCAAGAGAAGTTCTAAATAGGTATTGCTTAAAAGTACATTTGATACTGAAGTTCCAGAGTAAAAAAATTACACCATGTATAAAAAATAATACAATACAAAAAAGCAAAAGTTATCGCAAAAAACTTAAAGTAAAAACTACAACACAATATAAACTTCAAAAACATAATGGGATTAGAAAAAAACTAATAAATTTTAAACCAAAAATTTTAAATGAAGCATGCAAATAATCAAAAACATTTCAAAGACAAAGAAAATAAATACAAAGAATTGCAATAAATGGCAAATTAGCTCAACTCGAGGTTTAAGATGGACTTATCAAGGGAAAAGCATGATAAAACTCGAATCCATTAGCGTGTTTCGTCAAACGAAAACATTTGAGACTGAAAGCGGAATTTCATTAATAGAATAATCAAACTAAATCATCTTAATATAGTAAGTCTCAATGATTTCACTTCTTTTTCCAACACGCTTGCAATTTAAAATTGTACATGTAAAACTTACTATTTTTGCAAGACAAAACTATACAAGGTAGACTTGTTAGGCGAATGTACAAATTAAAATAAATAGCTTAAAAGCTATTAGTCAAAAATTACACAATTTTAAGGGAAATCTCAATGAGCACAAAGAATAAAAACTTTGTTAAAGAGAAGGATAAAATAAATATAAAAAAAAAGTGTCTCAAAATGGGTCCTGCTAAGACCAAAGGCTAAGAAGAAAAATAGAAGAATAAGACAAAGATACCTGTGTTCAAAGCATTGGCCTGATCAAAGCGAAGTGAGCAAAAGGCGCTGAAAAAGGTTGCCGGAATTGAAAGAATTCCAAAGGAATGCTACCAGAAAAGAAAAGTAGTCAAAATTCACCAATTAGGTGGGATGACATGGAAGGGGGAAACAAACGTAATGAAACAGTAGCCAATGGTATGTAATGATCTAATGTAAAAATGTAACATAGTTTCCCAATACTGCATCAGTTTTTCTATCTTATATTGGCACAGAACTTCAGTTAAATTATAAAATTTATTATTTAATATCACTGTTTTCTGGCCACACCTATCCTTTCATTAATTTTAAGGGCCAATTTTGTCCGCCCTCTAGCTCGAAGAATTACGACTTTTTACTACGCAATTTATTTTAATTTGTACATTCACCTAACAAAGCTACCTTATATAGTTTTTTCTTGCAAAAATAGTAAGTTTTACATGTACAATTTTAAATTGCAGGCACGTCGTGAAAAGAAGCGAAACCATTGAGACTTATACATTAAGATGATTTAGTTTGATTATTCTATTAATGAAATTCCGCTTTCAGTATAAATTGTTTTCGGTTTACGAAATGCCGGAATCGAGTTAAGCTAATTGGCTATTTATTGCAATTCTTTGTATATATTTTCTTTGTCTTTGAAATGTTTTTGATTATTTGCATGCTTCATTTAAAATTTTTGATTTAAAATTTATTAGTTTTTCCTAATCCCATTTTGTTTTTGAAGTTTATATCACTTTGTAGTTTTTACTTTAAGGTTTTACGCAATAACTTTTGCTTTATTAGTATTGTATTATTGTTTATATATGGTGTAATTTTTATTACTCTGGAACTACAGTATCAAATGTACTTTTAAGCAATAGCTATTTAGAACTTTCCTCTTCTTTGCAAATATTTTTTTAAATTTTGCAGTTCAGTGTGCAAAATTCTCAACCACATAGGTCTCTCTTGTTCACGTACTACTTTATACTTATATATATAAATATGTATACATATATTTATATACTTTTGGTGCGGCCGATTGCAACCAAAGTACGAGGTGCACATCTACAAGCTATAGCAATCCTATATACAAAATTTCCCGTTCTGAGGTTACTCGTTTTTTAATTATGTGAGATATGTACATACGCACAGACGGCATGAAAATTTCTCTTTAGAATTCATTTTAAATCAGTTTTATATTTTTTTGGGGGGGAAAAGAGTCTTTTATTCTGTCCTTACGTACAGATGCCATATAAAAATATCGTTAAATTGCATTTGATAGTGGTCAAAATGGATATTTTAGTTTGAAATATGATGCCTGAAGTTTTTCGTGATTACAATACATCCTTTTTACTTCCTACAAGGACGTAAATCAGGGTTGGCATTAGGGTGTTTGGAAAAAAAAAAAAAAAGATTTAAATCTGAAAGGTTTCAGATTTTAAATTACGTCCAGAGGGGCGTTTTTTTACCTTTTGTGTGTTACCTTTATTTATTAAATATCATGATCTTTGCACTTAAACCATAAAGTTCAGTTCAATAGCAATATCACAAAATAATTTAAAAATCAACATAACTTTAGAATTTCGGATACACAATTCCGCGCGCTGGAGATAAAAAGGCCTTTTTCCCCCTGTAGAGTGTTGTCATAGCTCACTTTTAAATCATGTTGAGTTTGTTACTCAAAAATTCATTTAAGTTTTACAAAATATGAAATCAATAATAAAACAAATTTCATATTTGGTCTTCCACATGCCCATATTCATAGGAGGATTACGTCATTCAAAATTCGAAGGCTCTATACCGTTGCTTTATCACATTGCAAGAAATATACATACATTTATACAGATTTTTCATTATTTAATTTCTTTAAATATAATATAGGGTGATAATACTTTGTGGCAACAGTTTGAAAAGTGAAACAGACATGTATAGTGATTCTACGCAAAATTGCAAAACGAAAATAGTCCTTCACGGACAAAGTCCCTTTGGGCTAAAAAAAATACCTCTCAAGATCAGCTTTTTATTTATTTTCTTTCAATGGCAGAACATTATTTAGAAGAAGAAATAAAACAACAAAAGCATATTTTAAATAATTGAACTGTATTTTAATCAAGAATAATTAATTAAAAATTTAATTGAATATTTATTTATAAAATTTAATTAATTACATAATAAAGGAATTTTTTCCTCACATCTGTGCTTTTATTTTTCTGCATTTTAGAACACAAAAGTAGATTTTTTTTTAAAATATCTGAACCGGCATACACTAAGTTTTTAACTCCTATTAATACAAGTTTCACAAACCCTTCTAGCAACATAATCATACATAAATAAGACTTAGTATTTTAGTTTTGAAAATGATCTTTCAATACCAGTTCGCAAAGTCAATAATATTTTTAATGAAATAGAAAAGTTATAAAAGATAAATGGATAGGTATGATTAACTAATTGAGATTACCACTGTGCACTTTTAGCAGTATAAAATGTTCATTTAAGGATGTCTATGCAATATCTAAAAACAAATTAAATACATTAAATTTGTCTTTGAATGTTTGCAGAGTGATTCATCTTGATGTTCATACTGAAGCTGTACTTTGCCTTCATCAAGTTTTAAATGCAGATTTAAAATTAAGCTCCCTAGCTACATTTTCACTAATTTAAAAAAATTTTTTAAGTGTGCTGCTGTGATTAGAATCTGATACATATTTCTAATAAAACATTTTATTTTCCTTGAAGGATTTTTGAAGCAAATTTAATATTCTTAGATGTTGCTTGAAGCTGTTGAATTATTCTGTTAAAAACATTATGCCAAATTATTATACATGAAAAAAAATTTAAAACCTTTAATTTTGTTTGTAACAGATAAATTTGTGCCTCATTAAAAATGTTGTTCATTATTTCATAAAATATGTCATAAATATCTCACAGCTGATAATTGCAGAACACTTTTAATTTGCTTTCCCAGTGGTATCCAGCGGCTGATTCAATGTTAAACTGGATATCAAAATTGGATACAAAGAATTCCTCGACTCTTTTGTAGGGCACAAAGAATATATTATTAAAGGAAGGAAAGGTTTAACTGGAAACAGCAGAGCAAAGTAAAATAATAATTTTGTGAGAGTATATTTATATATAACGTAGATTTGACAGTGGTTTCAATTTCAGAGTTTTAAGAAGCTGAAGCTTAGAAGAAGTAGCATAAGTCTTCTGTTAAAAATCTTGCAGCTTCTTCAGTGCAAGCACTTTTGTCTGTAATGACTTAGCCACTATCAATTTTAAGAATAATAATAGTATTTGTATCACAGTAAATTTCATACAAGGCTGTTTTCAATTTTATATAAAGATTAGAAGGGAATTTTTTATTGATTGATTTCTAATTGAAGTTAACTGCAATAGTATTAACAGTATTGCCACCTTAATGGTTTTTTACCCTGACAGTTTGATATTTCAGAGTCTGCCAACTGCTAGTTTGATAGATTGGCTGTCTGGTTTTTCAAAGATTTCTGTCCGATATTTAATCACATAGCTTATGTTAAAACTAACTATTAGGTTTTATATTATTGTATATAATATTCATACATACATATTTTCATAAATAACTTGAAAACATAATCACTCATAATATTTAGATAATTACTGATCATATGTCAGAAATGACAGTAGAACTCCAATTAATTGAAAGCCATCTTAACAGGAATGGTGGAGAAAATAGATTTGACTGATAATCATGGCCAATACTTCTTTTCCTCAGAAACCTTGGCTATACATGAAAACAGTAAATTGAGAAATAAATCTTTCCAGGGAACAATTTTAAATGTTTTATTATATTATGTCAATTCAAATTTGCATTGAATAAAACAAGGTGGAAGTTGCTAAGTTACTTAATCAGAGAAACCAAAGGTTCTAATTATCTTTAAAAAAAACTGAGTTTGAATTTAATACCATTACAGCTTTGCACAGAGTTGCTGTATTGATTCAACAATATACTTTAAAGAAAGCAATATGACACATGCTTTCATAAAGAAATATACATAGAGTTAGCATTACGCTTTCTGCCCTCCACTGCTTACAGAACTTTCCCACCCTTAAATTTTGAGTCCCGTGCCATCACAATGGTTTAGGTACTAGCCCTAAATACACACAAATTTTACTCTTGCCTTGAGCAAATTCTAAATATCATTTAATGATGAATTTACTGTATTAATTTGATGTAAAATTAGAGTGCAACTTAAATAAAAAGTGAATATTTTAACAATTTCTGTCAATTTCGCTCTCGAATTTTAAATAATTAGTATCAAAAATCAAAATGATTTTATAGTGGGTATTCATCAATGCTCATTACGAAAACATTTTTCTTTCTTTCTACTTCTTTTTCAGTGGCTTGACAGCCCATGATGAAGCTTGGCCTTCTTTAGAGTCTCATTCAATTCTTGGCCTTAGTCTTCCAATTAATATCCTTTATTTTAGGCAAATCTCTCTCCAGACAATCTAGCCAAATGAGTTTTGGTCTCCCTCTCTTTTGAATGCCTATTGGCTCTATGTGAATATTTTTCTGCAGTTCTATTTCCAAGCATTCCGGCTAGGTAACCTATCCATATTTATTTTTGAGTGTTAATAAAATTTATAATGTCTGGATATCCTTACATCCTGAAGATTTCTGCATTGGTTCTTCTCAAGATGCCATCCATCTACTTGAAGACTTCTAAGGCCAATATCACACATGCACTAGTTTCATACGAACAACTGTTTTGGACAATTTTTCTGCCTGGTTAACTATTGAAAGAAAGGCACGCAATTTTTTGCTTCATTTCGAAAAAAATTGCAAGTTGTTCATTTTCAACCAATCAGCTTGTTTGTAATAGAGAACCAGTTTCCCCTTTACATGTGAACCCCAAAGTGATCTGTGATGATTGGCTGTTGTGACAAAGCAGAAAAAATGTTCCAAACAGTTGTTCTTCTGAAACGACTCAAAATCCTTCTCTCAAAGACTGCAAAAATATTTCTTTATCCTTTTCAGCCAATGTCCATAATGTGAAATCAGATCAAATTAAAAAATTTTAAACTATAAGTTAATTTGTTCTTTTGATAAAGTTTGATGTCAAGCATTTATTATTAATTACTTTTCCAGTTTTAAAATCCTACTGGGCTGAAATTCAAAGTAATATGGTAATGTGCACTGCCCTCATACATTTAAATTTTTTGAACAACATACTTTGTATGTTGCATAGAATTACTGTTAAAAAATTTATTTTCAGATTAACCATGTTTGAAATTATTACAGCATATCCGTGCATTAAGCACTAATTAAGATAACTGGGAGATTCTGGTATTACAGGAGATATTCTATTTCTAAAAATGAATATCTATTGTTATTTATGAAATATTAGATTTATTTATTTCATGTTTTTTAGAATTAAGACTTTTTTTTTAATATTCCCAAGTTTAAACTATAGTACTGCTCATTCCAAACATACTTTTTTCAAACTCATCTCAATAATTTAAAAATAATACTTGAAACAGAAATAAAAATTTATACTTTCTTAATTATGTGTTTATTATATTATTTCCCTTTTTTCTTCTTATCTTTTTCTTTAAAGATTCAAATAACAATTAAGATTATACATTAAGAATGCAAACCTTGAATTTTATCCCTCTCGCCCAAAGGAAAAAAAAAAAAAAAAAAAAAAAAAATAGCATTATTATAAAAAATGCTATTAAAAAAAATTTTTTTTTTAAAGCATAGTTTTTATTTATGGTGAAAACAACTAGGCTGAGACTAAAATCAAAACATAGCAGTTTTCAAAGGAAGAAACACAATTTTAAAAAACTAAAATTTAAAAGTGCATTTACTTATTATTTGATTAGTATAGACACATAAATATATTTCAATACACAGTTTCAATTAACAGCATCATAACTAGTCATTTCTAACCTTTTACTGTTATGTGTTATTTGAAAGTGTTACCCAGTATGACTCTATTCTGTTATTGTGGATAAACAAGATTCTACTATATTTACTCTCTAATTTAAAAATGCTTTCTTAATTAAGAAAATAAATAAACCCTTCACTTCAATAAATGAAAGCAGTATAGTTTACTTATTTTAAGGATGTAAAACTCTCTCTGGAAAAGGCCTTTTCATCAGCAATTCAGTTAGAAAAAGAAGGAGCTCTGATCTTGGCTATTTATAATCAGAAATGGACTGACCATCTAAAGAATTAGAAACCTTACCCTAAACTTTATTCAATGGAAAAGGTGTCTGTATTTTCAGAAATTCTTTCTAGACATGATGTCATATCGTTTCCCTAAAATGATATATGATTTTTTAGATTTCAAAGAGAGCCTTGTTAGCTATCACTTATGAGTGCATTTGTGTCCTGTGGGCAGATAGAACTGCTGCTTTCATTCAGCATCCTTGGATGTGATACACCTTATGAATTTTCTGAAAATGGTCCAAACAGAGAGCAAGGTAAACTTTGCAAATGAAAGTATTTCTAAACATAATATTTTCATCAGCGGTGATTTAGTGCATCCCGCTTATGTTAAGGCAATGAGTTTAAGAACATCTGAATGGATATATTTTAATTACTTTATAATTAGTTTGGTTCAATAATAGTTTGGTTAACCAATTTTTCTTAGGAAACTTTTAGAAATGTAATACAACAGAAACTATGAAATAGAACACTGGGGACAAGCCCAGAAATGAAACAGAAGCTGAATTGTTTATGATTGACTGTAAATTAAAGCTAGCACTTTTGCAGCATATATTTTAGAAATAAGTATAATATTTTGACATATAAGAAAACTACCATTTCCACATCAAATATTTATTAACTAAAAAAGCTCACAGTAAATTTGTCTACATATGCTAAACTGCATTCTTTCAAAACTATTCAGGGTTTCCAAAGTTTTAGCTTTACATCCCAAAATGTGAATCACTTCTACTAATGTAAATTTTTAGTGTTTTATGTGGTACTGTGTGTGTGAGTGTGTGATTATGGCAAAGCCTCGAGGGCTATCTGCCTAAGAGGAGGGATGCCTTTGTGGAGGACTTTCTAAGGGAACTGGCTTGTATACACGTTACACATAGGGAAAAGCACAAAAACTCCCATGCAGCCAACCCGCATGCGGGATTCGAACCTCGGACCGAACTACCAGTGTTCAGCGATTTTACCGCTCAGCCACTGGTGGGCCCATTTTAGTGTTTTATGAATTATCATTAATGCACAACCCATTCATTTTTCAACAACTCCATTAATGCTTCATTATGTGACAGTGTGGTGTGATGTCTCGACTTTTCAAAATAAGTAAGTCAAAATTCACCAATTCAATATGAGGTAGCATGGTACATAAAGTTTAAAAATTTTAATGACCAATTTCCTGTGCTTAAATTATATAATATATAATATAAATAATATATTTATATTAAATATAATTTTTTCATTACATATTACTCTGTTTTAATTATTTTTCACATACTTGTTTATACACACAATGTAAACATAGTTAAAAGAAAATTTTCATGTGGTTGATTATAGTCAGAGAAACATCCACTGGCACCCTTTTCTGGGCGATGCCCGCCAGCACTGCAAAACTTGCTTTACCATTTCTGTCAGCTCTGAATGCAATCCACATTCAGCATGATAATGTTGAATGTTGCACATCTTTGACCACAATTTGTATATTGCAGATGATGCATACATACAGATTTGATCTTTCACTTTCAGATTACTACTTTTCCTGTTTAATGAAAGTCAGTTTACAGAGATAACAATTTTCTTAATAAAGTGGCTGTAAGGAATTAGATAAAACAGCGTAGACCAGAAGTTTTTCAAAAAGGATTTGAGAATGGGATTTAATACTGATAGTGTTTATAATATTGTTGTTAGGATCAATAATACCTTCTGTAATCTCTCTAATAATATCAGAAGTGTGGGCACACCGTGCTAATTAACAAAACAATTGACAAAAAGGTTAAGCCGACTTTTCTTTTACATCAAGTATGACCCTCATATTAATGTAGTATTATAAAAATTCAAAAGATATTAATAAGAATAATTTTTCAAAACAATTAACAAAGGCAATTGCTAGAACATAATAACAGGCCTACATTTTATTTTTAGCCCAAAGGGCATCAGCTCAGAAGGGCTATTAATTTCATTTTGGCATTTTGCATTGAAAACTTCATATGTCCGTTTCACTTTTCAAATTGCTGCCACCAAATATTACCACCCTGTGTTATATTTGAAAAAATTAAATAATGAAGAATCTGCATAAATGTATGCATGTTTCTAGCATTGTGATAAAACAATGGAACCTAGAGTCATCATATTTTGAATAAAGTAACACTACATCGAATATGGGCATCTGGTAGCCCCGAATTTGGAATTTTTATAATTGATTTCATATTTTGTAACACTTTAACAAAGTTTAGATTAACAAACTCAGTGATTTCAAAGCAAGCAATGGTAACATTGTATAGGGAAAAAAAAAAAATTCTCCAGTGCATGACACTGTGTATTGGAAATTCTAACAATATGCTCATTTTAAAATTATTTTGAGCCATTGATATTGAATTGAATTTTACGCTTTAAGTGCGAAGTACATGATATTTAATAAATAAAGGTAACACGGAAAATGTTAAAAAACCACCCTTTTGGGCATAACGTAAAATCTGAAAGCTTTTAGATTTTTAACATCTGCATGTGCACACATTTCTTTGTAGCTGACCTTTTCTTTTAGTGCTGCATTAATGTTTTAATAGTGTTAATAACATTTAATTTTTATACTTATTTAAAAATTTTCCTCCAAAAAATGTTTACTTTATCTTTTTGAAAAATGAAATCTTTCAGACATGACAATTTTGGTTGTATGCTAAATATTATTAGATGTTTTAATTTAAGAATTAAATACTGATCTAAAATATGTATTTCTAATTACAAAGTTTCTTAAAATAAGGTGCAGAATTCTATGAAAAATATTTTAAGAATATATGCAGAATATATCCTCAATATTTGAACAAAAATTTTAAACAGTATTTGAACAAAAATTCTAATTAGTGGATCGTTTGATTAGTATTGTGATAAATAATAATAAAAGATTTGTATTCACTGTAGTTGAAAAGCTAAAATTTCATACCTTTATTCGAGAATTAACTTACTGACTTAGGTCATTTTTCCATGTTCAATAATGATGCTATGATATACTAGATCAGATGTTTAAGAAAAATATTGAGGAAAAATTACAAGAGAAGTTGCTCATATTGGCACCTAACAGCTCTGATTTGGTTAAAGTAGCATTTATTATTATATTTGTAATTGACAAGAAAAACCCATAGTATTTGTCAGTTTAATTAAATAAAGCAAAATGAATATTCTACTAATTGGAACTTTTACTCCACAGTAGCCATATAAACTATTTTATTTCTACAAGACTGTTTACATAAAATTCTCTAAGAAGAAGAAAGAAAGAAGAAAATTTTAAAGAAAGAAAATTTTATTTCTAGAATTATATGTTTGAGATAAATATTTAAGGAAGGCAGTATATACACTCACAATTTTTACGTTCCCTACATGCATTCACAGAATCTTACATTCAGCGAGGTGCATAAAATACCACAGTATTACATTAACCGACAATCATAAACACAAGCTTTGGAAGATTTTTCCCTACTAACAGTAGGAGGCAGTTAAATTAAATATAGCCAGCTGTTTTTTCCTCTTCTTGTCTGCTTTTCCTTCAACTTCTCTTATTATTTTGTTTGCTTTTCTTACATTAATTACATCTTAATTTTTTGAGTTTTTTACTTTTACATAATTTTCTAAATACATTAATGGGTTTACTTCATTAGACGTTTCTTCCTTGTTTCACAGCTTATGTTGCTTATTTACATTAATTCTCTCTCTGTGTATGTATATGCATATATATTACTTTTATTCAACATCATGATTACAGATTGCTTTTAAATACAAAACAAAGGATGATATTTTTTAAAAGGTCTACAGTTTATTAAATGTTTAATCAGCTGATGTTTTCGTCTTATAGTCATTTTTATAGTTCAATTGCATTTGTACTCATGCATTTATATGCAGTCTTTCATTTTAGATCAATAACAGTCAATATAATGATAACCATAACTGACCAATCAAAGCTCAAATCCAATTTTATTATTATTTATCACAATACTAATCAAACGATCTCATCCAAAACTTCAGTAAAATAAAGTTTATAATTACTTACTTTCTCATAATTGTAGGTTTCAAACATTCCCATAATAAGCTCTCTAATTTCACCAAATTTTCCTGTATTATATGCAGGATCCTGAAAACAAAATTTGTACAGTATAAAGCAAATCTAACATCTAATATTTATTCACAAAAGCTGAGACTTTTTATAGAACTAGCTAACCTGAACTACACGCTGAAGAATAGCAGGTAGAGAAATATAGCCCATCATATTGTTTAGTAAATGCCTTGTCAGTTCCTTAAATGCTGAAAATATGTATAGAATTATTTAATAAAAACTTACTTTAAATAATTCCTTGAATTATATTAAATGCTTTAGTTTCTTTACTAAATTTGTATTTTAAGTCAGTTTTTATGCAAAAGCCAGTGTATTTTTAAACAAGCTCTTACATGAAAATAACTATTTTTATGATTTAAGATTCTTCTCATGATAAAGAATCTGAAAACTTCCCTTCCATTAGCTGACATAGTACTAATGCTTTTAATGCTAATAAATATGAAAAGATAAATGATAAATCTTCAATACATTATACATAAAACAAATTTATATATATTATGTATATATAACAAAATTAATATCACATACCTTCAGAAGCTCAGTGAAAACCCTTCACATGATATATTTCATAAAAAATAAAACCAGAATTTAACTTTCTTGAAATTCCTTTTAACTTACTGGCCTTAATTATTATAAGTTAATCAGCAGAAATGCATAATTTTCATGTCTATGAAATAGGTGCAAAATTTACCAGTATTAGCAATCTTTTGAGAATTTAAGGAATAACCATTCAATCTAAAGCATTTTATCTCACTTTTAATTTCATTCTAACCATGTGCGCCAGCTTATGTTTCAGCACACAACTAAAAGATAAGTCAGTATTTGCAGTAACTAACAAAACATTCAGCAAACAAGGACAGTGTGTATTTGCAAATTTATTGATAACTATTGATTCAGAAAGACAGCAAACATATTTTTTGACAAGTATAAATTTTTTACATGTAGTTAATATTTCTACCTGTTTTCAAGCAATAATTGATGCATTGAAGTAATATGAAATAGAATATCCTGAAATAAAAAGTCTAGAGACAGAACTGAATGCTTTACATAACTATTTGCTTCAACTTACTGAAAATACTTGTCGGTGACAATATTTTGCATTATCAATGCTGAATACAGAAAGGGAACTCTTATAGTTATGTATTTATAAAAGAATTCAAAGAATTAAATACCATTATAGCCAAAACAAGGCAATATTTTTGCACTAAAAAATTAACATTGCATACTTAATGTACTTAAAGGAAAAGAAAGCTATTTCAACTAACAGCAAAACTTTATCCAGCCTTATTACAAACAAATAATATATATACTGGTTCAAAGCTTATGTTATTTGAGTGAATATATAGAGCACAGTGTTGTGATGAATTTTCTCAGATAAAATACAAATTTAAAATAGCTTTTTTTTCTAAATTCTGCCCAAAAGTTATGAAACTCATTCAAAATTTAGAAGGATCAAATTATACATTTGCTTACATCCAGTTAAGTCAGACAGATAATTAAACTCATTAAATGTTCCCTTGGTCCCCAGGGCCTTATATGAAGCAAAATAGGTAGGGTGTTTAAAAATTTTCTATTAAGCACATGAGTGGAGGTTGTTTGGGGACAAATGAAAGACAAATGAAGAGAAATGAAAAACGATAAAGATGTAGTTGATCAGAAGCTCAACATAATTTTGATGACAGCAGCAGAGAACTATTTAAAATCATTGGCTCTATTTATGCTATCCAATACAACAAAGTATATTTGCAGATTATTTTATACATCTAGAGCCACCAAAAATGCTACAGCTTTGAAAACAAACTTATTATTAGGATACCTTTTGAAAACAGCATTTTTTTAACATATTCCAAAAGAAAAGCTCACCGACATATGCAATCATTTTCATAAACAACTTCTTGGAGTAATCAATCAAAGTATTCACTTTAATATCACATAAATTCTTAAAACAATAAAATTCTAACATAAAAACTTCACAAGGGTAGCTAAACACTTTACAGCCCTGTTAATAGCATGGATACTGAGAGATATCTTAGTATTCATAGCTTCGTAGTTACAGATAGAAGACGACTCAAGGAAGAGAAAAATGGGACCAAAAGTACCCCAATTTAATAATAATAATAATAATAAAAACACTTGCATTTAGTTTTGTTTATACATATAATTTTCAAGTAACATTGCAAGCTTTTATTAAAATCTCAAAACTAACAGTCAACAAATGCTTCATAACATTTATCCCTTTTCAAAACAGAAATTAAACAGACATTTATTAAAAATAATATTTTTCAAAAATATGATACAGTTTACATTTGTGATTATAATACTTCCTATACTATTAAAAAAGGGGGGACCAAATGGTCACTGTTGTGAAGATTAATTTAATATATTCTTAACAGTTCAGGACTTTTCTACTAATTTCTGCAATGAGATGGCCACAATAACCAGGGTCAAATGTATATTCATTAGTTCATAATTTCATATGACTGTCCTTTCTTTCCTTCATTAAAAATTATCCCTAATGTTCACTCAAACATGCATACATACAGCTACTATTATGAACAATTTTAAAATGTACTTTTAAAACTGTTTATATAAATTGATAAATAATTCACAAACCATTTAAATATTCAGCATTGACTCTGCCTCTTAGCTGCCTTTGAGGAGCCATCATTGATTCTAATAGTGGAAACCAGAGTAGCTGCAACGTAAATTAATTTTAATATAATTGAAGAATAATAGTTTTTTTACAGATTGAAAACTATTTTTTCTTAAACAACTTTTACTAACCTCTCTCTCATCCTGATTCATTTTATTTGAATTTCTTTGGCACAACTGAATTATGACTAAAACACGACTTTGAAGTTCATTCCATGAAGCAGAAAATTCCAAGTTCAATGCAGTAGATGACGTTAATAACTCATGTGAAACTTCTTTGATTTTGCACTGCAAACCCTATTATGAAATGCATAATTCTTATTAAAAATTATTCCATAATCTAGAAACACAAGTATCAGTTTTGAAAACTCTATTTTAAGTCATACTACCAGTATATAAATGTCTATCCAATCTATGTAAAATTTCATTAAAACAAACTACAGAGGGCTGGTTACATTTTATTACAGTGATATACATTAAATTCTACATTGACATGCCAGATTTTTACATGCTAAAATAAATCCAACAAATGTTTATTATAACAGAATTTGATTTGCTGCTCTTTACTTATTACTCAGAACTTGATTCTTCTCAACCATTAATATATAGATAAAGAAATATATCATTTACATAAACATTACCAGTGTAATGTTTTTGAAGCATTTAAGGAAATAAACTTGGCTACTCCAACTCACTGCTACCATTTCTCCTTTTTACTTTTATCTTTTTTTTTAATTTCAAATTTACAACTCTCAAGAAAAACAATTCTGATGTTGCTTAGCAATGGTTACAAGATACACAATACAAAGGATATCCAATGTGGCATTGCCACTCCAATATTAAGGACATATATGTGTATAAAAATGAGAAATATAAATAAGAAAATACTACAACCAATGTTACAAGACATAAATATGTATAAAAATGAGAAATATAAATAAGAAAATATTACAATAGTTTATAATTCAACCTGGAGAAATTAGGTTGGACCTTCAAAATTTTTTTTGCATTCCAATTTTTTTGCTTTTTGTTTTATATATATTTGAATTTAATATATATATATATATATATATATATATGCATGCAAAAATACCCATGTCATTTTATTCTCAAACAGAATTAGAAATATTAAAATATTTGGAAGAATTCCTATTGAAAAATAAACATGTGGGGGAAGGGGGGAAGTAGTGATTCTAACATAGTACTTTATAAGAAAAAATGTGCATGGTATAATTAAAGAAATGTATCATTTACATGAATATAATTAGAATAATAACAAAATACTTAAAGTATTGATGCAAGCAAATAATTTTAAATATTAACAGCTTTTAATTTAGTACATGATAAGCTTGAGTACTTTTCCTTTACTTGGGTGCAAACATCACCAGCCAACAACAGACCGTTTTTCACTTCGGCAACAGGGAAAATACAAACATATTCAAAAAATAAATATAACTTATGTTAATTTCATTTAGAAAGCTCCCTCCCCCCCCCCAAAAAAAAAGAGAGAGAAAAAGAATAAAAAAAGAAGCGGGAAAAGAGAAACAGTTTACTGTAAAATAATCCCACAAACTGAAGCCTTTTTATTTAAACACCAAAGCAGGTTTTGCATTTATTTTGCACTTCCTCACAATCGCTCAATTTTTTGGGTGTGTACCCCACTTTCTGGGTCTATCAACTTGTGAATTGAAATGTTTATATATTTTTTCTTTTAGTTTTGTAGTGCAATAGCCTTTTATATAATCAGGTTATATGCTAGATCCTTCTTTGATATTTTCTTTGATGGCTTCTAATAATATACTTATGAATCTATTTGATATCTGAGGAAGAAAACATTTATATATATACTGGCAGATCCCACCAGACAGCCAGTGTTCAGGAAGGACATATCCCATATCATTCTTTTACCTCACAGATATGGTTCATTGATTTCAACAATTACATTGCTCCCTTTGCTAATGTTACAAAAAAAAAAAAAAAAAAATGATGCAGACAGACTTCTGACATATAACTGTTTCCAGTCTACAAATGTACTACTTTTCAACTGCTTCTCAAACCACTTTACAGAAGTCAGTTCTTCACTATAACCATAAATGAATTTCAGAGATTAACTCAGTCTTGGTGATTCCAGCCATGTTTCTTTATGAATACTGTTTTTGCTACAGCAGGTAGGAATATTGCTTTGCCATCAAATACCATCTCCAGTTGAAGTTGAAAAAAGTTGAAGGCTCTGAACTGAACTGACAGCCATTCAGAGCCTCTTGCTACAGGATTGCTGAAGAGAGAAATACTAACAGTATTGGAACTTCTTCTCTTGCTCTATGACATTTCAGGATATCTCACCAAATGCTGGCCCACCAGCGGCCGAGCGGTAAAGTCGCTGAACACTGGTAGTTCGGTCCGAGGTTCAAATCCCACGAACGGGCTGGCTGCATGGGCGTTTTTGTGGTTTTCTCCATGTGTAACGTGTATATAAGCCAGTTACCCTTAGAAAGTCCTACACAAAGGCATCTCTTCCCTTAGGCAAATAGCCCTAGTGTGCTTTGCATAATTAAATAAACCAAACCAACTCACCAAATGCCAAGTAACATTTGGAGCCAAACATGTCATGCCAAATGTCAAGCAACATTTGGAGACTGTCAAGACCCAGCAGGAGAATTTTCCCCATATTTCTGGTTCTAGAGCTATCCTTACAAACAAATTCGAATGACTCAGAATCAAAAGAACTACAGTGTACTTCAAGAAACAAACATAAAAATACTTAAAAATCTGAAAGTGTCCAGATTTTAATGATCGCTTAAAAAGGCTCTTTTAAAATTTAATATGGTTTATCAGTAGAGATTATTGATAGAGATGGCAAAATCAGAATAGTCAAACATTTTGTAAGATATTAGATGAATATGCCTTTAGTCTAGCATAGGAATCTTAGATACGTTATGCATATTTAAAATGTGAAAATATGTCTAAAGTTTTAAATTTGATATATTATGAATTAAATGCATTTTTATTTATATTAATCAGATTAAAAAGTTAAAAAATATTATTCTCAAAACTGCATCTACTACTTTTAAATAGTTCAGTTTGTTAATAACAGACAGATTAAATATGAAAGAATAATAGCTTATATTCTTCCAAATGGCAACACACTCAAAAAGTAAAACTATGCAAAATTATGTTTCAAGACTTAACAGCACTTTTGGGTAAGTGATCAAAATTTCAAGATTAAATAAAACACACAATAAGGAAACATAAAATAACTAAACAAAGTGCCTTAAATAAGTCAATAAGTAAATAAAAACAATACACTTCACTACAATATTATTTAAAAACCTAAATTATGAATAAATAAGCAGAAATATTTACAAAGATTTACATCACTTTTACAAAAATTTACAATATTATGCAACAGTTTATTAATAAATATAGATAAATATGGTGATACCTTTCATTTGCAGAACCTGATATTTAACCTAATTTAATTTTTCATAACCTTTTTATAATAAACTGTATGATCACAAGCAATTTCTTGTATTAATTTTTTACTTTAAATTACTGACATTTTAAATTTTCAAGCAGTTAATTTTTGGTTTTCATAACAGAACTAAAAATATTTTCAGTCCCCTTCCTCTTTATATGAAGGATCTAGAATGATTCTAACTCACCCAGTGGTTTACAGTATTTTTTATCAGATAAAAATTTGAAGCAATATTTACTGAGAGACAACAAAATAATTTCACAAAAAATATGTACTTACTTCTAACATTATATTAAATGCTCCATGAATGTCACCTGCTCTTTCAAGAAGAAAAGCAGTAGCTTCCATTGCATTATGTTTTCTTTTTCTACAAATCTGTATATGTAATAAAATATTATTTAATCTGTCTACGTGCTTTTCATTTCAAAATAACTACAATAACTTAGAAAGAAATAACAGAATGAAATATAAAGTATCTAACACTGCATGGTTTATGATGAATTTTAAAAAGATTCATTATAAAACATAAATGAGTAACTTTAAAACAGCATAAACTTTAAAGAAAAAAGTCTAAAGATTTCTTAAAATTTTAAATGTAAAATAACCAAAATACCCCATCTTGGAAAATTACATATTCTAGAAAAGGCTTCGGCTAATGGTTGTAAAAGACTTCCAATTTGTTTCTATTCCATATAGCTCTTACAAATTTTAATTATGCAAAACCAGGACATGCACTCATAAATTTAAAAAAACTTAGATTACAACTTTTATAAACCCAGAAAAAAATCTAGTTTTTATCATATAGCAACTCAAGTAAAATAAAACCTAACACTCATAAAACATTTTTTTACATTCTTTAATTTTTTCAAACATTCTTCATATCTTTTATGACAAGTTTCTTGTATGACTACTTTTACCAATTTAAATTTAGGTTTCCATATATAGTAATTCTGGGTACTCATATATCCCATCGACTGCAAAATTATCACCAAGCAACGCGGTTCAGTGCCAGCTATGCATAAACATGACATAACAACACACTCATAATATCTGTGCTTTCATTTGATGGAATCTTTTGTGATTCTCGATAAGACATGTTTTGATTTTACAAATAAGGATATAAAATAACTGTCATTGCAGTATTTTTAATTCCATTTGGAAACAAATGATAAAAATTTGGAGTTTGCCTTCTACAGAACAAGCAGTTGAATATTTACAATGTTATGATATTCTAGCATTAAAAAAAATTGTGCATTAATGAACACAATATAGTCAAATGAATATGGCTAACAAATTGCAATATTTCGGAACAATTACCTGTGGGAAGTTTGTACTGTTTGTCCTCTAAATAGAGCTTCCAGTAAAACTGGAAGGCCTAACAAAGCAGTAAAAATCAATGCAAGCATTTTTATAAAGTGTATCAAATACTGATTGTTTATTAAATAAAAAAGCATCAACTCCACCAGAATTTTGCAGGATCAGCTTGTGCAGGAAGGATTTCTGCCAACTTTTATGGTTCAATATTAGCTAACTTCAATGGCTGATGGGATGGAAGTAGAAAATTTTGATTAGATCAATTTATTCCTTATTTTGCATTTAGTTGGTGTTTCACAGTTCTTGATTTAAGTGAATTTGTGGCTTTTGTTTTTATATGGTTTACTTGAGATGAGACTCTTTCTACACTAGCCAAAGATTGTGGTAAAATTGTTACCCTAGTGAAAGTTAGAAAATCCTCAGGTACTTTTCCATTATGCACCTGCCAAGCTTTTCGGAAGCACACTTTTTTCTGTGATACAGAAGAGAAGCCAAACACATGCTGAGATCCAACACTAGTGCTACTGGGTTATCACTGTGTGGGCGTTTGTGTATCTATCAACAATTCTTATGAATAGAAATTGTTAAAAAAAAAAAAAAAAAAAAAAAAAAAAAAAAAAAAACCTGCTGATGCATAATAGAAAAGTATCAAATCTCAATCTAGAATGATTAAAGGCCATTTTTTATGGTATGTAACAGATATTAAAATTCAGGGATGACTTTGTAAGGGAAGTTTAAACCTTGATTTAAATTAAATGATCTCTATTCATCATCTTTTAGGGCTTCCCTAAAGATGATGAATAGAGATCCCTTTTCTAAACGTCTCATTTCCCCCTCACATTTTCACACCAGGATGCAAATTTAAAGTCAAGCGAAGAGAGTATAAATACAGATGAATCTAGAAGTTTATTCAGATCATGATTTCGTTAGCCAGCGCACGTTATTATTCTGTCCTCGCTGTTGTTAGGTGGAGTTGCTGATCTGCCCTTTTAGCCATTTAATAAGTATATTGCCAGCTAGGTTACTGAGTCAGTCTAGTTAGCCTTAAACTACATTGTTAGTTCAGCCCTACTATTTATCTTTGAATTTATTGTTAAATTATTCTTAAATTCCACCACAAGTCGTCGGTGTTATTGTAAGCACGATGTACAAGCATTTATGTTAAAAGTTTGATGAATAATAAAAGGCTTATCTTCCCTTCTTCTGTGTTAGTATTATTCATGCCTCTGCGAGAAATCATCAGGTTTCCTAATAAGATCATTTTATTTTATGATAGCAAAGAGAATTAGATCTTACAATCTAGATCTAATTTGTCTTTAGAAATAAGGTGATGGAACTGCATTGCTAAATGTAAAACTGAGAATGACAATCTGGCATGATCATGCACCACTATTAGGTCAGTCTTTTATGAAAAATCGAAACATATTTTTATTTCAACTGAAACCACTTGATGAAATTAGTGCAATCCGAAATCCTCAGACTGAAATTTAATATTCAGACAGCTTATTTTCTCCAGTGCATATCCTGAAAACAGTAACATATACTTAGTTTCTTTGTGATCACAGTAGTGGAAAAATTCCCTCCACAAGCCATTTTGTCGATTTTGGATTCAGATTGAAAATAAAGAACTATCATCCCATTGCTCAATAGAAATTTTTAGTACACTGTCCCAGATAAGCCAGTGTAAGATGCACCTTTTTCATTAATGTCTTCTTTCAGCCAATCTTTTAATTCTAGATCTTCTAATCATCCATGTGTAAAATTTTGAGTATATCACCATTATGAGTTCACTCTTCTTACTCTCCAAGAAGCATCTTCTAGACATCATGAGTGTGGTTAGTTAATACGAGTAGCTGTTCTAAAAAATAAATAAATAAAACACTACTCCACTGACAAAAAATAAAAATAGCCACTACAATTTAAAATTATTGCAACACAGTATGTAGCACATGTACAAATATAAAAATCAAATTAAATAATGCAACTATCCCACAAACAGTGGTGAAGACTGTGCAGTAAAGACCCCCTTCTGCCTGCTCAATAGGCTATGCAAATGAGATGTTAATAACACAAATGTAAACTATAGGGCAGAACTCTCTGAAAACTTTGAAATCCTTTTACATTTAGTATTTTGAATAAGAACTTGAAATATTACAAAGAAAATTGAAAACTGTTATTAAATGCATTAAATGTAATTGTATTTACAAGAAATAAAAATTAATTTTGATTGAAAATCTAAAAATTACCAAGTGCGGAAAAAAGATAATAATCTATTTTTGTGGGGGGGGGGGGAACCTATCAACATGGATGAAAATAAAAAAAAAAAAAAAAAAAAAAAAAAAAAACAGCAAACAACTAATTAAATAAGAATTATAAGAAATTGAATTGTACATATAAAGGTTTCTTCTTCTTTTTTTTTTAACGTACACAAAAAATCATTTTCAGTAATAAACATTCATTTAAAACAAAAGCTGAAAGATCTTTTATAGAAAGTATTAGTCTTACTTCAAGAGTTTCTTCTAATCGGTAACCATCTGCTCGGCGCAAATAATTATGAACTTGATTTAAATCATACTGGCACATTAAATCAATGTATGTTTCAACTACAAGAGGATCAACAATAGGAGTATCTTTATTAGACAATGGCGATATAGAACCAAGATCTCTGAAACACAAAAATTACGATATTGTTACCTTATGCAAGGCAACAAAGATTCAAGAGACAGCACAGTATAAATTATATATTAAAAGAAACACTGTATAATAATAAAATGAAGTCATACTTATTGCTAAACAAGCCTTGAAGAAACTGATACAAAATTTCAGGAGAATCCTGAAATAAAGGACATTTAATTGAAAAAAAATTATTAAAAACTACAGCAACAATAAAAAATAAAATACTTTTGTCAATACCTACTTTTAATGCAGTTACCACACTTAACAACTGATTAGGGAAAAACTCCAGCAGAATTTGAGATGTTCGTCTGTTGTCAATATCTACAAGTTGCTGTAGGTAAAAAAGGGTAAAAACATTCAAGCATTGTAAAGATACAAATTACATAGAATTTCACAAACTGCTAATTTTTTAAGTGTAATATGTAGTTACTATGCTAGTAAATTATATAATTATATAATTACATATACTACTGTAATTATATAATTAAATTTACATATAAGCAAATATTACTACAGTACAAAGTCCAAGATCTTAACTCATTGGAACTTCAGGGATTTTCCAGATTTCAGTTTAAATGTAGCAAGATGAGATGCATAAAATTAAAAACCTGAAATAGTTCTGTATGAAAAATAAAGAAGCATTTATGAATGTCAGGGAATCAAAATAAAAATTTAAAAAAAAAAAAAAAAAGAGCCTTAATGTTTATTTGTTTGCTTATTAAAGATTGCTTTTGATGTAAGCTGTTTTTAGTTGCTTCATTTTTTGTGCTAATACTTTCTCTTTAATAGGTATTTCTTTTTCAGCTACAAAGCTTTGTAATTACCATCAAGAGAATTTCCACTATATTCTCAATGGAAATTCTCTTGTTCTTAGCAACCTCTCTGTCCCTTTCCTCAATGTTGGTAGCAACATTTTTCTGGATTTGGAAACATGCTACAGATTTCGCCATCCATTATATGATTGATCATTGGGGCATTGCCATCACAATGGAATAATTATGTTAAGCATCTTCATTCATTACCACTTCTGCACATTTCTTTATAAATTCCATTAATTGGAAAACTTAGCTTTTTGTTTTGCACTATCAGAAAGCCTTCAAATTTGCAGCTATCATCACAAAACTTAGTGAGAATCCACTAGTATGCTATTGGCGATGTATCACAAGACTGGTAACTAACATGTTGATCTGCTAAAATTTATCTTGTTGTTATCGTGCCCCCAAAAAATTAAGCTTGAATTACATTAGTTTTGCTACTTATTATACTATCTATTTCCCACACATGCTTAAGATTTATTTGAGTCATGATGGAATTAATTGCCATATATTTTTAAAGCAGTACTTCTTGGTTATGCATCTGCCATGCATTTTGGTAGGCTTTTAAGAGTAAACAATTTCTAGTTGTAAGAATGTATCATAGTAAGAGATTGCAGGTTCATCATCCTGTAGAGATGTAAGTTAATACAGGGATAAAGATCATACACCTAAACATGCATTCACAGTTTGGGACAGATAATAGCCAACAGATCATAAAAGCATGGCAGGTGCCTGGAAAAGTATCCTTAAGGTTTATTGGAACAACAAATGAGTTACTTTTAATTCAAACCACACTAAATGGCCTGTGGGTATCATTTACAAAATCTATTTTTAGAAATTTCAGTTAAACTTCTCCTTGTCAACATACTTTACACGTCATAAGTTCATAACAGTTAGTTGGCTTAAGTTTGTAACTATGGTCAAGCGTAATGTTAGCATAAAAGGTTACCATGCTGTTTAGTATTCAGTTACTCCTATTTAAAACAAAAATTGTTCTGTGAATCAATAGTCATGTGGTAATAAAAACAAAAAATAATTAAAAATAATTTGCCAGATTGGCATAAGGGTTATATTATATTCAGTAGATATGAAATCAGTGATAAACTTTGATTGTTTTGACTTAAGATGCACACCAAGCGGTTAGGTGTGATGTGGCTAAATTTACTGATCACAAGTATTTATGCTAATAAATGATTGTGTTTCTTCAACATAGAGATATTGTTGCTGTTATTAAATATGGCTTTATTGGAAAGATCAATTCAAACATATAAAACAGCTCAAGTATCACACAAGAACAAAGATAAATAATAAAAATGAGCAAACATTTATAAAGTAAGAATAAATGAGCATGGGAACATGGGAGACCCATGCTCATTTATTCCTAAATTCATGCTCATTAATTAGTGCCAAAGTGAAATTAAGAACCAGAACCCACCACATGCTTTACTATGAAATAATGTCTAGTGCATGTGTGAAGTATTAGGCATATTCTACTCTCTACTCTCAGAATCTAATTCTTTCTCCCTTTCAGGAAAAAAAAAAAAATAAATAAAAAATAAAAAAATAAAAATAATAATAATAAAATAAAATAAAATTAAAAAAAAAAACTTGCTAGTGATCAAGAGATACAGATGACCTGTGCTGTATAAACTTATTAACAACAGCAGAACATGAATTATATTAATCGTTTAATAGTTAAATGCATTTTACAAAAGTAACTTTTACATTTTCAAAAGCAAAATTATTTCCTTCCTGAAATTCTAAAGCTGTGACATACCTCAATACTTTGAATAATTCTTGTTTCAAGAGCTTTTTTTTCTTCTGCAGTACGTTTTGGATGATTAAGTATTTTTTCAATGAAGTAGAAAACTTGTAACTGAAAGATAAAGATTAACAAATATATTTTTTAAAATAGAACATTAAATTATAAATTGCATTAAATTCTGCTGACAGTAGGAACTAAGATCCCCCCCCCAAATGCAATATATAAGCATACAAAATGAATATACCAGATTTCTGCACAGTTTTAAATACCAAATTTAAATCTGTTCTTTGGAATTATGTAGCAAATGTTATCAAATCATGAAAATAATTTGAATATAACTATCATATTAGCATGTCATAGTTTCATATATTTCAAATTTGATTTACAAATTACAACAAGAAATAAAATCATTTATTTGGTAAAAATATATCTAAATCATTTATAATTTTAGTTGATGCCTTTAACAAGGTTTCATATGGTGTTCATTTCAACATTCACTCAAATATACCAGTTTTATGCACAGTTTAAATAACAAATTTAAATTTGTTTCTATGATTTATATAACAAATGAAAATAATATGAATATAGAATATTATAAAGCTAGTTTTATAAATTTCATATCTGTTTCAAAAATTAGTGCAAAAAATTAAATCATATATTTCATCAAAAAGTAATTTAAAATTATATATAAAAGATGTAATTTTAGTTGAAGCCTTTAATAAGGTTCCATTTCTTTTTCATTCACATGCATAAAATTTTAATTGTTAGTTTATTACATGATCTAAATTAGATAAAGCGAATTTTTCTTTCAGGTCTTGTTTTCTTGTTACTTAGCAACATGGGAAACAAATTTAGGTAAATAGTTAAAATAAAAATATTTATGTCTCATTTTAATGATATTAAGGAAACAATAATAACAGTTTCATAAACGAAAAATTTCGTTTAAGTTTTCATTAACAAAGAAAATTATTTTAACAAGAAATATCATATTAAAAATGGTACATTCTGTTAAACACCTGTCTGTTCTTTAGCTCCTGTGAAAGATAAGCCAAACACATGGTTTTTTAATTATAAACAATTTCTAGTAATAAAGATAGTTTATAGAAGGCAATATATTTATTTCTAGTTACAGTTGTTGTGTCTTGGTGTGTGTTTGGCTTCTTTCAAAAGTGCCAAAAAGCAAGGCAGAGGCATAATGGAAAAGTACCTTAAAAATATATTAATACTTAAACAAACATTTAAAAATTATTAATCACATGCTGAAAAAATACTTTCCCCTAAAATATTTCGGGATAATAAAATTCCTTCAAAACTGAATATTAAATAGTACCATAATAATAATGTACATTATGCAATATTAATGGTTACTACAGATTGTTGTTGATTAACGCAAACCTTCCTTGATGGATCTTGAAGATAACACTCAAGAATTTTGTCATACTGCTGATGTTTTTCATAAAGATGTTCACATACACGATAGCTGTAAAATATGACAGAATATAATCACTTTGTAGAAGTGAATGGTTTTACACGAATTGTTAAATATTATAGCAAAAATAAACATTTTTAAGAATTAAGATTTAGCACTTCTAAATACCTAAATTGGTAAATAATATTTTCTAAAATATATAAAACATAACTTCCTTTGTTATAGATAAACTGCTCATTCTATCAAATTAGCATAAAATTTTTCTGCAGCTACCATTACTGCTCCATAATTTCGATTTAAAAATATAAAAATGTATTTCTTAAAAAATTAAACTTAGTCTGACTTTAATATTCAAGAAAATATTTTTAAGGCTGATTTTTAGAAAATATATACATAAGATTAAAAAAATCATGAATAAAAAAGTATTTCTCTAAAAACAAAGAGTTACAATAAGATAATAAAAGTATGAAATAAGAAAGTAAATAGAGCAATAAAATATTATTTGGAGGGGAAGAGGAAAGAATAAGAAACTCTAAACTTTCATTTAGCAATCAAAGCCTTATAAATAAAAAAAAACAAGAAGAAAAATTTTAAAGAACATAAAAAAGCAATTTTTATTTCTTTTGCTTATTTTAGATTAATATAAAAAACTATAACTATAACTTACAATTTTGCTCTTTCTGCAAGTGCAAGCACTCTTTCTTCATTTACTTGTGCTAGACCACCAGCATGTAACAGTTCCATTAAAGCTTGCTGTCTTTCTTCTAAGCGAGTCTCATCACCTGGGTTTGTTAAGTGTTCTAAAACCTAGAAAAAATTTTAATATAAAGATAATAACTGATCTTTATCATATCAACTCACAAAATAATTTTCAAGATGAAAATAAACTTGCAATAAGTAAAATACTGTAATAACTTAAATGTGATGTAATTTACATGAAAAAGATGAAATTATATATAAATAAAAATGTAAAATTAATTTCTTTATGATTATTTACCTTAACACGGAATAAAATATTATAAACCTATCTAATACATAGTTGCATGCCTAATTAGAAATCGAATTTAAATACTATACAATTAAAATCAAGTTATTTTTTTAATAAATTTTCCTAAAGAATAAATACAAATGATAACTTACTTGCTCAAAGAGAAGTCGATTGACCATAATGCTGTTTTCTTGCTTTGCCATTTGTCTAGCAAGGAAAGTAAACAATGCTCCAATTTCAGTAGGCTGAAAAATGAACAAGTAATTACTATCACAGAGTCCCTTTGAACCTGGAAAGGCCAATATGATGGCCATTGTGTTTAAAGCTTTAAAAAAAAAAAAAAAAAAAAAAAAAATACTATGGCTATTGTGTTTGAAGCTTAAAGAGGCTCAGAATGGCCAACAAAACAGCCACAGTATTTTAAAGTTTAAAAAGAGGCCATGATCCATATATTGATCATGCCTTTTTCTTCTTTTCCTGTAATAAAGACAGCTAGGTAAATGGCAGTTTTCTTCACTGGAGGCTAAATTTCATTTCTCTCTCCTGGATTTGTGAGAAATGTTGTCATTCTGTTTTTTGCCCTTTTAGTTTAATTGGCAAAAGCAGCTTTATGCACAAGTGTGAATCCACTTTCACACAAAGAGTTTTGCTGCAAACAGAAAGTGATAAATCAAAAGTACGATAATGGAAGCTATAAAAAAATGGTCTATTAAAGCATCTAAAAGATTAGAAAATAGAATGAATTCACGCAAAAAAAAAAAAAAAAGTTTTAAAATGTCAAAATTCCATGTAAATATAATAAAAACTATTTGTTTTCCTTATAGATTCAAACAATTAAATGTTTATTTAAAAGGCCCTTTCCCAATTGTCCCATTGCTAATATTCATTTTGTGTATGGATTAGTGAAGACTGCACAGAAAGCAGGGTTTTCAAGTAAATATGCATAAACAAGAAAATAGTTTTTTTTAGCACTTTTTATAATTATTCATTGGATATGAATGAGTGATAGACTAAGAAAATAAAAGTGAATCAGGCATTTTTTTTTTTTTTTTTTTTTTGAAGGGGTGAGGTTGCTTACTCAATTTGTACTGACAGTGTCATGTACTTTGGAATCACAATGACAGTGGTAAAAGAAATCTCTTAGCCATGATGCATTTTGTTGCTTCACTTTTAAGAGTTTGAAATGTAGTATGATAGAAAACAGTAATGATTTGCCTAGATTTATATTTTTTTCCATTTTAGTCATAAGTGTTAAAAACACAATATTATTTAATAATAATAAATGCTACAGTAAAATAAAAGAATTATCCAAGAATAAAATTAAGACAAATGAAAAGTACCACTCATTGTGGATTGGTCTATTCTTTCTAGCTACACTACTGAAAAGAGGTTTCGAAATGTCTCATATTGGTACAGAAATTCATTAAGAATTCTCTTTCCTTTTCTGATCCTAAAAATAAAACCATAAATCGAAAACTGATTAAACATTAAGAAGGGGAATAAAACAATTCTTGATTTTTTACCTTGGATGTGTATCATATTCTCAGTTTTTTAAACTGATTTGTTTAATGATATATTTAAAATTATGAGCAAAGCCAACCTGGAGGTCTGGAGGAGATGCATGCAAACGTAGAATTTAACTGAAATAAAATGTTACTTTTTTAACAGTTTAACCAGTTTTTGCTTAATTTTATATACCAACCTCATGATTGTTTGACCACAACACTGAAACAACAGCAGAAATGTCCATTTTACCTGTTTATATCACTACTGTCTTTCACGGGGAAAGTCTTCCAAACCAAAATTGAACACTGCTTATATAAATAAATAAAGCTTTTGTATATACATATTTTTTTTTTATATATAAAATATACAACACATGATGGAAAAATAAAGAACAGCAGTTACCAAAAATCCTTCATTCTGAACCATTATTTTGAGAAGAATATCAACCACTCTTTGTTTCTGGGCTAGTCTACAACAAAAATAAAAACAACTATGAAAGACCAAATAAAATTATCATTAAGATCACAGAATATCCACTACTACTATTTTTTTTTCCTACTAAAATGGCTGAAATTCATCACCTATACCTTAAAAACAGCATTATTTTGGGGGAGAATATCATATAACTAAAATGAATTTTATCACATTTTGCAAATCAGTCATTCAAAAATGCATTGTAAATTTTGCACATCCAGTAGCAAATGTCATTTCATAACTCCATTATCTATTATTATATACTTAATTTTGAAGACAAACTAATTTAACATTAAATATATATTGATATACACGATTTTAAAGGCTTGATATATACATGTATCTCACATTTTCAAGTAACAGATTTTATTTAAAATTTTACATTTTTTTTACAAATTTTTAATTACCCAACTTCAGTGCAAAATTCCGGTTCCTCAAAAGCCTGAAAAGTAGAAATAAAGAATAAAGACATGCATTCAATTATATATTATTAAACATTAAAAAGAAGTGTTCAATAAAAAACGTATAAAAGTATGCAAACCTTTTAAAGCAGAAAATTACCCAAACAAACAAAGAACAGCTTGTATGACAGTAATAAAAAATGCTGATAACACCTAACACCCTCAAAAATTATATTTTACTTCAATGCTTGATTAATTTGTGTAAGGATTAGTATATTAGAGTTATTCCCCCCAAAAAAAGGGGGAAAGCAATGCAGAGATATGGTTTGTTTCACCAAACGGTTAAGCAACAAAACTATATTAAAATAAAGTAAATTTCTGAGAATTTGGAAGAACAACAGTCAAAATATACAATGTATTTTATAACTGAAGAGTAATTAAAACCTATTCTGACTGGACATGTCAGGGTAGATTAACAATCAAAATAATCAGCAGCTAGTCCCATTCTTATCTATCATTTCGACTAGAAAGCAAAAAGAATCTTTTCTCCAAAATAAATGAAAGAAATTACATTAATAAAATACAACTTTAAAAAGATGACATACTCATACTTTCCATAAGTACTTTATGAAAAAGGCAATTATAGTGAAGAAATAACATCCTGTGAGAAATATCAATGTGCTTTTTTTCCCCCTCCTATTTTGTACTTTATACTTTCAGTCTAATTTTAACTATCTAAATACAAAATACAGTACAAAGTCGGAGATCCAGACTCATCGGGACTTCGGTGATCCATGATTTAGGATTTTTCCAGATATTAGATCATCACTTTAAATCTACTAAGATGGCATAGAGAAATTATAAAATTAAAAATATGAAATCATGAGTTATGAAATAATGACGTATTTAAGATCTAAAGGGTATCAAAATTTACAAAAAAAATCTTAATATTTATTTTCTTTGTTAAATATTTCTTTCAATGTAAATTGTTTAAGTTGCTTCGTTTTTTGTGCTAATACTTTCTCTTGAATTTTATTGACAGATGTAATTTCTTGTTCAGTTACAAAGTTCTATTGTTCAAGTTCTGTAATTGCCGTGTTGAGAATCCTGATTAACTTATCAATCGAAATTTTTTCGTTTTCAATAAACTCTCCGTCACTTTCTTCACTATTGGTAGCGGTATTTTTTTGGATCTAGAGCCGTATTACATATTTCGCTATATGTTTGGGGCACTGTCAACACAATGAAAAACTTATGTTGCATAATCTTCATTTATTACCACTTCTCCACATTTCTTTACAAAATCCATCAATTGGAAAATTTCACCTTTGGTTTGCGATATTCGAAAACCTTCATATTCGTGGCTATCATCTTCATCAGCCTCACCATGAAATATAGCAGCTGGCCATAAATTATGCCAAGCATTTTTAAGGTGTCTGGATACACATCCTCCCATGATCTTGCAGTGCTCCACATAGCAGATTTTATGCTAAAATATTTTAAAAACTCTTGAATAGTCTTCATATTCAAGAAATTTAAAATGGACTTTAAAACTGCTACTTTATATTTGCATTTCAGCTCATGCACTAATCCAATATCCATAGGCTGAATGATGGATGAACAATTTAGAGAACAGTTGTCTATGATCAAGATGATTTTTGCATCATCAGCTAATCCAACCAAATTCAAATGTTGCCGGACCTCGGGAATAAAATGATTTTCAAACCAATCATTCATTAACACTTGTGTCATCCATGCTGTTTTATTTGCAAGATATATCACGAGAAAATTTTTAAGCTGTGTTCACACTGGTCCGTTAGGACAAAAAGCGTCAACGTGGGGAAAAAAAAACGCTTTCCATGCGTTTCAGTTCACACCAGTGCGACAAATTTCGCTTTAAAAGTTGTCATATGCTCGCACTACATGGCGCTTCCTATTGGAAACTTGGGGGGGGGGGATGTGGAATTTTTGTGTGGTATTAACAATTACATTTTAAAATTAAAATGGATTTAATTTCTGCTCGATTCAAACTTATTTTACTCCCTGCTTTACTTCCCATAAAATCAGCTACATACTAGCGAGCTTTGTGTAAGAGAAGCAGAATGCAGTGGTTTATATTATTATGTGAGAGATGACTGCAGTAAGGAGTTGCAAATAATTTAATTGAAGAAATGTGCTTGAATGAAACGAAATTTCTTTTAATTACCTTCAAATGACACCTCATCAACTCTGAATTTCTATTGCTCATTGAACTAACAAAAAGAAGAACACTACTTTTTTCACTAATTATCATAATAATTCACTAATTTATTCAAAAAAAGAAGACTAATTTTTTGTCAGAATATCACAGAAAAGTCTCATTTGGATGATAGGAATAGGATATCCCAGAAAAGATTTGTTGTATATATCAAACACTGTATATATAGGATTTAATTTATTTATGAATTTTGTTGAATGATAATTGAAAAATCCTAATTGCATGATTCTATTTTGGAGAGTATATTTTTCATGGGGTAGAATACCATAAATGTTTTTGCATGATGTATGAACTTCCCTTAAATGCTTCCTTAAATAAACTTCCCTTAATTGGTTTAAATAATGCAATAAAAAATTATATTTTGTTTAAATATATGTAGGATTTACAGCATTACTAAATTAAATATCACACTTAAAAAACGCAGTTATTTTTAAGTTAATGAACAACAGCAATTTTTTTAAATATTTTTGATACTGCCTTATGTACATATTTTTTACCTTAAATGCAACAGTAATTACTTCAATTAGTCATTCATATATTAATGAACAGCCACTATCTAAAGCTTTATTTTATACGGTCACTTTTATCTAAAACTTTTTGAAGTAATTGCCTTTTATATAATACTTCTTTTTCTGCATTAAAAATTGAATTCCACAATTAGCAAATTTGCTAATGCTCATGCAAAAGTTCTTTACATTAATGAAAAATTATCACAAGATTAAACCTGTCGAAAAGTGGTCATGCATACTAAGAAAAACAAACATGAAGCCCTTAAAATGCATAGAAGTATTCCATAAAATCAGCTACATACTAGCGAGCTTCTTTTCTGCATAAATAAAAGTTTTCTAAATTTTTTAAACAAATGGTTTACTCGTCACCACTCATTTAAAATTCATAACTCACTAAATTTTTTAATTAGATGAAACAGCAACTTAACACAGGGTTCATAGCCACACTTTAGTTAAAAATAAACACCTATAAGCACTTTTCAAGCACATTTTAAGAAAAAAAATAAGCACCTGTCTAATTACATTATACACAACTGCATAACCTTAAAAATTAGACTTGTAATTTAAAATATGAGAAATGCAGTATTTATTAAGAGAGAATAAGCATTACCTCAACCATGGAAAATAATTACTTTTTTTTAATTTTAATTAACAGTTCAATTTACAGAACTAGTTTACAATGAGAGAAAAAAAAAACTATGCAGAACTAAACTATATTACAAGATTTAATGATGAAATTTTGGTTCAAAATATAGAAAAAAATTAATAATAAGGCATATTTATTGTATTTGCTTGGAACCTAATAATAAATACAATTTATTTTTCCACTCATATTGATATTTAAATAATTTAAATCTAAATTCTGAACATTTTCTAAATTTTCATTGTATATCAGTTTTCCCTTAACAGATATTGCAAGCAAAGTAATTTAAGTAAAAAAGAAGAACATTTCTGAAATCAGAAGACAGAAATTAGCTTCATGCAGTCATCCTTTAACAGTAAAAGCTTAACTAACCTGCATACTTGGAAATTGGCGAATATTCGGACAGTCGAGCGTAACTTGAAAAAGAGGAGCAGACGGGGGGGGGGGGTAGACTGTAGCCGCTCTTTAGATTTTTTCCACTAAATAAATGCTTTTGACATTTTGATATGTGCATCATATAAAAATAAACCAATGGAACTGAAAAATGTTCTGCTTAGCAAGCACAATAAAACTCTTTTAAGTGTTCATAAACAAATCTCAGACAGAACATCAAAATTAATTATCTCTGCAAAATATCGCACACGTTATTGCGCAATACGTGCGCCGTAATTCTACCCTATGTGATATTACGCAATCAGAATCAACAGCTGCCGGTATTGGGAGAATAAAGAAGTAAATAACTGGGGGTTTTTCATTCTAATTTTCAACAGACGGCATTAAATTTCCCGAATAGAATCATTCTTCGCTTGGGTTGGTAGACCGCAGAACTTTTAGTCCTATTCAATCCAGATTGGAAAGTGACAAAAAAAAAGTCCATCACTTGTTTTGCAGCGAACTGCAATGGTTTCAATATTCGAGATTTTGCGGAGAAAGGGGAGAACCTCCCAATCTTCGTACTGTATAATGTATTGGCCAAAAAAATGAAATTATTTTGACTATTCGATTACTTTCCCTTTATTTAAGCCATTCCGAATATTATTCTTTAGAAAGCTAATCTGTGTTAAAACACAACCATTTTTAGAAGTTTACTATACTTCAGCAGTTACTGCAACTATGTTATTATAAACATTCATACATATGCTCATAATATAAGCATAACGATCATAATAAATACGAATATGAACTGACCAAGCGGAACGAGAATGCAAATTATTAAGATCTTGATAGAAATTCAAGCGTGTGTAATATTTGGGTGGGAGGAAAAGAATGCCAAACGTAACGGAATTCTACTGCTTTCGCAATTCTTTGACCAATAGAACGATGGGCACCTGTCTGTACTCTTCGTGCACACCAAAGGTTATGTTAATGCAGAGAAAGGGGGAAAAGCTATTTCCGAGAGTATGATTCACCATTTGACATTCCATATTAAGAAGAAAAGTTGTTTATTTAGTTTCGGCTTTGGTACCAGGAAAAATAGCGTGTTCATTAAAAAAAGCACTAAAAGCAAAAAATAAGCACTAAAAACAAAAAAATAAGAGCTTTAAAGAAAAAGTAAGCACCTATAAGGGCCTTTATATTTTATTTTAAAATATAAGGACTTATAAGCACTTAGAAGGACTGCTACGAACCCTGTTAACAGCAGCAAACAGCAACTAATACCAGTATTGCTTTTGCTAGTCTTGTGTCAGCTGAAATAGAATCAGATCATAGTAGTCAGATCTTCTTATGAATTATACCAAAGGCTTATTTTAAAAAAAAGGATAACGCACACAATGCCAAGCGAAAATTAGGTTTATAAGAATGCTGAATGAAATGAAATGAAAAATAAGTGCAAGCTTCTTGTGTCCCCTCCTCCCGAAAAAAATTGCGGTAGGTTAAAAAAAAAGTATATTCGTACCATCAATCAAAGGTAGGAAAAAGCAAGGCCTGAACCCGCAATACATGTCCCTAGTAAAAGCTGAATTTTTTTACTTGAGTGTGTTACCTCCGTGCTAAGGTATCTTCCGGGTAAGCATAGTTTTCACACTTCACATTCAGCAAACTGAAGAAGCACCTGGGCTACTCTGAAGGTAGCCATAAAATTTTCTGTAAACATTTTTTTAATATCAATTCCATTATAACACCCTTCTGGTGATGAATCCAAAATCTTTAACTCAAGAAGCCAATGTTTTATCTACTAGGCAACAAGAGCAACCTTATACTGATGTAGATATATTTTAAGAAAAATTCAAAATCTGGGATTTCGAAATCCATCACTATTTTCTCGCAACAATCTGCTGCTTTAGATTATTCTGTAAAAATTATCAACCATATATCATTTATAGTTGATATTAAGGTTTATTACTGCTAATAAACTTGAGAATTTTCCTTTAAATAGTTTATAAAGCTATTTATTCTATTAGCATATGCATTTTTTTTTATTTAACATGAAATTTTTATTAATATTAGTTTATTTGTCCTTTTTTTTTTTCATCAAGAAGAATTTTTGAAAGTGCAATAATTAAAAATCATGGCATAAATTGGACGTTTAAAACAAGATGCCTGAAACTGACGCATTAAGCGTCAAAAAGTTGAAGTTAAGTCAACTTGCACAGTCTATGGTATGGCCATCTGGCAAATGCCGCCTCTGAACTCGCTTCTGATTGGTATCCTTACGTGCGGACGCATAACCGTGTTGGTGTGAACGCAGCTTTACTCCTTTAAATACTCAAGGTCTTGCATTTTTCTGATTAAGAAATGTTTATGCTTGTGTGTTCATGCAGCATTTGCACTTGCTAAAATTGTTAGCCTCAATATGGAATCTTTGAAACCAGCTGGAGCCTTTTCTGCATAGTTTGCCAAGGTATTTCTTACATATTTCCAGAAAAGACCAATTTTATCAGCACCATAAATTTGTTTTGAAGATAGCTTTTCACTGTTAGTGAGTTCAATAAATTCATCTGCAAACAGTTCAGCAGCTTCAGTATCAGCTGACAGTATAAGCTGTCATGAGATTGGCGACGAAGACAAGATGGTCCATTAAATTTTGTCTTGCTTCTATCACACACTGAGACAATTAAGCATGAATTCTATTATTTTAGCTATTTATTATACTTACGTCTATTTCTTGCACATGCTTAAGGCTTTTGCGAGTGCTGAATAAGTAAATTCCCACATATATTAAGGCTTTTTGAGGGTGAGCGCTAGATATCTTAATGCAAGATGCAGTCCCTGCGGGTCCTAAATTCTCCTACCAAGTGCCACCTCAAGTTCTAAATTTTTGCCGCCCCTAAATTTTGTGTCCTAGTACTTTCCCGAAATTCCAAAAATTTTGCCATTCTCTTAATTTTGTTGTTTGATGCTTCTCTAAATTCCACGAATTTTATCTTCCCTAAATTCCCGGTCCGGTGTGGCCATATGAACTCTTTTGTCAATTCTAGTTTCTGTGAATAACAAATCAGTTATTCTTAACTCAAATAGCACTAAATATAAGCTTTTGGTCTATGAGGGTCATTAACAAAATCTATTTTTTGCATATGGAGAGAAATTTTTGTTAAATGTTTTCCTTGTCAACATTTCTTAGCATATTTAACATGAATCTGTAATCATTGCCAAGCGTAATGTCAACAGAAAAGGTTACCATACTATTTGTTATTAAATTACTAATGTAAAAATAATTGTGTAGGAATCGCTGCATGAGTCATTACTCAAAATGTCATGAGCTGATAAACATGCAGTGATGAAAGCTAAACATAATAAATAATGATTTGCTAAGTTGGCATAAGGGGTATAAAATATTAGTTGGTGTAAAATCAATGATGTTTCTATGTAGAATGTTTTCATTTAAGATGTATACCAAGCAGGAGTCAAATTATTAGCACACAAATTATGCTTAATGATTGTTTCTTCAATTATGAGGTATTTTATTTAGTGCCCAAGTAAAGTTAAGAATTGGGACTCTCTGCATGTTTTATTATTGGGGGGGGATCAAATGCACATGCATAAAGCATACAAAAAAAAAAAATACATATAAGTTGGTGGCCTGTGAGGTCCGGATTTTAGATCATTCTGGATCTCGTACTGTGTACTGTACATACTGAAAATAAATTTTACCTTCCTTTTTCTAATAGTGTCCTCTGTTTTTATTGGAAAGGTTTTACATTTCAAAAATTATATTTGATAAGCCCTGAACGAAAATAATCAGACACATACAATGCTATATAAAAATTCTAAAGCCACTTATCCCCCCCCTAAGTTTCAGTTTCTAAAAGCATTATTGACCTTAGGTTTGCATTATAGGCATCATAAAACTGAAGAATTAAAAATAGCTGACATAATTTTCATAAATAATACAAAGCTTTCAAAATACATGACATCATTTTCATAAGCAATAGAATGAAAATTATAGTATTAAGCCATCATTCCAATTTCAGAAGAATTTCAAATATTCATTACAAACTAATGAATGCATACTGACTATGAAATCAGAAGATTTGTTAAGAATCTTTATAAAATTTTTGCAAAATTTACCAACTTGAACTCACCAATGCTAAAACATTTAAAAATTCTCTTGTATCAAAATGAAGTAGAGTTTTCAAATATGGATATATTTCAGTATCTGTTGTAAAAAAGTACAAGTTAGTAATCATGTAAAATATATATGAAGAATTAATTTCAAAACATGTCACACATAATTTTCAGATTTATATTCAGTCATGGCTCATTATATTAGGAAAAACTAAGCACTTAAATGTCTACAATTTTAATCTATATATTATGCAAACATACAGATGGAGGACAAAATAATGCAAACACCTGCGAAAAAGTATTATATATTTCACACCTGCAGTACAGCCGCGCCACCTGCAACAAAAGTCTGCCACCTAGTGAGCGTGAAGAGGAAGGTATCAGTCTCTCAACAGCAGTCACCTACGTTGCATGCTTTGATCAAACTGTCTGTGAGAAGTTGAAATGTCAGACCTGTCAGAGTTTCAAAGAGGGATGATACTTGGAGCGCGTTTAAGTGAAGCATCGGTTATGGAAACAGCAAACCTTGTGTGGTGTGCAAGAAGTATGGTATCAGCCATTATGACAGCATACACGAAAGAGGGTAAGACGATGTCTTCAAAGCACAACAGTGGCCGAAAGTCAAAGCTGGCTGATAGGGATAGACGGGCCTTGAAGCACATAGTAGCCCAAAAGCACAAGCAATTGTTATCCGAGATAACATCTGAAATGAACAGTCATTTCCAGGACCCCATTTCAACAAAAACTGTCAAAAGGGAACTTCATGCTGCGAACATTTATGGCAGAGTGGCAATGCATAAACCCTTGGTGACAGCAACTAATGCTTTCAAGCGACGCGAGTGGTGCAGAGATCATAAAGGCTGATCCCCACAGCAGTGGCGACAGGTAATATGATCAAATGAATCATCATTCCCCCCATTTCAGATGACCAGAAGCGTTTATGTCTGGAGAACGTCCAAAGAAGCGTTTCATCCTGACTGCCTCTTGCTGGCTGTGAAGCATGGGGGTGGCGCCATTATGGTATGGGGTGCGATATCTTTGCGTGGTCTTGGGCCACTTGTTATTCTGCATGGGAGGATCACATCTAATCACTATTTAAGCATTCCAGGGGATCATGCCCATCCTTTTGTCCAGACTGTATTCCCTGGAAAGTGACCACTTTTTCAAGACGACGCCCCTATCCACACTGCTAAGTGTATTCAAGAAGAGCACGACGATGCAATTGAACATCTTGCTTGGCCACCTCAGTCTCTAGACTTGAATATTATCGATGATTTATGGGCATATTTGGAATCCAAACTTTGTTCCTGATTTCCACCTCCATCCAGAGTTTTGGAATTAGAGACCGCTCTGCAGTAGGAATGGCTTAATATTCCTTTAAATATTGTCCATGACTTTTATGCATCTATAACACCCTGCATTCAATCTGTACTTCAGTCAAAGGGTGGTCCAGCCCCCTATTAATAAAGATTTTCCATTATTTCACAGGTGTTCCTATTATTTTGTCCTCCCTCTGTATATACAGTTAAACTAAGACTTATTCAAATCATACATGACCAAGAATAAAATTTTTTAAATTAATATTATTCATTAAAATGGAAGCCAATACAGCAGAGGCAGAAACTACTAGGGGAAAAAAACTGTTTAACTTTCTTTTCTCATATTAAGGTTAGACTTATCAGAGGGGCTTTGCTCTTTTTGCCCTAAGTTTTAACTTGGACTTTGCTGCAACAGGCAGTAAAGAAAAGACAACTAACTACATAATGACTCTGGAGCCACTGGCAGAAAGAAGTGTAATCCACCACCATATGCAATCCTATGTTCTTTCTAACTGTTCCATGCTACGTTTCAAAGGTCCATACTTCAAAGTTGATTGTTAAATTATTATTTTGGAAGAAAATTTCCTTCCAAGTTACAGCAGTCTTATAAATACTGCAGTATAAATATATGTAGCATCTAAATATACAAAGTAAAATGAGATGCAAATTAAAAAAAATTACACTATATGCAATAAATAAGAATTTATAATGGAATAATGAAATAATGAAGTATTTATAAAGGAAATCAGTTGTAATAACCCAAAACTGTTTTCAAGATTTTTTTCTTCAAATTTATATCAACATACAGTACAAAGTCCGAGATGTGGACTTGTTGGGACTTCGGAGATTCCAGATTTGGGATTTTTCCGGATATTAGATCATCAATTCAGAAGTCAAACAACAAAAATCAGTGTTATAATCAGCAAAACCGCAAATGAAGTTAAACAACTGAAGCCATTTGCGGTTTTGCAGCTGAGGATGGTGGTTCGGTAAAACCATCGAAACTGGTCCTGTGAAAATTTTGTAAATATAACGCTGATTTTTGTTGTTTGACTTCTGAATTAGTATTTATTCGGCATGTTATTGTGTCTTAATTAGATCATCAGTTTAAATCTAGAAAGATGCCACATAGAAATTATAAAACTAAAAATATGAAATCGTAATTTATGAAATATTGAAGCATTTATGATCTAAAGGGTATCAAAATTTGCTAAAAAAAGATTAATATTTATTTGTTTACTTTATTAAACATTTCCTTTAATGTAAATTGCTTAAGTTGCTTTGTTTTTTGTGCTCATACTTTCTCTTCAATTCTACAGACAGACATAATTTCTTGTTCAGTTACAAAGTTCCACTGTTCAAGTCCCGTAGTTGCTGTGTCAAGAACTCCAACTAACTTGTCAATCGAATTTTTTTTTTTTTTTTTTCAATAAGATCTCTGTTACTTTCATCACTATCGGGAGCGATATTTTAGGATCTAGAACCGTATTACACATTTTGCCATCTGTTTGGTCAAAAATTATTTTTTAAAGTACCTGGAGGCATATCCTCCTACGATTTTGTGATGCTCCACACAGCATATTTTATGCTAAAACATCCCAAAAATTCTTGAATAGTCATGCTATTATTCAAGAAATTTAACTTGAATTTTAAAAATGGTACTTTATATGTGAAATTCAGTAAGCACACTATCCCGATATCCATAGGCTCAATGATGGACATACAGTTTGGAGGAAAGAATAACACAAATACATTACCTTTCATTAAAACTTTAAGTGAGATATGAGCCGAACAGTTATCTACAATCAGGACAATTTTTGCATAATCAGATAAACCAATCATATTCAAATTTTGCCAAGCCTCGGGTATGAAATTATTTTCAAACCAATCACATATTAACGCTTGTGTTATCCATGCTCTTTTATTTGCATGATATATAATGGGAAAATCTTTACTCCTTTAAATGCTCCAGGTAGTGCATTTTTTCCGATTACGAAAAGTTTACACTCGTGTGTTGCTGCAGCATTTGCGTATGCTAAATTTGCTAGTCTAGCTTTGGAATCTTTGACACCAGCTGGAGCCTTTTCTGTAGAGGTTACCAAGGTATTGATTGCATGGTGCATATAGCCAAAGATCAGTTTCATTAGTGTTGTAAATTTGTCCTGGAGATAACATTTCACTATTAATGAGTTCAATGAATTCATCTGCAAATAGTTCAGCAGCTTCAGTATCAGCTGAACAGTTTTCATCTGAAATTTTCAATTGCATTATACCACGGAGATTTTAAAATTTGGTTAACCAATCTGTCGGCGACACTTTAGTGTTTAAGTGACAGATTCAAATTCGACAGATTTGAAGTTTTAAAGTTTATTTGTCTCAGTTTTTAAGTTTATTTCTTCATGAAATATTTTGGCTTGAGGCATTAGCATTGGACCTGTCAATGGCCCGCCCTCGCTGTGTCTCTGTATGGCCATTCAAATCATCACTTTGTTATGATCATCACATTTAGCATAAAGAATAATTTTTCTGTTATTAATTGTGAGTGGGATGTTGGAATCCACAAAAAATTCATAATGTTCCTTTTCTGTTATGTCATACACAGTTGACTTTCCAATGCCATACTTCTCACATAATTTGGAGAGGGATATACCAATATCCAATTTTTTTGCAGCAATTCCACTTTTTGTTTAATGGACATTGGAACATGCTTTCGTTTTGTAGATCCTGTTGCTTCAGAATTAGACACTCTTTTCGACACAATCGGAAGTTCAGATTTTAGTTTTCACAAATCTGCTGTAATTATAACAGCCTACAAAAAATAATAAGCTGAATCAAATCAGAAAGTTAATGAACAGCACAATCTGCTATATTAACTGAAATTGTTTGGGATCAGTAAGATATAATTTAAGCCTAGCTTAATAGCATTCACTATACATTATTGGCTATGTAGCATGAGATTGGCGACGAAAGACAAAATGTTCCATTAAATTTTGTCTTGCTTCTATTGCACACTGAGACAATTAAGCCCGAATTGTATTAATTTAGTTATTTATTATACTTACATCTAATTCTTGCAGATGCTTAAAGCTTCTCTGAGTCGTGAATAAATAAGTTTCCACATATCGTTAAGCTTACTGAAGGCCAGCGCTATATATTTTGCTCACATAGTCTCTGTGGTAATTCCCAGAGTTCTAAATTTTTCCCACCCCTTAATTTTGGGTTCCAATGCTTTCCCTAAATTCTAAAAATTTTTATCATTTTTAATTGTGCTACTCGGTGCTTCTCTAAATTCGAAAAATTCTGTCTTCCCTAAATTCTATCGCCCAGTGCAACCATGTGAGCTCTGGTGCCTGTTCTGGATTTATATGAATAAAAAATCAGTTAATAGCATTAAATGTAATCTTTTAGCCTATAAGCATCCTTAACAAAATAAATTTTTTACATGTGAAAAGAAATTTTTGTTAAATTTTTTCTCATCAACATTTCGCATATTATATATTTAAAAAAAAATTGTTCAGGCATCTCTGCATGAGTCATTACTCGTCATGCGTTGATAAACATACGGTAAAGGCAGCAAAATATAACAAATAATGATTCGCCAGGTTGGCATCAGGGATATAAAATATTAGCAGTTGTAAAATCAACTATGCTTCTATATAGAATGTTTCGGTTGAGATGTATGCCAAGCAGATACGCAGCCATGGAGCCAAATTATTGATTACACAAATTCATGCTAAAATGATTGTTTCTTCAATAATGAGGTATTTTATATAATGCCGAAGTGAAATTAAGAATTGGGATACTCCACATGTTTTCTTATGTGGAAAATCAATTGCACATGCATAAAGCATAAAAAAAAAATAAAAAAAAATCCTTAAAAAAAAAAAGTGTTGATTGCTTTAAATTCCAGATTTAGATCATTCCAAATATTGGACATCCGGATCTTGGACTTTGTACTGTATTAGAAAGCATTAAGTACTATTTTCTCCAGTCTGTACACTAGAAACTATTCAAGAATGTAATTTGCTGTGTTTTTTCCTTATTGTCAACAATGACCCAATGCCATATTTACAAATAAGAAGATTATGCTTAATTTTGGATTCTAACTTGAAGAGAAATCCATTACATATGAAACAGATTACAGAGAAATAACCACAATCAAATATGTATAGCCTTACATATTTGAGCTAAAGGAAGTGGAGACATTTTGGATAGAGTTTTTACCAGAAACTTGCAGTAACTATTTTTGGCATAATGTAGCTAAAGGAAGAGAAAATAAACACAGATAAGAAGGAAATTAAATTATCCTATGCTGAATGAAATAATGTAAGCTGTGCTAATTTTAAATAACAAGCTTTCTTTTTAATAAGTCATCTGTTTTATCATAATCTTAATAATTTATTGTCTAATACCATTCTTTGAAGATAATTATGAGAGCTAGTATATATTAATTTCTTTATTCAACAAGATGTAAGGCAACCTGAAATACCAAAGCATACAATATTTAAAAATATTAGGATGGGCATCCAGGTTCTCAAAAGATTTAAAGCACACATTGATGACAGCTTGATAAAATTTATTTTCATAATAGAAACACTCTTCTAGAACTTTCCACAAAAACACTCATACAGCTCTTCTCAGTACCACACAGCATAATTAATAGTTAAACTACAAACTACTAATAATGTTAAAATACAACACAATCTAAAGTGCACCTAAAAGGCGAAGCTAGCATGGAAATCTCAATACTCCAAAGTCAAGTCTGAACTAAAAACTGAGAACTGATACTCACTTTGGTCTTATATAGTTTTCGCCTGGTTGCCGAGAGCTGGAAGACATTATGAGGGCCGGATATGGTTACAGTTGCATAAAGGATCAATTGCAGTTATTCAATTTATATACCCTTTACATGTATAGCGGACTGGACCAAAATATTGCCAAGTTTGGCGACTTTTGACGATTTCTCGCCAAATTTGGTAAGAAATTATGTCACTAAAACCATATTGCCAATTTAGTGAGGCAGCCATTTACCTCAGTGTTAAATATACTGCAATACCCTGCAATTTTATTTTTCTGGCAGAGCTTCATCTCTTGAGGCACTCCATGTTACATATACAAAAAGTACTATAATTTTACATATAACTGGAATAAAATTGTTTATGTATGTACAAAATTCATAACATTACACACCACTGAAGTATAATGCTATTATGAAAGCTTTCTTTAAATGTATCATATTTCCATCTCAATTTCAAATTTATGTCCAATAAATATAATCATATATTTCTGTTCATTCTTTCAGTAAGCAAAATTTATTCAAAATGGGATTTTAATGCATATCATTTTCTTGCATCTTATCTCAAACTTAGGGAGATAATTTGAATGCATAAACATAATATAACAAGAGATTCAAAGAATCTATTTACCTTCCATATTTTTTCCATGCAAATTCGTGACACAGTGAAATACTTTAAATTTTACATCAGATGCCAATTCTTGAGGAATATCCCCCCATGGATATGCTCTTCCTGCCAAACAACAACTAAAATATAAAATTAACGAAACCAATTTAATTAATGTACATGGGATATACCTGGTACCAAATATACTCTATAAAAAATTTTCATTAATAAATTTAAAAAAAAAAGTAATTTACCTGATATATACCAGTAATTTATTTCCTAGCTTAATTTGATCATCAGTAAGTTGCTTTCCTCTTTTCACAGCTTTCTGAAGAATAACCATTAAATCCTACATGAAAATGATAAAGTCCAGCTTAAAATTCAGAGAAGGAAGGTTATTATAATACAACTTTGACAGTCATAGAATTAATGATTTATATAATATGAATTTAAGATAGAAGCCAATGGAAATTAATATGTTACACAATATAAGAGTTAACATTAGTCTCTGCCAGTTTAACTGTTAGCAACAAATAAACAAAAGCTTTTTTTCCTCTTCTCTCTTCTGCTCTCTTCTCTCTTCCATCCAAATGCTCTTCTTTTCAAATGTTTTACGGCAGCAATTTTTGTCATATATCTGATCTAACGCTGTTTATGATTTTTCAGAGCACTGATCAATTTGAGCAGGGAAAAAATGTAATGATGCCATTCGAAAATTTTAATTTTTTTTTTTTTTTTTATTGTGAAAGCTCTATTGTTTTATAGCATCACAATCTCAGGCACATACCTTCAAATAACAATACCATATGAATTTTATTTTGATTGCTTGAGAGAATAAGCCACTAGGGGATATATCGTAATATATCGGGGAAGTATTTTTATAATCATCCTCTACATAGCATTGCTCTAATATACAAATTTTGACCAAAATTCAAACTTTTTCTGAAATTATATGCAATTTTCTTCCCAAAGTTCTATTCTGTACCTCAAATTCTGCATGCATAAATAATAAATTTTATGAAAGCATGTCAGAGATATTTGCATGTTTGAAACTTGGTACTTATTTTCAACCTGATGACCCTCCCCACACACAAAAAAAAAATTCAACAATTCGTAAGCTTCTAATTTACATTAATTCTGACACTTAAAAAGAGAAAGAAAAAAAAAAAAAAAAAAAAAAAACCTCAGTCAATGACTACAGTAAGACCCCGCTTAACGCTGTTTCGGTTTAGCACTCTTTTATTTCAACCCGGGGATTTCACGAAATCGCTCGCAGCATACGGGGATTTCCCGAAATATTATGCAGCGATAGGTTTCAAATACATATCCGAAAGAGTGTACTTGTATTTCTTGTTTGGTGCGGTATTGTACAGACATATTTTGAAGGGGTAAATGTGGAAGATGTCGAAGAAATAATTCAAGAAGCAGCGGCTAGTCTTTCTAATGATGAGCTCAAGGAATTAACTGAACAAGAAGAAAACAAAAATGTTGACAGCAGTGATTCAGAAGAAGAGCAAAAAGAACTTTCGATGGCGTTTGTAAAAAGGAGTTTGTCTACCATAACTGAAATAATGGATCAATTCATTGAAAATGATCCAAATTTTGACAGGAGCTCAAAAGTAAGGCGTGGTGTTAGAGATGCTCTATCCATTTATGAAGAACTTTTAAGAGAACAACGCAAAAGAAAAAGGCAAACAACATTAGATGCTTTTGTCACAAAAAGGCAGAACACTGAAAACGCGGAAGGCTAACTAAATATGACTGACTGAGAATTTTATTTGTTTTTTTTTTAAGAATATTCGTTTTGTTATTTATATTTTGTTTTTATTTTTGCAAGAAATAATAATGTGGTATTAATTTGGGCTTTAAGAAATAAATGTTTGGTTTTATTTTTATTAAAAACACATACTTTTTAAATTTAATACCTAACCAATTTCCTAGCCATCTTCCCCTAACCCCAATATTTACATGTAAAGATAGCCTCGTTTAGCGCTGTTTCGCATTACGCTCTACTTTGATGGAACGTATCCCTCGCGTTAAGCGGGGTCTTACTGTATATGCTAAAATCTTTCAGACCTTTAAAACTCAGTTTATATATAAGCTTCAGCACTTTAAACACAAAATCTTTATATTTTTATAAAAATATTATAATTTTTTTAACTGCATATTTTAAAAAAAAAAGTGGATTCCAGAAAAATAAAGACAGGATTTGCTAAAAAAGAAATTCTTTTAAATTAATTCTTTATTTAATTCTTTATTTGATGGATATTTTGATTTGTCCTAGAAGATGAAATTCTCCATAAAGAAGATGTAATTTGGTATAAAAGAAAATGTAAGTTATTATGAAATCTGAATGAATCTGAATATTATGAAGGTCACATTTGCATAAAGAATTAACTAAATACCAAATATGAATAGCTGTTATGAATTTTGTATAAAGTAACCTGAATGGCCTTCAGAAAGAAAAGCTTTGCCAGAAAAATAAGATTACAGGACCAAGTTAATTTAATATGGAAGTAAAAGGCTATCTCATTAAATTAGCGAGTTATCACCAAGCTCGTGATAGTTTTTGCAACTACTTTTTATCAAACAAATTTGGTGAGAAACAACTAAAAGTTACCAAACTTGGCAACCATTTAGTGACATTTGGGTCTGGCCCCTGCACAACTGTAATTGATCCTCACATACAACCGTAACCATATCTGGCCCTTACATGTAACAGTAACCATATATGACTTCCGGTACCTTCAAGAAATGGAAGGCACTAGAGATTTCTTGCAGGCTTGGAGAAAACTACATAAACCCAAAGAGAGTATCAGTTCTTAGTTTAGAGTAGACTGTGGAGTATTGAAAGATCAACATGTGAATTTTGCTCTTTAAATAAACTTTGCATTGTATTATGTTTAACGTTCTTAGTAGTTTCAAGTGGTAACTACTGACTGTGCTCTATTATACTGAGAAAAGCTGTATGAGTACTTTTGTGGAAAGTTCGAGAATTGCAAAGCATTTCTTTTGAAAAAATAAACTCTATCAAGCTATCATCAGTTCCACGTGCATTCAATCCACTATGAACCTGTAGGCAAGCAACATTTTTAGTGTTAGAAGTGGGGCTGAACGCTGGTGACCACAGCGATGGATGAACAACTAAGACAGCTGGTGACAGCCTTTGCTGCATTCCAGGAAGAGATGAAAGGGGCTGTCAAGTCTGATTAAGAAGAAATGGAAGCAGGTTAAGAAAAGATGGAAAAGGATGTCAAATCAGTTCAAGAAAAGATGGAAGTGGGCCAAGAAGAAACAAAAAGAGAAATTACAGCCATAATAGAAAATTATTTTGAGGCTATGGAAGGCAGAATATCAGGAAAGAAAATTGGAGAAGTTGAAGAAAGAGTTTCTGCTGTCAAGCAACAAATTGAAGAAAGCGTTTCTGCTGTAGAACAACAAATCAATGAAGAGTTTCCACTGATGTCACCAAGGAAGTGTATACCTTGAAGAAGTCCACAGTGACAGCTGGATATAATTCCGATGCCTTTAAATTCATACCTGTATCTTCCTAACCTTCTCTAAAGCTATCCTTGCATGATGAAGAGACCTCTTGACAAGGTCCAAGACTCAGTTCTATATAATGGCAAATGCAAATGGATAGGACTCCAAAACTAAGGCCTCCCATCTCGTCATCTCTGACAACAAACGCAAACTCTGCCCCAAAACTGGAGGCTAGATTTTGAAGCTCTATCCAGCGTATTGGAGTTGCGCTTTGGAGAGATGAGTTAAAAGACTATGCAAACGTTAGTTCAAATCTCCCCAAAAGATGATCATGGAAACACTCCAAGAGATTACCATGGATGTTCAAAGTTTGTCTCATTTCGCCATTTCAGATTGCCTAACAGAAAGAAAGAAAATTTGGTCCCAGTGCTTCATTGGTGGCATCTGGGATCCTGAGATACAGAAAGTCCTGTGAATGCCAGATGTCAAGGATCTAAAAAGCGCTTTAATGTATGCCATGAAATTCGAGGCACCCCAGTAAGTAACCTATAGAGATTGCCACTTAATCAGAGTTGCTCATGTTCAGGAGCTAGTGGATCAACAGGCTGCTCATCTAGACAATTTAACCAGACAATGCCTTGAGGCAGAACAGGAGTGACAACCAACTGACTCTAATATGGTAGAACTGTAATGGTGAAGGAACTGCAGAACACATCAAGGCATGGAAGCTAAGAGTGCTCCCAAGCAAAAAGGCAGGAAACAAATTGGTGGCCATCTTGTGGAACGGAGGTTGTTAAATAGAGAGAAACTCCATTTTAAAGCGCTTCAGATTTCTGCAATGAATGGTTGCAATAATGGACTCTTCATCATAGGACATATAAATAGATTTCCCTGCAATATGACCATCGATACAGGAGCTTATGTTAGCACAATTTGAAAAAATTTGGCGTAACAATTGGAAGGTAAACTCACATGGAAGACTCCTGCGTTACCCTCCAGATTGTGTCCAGGCATAAAATCAACATTGATGAAAAATTATACTTTAACATCACATTTGGAAGCACTGCCTACCATCACATTGCATTATGTGACAATTATTACAGATCTGCGACTACTTGGATTAGACTTTGAAAGAAATACAATATTGCACGAATAACGAACTGCATTCTGCCTTTGAGGATATAACCCTATTTGGAATTAAAGATGAATCCACCAAATCACAGCTCAAGACTATATCACAGTACAGGCAAGAACACAAATTTTACTTCCTTGATTCTTAGCTGAAAATATAAATTTTCGGTATGGCATAATGGAATATTCTAAGAACTGTAACAACCCAAATGAGTACTATTAGCCTCAGCACTCATTGACCTAACAAGAAGTATCATCCCAGTGAAAATTGCCACAAGTGATAAAGCAAACGTCATTAAGAAAGACAAAATGGTTGCAGCACGTATTACAGTTACCTACATTACATGAACCAGTATCCTCCAGTCCTCAGCCTTCAGAATGCCTAATATTGGAGTTATTGAAGAATGTATGATTAAACGATGAAGAGGAGCCCACCAGCAACTGAGCGAAAAAGTTGCTGAACACTGATAGTTCGGTCCGAGGTTTGAATTCTGTGAACGGGCTGGCTGCATGGGCGTTTTTGTGGTTTTCCCCATGTGTAACGTGTATACGAGCCAGTTTCCCTTAGAAAGTCCTCCATGAAGGCATCCCTTCCCTTAGGCAGATAGACCTAGTGTGCTTTGCCGTAATCTCAATAAACCAAACGATGATGAGACGAGTGCTGCAGAATGAGTCATTCAAGAGTTTGAAGAGGTTTTCTCCTATACATCTTCTAATGTAGGTTGATGCACTTTGGGACAGGTTCTTGGGCCTCTCCTATCATTCTGGACAGAAAGAAAGATGTTTCCACTATATTTTGCATTGACTGACAACATTCGGTTATGGAAGTTACTTTTGCATATGTTTCATGAATTTTAATGTACGAAAAATGGATACCGCCCGGTGGTGAAGTGGCTAGCGCATTGCGCAGCTGCACCACATGCCTGGGGTTTGATACCCAGGCTGGGCAAGGTTGACTCAGCCTTTCATTCCTTGAGTGGGTCGATAAAATGAGTATCAAGTTCACTTGGGGACTAAACACCCGGGGTCCTGCGACAAGCTGACCACTTGCCCAGGCCATATGCTGATGTAACCCAGGGCCCAAGGTCAAGAAAGCAGGTTTGGGGGCACTTCAGGCCGTGGCCCACTAGGGCTGTTATGCCACTAAGTTTAGTTTTTTACAAATGGATATAATGCCTAAAAAGAGAGAAAAGATTACAGCACTTAACAATCCCACATCCATGGCTGTAACAAATATTGCCTCCATGCTTGGTGTTGGAAAATCGAGCGTTTCTGGAATTCTGAAAAGGCACAATGAAACTGCATAATTTTTCTCGAAAGGATGGGGAAAATGTAGAAGGCAAAGAAAAAAACTCAAATCTGGTGAATTTCTACCCCAAAATGGCATAATTAATTCAATAGAAACTAGGAAAGATCTTTATTTAGGTTAGAGATATTCATCCTTTAAATGTGCAGTATAGACTCATAGCGGGTTGGAAAGTGAGAAAGCATATTAAAAAATAACTTATAACCTATCAAATGAAGTAAACTGTTTATTGTGCCCCCCGAAAAAATACAAATCTCGGACTACAAGTGACTGGGAAAAGGTCATTTTCAGTGATAAGAATTATTTATTTATTCACGGTTACACATCTAACATTGTTAGATAAAGCAGGAGTGAATCAATAAGGCCTCAACCTACCCAACAAACCATAAAATACCCCCCCCCAAAAAAAACAAATGTTTTGGTATTTTTAACTGGAGATAGCACTGGAAATCTAGTTCCTATTCATAGGATGATGAACTCATTGAAGCATATAGAAATTTTAAAACATAGATTTGAGCCATTCTCGAAAACCTTTGCAGAGCATTTCAGCATGACTTGGCTCCATGCTATAATTCAAAATTCATCAGAAGGTTCTTGTTGGAAAACAAAATTACTGTGCTAGACTGGCCTAGAAATTCATCAGCCTCAAATCTGATCGAAAACTTAGGCACATTCTCAAGGAATAATTTAGCAAAATGGATTGTACAACAAAAGAGTACATAATTCTGAATGCTAGAAAAGTGTGGTTCCACGATGAAGTAAAACCTATAAGGACAAGACTAGTAGAGTCAATGCTTAAGCATATTATAGAGCTAATATGTGCTAAAGAAGGACATATTTTCTAGTAATTTTATTATTATCATTGTATATGAAGGTATGAATATAAATTTCCAAAAAAATATCACTTTGTCCCAATTAATTTGCTCATTATAGTATGTAGAAGATCAAAACAGATTCCCAAACTTCTTTCAATAAGCAGTATTACACACCTTCCAACAATTACTCATAGATCAAGAGAATATGTGCAAAACTTTTTTTGCCTACAGAAGGGTCATAATCAGCTGCTCTAGTAATTCTTGCAAAAAATTGGCATCATATTAAATGGGGTCAGATAAAATGAGTCAATGGGGGTAAAATATCTAAGGTCCCAGAAGATGAAATAAATAGCAGACATGTTGACTGATCATTATCGCTAAATGACAGATTTGCCCAAGCTAAGTTACTGTAAGAAAAAAAAAAAAAAAAAAAAAAAAAAAAGATCTGCTTAGATACTTTCAAATATTAAAGTTACAATTTTTGGAAGAACCATCATGCTGAAACTACTTGTGTCAGTAAATAACTGCAAGTTCATCACGCAGCATCAAATGCAATTTAATGGAAAAGATTCAAATTTAAAAAATAAGAAATATACAAAAGCACATGGCATAATAAATTGTTTTTCTTCATATGTTTCCATGTTTAAAGACATTTACTTCGTTCTCTCATATTTCTAATAAAATTTTTAAAAAAATCATTTCTTTTGCCTTTGATCCTCATTTTTTTCATGAAGTTTCATATCAATAGAACTTCAAAAGATCAGAATATAAATAACTAAAAAAAGAAATGAGTCAGAAAAAATTAAACATGACATGAAGAATAATATATATAAAAGTACAGACATAAAGAATAAAGGTGAATAAGTATTGCTAAGAGCATACAGTAAAACTAAATGAAAAATAACTTTTAAATATTTTATCATCAGCCTCTACTGTTACAAATCTAATTTGGAGACATTACACAAATATTTACCTCAAATGGTGTGACATAATCTATCATTCCATGATTATATATATAAATAATTGCATCATATAGTCCTTCATTCCAGCATAAAGTCATAACCTAAACATGACAATATTTGTAAGAAAGAAAAAATAGTTTTATTAATAAACATAAACTATTTTTTGAACTATAAAAAAATTCAAATGCAATTAAAATTTTGAATTTTAATAATTTTAAATTATTGAAAAATGTCAAACTCATTTAATTATGTATGAATAAATATGAATAGTTAAGCAAGAATAAATATTTTAATTAAAATTTTAGTATCACAAAAAATGTTATAACGTGTTAGTGTAATAAATGTTAATGCCGTTTCTTTTGGCTGTGGTTTAATTACTATACTTCCAAATACCATACATTTATATTTCATTGGCATATTGAATAATCCTTTAAAAACATTTTCTTTATCTACATAAACTCAATTTCAAAAACATTTTCTTTATCTACATAAACTTAATTTCAAAAACATTTTCTTTATTTACATACACACATACTGTAATCATTACTTAATTACTAATTCTAGAAAGGTAACAGTAACATATAAAAAAAGAAGAACACTATAATTTGCATAATGTAATTAAAAAACACCTTGGAAGACTTTAACAAATTAAATGAAAATAAAGATAGTATAAACTTTTTTTCCCCAACAGCAGGCCCTCAGCTGACTTCCGCTTGGCCACTACTAAGGCCAAAAGTGGTGGTGACTTTATTATGAAGGCCACCTTTACCTACTATGAAGGGACAAACGGTTACAACCAGGCCTCCTTGGGGATTCGAACCCAAGCCCTTTGGTATCTTAGCCAGCTCTCCTAACCACTACACTATCTGGGCGGCTGATAGCATACACATTATCAAACAGATACTTCATATTAAAACAATAGCTATGATTTACCAAAACAAGCAAATTTAAAACAAGCACCTTATTTGATTTTTAGACTTAGTTCAGATGGCTTGTAATATCATTCATCATTATTTAATTTTTCTTTAATATTGGCCATTTTTAAATGTGAACATAAAAATAAGTAGTGTTTTACTCTTTTTTTTTTTTATCTCAAAAGCAAGAAACAAATAATACTAAACGAGAATGTTAAAATTATCCCGAAATGAAATTATGCACTGGAAGAAATGTACTTCAAGATGCTGTGTGAAAATCTTCAGGAGGGGAAAATCTTCATGTGGTAATAGGTTTTGTTTGTTTTTTTAATCTTCGTGTGGTAATAGGTTTCAGGATTCCTTTTCTTACCATAACGCTTTTCATGTATTACTGGGTAGAAAAACTTGTAACAACTACTGATTGACACAACTACATGGAAGAAGTGTATTTTTTGTTTCTAATCAATCACTTGTAAGCTAAAATTGATAGATCTGAAAAAACTATCCAAGATTGACAAAAGTTTTTTTGTCACACAAAAGGACAACATGAGCAAAGTTTTGCCAAAACCACGGGCCTTCAGATGAATATGTACAGAAAAAAACTGATATTTCCCAATGCAAATACCGAACAGATATGCTGAAATCCTAATCAAGATAATCAAAGAACATATGCATAAAGGAAGAGCAATATTCAAAATTTTTGCCATGCTTATCAAAACAAGAATTTTGAAAAGGCTAGTTTCCTATATTTTTTAAGTGAATCACAAGTATAACTTTACAGATCTAATATCTGATGCATAAATGTAGTAAATGAAATGACTTTGGAATCCCCTCAAATAGTGCACCAAATGAGAAAATAGAATGCATTATCAATACCTGCATTCATATTTATGAGAATTTGCATGACAATAAAATATTTGATTCTCTGATAGCAGTTAAAGCCAAATTACGGCCATTAGAAAGTTGTTATTTTGCTCATCGGCTGTACCTTTTTAAGAACTGCCATAATACATAGGGGAGTCAACTGAAAACCATAAAAGTAGAAATAAAAATCCGCATATGGCGCCAGTGAGCCGTAAGTTGGCATGCCTGTTTACGATAGTATGCCAGATGTCTAATAGGTGGCAGCAGCCGGTAGATGCACAAAAACCAGCACAACAACAGTTCCAAAATGGCAGCCCCACTAGCCACATGCACCAGCGTTCTGTGATTCGGTTTTTGCGAAGTGAAGGTGTGAAACCGATTGACATTTTTAGGCGAATGAAGGTTCAGTATGGAGATACGTGTTTGTCACAGCCACAAATCTATGAATGGTGCCGGAAATTTGCCAATGGTGTTACGTCCGTGGCCGATGCTCCATGCCCTGGCCAGGCTCGGTGTGTAGTGACTCCAGAGACCATTTCAGCCGTTGAAGCTATCGTTTTGGAAAATCGTCGTGTGACAATAGATGAAATTGCAGCATGTGTACACATGAGTCATGGATCGGCACATCATATTGTGCATGATGTTCTCCAGTTTCATAAGGTGTCTGCAAGATGGGTGCCCCGACCACTGATGCCTGAACTGACGTGTTGATGCGTGCAAAGACCTTTTGTGGCGTGCTGAACGTGATGGTAATGACTTCCTGTCACGAATCGTCACTGGTGACGAAACATGGGTGCATTGCCATCAGCCTGAAACAAAGCGAGCGAGCAAAGAGTGGCGCCACTCCTCATCACCGAAAACCAAAAAGTTTCGGACACAGCCGTCTTCAGGGAACGTTATGCTGACCCTCTTTTGGGACGAAAAAGGCATCATCTTGGAACACTACACCCCACAAGGAACTTCTGTGACGAGTGCTACGTACTCGGACCTCCTAAAAAATCATCTCCGGCCTGCCATCAAAATGAAACGATGTGGATTGCTGTCAGCCGGTGTGCTGCTGCAACACGACAATGCACGGCCCCATACGGCACGTACAACGGTTGCGACCATCACAGACCTGAAATTTGAATACTTCCCACATCCCCCTTACTCGCCAGACTTCGCACCGAGTGATTTCCATCTGTTTGGTCCGCTCAAAGAAGCAATGAGCGGCAGGAAGTTCCACTCCAATGAAGAGGTACGCAACGCGGTGCACAAGTGGTTGCGGTGTCGCCCAAAAGACTTTTTTTTCTGCACGTATTCAGGCTCTTCCGAAGCGCTGGCGGACTTGCATTGAATGAGGAGAGGACTATGTTGAAAAGTGATTTACTTCTGTACCCTGTGTGACCAATAAATAATATTAAAAAAATAATTATGGTTTTCATTGACTCCCCCTTGTATTTTCAGTTTTTTTAATTTAATCTATTTTTAATGTTGCCAAAGCAGTTGCCATTTTTTAAATAAGGAATTACAGAAAATCTTTTAACTAGTTCCTTTAATTATATCACGTAAATTTATTTAATGCATGAAAAACAGATCAGCAAAATATATATTATGCATTCATTAAAAATACATAAAATAAATTTTTTACATTCTGTTAGTCCTTTACTGTTTTAACTTCTGAAATCACTGCACTTCTTAAAAAATAAAATGATGAATTAATTTAAATAATCAAAATGTATTTAGAATAATTTATTTTTTAATAATGGCAATGAAAACTGTTGTATGGAATAAATGTTCATATTCCATCAAAAACTAAAAAAACATCAGATGTCAAATATAAAAACATACCTGATGAATATCCAGACTTGCAATATCTAAACGTACAATACAAGCTTCTAAAGCATTATACTTTTTTTTCTCAGAAAAGTGATCAACAAATTCTTTGACAATTTGAGGAGTCATTGATTTTAGACGTCCATCTAAAATATATGGTTCTAGACTTTCTAAAAATACTCCAAGAGCCAATGGATCAGCCTGAAAGCTTTCATACATCTTCCCAAAAAGGAAATCCCTAAGAAACATATCTTTCATTCAGCAGAAATAAAACTTAAAATAATTACTTTGGCAATAAACTAAATATGTAAAATTCTAAAAATGAATTAAATATAACTAAAAAACAAATTGAACTTAATATGTACCATTAATTTTCATAACCAGATAAAATAAATCTTAAAGGTATTTACAGTTACAAAAATCAAATCTCAAATGCTGTGAGAATTTAAAATTCAGAAATATATGATAAGCATATCACATCTAGAGAACAAAACAGCTTTTATAGTGGTAAATCAAAAACAAAGTATTCTTGCAAGCTCTGTTAATTATATGATTATCAAATCAATCATGCCTCGAAATTTTGCCATGCTGCTGCAAATTTTGATAGGTAAAAATTTGTGTCAACTTCAAAATATCTTTTAAATGCCATACTTTCTCAGTACATTTAGTAAATAAGCAATATATATATATGTCATGCTATGAGCAAAACAAGGAAAAGCCAGAGCAATGTCGATGCGTGCTTAGATCCATATTGAAGAAGAATTTTGATTGCGTAGTATTAAAGAACTTGGCAGTCGAGGCAGTTTTAATTCCATTTTTATTTCCAATTGATATTTGTGGCCACAATCACTTGGCACTCTAGTCGTGCCTTTCCACAGAAGATTTACATTTTTGATATTGTTGGGATAGAAAGCAAGCTAGCGAAATTACATCTTAGCACAGCACAGAGCTAAAGCTGAAGTGCATAGTTATGAAAGATGGAAGCACGCGAAGAGAAAAGTTTTCGTTTACATTTCGGTGATTGGTCGTCAAGAGGCATCTGGTATTAACGGTTACGTAAGATCGCATGATTAATTTGAATGACGCAATGCAGATAAGTTATTATGATTTTAGAATAGAGAGGAAAAATTAATGTTTATAGTTATATTATAATTCTGATTCATACATTTTTATCTTACATATATATATATATGGGAAAAATGGCATAAAGGTCATAGATAATAATGGTCAATATGTACTTAATTAAAATTGATTTTCAATAAAGAAAATGTTTGTTAAAATATGTACCAAAAAAGCATGGAGACTTTTTATATGACCCTATATATATATATTTCTGTGTAATGCACCCATTACACTTACATATATAAATAAGCAATTCTTAATCTTAATTTTGAAAGCACCTAAAACATAAACTGTTGCTTAAATATTTTCATCCAAATTACATTTAAGAAAATGAACTTTGATATTTAAGTGTTTCAACTATATTGTTACGTTATTTTCTTCCTTCACGTTCGTACGGGGTTCGTAGATTTGGAGGGAATAACGACGACACTTGATGAAGTATCGAAACACACTTTATTTAGCCAATATTAATCAGGACAGCTCCAATAACACTTTTTCTAGTCGTCAAAGATCTACTATAAATGCGCTGGAACAATCAGCGGCACAGCACTGTCAGGCAATAACAGTGGAGACAGCTTCACCGCAAAGCACCAGAATACAGCTTCCAACTCTGTTTGATCATTCTCAGAACTCCACGTACTCTCAAGACTCTCCACGTGATGCACTCGACGACGATACACAAGAGTATAGCTCTTGACTCAGCACAGTCTAAGACAAAACTCGACGATGCACTAAAAGACTCTCCTGATGCACTCAACGACCAACTCGGCGCTAGACACTCGCTTAATGACTATCAGCTCGCTAGACAAGGCACACACACTCGATACTAACCGACTGCGGACCAGCAGGGTTTATATAGCTTTTGGCTTGTGTTCGAGAACATTCTGAATAAACTGGTAAGAATTCGTTCTAGAAGGCTCTTCACGTCCATGCGATATCGCCAATTTTGTTGCCAAATATCGCCAAATGGACGATTTCTCGCCAAATGTGTCAACCCTCCCTTTCCTTGCCATGTTATAGCAACCCTAAAACTGCTTTGTGGGGAAGCAAAGTTACCGCACCTGTACATTTCGTAACACTGCCCCCTCTCAAGGACTGCACGTCCCGGGCAGTACAACCCTTGGTCAGAAGCCAACTTCGATACAATCAAAACATAAAACAAACAAGTAACATAACTAAAGAAACAAATATTTACACTACATACAAGTTATATACGCAAATTAAACACATCACAATTTTAAATTAAATTTCATAATGAATTTCAGTCTCAGTCTTTTCATTAAAATATACCCGGGTCAAATACCTTTCCACTGCAGTTCTCAGATGTATTTCTGTTTTGCATATCACAGTCTGAAGATTCAGTCCTTTCAGACTTATCATCCACAGGAAGATGTGAAACAGCTTGTTCACCACTCTGCAGTTCATTCGCAGCATGCATACAGCTCAACTCGGTATTTTTAGCAGATGGTACATACTCGTATTCCCCAGTTTCCTGGAAAGCAGCTTCAAATTCTGCATCAAAGTCATGAACGGAATCTGATTCTTTATAAACAGAAGCATCCTGGTTTAGAATCAAGTCCTTGTCTGCACAATCAGCACTATGAGACGCACCCATAGTTTGTGAGGTAGGTGAATTTTCTTGCAATACTGGAGCACACTGCTTCAGCTGTACATCAGCTTCTTCAATCTCAGCATCACATGAACTTTCAGATAGTTCAACACTTGCTGATTGCATTTTCATAACTTCACTATCGGTTTCGAAGAACTTAAATGTCGCATTTTCACTTTCTTCTACTTCCACTTCAGGCACTTGAGAAAAACTTGTTTCTTGTCTTTCATTTCTTCATGTTTTCGCTCTTTTTCGTTAATCCCGTTAGATGCTTCATCCATCATTTCTAGAATCTTTCTTAGACAGTTCATTTAGCTACTTCTTTAAATTCCTCATCCTTTGATTCTTCAGATGCCACTTCTCTAATTTCCACACCATCTTTTATGGATCCAGTTTCTTCTGGAAGCTCGACTTTCACCTGTTGGAGTTGCTCTCGGACCTTTTCTTGGCCGACATTTATTTCTTCTCGTCAGGTTTTCTTCTCTTCCAGGGCTTTCATCTCAGCCCTCTTCTTGTCAAAGAGGTCCATCAAAGTCCTTGTTTCCTCCGCCATAGCTTTCCTCTGCAGGCGGGTCACTGGCATTCACTCGCAAACGCCGCTCCTGACACCAGTTGTTGTGTTATACCACTTCTGACACCAGTTTTTGCGTTTTTCTTCTTCTGTCACCAGTTGTATGGGGTTCGTAGATTTGGAGTGAATAACGACGACACTTGATGAAGTATCGAAACACACTTTATTTAGCCAATATTAATCAGGACAGCTCCAATAACACTTTTTCTAGTCGTCAAAGATCTACTATAAACATGCTGGAACAATCAGCGGCACAGCACTGTCAGGCAATAACAGTGGAGACAACTTCATCGCAAAGCTTCCGACTCTGTTTGGTCATTCTCGGAACTCCACGTACTCTCGAGACTCTCCACCTGATGCACTCGACGATACACAAGAGTATAGCTCTTGACTCAGCACAGTCTAAGACAAAAATCGATGATGCACTAATTCACGATGCACTCGACGACCAACTTGGCGCTAGACTTCGAGACACTCGCTCAATGACTATCAGCTCGCTAGACAAGGCACACACACTCGATACTAACTGACTGCGGACCAGCAGGGTTTATATAGCTTTCGGCTTGTGTTCGAGAACATTTTGGATAAACCGGTAAGAATACGTTCCAGAAGGCTCTTCATCCATCCATGGGATATCGCCAAATAGACGATTTCTTGGCAAATGTGGCAACCCTGCCTTCCCTTGCCATGTTATGGCAAACCTAAAACTGCTTTGCGAGGAAGCAAACTTACCGCGCCTGTACATTTCGTAACAATATATTTCTTTTACTAGATTTTGTTTGCATCGTCTTTACAAATAAAAAAAGTGTTTTAAAAAACTATATTCTTAAATTCATTTTTCATTAAGCATAGCATTCAAACTTTTAATTAATAACTTCTCAGATTAAGCGCCCCAATTTTCAGTGCTGATAAATGAAAGATCTGAGGGACTTGAGATTTGAATGATTTCATAAATTTTTAGAATTTAGATACAAGAAAATTTAGGAATTATTTCCTCTCTAACATAGATAAATATAATCAAAATGGCATACGGAATATGCTATGAAGTTAAAAAATGTTAAATTTTTACAATTATACAGTTAGCACTAATTTTTAATCTTTTTTTTTTTTTTTTGCTTAATCGCAGAGCACTTTATTAGCCATTAGACCACTACAAGGGCCGGAAGTGGTGGCCTCCACCGTCTCCTATGAAGGGACAGACAGTTACAACCAAGCCTTCAGTATTCAAACCCGGGCGCATTGCTACAGCAGTCAGGGTCACTAACCATTATGTCAGCTGGGCGGCAATTTGTAATTTTATAATGTTAATTTTGAAATACAAAAATAAAACTAATAAAAAAATTAAGTAAGAAATTTCTCTTCCTAAAAGCTGAAGACAGAAAATTATCTCACACTGTTTTACTTAATAATGCATTAGATACATAAAGTAAATTCAGTTTTAACTTATATTCAGAATGAAACATTCAAAATTTACATTTTCAATAATTAAATCTATAACTAAAAATTTAATAGTAAATAACATCAATGTAAGCAACTTACAACTTAGTTACAGGGAATTAAAAATAAGAGGATTTGTTATTACCTCCTTTCTACTGCTATACAATAATCAACACAAACTGGCACTTTTTCTTGATAATGATGCATTAATAATTCTATTCTTCCTCTTTCTGGACAAAGTTGTGTCATTATTTGGTCAACATATATACTAAGTATTTCAATAATTTTTGTGGCAACAAGCTCTCGCCTTTGTGATTTCTTTCCAATTAAGCCTAGGGATAAAATAAATTTTAAAATATTTTGATACCTTCTAATTATGGAAGTAGAATTAGAATTTCTCAAATATTTATGATATAACTTTAAAATTTCATGCTTATCAAACATATCAGAAAACTGAGGAAAAATAACATTACTGAAAAATTTTACCCATATTTATTCTACTATAACAAAAAAGCAACTGAAATTAAAATAATGAAATGGTTTATTAACTTTCAAATCTTTTCACAGGTTTGGGATGCTTTGAAGGTCATGAAAATGCACAGAAGTAAAATAAAATCTGCTGTCCAACAAACAGGACGACGTGCTTCAAGGAATAACTAAAATATTTCAATATGAATTTTTTTTTACCTACATAAATTTAAGCCAACATTTGGCAAATACTCCCCCCTCCCATTCATATCTACATCTCTTACTCTCATTATACAGTTTGAGGAATCATGTGAAAATTGAGAAACTCTTTTTCCCCTTTTAGATAACTTCTCAAACGTATTTTATGAAAGTTTATTTGTCTAGATACTCCCCAGCTATTCTCATTCTTCAGACTTCCCCATCAGTTTTTTTCATACATACAGCATCGCTCCCTCATTTCAATTTCGACCTGCTATATTTAATCCAGATATTGAACTTTTTCCAATCAAAGTTTTTAATGCAATTGCAGTGGCATTTTTATACTAAAATACACTCATTTGTGTTAGAGATTGCTATGCTTTTCAGAGACGGAAATATGAAAAATCCTCTGTGTATTAACCAGGAATCACACAATAAACCAATGATCTTAAACTGACAGCCCACAGCAAATCTCAAACTGGCCCCATAGCAATTTTATGTGGCCTGCGAATACATTTCCCACAAATCAATTGACATTATTATGACATTACTTATTATGGCAAGAATTTGAAGAAAGGTTTAAGATTATTTTCATTACCATTAAAAAAGAATGTGAGCATCACTCCATAAAAATCTACAAATGGAGCTAATTGATTTATACTCTGATATAAACATTATTCAAATAGTTAAAGATACATATGTGATTAACTTTTTTTCATCCTTGCCAAAAGACAAGTACCCTTTTGATGCAAATTTTTGCAATAAGAATAATTACTTTGTTTGGAAATGCATTTATACATGAACAGTTTTTTTTTTTTTTTTTTCCATTTGAAAATTAGTCTATAAAAAGAACCAAGCTGATAATGAGCATCTATAATTTATGACAAAGACAGCTGCAAGTAATTCTATGAGTAGCTTATTTTACTCCAAAGTTACAAACTTTACCAAAATTGAAAGGCCACGAGTCTTTCAAGTATCTGAAGAGTTGTAATACAAAATAACGAAGTCATACATTATTTTTGAAGCATGCAGAAAAAGTTATTATATTTACATACAAGCATATGTATTTTTTCTGCATGTGACAAAAAATTTTAACAAATAAAAGAAAAAGAATCTATTGTCATTATTTATTTTCAAGTTTTGTCTCACAGTTTTGCCTCCATAATTTTTTTATTTATACCTTACATTTATTATTTAAAGCTTAATTCAACACATTAGGATTATTTGAAATAAATGATAGCCTGAAAATTTAATATTTAATTATTCGCATGTTTGAATTACAAAGTGCAAACAATAAAAATTTTCTGCAGTTCACACAGAAAATAAATAAAAATCGGAATATTTTTCTTTGCAACAATATTATTACTGTTTATGTATGTTTTAATAAATATTTATTAAATAAAATTCAAAATTCAGTTAATTTTTTTTTTTTTTTTTTTCTTTTCATTTTGGTCAAAAAATAATTTGGCCTCTATGCAATTTGAGTTTGAGAACACACACATAGAGTTCCCAATTCATATTTCCAAATGTCATGATTTCTTATATTCTCTCTCTCCAAAAGGCAGAATGGAGTTCACATTCTCTTTTGGTGAGGATGGGTGTAAGGAAGTAAGGTAAGAGGGTGTAAGGATGAAGCAGAGGGGATGTAAATAAGAACACAAGTTCCAATCTATCAAATCCCAACAGAAACAATTTATTAATCCATCAAATTTTAACTCAAGCACTAATATAGAAACTTATATATATATATTTAAGTGGGAAGTGTAAAACATTAACTGCACCCTCTTTCAATCACAGATCTTCAAGCTGCTAGTGGAATGTACTACTTCTTGTAGTACAGTTGAAACCATTGTACAACACGAACACCCATTATCATACAGGGCAAATCCTACTTTCAAAAATAAATGATTAGTTTAGAATAACTTGTCATTACAATGCATTTTCTGAATTTTTGAAATAAAAGAAACAAGGTTATTTTAAAAGACAGTTAAATATTTAATGTGTTTTACATGAATTCTTGTTAAAACCTTTACCTGATGACTGAGAACTGAGACCTTTACCTGATGTTTTTTCATCCATTCTACTTATTTTAATATTTAAATCAAATCTACATTAGAAGAAGTGTTTCTGACAAAGACCTCTCAACAAACAGAATTGCACAATCTTTTCAACAAAAACAAATGTTAGCTAGCATTAAGCTGTTCATTGTTAAGTTATAAGCTACATACATTTTTTACATAACACTATGTAGAAGATTACATTTGGATTAACTATATCTCAATTTAAAAAAAAAAAAAAATAAAGTAAAAATAAAATTGCCTAATTTTGTTCCAAAAGAAATTAATTATAAATTTTGCACAACACTTACTGCATAATAAAACTTTTTATACATAGTAAATGAAAAATTCAATATTTAAACATACCTGATACAGCTTTGGCATTTTCTTCATAGAATGATAAAGCAAGAGTCAAAGCTTCAGAGAACATCTTTTGTTTGACTAAAAAATCAATCCTCTAAAAAAAAAAAAAAAAAGTATTTTATATGGCATACACAGTAACTAATTTAAAATTTATGCCAGAAAGAACACCTTCATTCGTTAAATAAGTATAATCTGATAAATTTAATAATGGATCCTTTACCTCATTCCATGTTCTCATGGTCATAACATGAATACTTTTAATTCCAAGAAGCAGCAGCTGACTTCCAAATGCTGCCATTGAATAATAACAAGCTCTTTCTCCAGCTACAGCCTATAATTAAAATGCAAAGTTATAGCTAAATTAATATTTAAAGTTTATATTTACCTTTATTTATTTCTCTTTTAGTATGCTTTATTATGTAAAAATCTTATATTTTCAAATGGTAAGTTACACAGTAGAAATTATTTTGAGCAGCAAAAACTCTCTTTACTACTAATCTTTCAAGAGTAGTGTTATAACAGACACATAATCAAATGAAAAGGCTTAAAGAACTTCAAAAGAATCTGACACTTATCACTCATTATTAGACGCAAATTACTCTAAAAGAACAGCCTTAGAATAGAAAGGATCTAACATATATTTTTTAATTTAATTTGTAATATTAGAAATTATCTTTTGATTTTCTCGGAAACAGATAGTTGGTTATTCACAAAAATTTCTAACCAAGGATTCTAAAGGTTGAGTCTCACTTACTTTTGCTAAACATAGTGAAAGCATCTTTTGCTCTATTTTAAAAGTTAAATTCTTATTCAGTAATAAAATAAATACTCAAAAAAAAAAAAAAAAAGATTTTTATTTAAAACTTAGCTAATAAATATTGTTTAAAAATTATATTACAGCTTTTTAACTAAGGTTGCTTGTAATTTTGATATAATAATAAAGAAATTTATGAAATCTTTACTTCATTTGTCATTATAATTTTTTTAAATTATTGGTAATCATTTACTTTTCTTGTTTAAAGGGTAAAAAATATTATAAGAATTCTGAATACTGAGTGATTAATAATCAACTGTAAGTACACTAAGGATAAATTACATTATACAGAAATAATAATATCCATTTCATGATTAGATTAATTTATATAAAGCTAAAGAATAATAATTAATAATAATACACTACTTATAAAATTTTATTTAAGGCATGGGTACATACATGTAAAATCATAATAACTCCTTCCAAACCTTATATAAATGCACTAAAGCAGGTTTCCTAATAATATTTTTGACACTCCTTCAGAGATTAAATTTTTATTAGGAACACAAATTCCTTATAACAGTTTCTTCATAATAAAAGAAGAAATCTAATATAGTGTGAATTCAGATTATGTACTTGACTGCAATACACTACAGTACTTCAGTAAAGTAAAATTAGATATTATTTTCGATGCTTCTCTCTTATTCATAAAGATATGAATGGATATTTGGTGAAGCTTGCAGTCCTCAAAAGTAAAAAAATTTAAAATGCTTTTTAAGGCAAAAAACTGTGCATAAAAGTTTTACTTGTTTATTTATTTTTTATTTTATTCTTCCTATTTTAATTAATTTACACAAATTTTTACAGTTTCCCACCATATCAAACTTTGATTAAAGCTATGTTCTTAATTGCATTTATAAACAATTTATGCCTGACATTAGCATACTGTTTTATGATATTAGTTGTTTGATGTAATTTAAAATAATAAACAACTAATTTTATGACTGAAAATTAATTTCATAATAATTTTCATAATTTCATACTGTGGAACCTAAGGTCATGAATGCTTCCCATCACTAACAAATCAGTTCACAAACAAATTTTCTTGAAAACACACACACACAAAAAAAAAAAAAAGTTTTGGGCGACAAACTAGATCTTGGCTAACTAAGAAACAAGCTGGAAACAAATAGTCTTCTAAACTGTTTTAAGTAATCTCAGACACAGGATTAACACTCAAAGACCTTCTGAAAACACCATTTCAATTGCTTTACTCTCATAGACAAATGAGAATAAACCAAATAAATGACTTATAGGACCATGAATTTGGTCTGGTAGAAATTATAGTCGGATTATGTTGCATATATTAATTTTAAAGGCATTGAGACACTGAAGATTTTTTGCTATTTATGATATTGTGTTTTTTGTTATTTATGAGAAAGCTCTGCATGAAAAAACAGCAACACCTTCAGAAACAGGAACAAAAAATAATTGAGAAGAAAATATCTTCCGAGTTTTGGTTTATTTCATTATGTCAAAGCATATGAGGGAACAGAAGAGACGCCTTCATGGAGGGACTTTCTAACAGAAATTGCTTTGTAGGCACAATACACATGTGGAAACCATGAAAATGCTCACATAACCAGCCTATTCACTTGAAATAGAACCAGGCTGAACTACCCGCATTCAGTGACTTTCCCCACTCAGGCACTGTTGAGCCTATGTTCAAAGGAAAATGAAAGACGATAAGATGATCCTAATTCTTTTATCAGAAATATTTGAGCAAAAGCAAGTCACAACATACAAATTTTCAACAACACCGCAATGACTCACTTTAGAAAAATTTTTAAATGTACACAAAAATAAATAACACTGAAAATTTTTTAATTAGGATGAAGAGCTATTGATTCTTAAACACAATGGCTCTAAAAGACAAAGAAGGGGAGGAAAAGAACAAAAAGTTGCAGAAAGACAGTTACTGATGTTTTCATGGAAGGCGACTGTCCCATTCAAACATCTTTTCTCTTCCCCACCACTTTCTAGATTTACCATTAACTCTAAAACAAATACTGTAAAATTAAGTCTTCATCTCTTTAATCTGCTCAACATTGTGTTTAGCATCTCTTTTTCCTTTCGCCTTAATGATTTTCATTGTTTTTGTGTTATGGATTTGTGTACTAAGTACTGCAGTAGTAATTTAAATAAGCAATCATATGTAGCCCAGGAATAAATTAATAATAAATTAATCCATTCTACATTCATTCTTGTGGGGAAAATACAGTAAAACCTCTAGTTAATGAGGTTGCAAAATTCTGGGAAAAACTTAATTACATGAAGGAATTCACAGAATAAAGGTACGACAAAATACGATTTAAGATTAGAAATTTTTTTAATTTTAACAAAAATAGTAAAATGAAATATAAATGCAAAAATACATATATTAATGTAATCATTCCATCAAAGTTATGCATGAAAGTTATATAGATTCATTCAGAAAAATAATCATTTACTTTGATTCTCAGGAAACAGCATTTCATGTCATAAGTCTCACATCTTTGTAAGGCATGGGGAACGTCTTCTGGAATGCCTTCTTCAAACTGAAAACAACACTGTAGAGTATCAAATGCATTTAACACTTTTCCTGGCAAAAATTTTATATATTCATTAAGTTTCCATCATTATCACCCTCATTAGCAGTCGCTTTCTGGCTGCAATTTTACAAGATCTCCAATATGTCTTCTTCCATAGAAATTCCTCAGGTCTCAACATTATTATCTATAAATAAATAATCTTGTAATTGCTCATTATTCTTTAATCATTCATGATTTTTCAACATCCTGTCCTCCATCTTGTCCATCGTCATCCTTGATAATACAGTTATCACTAGTATCAATTTTCATGAAGAAGCAAGCTCTTTTGAAGTAATTGCAAACAGTTTATTCAGTGACACCATAATTCCATACTTTTACAAGTTCAGATATGTAATCACATAAACTTACTGCATATAAAGCCTGATTACTTTTAATACTCATTATGGACTTCTTCACAATTCTTTTGCAATAATGCATCTTAATGCTTTTAATCGAATCTTGATTCATAGGCTCCAAAGTTACAAACATTTTTATACTTGTCTTTGGTATCCTGAGGGTGAGCACAGCAACTGTTTATCACTAGAGCAATTTTTTGTTTCTGTACAGCCACATATTTATCTAAATTCTTTTGCAACGCTTAAAAATTTCTGAGGTCATTCATGAATTTTTGGTGAAAACAAAATTTAGTTCGTGATTTAATACCTCCAAAACATTTTGGATTTTTAATCTTTCCTATAAGAAATAAAAAAAAAAAATTTCAATTTGTCATTTCCTTTGCACCTGCACATAACAGTACAGTACCTCTAAGTTCATTTTACCTACTTCCAAAACATTTCTCTCTCTTTTGAATGTTAATGTTCTCTGCGGTAAACATTGCTAAAAAAAGGAATTTTTGTTGGCATTATCTTTTGGCTCATACACTTTTCACAATTTTTTTCAGTTGCAGAGCACACAGAGAGAATATGACACAGACATCTTTGCTTTCAACAACTGTGATTCTTGCAACCACTCCATGTTTTTAATTTCTCCACCAACCCATAGCTTGTATGAAATTCACTTTGTCCTATGGATTTAGAAAACTCTGTAGCTTTCACAAGTATCAATGATGCTGATATTGGTACTTTTTTTTTTTTTTCCTCTCACTGTGCACAGCTATTTTAATGTTGCTTTTAATCATTGTCTACATGAACACATATTTTCTTATGTTTGGCAATTGGATTGATGGAATCAAAGCTTGATGAATTTTGTCCCAATTTTTTAGGATTGTCAATAAACTATTTTACAAAATACCAAGTTTTATGGCAATCTCTTTCTTCTTAATTTACTACTCTTTCTTCTTAATTTCTTAATTACATTTAAAAATTTTTCTAAAGTGAGTCATTGCGGTGTTGTTGAAAATTTGTATGTTGTGACTTGCTTTTGCTCAAATATTTCTGATAAAAGAATTAGGATCATCTTATCGTCTTTCATTTTCCTTTGAACATAGGCTCAACAGTGCCTGAGTGGGGAAACTCACTGAATGCGGGTAGTTCAGCCTGGTTCTATTTCAAGTGAATAGGCTGGTTATGTGAGCATTTTCATGGTTTCCACATGTGTATTGTGCCTACAAAGCAATTTCTGTTAGAAAGTCCTCCATGAAGGCATCTCTTCTGTTAGGCAGAAGGCCGTCATATGCTTTGACATAATGAAATAAACCAAAACTCGGAAGATATTTTCTTCTCAATTATTTTTTGTTCCTGTTTCTGAAGGTGTTGCTGTTTTTTCATGCAGAGCTTTCTCATAAATAACAAAAAACACAATATCATAAATAGCAAAAAATCTTCAGTGTCTCAATGCCTTTAAAATTAATATATGCAATATAATCCGACTATAATTTCTACCAGACCAAATTCATGGTCCTATAAGTCATTTATTTGGTTTATTCTCATTTGTCTATGAGAGTAAAGCAATTGAAATGGTGTTTTCAGAAGGTCTTTGAGTGTTAATCCTGTGTCTGAGATTACTTAAAACAGTTTAGAAGACTATTTGTTTCCAGCTTGTTTCTTAGTTAGCCAAGATCTAGTTTGTCGCCCAAAACTTTTTTTTTTTTTTTTTTGTGTGTGTGTGTGTGTTTTCAAGAAAATTTGTTTGTGAACTGATTTGTTAGTGATGGGAAGCATTCATGACCTTAGGTTCCACAGTATGAAATTACGAAAATTATTATTAAATTAATTTTCAGTCATAAAATTAGTTGTTTATTATTTTAAATTACATCAAACAACTAATATCATAAAACAGTATGCTAATGTCAGGCATAAATTGTTCATAAATGCAATTAAGAACATAGCTTTAATCAAAGTTTGATAGCTTTAATCAAAGTTTGATATGGTGGGAAACTGTAAAAATTTGTGTAAATTAATTAAAATAGGAAGAATAAAATAAAAATAAATAAACAAGTAAAACTTTTATGCACAGTTTTCTGCCTTAAAAAGCATTTTAAATTTTTTTACTTTTGAGGACTGCAAGCTTCACCAAATATCCATTCATATCTTTATGAATAAGAGAGAAGCATCGAAAATAATATCTAATTTTACTTTGTCCACTTTGTCAAGAATCAGCTTTATCTTTTAAATGTTAGACACTTTCACCATTTTGTATCATTCAATACACAATTTCAAAAATTTTTGCAGAATAAAATCATAAAAAGTAGAAATAAAAAGATCATGTAGCCATTGCTTAAACTTAAACTGGTTAGTGAAACAGGATTGGTTGGGGGATTTTCAACAATAGGGTGGATAAATGCTTTTTCGTTCGAGAATCTCCCTCTTCCCACTTTGTTCATTATGTAGAATGAAATGATACAACAGAAAACAAGCCACTTGCTTTTCTTTAGGACCAAAGCAGTGAACACGTATGCATCACAGCAAATGAATAAATCATGTTAAAGTAGAAAGAAAAATCTCAAAAAAATCATCCTCTTAAAAAACTGTTAAACAGAGTGTATACTTTGTTGTTTGAAGTTTTTCATACAAGGAAATTCACACCTCAAGATGAATTCTGTGAAAAAACTTAATTTAGTAAAGGAATTCGTAAAATACAGATTTGCCTGTAATTTCAGATTACAAACATTTTGGATAATGAACAGTCTTCAAGAACAAGTTGTATTCATGACCCAAGGTTTCGCTGTGTTAATAATTTACTCTCTATATATGTGGGTGTGCAGATAATTTTTTTCAATACTTAAATATTATCACTGGTTTGTTCCTGTTCTGAATAATGATTTTAGTTTAGCACATCGAATACATTATATTACTGCATGTGCATTTGTACACTTTTTTTTTTTTTTTTTTGGTGTGTGTGTGTTCGATTTGAATTTTTTAAAGTTACAATTAATGAAAATTAATTTGTTCTAAATTGTAGGAAAGCACTTACATGCAACACAGCTGGCCATTAAAAGGGCTACACCATGAAAAAAGTGCATAACAATTGCATGAAAGCTAGAACATATTAGGATAGGCAAGGCAAATAATTATTTCAAAGCATGTACACTCTATAGACAAGAGTAATGGCACCTTGAAACAGCATATAAAAAGGTAGATTGAAATGTCAATTTTCATTTGTAATTTGTGTTTACTATTTTTTTAATTGAATGTTGTTTTATGCTTGCATAAAAAGAAACAACTCTTACCAATACATCTCAAACTTCAATTATAAAAGAATCATAGCTAACCAGGACCAGGAATCATAGCCAACCAGGGTTTTTGTACTGCAGAATCACTGCTAACATTGCTAAAGATCCACTGACTGTTGTGAGAATTTGGAACTGATGGATTCAAGAGGCCCATGTTCAGTAATGTGCGGGGTCCCAGTGGCCCTCACTCACCAGTGTTAAAATGACATCTATTTTGTCCACATCGCTGTACATTCAAGGATCATACAGCCACATCATATAAACATCATATACCATTTAGTCAGGCATCAGCTGTGGGTCAGGAATTTGGGTGCATAGTACAGTACCAAGTATCCATATGTGTGATGCAATGATGTTTGCAAAGCGCAGAAATTGTTAGCAAAGTGTCCCATTGCTATGGCTTACATTTGAAGCTAAGCTGCAAAGGCATCAGCACCTACAATGGTGCATTCAGTGGCACCATGCGGATGCATGAATGGAATGATGTCTTTTCAGATAAGTCCCATTTTTGCTTACAGCATTATAGCGATCATATCCATCCATATCTTGAGGCACTGAAGAGACCCAAATTTTAATCATTTTACCCTCTCTGCTAACTGCTTTCCTTCAGTATGCAGCAATTTTAATGGCCAGCAGTACAGTATCTATCCAATTTAGCTTTAGAATTATTAAGAATATTTTATCATAATAAATTAAATATGTTGCGATGATGAATTTTGGCATTTTAAAAACAATAAATTTTGCAATATTTAAAACTGAGAAGAAATATTCACAACTGAGTTTAGAAGAAACTGTAATGGGCAAAAATATATTTAATAAAAATAGCACTTTTTAGATAAGATGATAAGTTCAGCATTGATTATGAAATATATAATTAGTACTTACACAGTATCATTGAAATAATATTAACAACTGTATGAAAATTATATTTTTATTAATACTTACCATAGCTTTACTGACATTACCACCAGTAGCAAGTCCTTTGAAGTGGGAAGTACCATAGACCAGCTGAACATCAACTAAATCTAATACCTACATATAATAAAAAGTATAATTTTTATTCTGAAATCATATATTTTAAGTTACATACATCTTGTAAAGTAAACATTATATCCAAATAGAATTCAGTATATTAAAAGAATTTTTTATTTAATACATACTTCCAGTTCTTCTTCAGATTTAACATCAACAACATGAAGATGCTCCAGTATATCAAGTATGACCAATGTTCTAGAATTTAACCACTAAAAAAAAAGTCAGCATCTGAAAACATATCCTAAAAATATATTCACTAAAAAAAATTAAAACAATGACTAAATAGCAAGCATTACTTATGTTAAAACATGGCTTAATCTAAAAGTTTGATATCATTTTTAACTTCATTTTAGCCATTGGCAAAATACATATTTGGATATATAAGATATTTATTCTACAGGATTTTTCATTTAGGTGCAATTATTTTAAGTTGTAGGAAATTCAAGATTTTAAATTTTTACTTTAATGAAATAAAATTCATTTCAAATTGCATGTTTCATAAATTATATTTGGAAACAGATAAAATTAAAGTACTTTCCACAATTCCCTTTCTTTCAAAAAATAAAAGTATATTCTTAAGTATTTATACATATTAAACACAAACAGAACATATTAATTGAAATGTACGTCACAGTATATGGAAAATTGGAACCTACCGCAAAATTTTGAAAGACATACTGCAGTTCAATTTTCTGTAGTGGAATGAAGTTTATTTTTTCTGCAGAAGCAAAGTTGACCTAAAATAAAACATATATATAAAATCTTTACTGACCATTTAGAGCTATTTTTATTCTTTAAAATACTTTTAAAAAATTCTCAAAAGCCAACAAAGAAATTTAAAACTATAAAGGTCAAAATAATTACCAACATCAGTTAAATATTAGAGAGAGCATTACTGAAATCAACATTCATATTGCATTTTTATTGATACTTTTAATATAACTAAATTATAATATATTTTTCACTTAAGACACTAAAGTTTTCTTTAACATACATATCATCTGACAATACTTTAAATTAAGTTTCCTGCTGGGTCAAATCAAGTCTTTTGACATTAGCAGATTCACAGAATTATGATGGCTGGTCCCCACCATTAAAGAAACCGCGAGTTTTCTAATAATTTAATACATAAAAATTGAGATCTACTAGATTAAACTGTAAGTTAAGATTCAATGCGAATAAATATACTTAAGAATTTAAACCCTTAGTCTAATGGAAACAGGAAACAGAAGAGAAACACGCCAAGTGAAAATAAGCCAAATTAGTAACATAACAACTTTGAATTTGATTTAGTCAAGATCTCAACCGATTTTGAGGGCAAACAGATACAGTCAAATAAGTTAAGGACTAAAGAGATAACAAATCAAAAAGACTGCATAAGAATCAGCATTCGCACAGCTGATACCAATTATGTTATTTTTAATGCATACCATAAAGTTGTAACACACAGCTCTACTGCAGCCTGTAAGTAATAAATGTGTTTAAAATGATGTAAAGTACCACGGAATTAACTAAACATATACATTGCAGCTGATTAAGTAAACTTCTGAATTTACCTGTAAAATGTCCCTCTGTTAGAAAGCCAATAAATTCAAATTCTATTAGAAAACAAATCACCAACTAGTTTCAAATGATTATCCACTTAATTAAAATTCAAACTTCACCTAACTTTCTGATTGAAGATAATGATAATCATGTGCTAAAAATCTGAAGAAATGGAAAAGCTGCTGACTGGTATGGTGATTTGCAATAACAAATGCCATATTATTATGCCTAAGCTTGAATCCCAGAGAAAGTACAGATATTTATAAGTGTATAGTGTTTTTGTGATACAAGTGCATTTAAAATACTATCAAGCTGGAGGTCCGCTTGACAGCTGATGTTAGAGGGGGAAATGTGACTCTTAAATTCCATTTCCCAGGGTATTTCTCTATCAGTTTTGAGTAAAACTATCATACTGTCACCTATAAAACATTTAAGGCCTTGGCCAACAAGAGACACCCTCTACCTCTTCATTAAGTAATTCATAGACCTGATTTGAGCAGATATCTCAAGATTAGGTGGATAAATAGCAACATAAATAGAAATCATATAATAATCTCATACGATTTTTTTAATGTTATGTTGATGAAGGTTTTTAGTTGCACTTACTAGCTATACTCAATTTTACACGATTTCCATTTTTTCCCCATTATTCATATCAAACAACTACAGTCACAGACAGTTCAGTCATGTGGTATTCAGAAAGTAATTATAATGGTCAGTTTCATATACTTATATCAGAAGATTCATCTACAGTGCAAAATTTAATTGAAAAACTGGAGTTTGAAAATACTCTCAAGGAACCAATTTCTGACCACACTGTGTAGTAGCTTATAAACTAGCAACAAAACAACTTATGCAGGTTTGTGTATCTACCAAGGTTTAAGTAGTACTTTTCTTCACAGAAAATGGGGAAAAGCCTAAATATATGTTGCACTCTGAAAACTTCAGATTATAGCCTAGATAAGAATCACTGTGAAATATGAAACAATCATAACAAATCAACTTCTGATGGATTCATTCAATCTTGGAAACAGATAGCCAGATTTATAACAACATCCAAAACTTCTAGTAAACTGCCTGATAATAAATTGCAAAATAGCTTTATATATTTCCCTCTATGCTTAATTAGATACAAAACAAAATATCATTCACAGTATTTATATTTATCATTTCTATTTGGCAGCCATATTTAATACTATTAATGAAATCTAAATAAAGCAAACTTTTTTGACGTTTCCCTAGCTCAGTATAATATTACATGCACAGACAGGGCCAGATTTACATATAAGTTACACAAGCTATAACTTAAGGCCCTCACTTTCTTGGGAGCCCTCTAAAATATAGTTTAAATAGTATTAACCTTCTGGGCGTTATGACCGGCTTTATCCGGTCATCAGAAGTTTTGCTACTTGGCATGTATTAGCTTATAACTTAAGATATTTTGCTTTCTTACTTTCTTTAATAATGTAAATATCATCTTAATGAATGTACGTCTATGAAAATACAGACTAAAATAAGTAATTTACAAATTTAATTAATAAATGTTGTTTAAATACTGGTCTAAAATCCTGTGCCCCTCAGAGGGTTAAAATACATTATAACAGACTTATAAAGAATCCTGTGCCACTCAGAGGGTTAAAATACATTATAACAGACTTATAAAGAGCCCCATATCTCAAACAGCTTAAGGCCTTATCAAGTCTAAATCTGGCTCTGTGCACAATGCATATTAAAAAAAGGGGGGGGGGGAATTAATATTTTTAAATGATTTGCTTTAAACAAAATATATGTTCTACAGGTGATAAATGGAACTAATATTAATAATTTAGAAGAAAATACATGGATAACTACCAAATATATACATTCATTAATATTCATATAAAATTTCTGTAACAAAGCGTGCAAGATACATGTAATATTTGTTTACGTGCAGCTACAGTTAAATGCCTAAAATTTATTACATAGGGCTTTTACGTTTTAAATTTGTGTGACCTAGAATGGCATAATGATTAGCAAAGACCGACTGCTAGCCTGAAACTAAGAGTGAAGATATGACCTCCACATAAGGTCCAATTATATATGAATGTTTCTCTTTTCTCATAGATGCAATAATCATTCTACCCCTGGGCAATGCTTTCAGTGAGGTTAAATGAAAAACTGATTCGTCCATGAATACTCTGAAGCAAATGTCTAGCAACTAGATGAAAATAAAAGACCTCTTTCAAGCCAGATATAGCAAGTTAGAAAAGAAAACTATTTTTTATGCTAGGATACAAGTAGAAGCATTTAATAAAATACCTGCGCAAATATGTATTAAATCATAAAAAAATTCAATAACAAAAATCTGCATTTCTAATTGTTTAATAATTGGGGATTTAGGAAAAATTCACATTATACATTTCATTATTGAATAAATTTTTTTGAAAATTATTTATGAAATGCAGAATTACTACTTGATTTCTATTATTCAAAATTTCACCTTGTTCTAAGAATTTCTATCATAATTATAAAGTATAAAAATTACAAACCTGAAAGAAAAATATTGTACTTTGTCGACCAAATGCTAAGACAGGATCAATTATTCTAGTTGTTGAAGAAACTTGTATAACAACAAACTGCCAACTCAAAACTGGCAAAGTATCAGGATCTGCCTTGAAATTTACAAAAAGAAAATATAAGAAACATGATAGATATAAATATCATATTTAAACATGAGAATATTTAACTAGGCATAAATATAAGAATATTTTAGTCATTTTCATGCACATTACAACTGAAAATGAAATAATATTAAATAATAAAACAATCAACTGCAACAAGTTTCAAAATGCATTAGTTTACATTTAAGCAGATATATAAATTTTAATACAAAGATTCAATTCAATTACTCAACAGATGCCAAAAACAAAGAACTTACTCGTAAGGCATTGAGTAAACCAACACGAAGAGATGGTCTTACAGGTCACAGCAATAACCTAAAGCATTTAGAAATTTGAAACATAAAGCTTTCCAAAAATATACATAAGGCATAAAAATATATAATGCACATACATATAAATGTACAGAGAAATAGAGACTAAAATATAATGAACTGTATCATGACTATTTCAATAGAAAGCAGTCCACCAGTGGCTCAGCGGTAAAGTTGGTGGACACTGGTAGTTCGAGGTTCAAATCTCATGAATAGATTGGCTGCATGAGCAATTTCATTGTTTTTCCATGCATACGAGTCAGCTTCCCTTAGAAAGTCCCTCCTCAAAGGCATTCTCCCTTCCCTTACGCAGATAGCCCCTCGGGGCTTTACTCTAATATAAAAATAAACAAACAAAAAATCAATAGGAAGCTGAATGGTATGACAAGTTGATTACATGAAATAAAAAATTTTCAGATGGAAAATTGGGAATCTTCTCAACGGAAAAGAAACATAGTAAAATGCAGTTGATAGCTCCATTCTTAAAAGAAGTCCATTAATGACCTAATAAAACTGATTCCTGGTACAGCTCCCAGTTATTGTAACAGCATCGCTGCATGACATATTTTTAGTTTTGCTTATACAGATAGTAAATACAAGAAAGTTTCCTAGAAAGACCTCCACTAAGATAACCGTTTTCCTACTAACAGAAATAGCTCTTAAATATAGAGTATATAATATTTAAATATAGAGTGCTTAGCTATAATTATATTACCTATTATTTACCCACTAGAGAAATTAGGTTAAAGGTAGCAGAGGTCACACTCGAAACTAAGTTTTGAATGAGATGCTGTATGTTACATATTGTACTATCGCTGTTAGCACTTAAAAACAAAATCTATTTGTTTGAATCAAATTAAGACAGGGAAAAAAAAAAATCTTGTAACTTAAGTGATAAAGCATAAGGTAAGTGCACCTAATGCTTGAAATTGAAACGCAGATATCTTTTCTGCTGTTGAACTGTAATATGTATTCAAGTGATGGAATGAAATGTGCATCCAAGGCTGAAGTTGCAACAAGGTTGTGGGTATCATTTTTACCAAAATGTAGCAATATCCCTGTAATTTCTTCACTTTAAAATGAAATAACTTTACTGCACAAGGATCAAGAAAGAATAGAAAAGATTCTTGAATGTCCAGTGAGTTGAAGACTAATAAGAATGTAAATATACCTTGATGTAATCACCCTAAAATGGGAATGTAGAAGGAAAAAAAGAACAATACAATTTTTTGAAGTTCATTATTGTTTCTGAAGGAGGGGAGAAAAAGAAAAAAAAAAAAAAAAATGCTGACATATTTTACTCATTTTAAACTCCATTTCAGATCTTGGGGCTTTCAGAGAAAATTTTCATATATGATTATTTTCAGTTTTGGTAGAACTAATTCCCTATAGAAGGAACCTTCTTAATACTGAGAGTGTAACTAACAGAAATTCAAGCAATTTTCTCCGATGCAGGTTTCAATAGATGGTTTTACCGAACCACCATCCTCAACTGCAAAACCGCAAATCATTTGCGGTTTCGGTGGTTCAGTAAAACCATCGACACTAGTCCTGTGAAAATTTTGAAAATTAATGCTGATTTTTGTTGTTTGACTTCTGATTTAGTATATATAATGAACTTCACAAATATTTTCAAATTTGGATCCCTCCATCCCAGTTTGCCATCCAGAAAATCTGGTCACCTTATTTTACACCAAAATGTCCACGAAACCAGTGGTAAAGAATCTGGTACCAATGGCTCTTAAAGTTTAAATGTAGACTTGCCATATCAGTTACTATTATATTCTATGCATCAGAAAATTTCGAAGCCTTTTAGAGCATGAAATGAATTAGTATACAAGATAAAAAATTTTTGACATATATTAGATGAATTCAAGTGCATAGTATGCAACAGCTAATTCTGAGGTGAGGACATCATGAAGTTTTGCATCCCTTACGTAATTCTCGATAATAAATGATACACCAACATGAATTGATGCTTTAGATCCATTTGTAAACACAATGTAACTAGTGCATTTATGTTTGCACTCGAAGAACAGATGCCTTATATGAACTTATTAGTATCTTTCTTGTAAATATTCTTAAAAATATCATATTCTGCAAAGGAGGATTTAAAAATAGTAGTGTCTGCACTGTAGATGTTCAAAACACTCTGGAGCATATATCCGCAATGCCTGATGGTGCCATGAAAACTGAAGACCATACTAAACCATAAACAACTTAGCTGTAATCACACCTAGAGTGAACAAGTGTTCTACAGGATGCAGAGTCATACCAGGAGGTGCTCGCCAGGACTTTTAAAAGATTCAAAGTTTCGAAACATTTCTTCCCCAGGTAGAGGATGTGAGGTAGGAAAGTCAGTTTTGGGTCTATCACTCATAAAAAATACTTCAGCTGCCACCAGGATCAGTGAGTGACCTATGAAGATAAAGCTCAGGCTCAAGATGAAGATTATGCTTTTCACAAAAGGATATACACATGGTTTTTTGCTTTAAAAACATACATCCATGTTTGTTTGACCACTTCTGGAATCGTGTTAAGATTGATCTGCAACTGTTTCTCTACACATCTCATATCTACACCTTGACAGCTTATCTGGAAGTTAGCAACATATACTGATTCTGAAACTGTAGGAAAAATTCTCTTAAAACAGAATTAATTTAGCTAAACAATGTAACACTTAGGACAGAATCTTAACACAGATCTTAACATAAAACATGTTATAACATAGAGCCAATTCTTATTTAGAAAGTTCTCACCCTACAAAAATTCTGAATAAATATTAGAAAATTGCTGTGCAAGCCACAGCCACAAAGATCATACTAGATGACATATCATGATGCCTTGTTATAAGTCTTGTCTTGTAACAAAACATGGCAATATGCCATCTAGTAGATTTCTTTTCATAAATACTGGCTTCCAAAAGAGGAAAGTTACAGCTTGCAAGTGTGACTGGCTGACAATTTGAAGGATTCTTTAGATCGTTCCCTGGCTTAGCTACAGGAATGACAACAGCTTTCTTCCATGCATTGGGAAAGCCATGCTTTTAAAACGCCTTCGGTTGTAAAAAGTGAGCAGGGCAATTAGTGACTTTCAGAAAAGATGCTTCAGCATTTCATAACTTACACCATCTGAGCCAGAACTATGTGTTTGCATCAAAGCCCCTCCTTAGCTCTACCATGGAAAAAACACCATTATATGGCTCTGAGTTGAAAGAGTTGAATGCAAGGTGAATATTCTCTGAGTGATGCTTAATGCTGGTAAGTAATTGGTATCACTGGAGATGGCAGCAAAAAGCACTTTGGGCCAAAAATTTGCAGATACATAAAAGTTGTGGAAACAGTGAATGTTATCCATGACAAATTCAGAATCGAGATTTGTTGCAATTATTCGTTGCATTGCTTGAAGTGCTTGAAAGCAAGCACAGAGAAATGATATAGTATAATGAGGTAAGATGGTTGTGTTCAGCAGTGGTGCTAAAATGGTTTTTTAATTATATTTTCATTTAATAAATAAAATCAAAATCTACTTGACACGAAAAAAAAAAAAACTATCAATGAGCTATATAATGATACATGGATAACAGATTTAGCATTTCTTGTTGACTTAACTAACCATTTAAATATTCTCACTAACAAGCTGCAAGAGAAGAATAAACTAATCACTGATGATAAAACTAAAGCTTTTAAAGTTAAAATTGCAACTATGAGTAATATAATTAGAATCACATTTTTAACATTTTAAACCTGGTCGTATTATTTAAAATGAAAAATCTCAATAATATATAAGAAAAATAGCATTCTTATAAGAATTTAGGATTGATTTCTTGATTTTGACGACTTGGAATCCAGTTTTACATTACATTCATTCTATTAAATTGAACATGAACAAACCTCTACACATGGCTAATTAATTAACAGTGTGATAAAAATCTTATCCAAAGATTCAGAGATACAGATTTGATTAACTTTTATTAATACTTAACAAAAGATAAAAACCCTCATTTATGAAATTTCACAAGAATTATTGCTTTTATTTAGGAGTACATTTATATGTGAAGAGCATTTTTCACAGCTGAAAATTAATAAACCTGAGAAAAGAGCACAGAATTCACAATCTGTGATGACTGTTTCTAGCAATATTCCCTTAAAGCTACAAACTTTATCAAAATCAAAATGCCATCAAGTGTTAAGCTGCAATACAAAATAAATAAGTCTAATTATATACATACAAATATGCATAATTTTTCTGTATGCTTCAAAGAAAAATTTAATAAATTAAAGAAAGAGAGATATCATTATTTATTTAAGTTTTGCCTACTTTAAAAGCTTTCTCTGAAAACTTAAAAAGGTTGCATAATTTGTTTATTTCCTGTTTAAGTAAGTTATTTAGTGATTAACTCAAGAGATTAGAATTATTTGAAATAAATGCCAGCCTGAGAGTTTAACATTTAGCTGTCAGTATATTTGAATTACAAAGACAGGCAATGGGAATTTCTTGCAGGTACCAATCTTCAGATTTCAGATAGAAAATAAGTATAAATTTGAAATTTTTCTATTCCATTTTTATTATTACTGTTTATGTATATTTTAATAAATATCTGAAAGGGGTTCGGCATCTAAAGAAAACAGGAAAAAAAAATTACCTAAGAGAAAAGAAATACTTCTGAAGCATACAGTATTTTCTAGATCATTCGGTAATTGTTGCCTCATACTACATTGTAACTTACACAGATTTCTTATGGTTTCTTAAAATCAGATGGATGCTATACAGTCAAAAGTCGTTAATCCGGACTCATCAGGACTTCGGCGATTCTGGATTATCAATTTTTGCGGATTATAGATCATCAGTTTAAATCTGGTAAGATGGCATGGAGAAATTATAAAATTAAAAATATGAAACTGTAATTTATGAAATAAAGAACAATTATGATCTAAAGGGTATCAAAATTTACAAAAAAAAAAAAAAAAAAAAAAGCTTAGTATTTATTTGTTTACTTTATTAAACATTTCTTTCAATGTCAGTTGCTTAAGTTGCTTCGTTTTTTACGTGATAATACATTCTCTTTAATTCTATAAACAGACATCATTTCTTGTTCAGTTACAAAGTTCTGCTGTTCAAGTCCTATAATTGCTGTGTATACCGACTAATTTGTCAATCGAAATTTTTTCGTTTTCAATAACCTCTGTCACTTTCTTCGCTATCGGAAGCGAATTATAATGACGAGGAATTTGATTTAAATCATATCAAAGATGGAGTACATTGAGATGAAATACTACATTTAGTAAGGAATTATAAGACAAATAAAATAAAAACATCTGCCCTGAAGATAAGGATAGTGCTGACAGATCAACTTCCAATTCATTGTGCGCCCACCGCGGCGTTAAAGATAAACAAAGTTTAGATAAACAAAAGTTAAAGTTTAGATAAACAAAGGATATGCCTTTATCCATTTTTTGCAGCAATTCCACTTTTTGTTTAATGAACTTTGAAATATACTTTCACTTTGTTGATCCTTTACATATTAGTAAATTTATATCAGAAATTCTATTTGACATAATCGAAAGTTCAAGCTTACTTTTATAAAATTGCTCTAACAGTCTGCAAAAAATAATAAGCCGGATCCAATCCGAAGATTAAGGAACAACGCAATCTGCAACATTAACTGAAATAGATAATTAGGTAATTTTAGCTTAGCTTATACCGTCCGTTATACAAGCATATTCGCAGCTGTAAAGGTCTTATGCGCATGCGTCACATTGACGCATGCGCAGAAAGTTTGTAGCTTTGAGGTCCGGATTCTAGATCATTCCCGATTATGGGTATCCGAATTAACGACTTTTGACTGTATTTGCTGTCTTAGACCCTTTCTGTAGAACTAAAGGAAATATATAAGCCATTTAAAGACATTCAAATGTATCAGATCATTATGGCCATAACCTCTTTTAATATTTTGCAGATTTCCATTGGATGTTAATGCAGATAGCACTTAAGGTTAATTTAATGCTGGTAGACCAATACAAAAATAGTTCTGCTCAACAAACACAGTTTTTTATGCTTTTCAAATTATAAAACAACAGGCTCAGAATATCAAAATGTACCATGTGAGTAATCAAATGATACTGCTTCACAGAGAAATAAGTCTGAATGAGTTGAAGAATCATAACAGGTTTATCACACCTCTAGATTACCATGTGCATCTTCTCTCCAAGCTTTTGAACTGTGGTTTAACCCTTTGACACGCAGTGGTCGCGCCCTGAAACCACCATTTTCCCAAATTTTTTTTCTTCTCTTTTTTCCGAAATTTTTGAGTGAAAATGAATTGATTACTAATCTTTTACATCTAAATAACACAAAATGACTGTAGAATCATATATGTTTTAGGTATTAATACTTCAGATCAGATGCCTTTTAAAATTCGTTTTCGATGAGACAAAATAACTTCCTTTTATTAATATAAACAACTTTAAATTTCAAAAGTTAGTCATCGCACATCATGATTTCTATCATAAACAATAAAAAACTGCAGTAATTAAACTGCATATATAAAAAAAACCTCTATATGTATGGCATTTGCTATGCGGTTTCAGAGCGCGACCACTGCGCCACTACAGCATTGTGTCACAATGCTTGCAATCCTCTCACGCCTTGAAACCACTGGTGTTTGCTTCTCAATGGCGTTTGCTTGCTTTTCAAATAGGAATGTTTATTTTTACCCCAATATAGATAAAGAGCTTTGAAACCACAGAGTTATTTTATTACTAAACAATGCATGCACCGGCCCAGTAAAAAGGTCTTTCTTTTCCAAATACTTTTCTCTGACATCAACACACTTGCTCCCCAAGCAGGTATTGTGATTTTATAAATTATTTCCTGTGGTTTAAATTTAATGTAAATATACTTTTCTATAATTAAAAATAGAAATTGTGTAAAAGTTTTATTTAAATTAAAAATATTTTCTGAATATTTCGGGACGAAATACGAATAAAATAAGTATGAATGGGAAATGAACGATCCGTACAAAGCCAAAAGACCAAGCCCCTCCCCCCCCATTAACATAAAAAACGCAAATTTCATGTGCCAGATGAAATGAAACTAAATAACGCTGGACATATACCAGTGAAATTTAAATCCAGGCAGTGTACATTTTGTAGCACAAGGAAGAAACCTCATAGAACAAGATGTATGTGCGAAACATGCAATGTGGGTCTATGCATGTACCAAAGAGACAAAACATGCTTTGAACAGTGTCACAAAAAAATTGTTCTTTAAAATTATAAAAAAAAAAAAAAAAAAAAAAAAAAACCACTGAGTTCTTTTTTATCCTTATTTTATTGAGCTTTTTAATCCATTTATCCAAATGTCCTTATTATGTAGGTACTTATATTTTCACTGCTATAGAAAAATTACATAAATATTTATTTTTTAATTTTTTCTGATGATTCACTTCATAAAATAATGTAAAAATTTATATATAATGAAATTCTTAGATAACTTTTTTTTTAAATCCGTAAATTTTGTCATTTATTGGAAACGCGAGCAGAAAATGGTAAGTAGTAGTTTTTTTCCCCTACTACATCAGTAAGTTTCAAAGTCCTAGACTCACGGTGGTTTCACAGTGCGACCACCACCCACAGAACAATGGGCAAGAGTAGATTTTTTTAAATTCATATATTATTTGTGTCTAGGATCAAAATATTCAGTTTCTAGAGTTTTTAGTTAAAAAATTATAAAAATAATATTGCGCGCGTCAAAGGGTTAAGGAAACTAACTTTCATTAATTATTTAAATTTTATGGTAAAATAAAAACACATAATAAAGTAGTAATAATGTTGGTGACCTTATTTGTATTTTCTTATTAAAAAAAATACAAACATCTAAAAAATTACCCTAAAAATTTTTCAAAATTCAACTCAACATCTAAAAATTACCCTAAAAATTTTTCAAAATTCAAGTCAAGATACATAACTGAATTCTATATTTCACTAAATGAAGCCAGTTATTTAAGTTATAATAATTTACAGTTGATAATTACTTTTGTAACAGTTCCAAGAGCAACAAGGCATACTTCTTGACTGGGATGGTTTCGAAAATGAGGTGTCATTCTGAGAGGTTCAACAGCACATACTTCACCACGACTTAAAAAATTAAATTATGATAAATTATGATAAATATATTATTGTGCATGTTAACTATGATACACACACACATGTACACACAAAGAAAATCATTATGAAAATAAATAAATCATTTAGAAATAAAAATTTTAGCATTTGATTAATAATACTTTATCTATACACGAAAACTAATCACATAAATTAATCATTCAATTCAAGACTATTTATGACTCTGTAGACCCCAAAACTGTATTCTTTGCAATAACTGCTCACAATGCATGAAATTTCAAAACTTGTGAAAATTTCACTTTAGAAAATCACCTAATTGAAAACATTGAATTTAATCACATAATTTTCTATAATTTAAATGGAATTTAAAAAGGAAAGTAGAAACAGGGTTATAAGCATTTAAGATGGAAATCAAATTTTGTTTTCTTTGGGGGGAGAACACTAATCCCCCCACATACATTAAAGAATTTTATTTGATAAACACATATCAAATAAAAACAAAAACGAAAATTAAAGCTTTTTAAAAACAAAATTGACAATATGTGATTTAATTGCAATGCTTTATTTCATATACCTGACAGATGAAATTATTATAAGATAAATTTTAATTTATTTCCAATTTGCATATGTTGAATATCTGAAAATTTAGACGTTTTAAAAATTTATGACTTTAACTTAACTGAATCATGGTGCCAGACAAAAACTCAAAAAAATAATACAATCAAAACAAATCTAATTCATAATATATCAAAAGATCAATTGAATAAACAATCGTATAGTGGTAGTACAAGTTAAATTTTAGGTTCGCGTTGTGAGTAACCTATGCAAAAGGAAAATCAATAACCCCAAATTCAATAAAACTCCATGTTCCTTAAAAAGCTTCCCGGCTCAAACAAATGGAGGGACATGACAGACCACAGTAAATTACACACAAGATAAATACACAAATGCAATTAAATTTTAAACACACATTTATTAAATTCTTGAATATAGTATATTATTAGTAAATACTTGATCAGTGTCACCTACAACATATTTTTACTATGAAAATATTGCATCTGTCACACAAAATTTCCACTTACAATAATTAAAATTTTAAATTAATAATTAACATTTTTTTCACAAATTAAGAAGGTGTAACATATTTTAATTCTCCAATAAATGGTTCTCATTAATTAGGAATTAACATTTTTCTAACTCCAAATTCAATAGGTGAAACAAATTTTAATCCTTCTAAAACTGGCCTTAACTTGAAATTATAAATCACTTCTCAATTTTACTAACTGTAATATTTAATTTATATAAGTAATAACAATATAAACAGGTAGATAAATCATTATTAACTGTTCCACTATGGCATTTGGGATTACTAAGAGAGAGAGAAAATAATCTAAAAAATTTCACTCACATATTCCTCGGAATACACAACCTTGGGGGGAGTGTCCAGTTTTACTAGTTATGGAGGAAGTCTATTTGCTTGAGCCAACACTATGATTACAGTTTAACTGACACTCTTGCGCTGAAGTCCATTCTGTACAATAATATCTGGAGACGGGATGAAGTCCTTTTTGTAAAACTAACCGCCAGATCAGGGAAAAGTTCGTAAGTCTTTTTTTTTTTGTAAAACTAACTGCCAGATCAGGGAAAAGTTCGTTCTTCAGGAACATATTTCTGTGCGGAACGTCTATGTGTCAGGAAACACAGGTGCTGGATAGTACTAACCAATAATACTTCTACCTGGAAATGTTTATGTGTCTGGAACCTCAGGTGCCGGATACTAATGACACATACTTCTGTTTGAAACTTCCAAAAATCAGACAATTTCACTTCGGGAATGTCAAAATTTCAGTTTCAGAAGGATTATCTGGAGATTCGGGTGAAGAGGGAAAATCTGTAATAAATTGCTCTTTACATCTCGCACTAAATTAGCAATCAGCTTGCAATAAAATGCTCTTTTCAGCTCGTACACATTTCTCCAGACATCTCGCAAGAAATTATTCTTTACATCGCGCACAAAATTTTTAACCATTTCATAGAAAAAATGCCTTTTCTGGAGAAAAGAAAGCGCAGCTCAAACCCTCTTGCTCAGGCAGCCCACAGCACAGCAAGCCGGCCAAAGGGCAAACGGTGCTCGAACTCTTTATCTAACTTCACATCACTGCTTCTCAAAATCCCTCCATATCAGACTCCAAGGGAAAAACCATAACCAGAGCCCACTGGTACATGCGAGGGGTCAAACCCCTACTGTTTTCTCCTTTTTCTTTCTTTTAGCTTGAAAATCAGAATCAACTCTAGCCCGGTGCAAGCAACGAAGTAAACTCTCTCTCTGCCCCCAAAAATTTCATTGGCTTACAAAAAATCATAAAATTAAAATCACACCAATGCCAGAATTTTACTTTGTCAAATTAAGAAAATGACACCTTCATGACAAATCAAACACAGAAAATATGACAATGAAATCCCAAAAACATCTGTACACACACAACGTGGGAACTAAAGTGGACCACCCCAACTAGCAAGCAGAAACTAAGCTTTATGAGAATCCAATTACCTAAGCTTACAACAACCTCTACTGTCTTGAAGTAAACAAAATTGCAACTATAACAAAGCGAAAGGAAGACGATTTTCGTTACAAATGCCATTAGTAAAAGGCGACAAAACAATACCCTACTACCTCCATTCTTAGTAAAAAGGCCTAAACCAATAAACTAGATGTGTTTCCTTGCAACCGTCTCTCACTTTGTTACACTTCCTACTCAAGAATGACGAGTTAAATAAAGCTTTAACAACTTAAGAACACTTTTTTTCAGATTAAAATATAAATGAGTAAAAAAAAAAAAAAAAAAAAAACTAGAAACTAGAATAATGATAACGTTAAACACATATTAATAATTCAAATTCGTGACATGGCACATACTCTAAAATGATTATATCGATCTGCAGCTATAAACAACAAAAATAAAAAAGTCACTAAATGTTTTAAGTTTTCAAAAAATGATGTAATGAGGTAAAAACTTAAATAAGAATAGTAATACACTAATCAAAGTTATCAAACTGCAGAGGTTGTTCACATATCTTTTGAATAAATTTGATAAAGCAAGTAACTGAATCATTTAAGCATAAAAAATATATTAGTAACAGCTTTTTAATTGAGGGTTAAATTATTAATTGCTGCCATCAAAAACTTTATATGTTCAAAACAGCTCATATAAATCAATTTAAAACAGAAAGCTATGTTTTTGCGAATTTTAAAGAAATATATTCTCTGAAGGACACAATAAACAATATCAATTCATAAAAGTTTTAAAAATGGTAATTACTGTTTTCTACAGTAAAAAGAACATCAAATGTTTATCAAACTGAAGTGTGTATTTCGAAGATCATTTCAAAATTAAATGCATGATCCCAAAAAAGAATTCATCTATTCAATGACTTCTGAACAGTAGAATAAGATCAGATATAGAATTCAATATGACACTCATTTATCACATGAAAAAAAGAATTTTTTTTTCCCACTGTAGAAGAATTATGACTGCATTTGAATACTGGTAACAGAAAATAGTCCATTTACTATCATAAAATTGAACCAAAAGACTTAGTTTTAAAAGTCTAATGAAAGTTTCAATACAAAGTTTGTGATTACAGTTAGCTTTCCCTAGAATGGAAAATTAAAATTAAGAAGTGCTGGTTAAAATATATATATATATATATATATAAATTCTACTTGTCAAGAAACATGTTTTGACTCCCACATTTAAAAAAGATATACCACTTTCGTATCCATTCATTGTAAAGAAGTTGAACTGTAATGGAAAAAAAGTCAACAATCAAGTTTTAAAATGTATATCTAAATTTCTCAGAAAATGGAAAGGGAGATTCTTATAAAGTATCCACAGCAATACCTTACACAGTCTAACTTCAAACAACTTGGATTTACAATAGTCTGAATAAGAATTTCAGAACAAATGAAATATTAACCAAACAAAACAAAGCAAAATTCTAAAAAATTACAGTTTAAAATTCTTTTTTTAATATATATATGATTCATTTTTACCTTTTATACAGTGCCGTCACCTTTTTTTTTTTTTTTTTCTTTTTTTTTGGTTTAATGTTTTGCAGTTTTAAAGTTACGTGATGTGAAACTAGATAATGAAACACTTACTAGTGTAGATGAATAATGGCTTACAAAGAACAGAAATATAACCTAAACAATGTCTATTAAGTTTCTGTATGAGAATTAACAGCTGAATAACTAGCAAAAATAACTAGAATGGTTTAAACTTTGTCAGATCAAGTTGAACCAATGCTGAATGTAGCTTTACAGTTTGCCAATTATAAAAAAATGTAGTCCATTGTTACAAAGAAAAATATGAAAGGAAAAGGGCAAAGAGAAAACAATTGGGCAGACAACAATACTGTAATTTTTTAGAATAAAAGATGAATATGTATTTATTAAAATTATTTCTATTCCAGACATTTGAATTTATTAATCACATTCCATTTATTGAAAAACAGAAAAAAATTTTTTGATGCAATCACTGTTTTGAATATATTTACTTCCTTAATTAACTTGGTTTCAAACAATACGGTGGAACAAATTATTTTAACTATGTGATGTATCGCTATACGCTTTCAAAAGATACCAAATAAAATCTTTTTGTGGGAATAATGCTTTCAAACTATTGAAAATTTCACTTTCTACCTGTTAACCAAAGACCACTGATAGATTATAGAAAACAGCACAAGAAAAGAAAAAAATTCCAAGGTAAAATTAAGAGATGTCCTTTCATCATGGAAATCAAGGCACAGCTTGAAAGATCATGAAAAAAAATTATCAAACTGAGCTCTTAAAAAGTAATATTTATATTATAATGAACTGTTTTGCTGCATTAAAAATCCTTCAAAAAATGTGCAAACATCCTCTATAAAGACGTCTCACAAAATCTGAAATAATTGGACAATATAATTATTATAATAATACCTGCCAGAAAAAATGCATCGAGTTTCACATGTTCTAGTTCCCATAACACGTCTAAAATGAAAATTTTTAAATGCATAATAGATTAATAATTGATAATAAAAAGTTATACAAACCAAACAGCATCATATTGATATGTGTAATGATTATAACAAATATAAGAACATGCAAAAAAAGAATTTAAAAATAATACTTACTTAAAGTTCAATTCAAATACTGAGCCACCACTATCACTGCATAAGGCAAGTGTTGGATCATCAGTAAACTAATCAAACAAAAGTAATAAAACAAAAATTAAAAAAATCCAAGTTGGTAGATATTCCAATATATTGTTTATAATTCAGTACTTAAATGTTTTTGCTAGATGTTCATTCAAAAAAGAAATTAAATTGGAAATAAATAGAGATGCAATACAACAGTTTTATTTCAAACAGAATGTAAGGTTTGAAAATACATGAGCACTTTTAAATATTTCTTTGAGATGTTTATTACTTTCAGTTTGCAGATTTCAAATCCTTATTGAATAGGCTGCATTGCTATTTGAGGGAAATAATCCTTACAAGCTTTATATGAAAGCAATCTAGCAAAATAAATGTGTAGCTGTTTCTAGAATTGTTTTTTCTTTATTGTATAAATGTACGCGGCATTAAATTAAAGTGAAATAGTGTGTGTGTGTGTATTTTTTATACGGCTTTGTTATTCTGAAAAACTCATTTTAAATACAAGATTTTATATCTTTAATTTTTGTGGGATTCATTCTTAGTAAGCCTGTCCTAGCTGCTGATTATAAATTTTGTCAGGGGTTAAACTGCAATCTGCATAAAAATATAAGAATGCAGTTCCTTTTTTTCAATCTTATGATTTCCATAGCTTTGTATTTCTTTAATATTTAATTCTCTTTTTAATTTTAATAGTAAAATCTTAAAGGTAAAGTGTTAAAAATTTTAGACTGGAGGTTCTTAACCAGGGGCCACCAGGTAAAACCAGGAGGAAATTCACCCCTATGCAGTCAGTTTTTTATTTAAGCATTTAGCTTTAGTTTATGGATATAAAAGACTACTTTTGTTCATGTTTTGGTATTTATCAATATTTTCTACACTTCTTCTTGTTTAATTTATAAAATAAGTTATAAAATAATCTAAATTTAAATAAATGTATATTTTTGGGGGTTGGAAAAAGGAGGGGGAAATACTTGTCTAGCAATAGTGAAAGGGTTGCATGGAACAAAAAAAAGTTGAGAATCACTGTAATCTTACTAGATTACAGACGTTTTTAGATTGCAACATGTTAATATGTATTTTTTATGTTCATCTCAAAATGAAGTTGATATAGTAAGATACACACTGAATAATACCTGTAAATTCACAAATACAACAGATACTGAAAGATCAGTTTCAACAATCACTTAAGCTCATACCCATGCCTATCAAATACTGTTTCCATACCCTTTCAATCCATAGATAAACACAACACAATAAAACAGAGAGAACAGTCATGTATTGCCTGTTTTATTTAGCCAAGTAACAAGAATTAACATGGATTTTTCATTGTCTCAAAACAATCCAACAACTCAAACAAATTATGTAGAACTCTTTGATAACACATCTTTTTTAACATAAAATCAGACTTGCTTTGATATGCCCCAAAGTTTAATTCTATACCTAACATTCCCCTTAAACTCTAGGCACAAACAATATTTTTAAGTTAATTCAAAATTTCATTTTCATACTAATCACTGAATTTAGCTCATATCTCACTATATCCCATTATAAATTATATATAAATTAGTTGCTTCTGCAGCTAACCACCTAAAGTAATTATTATAAAAAAAAAGAAAAACATATATGGTGATTTTAATGAGCCTACCCAGCATAATTTCACAGGTCCAACCAATAATTAATAGTAACAGTAATGAAGAACAGCATTTATTGCTTTTAAATCATTTAATTTGTTAATCAATAACAAACATCTAAAATTTTAAAGAAAAATTACATATTTGATACTTTACGGAATAGCAACACACTGGCACATAGAAGATAAAAATATTTCATTTCCGGGAATTGCAGCACATTTCTTTTAAACCACTTAATTTGTTGATTATATTCCAAAAATAAATATATTATGCTTTACCAAGTAGCAACACTCTTTTAAATTTTAAAGACATACATTTAAAGCTCTGTCAAGTGGCAACACATTTCTTTTAAATCACAGAACTTTTGGATTAAATTTGAAACAAAAATATCTTATGGTTTGTCAAGTGGCAACATGTTGCTTTTAAATCATGGAATTTGTAACTATAAATGAGATTTATAGTTATTTTCACAAAATATGAAATAAATCAAAAACAAATTCAAAATTCAGGCTTTCATTAGACAGAGGTTTGAATGAAGGATTATGTCTGTTCAAAATTTGGTGTTTCTAGAAGCCGCCATTTTTCCACATTACATACATACATACATACAGATTTTTTATGATTTAATAACAGAGATATAAACACAAACACATTATAATTTAGGCTTAATACACAAAATTTCAATTGCTTCCTCTAACTTAATTCAAAGAATTCGTTCTTAAATAAACAGTTTTACAAATACTTTGAATAGTTTTTTATATAAAGGATTTAGAGATAAATACTTGAACACTTAAAATGGTTACTGGTGAATTCAGATTTAATTTAAGATTAAAAGCAAGAGTAAACTAAAAATAGACATGTTCTACTGTGTTGATGAGATTCATCTCCAATGGGTATTTTCATTTGATTTCATTCATCAACAATATTTAATGAGCTATCTTTTGTGAGCATAATTTTTAAATACTTCAATTTAAAAAATTAGGTGAAACAACTAACTTTTTACTGATTACAGGCATATTAATAAACTCTAAAGAAGAATGAAATGGAAATGATGTATATTAAATTTGTAAAAAGAGATTTTTGTTTACTTTTGGTAATATTACCATTTGAGTTGCAGCTCTGATGATTTAAATATTTGTTTTTTAAATAAAGGGCATTCGCCTCTCATTTAAGCAAATTTTTTTGTTCTTCTCATATAACTAAAAATTACATCTTTAAAAAAAAAGAAAAGAAAAAAAAAAAAAAACCTCTTAATTAAAAGAGAAAAGTGGTTGCTGAATTTTCATGAAACTCAATAATGATTTGTAATATGAAAGGCTACGCAACTTAAAACTACACTGTTTAATGCCTTCAATTTTCTAAATGTATAAATTTCCTAGAATTAACACAAGTTGATATAAAATACTTTAATTTGTTGAAGTTTGCTCTTTTAAATGCAGCAGAACACTTAATATCTAAGATAACTTAGACCACAAGTTATCGTATGGTTTAAGATATATTAAAATATTTCACAATTCTTCAAGTATTCCAGATTCTATAAAAATTCATATACAGTACAAAGTCTGTAATCCGGACATCCATTATCCGGAATGATCTATAATCCAGACCTCAAAGGCACAAACTTTACGCATGCACATAGAGAATGCGCATACATTCCGCATGCATGTAATGTATGCTTTACGCATGCGTGCGTTGAAAGAATTGTTTAATAAAGTAAACAAATAAATATTAAGCTTTTTTTGTGAAATTTGATACCCTTTAGATAATAATTGCTCTTTATTTCATAAATTATGGTTTCATATTTTTAATTGCATAATTTCTGCATGCCATCTTACCAGATTTAAATTGATGATCTATAATTTGGAAAATCCCCTAATCCGGAATCACTGAAGTCCCGATGAGTCCGGATTACGGACTTTGTACTGTATTCCAAAATTCAGTATAATTGAATTATTTTTATTCAGTAATTCAAATTTATATTTACCTAAACACAAATAGAGGAAGTTTGTTTATAGTCCAAAGGGATTTCAGTCCCGAAGGACTATTGCTTTCGTTTTGGCATTTTGCGTCGGACTCATAAACGTCGGTTCACTTTTCAAACTGTTGCCACAAAATGTTAGAGTCCTGCATTATATTTGAAGAAATTAAATAATGAAAAATCTGCATAAATGATTGTCTATTTCTTGCATTGTGATACAACAATGGTACATAGAGCCATCGAATTTTGAATGACGAAATCCTACTGCGAATATGGGCATCTGAAATCCCAAATTTGGAATTTGTTTTATTATAGATTTTATATTTTGTAAAACTTTAACGAATTATTGATTTACAAACTCAATGCTTTAAAAGCGAGAAATGGCAACGTTATATGGAAAAAAAAATACTTTTATCTCCAGCTCGCGAGACTGTGTATATCGGAAATTCTAAAGATATGCTTAATTTAACATTATTTTGCGATATTGCTCTTGAACTGAATTTTATGGTTTAAGTGCAAAGAACATGATATTTAATAAATAAAGGTAACACTCAAAACGTTAAAAAAACGCCCCTTTGCACGTAATTTAAAATTTGAAAAATTTCAGTTTTTTTTTGTTTTGTTTTTGTTTTTCATGCTCTGTTTCAATAAATGTAATAACTTCGAAAATAAAATATGACGTGTGAATAACTATCAATATAAACTATAAGACTAACAGAAAGGAAATTATTGCATTTATACCACACACAATGAAAAACACTGCATAGAGAGGAAGCAGACATAACACTTGCTAAAGTTTGTTCAGGTTATTTTTAGAAAAGTATAACTAACGATGCTTCTCCGAATAAATAACAAAAAACGAACAATTTTGTATCTATAGTATATCATAGTATCAGATTTATAAGGTACATATTTGCCAGATATTTCAAGCCAAATAAAGTACAATGCATACTCATCTAAATGAATTTAAATTTTTTAAAAAGAATTTATATCTTTCATACAATTTAAATCAATGAAAAAATATCTCAGTAAATTAAAAAAAAAAAAGGCTTAATTTAATTTGTTCTTGAAGGGGGGATATGTGAATTAATAACAGAACAAAGAAAAATCTAGTGCCTGGAAAATATGAAGTTTAGACATTATTTAAAACATTTATCAGCATTTCATAAAAGCTTAACAACAGCAAAAATGAAATTCTGTTATTTCCATAAACATTAGTTCTCAACAACCGAGAGATAAGCACATTTAGTGACAGCAAACGTATGAACATGAATTGAAAGTAAAGACTATACAGTCAAAAGTCGTTAATCTGGAATCGTTGGGACTTCGGCGATTCCGGATTATCGATTTTTGCGGATTACAGATCATCAGTTTAAATCTGGTAAGATGGCATGCAGAAATTATAAAATTAAAAATATGAAACCGTAATTTATGAAATAAAGAACAATTATGATCTAAAGGGTATCAAAATTTAAAAAAAAAAAAAGCTTAGTATTTATTTGTTTACTTTATTAAACATTTCTTTCAATGTCAGTTGCTTAAGTTGCTTCGTTTTTTACGTGATAATACATTCTCTTTAATTCTATAAACAGACATCATTTCTTGTTCAGTTACAAAGTTCCGCTGTTCAAGTCCTATAATTGCTGTGTATACCGACTAATTTGTCAATCGAAATTTTTTCGTTTTCAATAACCTCTGTCACTTTCTTCGCTATCGGAAGCGAATTATAATGACTAGGAATTTGATTTAAATCATATCAAAGACGGAGTACATTGAGATGAAATACTACATTTAGTAAGGAATTATAAGCCAAATAAAATAAAAACATTTGCCCTGAAGATAAGGATAGTGCTGACAGATCAACTTCCAATTCATTGCGCGCCCGCCGCGGCGTTAAAGATAAACAAAGTTTAGACAAACAAAAGTTAAAGTTTAGATAAACAAAGGATATGCCTTTATCCATTTTTTGCAGCAATTCCACTTTTTGTTTAATGGACTTCGAAACATTCTTTCGCTTTGTAGATTCTTTACATATTAGTAATTATATATCAGAAATTCTATTTGACATAATCGAAAGTTCAAGCTTACTTTTATAAAATTGCTCTAACAGTCTGCAAAAAATAATAAGCCGAATCGAATTTGAAGATTAAGAAACAACGCAATCTGCAACATTAACTGAATTAGATAATTTTAGCTTAGCTTATACTGTCCGTTATACATTAAACGTGCATTCGTAAACGTATTTTGCGCACGCACACACACATATTGGCAGCCGTAAAGGTCTTACGCGCAAGATGCATGCGCAGAAAGTTTGTAGCTTTAAGGTCCGGATTATGGGTGTCCGAATTAACGACTTTTGACTGTATTACATATAAAGTCTCTTTGCTTTTAGGGCAAAAAGCAAAAATGCACTTCTTGCAAACCAATGCAATAATCTCTTCACTTCCTTGTCATTATCAGTACAGTTGGAGCATTTTTTGTTTACACAGCTCATCATTTGCACTGAATATGTATGATATTAGCATATATATCCCAATAAAAATCTTCAGTTTTAGGTACAGGAAAAATTCTATGCAGTTGGATGCGGCCTCACTGATCTATTCACTTTCTATGCAGCCTTAAGGATGTATGCAGTCTTACAGATCCATAAATAACAAATTATAAATAATATTACAGTTTTTATAAATACTTTTCAAAAACATAATTCCTCACACACGAAAATGACCAGTAATTTTATTTCAAAATAGAATATTCTCAATATTTTCAACAACAAGACAGACATAATATTCCCTTAAATAAATAAGAGTCTTTATGTGAAACATGAAGCTTGAATTTCTAGGGTTCAAACATACCAAAAAACATTAAATGCTAAATATACATTGATTTTTGAATTATATGAAAGAACTACTTTTGAATAACAACACAAATTTAAACGAATAATGAGGAAAGTATTTTTTTTTGGGGGGGCGTAATTTTATTACACATACATATATACTCTACACTAGCTTTTATTTTATATAATTTTAAGTTAATGAAAATAAACATAAATAATTAATTAAAATAAAATTAATAAAAAATTTCAAAGCTCTGAGACTTTATATTATGCCTAAACAGGCATTCCCCCCCCCCATTTGCACACACATACATGTTTTGAGAACATTTGGACTAATGCCACATTATGCTAAAAATATTAAAAAACATGTTCTAATAATCTTTAAGAGATCTTAAACATGCTCTAATAATCTTTTATCGGAAACTCTTAAAGCTATTAAACATGCCTAATATCTTTAAGAGTTTCCAATAATCAGTCTCATGCGCAAGATAAGAATGCTTTATTTCCTACAGTGTTGCTATTGCTCATTTTGAAATTGTTGAGTTTTTTAATCAAAATTCATTAAAATTTTACAAAATATGAACTAAACAATAAAACAAACTCCAAATTTGGGTTTTCAGGTGCCCATGTTTGGGTGGAGGACTATGTTATTCATAATTTGATGACTCTAAGTACCATTGTTTTTTCACATTGCGAGAAACATACACACACATTCAAGTATTCTTCATTACTTAGTTTCTTTAAATATAATACAGGACGATACTATTTGGTGGCAAAAATTTGAAAAGTAATTTGGATATTTGAAGTAATTCAATGCAAAATGCCGTTTCGAGACTAATAACCCATCTAGGCTAATGCCCATTTGGGATAAAAAATTCAGGCTTAAAATTAAAAATGGCAGATTAATCTGTCTGACTATTAAAACTATTAAAATTAATTATTGACTTATTTAAAAGCTACTTCAACGTAGTATCTTCCGAGTTTATGCTTTGTTGGCATCAAATTTTTAGTCTTTCATACATCAAATACATCAAGTGACAAAGAGTGAAAAGACTGGGAAAAACTAGAGTGTGAAATTAAAAAGTAGTGCTAAACTTTTAGCATGGTTGGCTGGTTATATGAATATGGTAAAGGACACAGTGGTTATCTGGCTAACGGGAGAAATGCCTTTGTGAAGAACGTTCTACGAGAAACTAGCTTAGACTCATGTTACATATGGCAGAAACCATGAAAATAACCATACCACCAGACAATTCACCTGAACTCAAACTTATGACAGAACCCAGTATTCAGCAGTCCAACTGGCCACTGATGGGCTAAACTTCATATATTAATAACAGCAAAACTGTTTGAATGATTTAAAAAAAATCTGAAAGATTTCAGATTTTAAATTATGTCCAAAGGGGTGTTTTTTTAACATTATGTGTGTTACCTTTAGTTATTAAATATCATGTTCTTTGCACTTAAACCATAAAATTCAGTTCGACAGCAATGTCACAAAATAATTTTAAAATGAGCATATCTTTAGGATTTCCTATATACAGTTCCATGCGCTGAAGATAAAAAGGTTTTCTACCCCCTGTAGAGTGTTGCCATTCCTCGCTTTTAAATCATTCAGTTTGTTAAAAATTCGTTAAAGTTTCACAAAATATGAAATCGATAATAAAACAAATTCCAAATTTCAAATTTGGGCTTGCAGATAGCTCCAGGTACCATTGTTTTATCAGAATGCGAGAAACATACATACATTTATGCAGATTCTTCCATTATTTAATTTCTTCAAATATAGTACAGGGCGACAGTATTTAGTGGCAATGATTTGAAAAGTGATACATTGTTTATAGGGTTCCTACGCAAGATCACAAAACGAAAACAACAGTCCTTCAGGAATAAAGCCCCTTTGGACTAAAAAAAAACTTTACGCGTAGGTATAGTTTGAAGCACAGAAATGAAAAATCAAAAAGAAAATTGGCATGCCATTGTAAAAAAAATAAAAAAACCTTTATTTCTTAATTAAAAAAAATAATTCATCTCTCTTTCTTTTGGATGGAATAGGTGCAGTATGCCCATTCAGCATTGCATAGTAGGCAACTAATTAAATCTTTTTAGTGTTTACATAAGACAGTTTCTCAGACTGATTAGACATACCTAAATGGAAGAAAACATCCAAATTAAAAGAATGAAAGTTCATTTTCTCTCTTTCTACAAATGTATGATTTAAGAATTTTTAATTTGAAACATTCTGCAAATTTTTCTGTAAAAATAACTATCAAAAGAGTTTTAGAATGCGATTTTTAAAACAATCTAGATCTTTTTTTCATTTATTTATTTATTTCACATTTATTTATTAATTGAAATTTGTTATTCAGAGCAAATTATATTACTTCCAAAACGAACAAAAGAGCCACCAAAGTAAATTCACATTTCCAGGCCTATTTTATACTTCAGTTAATGTTCCAAAATTTCACAAAATGTGACATTTATCTTAAGCACATATGAAACACATATTAAGTATGCATGTAAATTTATACACTGCACTACTCTTCTGAATTAAGGATTTTTTTTAAATATGCTGCATTAATGAGAATGCACTTACTTTATTCCTTTTCTTGGGGAATGTGAATTCATACAGTAGTCATCACATTTTCAAAACATCTTGTTAAGCACATAAAACAAACACTCAAACAGATATGAATTGACAAATGTACTACAACACATATTGCACCTCAAAAACATTTTACCTTAATGTGTAAAACAGCATTCTGCATAGGATGAGCATCAGATATGGTCCTTATCAGCTTTCCTTTATGCAAATCCCACATAGTGATCTAGAGATTGAAGAGAAACATGAGAATTTTAAAAAACATTCCCCCACCTTTTTTTGATGACGACTTATTAAAAAAATGCATTCATACCTCTCCTCTGCTATAACCTGCAAGCAAACGACTACAGTCTGTATTGAAAGCTAGTGCTGAAACAGAGCCATATTTTTCACCAAAGTCTGTAGATCCTAAGCACCATTTTAAAACTTGTTGTGGATCTGAAAAATGAAATACTTAATTTACATAATGACACAAAAAGAAACAGTCATTATTACATTTAAATTTTCATATATTTCAAAATTTATAGATTTACGTATATTTAGAGAAATTCTTTAATAAGAAATTCCGTTTAGAAGACACTCTCCACTAATGCAAAATTTTTTAATCCCAGCCACTCTCCACTAATGGCAGATTTTTTTTTTTTTTTTTTTTTTTCTTTTTGAAAAAGAACATAAATGAATTTCATGTCCTGAATACAATGAAGAGAGAAGATGCTAAGCAAATTTTTTATACGAGTTCATTTATTTAATTGATTATGGAAAAGTATACAAAGGCTAACTACCTAAAGGGAGGGGTACTTTTTGTAAAGAACTTTCTAAAAAGATATTGGTACATTAAGATTGCACATGGGGAAAACCTCAAAAATTCCCATGGAGTCCTTGCATGAACATTGTTGAGTTCTCTTTTATTGAGTAATTTAGACAGGTTGAATGGCCAGCATTACTTGATCTTATCCCCTAAGCTGTTGGTGAGCCTTTTTCTCAGTGATGGATGAGCTTTTCTACACAAATTAATAGAGAAGACAAACAAATAAAAGAAGCTTGTCCTTCAGTTATGCTTTTGTAAGGAAAATAAACCATTGAATTAAGAAAATAAATATAGAAATAGCAAAAAAACAAGTATATGAAATCTGGAAAATAAGAATAGAAGTCAAGAATATATTATCAAAACTTCAACTATTTGGTTGATATAAGCAAAATAAGAGTAATACTCAAGAATATATTCTCAAAAACTTAAAATATTTGGTTGATATTTATATAAAAATTGGATTTGGACAGGATTATACAGTCAAAAGTCGTTAATCTGGACTCGTCGGGACTTCGGCGATTCTGGATTATAGATCATCAGTTTGAATCTGGTAAGATGGCATGCAGAAATTATAAAATTAAAAATATGAAACCGTTATTTATGAAATAAAGAGCAATTATGATCTAAAGGGTATCAAAATTTACAAAAAGAAAAAGCTAAATATTTATTTGTTTACTTTCTTAAACATTTCTTTCAATGTAAGTTGTTTAAGTTGCTTCGTTTCATGTGATAATGCTTTCTCTTTAATTCTATTAAACAGACATAATTTCTTGTTTAGTTACAAAGTTCCGCTGTTACAAAGTTAGTTACAAAGTCCTATAATTGCTGTGTCGAGAATACCGACTAATTTGTCAATCGAAATTTTTTCATTTTCAATATCTCTATGTCACTTTCTTTACTATCGGAAGCGAATTATAATGACAAGGAACTTGATTTAAATCATATCAAAGACCGAGTACATCGAGATGAAATACTACATTTAGTAAAGAATTATAAACTAAATAAAATAAAAACATCTGCCCTGAAGATAAGGATAGTGCTGACAGATCAACTTCCAATTCATTGTGTGCCGCGTCGTTTCCCTCCCCCCGCAGAGCAGCGTGAAATTGATAAACATATTTCGGAATGATTAGATAATCAAAGGATATGCCTTTATCCATTTTTTGCAGCAATTCCACTTTCTGGTTAATGGACTTCAAAAATACTTTCGCTTTGTAGATCCTTTACATAGTAGTAAATATATATCGGAAATTCTATTTGACAGAATCGAAAGTTCAAGCTTACATTTATAAAATTGCTCTAACAGTCTGCAAAAAATAATAAGCCGGATTCAATTCGAAGATTAAGGAACAACGCAATCTGCAACATTAACTGAATTAGATAATTTTAGCTTAGCTTATACCGTCCTTTATACATTAAATGTGCATGTGTAAACGTATTATGCGCATGCGCACATGTATATTCGCAGCTGTAAAAGTCTTATGCGCACGTGTAAACGCCTATGTGCATGTGTGAACACGACGCATGCGCAGAAAGTTTTTAGCTTTTAGGTCCGGATTATGGGTGTCCGAATTAACGACTTTTGACTGTATATAAATAGATAACATTTCTACATATATAGCAGCAGGGCAGTTATTTTTCAGGTACACAATATAATTTGTAACAGCAAAATATGATAAATATTCAAAGTTCTAGTCCAATTATGCTTAAAAATTGTACTCAACAATAAAGCTAGCATTATATAAGCAGATCTCAAATAGAAAATTATAATGAACCATTCAGTTATACATAAAAATAACTTGATCAGTATTCTTAGATGAAAATGCTCAATAGAATACAGAAATGATTTGTTAGAAGCAAAACACCAATATTTTAAAAATTACAGATGATACAGTACTGATTTAATAAGTGTTAAGCCAATAAAATAAACTAAAAAAATCTATAATAAAGATATTAGTAAAGGAATCCACAATAAAAACCTGGATTGAAATATTTTAAAAAAGGCTAAATTGTATAATATTCTTCCAGTTATATTTATTTTTAAGCTGAATATAGCAAAGAATTTTATATAAAAAAGCTAAAAGTAAAACTGTATAAAATTTAATTAATTGTATAAAATCTTTAATCTTTTTCAAGTACCAATCAGATAATACTTTAGGAAATGGTGCACAAAGATGATCGGAACAATATGCACACAGTTCAGTTTATTTTGTCTGAGACTTCATATTTAAACTCTGTTCAAAGTTCAGAATTCCATTTTATTAAAAGAAATGCTTGCTTATATCTGATGATTAAATCTGAAAATGAAGGTCAACAATGGAGGAATGGTATTGAATTCCAGGCTGTGAAGCTATAGAAGACCTGTGTAGCCATTCTGAAAGTGCAACATAACAATCATCATTCATCGCTGTGAATATTGATTGACTTTGGTTGGTTCTTCTCAATATGTATCCAGTGTATTGAAATTATTTCCACAAATTGCAAATGACACTGGGCATTACACTGAGCTCTGTAGTCAAAAATTGCTTGTTATCGGCCTGCCTCCAATCAGTCGACAATTCTCCATCTCATTTCATCATCCATACATTCGTGGCTACTCATTTTACTTGACACCTAATAAAATTTACCCAACTCTTGCGAGAAATGCGGCAAATGTCGTGAAGGAGTACCAACACACAAATCGTTGAAAACTCCACTCTGCAGGCAATCGCGTGCACACTTACATATTCGACTCTGAATATTTGCATAACTCTTTGACGGCATAGTTAATACCTTCCGTTCAATACATTTGATAAAAAGAGACATAAGTTGCAAGTTCTCTTAAATTTTCATATTAGCAATGAGTTTTTCATACTTTAATGGCTCTGATTCTTAAAAATTGAAAACAAAATTGCTAACAACAGTTTCTACTGTTTATCAACAGTTTAAATAATTAAAAATAATTTAAATTTTTAAATAATAAATTAATTTTAACAGTTAGTGTATTTTTCCCCATGAAAGGCTTTATTGATAATGATGAAATACACCAATTATGCTTACCAAAAATTAAAGTGATGCCATGAAAAGTTCCAACAGCTATAAATGATGACACAGCCTAGAAGAATAAAAACACAAGAGAGAAGATTAATAAAGAGTTATACATTAATTTTTACATAAAAAAATTATTAAAATACTTTGTTAGAAAATAATAAAAATTATAAATACATTGGATATTCTGCAATGCTTAAAATAATAATAATAAATAAATCATTTTAAAAAAGGCCTTTTACAATAAAACTTATATGCTAATATTTTGCTTTAAATCTGATGACATATTTAAATACTTTTTTGTTACATATTTTGAATGATTCAGAAACAGAAATTACTGAAGCACAAAAATTTAACTGGCAATAGTTTTTACGTTACAGCATAAACTATTTTTGGCAGCAGATAAAGTTTTTCTGAACTCAAAACAGCTCATGTGAATAAACTTTAGGTAGATGACTCCCTTTTTTGCATTTTCTTCAGAAATATCTTCTCATTTTCAATAAAGATATAATGTAGGAATCTTGGAATAAAAATATCCAACAGTAATAAACAATGTGATTCATAACAAAGGGAAAAAAATCAAGAATCATTGTTTCTCACTGCAAAAAGAATATATTTTGCAAAGAATATTTCAAAAATTAAAACAATGATCCTAAAAAGAAAGTTACATCTATGGAAAATATCAGCAGTTTTGAAACTGCTAGTCCCGAGTGTGAATAAAATAATAAACAATGATTTAAATATAAAAAAGCCAAAATACACAATGTCAATCTTCTTCTAGAATATGTGGTACAACATAAGACCAGATGTAGAATTCTTTAAGACAATAATTTTTCACAAGAAAAATGTAAATTTTTACGAGTACAGATGAATTATAATTATATTTAAATAACCATAATAGAAAATGGTTCATTTACTATTGAAAATCAAAAACTTAAAAATTTTATTGAAGAATATAAAGAAGGTTTGAGTGAAAGATTTATAATAATTGTTGACATATCATGCAATGAGAAACTAAAACTATGAAGAGCCAAAACGAATGTAAAAATAAATTTCACATATTATGAAAACAACATTTCAATTTCTCAACATCTACAGCTAAATTTTTTTAAAAAATAGAACAGGAAATTGGTATAAAATATTCCAGAAAATCCTTTTAGTATGGCACCAACTGACTAGTGCCACACCAAAAGAGTTGTGTTTTCAGACTATTAAAAGGGCATTTTAAACACATTATTTAAAGCTAGTTGATAAACTATACAAAGGAAAAGAGGGAAAAATCCCATGGTAAAATTAAGAAATGACCTTTTTTGACAAGGATTAATAGTTAAGAGAAAGAATGCAGCCTGATAATTAAGAGAAAAGGCTACTATACTGAGCAGTTATAGAAAATTACATTATAATTAATTGTTTAACTGCATTAAAACTCTTAAAAAATGTGAAAACACCTGCATTTTCCAGGTTCCAAACTAGTAAATTTCAGTTTCATGCCTGAAGTTTTATCATAGTGCATATTTACCTGTTATTAACATAAAAACATTCATTTATAAAATTAGATTTAAAAATTAGCATACAGTACTTCATCGAGAAAAGATAATTAACATCTCAGAACATTTCTGAGACACCCAATTCCTTGGTTTTATGGAAAAAATGTGATGATTATTTTTACAAAACTCTTCAGCACTTTGCAGAAAAATTTAAAATATTTAACAGACTATTACCCCATATTTACTATTATTAAAATTAGATGCACAAAGTGATGAGTTAAGCATCTATTAAGAAAGATTTACTCATTTTACACTCATTAAGTAATATTTGTATTTTTTCCTCAATTTTTATATACTGAAAACGATGGTGGTGCATGAAAACATTTATTCAACTTTTATAATTAGAGAAAATGAATATCAAATTAAAAACATTAAAACAATCATATATATTATAAAATGTTATTAATTCATATAATTATGAATTCACAAAAAAATACGAAGTAATAACTATACATATCTTATTAAAAAAAGAGAAAGAAAAAAAAAGAAATTAGAGATAACTTTTAAATAAAATGATCAGCTTAATGAATTTAAATTAACAGCTATAAAAACAGTTCAACTACAGCTAATTTTTTTTTTTTTTTTTACTATTGACTTGCTTAGCTAATGAATTACATAAATAATTCTGACTGAAAATGGAATACATAGTCGCATTCTTTTATAACAGTATTTGAAACTTTCATCTGAAAATTCTGAATTTAAATTATTTCATTAACAACATATGAGGTATATGGTTAAAGAAATTAAAAGTTAGTTTAAGTCTTAATCAATAACTTATTGATTAATAGTCAGATTAATGGTACTTCCATGTTAACTTCCATATTAACTGCTACCAGGAACTAAAGTCAATACAGTCATAAGTCTTTAATCCAGACGTCCATATTCCAGAATGCTCTATAATCCGAACCTCAAAATTACAAACTTTATGCGCATGCGTAAACACATAATGCGTCTAAGCATGCACAAAATACGTCTACGCATGCACGTTTAATGTATAACGGACGGTATAAGCTAAGCTAAAATTATCTAATTATCTATTTCAGTTAATGTTGCAGATTGCATTGTTCATTAATCTTCTAATTGGATCCGGCTTATTATTTTTTGCAGACTGTTAGAGCATTTTATAAAACTAAGCTTGAACTATCGAATATGTCATAAAGAATTTCCGATTATGGAACTGCCAAAGGATCTACAAAGTGAAAGCATGTTTTGATGTCCATCAAACAAAAAGTGAAATTGCTGCAAAAAATGGATAAAGGCATATCCTTTGTTTCTCTAACCATTCCGAAATCTGTTTATCAATTTCACGCTTCTCCGAGGGAGGGGACGTCGCGTCGCACAATGAACTGGAAGTTGATCTGTCAGCACTATCTTTATCTTCAAGGCAGATTTTTTATTTTATTCGGCTTATAATTCCTTACTAAATGGGGTATTTCATCTCAATGTACTCCATCTTTGATATGATTTAAATCAAATTCCTCGTCATTATGAATATCATGAATACACATCAAATAGTTTTCTGGTTGCAATTTTCTAATTTCTACTATGCGTAATGTATGCTTTACGCATGCGCGCATTGAAAGAAATGTTTAATAAAGTAAACAAATAAATATTAAGCTTTTTTTTTGTAAATTTTGTTACCTTTTAGATCATAATTGCTCTTTATTTCATAAATTACGGTTTCATATTTTTAATTTTATAATTTCTGCATGTTATCTTACCAGATTTAAACTGATGATGAACTGATGATTTAAACTGATGAATGATCCAGAAAAATAAATAATCCGGAATCGCCGAAGTCCTGACGAGTCCGGATTAAAGACTTTTGACTGTACCAAGTTTTGGAAAAACTTAGCAATAAACATTTGTCTCCTTGTTATTACTATGACTTTAAATCACCCTAATCTTCCTTAAACCATGAGCACACGCCTTTTGTATTTTCTTCAATAAGTTGTTATAGGTCATTAATATTCGCCAAATAAAGAAATAGCAGCTGCATTTTTCAGAATAATGGGAATATTTGCAAACAGTTAAAAATATTCTGATGTTCACACTATAAAATTACACATCACTAAAGACAATGCAGAATACAAAAGAGTATAAACAGACAGTATGAGGATAGGAAGTCAGTCATATTTACTTACTGCTAATAAAGGAGCTATATTCAGATAAATTTTACACAGAAAAGTATGTCTGGATAAAGAAACAGTTATAGCCTGGAAGAGTTATATTTGTGAAACCTGCATTATTCAAATGAGAAAGAACTGAAATTCTCAACATCAAGATTACTTGGGTACCAAGTTTACAGCAGTGGTTAATAAAAAATATATCATCCTTTGTACAAATATAACAACAATAAACTAAATCTATAGTAACACTTTGGGACATTTTAATCTTACAGACTCACTTATTTTCCAAAAAAATTTTCTGTGCAAAACATGTTTTTATCACAGTTTGTCAAATGTAATGAAATGAAAAGACATGATGGTGTGATATTCTATTTAACATACATTTCATGATAATACAAATAAAAATATAGAATGCAGAATTAGTTACATTTCACTTTCATTGCAAGCATAAGTAGCAGTTGTGATGGAGTTGGCACACTCATTAAATTACACTGATTATAGATTTGATTCTAGATTTATCACATTGCCAACATGTGATGCAATATTAATTAATAGAATAGGAAGAAAAAATGTATGATTATACAATATTCTCACCATAGAAGTTGGCTTCCCAGCATTGACCCGCTCTGCTGCAGACTGAAGCTGGGCAGATACTCCTCGAAGTGTTACATGCCTAAGAATTGATCCATGTTTTTTAAAAAGTGGACTTTTCTTCTCCTTATGGGTAGAAAGCCTGAAAATATTAAGTTATTCAAAATACAAGAAGATGCCAGATCTCTATAAACTTTCATAAACGATAACTACAGTTCAATTATCTTTACTCTAAATATGGAATTAAATGATGACCTAATCTAACTACATCACTTGCAATTTGGAGCTACATGTAGATAGAAAAATCAACATTTTAAATACTTCATTCACGAAAAGGTACTTTTCCATTATGCACCTGCAATGCAAATACCCTTTTTATACCCTGTAAAAGAGAAGCTGAACACATACCAAGAGCCAAAGATAGCACCATCTGGGGATTACGTGTGCATGTGTGTGAATGTATATAAGGCTAATTAAACACATATACGTACATTATTATAATAGTACTGCCCAAATGTGTAGCAGGTGCCCTAATGGAAAAGCATCTAACTAAAGAAATAGTCTCCTTCTCACAGTTCTCATTATTTCTAATAATAGGATAACTCTAAAAAAGTTCATCTAATTTTTTTTAACCTTTTAATAACAATATCAATTTTAATTCATGTATGATTAAAGTGGTTTAGTAACTAAATAACACTTCAAGGACATTAAAACTTTATAATTTAAATTTAACTACCACTTGCATATATTTTTAAGAATTAGACCACAAAACATTACATAAAACAAATAATTTTAATAATTAAGTCTAATAATCAGCATGCAGACCCTGTTATTGAAAGCTTATAAATTATTAATAGAATTCAATGCCCATTATTTAAATTTTGCAATGTTTTGTTGTTAAATAAAATCTAGTACAAAATTGCATTCATGCCACTATGCAGATTCAATTCAATAATCTGCCACTGTTAAAGTCCCAAGCATATTGAATTTGAAACTTATAATATATAGTACAAAACTTTATCTGGTAAAATGAAATTATAAAAGTTATTTAATGCTGCCAAATATATTTAATAAACTTAAAGTTGATACTTTGCAAAGAATTCATAAATTAGAAAAAAATTATCTTTGTGTCTTTCACATACATTAAAAAAATATTTCACGGTAATACACGCCTTCCTCATGTACCAATTTATTTTGCAACATTTTAAAGCACAAATGAATAGGCATTTTGAAATCATCTGCAACATTAATATTATATAATTAGCTTATTTCATAAATTTATATCTCTGTATGCATTTCTGGAAATCAATAAGACTTTTTTCTTCACAGAAGAGTCCAGGTTCATGTGGAAGAGTTATTCAGGTCATCACCTGATCTGGAGACAATTCAATAAGGCAATAATTCTATAAATGAATTGCTTCCATACATACCATATACTACAGTACCAAGTCCACAATCTGGTTGTCTGATATACATATTGACCTACTTTCAGAGCCTCTGGACTAATGGACTAACAATATGTTTTACCCCTCATTAAAGTCTAGGAATGGAGAACATAATATTCAAGAAAAAGCAGGTGTGCCATAAAAGCAATTTTTCTCCTGATTAAGACTTCTGAATGTCACTTTCAAACACCTGATTAGGTACTGATATTATTTTAGAAATATTCCTGCTGATTAGAGAACTGCAGCATGGTCAGTAACAATGCGCAGATTAACATTGTATCAATGTTCATCATGATAAACAATTTCAGCCATTAAGTGGTTGTACGATGGGGGATGATTAGCACACTAAATAAGTGAAACACCATGACATATATGTATGTTTAGAGTAAGATGCTGCTCATACAGTTTTTCTTTTATTGGTCTAGCAGTGCACGTAGAATTAGATTCTAAGTTCAGTTAACACAGTAAATTGTGCTCTTTCACAACTTTCTAATTTGACCTACCTTATTTTTTGCAGGCTGCTATTATTACATATTTCTTATCAAAATTTTGATAAGAAATATAAATAATATAATAAAGTTTGAAATTTTGATTATTTTGAAAAGAGCTTCAAATTTTGCAAAGGGAAAGTGTGTTTCGATGTCATATTACATATTTCTTATCAAAATTAAAGTTTAAAATTTTGATTATGTTGAAAATATCTTCTAATTCTGCAAAGTGAGTGTTAATTAAACAAAAAGTGAAATTGTTTCAAAAAAAGGGTAAAGACATATCTGTCTCAAAATTATGAGTCATTAGAAGGTCAACATTATTTAACATTAAAAAAAGAAAGAAAACTAACTGCTTAATTTTTGTGGACTCTGACAATCCACACCCAATCAATAACAGAAAAGTCATTCATTAAGCTAAAAGTAACAATCATGACAACACAATGATTGAATACATTAAAAAGTGTCACAGCAAAGGTGCGTCATTGATGTGTTCAATGTTTATGGTTCAAGCCAAAATATTTCATTGAAAAATGAATTTAGAAACTGAGAAGCTCACATTTGGAAAATAAATAGCTATGGAATATGGAAGTTTTAAGATTTCAGGTGAAAGAGCTTCAGATGAACAATATGTAGATGAATTCAGTGAACTCGTTAATTATGAAAAGTTATCTCCAGAACAAATTTATAATACTCACATGCCTGTCTGGGAATATGTGCTCAAAAATATTTTGGCAATCTATGTAGAACTCACTTGAGTGAAAACTGTGAGTCTAATGATTTTGGCATGTGCAAATGCTGCAGACATGTAATCTTTATGTAACTGCCAAAAATACATGATCTCAAAAATAAAGATTTTTTCAGTCATCTCTTGCTCAAATAAAGCAGCGTTAATGACACAAACACTGATAAACTATTAGGATGTAAATTAGATTTATATATACTATCGTTCTAACACAGGTATTTTGACGGAAAATCCAATTTTTTCTTTAATAACACACAGATTTTTTTTTTTTTTTTTTTCCCATACTTCTATTCGGTTAGAGTAGAGAGAAGGGTACCCCTTGTATTATCGCAAAGTTGTTGTTGTTTCACTTATCATGAAGTTGTTGTTTTCGTTTATTGCCAAGTAGTGGCTTATTTATGGTAGCCTGAGTAGTTGAATGTTAGGCCCATATCACATGGCGTTTGTTTCACACGAACAACTGTTTGGGACAATTTTTTCTGCCTGGTTTACTATTGAAAGAAAGACGTGCGACTTTTTCCTTCCTTTCGAAAAAAGTTGCAAGTTGTTCGTTTTCAACCAATCAGCTATCAGCGCCGAATGCTGTTAGCTTGTTTGTAATGGAGAACCAGTTTCCCCTGTGTTAGCTCCAAAGCGAGCTGTGGTGATTGGCTGTTGTGACAAAGCAGAAAAATTGTTCCAAACAGTTGTTCTTTCGAAACAAACCGACATGTGCTAGCAGCCTTATGGAAATCCTATTATGATGTAATCGGCTACTTGATTGCATTGAATTTGACAGTAAAATGGCTGAATGTGATAAGATTAATTTGAAGTTTTTGTACGATTTGGAAAGAAAGGGGAAAAGAGCATTACTTGACTGGTGTGTAAATTAAGGTTTACTTAGTAGCCATTATTAAGTGTCTTGTTTGGAGGAAAGAAATGTGTATGTTCCGGAGATAACGGCACTACAGAGCATATTTTTTACTCTTATTCTGTGGCGAGGCCAGTATACAGATTCTAGTTCAGATAATTTTAGGAAGTTTTTGGATGCTGTTAAGGAATTTTGTTTGACTGAAGACGTGTTAATTTGTAAATAAGGTAAGTGGATATTTCCTTTGTGTAGTGCAAAGATGAATTTCCTTTTTTACATTATTTCATTGTTTGATTTAAAATGTAGTTTATTAAAATTATACATTGTTTTGTTGGCCACTCCTTTGACTTTTTAAGTGAATATAGTTTGATATGTACATGGACAAAGGGAGACCGTAAAGCTTAGTTTGTGCAATTCTCTTATGTTTTTTTAAGTAAAACTAGGTCGATGTGTACATGGATAAAGTCAAGGGAGTGCACAATGCCAAGTTCGTGCAATTCTGGTATTTTTTTCAAAGTGAAAATAGGTCGATGTGTACATGGATACCGAATCTGTGCAATTCTTTGTCTTGTTATTTTGGTAGGGGCGATTTTTGTCACAAAAGTCACCGCTATTCTATAACTCAAATTATGCCTAAAATTAAATTTGCAAAAAATTAAAAAATTTATTTTGGAGCACCTTTTTTAGTTTGTGCCAAGAATAATTCACTTGGCAAAATTCTTAACTTACGGTAACCTATTTTCTTTTCCCTTTCATTGTGCATGAAAAAAAGGTGCATCATTCATTCTTTCAAATAATTTTAACAAAATGCATAAACCATATTTGCTGTTATTATAGCTTATAAAAAATATGTCAGATTTCAAAATGCACCAATATATAAATTCGATACTATTCTGTTATCAGGGCCAGGTTCAGAAATGTATGTATTGTATGTGTAGATGTATGTGTTCATGTTATGCATGTATATAGCTAAATTTTGAATTGTGAAAGAAGGAATGAAGTAAGTTTAATATAAATAAAGATATTAATAAATATATACTAAATTCAATTAACACCAAGGAGCTAAAATTCTGAGAGCTAAGTTTTTAATTATCCATGCGATTTTTACAAAACTTGGCAGTTTGGCATAATTTGAGTTGTAGAATTAAAATAGGTAAAAAAAAGTATGTCACTTTAGAAAAAGCCTGACTTTGTGCTAAAATACATATGCTTGAACAATGCCAAGTTGAGCTTTTGAGATATGAAAATCGCACGTTAAATTCTGCCAATCGGCCCAGTAGAACCGGATAGAACTGCCCCCTCCTTCTTTTTTTTTCCTGTGTGTGTGTGTATGCAGAGTGTATATCCATCATTAAGCCACAAAATATCAGTGACGCATGTACTGAAATGCAGATATAAAGAAGCATTTTTTAATCTATGCCTTATTTTCTTAACAGTGGCAAGATCATTCAAGAATTTAAAAACATATTTTAAGATAAAATCTGCCATGTGAGCAATCTGCGATTGCAAGGTCATGGGATGATGTGTCTGCAGATATTTTTTTTTAATGCTTTGCATAATTTATGATCATTTACCATATTTCATGGTTATCATGATGATGATAATAGCTGCAAATATGAATGTTTCTGGACATCACAAACTACATATAAAATTTTCCAGTTAATTTGGAATCTGTGGAAAAGTGATAATATAATGGGTATGACATAACATTAGTTTCCCATTGCAATGATATCAACTAACAAATGAATGGCAAAATCTGTATTATATTTTTAAATCCAGAATATATTGCTGCAAATAGTGAAGAAATTGACAGTGAGATTGTTGAGGGGAAAAAAGATCTCAACCCACGCTTTAGTGGGATTTTGATGTGACACTTACAGGTCTTGAATAATGGAATTTTATGACTAAACTTTATAGAAATTTATGACTGAAAAAAAATTATATATGTAAATTTAAAGAGAAAGTATTAAGGGGGAGTAAATAAATAAGTAACTTAAACAACACATGTTTAATAAAACAAACAAATAAATATTGGGCCCTTTTTTTTTCTGTAAATTTTGATTCCCTTCAGGTTTGCTTTACCACTTTATGAAAAACTATTTTATATTTTTAATTTAATAACTTATAAATTTCATCTTATTAGATTAAACTGATCTAAAATATAGAAAACAGAAGTTATGCCAATTCCAGCTTTCAGACTTTGTACTGTACTACATTTTCATGAAATTTGTGAGTATACACTTCAAGGAATAGCCCGATGGTAGCAAAAACTAGACCTTTATTATTAAATTTTAAAGTAATATGCATAATAATACAGTAGTATAATAAAATAGCACACAATATTGTTGGAGATACTGTTAGAAATTTCTGTTTCAGAATATAAGTTGTAATACAGAAGTATGAAATCAAAAGCAATAGAAAACATACCAAAAATTAGTAACAGGCTCTATAACTGAAGTACAAAAGTAAGAGGCATAATACTGAAAATTAGTAACAGGCTCTATAACTGAAGTATAAGAGGCATAATACTGAAGAAACATGTTTTTCCTCTTAAAGAAGATTGAACTGAGAAAGAAATGAGTTTAAATGCTATATATATAAAAAACAAATTTTTTTAAAGCGTTTTATCTATGAAAACTTTTGAAAACTCGTAACTTTTAAAACTTGAATACCTCTTTTACACATGCTATTAACAAGCTATGGATATTTACAGAAATGAAAATTCTCATATTATATTAACCCCCTGATTGGCATGGGATTTCACTAAGAAAGCTCAGATTTCCCAAAACTGCACTGAACCTGGATTTATGTACTTTTAATATATGCTTTAATTTCTTGGGTATATATCAACATGCACATACATATACTTTTAAAGATGCCACAAAAAATATTCTAGGCTGCACATATACATCCTTGCTTTTCAGAAGGTTAAAACATAAATAAAGATTAAAACACAACCAAAATTAAACATAAAGATTAAAAAATAACCAAAAATATTTTAGGCTGCATATAGTATACACCCCGGCTGGTCAGATGGTTAAAACATAACCAAAAATTTATATTTAAACAATTTCTTAGTAATTCGGATTTCAACACCAAATATTTGAATGTCAAACATGAATTTTGCAAAAATAAAAGTACTCAATTCATAAATTTTTTATAAGGAAATTATTTGTTAAACTAGTAATATTTAGAGAAAAAAATATAAACATTTACTTTCTTTCTCTCCGAGTGTGAGATTCAATACTATCAATTGAAGTTGTCTCGCATGTTTCTTGAAAATACCCGACATGACTAGAGAATTCTTCATCACTTAGAGAAGCATCATCAGTCTGAAATATTAAACAAATACATGAAAGCTAATCACATTATAGAGGAAAAAAAAATAATTCTGAAAACACATACTAGCAATTACAGTCTATGGTGAAAAAATTTTTCCATGAATTTATAGAACATACTTCTAATTCATATTTGAATTCGATTAAAAAATTATAACATATAATATTAGATATACTAAAATATTTCTTTAATTAACCTTCCAGTAGGCGCGCTCTTATTTATTTCACGAGAGAGCACGTGTCGTAATTTTTGCGACAGAATGCTTTTGTCTATTATTACAGATTTAAACTGTTAAGTAAGCGAATGTCGTTTGTAGGTACATCTGCTGTACATATAGCATTTCATGGATGCTGATGGATAGTTTCCTTTCGTTTGTACACAAACCACAAGTTCCTCGTTTCAGTACCTGCTGCTCAAATGTTTCTTCAGAAGGCAATGCATAATTCATATTTAGAAATATTGAAATATCACATGGCAATGATGAGATTTTGACTCGAGCTGTAAGGTGTTCTTTCATACTTGGAGCTAAGTTTTTCAAGACATTTTTTCAGCTTTGTTGAGCATCAGGTTTATTTAGCAAGTATAAAATTTGTGCATTTATTCTGGCAATGATTATGAAGCTGTAAAAGACTGCACATGGCCATCTCCTTGTTATCCGTAATACTGAGTAAGTAGTGAACATCTTGTCAACAGTATCAACCTCTCCTTTTGTAGAGTTGTACAGGTTTATAATTTCAGATTTATTAATATTTGGTGTGTCATGCATTGTTGAAAGTAGTATAACAGCTCTGTGAGGAACATACAAAACACGAGTTTTATCTTTTTGAAAGCCAAATATACTCGACCTAACGATCCTTTTTTTACATCGCAAAAACTCTGGGGGAGTTTCTTTTTGTTCTTTTTCAGGGTTCCTACCAAAATCAGTTCAGTCAGTAACCAGTCTTTTTACAACATCTAGTGGAGAATTTGAAACTACATGTGGGCCATTTGGTTGTGATCCACAATAAATTTCAAGATTATATGTATAAAATGCCTTTGAATCACACAGAGTGTACATTTTATTCCATATTTTGAAGGTTTACTGGGGTTACATTGAATAAACTGGCAACGACCACAAAAGGAAGGCAGCATTTCATTTATTGTAGCAAATTCACTCTATAGCAGTCATAGCAGTTCCTTAGAAAACTGTCAAATAATTGTTCGTATAGCTGCTAGTTTATTTTACACCTGTTTTTCAATTTGTTATGTCATCAAATCGAAGACATCTTGTTAGAAATAAAAGTCTTTTATAACTCATGACTGCACTTGCAATTTGCACTGCTGTGCCATTGTTTGTAAATAACTCCTTGACATTGATATGATGCACTATTTTTACTCTTATCAAATACAATAATCCAAAATATGCCATCATTTCACATCCTGTAGTATTCTGGCAGTCTCTTTCTCTCTAGTAATCATGTTTCCCTCTCAGATGACTTATATATTAGTTTGTATATTTCAAAATTTCATCAATCATGTTTACATCAATTATCTTTGTAAATGATCCAATTTCATCATTTTTTGCAAAACTTTTCATACCAGGAAGAACTTTCACAATGTTCAACTTTTCAGTTTTGGAGGACTTGGCATATTCCCTTTATAGCACCTAGTAATTTTTTCTTTACCAATATGAACATCTTCATCTTCAATTGATTCTTCATTATCTTCAGACATAGATTGCTCAGATTCACTGCTGATAGAATTTACTTCAATATTTTCCTCACTAAGATCACTACCACTGTCTAAAAACATTCCAGCGTCAGTCCTTTCCTTTTCTTCATCAGACAATTCTTGAGGAATATGTGGGGTACCTTCCCATTTTACCAGTTTTGAGGACATACTGACAAAAATATACGAATATATAGTTTTAAACTTTGTACAATGAATTAATAAATCAGTATAATATACATAAAAAACATTATAAAAACAAAACCTTAAAATATGTTAAAAGAATAATTATTAAATCTACTACCAAGAGCGGGCCTGAGTCATAAATTTTACGACGAAGTACAATACTGCATAAGACTTATATTAACTCGAAAACTGAAACTTGACCTTGGAAACAGGATAAACCTATTTCATCTTCAAGGGATGGAAAGCATAAATAAATAAGAATGATTCTACAACAGCTATTCTCAACCGATGGTATGCAAAGAAACAAAGTATTTGTAACAATTAAATTAAAAAATTAAATACCCCAACATCCTGTTCAAGTTTTCTTTTTTTTTTCTTTTTCTTTTTTTTCCTAACACTTGTAAATTTACGTGATCTGAGCTTTGTTTAAGGTCAACTGTCTCTCATAGACTTTAGAAAATAATTCTTTTTTATTTTTACAAAAATTTTTTAGCCATAGACATAACATAAGCATAAAATTTGATTTGTCACTAATCAAAAACTGATGTTTTTAACCCCTTGCCTGTTAAATATTGAGAAAAACATGCCAAAAATAGAAAAAAAAATTCTCTTTAATTTTGTTCATTATTATCATAAAAATGTTAGAAATGGATTATTAAAAAAAACTCAACGAAATAACCACTATATATTCAATATTTTCACATATATATGAAATGTTAATGGATTACAGTAATTTTTGCTCAAATTATAGCAAAATAAATCAAATGACATAATTTCCAAGATAAATATAATAAACTAATACAACAATATTATTTATGTCAACTGTCATGAATTCCATTTCCCTCAGACTTTTACATGAATGGGCCAAATTTTATGCAGTTTTGCATTAGGGTGTGTTTCAAGATATTCTTCATTGTTCACAAAATGCAAATATTTTTTTATCTTTGAAATCTATCGTAGGACATAACTTGGTGAAAAAATTGAGTTTCAAGACATGTCTTTTTTGACCAAAGTGTTCAGACACCTGACCAAAGTGTTCAGACACCCAATAATACCCTGTAAAACATGGAGCAACAGAAACATTTTCATTTCATGGTCCTTTGTAGGCCACCCACCTTTTTGATTGGCTTTTTGGCTTCAGATGTTGCCTTTCAATGCATTGCTGTGCATATCTATTAGTATCTTCCGTAATAGTGTGAATCAATGTCATTAAAAACTAGTTCAAAAATATTGTTTTTCTTGAGTAGAAGTAGAAGTGTCAATTGTTGCACCCACTTGTGGTTGTTTGAATGGGAATCTTGGCAGGGCTGGAGGAAGGTTATTCCAGCAGCATCCAGGTTCGGCATGAAAGAGTTCCTCTTTCGGCGTCACTTTCGGAATAGTCATATTCTTCTGTTGAAACACTGGTATCTGAGCATAAAGAGCCTAACAGGTATTCTTCATCATCTTCTGATTCCAACATTGCAAAAATAATATGGTTTGAATGAAATTTGGGAAGAACTGCAAAATTACAAAAATCTGACAAATGGCGTGAAACTACCGAACCTTTCCCGGGAAAGAATTGCTATCTATTGGGAAAATGGTAAATTACATATTATGCATTGGACGAACTGAGTTTGGGGTTCACAGAATTAAAACATCAATTTTTCCCTTGCTTAAACCAAGATCAGGCATTTCAAAATTAGCGCATTTGCATTGCCTGAACTGAGTATGGGTGTCATGGGCATGGGGTTAAATACAGTACTGGAAATTGATGTTCTATAAAATAGAAAATAAAAATAAGTTCATATAAAAAGATGATATATCACATTAATTCTTTTAGAGCTGATCGATTTATTAGCATGTCTACGCTTTATGCCGGCACCATTTCCGGGCTCATATTGCTCTACTTTCAATTAGAATAATTTTTAATGTCAATTTGCTATCTCTAACAGCAAGTACTTTCTCTTCTTTTTGCTTTGTATTCCTTACTTTTCCACGCGATTTGAGAATGTTGTCATTTGTTTTTGAAGAACTCGTAACATATTGTGCATTTAAATATTTGTGAAAAAATAATAGAACAAACTTCGATTTTCAAAATGGAAAAATGGCTAGGATTGACAAAGCGGAAAAGTGATGATTCACATGTGAAGGATCCAGGACAATCCACTTGTACTAAGAATATTGGGTTAGAGTAGATTTAAAGGGGCACCTTGGATTATCGCTAAGTTGTTGCTTCATTTACCGCCAAGATGTTGTTTCATTTATGGTAACCTTGAGTAGTTGAATGCTATGGAAAACCTCTCATGATGTAAGGTAATTGCGGTGATGCTCTTATGATGTAAGGTAATTAATAATTGCGGTGAATTTGAATAATGGGAAAAGATTTGGAAAGGCTTGTTAGCATGTTGGATTTTGGATAAGAAGTACATTGTTAAAGAAGTTATTTTGTGGTTTACATTGTAAAATGGCTGAATGTGGTAAGATTAATTTGAAGTTTCTGTACGATTTGGAGTGAAAGCATTAATTGACTGGTGTGTACATGAAGGTTTATTCAGTAGAAATTATACGTGTCCTGTTTGTAGGAAAGAAATGCGTATGTTTGAATGTTGGAGGATACTGGCACTACAGAGGATATTTTTTACTCTTATTTTCGTGAATTTATGTCAGACACCAGTACACAGATTCTAGTTCAGATAATTTTAGAAAGTTTTTGGATGCTGCAGGATGGATGCTGATGTTGGGAATTACTTTTGACAATAATATGCCATCAAGTTGGAATCACTAAATGAGTCCATAGTCATAGTAAAATTGGAGAGTCCAAAGTTCTAGAAAAATATCATTGTGTCATTGTGGATTTTCCATGAAATTATTACTAAGAATAATGCACAATGATCAGACGTTGCTAAACTGTTATGCTATTATGCATACCTATCGCATAATGTGATTACTGCATATAAATTATATACATTATCAACGACCTTTCCATGGGGATGCATGTTACATTTATTAACAAATTAATATGGATAGCCTCAGTATTATTTTAGGTTATAACAGATAGTAGAAGACTTACACTGAATTTCTAAATACTGTTTGAACATAATTACATAGTGTAAGAACAGTATATAGTATGACTATATACACATTCAGTATACATAGTATAAAACAGTACATAAGAAGACTTAAACCAAGTACCTAAATACTGACTGAATCCAAAAACTTCCTAACATTATCTGAACTAGAATCTGTATACTGGCATTGCCACATAAATTCACAAAATAAGATTAAAGAATATCCTACATAACGGCGTTCGACCGTACGCATTTCCGACGTTTGACCATACGCATTTCCTTCCTACAAACACAACACCTAATAATGGCTACTAAGTAAACCCTCATTTACACACCAGTCAAGTAATGCTCTTTTCCCCTTTCTTTCCAAATCGTACAGAAACTTCAAATTAATCTTACCACATTTGGCCATTTTACCATCTAAACCACAAAACAAACAATATACTTCTTAACCAACACACACACACTACAAGCCCTTACGAATTTACTGCAATTATGCAACCGATTACATCATAATAGGGTTTTCATAACATTCAACCACTCAGGCTACCATAAATGAAAAACTTCAAGATAATACAAGGGGTACCTTCTCTCTACACTAACCTCTATGTTTTGCATTTGGATATAAATTTAGAATTAATGCTAACGAAGTTAATCTTTGGTTTCCACATAATTCAAATAAAAGACATAATGTTAGAAATGAACATTAAAAAAATTTATACAAATAGTCTTTCTTGATACAGTCAAAAGTCGTTAATTCGGACACCCATAATCTGGAATGATCTATAATCTGGACCTCAAAGCTACAAACTTTCTGCGCATGCGTCGCATTCATGCATGTGCACAGGCGTTTAAGAGTGCGCGTAAGACCTTTACGGCTGCGAATATGTTTGTGCACATGCGCGTTTAATGTGTAACAGAGGTATAAGCTAAGCTAAAATTATCTAATTCAGTTAATATTGCACATTGCATTGCTCCTTAATCTTCGAATTGGATCCGGCTTATTATTTTTTGCAGACTTTTAGAACAATTTCATAAAAGTAAGCTTGAACTTTCGATTATGTCAAATAGAATTTCCGATATATATTTACTAATATGTAATTTATATCTACAAAGCGAAAGTATGTTTTGAAATCCGAAATCTGTTTATCAATTTCACGCCGCGGATTGGAAGTTGATCTGTCAGCACTATCCTTATCTTCAGGGCAGATGTTTTTATTTTATTTGGCTTATAATTCCTTACTAAGTGTAGTATTTCATGTCCATGTACTCCGTCTTTGATATGATTTAAATCAAGTTCCTCGTCATTATAATTCGCTTCCGATAGTGAAGAAAGTAACCCAGAGGTTATTGAAAACGAAAACATTTCCATTGACAAATTAGTCGGTATTCTCAACACAGCAATTATAGGACTTGAACAGCGGAACTTTGTAACTAAACAAGAAATTATGTCTGTTTAATAGAATTAAAGAGAAAGTATTATCACATGAAACGAAGCAACTTACATTGAAAGAAACGTTTAATAAAGTAAACAAATAAATATTAAGCTTTTTCTTTTTGTAAATTTTGATACCCTTTAGATCATAATTGTTCTTTATTTCATAAATTACGGTTTCATATTTTTAGTTTTGTAATTTCTGCATGCCATCTTACCAGATTTAAACTGATGATCTATAATCCGGAAAAATCGATAATCCGGACTCGACGAAGTCCCGACGAGTCCGGATTAAGGACTTTTGACTGTATTTGGAACTCGTAATGACAGCCAATAAAAAAGTGAAGATTTTCAGATTAAAAGTTTGTAAAAAGTTTAAAATGAAGTCAAAAATTTTTGTATACTCATACACAGTTTATAAACACGAGGATTTCATTATTAGGAGGTTCATAAAAATGTGAGCATGCTGTAATGTAAAATAAGGTTACATAATTCTCTTATATGCGCCCTTAGGTCGCCAAATGCGGCAATATGTGTTGTGCGCTGGTTTTTGGCACAATTGCATGTTCTGCTATGGCTTTGGGGATGATATTGGTTTCTATGGCAACCCTTTTTACGTGGAAACTTGGACTTTACTGTTGGCAAAATTTTTAGTCAAAAGCCTGGTACAACTATTTTTTCGGGTGACTGGAAATTCTACCAGTATTCAGAAGGAGGTGGTTTTGAACATTTATTTGTGAAAGATAATATCAATTTTGTGGATAGCGAGTCTGGTTGTCATATAAATATGATAGAGATTACATGGCGGCATGTTAAAGCTACATTGCCTATTTATAATCTGAAATGCGATTTTGAATTTTATTTTGTAGGTTTATATATTTTTTTTTCCATTGTTGTTCTGAAGCAGGAGATGCTGTTTTCACCTCATATTTGTTAAAAGTAACAAATATGAGGCGAAATTGTTCTGGTGATATTTGAAATTGGTATTTCTGCTGTTGTAGTTTAATTTATCACAAAGTTGTTGTTTAATTTATCACAAAGTTGTTGTTTAATTTATCACGACGTTGTTGTTTCATTTATCGCCACATTGTTGTATGATTTATGGTAACCTGAGTAGTTGAATGTTATGGAAACCCTATTATGATGTATTCGTTTGCATTATTCAGGAAAATTTTGAATCATGGGATATTTTGCAAGGTCTTTTGTGGTGTGTGTTGCTCAGGAAGTACATTGCTTGTTTCATTGTTTAGACGGTACAATGGCTGAATGTAGTAAGATTAATTTGAAGTTTCTGTACTTGAATTTGGAATGAAAGGGGAAAAGTGCATTAATTGACTGGTGTGTAAATTAAGGTTTACTTATAGCCATTTTCTGGACAGTCCGGAACTAAGTAGTATATTTTTCACTCTTATTTTTGTGAATTTATGTGGCGACACCGATATACGGTTTCTAGTTCAGAAATTTAGATAAGATAGGAAGATAACCATGAAATTTATATTATATTTCTGAAGAAAGGTAATTTATTACCTCATACTTGAAAGTTATCTGGCTTAAAAAGATTGCCTGGACTAGGAAGATTAGCTTTAAGTCATTTATGACGATTATTATAATAGTAAGTTTTTGGATGCTGTTAAGGAATTTTGTGTACCACAGACTGAAGAAAAACGAATTTCTAAATAAGGTAAGTGAATATTTGCTTTGCGTAGCGCTTAAATGCATAACAGGTTTTTCCTTTTTTATGTTATTTTATTGTTTGGTTTAAAATGCAGTTTATTAAGATTATGTATTTTTGTTTGCTTCTACTATAGAACTGAGGGCTTTTTTGACGTTTTACGTAAAAATATATCTATGTGTACGTGGAAAACTCAGGGAGTGCGTAAGGCATAGTTTGTGCAAATCTCTGATGTTTTTCAAAAGAAAATAGGTTGATGTGCACATGGATAAAGTCAAGGAAGTGAGCAATGCCATTTTTGTGCAAGTCTTGAATTTTTTTTAAAAGTGAAAATGTGTCAATGTGTACATGGATACCGAGTTTATGCAACTCTTTGTCTTGTTATTTTGACTTAGTGTAGCTGCAATTTTTGGAGCTGCAATTTTTGGTATAAAAATTGCTGCTACACAAGCCAAAATAACAAGTCAAAGAATTGCACAAACTCGGTATCCATGTGCCACCAAAAATCACCAAGTTTCGCCAAGGGGTACACTAAAAGATACTTTTACCAAAGCATTCATTCATGCTAAGTGCATTTTATTTTATTCTTGTTCTTATTTTGTAGAATGTTATATTCATTGTTTTTTTAGTACAAATTTCTGTTGTTATTGTTTTTTTTTAATTGTTTGAAATTTATTTTAGTTTATTTTGTTGATTAGTGCACAATGCCTAGATTGTGCAATTCATAGATTTTTTTTAAAATTTAAACAGAACGCTGTGTACATGGTATTCTTGAAATTTATTGTTGTTATGTTAATTTATTAAAGCGAGGTGTGCGTAGTTCGTAGATTCCTTCGCTACCTAGATTGTGCAATTCGTATATGTTTTTTTTAAGTTTAAACAGAATGCTGTGTACATGGTATGCTTTGAAATTTATTGTTTCTTTCTTATTTATTTCTTTGAACTTTACGGTACTTATGTATTATCGCAACCACCTCAGTAGAAGTCGCCAATTTTTCCGAAGTCGGCAAATTCTGGCAACTATATGCATAACAATTCTTTAGGTAACCATACCCATTGTAAGTTGCAATCCTAAAATTCACGAAATTGCCTTTTCCTTCTGTAAAAAATAGCCATCTGCGCCAAGGGGTTGCACTAATACGTAAGTACCAAATTTATTGTTGTTATGTTAATTTATTTAAGCTAGGGGTGCGTAGTTCATAGATTCCTTTGCTGCATAGACTTTGCAATTCTGTGATTTTTTTTTTTTTTTTTTTTAAGTTATAACATATTGTTGTGTACATGGATTCTTGTCAAATATTTTTGCTTACTTTACGTTTTTGCTATCTAAATTTTTTATTTTTGTTTTGGATTTTTAGCTTAAATTGTGTGTTCAAAATGTGGTTTTTGCACATGCAAAAATCACATTTTTGGAGCCACTTCAGGCTTAAAGTTCAAAATGTAGACTAAAAATGTAGATAGTAATATGGCACCATGGAGTTTCTCCCAAAAAATATTTGGTGAGAAATTTGTCGCCAAGCGAGGGTGTATATAAGAGTAGTTCCTAAAATAATAATAATTAAAGCAATGTTTTTTTGACCAGTTTATTTTGCCTTGGTAAATATTCTTCATCACTTCTCTTTGGAAAATTACGAGTCAGTTACATAATAGTAAGGTTAAGGTTTTAAAATAATTCAGATTCTAAACTGAAACACATATTTTGAAATTTCATTTCAAACTTAATTTATTTCAGAAAGTTATGAAACTGAAGACATAAGCACAATATAAATTAATGGTCATCAGACTTTGTCAATTCACATAACCCTTAGAACCAAAAGGATTTACCGGAGAACTGCACCCCATCCTTAGAAAAATATATCTTAAAATAATATTTAAAGTACATCAATATGTTATAGGTACTTTATATAAAAACAATGAAAGAAAAATGTTTTATTTTTCATGAAAAAATTTTAATATACAATTAATGTAATTTACTTATTAATAGCATTAACTCATGCTCCAGGTGTGACCTACCCTAGCATTATATCAAAGTGACAGTGATGTGCTTGCACTTTTTTACACAAACTGACAAAGTCCAGCTCTATTGATATTATCTGCATCACATTTCACATTCTGCATTTAATTTGTTTCTATATTTTGTTGTTGCATGTTCAAAAGATTTTTCACTTAGCTACATTGTTCCAAATGGTATTAAAATGTTCGTAGTTGTGTGAGAAATTTCTAGGTATCCTGCATGAACCTACAACAAAAACTTTAGAAGCAATTCTTGCTTAAATTTAGGTTTTTAATGTCGAATCTGTTATATGTTGATAAGCTAGTTCCTTTCTTTTATTGGCATGTGTTCTAATTTATGATAGTACTCAACTGGATTTTTTTTTATCCAGTCGTAGTTAGTTTTTTCTTCAGGGAAATATTCTTTTACAGATTTCTTCAATTGAAAAAGGTGCTCCATTGTAGTATATTTTTTTTTAATACTATTGTCTAAATTCAATTCAGATTCCATTAGAAAACTGTTTAGTTTTGCAAAACATTGCATGTCATTCTCTTATGCATGTGATGAGCACATATTTAAGCTTTTAAACTAATGTAACTAATTGCAGCTTCATATCTTTTAATTAATAAACACTAGTCAGCTAGCACTTTATAATAACAGTGCTTTATAATTTTCTTTTTGAATTTTTATTTTGACTCGTGAAAAAAAGGATTTCAAGAAAACACTTTGAAGACCACTGTTACATATCACAATAGGTTGCCTCTGAAGCAAAAGTATTCAGCAAAAGTAATTACTGTTATATGTAACTGTAAAATATATTTTTTATATATATAGTATGAAAATTTTAAGGAAGAGAATCTTCTGAAAATAATACGCACTTAATAACTAATAAAAATGATTTGTATCATAACAGAATACATTCACAAATGCATTTTTTACATAACATCTGAAACTTACCATGAAATTTATATTATATTTCTGAAGAAAGGTAATTTATTACCTCATACTTGAAAGTTATCTGGCTTAAAAAGATTGCCTGGACTAGGAAGATTAGCTTTAAGTCATTTATGACGATTATTATTCAAGTCCTATAATTGCTGTGTCTGATTTATGACGGTACTTTGTGGAACTTCTACAGCAATTTCACAAAAAAACTGAACTTGACAGAAAACATACAAAAAAAAATTAAGTCTTGTTGCTCATGTACATAAATAAAACATGAAGATCAAGTTCTGTCACTTGCATCTATAGTTAACATGCAAAGATCAGAATGACATTTTCTGTAATTAAAATGTCAAAACTTACAAGAAAATTTCCCTTATCAAGTGCATATTCCTGGTTCGTGTGCAGAGTTTTATATTAAAGCAATCAGAGTTTTCTATAGGCAGTCTTGGAAAAATTAGCTTTAACAAGTTAAGAGGAAAAAAAGCTTTGTTTGGAACATATAATGGGTTTTCATCTGCAAAGAACCTGTTGGCGTCATTCCAGTTTTATTTGCCAAGTTCACCAACGGTTGATATGATCAACGTACGGTTATCAAATATTACAACACATGGAAGTAAGCCATGTAAACCTGATATTTAGTGCATATAATCAAAATAGTGAAAGAATAAGTAACATAAATTCAAGTTAGCAGAGAAAGCAATATAGAGTCAAAAGTCGTTAATCCGGACACGTCGGGACTTCGGAGATTCCGGATTATAGATCATCAGTTTACATCTGGTAAGATGGCATGCAGAAATTATAAAATTAAAAATATGAAACCGTAATTTATGAAATAAAGAACAATTATGATCTAAAGGGTATCAAAATTTACAAAAAAAAAAAGCTTAATATTTATTTGTTTACTTTATTAAACATTTCTTTCAATGTAAGTTGTTTAAGTTGCTTCGTTTTTTACGTGATAATACATTCGCTTTAATTTTATAAACAGACATAATTTCTTGTTCAGTTACAAAGTTCCACTGTTCAAGTCCTATAATTGCTGTGTCGAGAATACCGACTAATTTGTCAATCGAAATTTTTTCGTTTTCAATAACCTCTGTCACTTTCTTCGCTATCGGAAGCGAATTAGGCTGATCTTTAGAATATGGTAACTGGTAGTTTGGCGACATTTTGGAGGCGATAAAGGTTACTACCTGGGACTTTGGTAATAATGTGAGCAGTACTCAGTTCCGATTATGCATTATTTTGTGTGAGGGAAATGAGAGATCATGGGATATGTCATGTGATATTAATGGACGAATTACGGTTCTTTAATCGGAAAAGGGGGGAAATCGGGAAAAATCTGGAAATTTTGTATTTGGCTTTATTCTGTGTTGTGTGAAACAGTGTTCGTTAATTTTTGGATCCCATGGTCCTAACTAAAGTGAATTCGAAATGGGTATTTAGTGGGATTGAAAGGGGTAGTAATAAGTGTTTCTTTAAGGTTGTGCAAGATAGAAGTAAAGATGTTTTATTAAGTTATTTATTTTACCTGGTACCTTGGTGTGAACTATAAGTATGATTTTAAAGATCCTGAAACAGAAATAAGAAAAGTTTATCGGACACGTAATCAAGATTCTGAAGAAGAATAGGTAAGTTAGTATTTTTAATTATTTGAGGATATTATTTTTATGCATTGTTCTAAATGTAAGGTGGAAGTAAAGTAATTTGCGTAAACGTGCATGGAAATAATTTAAATATTTGACACTAAGTATTTGTAACCATTTGTGATGTTTGCGGTATGAATTACTTAGTGACGTTTGTAATATAATAGATAATGTAGAGGTAAAAGTTTTTGGATATTTTATTTATTTTATACGGGGAAATGTTCATATTTGGAAAGGGTATATACTTTTTCGCGATCAGGTAATTTCATATATGTTCTTTTTACCGGGTTTAAAGATTCAGAAAATTATTATGCATTTTCGTGAAATTTTTCTAATTTATGAGAAAAAAGCAGTGTACAAGGATATAGTGAAGAGTGTACGCAATGCCATTTTTGTGCAATTCTGGGATGTTTTTTTAAGTAAAAATAAGTCGATGTGTACATGGTTTAGTGATATTTTAATTAAATGATAGTTATTTTGTGAATTTTAAGTTTGTAGGAATTTGGTATATGTTTAAGTTGAATTAAATGTGCATGGAAATAATTTAAATATTTGACACTAAGTATTTGTAATGCTTGCGGTTTGAATTCGTTGGTGACGTGTATAATATAATAGATGATTTAGAGGTAAAAGTTTTTGGATATTTTATTTATTTTATATGTGGAAATGTTCATATTTGGAAAGGGTATATACTTTTTCGCTATGAGGTAATTTCATATATGTTCTTTTTACCGGGTTTAAAGATTCAGAAAATTGTCATGTATTTTCGTGAAATTTTTTCTAATTTATGAGAAAAAAGCAGTTAGTGAAGAGTATGCGCAATGCCATTTTTGTGTAATTCTGGGATGTTTTTTTAAGTAAAAATAAGTCGGCGTGTACATGGTTTATGTGTATGTGTTATTTTGAAAAACGTGTAAGGAGTATGGTATTGTGCACTTTTTCCCAATTTTGCAGTGAATATTTGTCATGATTAAGCAGTTTTGTTAGATAAAATTTCTAGCATAAGTGTAATTCGGCTAGTAGATTGTTGGAAGAAGTGTTCAGTAGATAAAAAGAAAAGAAACTTGTCTTTACTTCGTGAAGACAAAACGGTGGCGGGGGAAAAAAATAGAGGGTTGCTGTAGGACAGTTGGTCGCCAAATTTTCTCAAAAAAAAATGCCAAGTTACCATAATGTAAAGATCAACCGCAAATTATAATGACGAGGAATTTGATTTAAATCGTATCAAAGATGGAGTACATCGAGATGAAATACTACATTTAGTAAGGAATTATAAGCCAAATAAAATAAAAACATCTGCCCTGAAGATAAGGATAGTGCTGACATAATCAACTTCCAATTCATTGTGCGCCGCGGCGTTAAAGATAAACAAACGTTAAAGTTTAGATAAACAAAGGATATGCCTTTATCCATTTTTTGCAGCAATTCCACTTTTTTTTAATGGACTTCGAAACATACTTTCGCTTTGTAGATCCTTTACATATTAGTAAATATATATCAGAAATTCTATTTGACATAATCGAAAGTTCAAGCTTACTTTTATAAAATTGCTCTAACAGTCTGCAAAAAATAATAAGCCGAATCCAATTCGAAGATTAAGGAACAACGCAATCTGCAACATTAACTGAATTAGATAATTTTAGCTTAGCTTATACTGTCTGTTATACATTAAACGCGCATTCGTAAACGTATTTTGCACACACGCATATTCGCAACTATAAAGGTCTTACACGCATGCGTCAACGCAACGCAGGCACAGAAAGTATGTAGCTTCGAGGTCCGGATTATGGGTGTCCGAATTAATGACTTTTGACTGTATTAAGCATATGGAAGTGAAAATTAAAAATTAACCGGTTAAACGTGATATACGAAAATAAATTTGTATTGAATTCAAGTTAGCACAGAAAACAATATATAAAGCCTAACGTGATAATTGTAATAATCATGTATAAGTAAAATAATCATGTAATAACGAGCTTTGTAATAATGACCCTTTTTTTCTTGGCAAAGTTATCTATTTAATGGAAAAAAAATAGTAAAATTCAGATCATTCTTTGAATATCTTTCAATATTATAAAATTTTTCAAAATGTTCCCATTTTTAACAGTGCAGTTTCTAAAGAAATTGTAAAAGTATAAAATTAAAAAGGCAATTTTATAATCAATATCTTCATTGCATAATTTCAAAGTACTTCCAAAACTATCATTGAAAATCAATTATCATCACATTAATGAAATCAATAGATAATTCTCATTTAAACAGAAACTTAATTGCAACTATCTGATCACATAAAAGTTTTTTTAGTAAAAAATTATAAAATTATATTCTGCTCTGACTTTTTTTTACTTTATATATATATATGTTCATGTATTGCACAAAAAAGCCAACATATTCACATTAAATTTGGCATATTAATTTTTATTAAGATTTTCTTTCTTTCTTCTCAGAACTAAACTTTCTTGCATGTAACTCATAGCAAGAACCAAGGAACATATTTATTATTCAGTGCTTTGCAACTGATATGCAGCTCATCAGCGGCCAAACAGTAAGGCGACTGAAGTCTGGTAGTTTAGTTAGCCAAGCAAATGAACTAGTTGCATGATTCTTTTCATAGTATTTCCAATATGCAACATGGATTCAAACCAGTTCCTCTCAGAAAGAACTCCTTTAAGGCATCCTTCCTCTTAGGCAGATATCTTTCCCATGCAAGATGCTTTATCAGCATAACATACTAAAATCTCTCAAAGATGAAAACTCTAGGAAATTTTGAGCTTTTGTGAAACAACTGCCTTACAGAATATGGCTGTTGGTGAAATTCAATATTAATGTTTATATGCGGTCTCAAAAAAATTCTCAACAGCTTGAAAGTGGTACGATAAAAGGTTGAGAGGTTCCATTATATGTATCGGGTCAGTCCATAAGTTAGTGCGCATTAAGAGTATACATGGACTTCACTATGATGCATTTACTAAAAAAATACGATACAACTCTAATATACGCCCTAATTTCACCAAATGTGGCAATATGTGTTCTGCGCTGGTTTTTGGCGCGATTGCGTGTTCTATGGCAACCCTGTTGACGTTGAAAAATCTTTCGCTGGAGCTCGTTGGTTCGCCTCTATGTCTGAGAAGATGGGAGGGAAAGATAAAATGGTTAGTTGTTGAATTGAAGTTCGGAAAAGGAAATATGATTGTGGCTATCCTGCTGAGGGGTAGTGGGTATTTGGAAGTGTGGAAAGAGGGTCTGGGAGATTATTTTTAATGGCAGTGCATGATAGAAGTAGGGATTTGTGATTTTATTTATTTGTGAACCATAGTATAAATTTTCTGGATAGTGTGTCTGGCTGTCATGTAAATACGATAGTGATTACGTGGCGGCATGTTAAAGGCGGTATGAAATTTATATTTCTGCTATTCGAAAACACATTAATTCATGGTAAGTGCATTTTATTTTATCCTTGTTCTTATTTTGTAGAATGCTATGTTCATTGGTTCTTTAGTATGAATTTCTGTCGATATTGTTGTTTTTTTTAAATTGTTTGAAATTTATTTTAGTTTATTTTGTTGTTTAGTGTCTAGACTGTACAATTCTTAGATGTTTTTTAAAGTTGAAACAGAACGCTGTGTACATGGTATTATTTGAAATTTATTGTTGTTATGTTATTTTATTAAAGCGAGGAGTGCGTAGATCGTAGATTCCTTCCTTGCCTAAATTGTGCAATTCGTAGAATTTTTTTAAAGTTCAAACAGGATGCTGTGTACATGGTATTCTTTGAAATTTGTTGTTGTTATGTTAATTTATTAAAACGAGGTGTGTGTAGTTTGTAGATTCGTTCGTTGACAACATTGTGCAATTCGTACATGTTTTCTTAAGTTAAAACATGTCGCTGTGTACATGGATTCTTGTTAAATATTTTTGGTTAGAAACTTTACGTTTTTGCTATCTAAATTTTTTGTTTTTGTTTCGGATTTTTAGCTAAATTGTGTGTTCAAAACGTAGTTTTTGCATGTGCGAAAACCGCGTTTTTGGAGACATTTTAGGCTAAAAGTTCAAAATGTAGACAAAAAATTTAGATCGTAATATGGCAGCGTGCAGTTTCTCGCTAAAAATATTTGGCGAGAAATTTGGCAACTTGAGGGCACATATCAGAGTAGTTCCAAAAATACAATTTTGAACCTGTTGAAACTTGTCATCATTTCACTAATATATTATTCAGTTCATCACCAACTTTCGTAAATATCGAAAGCATTTTAGTACCCATAGAAGATGAATATAGATAATCGGTACAAATGTGCTGTGCTACATTTTTTATTTTCGTGTGGTGAATCTGCCAGGTTTGCAGTGATAAAAATTAATAGTGTACATGGTGAACACACTATTTGTGTAAGGAATGCCCAGAAATGGTTTAAAAAATTTAAAGTTGGAAAAAGCAGCACTGATGATGAACCTCGTTCAGGATGTTTTGAACTATTAGAACCAAATCAAACGATTAATTCAGAAGTTTATAATGAATAACTTTACCATCTAAACTCAGAATTGATCAAAAAATGCTCACGATTGGTGAACATCAAGAAAGTGTTATTTCATCATGATAACGCTAGACAGCATACGGCTCGAACAACGCTGCAAAAAATTAGTGAATTTAATTGGGAGCTTTGCCACATCCTGCTTACTCCCCAGATATTGCCCCAAGTGATTTTCACTTATTTTGTGCCTCACAAAATTTTTTACTGGGAAAAAAATTAAATTCTTAACAAGATGTGCACAATGAACTTTCAAGTTTTTTTTGCATCAAAACCAGTCATTCTACAGCAATGGCATATAAAATCTGCCTGTAAGATGGCAAGACATTGTAGATAATGGAGGAAACTATATGATTGATAAAAATGTTAAATTGTGTTTCTTTGTATTATTTTAAAATTTACCAAAAAGTGCGCACGAATTTATGGACTGACCTAATATTATTATCTTCCTCTACAGCTGTTGCACAAGTATTAGAAAAATGTGTTTTAAAATTCAATTAATTTTATGAGTTTTTTTTATACACAACCAGTACTGCATTTGCTTCTAGTAAATACAATCCAATCATTACTGTTATGAAGCTGAAAAAAATTAGATTATCTGCAAAGAAGAAAAATCCTTGCCTAACCTCGATTTCGTTTTTAACAGGGTTAATCTTCTAATATCACAACTGTTGTACAGCTTTCTAAATACCGTATTTCAATAAATAATTTCTAACCAGATAACTCCTTTCATCAGAATATTTTCTAGCGACAATTATTGTTTCTGTACATTATTTTCATCTTACTTCGCAAAGGTGATCTATTTAAAATTCTATACACGAATGAATTTCACTCACATAAGAAGTGTAACTGGAATAGAAACTCACAAACTTTCAGAAAAGATTCTTCCCTTGGAACTCCCATATTCCCTAACACACAGAATGCAAGATTATTTGATTACCAAGCGTATTTTTGATCCCATACAAATTTCTTCATGACTGTATGGAGTGCTAATACAAAATTCAGAATTTTTTGCTAAACCAGGAGCATTTACACAGTCTAAGACACATCCTGAAGATGGTCATCGCACTACAATCCACTTCTGGCTAACATAAGCTGGTATGCCTGGTCACTTTATATATGAAAACAAAAGAGTCATAAAAAGTTTTAAACTTTCCTCTCGTAATTAATTAAAATACATGTAGACACTTACTTCATTCAAAATACTTTCTAATGTAGGAGGTGTATCAATAGTAGGCAAGTCAAATTCTTTATCGTCCAGCTGCATAAAAACAGAAAATTATTATCAAACATACCGCATAATGAAAATTATTTTACAATTAACAGAAACCACATGAAAATGCATTGCATTAATAAAACAGTAACACATATATTTTATCTCCTGTTTAGTTCAAGATATTTCCTACAGAAACTTTTAAGATTACTAAATGTGAACCTCTTCGATGTCAAAATTCAGATCTCCTAAAGCAGAAGGCGATATTTCTCGCCTGCTCACGGTTGGAGTTCCATAATCTTCAGCCATAGCACACCTAAACGAAATGTAAACAAACCGTTAGTTGTCTTAGATGTCACTGTCTTCTTCCCAAGGCCAACTTAAGTCTCGTTTCCACTACTGCGTATGAACATGGACCTTATAAGAAATAGACTAACCCAAACGGGTTTTCTCCCTCGTCTGAGGCGTTGCCGGCTGTCACATTGATAACATCCGGAGGAGTAGGGACGACTTGCACAAATTTAACATTGGTTGCCTATTGCAGCATGTATAATTGTCAAGAAAAAGCTGGTTTTAGCGCCTCATTTCACAAATTATTATGTTTGAAATTCAGATTGATTTTTAAAACTTTAGCATATTTAACGTTCCAAATAATTATAAAGGTATTGCATGCTTTCAGGGCTGGATATTTTTTTAGCTTTTCTCTTGCTATACGGAAATTTGTAACTACTTCTTTTAGAAAATAATATTTTAAATCTGAACTAATAGAAAATTTCAAACAAGCAATTTTCTCTTGCAATTTTTATGCTTTTTATTGGTGCAAATAAGTAAAAAACACTAAAATATTTAAAAACGAATTTTTGAAAGTTGCGTTTAAAATTCTAAATTGTGCTGCTTTTTTAAAATTATAGATGAGTATTATAGCACAATTTTTATAAAGGAATTTTATTTCAATTATATTTCATAATACATCATAGAGATAAACACTTTTGACTCCTTAAAAATTTTGATACATTTAATTCTAATATTAAAATTGTATTTAACCTTAATAATTAAATTTGCTTGTATTTTATAGTGACTATTTTTTAATTTATTTTTAGATCTGCATAAGATCTTTTTTATTTACTGTTAATTTAATTTTTTAACCCAAAAGCGGCGGTCGCCTAGAAAGGCTGTTAGTTTCGAAGCGGCATTTTGCTCTGTTTTACTATAAGTGTCCGTGTCTCCTTGCAAATTGTTGTTACCAAATATTATCGCCCTGTATTATATGCAAGGAAATTAAATAATGAAGAAATCTGCATGAATACATGTATGTTTCTTGCACTGTAACAAAAACGACAGTATCTAGAGCCATCAAATTTTGAATAATGTAATCCTCCAACCGAACATGGGCATCTGGACGGCCGAATTTCGAATTTATTTTAATCTATTTCATATTTTCTAAAACTTTAACGAATTTTTGATTAACAAACTCAACGAGTTCAGAGCGAGCACTATACGGAAAATAACAGTTTTATCTCCATTGCGGAAATTCTAAAGATATGCTGTTTTCAAATGTATGTGGTTTACGGGCGAAGAACATGATATTCAATAAATATAAGTAACACACAAAACTTTAAAAAAAGGTTCCTTTTGGTCGTAATATAAAATTTGGATGCTTCTAGCTTTTATTTTATCTTTTTCTTTTCCCTTCATTACGCTTAGCAAATTTTATGCTCCGAATTTTATGAATTATTAAAATAACTAATCCACTTTAATGTTAATAATTTAATGATCATATAATAAAAAAATATGATCGTTTTGTAATGTTATTATAGTTTGAAAAATCACTGCCTGAAAATTTTCATTAAATTTTTTAAAAAAATTATCAGATCTTGTTTAATTTTACCTTATTTATTTCAAAGCATCACGTACTATCAATCTTATTTAATTTTACTTTATTTTTACGCAAAATTAAGTTCATAAATTTTGTGCTTAGAGTTTTTACCGTTTTACCAAAGTAAAGATGTTTGTACAAGAATTACGCGTGAAAAATATGCGCGAAATGCAGTAAAAAGTGCTTTAATGAGATATATTAAATACTATTTGGAAAAAACTGTGGCTTTCATAATCTCATCACTATACAACGTATCACATTTAATAATTAAAAAGAGTTATGTGATACAAACGCCATAGGTTTCAATGTTAAAGTAAACCAGATCGTCCCTACTCTTTCTTGCCCACATGTCGGTGACGCGCACCACGCCCACTGGGTTAGTCTACTTCTTATAAGGTCCATGCGTACGAACGCGTTGCGTCAATTGAAGACACGCCTGCGGCATCCGTACAAGCGTTTCCACTGCCGCGTATGCGTAGAATATCTTTACCTTCAGAACCCATTTTCGATCCGTAGTACAAAAATTTAAAATCACCACAGCTACTATGCGACCTCTTCTTGGTAGAAAAAGCAACTTATCTACTACAAACAAATTAATTCTATATCGCTCTATACTGCGCCCAGCTCTTCTTTATGCAGCACCGATCTGGGGACATGCAGCTAAAACCAATATTAAACAATTACAAATTCTACAAAATAAAATTTTACGAGAAATTATCAATGCTCCTTGGTATATTCCCAACATCTATATTCACAGAGACCTTAGAATCGAACTTATTCAAGAGTATATTAAACGATTAGCGGTCAACTTCTTTTATTCAGTACAAACCCACAGTAATAGCCTTATTAGCACTCTCAGACACTCCCCGCGTACCAGAGAAAAACATCGTTACCCCTGTGACGTCCTTCCCACATAAGAATCACAACCTTAATTGACTCATTCACGCAAAACTGACTCTGCGGTTTTACCACTCGCGGCTACATCTTATAACGACACTGAACTTGACACCCCCCTTTTTTCGTAGCCGCTATTGCGGACCTCACTCTCTTTCATCCGCCTCCCACATTCCTTTCACCCGTCTCTTTCTCCCCCCCCCCGATCTTTATCAGAAGTCGAGTAAAAATATGTTTCTACATCTTGACACTCGAGAATAAAATACGATTTGTGTGTAGAATATTTTCATTTTCCGCCGCCAGGTGTCACTGTAATATTTTGGCGCCATACAAGCAGTTCGCGAGTTACGACGCTGAACATCTGAATTTTTCCCGCTTAAGCGAGTATTGTTTGTTTTGGATTTGATATGGATCCTGACGTCAAACGCAGAAAAGTTTTGTTTACTAAATTCCATGTTATTGGAAATTTTTATTTCTGCTTATGAACTACGAAAGTAAAGTTCGCTAGCAATCTTTAGATAAGTAAGGTTATAATGCATATTATGAACATCACTAATTCCATAGAAGCTGAAGTAAATTTAAAAAAATTTTTTGCGTTTCTAGAAGCCTTAAATATTAATGAAATAATATATATATTATTAAAACTAAAATGTACTGTTAGTGAAAAAATAAACAAATAAATAAATAAAATAAAAAAGTTACAGGAATTAAAAAATAGTTGGTACTTTAAAAATACAGAGCAACTGTAAAGAAAGGTTCACAATATTTACACAAAATTTGATATGCTTGTATACTGCTGACTTCAGGGTCATAGCTGGATAATTTATTAGAAATCTTGTTTGTTTTAAAATGCACTATAGGCAGTTATATTTTATGCATAATCTATAAAATATTATTTTTAATTTAAACATTTTTAATAGCTCTTTTTATAGAAGAAGTTATAAAAATAATATTTTTCTCTTTATATATACACACATGAGGTAAAGAAAATGGAAATATTTAATTAATTAATTCCTGCGCTTCTGCTGGAGAGGACTGAATTTAAAAGCAATTATTATAGTAATTTTTTGTTAAAAATGTTTAGGGCATTAATACTGTCTCATGTTAATTGGAATGAAAGTTCAGAGTCGTAAACATCCCAAAGTCTGAGCACATGTATACACATTCACATAAAAGTGAAACGAAAAAATCTATATATATGTACAGGGTTTCAAAATAAATGAAATTTAAATAATTCTCTTGCGCCATTGTTGCAAGGAATGAAATTTGAATTTAACAAACATTTTCTATTCGTAAAAAGCAAATTTAAAGTTATTTTGGATTTTGATACTTGCACTTGATTTACAAATGCTCTCAGAATTTAAATGATTGATATTGTAGATTAGTTCGCAGCAATAATTAATCATTTATTTATTTGCATTAAATTTCATTAACTTTAAATTTGCTTTTTACGAATAAAGAATGTTTGTTAAATTCAAATATATATGTACAGGGTATGCTTTAAATTAGTATTATATAATTTTCAAACTTTTTTTGCGAGGGGAAATTTAGGTAAATAAAAGCATAAATAAAACAATATATTTAACGCATATAATAACAGAAATAAATTATAAAACACGAATATAGATCAAATTAGAACAAAAAACTGAGAAAAATGCAGACAGGATGCAAAAAGCATATGGGATTCGAACTCACGACCCCCAAAAGTAAACATTATTACCATGAGCTTTACAACTAAGCTCCATTCACACGGAAGTCGTATGCATATTTTGGCTTATATACATCATCAAGTAAATCAATTCTTAAAACTAAATTTTTTGGTTCTATTTCAGTGTGCTATCGTCTGAAAAATTGCCCAGAGTTTGTTCTTCAGCTTCTAGTACATTTTTTACAAAAAAACATTATCTTTTAAAGTGGCGTTCCGATTGAAGTTAAGCGGGCTGCTAAAAATATATTTCAGGTGCTTACAAATATATGTTAGCCAAAAAGATATATTTATAAAGGGAAATACATACTCTTTAATGTAGTGGAATATTTAAAAGGCTATCGAATTTAATTTATAATTAACGTTTTTAGTTTTTACCTGTTTCAAAAGAAAAAAACAACAAATCTTTTAATCATATCTAATTTGCTATAGCAGTTTGATATAGTCAGATATTCATTTTTATTAAAGGTAAATGAGTATGCAGAACTAGGAAATAATTGTCAGGACAAATTTTGCTATTTCATGGACTTGGAATTAAAATTTTTGGCCGCTGATTTTCTTGAACTGAATTTCTTGGCCGCCTGATTTTATCTGCGAACAAGTACTGTAGTTGCAGTTATCTTATTTTTCTTATCTTTTTTTAACTGAATTCAGCTGATTGCTGACTTTTTCAGTACGCAAATTTCTCCATATAATGTTAATTCAGCTATAATGTATTTTTTAGCAAAACATTCTTTCCCTAAGCCAGCGTTCATCGCTACTTCTGCCGCCATTAATTGTTGGTGACAACACCTGATTGCTCCTTTTTACCACGTGACCACAACGCGTCCGCAGACATACGGATAGAAGTTGAACATTGTTGAACTCCATCCGTATGTCATCCGTCACCGCACATCGACCGGATTGCAGATGTCAATCAAAGTGAATTCGCTCGCTGATTGGAGAAACGCATAGACACTGCAACGCATACGTAGCAGTGGAAACGAGCCTTTATAATCAAGGCCTGTCAGTGTGAAAATATTCTTTTGTGTTTTCGGTTGCCTGCGTGATATTCCTACTGACCGCAAGATGGCGCTACAATTCTGCTACACTTTGCGATGTTTACAAAAATCGGAAAAGTACCAAAAAGGAATTCTGTCTTCAAAAAGGAATTGTGTACTAGAAGCTGAAGAACAAAGTTTAAAAACAATTAATCCATAGTAGTCAGAAATTGTTGATTTCTTATTAGTAAAAATATTTTAATTAGAAGGAAAGCATGGAATTATAAGCTATCTCATCTTTTTTTTCACACATAAACACCAGCTATTTGATCTCGATTTTAATTCCTGCTTTCATCTAGACATGCGCTATTCTGAACTGTACGCATTACAACTATTTATTCTAATTTAAAGGTAATTCAGAGTATACACTTTATTTTTTAATTATTTATATAGTAAGAAGTTAACAGATAGCTTCAGATTATGTACTATTTCAGTGAAAAATTTTCAAATTATTTCTATCGGCTGTACTTGGCCAAAAAATAATTTAGTATCCCCTATCAAAGATGTGATTAATACACCGTGATCTAAAATTTGTATATCTGTTTCCACGGCATTGGAATAAAAATACTAAAGTAGAGATTAAAGTAAAAATATTACTTAAAGAGATTAAATTTTACATACTGAAGAATTTTTTTTAATTATTAAATAACTGTTTTTAGGAAATCTTAAACAATAAAAGTTTAAATAATGCAGATTTTGATCTCTGTGCAGTATTTGCATTGCAGATATTCAAAAACATTCTAAAATTATTAGGCGAAAGAAAAAAGTCTTACTATGGCATAGATTTTGAATGAAACTCAAACTCAAAGTTGCTTTTTTGACTAATTTTAATATTACACAGGTGTGTTCCTCTTCACTTTCATTTGTATTCTAAATTTCATTGATGTTAATATTAAGAAACTAGTAATTGAATTAAGTGCATTGCAGCAATTTACATTTTCAGTGTTAGATAAACTTCAATTTTTCAAATGAAAATAATGAAATTTTTGATAAAGCTATTGATCAAATCAATCTGTTTGTTATAAATAAAAGAGACACAGACATCATAAAATATATTTTAACAGCACACAAAAAATAATAACTCTCATAATCACAATATATGATTAAGAAAACGTTCAGTTCTGTATATCAAGGATAAAATTTGAAAACTTGCAATGGCTGAATATAAATAATATATCCATCACACATGCCCACAATGCTAAGTAGAATGAGGTATATACACAATTTTAGATATATATGCATTTAAAGTTAGGCAAAAAAACAAGCTTATTAAATGCATCACTTAAATATACAGCAGGTAGACATTTTTACACACATACAACATTTATCAGAATGACATGTGTATAAAATTTTATGGCTGGCAGCGTGAGATACTGATATAGTTCATTATCAAGAATAATGTATACATGAAATAAAATTACTGAATTTTACAAAACAATATTATCACTATTAAGCACACATATACATGAGGGCCATTTTGATACATTACCTACATGTAACTAACTACCTGACATAGATCCATGTGTACCATTCCCATTCCATATTAATCAGAAGAAAGTTACAAACAAAATTTTGGAAATAACAGCATTAGTTGCACAAAGATTTCAGAATTAAATAAGCTGAATGAGGAATTTCAGAAGAGTTCAATGAGGTGTATACACAATTTTATACCTATATGCATATAAAGTTATGCAAAAAAACCAAGTTTGTTAATTATAGCCCTTAAATATACAGCAGCTAGACATAAAATACACTTTTTGTTAATAACGAGCCACGTTGCAAATAGTGAGCGTATAGCAAAATTGTAGCAGAATGCGAGCGCCACCTAGTGATGAATTTCGCGAAAGCCACTGAAAACTGGGAACCGGAATTTCGTTCAGTCTGGCAGGCCTTGAGTATAAGTTAGGCTTGCTTTCCTCTCGAAGCTTGGCTTCCCTTTGGCGCCTACAACTCAACGGCGTGGCTGAGATTCTTTGCTCACTTGAAAAGAAGCTCATCTGTCTCGCATATTCACAAAGAATTTATGAATCGCTTGCCTTATTACGGAAAACGGCGTAAAATCACCTGGGCTGATTGTGCGCATGCGCGAGTGTAGGTTGTGTGAATAGCCTTTCAGCTATTCCACTGCGCAAAGCCTACAGACCGTTTCTGGTGCTGTTTGTTCCGATTGGTTGAAACGGGAATCGTATTTTTACGTCCTCCCTAGGAAATGCAACTCGCGACTAAATTTGGCGATTTATCATGTCTTGGCGAAATTGTGTGGCTAGCGTATGCGCAGAGACGGACGGACTATCATGATGATATGTCGTATTTTCTAGCGTGATATTTGATCGCCGATATTTCGTAATGGCGGCTTATATGTAATTCTGTATGTGTCAAACATAATTACTGAAACAGCAAACTTCATATGTGATTAGTAGGAGGGGATATTAAACACAGAAAAATGGTGGCTCATTTTTCAACAGAGTGTACTTATGGTGCTTTTTTGATGTCTTGATTATGGTGTCGAGCTATTGGCAGTTACTAGCACTGTATATGGTTAGCGTGGTCGCATTACAGTAAAGATAAATATTAAGCATATACGGGGGGGGGGAATTCCTTCAGCAGAGCATTAGCTCATATGATATGATAGCAATGTAGGTGGGTAGAAGTGCTTTTTTTTCGGCTCAGGGAATGCTGGAGTTGTACGTACCATGTCTCAGCACCTGTGCTATTACATCTTTCCTGTACATTTTTGGGATTTAGTAAACCATGATATTTAATAATGACTATTCTTAGTTTAGCCTATATAGTTCAGTATTAATAACTCTAACTATAACATGTATTGTATATATTTACCTATTAAATAATTCTGATAAGATATGTATTGTTTCTTATAAAATATCAAGTGGATGTATAAAAGTTATTAATTTATTTATTTTAACAGTTTTTATTTAACTCATTTCATCTTCCTTTGCTTCCGTTCTCTAGTTTGTAACATATACAAACACTTACTATATATACTATATATATACAGTGGCTCCCAAAAGTGTTCGTACACTTATGATTTTCATTGAAGTAGGGCTCTAGCCATTAATTAAAAGTAAATTTTCTGAATGAGATTTTAATAATAAGATCTATAATCTATTCGTAACAAAATTACATGAAATATTTTTTAAATATAGCGAAACTTTATTTTTAAGAAATTAATAATCGAAAAATTATAAACATTTTATCTCACAAACGTCTTCATACACTGAAATATTTTCAGATAAAATCAAAATTAGAATTATCTTTCGCTGCTTTTTTTTTTAATTTTTGCATTGTGCGGCATTTAAAAAATCGTTTTCTTTAATTTTTTATTGTTTACTTCATAATATTCTATTTATTATTGAAAAATGGGTCACAGTCATATAGAAATTACAAACAGCATTCGAAAATTGATAATTTTTCACCATAGTTGTGGTAAATCAATTCTAAATATCGCTAAATTATTTAATTTATCCCATTCTACAATGCAGTATGTGATAAAACGCTTTAAAGAAGAAAATCGGATTGAAAACAAGGTAAGAAAATATCGACCGAGAAAGTTAACTAAACGTGATGAGAGATTTATTATTAGAAAATTTGTGAAAACCCCACGTTTGAGTGCTAAAAAAGTTTCTGAAGAATTTAATGCAAAGTTTTATACTTCAATTTCACCTGAAACTGTTCGACGAGTTCTCAGACAAGCTGGATTACATGGGCGTTCTGCCCGTAAAAAGATTTTTGTTAGTGAGAAAAACAGAAAGCTTAGGCCTTTCATTCGAAAAAATCAATGATAAATACACCCGAAACGTATTGGAATAATGTCCTATTTGCTGACAAAAGGAAATTTAATATTTTTGTTTCCGATGGTCGAATAACTGTATGGAGAAAAAAAAAATGAGGAACTTCATTCAAAGAACTTAGTTGGAACATTTAAGCATGGCGGTGGAGGTGTTCTTGTGTGGAGGTGCATGGCAGCATCAGGACTAAGTAATTTGGTATTTCTTGATGGCATAATGAATCATTCTCTTTGTTTAAATATTTTAAGAGACAATTTAAAATTATGAGTCCAAAATTTGGGTATTGGAAACAACTTTATTTTTAATCATGATAACGATCCTAAGCATACGGCTCTCAACGTTCGCCTGTGGTGTCTCTATAGTTGTCCCCAGGTTATTAAATTACCAACTCAGTCCCCAGATTTAAACCCTATAGAACAAATTTGGAAAGAACTGGAGGTTAGAGTACGGAAACACGACATCGAAACGAAAAGCGACTCGAAACAGTCATGATGGAAGAATAAATGAACATTGATACAGAAGTTACAAAAAAACTAGTAAAATCTATTCCCAGACGTTTAAATGCTGTTGTGTATGCTAAAGGATATACTATTAAATATTAATTTAACGAAAATTAATTATGTATTATAATTAATTATATCCCCAATAACTTATAAGCATGATATCAAAACGTACTCATAAATTCTCGGTGGTTTCATATAACACTAAGAAATCCTTAATAAACCACTTTTATCTGTTGATTATCTAACCAAATAAATAGCATCTGTTCCTCCCAAATTTCCACAAATAATTTTTCAAGGTTTTTTATATGTAATATCTCTACAGTTTCTGTTGATTATGTAACTTAAAAAGAAACATCTCTTAGAATAACTTTTGAAAGGACAATATTTCCATCAATCTTCTTGACTGATAAGAAAATATGTAGATAATGTGTGGGGTTATTATAGCATAGGAAAAGATATGACACCAATTTTACAACAAATCTGAAATTTTGTTTTGTGTGCCTTTGGTTAAACTAAATGCTATAATTTATTTAGGATGAAATAATTCTTTGGTATAATGTAATTCCTATCATCTATGTTGCTATAATTCTGTTTCAATACAAGACCATCATATCAGTGTAAGATTTCCAGGGGCGTAGCTAGGGTTTTCAGCGCCCGGGGACAACTGAAGATTTTGTGCCCCTCTCTGTGTGCCACGAATGAAAAACACTTCATTCTAAAATTTGGTACCATCAATTTAGCGCCCCCTGGATGTTGCGCCCGGGAACAGATGTCCCCCTTTGCCCCACCCTAGCTACGCCACTGAAGATTTCCTATGTGGAGACTTGGTTTCTAATCTTTGTGTAATGTAATACGGTGAAGCTCATACTGTGAATTTTGATAAGTATAATTTATTCTTCTATTGGATTGGAATGGACTCGGTGTTTTCATATAGGATGTTTCATATTCAAAGTGTTGAAGTTCATACAATGTAATTAATTAATAGACTTATCACACAGACCTTTTTAATAGACTTATTCTTGAATTTTTGGCTCAGATATAAAGTTAATAATTAAAAACAGCATTAGAAAAACAAAAAAATTAAACTGATTAAAAGAACAGTTCAGTTATTTTTAAAATTGATATATTTAAATGCTTTTGTTCATATAAAAACAACAATAAACACATTTCTAAATAATAAGAAATTCAAGAATCCTTAAGAAAATTTGGAACATTTATAAAGGTTTGCTAGGACAACATGATCGATTTTGTTATAAATCACATGGTTATGACATGTTTTGAGTATGCTCCTACCAGATTGGTAGAAGCCTGGTGATCCTGTTATGAACAAATCTTAACAGATAAAGAAAGATATAACATGTGAATATAGAATCTAAAGGAAAGGTAAGGTTAGATTAGGGTATTTGAATATGGCTAAGCACATTGGTTATCAGCCTGAAGAAGAATGCCTTTATGAAGAACTTTATAGGGGAAACTGTTTCGTATTCACAAAACACATGCCAAAAAAATATATATATATATATATATATAAATAAATAAAAATAAATAAATAAATAAATAAAAACTGCACAGCCAGCTTGTTCACCAGGAATTGAGCTGAGATTAAATTATCAGCATTGAGTCGTTTAAACCACTCGTAGGACAAATCTAAAGAATATGCTTGTAATATCATGTAATCAAAAGTTAACTACATGTTATATGCCAGGATTGCTTTCTTAAGTACTGAGGTAGGTAATACTTAATCTGCTCTTTTTTTT